>NC_141346.1:57889456-59199039 GCF_057382095.1 Aulonocara sp. 'chitande type north' Nkhata Bay
TACCGTCTTAAAGCTGAAATACTGATTCAACTTTCTCCAAAAGTTGATTCTGTTCATCTGGACGTAGCATTTTGTGGGAGAAACGTTTCATCATCATCCAGGTGACTCCTTCAGTCTCAGCTGACTGCAGGTTTCCAATCTTATAAACAGGACATTTGAATAATAACTGAAACCAGCCCACTGAAGGAACAATGGGCTGGGAGGTCAGTTCCTTAATCTTAATTATGCAATTCTCATGACCATTGATCAACAACCATTGATCAATGGTCATGAGTCCCATTCACAGAGAGTTGGGGAATGGCTGCAATCACAGCATGTAAGATGGTGACAGATGTACCCTTAGGCCCCCTCCTCCATTCAGAGATGGTCTTTCCCTTTTCACGTAAATGGCCTCCTTGACTCCGCCCTCAAACCAGCGTTCCTCCCTGTCCAGGATTTTACATCCTCATCATTGAAAGAGTGTCCACTGGCCTGCAGGTGTAAATAGACTGCAGAGTCCTGGCCTGACGAGGTGGCTCTGCTGTGTTGTAGCCAAAGGTTGTTTGGTTTCCCCGATATGTAAATCCTGGCAATCCTCCTGCACTTAGCAGCGTACACTATGTTATTCTGTTACTCTGATCCTTGGGGTGGACCAGTTTTTGGCGCAGCGTGTTTTGGGGTTTAAAAGCCACAGAGACCTGGTGTTTAGAAAAAATCTGTCTCAACTGCTCCGATACTCCTGACACGTACGGGATCACTACAGGTTTTTGCTTAAGCAGCGGCTGGTAAATGTGGTTATCCCAGCTTTGACAAAAGTCCAGCTGGGATAACCACATTTACTCTACGTCCAGATGAACAGAATCAACTTTTGGAGATTTACTTTCCTGGATGATTAAGAATGCATCAAGACGTTCCTCCTAAAGTGTTATTCAGTGTTGTGACAGTCAGCTGCTTCAGCTGCTGCTGGGATGGGCTGTGGCAAAGAGAACAGAGAAAATCAAAATCAGAGTTTTTCTCTGAATTAAAAGGAAACAACAATATATTCTACATGGTGAAACTGATGGTTTCTGGTGTTTGGGTCTGTTTTTCTGTATTTATGCAGATAAAGTGTAAACTCAGATGAATTATAGCATCAAATGTTAAAGGAAAATATGAGGATGAGTGTCTGTGAGCTGAGAAGGACGTGAAGCGAGCAGTTTATCCCAGAGCTGAAGCTGCTCTGTGTGCAGAGATGAGCTCAGATTCCTGCTGTGATTGATCAACAGTCACAGAAATGTAGACTTGTAGTTATTACTGCAGTATGGTCACAGCAGATACTGATAAACATGTATTATGAGGATGATGATCAAGTTTCTCACTCTCTCCTTTAAATCTCAGTTTGTTTCTTCTTCACAGTTTATCTGTTAATTTATTAATGAATAACACTGAAAGAGTTTCTGTTATATTTCCCCTTGAACATCAGCTTATTAGGGCGGCATTAGGAAATAGCCCCCCTCCAAAGAATGAATAAATGAATGATGATAATAATAAAATGATTCAAAAGCAGAGCTCAGAGTGGTAGAATGGTCAAACATGGATCCACGGGTGGTTCAACTGCATTTGGTGACGTGACTAAAGCAAATCTTTCAAATAATCCCACCATCAACGGGATGTTGTCTCCTTTACTACGGTTACTTTACTTGGTCACCGTGTGAATTTCTTTGAAATGAACCAAATTCTTTTATTTGTTGGTTGTTGCATATTTAACCTCTACAGTCAGGAAAGGAGGAGATGAGGCCTCAACAATGTTGGGTTGTAGCTGTGCTTCAGGTTAGAGTGAGTGTCCATGGAATAAATGTAAGTCAGTGAACTGGAAACATGACTGTGTTCAAACTTTGTTTTCCTTTTTATAATGAGTCTAATCAAAGGTGGACAGAAGTATCTCCACTGTGACTTTTCTGTGTCACCATCAGAGCTTCTGCACAGTGTGGAGAAAGATCCAGAAGCAGAGCTGGACTGCAGACAGCCAGTCAGAGCAGCTGTGTACAAAGTAAGACTGAACATCTGTCTGCTGATGGACTCATTTCTGAAAACTGGACTTCTTGTGTTGTTCAGACATTGAAGAGTTTTCTTTCTCTTTAGTCTCGTTGTTTTTCTTTCTTTCAGCAGATGTTGGTCTGCAGGAGGTTTTAGATGAACATAAGATCAGTCTGAGGAGGAGATGTGAATGTGTGACTGAAGGAAGTGATGAAACAGGAAGTAGAACCCTCCTCAACACCATCTACACTGAGCTCTACATCACAGAGGGACAGAGTGAAGAGGTTCATACCCAACATGAGGTGAGGCAGCTGGAGACAGCTTCCAAGATGGACGCCCTCCATGACGCTCCAATCAGGTGCCAGGACATCTTTAAAGCCTTACCTGACCAACAGAGACCCATCAGAGTGGTTCTGACCAACGGCGTGGCTGGTGTTGGAAAAACCTTCTCAGTGCAGAAGTTCACTCTGGACTGGGCAGAGGGCTTGGAGAACCAACATGTCAGTGTGGTGGTTCTGCTTTCATTCAGGGAGCTGAACCTGATCAGAGATGAGCAGTACAGTCTTCTGGAGCTGCTCCATGTTTTCCATCCAACATTACAGAAGGTCACAGCAGAGAAGCTGGCTGTCTCTCAGCTTTTGTTCATCTTTGACGGCCTGGATGAAAGCAGACTTTCATTGGATTTCACCAACAGGAAGCTGCTGTCTGATGTCACACAGAAGTCATCAGTCAGCCAGCTGCTGACAAACCTCATCCAGGGGAATCTGCTTCCCTCGGCTCTCGTCTGGATAACTTCCCGACCCGCAGCGGCCAATCAGATCCCTCCTACATGTGTTGACAGGCTAACAGAAGTACGAGGCTTCACTGACGCCCAGAAGGAGGAGTACTTCAGGAGGAGATTAAGTGATGAAGAGCTGTCCAGCAGAATCATCTCCCACATGAAGACATCCAGGAGCCTCCACATCATGTGTAGTATCCCAGTCTTCTGCTGGATCACTGCTACAGTTCTGGAGCACATGTTGACTACAGAGCAGAGAGGAAAGCTGCCCAAGACCCTGACTGACATGTACTCACACTTCCTGCTGGTTCAGACAAAGAGGAAGAAGAACAAGTACCATGAGGGACGTGAGACGAGTCCACAGGAGCTGACGGAGGCTGACAGGGAAGTTCTTCTGAAGCTGGGGAGGCTGGCGTTTGAACATCTGGAGAAAGGAAACATCATGTTCTACCAAGAAGACCTGGAGCAGTGTGGTCTGGATGTGACAGAGGCCTCGGTGTACTCAGGAGTTTGTACAGAGATCTTCAAAAGAGAGTGTGTGATCTTCCAGAAACCAGTCTACTGCTTTGTTCATCTGAGCATTCAGGAGTTTCTGGCTGCTGTCTACATGTTCCACTGTCACACCAACAGGAAGACAAAGGTGCTGAAGATGTTTCTAAAATCAGAATCTTTCACCAAGATGATTTTCAATCTTTTTGATAACAAAGATCTCCAATCACTTGATGTATTTCTGAGGAGAGTCATGGAGAAATCCCTCCAGAGTAAAAACGGCCACCTGGACCTGTTTGTTCGCTTCCTTCATGGCCTCTGTCTGGAGTCCAACCAGAGACTCTTAGTAGGTCTGCTGGGTCAGACAGAGATCAGTCCAGGAACCATCCAGAGAGTCATCAACAACCTGAAGAAGATGAACAGTGATGAAATCTCTCCTGACAGAAGAATCAACATCTTCCACTGTCTGATGGAGATGAACGACCTCTCATTATTTCAGGAGATCCAAGAGTTCCTGAAGTCAGAGAAGGAACTCTCTGAGATCCAGTGCTCAGCTCTGGCCTTCATGCTGCAGATGTCAGAGGAGGTTCTGGATGAGTTGGACCTGCTGAAGTACAAAACATCAAAGCGGGGACGACAGAGACTGATTCCAGCTGTGAGGAACTGCAGAAAGGCTGGGTGAGTCCAGATGTGATCATTAACATCATTGATCAGTGTAGGTTAGTAGTTTAATGTTGAAAATAAAATCAGATTGTAACCACAAAGTGTTTGTGTCCGTACGCTGCAACCTTCCACACCATTCCTTTATTGTACAGACTCAGCAGCAGCTCCATGGATCCCAAATCCAAGAGTGGAGAACAGATTTGAAGTGTGTCACATCCATGCAGTCACAGCTGTTTCCACCATGTTTCCACTGATATTGATCCTGTTCAATGACACGTTTCATATCAGTGAATATGTTCTTTAGGACGTCCACTGACATGTTTAAGTGTCCTGCTGGAAATCACTCAAATCATCCATGAAATCCATGAAAAATCCTTTTAGTGTTTCTAACTTCACCCTCTGTCCTCTCTCTCTCTCCATCCTCCTCACTGCTTCTTTCACTGATAATCACACAAACATCGTATTCAGCTACAAAATAACACAATAATATCATCTGATGATCATTATTATAAGAGCAGGATCCATATTTGATATCAGAGTAACACACTGCTTGGTTATGTGCAGTCATCATCAGTGACTGTGGGTCAAACAGAAGCTCTCTGATTGGTTGCTGACCTTGGTCACCTGTCCACTCTCACCTGTTTGTGTTTGCTCTCTCTTTGCTGTCTCCATCCTCTCTCTCCTTTCTCTCCCTCTCTGTCTTTGTACGTCACTCAGGTCCAATGGAAACAGTGACATTTACAAACCAATCAAAGACAAACTGATCCATGTCAGGTTATAACAATATTCAAAGTGAATACAGGCTGCTGCTGGACACAGACAGGTAACATCATTTTGACTTGCTGTCACCTGGATCTGGACTCATAAACACTGAAGCCCTGAACAGGAATACAAATCATTTTCTGCCAACTAGCGACACAGCAGCAGATAATGGCTCAGAAAGCTCAAATGAGCCAATCATTTCTGTGTTTAGTTCCCCTGAGATCAGATCTGATATCAGCAGCTCTCAGTTCATTCATCATTATTGTCCAGTGATGAGATTTCTGCTCCGTTTGGTAACAGTCAGCAGGTTTTTCCTGCGTGTGGACGTGAACAGTCGTACCTGACAGCAGGTAGCAAACAGAGATCATCTTTCCAGCTGGAACTCTTCACTGAGCTGAACTCATTCAAAATGTTCTGGAGTCAAAACAGGAAACAGTCCAAATGTGTGTCTTCACTCTGACTCTGGATCAGATCTCAGTGACAGACTGTGGACATTATGGAAGCCTAAATGTGACACCATCTTCCTCCTTCATCTGCAGATTAAAGCCAAACAAAGATTCTCATTAAAAGTCTGCAGGTCTGAGAGAGACTCAATCGTTGTGTCATGTCAAACACAGTAAGAGGAGCTGAAGCACAGATGTGAAGAGCAGATTCATCAGATTATGACCTCACTCTGTTTTGTCTTCATATACATTCAGTCTGTGTTTATAATGCAGATTTTCTGCTTTTATAATAACACATTTTATATTTTCTATCATCACAGACTGACTCAGTGTCGACTCTCAGAGTCTCACTGTGAAGTTGTGGCCTCAGCTCTGAAGTCCAACCCCTCCCATCTGACAGAGCTGGACATGAGTAACAACTACAAGCTGCAGGATTCAGGTGTGAAGCTTCTGTGTGCTGGACTGGAGAGTCCAAACTGTCGACTGGAGACTCTGAGGTGAGTTCACTGACTGCGGCTGTTGTAGTTGTTTTTCTATATTTCAGGTCTTTGATTGATGTTTGAAACTTTCTTCAGTTCCTAAATGTTCAGGATGTGTCTGAAGACAAATGTGAAGAAGTTTGAGTGCTTTCAGAAATGTTGTCTTTCCAAACGACTGAACAACAGTTTTTCCTTTTGGCTCCAAACAGAAGTGACAGACTTGAGCAGGGTTCATTTAAAGGCTGACAGAAGTGGAGTGGTGACGGGGAGATGTTTGACAGGACAGTGTTTCAGCCTCCACAGGTTCATGTTGTGCTCCATCAGTCAGTGAAGATGAAGTCAGTGCTGATGAGGCTGTAGAGTGTGTGAGGGATGTGAATGAGGATGATGAAGATCTGATGATAGCAGATAAAAACAGGCTGCAGAGACTTTGAGCCATACAGGGCACACAGTGTGTGTACAGAACAGCTGAAATCATTATGGAGGCCTCACTGGAATATGGAAGCATCACAGTACAGCTTCAGTGAAGCATTAAAGTCTCTGATATGAGATGAGAAATGAAGCAGCCAGAGCTTTTTCATGAGTGGAAATCCACTGTGACTGTGAGCTGCTGCTACAGCCTCCAGATTAGCCAGCAGCTCATCCTGCTCAACATGGACCTGTGGTCAGAGTGTGTGCTGGATAATCCGGCCCAGGATGAGGCCAAACTGACATGGGATGAAATGTCTGTCACATAATTGAGCTTAGTGTAGTTTCATTTCTGCACAATTTAAAAACAACCAAAACTTTGTTCTGTCTTTTCTATGTTATACTGTAGACTTTCTTTGATACTGTGTCCAAAAGGAGCAGCTTTTACTTTGAAGGGGAGGCGTCTCTGTTTCCTCTTCAGGTTGGATGATGGAAGCAAATTAGTAGCTGTGTCCCAAAACGTCGGCTGCATCCTCCAGAGGCTGCATTTGAAGGCCGATTACGTCACAGCCAGGCGATGAAGGCTGTCCGTATTTGTCGACTCCTTCAAATGTGCCCGACAAATGCGTCCTTCATTTCCCCGAATTTGAAGGATTCGTCGGGTGTGTCCTTCGTGGCCCACCATATCCCAGAATTCATAGCGCGGCCCAGCCAAATTTCAGCTGCCAACAATGGCGGCAGCTACTAAGTTTTCAAATTACTCTTATTAATCTTTCTGGGTCACAAAATAAACTTTTAACATATTTTCAGGTGAGAAAGTAGCTGTGTAAACTTCAAATATCTGCTTGGTTTATCAAGACATCGCATATTTGCAAAAGTGTGCCGACGTTTTCGGAGACGTCTGTTACCCACCCGCTCGCTAGCAAGCCGGGGGGTTCAATGGTCACTCCAGCCGGCGAGAGCAGCGGACGCCCGGCTTCATCGTTTTCAGACCCCCGCTCTTTCGCTACTCAGGTTAAACATGATATATAAGTCACTCGGATAACTTAAAAATGTAATTGTTTGCCTTTTTTCTGTGTTTTATTTGTTCCGGAGTAAATCGGTTTGGCTGAGATCAAAGTTCCTCCGGGATTTTCACACAGCTGAATAAACGTTAAACAGGAAACTGATTAAACAGAAGTGTGAGACGGTCGAGAGTTTACGCCAGTGTCCTGTTATATTTTAGATAGCAAGGAGCAGACGGCCGAGTTTATTAAACTCCACCGACACAGCGGTGACGCAAATCTGAAGGCTCGACCGTCCCATTTCACAGCCTCGCACTTCCAGCCTTTTCGGTCTTTGAAGGACCCGGCCCACGTAGACCGCGAATACCGGGTCCTCCGAAGGATGCAGCCGACGTTTTGGGACAAAGCTAGTGTGTGATGTTCTTTCAGTGTTGCACTTTGTAGACGCTCCCTGAGCACTGGTCTCACAGCCAGCTGCACATAGAGACCAGTGTTGTTAGTCCAGGTCAGAAGATGACTTGTTGGAATGAAAATGAGCTTGTAGTTTGTCTGCTTTAATAATGTGACTGGAAAAAGGTGTTGGACTTCAAATATGTCCATTTCTTTCACACTTCACCTTTAAAAGTGAAGCCTTGTGGTTCCTGGAAGGAAAAACACGACTTTTTCAAGTCTTTGTCCTGTTTTTATGATAAATGTACGACTTTAATGTGAAACATTCAGAGTTTTTTCTCTTGTTGTGTTTGTTTGAAGCTGCTTCCTGTTGGCTTCAGCTGTTTGGAGTTTCCATTTTCTAAACTTCTACATTCTGAACCTTCTTCAGCTCTGAACAGATGATGAAACACTGAATGATTTCAAGCTCACACTTTGTCTAATAAACGTACATCTTTCATTCTTTATACAGATTGATCAACTGTGGTTTGTCAGAGATCAGCTGTGATTATCTGGCAGCAGCACTGAAGTCCAACCCCTCCCATCTGAGACAGCTGGAGCTGAGTGACAACAACAAGCTGCAGGATTCAGGAGTGAAGCATCTGTGTGGTTTCCTGGAGAGTCCAGGATGTGGACTTGAAACTCTGAGGTCAGTCAGCATGTTTTAGTTGTGCTGAGATGAATATGATGTGAAAGTTGTGCTGACACTAAACTGCAGACATCAGGCTGATATTATACTGATCCACACTGAGGATCTTCATGGTAAAGTCTGTTTTCTTCTTCTCTGGTTTAGTCCATTGACTGCAGCAGAACAATGTTCACATTTCAAACAGTGAGACTCAACGTATGGCCCGCGGCCCACACGCGGCCTGCCCACCTTCCCTGATTCAGAGAGAGGGGACCCTGATTAACTGTGTAGTGTTCTTCCTCACAGTTCTAAGTATCAGACACAACAATGAATAATCCACAGCTGACTGTCTTTAGCAGGTCAAAGGTCACGGCACACAGCAGGCAGTGGGAAATATTATAACTCTGATCATTTATCAGCACATATCCATATGTATAAAAACAAAGCTGACACTGTGAGACTTGATCAGAGGTGTGATCATCACAGCAGAGGCCTTTGTGTCAAAGTCACTGAGGATCAAACAGAAACACATGAAGCAGATTTTCCTGTTCTGGCTTTTTATAGCAGATAACCTTCAAAATATTCTGCAGTCCATCAAAAACTGAAGCAAACCATGAATCAACATGTGAACATGAGCTGATGCTGCTGAAGTGAAGCAAAGTTACAGAGGTTTGATTACAGACACAGCTGAGAGTTTGTAATCTGTCATCATTTTAAAAGGTTTACATTTCTTCAGTATATCCACATTTGCAGCTGCTACCTCAACCTCCACTTGTCCAACACAACTGCTGTCCACTGCCTCCATGACATTGTGATTTTGCTGTTGGTCTTCTGTCAGATCTTCATCAATCACTTCTGCACGGGGCACACCTTCAGACTCTGCAGCTGCATAACGAAAGCCTGTAAGATAAAATTAGACATAAGGTAAATGTACACCAATATTCCAATGACAGGTGTGTGATTCATCTGGAAGTTATGTGCGGATTAGTGTACAGTGATAGCAATTTAGTATGTTTTTAGAGGGGGGGGGGGTTGTTTACCTCCGATGGGTGCTCTTTTTCGCTTCCGTTGCGTACGCCTTGAGTGCCGGTCCGAGTCTGATACAGGTATGTCGTCATGCCCCATGTGCAGTGTTGGTGCCCAGTCTGGATTTGTTACATCCATTTCATATGCTGGTTTGCCTGCAATAATGCCAAATCATAAGCTACTCAGTCGACATGATGTGGTTCTGCAGCATCACACATTAGCATGTTTTATCTCATTATCTATGACCTCAGCACATTGAAAATAACACTAAAAGCCTTTCAAGAGTGATATGAATTAATTTAGAACTCACCGGAAAGAAAATGCCGTGAGCAAACCAACAAAAAGCTGGGGATTGCAGAGAACTCGATATCCGCTCGTCTCACCGCTGCAATCCAAGCCTGACGTCTTTGTTTAGTAATATCGGATACATGGGATCCCTCACGTTGCCTCCAGGATGGAAAACGATGAAAAGAGAGCCCGTTATCCAGCTTCTTGCCTTCACGATCGTGTGATCTAACGTTGCAACCGACAACACAACACGTACGATCCATAGCTGAAATGGTATCCTTTGGCTGGCCTACTGTCATGGCGGAAGGGGGCATGGCCCATCTCCCGTGACATCACGCTCCAAAGCCCTATAGGTGGGAAAATGTACCATGTCGACCAATCAAAAATGATATGGAAACATGACATTTGGTTGTTTAGCAAAAGGGGGAAGTTTTAGGAGTGACCGGCAAGAGAGAGCGAGTGAGCGAAAGAGAGAGAGAGTTTTGATACGTGAGAGATTTGTGACGTTTACCGTGTTTGGTCTCAAGTTAGTTTGTTGTCTTGTGTATTTAGTGTGTAGCTGTTGTTTTGTTTTGTGTGTCAGTTCTACTAGTGATCGTCACAGTTGCTGCCTTAAAGCCAACAAAGGCAGATTGCAGTGTAAACGCTGAGTGACACACCTGCTGTCAGACCTGCAGGTTTATCCCTGTGCTGTTCTCATATGTGTTAGAGTGACACAAACTATTGTTTGACACCTGATTGTTCTGTAAATAGTTTGAAATGATTATATGAAAAACGTCTGAGCCTTGGCTGCATTTTTTGCTAAATAGTACCATATAACTTTGTTGTTTGCAAAACGTGTGCGTATTTTTAAAAATGTACAATCTCTATTTGCATTTCAAGTTATGAAGATGATTCGTTAAACATGTGTGTGGTTTTTACAGTCAAAATATCACTTTCTACTTGTATTTTAAATTTTGTCTGAATTTAGATAAATTGTGCTGATACAGTTGGTCAAAATGAGAAAATAACAGATTGGCAAGATAAACTGTTTTTAAAGGTAAAATATAGAGGCCACATCAAAAGTAGTCAAGAAGGGTTAAAGGCTAAAAGCAAAGTTGTCACCAAGTACTGTTTATATTTGTGTGTATTGCTGCAGCTTTTTTGAGTATTAATTTGGTGCCTTTGTGTGAAATAATGGTATTGTGAGTGATCCATATAGTCACAAAGAATAGCCACTTGTTTCTGTGCTACCAAAGTTCCCCGGCTTTCATTCAAAATGTGTTTATCGTCAGCACCTGCACATTAAACTACTTAAACATTATAAATGTCTTCAAGCTCACACTGAGGCCTGTGGGGTACTATCAGCCACTGAGACAGTACACACATTTATATGTGTTTGTATATGAATATTTCATACTTTAAGACTGCCTGTTTATTTAAGGGAGATGAACAAAATACATTGGAATTGTACAAAATAATATCATGGATGATAAATTAAATAGATTTTAAGTAGATGCTTGTGCATTCTTAAAGTCTTATATGTTGAACTGAACTATGTGATCTGTTCAAAGCCTTAATCTTAATTTGAAGTGAAATGTGCATTTTGAGTTTATACACTATGTATATAAGGCGACCGTTTCCTTTTGCAGTATTTTTGTGTGGTGTACTTTTCTATGTCTTAACAAAAGGGGAACAAAGGTGTTTAAGTTCACCTAGGATGATGTGTTTTAATTTTCACATGGTCTTGCTTGAATTTGACCCTGACAAAGGCGTATGAACTCTGTCAGCTGTTTGGAGTTTCCATTTTCTAAACTTCTACATTCTGAACCTTCTTCAGCTCTGAACAGATGATGAAACACTGAATGATTTCAAGCTCACACTTTGTCTAATAAACTTACATCTTTCATTCTTTATACAGATTGATCAACTGTGGTTTGTCAGAGATCAGCTGTGATTATCTGGCAGCAGCACTGAAGTCCAACCCCTCCCATCTGAGACAGCTGGACCTGAGCAGGAACAACAAGCTGCAGGATTCAGGAGTGAAGCATCTGTGTGGTTTCCTGGAGAGTCCAGGATGTGGACTTGAAACTCTGAGGTCAGTCAGCATGTTTTAGTTGTGCTGAGATGAATATGATGTGAAAGTTGTGCTGACACTAAACTGCAGACATCAGGCTGATATTATACTGATCCACACTGAGGATCTTCATGGTAAAGTCTGTTTTCTTCTTCTCTGGTTTAGTCCATTGACTGCAGCAGAACAATGTTCACATTTCAAACAGTGAGACTCAACGTATGGCCCGCGGCCCACACGCGGCCTGCCCACCTTTCCTGATTCAGAGAGAGGGGACCCTGATTAACTGTGTAGTGTTCTTCCTCACAGTTCTAAGTATCAGACACAACAATGAATAATCCACAGCTGACTGTGTTTAGCAGGTCAAAGGTCACGGCACACAGCAGACAGTGGGAAATATTATAATTCTGATCATTTATCAGCACATATCCATATGTATAAAAACAAAGCTGACACTGTGAGACTTGATCAGAGGTGTGATCATCACAGCAGAGGCCTTTGTGTCAAAGTCACTGAGGATCAAACAGAAACACATGAAGCAGATTTTCCTGTTCTGGCTTTTTATAGCAGATAACCTTCAAAATATTCTGCAGTCCATCAAAAACTGAAACAAACCATGAATCAACATGTGAACATGAGCTGATGCTGCTGAAGTGAAGCAAAGTTACAGAGGTTTGATTACAGACACAGCTGAGAGTTTGTAATCTGTCATCATTTTAAAAGGTTTACATTTCTTCAGTATATCCACATTTGCAGCTGGTACCTCAACCTCCACTTGTCCAACACAACTGCTGTCCACTGCCTCCATGACATTGTGATTTTGCTGTTGGTCTTCTGTCAGATCTTCATCAATCACTTCTGCACGGGGCACACCTTCAGACTCTGCAGCTGCATAACGAAAGCCTGTAAGATAAAATTAGACATAAGGTAAATGTACACCAATATTCCAATGACAGGTGTGTGATTCATCTGGAAGTTATGTGCGGATTAGTGTACAGTGATAGCAATTTAGTATGTTTTTAGAGGGGGGGGGGTTGTTTACCTCCGATGGGTGCTCTTTTTCGCTTCCGTTGCGTACGCCTTGAGTGCCGGTCCGAGTCTGATACAGGTATGTCGTCATGCCCCATGTGCAGTGTTGGTTCCCAGTCTGGATTTGTTACATCCATTTCATATGCTGGTTTGCCTGCAATAATGCCAAATCATAAGCTACTCAGTCGACATGACGTGGTTCTGCAGCATCACACATTAGCATGTTTTATCTCATTATCTATGACCTCAGCACATTGAAAATAACACTAAAAGCCTTTCAAGAGTGATATGAATTAATTTAGAACTCACCGGAAAGAAAATGCCGTGAGCAAACCAACAAAAAGCTGGGGATTGCAGAGAACTCGATATCCGCTCGTCTCACCGCTGCAATCCAAGCCTGACGTCTTTGTTTAGTAATATCGGATACATGGGATCCCTCACGTTGCCTCCAGGATGGAAAACGATGAAAAGAGAGCCCGTTATCCAGCTTCTTGCCTTCACGATCGTGTGATCTAACGTTGCAACCGACAACACAACACGTACGATCCATAGCTGAAATGGTATCCTTTGGCTGGCCTACTGTCATGGCGGAAGGGGGCATGGCCCATCTCCCGTGACATCACGCTCCAAAGCTCTATAGGTGGGAAAATGTACCATGTCGACCAATCAAAAATGATATGGAAACATGACATTTGGTTGTTTAGCAAAAGGGGGAAGTTTTAGGAGTGACCGGCAAGAGAGAGCGAGTGAGCGAAAGAGAGAGAGAGTTTTGATACGTGAGAGATTTGTGACGTTTACCGTGTTTGGTCTCAAATTAGTTTGTTGTCTTGTGTATTTAGTGTGTAGCTGTTGTTTTGTTTTGTGTGTCAGTTCTACTAGTGATCGTCACAGTTGCTGCCTTAAAGCCAACAAAGGCAGATTGCAGTGTAAACGCTGAGTGACACACCTGCTGTCAGACCTGCAGGTTTATCCCTGTGCTGTTCTCATATGTGTTAGAGTGACACAAACTATTGTTTGACACCTGATTGTTCTGTAAATAGTTTGAAATGATTATATGAAAAACGTCTGAGCCTTGGCTGCATTTTTTGGTAAATAGTACCATATAACTTTGTTGTTTGCAAAACGTGTGCGTATTTTTAAAAATGTACAATCTCTATTTGCATTTCAAGTTATGAAGATGATTCGTTAAACATGTGTGTGGTTTTTACAGTCAAAATATCACTTTCTACTTGTATTTTAAATTTTGTCTGAATTTAGATAAATTGTGCTGATACAGTTGGTCAAAATGAGAAAATAACAGATTGGCAAGATGAACTGTTTTTAAAGGTAAAATATAGAGGCCACATCAAAAGTAGTCAAGAAGGGTTAAAGGCTAAAAGCAAAGTTGTCACCAAGTACTGTTTATATTTGTGTGTATTGCTGCAGCTTTTTTGAGTATTAATTTGGTGCCTTTGTGTGAAATAATGGTATTGTGAGTGATCCATATAGTCACAAAGAATAGCCACTTGTTTCTGTGCTACCAAAGTTCCCCGGCTTTCATTCAAAATGTGTTTATCGTCAGCACCTGCACATTAAACTACTTAAACATTATAAATGTCTTCAAGCTCACACTGAGGCCTGTGGGGTACTATCAGCCACTGAGACAGTACACACATTTATATGTGTTTGTATATGAATATTTCATACTTTAAGACTGCCTGTTTATTTAAGGGAGATGAACAAAATACATTGGAATTGTACAAAATAATATCATGGATGATAAATTAAATAGATTTTAAGTAGATGCTTGTGCATTCTTAAAGTCTTATATGTTGAACTGAACTATGTGATCTGTTCAAAGCCTTAATCTTAATTTGAAGTGAAATGTGCATTTTGAGTTTATACACTATGTATATAAGGCGACCGTTTCCTTTTGCAGTATTTTTGTGTGGTGTACTTTTCTATGTCTTAACAAAAGGGGAACAAAGGTGTTTAAGTTCACCTAGGATGATGTGTTTTAATTTTCACATGGTCTTGCTTGAATTTGACCCTGACAAAGGCGTATGAACTCTGTCAGCTGTTTGGAGTTTCCATTTTCTAAACTTCTACATTCTGAACCTTCTTCAGCTCTGAACAGATGATGAAACACTGAATGATTTCAAGCTCACACTTTGTCTAATAAACTTACATCTTTCATTCTTTATACAGATTGTGGGTCTGTGGTTTGTCAGAGATCAGCTGTGATTATCTGGCAGCAGCACTGAAGTCCAACCCCTCCCATCTGAGAGAGCTGGACCTGAGCTGGAACTACAACCTGCAGGATTCAGGAGTGAAGCATCTGTGTGGTTTCCTGGAGAGTCCAGGATGTGGACTTGAAACTCTGAGGTCAGTCAGCATGTTTTAGTTGTGCTGAGATGAATATGATGTGAAAGTTGTGCTGACACTAAACTGCAGACATCAGGCTGATATTATACTGATCCACACTGAGGATCTTCATGGTAAAGTCTGTTTTCTTCTTCTCTGGTTTAGTCCATTGACTGCAGCAGAACAATGTTCACATTTCAAACCTTCAAAGAAGAAGAAAAATCCTCCACTGGATAATTCACTGTGAAACTCTCCAACTCTTCATTCCACCTTAAAGTCTGTCTGACACTGAAATCCAAAGCAAAATGTGCGTTTGCTTTACAGACAGCAGTCCAACACAAACATACACACATCATCCAAAACACAGTCCAACATCCAAATCTCCTCCACTGCCAGCATGAATGATGGGAAAGAGAAGGAGGAACACTCTGACATTCAGGGTTAGAATGAGTTTCATGAAGCAGACTGTGAAGATCAAAGCTGCATTAGAAAGCTTACATGAATGAATGAGTGGACAGAAGTGGACAGAGATCATCTGAAGCACTTCAAAGGCTTTAAATCAGCACATTTCTCTTTATTCTTTATCAACTCTGTTAGTTTCTCTCAGTTTTCTGTGGAATGAAGCTAACAGCAGGCTAATAAGATGCTGACCAATAGGTTTCTATTAAAGGTTGTAATTTGTATATGAAAAAGTGCTTTGGCTCAGCAGGGATCAGCTTACAGGTAGAATACAGCTGCTGGATGGGATTAGCATGTCATAGCTATCTACCAAACTGCTAACTGGGGGATTTCAGGCCATCTATGGATCATTTTTGCTAACTGTTTATTCAGCTTAGGCTCACAGGGCTGCAGCCTGTGCCCTAGCTGTCATAGGGCAAGAGGCGTGGTCCACCTGCACAGGTGAGCAGTCCATCACAGGGCCAACAGAGAGAGACAGAGAAGCACTCTCTCACATCCACACCTACAGCCAATTTAGAAGCACCAATGAACCTAAGCAGCATTTCATTGGACTGTGGGAGAACATCCAACCTCCACAGAAAGGCCAACAAGCTTCAACCTACAACCTTCTTGCTTTAAGGCACTAGTGCGAACCACTTTTCCCCATTTCAGCCCAAATCCTGCATCTTCCTGTTTCTGACTCCAGGCCAGCTCCACTAACACTTTCTCATCAGACACTGCCACCTAGTGGAGGAAGTCTTAGTTCCATTTGAAGCTTCAGATTACAGTTAGTTCCTTTACAAAGAGGTGGAGGTGGTGGGGCCACAGCACCATCATCACTGAGTGCCATAGGACACTTAACCTTTGTTTCCATATGCTGGGAACTTCCTGTTGTTCCAAGGAGGACTGGAAAATGTGTGAAAATCTCCCAGTCAGTTCCTCACAGCACACTTCAATCATTTCCCTCCCACAGCATCAGGACCAGGGCTTTTTCTCTCTTTGGTCCCACTAAGAGATTTCCACACAAACACCTCATCAGTGGGACTCTCAGAGCTACCAGCCCTTTGCTACAATCACAAAGCTCTTCATTGAAATCAATGATATCAAAGCTGGAATCAAATGAGTCCAAGTCTTCTGCTGATTCAGCATCACATTCATCTTTGCTCCTTGTTCTGCATCCCCACCATGGACTTCATTCCTTTCCAAGCCAGCCTTGAGTGTCCTTTATTCAGCTCATCCTCTGCTTTACTTTTACACCTGATTTTAGCTGCTTTATCTCTCTTTCAACAAGTTTCTGTGCCTCAATCTTTTTCTTCTCTTCCTCATAACAAGACAGCTTCTTCTGCCTGAGAACATGTTGGAGTGATTTACTAATCCAGGGCTGCTTATTGGGGAAAATACTTCCTGTTTCCAAAGTAATCCCCATTTTCCCCAGAAAGAAATGTAAGTAGAAATCGATGATCTAAGTGAGAACATGAGCCTTTAAAACGTCCCAGTGGGTGCAGTCAAAGCAGTCCCTCAGTCCCAGTATATAGTCTTTGGTCCAGACTGGAACAACTGTGTGCCCAGTTTGAGCTCTCTTCAGTCCTGTGACCTGACAGACCCAGAGGGGCCATCACATCACATTTAGAAGCTCCCCTAATGGAGCCACAACACATGTCCAATACTTAGTCTGTCTTGTTGGACCAACTGGAAGAAATGATTCAAGGACTTAGTCACAGAACAGAGATTCAAATCTCCAAAATCCAACTGGCTGCATCAGGACATATAGTCTGAAACTCTGCACAGTTTCCTGTTTGAAGCTGCTTCCTGTTGGCTTCAGCTGTTTGGAGTTTCCATTTTCTAAACTTCTACATTCTGAACCTTCTTCAGCTCTGAACAGATGATGAAACACTGAATGATTTCAAGCTCACACTTTGTCTAATAAACTTACATCTTTCATTCTTTATACAGATTGAGTTTCTGTGGTTTGTCAGAGATCAGCTGTGATTATCTGGCAGCAGCGCTGAAGTCCAACCCCTCCCATCTGAGAGAGCTGGACCTGTGGGGAAACAACCTGAAGGATCCAGATGTGAAGCAGCTGTCTGATCTTCAGCAGAGTCCAGACTACAGACTGGAGACTCTGGTGTAAGTAGAGTGATGGAGTGAGTGGGTGGTGCTGTCAGCAGTATTGTACTAAACACAGTCAGTATGAAACAAAGATCCAGTGATTCCTGTAAAGCTGCAGCTTCTCAGTGAAGCTGTGAGAGGAGAATGGTGACAGGCTTCAGGATTGGACACAAACACTTCCTGTTTCTGACCTTTATGGTCACCATAGTAACGGCTGACACGCTCTGATCAAACACTGTCAACAGCCAATCAGCTCTCTGAACAAAGCAGCACGCAGACCAATGACTGCATTCGTTTCCAAGTTTAAAGCAGTGAAGAACACAGTCTGTAGGTGAGGAAGAATTTAGTGAGAGCAGATGTTTGGATGGAATTCCTCCAGTTAACAGCTGGAACCGTCCATCTGGATTGTTGGGCTTGTTGTTGGGGTTCCTACAGAGCTCAGAGTGGACACACCAAGGTTCTTCTAATGAATGAAAGTCCAAACTCAAACTAGGAGGGAAAAACATTTTCATCAACTTCAATAAAAATCCAAAGATTAGAAAAAGTGAAGCAACAATGAGTCCTAGTACAGTCCCAGCACTGAAGTCCCTGCTGCTCTTTATACTGGATGTGCTGCATCACTGACTGACAGCTGATGAAGAGTCTCTGGAAACACTCGTTTATCTCCTCTGCTCTTCCTTCTTCTCTCTGCAGGTGGAGGATATGATGGTAAACAGGACGGTGTGTGTGCTGAGAGAGGAGGAGCTGTGTCCTGATGATCCAGAGAGGTTGAAGCAGCAGCAGCTTGTGTGTAGAGACGCTCTGACTGGGCCATGTTACTGGGAGGTGGAGAGGAGAGCTTCATCCAGCAGTGACTGACAGAGGAATGAGAAGAAGTGCAGATGACTGTCAGTGCTGCAGAGTGAACTGCTCTGAGAACAGCTCCACTGTCAGACACAATGTAGAGTCCAGCATCATCCCTGTGTGTCCCTCTGGATCTGACAGAGGATCATCAGTGTATCTGGACTGCTCTGCTGCTGCTCTGTCCTTCTACAGTCTCTGCACAGTCTCTGTCTGACTCTGGCTACATTTTTGGCATTTATATTCTTGGTTGCTCTCTTTATATTTTGCACATGCAAAATGTGCCCATCTTTGGCAAGATTCACACTGCACCTGGAAAGGAAAAATAAATGGCTCATATTCTGTTTGGTGAATACTATTACTCAACATTTTAATTATGATTGGCAAGTAATGATACTAAGACTTATGTGTTTCTTTTGTTTTGTTTTGTTTTACCATTTCAATCATGCTGCGGTCAGCGTTAGCATCTAACATGGAGCAAACAATGCAGTAGTCCTCAGCGTTCCCTGAAACACAATCATAGTTAGGTTTTAATCAAACATTATTTATTGAATAATTAAAAAATAATAGTACATTTTTTCCAAATATACTTCCTGGAAAATTAGTCTAAATTAGACTTTGAGAAGGGTCTTATCTGAAAGTGTTTGAAGAGCACTATTTGTACTGTGCTGTTTGAAAAGCACTATTTAAATTGGAAGTACGCACTAACGTGATAAGGACTTTACTGGACTTACCTCGATTTTCAAGTAGGGTGCAAGCTATCTGCATTCGCTCCAGCACAACTGGCTCTGTAGTGGTTGACACCTCACCGACCTCTCCAAAATCAAGGTAGTGTTCTGCAAACTGTGAGATTGATCATAATTAGAATGTAAAGTCTTAATTAGGTAAAGGATAGGATAATTATAAGCCACAAGGCTTCAGCCTATTCCTTTTTCAGTTACTGTATGATTAAGTACTTCTATGTAAAATGATCATCTTTGTTGTTGTTGACCGAAATAACTTTCACTTCACTTAAATTCACTTAAAGTCTTAATTCTAGCTAACAAGAAACTGAATCATTTGAATAAGGGTTACCTTTAACAGTAAAACTCCACAACTGCTGGAATCCTGTCGCTTGTTGTGTTGCATAGTCTGTAACTGCCACTCCATGGTGTCTTCATGCCCTCTCATCCTCAGAAAATTCCTAGTTGAACAAAAGTGTTTGTAATGAAACAAGATTTTTTTTTTTTAATCTAAGAATAACACCTCAGTATCATACATACCTCCAGTTGCGCAGAATTTTCCTGTCATAAACACCTTCATTCCCATGGGGTCTATGAGCAGTATTTTCTGTGCAGAAATGTTGACAATCTAAAGAAAAAGTTAAATTAAAAATTACAATTGTTTGTGCCACTGAAAACTTATTTAAAAATAACACTTTGTGCAAGAAACTGCTTCACAACAAATTATGCAAATTAATAACAAAATGAACACATACCACAAGAATCCAGTGTGTACCAAAGTTCACAGGGCACAGCCACGTCTTCAACTGGGAACTTCATCTGTGGGATTGGAAGTGCAGAGTAATTTGGATTTACTTAGGTACCATGCGTCTCAGGGTGTTTTCAAATATAGTCTTCTTTAAAGGAACCGAACTCTTTCCTCAGCAACAGAAAGGAGTCAACTGTTTGGACCACTTCTGAGCTTTCAACATACCTTGTTGAGGCATCTGAACTGCCCAGAAAACAACGAGCTTGCAACTACTGAACAGAGCAGGTGTGCAGCATTCTGCACAAGTATAGAAAAATGTTATAGAACAGTAAATAGGTTTTTTTTTTTTAATTTCAAAATTAGTAGGTAAATGACATTTCTTACTTACCTTTCGTCTGTCAATAACACGGTGCAGATATGCATCAATGACCTGTTTTGAAAAATCTGAGTTTATACAACAACAGCAACAATTTTTGAAGTAACTGCTTGAGTGCTGTACACAAAAACATCTAAAGGAATAGAATTGCTGATAAAGGTTCTTTCTGCATATACTGGAACTGGGTATTATGATGTCACAACATCTGTGTTGTGGTTGATAACATTTTTTCCTATTGAAGTGAATGGGTGAAACCTTATCAGAGTTTTGCAATACAAACCCCCCGACCTACCTGCACATTTTAAACTATTAATGGTCTCTGCACTGCAAATGCTTCAGAAGGCGCAGAACCTCGAAATCAGAATCAATAATAATAAGTTCTCTTACCTCATCAGAAAGCCACCGTGACCCCTGCAGTGTTCGAAAAGAGGAATCCAATAACTTGTATGGTCCAACAGCTGCCTCCAAGCGCCCAGTATCCTTTGCACGCCATAGCCTCTTTACTAAAAGAAAAATATGATAAGTTAGCTTAGGCATGCATGAGATTTCTAGTGGATAAGCTTGGTAAAGGCCGACGGGCCACAACAGGAAAAAGTCAATACAATAGGCATGCATTTACACGCAGAGAAATAGGAAAGGTACAGCGGGTGGGCAAAAGACAGGCAGATCCATTTCCAGACTTCCACAAGCTCAGTGCACGTTTCTTTACATCTAATATGAGTTGAAGACTGCAAAATGCAAACAAAGTCATGCAACAGTCAATTAAGTTGCAACGCCAAACTGGCAACAAATGACCAACTGGTCAAAAAGAGTTGTTCACTATGTCGCCTTCATTTTCTAAGCTTTGTTTCTGGGAGGGAAGTTCTTGTTCACGCGTTTCTGGTCCTGGAACACAATTAAACTCCTTGTGTCAGCCGTTTTGGGTGCATAATGAATCCTCTGGACTTTGCTGGCACTGAGGGTTAGCAGTAGGATGGCAGGGGGGCATCTTCAGGTCTGTGCTGCTGTTCACTGTCTGACTGCGAGTTGGGTATTTTTACTTGTCACTGATATTTACATGGTGGCTTCTTCTGTACGGCTTGATATGGTCAATGCTGTAGTGATTTCTTAAAGTTGCTCCTTCTGTGTTTTTTAATCTCACACATTTGCCAGCGATGTCTTGAATGGTGTAGGGTCCTGAAAAATCTGGATCAAGTCTTCCTCCCTTCCTTCCACGTTTCATGTTCAAGAGAAGAACTTCATCTCCAACGCTGTACACAAGGTTTCTGTACTTCTTCTGGACTCGTCTAGCATAAGCTTCCTTTTGTAAGTCTTGGGACTTTGCCATATTTTCCTCTACAGTTTTTTTTAAAACTTGCTCTTGTGCGTCTCTTGTAGAAGATACAAAGTCACCGTAACTCGACTCCTCAGGGAGAATGATGGAGGACAGCTAAAATTTTCACATTTTAAATTACAATTAGTCCACCACCAGCACCTTTGTTTTGGCCACATTCAGTTTCAGGTGATTCTCCTCACGAACCGACCAATCAGTCCTCTGTACTCCTCTTCCCTTCCCATTCCCTCTTTAATCCAGGATCTCAACCAGTTTGTTATGTTCTCTCTTATAACTTAACTGGTAAAGTAACAACACATTTTTGGTTGTTAGTAACTTACTTTATTAACCATGTTGTGGAAAGGCACAGGCATATCAATGCGCACATGCACCACGCTTGGTGTTCTCTACTTTACCACAAAATATAAACTGATTTTACTAAATACATCACAGTTCCTCCCATCCAGCTTTGATGAACACATTAAGTATCAAACAATCGAGATATTTTCAGGTAAATGCCGTAACCCAATAATTGTACTTAAACTGAAATATGACACCTACTCAGTGATTTACAACATAGAGGTAGGTTGTTTCCTCTTAAACATTTTAACCGCTTTCCTTACAAAATGAACTGGAAACCTATAAGTTCAGTCTCTGAGGTGCTCTGCGATTTCTCTCAGGGTAATGTCTGCCTGTTTGGTCAGAGTCCATAGTGCTCTGTGTGGAAAGTTCAGGTGTTTGAACATTGGTGGTTTCACGTAAACCCTGAACCTCAGGTGGTGAAGCGAGGGCAAACTCTTCTGAATCTTGAGGTGTAGATGTGTCCTCTCAGGTTGCTCTGGAACCACGTGACATTCTGCATCTAGAATCTGATCAACATGTCTACGCCAGACTAAGTTGGCTCCAACATTTATGGTGTATATCAGCGGTCCGGTCCGTGAACGAATCGTGCCAGAATGCCATTTCTGACTTGGGTCTCTGTAGTCTCTGGCGAGAACTCTTTGTCCAACATTGAAGAACCTGGTTTTGTTTCTTGTTGCTTCCACCATGGAAGACTGTTTATCTTGGACATCCTTGCGAATGTCTGGTTTCAGCAAATCTAGATGTGATCTCAGATCTCATCCCATGAAGAGCATTGCAGGTGTGTGTCCAGTTGTTGCATGAGTGGTAAGACAGTAAAAAAATTGTCAATTTTCTGTTGTAGCGGTTTCCCCTCTGTGCGACTGGCTGGTTCAGCTTTGTTGCAGGATGATGGGGAGCTGAAGTGATATGTCGTATGCCGTTACTCCCAAGGAAACACTGGAACTCCTCTCCAGTAAACTGATGACCATTGTCACTTACGAGCTGTTGTGGCGGACCTGTGCGTGCAAACGGTGACCAAAGACTATTGATCGTGCTGGCAGCTGTTGCTTGCTTTACGGGGAAGATTTCTGGCCACTTTGAGTGGGCATCAACCACAACCAGGAACATTTAGTCCATAAATGGGCCAGCATAGTCTATATGAATGCGTTGCCATGGAGCAGATGGCCACTCCCACGCGTGTACAGGTGCTGTTTGAGGCTGGCGCAGCGTCTGCTGGCAAACAATGCAGGATTTAGCCATATTCTCCATTTCACAATCAGTGCCTGGCCACCAAACATAGCTTCTAGCAAGACCTTTCATCTTAACACCCAAATGTCCATCGTGCAGTGAGTCCAGTACCTTTGTACGTAGTTTGGGTGGCAGGATGACACGAGTTCCCCACATGACACATCCTTGGCAAACGGATAGTTGGTCTTTGCGGGTGGAGTACGCAGAGAACTGAGTGTCACTACAGGACGGCCAACCATTCACAGTAAGATCGTTTGACAAGATTGTGTTTTGGCTCGTTTCTCTTTTCACCTGAGCACTTGTGACAGGTAGGGGTTCCATTTGTGTAACATGAAACACAGTAGCTGGAGCAGTCATTTCTTCGGTGGGTTGCATGTGTGGAAGACGTGAAAGTCCATCTGCATTTCCATGTAGCTTTGTCCCTTTAAACTCAATGGTGTAGGTGTGTGCACCCAGGAACAAAGCCCAAGCAAGCGTACGCAAGCCATGGTTGGAATACCTTTTTGAGGGTTAAAGATGGACACCAGCGGTCGGTGGTCTGTGATCAGGGTGAAGTGTCGTCCATATAAATACTGATTAAACTTCTTCACTCCCCACACTAGACCGAGTGTTTCTCTGTCTATCTGCGTATAGTTGTGCTCGGCTGCATTTAGGGACCTTGAGGCAAAGGCAAGTAGTCGTTCGGATCTATCAGGCATTTTGTGAGATAGCACGGCACCAATGCCATATGGTGAGGCATCACAGGCGAGGCGAAGTGGTAGATTGGGGTCAAAGTGTGTCAGAACCTCCTCTGATGTAATGAGCTGCTTAACTTAACTAAATTAAATGCCTCTTCATAGTTTTTTGTCCATTTCCATTTGACATTTTGTTGCAGCAGAGTTCAGCGGGTGCAGGACTGTTGAAAGGTTTGGTAGAAACTTGTGGTAATAATTAATTAAGCCCAAGAATGAACGTAGCTGACTCACATTTTTAGTGTCTGGTGCCTTCAGGACTGCTTCAACTTTGTCCTCGGTTTTGTGGAGCCCATGTCTGTCGATCTTGTGTCCACAATACTCAATGGCATCCTTGAAGAACTCACATTTGTTTTTGTTTGCTCTCAATCCATATTTTTCTAGCCTGGCCAGGACTGCTGTTAGGTTAGCCAGATGAGTCTCCTCATCAACACCAGTGACTATTATGTCATCCAGAAAACACTGTTCCTGGAATGCCTTGTAGGACCTGATCCATGGCACGTTGCCATACTGCTGGGACACTGGCGATACCAAATACCAGCCTGTTGTACTGATATAGGCCTTTGTGAGTGTTTATCACCACATATTTCCTGGATGTCTCTTCTGCTTCCAACTGGAGATAAGCCTGGGCAAGGTCAGTTTTTGAAAAGTGTTTGCCACCTGCGACTGCTGTGAATATGTCTTCTATCCGCGGAAGTGGGTACTGATCTATGTGGAGAACTGGGTTCACTGAAACCTTAAAATCACCACAGATCTGCACTCTGTCACTTGCTTTCTTGCTTACTGACACTATTGGTGTAGCCCAATCTGACCATTCCACCTTGGTGAGTATTCCTTGCTCTTCCAAGCGCTGGAGCTCTGCTTCGACTTTGGGGCATAAAGCATAAGGTACAGGACGTGCCTTGTGAAATCTTGGTTTTGCATTGTCCTCCAGTATGATCTGTGCTTTAATATTTTCAGGGTGCTGATTCCATCTTTGAACACCTGGGCACGGTTATTAAGTTTCTGTTTCAGTCTTTCATCCACAGAATGTGCACTCAGGCCTCATTCCAGTCTCATTGACATAAAGTTCCAGGTTGCGTTTCTTTTTCTCATATTCCACTTTCACTTTTCCCAGAGGAGTTATTCTTTCACCTGTGTATGTTTTCAGTTTCACCGAGGTGTGTTTCAGTTTCAGATTGGGGAATTTGTCTCTGTAATCTTCATATAAGATCAGTGAGAGGGCAGACCCAGTGTCCAGTTCCATCTGTAACTCAACCTCTTGTATTTTTGGTGTGAGCCATATTGCATCATTGTCTTTCTCTTGCATTGTGTACAGCTCCAGGCATGCCAAATCCTCCTGAGAATCATTTGAGTCTTTCTCAGTTACTTCATGCAGCTTTCGGTCTCTTTTGCACATTTAGTTTTTGTTTGATGCTGCGCAACAAGTTGTATGTTTTTCCTCCCATGACACTCAGGAACACAGCAACTTTCCTCTCATCCTCTATTTTGTTAGCCAGACAATATTGTTCATCTCTCACCACATATGTTGTTCAATCCTCTTTGCCATTATCAAAAATGTCCATTTGTCCAACGCCTCCTGACATTTTCTCAGTATTTTCAAAAACATCCTTCACTTAAAAGAACTGATGTTACTCACGTCCTCTCTGCAGCGCACTAGCCAGGCGAGTGAGTTAGTATCCACACGGATGATTAGTTGTTTTTGCCGTAACCTTTTTCGTGTCTTTTGGCCACTTTCACAAGGATTTCCCCCTCCTGTCGTCCAGTGCACATTGGAGATCCGTTTTAATGCCATTTTTCGGCTAAATTATCCACACCCACTGCCGCGCTATGCATTCTGGGATATGTTGGGCCACGAAGTCTACACTGCCACAGCCTTAAAATTCAGGGAAATGAAGGACGCATTTCACGGCCGCATTTGGAGCAGCCTTTGAATTGGGACAGCCTTCGGCGCGCCGCTGTGACGTAATCGGCCTTGAAATGCGTACTTTAAGGCTGCAGACCCTGAATTGGGATACAGCCACTGACATGAGACAACCCTTCACAATAAAACAGGAAACAAGAAACAGACGCAGACTTGACACTGAACCTATACTAAACACGAGACACAACCTAAGAACTAATCCCTCACTAAGAATAACAGAAACATGGAATACCAATAAACAAAAGCATCGGGATACAAACCATAATACAAAGTAATATAAGAACTGAAAATGCTGGGTCAAAATGACCCAGAACCGTGACAAAAGCCCAGAGTTCAGTTTGGTCTTGAATTCTTTTAGTTTCTTCTCCACGTTCAACGACCGATTTACTTTTTGGTCCTTTGTGAGATGAATTTCCAAATATCTTATTTCTGATTTAACAGGAATCTTACAGTTTATCATTTATGGCAAAGAGTTCACAGTTATTAGGATTTAACGTTAATCCAGATGTCTTGGAGAGTTTTTACATTTTTCACTAGTTATTGGAACTTGATTTGTTTTATCTTGAAGATGGCTGTTAGAAAGAGTGTGTGTGTGTGTGTGTGTGTGTGTGTGTGTGTGTGTGTGAGAGAGAGAGAGAGAAAGCGCGAGAGGTTGCGTCTTGATTTAAATCGAGTAGTTAATAGTCAGTAAGTGTCCGGCTGCTCCTGTATGCGATTAGAATGATGCCACCTTATCCCATAGTCCAGCCAATGATGCGATTCACATTCGTGTATATACGCAGCTAATCAACATGGTTGACAGGCTATGACAGCGTCCTTATGTGTTTTAGCTAGCAAAGCGGCGTGGCTGATGTGGAGTGATACATCTGCTGTTGTCAGGCCTGCAGATATCAGGCTGTTGTTCTCCTTTATCTCATAGTGGACAGAAATTATTTTTTGCAGTGGCACAAATAATTTGTGTGGCATCAGATTTGATGCCGAACAGCTGATTGTTCTGTAAATAGTTTGAAATGTTTATTTTAAAAACGCCTTGGCTGCATTTTTAGGTGAACAGCTGCAAAAAACTTTGTTGTTTGCATAACTCACATAACTCATAACTCATAACATTACAAAATCCAAACGCTGAACTGCACCTATGCCACAGAGCTTCATTCCAACACATCAGATTAATGACGTTCCTTTCAATAAACCTTGGACACACACAATTAACAGGAGTAACATCCCCACTAATCTGCCTGTTAAACCTAGCTAACCCAGCCTAGTCTTCCGTACATACTGGCGATGGGTATTTATGCACCTCCATACCGTCAGCTGTGAGGAAGACAAACTGTCTTAAACACAAACTGCGGCAGTACTCCCAAGCCAATGGCTTCAGCCGCCTGATGCACAATAGAAAGCAAATCAGTACAACGCCTAATGCAGGTGAAACTGCTGAAACCTAACAGGGGAATAAGACTCCTGATTGAAACAGCTGTGTGAAGCCACAGGCTTACTCTAAAAGGCAACAGCGAACCTTAAACTCTCACCAATAAAACTATATATAAATAATCTAATAAAACCTACAAACTCTTCTGTTGACAAGTTGTTGTGGCTCCTCCAGCAAATGGCCGCAGCAGGCTAAACATGAGGACGCTGATGACGACAACAACAAACACATGAGATGCACTTCTGCACTATTTGCTCCTTTAATTCCACATGTTACTGTCCACTATACAAATCAGCACATCGAACTATTAAACAAATGCACAGACTGCACAAACACAATAACTGCAACTCACAAAGAATTACACCAATTACTACACCAAACTACAACATCGGCCTATGGCATCAATTAGTGCATAAAACATACATCAAGTTACAGCCAAAAATGCATCACAATGACTCAAGCTGGGGTCAACAGGTTCCCCTCATGCTCACCCGACCTTTCTGCTCATCAGGTGAGTGCAACCACATTTATCACCTAACACGCCCATGAGTCACGCCCCACACCCGTGCACCAATACAAGGTGTGCATTTAAACCAACCCTCTTAATCCAAAACAAAAAGGAACAACTCATATGGCTCCTACACTTGTGCTCAAGAACTCAGTCCTATATTTTAGGTTATTCTGAATAAATCGTTCATGCCCTCTCTTGGGAAAGAAGCTGTCGTGGTTCCTGGTCCTAAATCTAGTCGTCCAAAAGTTCTAAACGACTTCAGGCCTGCTGCCCTCACCTCAGTCTTTGAACAAATCATCAGAAATGTGATTATGGAAGACACTGAACTTCAGCTTGATTCAATGCAGATTGCACATGAGCCCAATAGAGGAGTGGAGGACGCGCTTTTGATTCTACTTCACCTGATTGTCAAACATGTAGAGAGTAAAGGACTTCAGTTCATCGATTTCTCTGCTGCTTTCAATAACACAGCCCCAGATTTGAATCAAAAGACTTTTAGAACAGTTTGAAATCCGGACAAACCTGAGCAAGTGCAGTCATATAAATATCTTGGGGCCATTGAGTCTGTTTTATCATGAGAATGATGCAGGACAAAGTCTTATAAAAGCAGCTTTGTCCCTGCTGCCGTCACTAAACTTAATAACTAATAACTGTTTTTCTGATTTGATTCATCGCGTCTACTTTCCAAATATGTGTCTGTCAGGTTTAAATCGATGTGTGTGTTTGTGAAGGGATGACAAATGCTATTATTTTTCTGTAAAGCAAATTTACGTAAAAGTAAAGTAACCTTGATATGTCAGGATGTAGATGTCCCACCCAAAAACGTCATCAGCCTTCAAACATCGGTACTGTTCCAGGCAGCATTGCTGTCCACACGTCCATCAGAGTGTTAGAGGCGGCTGTCACAGATGTTGCAGTCTGCTCTCTGTTTCCATGAAACAACCACACTTGAAATGATCATTAAAGCTACCTGTACTAAAGGAAGCTGAGAACATGGCAGACGTGGGACTGACTGTGATCAGACTGTGACGATTGTTCTTGAGCAGATCTACAGGTCAGCTGTTCCACATCATGTTTCTAGGATGGAGCCGTTTGGAATAATGCCGCCCTCTGCTGGACAGATATCGTGTTGTCCCTGAATCCTTCTGATCCTCAGCACTTTCTATCAGGAGACAACGCACTCAGGTCCCATCTGACGTTGTTCACTTGATGTTCTGAAGCCCAGTACGGACCTTAACACGGGCTCCATGTGGACATATTAGATTAACTGTTTTTAAGACCAGTTTCTTGAATTACATGATGGTGTGATTTTTATTTTGTGCTTTTAGTGCAGAGAGAGTCTCTGTGGAGGTTGGATGTTCTCCCCGTGTTTGTGTGGGTCCTCTCAGGGGACTCTGGCTTCCTCCCACAGTTCACACACATTCAGGTAGTGGGGTTAGGTTAACTGGTGAATAAGTGTGAGCGTGAACGGTGGTCTGTCTCCTCACCCTGTGTTAGCTGGGATCCACTCCAGCTCGTACATGCCCGTCAGGCACCATCCTCATACCTGTTCTGGTAAATCCAGTCCTGGAAGACACAGCTCACCTGGAATCTGTGTTCATGTTATAAAATGTTACATTTCATTAGAAGTTGGTTGTATTCCAGTTTTATGTTGCAGTTTTCACTTTTGAAAGGGAAGGTTAGTCCAGCTCAGTCAGATGCTGAATGCTCTCTTTCAGTACGTTGTTGTATTAAACGATGACTCAGCAGACGACACATTGTAGCCATGTTAAAAATCATGCAACAGACCCTTGGTCACGATGTCATTGTGGGGATGTCTAAAGGCTGGCTTCCTTCTAATAACCGTAACAAGTGTTTATGGCGCTCCTTGTGATGCTGGGTCAAAGTTCAGCCTCTGAAGACCTCGACGTGTTTGAAGTTATCCACAGGGTGCGAGGTCCACTTCAAAGGTGTTCTATGTTAGATGTTGGTCAGGTTAATCAAAATGGAAACTGTTGAGTTTACACATTAACCAACATGGTCCAGCACTAAACATCGTAAAGCCTTTAGTTTTTGGAGAGAGGATGCTGCCATCAAATTCAAAATGGGCTAATATTTTTCTTTAAATGTTTCATTTTCTCACTTTGTTTAAAATACTGGTTTATAGGATTTGCAAATGATTGAATTCTGTTCTTAATCATATTTAACACAGCGGATCAAACGTGGGGAAGTGGGTGTTATATTCAGATTGTGGGATACATTTAGGAAATGTAAAACTTTTGATGTTAATGTTGTTTATTTGCAGGGTTTAAAAATAAACGTGTTTATTGTTTGAAACTCATACTTGGCCTTCTACTCTTCATGGCTGCTTAACGAAGCTAACAGGGTGGACAGTCTGAGGAGCTGGGAAAGAAAAGCGTCTGAACTGCTTTAAATTTCTTGAAGACATTTTATCCAAGAAGTTTCTTCAGTTCTGAGAGAACGGCGCGGCGGTGGGTGTGGATAATTTTGCCGAAAGAAAACGGCGGAAGAGGGGCGGCTGAAGAGTAAACTTTCAGAAGTAAGTACTGAATATTATGTCACTTATTTATGTGCAAATGTTTAATAATGAAGAACATTAAAACATTCCTGTTGGCCACATGTTGGCAAAGTTATGTGACATTAGTGATGTTTGTACTTTCAGCGTTTACTTGGTTTTAAAGCCTTTACTTTAAAATATACGCTGTTCAATAGTCGACCTTAATCCTACAGAGAATGTGATGATTTTGTGGATAATTAAAGTCAGTCATTTATCCACAAACACAACAAGCTGAAAGTCAGTGATGCTGCTCGGTTTGCAGTCCTGAATATCACGGCACAAGCAGGATTCACTGCACCGTTAATGTTAGCTATGTTATATTGCTGCCTCTGTTCGGTGGTGTCGAGCCAAACGGACTTTAACGTGTGTTTGAACGAGCTGACGGTTCACTCGTTAAGCTGAAAGAAAGATGCTTTAATCACAGCAGTCACACATGTGTCCACTGCACCATCTGGAACTCTTCTTGTTTGCACTCGTAATAACACAAACACTAAATCCTCCTTCTCTGGTGCTGTTGTGTAGCAGTGTGTACACCTGAGACTGTCACCTGTCTGTCTGTCCTGCACAGGGCTGAACTGGGACAAAAAATCGGCCTGGGCATTTTGACTAGAGACCGGCCCACCAAAAATGTGACGTCATTCAGGGGTAAAACCGCAAAGGATTCTGGGAACTTATGGCAAGAGGTACTAGCGCATGCAGGCTTTCAATTGAACTCAGCTACAGAGCGATAAAAAGAAACACAAAAAATAGCCAGTGTTGTGCCAAAAAGTGATTGTCTGCCAAAAAGTGATTGCTCGTATTTAAATTGCTATAAGTAACTTGTTGGGCTATAATATGTGAAACATATGTCAAATGCATCCCTCATGGATGACATAAAGTCATCTCTCCATCTCCATCTCCTGCTCTTTTATTTCTCTCTCTTGCTCCATCTCTCTCTGCTGCTCTTCTGTCTCCTCTGTCACAGACTTCTCCACTTTTGATGATAAATCAGCCTGGTGCAACATGTAAGGATTGGCACAATTTGTTAAGATTTTGAGGAGTTTGAGAAACTAACCTTAAGCATAAAATAAAATTTACTATCAGTAACTTCATAGCACCCGCCCAGCAGTATATAAACTCCGTCATGCTAGCTAGTACCAGTTATTCTAAGCGACTGTAAAAAGTCAGCACAACGAAAACAAACTACAACTAAACTTGGTTTATATCTGACACAGATAGACAGCAGGTCATAACTTCTTACCTGAAGTTCAGTTCCTCTGCCACTATGACCGGTGGCGGCCTCGGGTCTCTCCTCCTCTTGCCTCCCCTTTCCCTTATCCACCTGCTGGCCTCCACCACTTGCTGATGTTGCTAAATCTGTGGAAGCTATGCCACAGCTACCGCCAAACAATTCAGTTATTTTTACACATTTGGCAGCGTCTGCCTGAAGGGCTTGTTTCTTTTTGGCCCTAATTTTTTCTGCACCTTCTTTCCTTTTTTTGTTCTCCATTTTCTTTAGTTCATCTATAAGATTGCTAAACAAGGGGGAGGGTGCATCCGACCTCCTCGGCTGTAATTGGTCCAGCCCAGAGTCGATCATGACCAATTGGCCAATCCAACACCTTTCATTATTTATACCCTTCCAAAAAAAAAAAAATCGATCGGCCCATAAAAGCAAAAAATCGCCTGCACTCTCTCTCTGTTTCTTTCTCTCTGATTGTGGAATAAAAGTATGAACATGTGTTTATAAGTCACACTTGTGTTTGAATCCTGCACCTTATCACACATTTGATTTCCATGTGTGACGACTGCAAGTGTCCAGAGTGAGGACAGACTGAGGGACCCACTGCTGCACATCATCTGTGAGGCTTTGCAGCCCTGATGATCCACCAGGACAAACTCAGCAGTGTGTGAGGAAGAGGAGGAGGAAGAGCCAGCAGCAGCTGACAGATGGAGAGAATAGACAGACTGTTCCCTGTTTGTGAAGGACTGCTAGGAAAGTTTAACATAACTGTCTGTGCTGAATCAGTCTTATTAGGTAATGTTCAAATAATGTTGTCATTCCAGTGTTTCCAGTGTGGGAGAAAGTACTCAGGGCCTTCAAGTTACACACTATGAAAGGCAGCAACAAGTTTAATGTTCAGAAACCTAAAGTCTGTATCAGCAGCAGAATGGAGCTAAAAATAAATGTTTGTTTCAGTTCTATGAAGCTTTGAGTATTTTGGATCAGTAGCACTGCTGTGTTTGTTGCATCATATTGCTGTAATTGTTTATTTGCTTTATATATTCTGAGCTAAGTTGATCTATAGTGTTACATCATATTCTATAAGGATGTTATGTGTTTGTAGACTTTCTGCCCAGTTTGACCCATTTAGCAGAAGTCAGCCTGTTTAAGGCTCTGATGTCTATTCTGTATGACTTAAAGCAGTTATGACATGGTCTGATTTTCTCACCCAATAAAGGAATATTTCATTTATCAGTCTACTCTTCATTCTATCAGACACAGTTATCACAGCTCGTACATTTGCTTTTTACACATATATGTAAGCATTGAGCCACATTTAGTAATGCCAACATATTAAAATAACAATATTTCTCTCTTATATATGATACATCTATATACACACTGTCACAGATACTTGAGTGTCTTTGAGTGAAGATTTAAGGTGATAGGAAATATAAATAACTGCAGCTTGAATCTTTGACACAGAGTTCATGCTTCAGAGTTCAGATGTTCAGAGTTCATGGACCGTTGAGGCTGCGAACTTTAAGGCTGCAGACCCTGAATTGGGATACAGCCATCGACTGTGGAAACCTTGCAAGTGGATCGTAAAGGTTGTTACAGAGTCTTTCATGTCTAAATTTGCCGTTAATAATTATATAATTGTAGGAATCATCTAGTTTGCTTACACTGATTACGTTGGCACTTTGTTAGCGCTACAACAACGGTCAGACCCCCGAGGCATCTAAACTTTAGTAAGAATGTGCACTTTTGACACCTCTGGTTAGCATTTAGTGGTCAGTTTCAAACGTATTTGATTTTTGCTTGTTATGAACAAATTCACTTCACTACTTTTCACGATCTGTAACATCAATGCACATTGTTCCATTTACTGCATATTGCACTTTATTCATGTCTCTCATTCCACCTGCAAAAACATTGTAAAGGTCGTCACAGAGAGTTTTATATATGTATAAATACTAATATTCTCTATTTATTCTGCTTTATTGCCAAGATGTTAGTTAGCCTTTGTTCAGTTGTCTTTTATATGTCAATAGATACGTATGTCACAAATAAAAGTTTCTTGTAAATTATGTTTTTGTAAAGAATTTTCTCCCAAATCTCTTACATGCTAACTGTAACGTGTTATTTCTGCTAAAACCTGAACTTAAATGTGTATATGGTGTTTATCTGTTTTTCTCTCTGTTTTAGATGCAAATATCAAATTGGAGTTCTGCCTCCAGGCCAGAATTGCAGGAATGCACCACGTGTTGGCTGTTTCACTGCCCTCTGTGCCCCACTCTCAGCCCTGCTGTCAGGGCAAAGATTGAGCAGCATATAAATGGACACATTCAAAGTGCTTTGCCTTTCAAAGGTATGTTGGTATTAAATATACCTCATAGTTAAAGTCATAAATATGCACTTCTTTTCAGCACCTCTGCAGGTCTTTGTTGACTTAAAAGTTATTTTTCACATTGTACAGTTCAGTTCATTCATCAGCGAGAGAAAAAAGTGTTTTCATTAAATATTTTTCCTGTTCACCACATTTCCTGACAGCTCTTGTGATCCACACCATTTTGCTTTCATTATTGAGGACGGCTTGGATATTTTTGTTAATATGTACAATCTGATTGTTAGATAAACTGACTGCATTCTATACAACTACATTTAAATTACATGTTTTTTCTTTTTTTCTCTCTTACAGACAAAATGATGTGCCGGTGCACTTTCACTGCCCTTCTGTAACATGACAGTCATACAGCGTGGGGATATGGCAAGGCAATTATTGTCATGTCAGCATTCAGGACTGCTCCCCACTGAACTCTCCGTGGAGCCTCGTCTCCCTCTCCATGTCTCGTCTCCAGCATCTAAACCATTTCCTGAATCTTGGGTAGAACATTCATGTGCTCCACCCTCTGTGCTAAATGAAACTGGGGCTTGTGGAAAGTCCATGAAAATGAAACGTCCTCACTGTGGTCTTAGTCTTCTTACAAAAAAACTTCAAGGCTCACATGATGAGGAGGCATTCAAACAGGTCAATAGATGTTTGCCTGGCCTGTCATCCACAGTGTTTTTGTGTAGAGGGACTTCTTCCTCTTTGTTTTTCAGTTTGCAGAGGACATGGAGCTCTTTTTAAAAGCATGTGCTGACGAGCAGAGACTACAGGTCAAAGCGATGTTTGACATTTAATGGACAGATGAAGGCACTGGCTGTTTGTTTGTGTTTTTTATCTGTTGTTTGTTTTTCAGTGTACAGAATTCCAGTTAAACTTATTATAAAATGCTGTTCACTTGTTTCCATACTTATAGTAAAAAATGTAAGTGTAAATGTAACAGCATTGTTTATACTTGTAACTTCAGAGTAAAAAGCTTATTGTTGATATTAACATTAATGTATTATCCTGTAATCAATAATATTTTTATGCATTTTACGCATTAACCCTCTGATCTCTATCCTGGCCATTTGGGGCCACTTCACTTCTCCTTGTTTGACTGCTACACTGCAGTGGACCAAAAGAATGACGCAGGTTTGATCTTAAGGCTCTAATAGTTGTGTGTGTTGTGCATGACATTGCAACGCAAACATGTATTTGCAAGATAGACTGGAATAAATTATGATGCATCAAATATTACACAGGCTGCAGTGAATTGTTGTTGATACAGGTTATTGAGCTTTGAGTTTCCCAGTCAAACGTAGCTTTGACACACATGCTAACACTCTTACTCTTGTACATTTCATAACAAGACACCAAAGCCAAAATATTAGCTCTCAAAAGAAATTCAAAGCTGCAGCTGCAGCACACACAGCAACAAACACTGTTAGTAAATGTGTCCTGGAGTTTCTGCAGGTGCAGAAAGTGCTGCTGCTGTAAGTCAGCCTAACAGCTTCCAGATCACTGATATTTCTGGAAAGATGGCAAGAAGGGCATCACTGCTCATTTCTACAATCTCCCAGATCTTGGAATACAAGCCCCTGTCCCATGAAAACCACTTCACAGTAGTAGGAGTCCACTAAAACCTACAAATGAAGAGTGATCCTGGAAGAAATAGGGCGCACACTAGTGACCTCAACAGTTGCAAGACAGTCTTGTCCCCGATGCTTATATGAAAAAAAATATGAAGATTTATGAAACCATTAGGACTTTATTACTGTTTTATCTGAAAAGCTACTGGTAATATTTAACCTAACTGGGATTTAAAGTGTAAAAAACAGAATGTAGATAAAATTTTGGTTTTGATGAAAAGGAGTGGAGCTTGTGAGCCACAATGTAAGCAGTGTTGCTTTGCTGACATGCACTCGATGCTGGCAGTACAAGCATTGTAGTGGTTCTTATGTTTTTGTAAACTAACTGTATAATATATTGAGCCATTCAACAGTACACAAATGTTTGTAGGCTCCTTTTTGTATGCAACCTGCATGTCTTTCTGAATTAATTGTTTGTTTATATCATGTTTTTCAGGAAAAAGAAGAAGTTAAAGTCAAGTGGAAGCCCTGCTCAACATGGTATGTAGTAACAACTTTGTTGGACGGGAACAGACATTCATACTGTTGATAAATAGTTATCACCTCAATTTGAATTCATGTATTTGGACTAAACTAAATTGGGAGCTGTTAGCTGTCAAGCTGCTCCTCTGTGAGGAGCTTGATAGCTGTCCACCTCCAAAGTCCATTATGAGTTTTGGAGGTGGACATGGTCAAGACTTTTAAGAGTTGGCATAAGACTTCACTTCTTTATAGAGCTTATAGTTGGGGCTGGTTCAGGTCAGCCCTTAGTTATGCTGTCATAGGACCAGACTGCTGGGGGTTAGTGTCTACTCGTGTCATTGTATATATCCAGGAATATGTGCCTGAGGATAGTTGTCATGAAATCAATATTAAATCAAAGTTTTCCTTAATGACCACAGCTGGCATGAGTTCTCCAAAGCTGCCTGCTGTCTCAGGATCTGTCTCCAAAAAGAACCAGGGAGCGCTAACATGTTATGTTCTAGACTGATGAAGAAAATGCACATTAAACATAGTATAAACTCACTATGTTAAGTAATGTGAAGAGGATGCCTTTAGCTCCTATTGGGTTGGTTCCTTGATCAGTGCAATACAGAATCATTCATCTGGTTTGACGTAATGTCCTTCAAACACGTCAAAATGAGGCTCTGTAGTCTGTGTGGCCTCCACATGCCTGTATGACCTCACTACAACACCTGGGCATGCTCCTGATGAAGTGGCAGATGGTCTCCTGATGGATCTCCTCCCAGACTCCAGGACTAAAGCATCTGCCAACTCCTGGACAGTCTGTGGTGCAGTTGGTGGATGGAGTGAGACGTGATGTCCCAGATGTCCTCAAATGGATTCAGGTCTGGGGAATGGGCGGGCCAGTCCACAGCATCAATGCCTTCGTCTTGCAGGAACTGCTGACACGCTCCAGCCACATGAGGTCTAGCGCTGTCTTGCATTAGGAGGAACCCGGGGCCACCCGCACCAGCATTTAGTCTCACAAGGGGTCTGAGGATCTAATTTCAGCACCTAATGGCAGTCAGGCTACCTCTGCCGAGCACACGGGGGGCTGTGCGGTCCCCCAAAGAAATGCCACCCACACCATTAGTGACCCACTGCCCAACCATCATGCTGGAGGATGTTTCAGGCAGCAGAAGGTTCTCCAATATGTCTCCAGACTCTGTCACAAGTACTTAGTGTGAACTTGCTTTCATCTGTGAAGAGCACAGGGCGCCAGTGGCAAAGTTGCCAAGCTTGGTGTTCTCTGGCAAATGCCAAACATCCTGCACGGTGTTGGGCTGTAAGCACAACCCCCACCTGTGGACGTCGAGCCCTCATACCACCCTCATGGAGTCAGTATCTGACCGTTTGAGCAGACGTGCATATTTGTGGCCTGCTGGAGGTCATTTTGCACAGCTCTGGCCTTTCTTTCCTACCCCACAGTACCTTTCCTTATCTTTTGTTTCCTACTCTTTTACTTAGTCTTTGATCACGGTTGTCTTTCTAGATAATTAATGTCATTTGTTCTGGGGCGAGTCACTGGCTCGGGTGCATTCTGGGACTGTCAGTTCACCAGTGTGCTGGCATGCTTCTTAACAAACACACCACTACAGCAAACATCTCAGTTGTACTTGTTGATTTCTTCAACAAAACACTGAACAAAACATGTCCTTGTGAGTGTGCTGCCTGGTGCTTTTACATTTTGTGGTAATTTGAGCAGCCCAGAAAGCATCCCATGAATTCAATTATGTTATTGTATCTGAACATGTACACGAGTCATTAAATTAGATGGGAAAGAATGATTCAGGGTAAACAACTGCACCAAGGGAATTACATTTTTCTTCTCAACATGTAAAATGTCTGTTGATAAGCAATTTCTAAAACAGACATTATAAAAATCACATTAAACAGATGTGATTAACTTTTTATTCTAGCAAACATAACATCAATGATGACACAATCAGTCTTCATCAGAAGTGCTCAAATCACTCTCATCGTCTGGAATGTCCTCCTCCTCCTCCGAGTCCATTTCCAGGAGTGGTTGGTGGCTGAGGATTCTCTTGTACACGTCCTTTACTTTGAGCGTTTCAGCTTTCAGTTCACTTTGTTTTTAAACCAGGCTATGGAGTCCTTTCTGTGCATCCTCCGACATGCCAACAAGGGAGGCTGTAAAAACAACAAAAATATTAAATATAAGTAAAACAAACAAACAAACAAACCTCACCTCATAAACACAAGGAGTTAGGATCATGTAATTAAACTTTTTTTAAGGGAGAAGGCAGTGTTAGCTAGCAACCCAAATATAGGTAAAAGATCCAGTAAGACTTTAGCATCTGCTATTATTTTCAATCAATTCATCACCAAATGTATAAATAAATAAAAGATGTGCTTACAGTCTGAGGAGATTGTCCCCAACACCACAGATCGCATTCGCAACACTGTCCAGTGATGCTGCATCTCCCTGCAAAGGATCATCTCCTCCTCTCTCAGGCGCCTCACAGCCATCACCTTCTCAAAGACCTTTCTCTTTGTCCGGAGGTCAGCAGCAGCTGCAGTTTAACAACATCAGATGGGAAAACATAGCAGCATATTATGATTCAAGAACAAAACATTCAACTGCTGCTCAGATACTGGGAGTTTGTTTAAAAAGGATATTTAGAAATCAAGAGCTTACGTTCACTTGTGCTCTGCCAGGGCCAAACGTCGCTCTGCATGAGGGCATCACTGGATACGATTTGCTTTGTTGCTTGTTTCCTTGTTGTAGTCGTCAACAGCAGCCGCCAAGCGTTTCTTCTCATCTAAGATGACCTTGTGAATTCTGTGTCGCCTCTTGTTGCTATCTGTAAATAATCATAAAAAGGAACACCTTCACATAATGCATATATTTACATTTTAATCTACACTCATCAATTCGTTTGCTAGAACAAATCACATCCAGCTTAAACAAACCTGGATCTGATTTTATTCTGTTTACAAAGTAGCTGTACAAGCTGTACAAACTGAGCATCAAACGGTCCGTTTCAAAGAAACTGTGACACCATTTTGTCTGTAAAGACTTTGTGTTCGCACTCTGATGATGACGACAAGCTGCTCTACTCGTGCCTGCAACGCTCCAAGGCTGCCATCAGTTTGATCCGTTTCTAAGTGAGAGGAATATTAATCAGAACACAGGATGAGTAACAGTCACCAAACTACAGTGGACTCTGTAATCACTGACTTGATGATATTCATTATAAGACATCTGGAGCCTTCATGTGCTGCATTATCATGAGATAACAAGTATGTTGGTGTTCAGCTTTATAAAACCAACTAGTACGACATCACTTCAACCCAGGTCCAATCCAATTTGATCAAACGCAACAACTCTGCCATCAATTCTGCTTTTACAAGCTTATTTTTCATTGTTTGTTGACACTGTCAGAAAGATCTTAACTCTAAGTTCTTTAATGAGGCCATGGTGGGTCCTGTTGTTATACACGAGTGCATTATATTGAGACTCACCTTCAGCCCATTGCTGCAGTGTGTCGTCATCCACACCCAGCTCATTTCTGCTCGCATTCAGGCTCCACTTGTTCTCTAAAGATCCTTATGATCTAAGAATACATTAATAAATGTCATTCATATGGACATTTTTAGAGTACTGGTGTTTCCCCCCCATTACCACACACATTAAAATGGGTGTTGAAAAAATGACCTTTAGATATCTCTGGCTCAAAGTGCGGCCCAGTTGTTCCACTTTCCTTTTGTTCCAGCCCAAAGCCAGGAGGCTCAGCATGTCTGTTCGCCCTGCATTTCAGTTAGTATACAAATAAGAATGAATGAGCAGGAGACTGAGTGGAATCTCACACACAGACACACACCTGCTTTAGACATGTACTTCGTTGTGATGGCCGCCCTAGACAGGAAACTGTTTACTTGCTCCACCTCTTCTCCAACTGTAGAACCGGCCCCATCCTGAAACGCACCTCCCCATTTGATCTATAGAAAGGAGGTCACAATACATGACTGCTGAATTCATTCAACCTTATAACAAAATGTCTTAAACGTATCCAAGACTACAAGCTGCAGTATACCTCGCACATCCAAGTGTGAGCTACTCAAAATGAAGTACACATTAAGATAAAGTCAAGTAAATAGTATTACGACAACACCAAGAGAAAAACAAAATAAATATCCACCCATCCAAATATGTATCCACACACACACACGTATGAGTATATGGTTATGGCGTTAACGTCATTTTAACAAGATTAACGCTGACAGCACTGATATATATGTGTATCTTACATCATTTGTGTGTCTCTGGATGTATTTCACAAACTCAGCAACTTCCTCATCTTTCTCAATGAAGACACCTTCAAAGTTCCCCTGCTCTGAAGTGCTGAACGAACACGGTGACAGTTGTTTGAAAAGAAACATCAAAATACAATTTTTGTACAAATCCATATTTGATTTATGTACACAATGCATAACGTACCTTGCATTTGATTGAAAGCGATAAAGCTTGCAGTTTCCATCAACTGAGACGGCGAGCATGTCTGGAGTGCAGGCAGGGCAGCTAAAGCATGGCTCCTTGCACATCCTGTCCACCTCACACTTTACAGCACTCCACTCCAAGAAACTTTTGCTGAAGGCATCAGCTGATATTCGGCCAGTCTTTTAAGTAGAGGACAAACAACAGAATATTCACGGACAGTCATCATAAACATTGATTTGCACAATTTCCTTAAACTTGACAAATTTAGAAACTCACCCTTCCAAAATGGGCTGTTCGTTCATCCAGCACTTTGACAAAGGCCTTAAGTGACATCCCTGCTGCAGCTTCTTAATGTCATAGAAAGACTGAAAGACATCCATTGAAAACAGGGTGCAGAAATTTAAGGTGCCAGGCCAATATCCACCACCCTGGAAGTCCTTAACTGAGGGGGACCACATTAGGCCACAGCTGGTGCAGCTCACCACTGGCAGTGCAAGGTTATAACGGCCTTTAGGAAGGATAAGGAGAAATCCAGTCATGGCTCAACAAAGACATTCATTTTTTCCCATGTTGTTTTCAAAGCGGTCTGGTAAATCCAAATGACCTTTGACAGGTGCCCACATATACTGCGGGCCGAGGGTAATTCAAAACAATGTAGCAATGTACAATTTGCAATAAAACCTGCAAACACATCTATTGTGTATGTACTGTGTGACAAAAGAGCAACTTACCATTTATGGTTACAAGAGCCACAATTGCACCGGGTGAAACCTCAACGTTACCTGCTGGGCAGTCACACACAGTCTGGTCTTTGCACAGGCAACAGCCGAACTAACATTAAAAACACACAATATATATAAAAAGAATTGGAAATTAAATGATACACAATAAATATACAATATCAGCACACACTCATAGTACATAGCAATAAATGCATAAGACTTAAAAACCGTACCTATTGGATTGTGAAACTCTGATGAAGGCTGCAAAAACCCTCCTGTTACTGCCTCTCTGCTGTGCAGGACAAAGCGTGTGTGAACTGCAATATCACAGTCAGCACAAAGGAATGGAAGATGCAGGCAGTCCAGACACCTCACAACTACTTGTTTGCCACACTGACACACACGGTGTGACTGTGGATCCAGAGTAGCTAACATATTGTCTATAAGACAAGGCCTGGCCTCTTTCCACTTTAGCAAGGACACCATGTTTCTGATCGCCCAGTGAGTAGCAGCTGACTCAGACAACGTCTCACAAGTCATGGCTGCGTCCTCTTCTCCATCCTCCAACAACTGAAGGAGCTCCTGACGAAGCACCTCAGTTCCACACACTAACAGAAAAAAAATAAAGAAACTCTTCCACAAAGTGAAAAACACTCTAGGCAGTATGTTTCTTAGGACTGCACAAAAGCCCTGCCTAACTCAACTATAACAACAAATATAAAAGTAAAGGAATCACAATATATACAAGAAGGTAAAGTACCTTTTGTTGGGTTGACACTGGCAACATAACTAGGTTCTTCACGTGGACACTGATGCTGATCTGCAGACACTGGGGGGAAAAAGAGATTGAAGAATATTTACTTACTGAAATTCTTTGGTGAAAACAAGTTGTGAGATAAAATCAATGGTTGTGAGAACACTGACCACGTGGCAACTAGTACTTCGACTGGATGATGGTCTTTGAGGAATAAAATCTCCCTGTCTGTCAAGGGCGGCATCACTTACATTTTGATTAGATACCTTGAGTTTGTAAATGATCAGATTACATAATTGGAATACAATGTATCCAATTCAGGGTTGCAGGAGGATGAAGCCTATCCCAGCTGATACAGGACAAAGACAGGCTGCCAGTTTATTGCAGGGCTAACACGATATGTGTAACAGAAAATCCACTTAAATGTTTGATATTTCTTATAATAATCATAATTATGACTATTATTTAAAGGTTTCTTTAAATAATACATTTTGATTTTTTATAACCTCTAAAATATAAACCTGAGCTGTTTCAGATTCTGACCTCTGACCTCACTGCAGCTCCCTCTTGGAAGTACGTCTGCTTCTTGTCTACCCCCAGTGATGACCGCCTGCCCTTGATATCACGTACTGTACCTGAGGAACAAAAAAGGACAAACACTTGCCTTCATTTAAGAAGTACATTCATACAGAGGTAATCTATGGAAACACACTAGTTCACCCTTTGGGAGAAATCAGTTCCTGTGAAACATTTCTGTAAATGAACATCATGTGGAGAATGAATGAAATGAGTTCTTCAGGTGACTCAGCAGTCCCACACTGACAAATGAAATCTAGTTAAACTATTAAGCATATTTGCTCTTCTGAAATCTGTGTTAAACAACAACAAACATAAATTAGTAACAAAAATACAGCTGAGTAGAGGCTTTACAAACCACCAGCAGCCATAATGCTAAATTTTAATCTTCAAATGTTTCTGAGCCGTCTTCAACCTGCTTTTAACACATTAAAGTCCCGCAGTCAATGCAGCCTGACTCAATCCTAGATGTTCAGCACACAGAGACACAGAGGTGCCGTTTAAAGTTTAGTGATAACCTGAGTCACTGATCATTTGCAGTATTACAGAGTCTGGCAGTCTTTGCATGATGTCCACGTCACTGTGAGTTTCTAGCTGACTCTCAGGTGTGACAGGTGTGCCAGCAGGAAAGAGTAATAATAACCTGCATCCTGAGGTTTGTCATGCAGGATTAAAGCAGCCAGGCTTTGTTCACACAGCTAGGATTGTATTTTACACTGACCCTGGGTCAGTATAAGTATCATACAGTTTAAACGAAGCACTGAAACTTGCACATATTTATTACAGATGCACTGAAGCTAATCGAGATATTTGCTGTCAGTCTGTGGCTGCGATTAAACACTTTACTGGAAACTTTATTAACTAGTAACTTCATCAGTCATGACAGAAGCTAATATTTCTGTGCTAACATCGTTTAAACAGTAACAGCTTTCCTCCAATATAAGCTAACGTTTACACCGTAACTTTAAGCTAGCACCATAAAGACGGTAAAACACGTAATAACATCTACAAATGCATCTTAAAGCTGTTATATTAGCACTCGGTGTATTACTAACATCACCACATTAACATTACTGACACTCGCTGACTTTTAATAGTCATTCTATAAATGCTGTCCGTTTAAATGGTCTTACCTGGTGGTCCATATGGTCCATAAGTGAAGCAGAGGGAGCCTGACCATGCGTCACACGTTTGACGAGTTGGGAGTGAGAACGTGTTGGGCTATAAGGAACACACTCACTTCCTGAGCCCTGGGCAATAAGAGACGTTTTGTGTTTTATGATTTATTGATATGTTTGATCCTTTCTGACCTGCGTTAATGAAGCAGTCATTAGAGCACCATGTCCGCTAGAATAGTTCTGTAGTTTGATGCTTGAGTCGTTGCAGACTTGTTGAAACTCCCTCACCCGTCAAAGCAGCGTCTTTGTTATTCGCGTCCAGCAGATGGCAGTGTTTCACTGTCTGACGGCTGTCTGAAGCTTCAGCTGGATTATCCGTTTGCTATGTTTGCCATGTTACAGTGGGGAGGAAAAACTCCTTTTTAACAGGAATATCTAGACATGAGTGATTACTGCAGTGGGGCACTATCTGTGCTATCTATAAGAAATGTTAGCAACAATAAAACTCTGAGGATCAGGGCTCCATTTCACTCCAGTGTTCAGTGGCATTTTAAAAGAGTGAATACCGACGCTGAATGTCTTTGTAAAGCAAAAGCACTTTGTTAGCCTTTACAGAGCAAAGCTATGGATCAATGTGCAGTGAAGAAAAATCGAGGTGGCCAGTCTGTCCTTTCCTAACCAATCACAGAGCTCCTTACATTGTTGCGCTGGAGAATAACTAAATATAATATAAAGATGATATTGAAAATAATCTTTTGTAGAGTCACTACTTAGTGGGCAGAGGACAGTTATCACTTTGCTGGATGCTTTAAAGTCGCATGTTCTGTATTTGCTGTATGCAGATTAGCAGGATATTAACAGATTAACAGCTTTTATTAGACTTCATATGATAATCAACAGTGAAGTGTTTCTCTTTCAGTGTTTATTCTTGCTCATTGAATGATCTCTGTTCAGATAATATGCTGCACTCATCTCATGTTTCTTTAAATACGGCATCACTTCTCCAGCTGTCAAACTCTGAAAGAGTTACAGTTTCACCACTGAGCACTTTGAATGGTTATTCTTTTATTTAAAAGCACTTATTCTAGCTGCATCATCAATACGACAAAAACAGTGACTTCAACAAAAATTTATCTAAATATATTTAGGGGGAAATGTTCCTACACCCCTCATGTAAATGTTACATCTCCAAAAGGGAGAAATAATCAGAATAAGGCGTAATCATTGTCATGATAATAATGACCATGAAAATGAAACTAGGCCTACCTTTAGTTCAGCACACTCAGTGTTGCATAAAGACATGCGAACATGCCATCATCCATTCTGGAGCCTACTTTTAAAAAGAGCGAGCTGTTTATTCTGGCTGAGTAGCAAACAGAACCAACCATGAAAACCTAAACTGGGAAAACACTCGGAAACCTTGAACACTGGGAATATGGAGACACAGGGGTAGGTGAACAGACACTGACAAAGGACAGAGGAAAACAGAGACAATATATATAAGACAAGAAGTAACACAGACACCCTTTTCGGTGACAAAAATGAGAAAATATCCAGTGAAAGGCAGTTCTCTTGGAAAAACTGCCTTATTGATGTCAATGGTCAGAGAAAAATGTCTGATAGGAAGGCAACCGTAGCTCATACAACCATTTGTTGCAACCAAAGAATGCAGAAGAGCGTTTTGGTCAGCTAAGAACAGGAAATTGAAGCTACAGTTCTCAAAATTTGACATGAGAAGATTGGATAAATGTTGCCTGGTCTGATGAGTCTTGATTTCTGCTCTGACATGCAGATGGTCGGGTCAGAATTTGGCATAAATAGCATGAAAGGATGGATCCATGCTGCCTCATGTCAGCTGTGCAGACTAGTGGTGGTGGTGTCACTGTGGGGGGGAGGGGCGGTATTTTCTTGCTGAAACGTTACATAGTGTGTGTGTGTGTGTGTGTGTGAGAGAACAACTTGAAACAAACTGCAGCAATAAGGGCAAACTAGTGCACAGTTATGTTTACGTGAGCGTTATTTTGTATGCATTTGTACAGTTCCATAACTGTGAGAATACATTGATAGCATTTAACTCTAGTAACAGGCATTTGTACCAGTAAGCATGAAAAAGTAGGGAAAAGAACTAGTATGTAAGCACTGACTAGTACTGTAAAGTATATGTGTATATAGGGCAATCGTGGCTCAAGAGTTCGCAGTTCATCCTGTAATTGGAAGGTTGCCAGATTGAGCCCCGCCTCCGACAGTCTCGGTCGTTGTGTCCCGGGGCAAGACACTTCACCCGTTGCCTACTGGTGGTGGTCAGAGGGCCCGGTGGCGCCAGTGTCCGGCAGCCTCGCCTCTGTCAGTGCGCCCCAGGGCAGCTGTGGCTACAATGTAGCTGCCATCACCAGTGTGTGAATGTGTGAATGACTGAATGTAGTGTAAAGCTCTTTGGGGTCCTTGGGGACTAAGTAAAGCGCTGTACAAATACAGGCCATTTACTGTGCGTGTGTTTATGCTCAAGTGTATGAATAAATTAGTCAGTTTTAAACAGTTGCAATTTAAACAGTAGAAGAGTGGCACTATATTTATATATTTATAAAGAATTTCAAACAACAATTAATTGATGCTCAAAGCAGGTTTATTTAATTAATATCCAGATTTCCAATTAGTTCCCAATTCATTCAGCAGCAAATCACATCACCACTCACTTCAAGGCTGTATGTATTATTGTAAGGTAGACCCTACAATAGTACATACAGAGAACCCAACAATCATATGACCCCCTATGAGCAAGCACTTTGGCGACAGTGGGAAGGAAAAACTCCCTTTTTACAGGAAGAAACCTCCGGCAGAACCAGGCTCAGGTCGGGGCGGCCATCTGCTGCGACCGGTTGGGGTGAGAGAAGGAAGACGTTTGTTGTAGGTCTGATTGAAGGACTGATGTGATGGTAAGTTGTCTGCTGTTCCGCTTTGAATATTGAGAGATTAGTTGATGGATTTCAAGCCAAATTGTGCCCAAGTTTAAGACCATATTCACTGGTTGTTTTTGTTGATGTTATTGTTTTGGGCTTTTTTTCCACAAGAATTTCTAGCTCCCCTAGAATTCTGGCCACCCAAACGATGATTGCTGCTGAGAGAGCACAAGGTTTTGTCCCCCTGTACTATTCATGTCAGTGCAGGGGGTTCTCCTTGAGAGGCCAGGGTCGAAAAATGGATGCTTCAGAACCTCCGAGGGTGTTATGCGCTGATTTGCATCCAAGGCCAACATTTCTTTGATTAGCCTTACAAATAATGTTTGGCCATTTTCCGGTCCTCGCCTAACCTTCAGCAGTTGTTCGAGGTCATCGAGACGCTTAAGTTTTATATATCGAGTTTCCTTGGATCGATAATCTGTCTCGTATTGAAATTGTTCTTGGGTCTTAAATGTCCAGCGCTGTTCGTTGTGGTTATCCTCGATGAAATAGCTGTCAGTGTACAAGCCAGACTCTAGAAGATGATCTGGTAGCTGACCCTGGGTTTCAATTATGAATTTCAAAACGTCATAATCGTCTTCCCCAGGATAGAGAGGCACCCCTGTAGCAAGCTCCACAGCTACCAGCCCCAGAGACCACATGTCGATTGCTTTGTCGTATGGAATGCCAAGCATAACCTCAGGTGCACAATAACCAATTGTCCCCACACGGTCACCAGGAATCACTGCAGAAGCAGGACATGCGAGGCCAAAGTCTATGAGTTTGACTTTGACGGGAGACTCACTGCGGTTCACAACCATGATGTTTCCAGGTTTGAGGTCAGCATGCACTATTCCCACAGAACCCAGGTGGAACAGAGCATTTGCGAGCTGATGCAAAATTGGCCCGAGTTCTCTCATTGGGAGACCTTGGTTATTCCGGTCCCCAATGTAGTCTGACAGGCTTTGGTCGAGGAGTTCGAAATTCAAGCAAATGCGCTCTCCATCGAGGAAATAGCCGTTCCATTCGACAATGTTGCACCTGTCTGGATCCAAGCGTCGTAGCTGCTCCAGGATGAAAATTTCCAGTTTTGCCTGGAGCAGAATTTCAGGGTCGCTCTTGTTGACTTTAATAGCAACCGTTTTGTTGTTTTTTGTATCGCGACATCTGGTTACCAAACCAAAGCCTCCTTCTCCAAGGAAGGCCTCTACCACGTGGTGATCTCCTAAAATGGTCCCTTTCGTTATTTGAAGATCATCTTCAGAGGCAGATGGGTTGGCTGAGGTGTTGATGTCTCTTTTTTGAGGAAATTCAACTGAGTTTTGGAAACTGCAGCTGAATTTTTGCGATCCATGACTTTTCCAGCTTGAAGGCTGCTGAGAGAGCACAAGGAGTTGTCCCCCTGTACTATTCATGTCCGTGCAGGGGGTTCTCCTTGAGAGGCCAGGGTCGAAAAAGGGATGCTTCAGAACCTCCGAGGGTGTTATGCGCTGATTTGCATCCAAGGCCAACATTTCTTTGATTAGCCTTACAAATAATGTTTGGCCATTTTCCAGTCCTCGCCTAACCTTCAGCAGTTGTTCGAGGTCATTGAGACACTTAAGTTTTATCGATCGAGTTTCCTTGGATCGATAATCTGTCTCGTATTGAAATTGTTCTGGGGTCTTAAATGTCCAGCGCTGTTCGTTGTGGTTATCCTCGATGAAATAGCTGTCAGTGTACAAGCCAGACTCTAGAAGATGATCTGGTAGCTGACCCTGAGTTTCAATTATGAATTTCAAAACGTCATAATCGTCTTCCCCAGGATAGAGAGGCACCCCTGTAGCAAGCTCCACAGCTACCAGCCCCAGAGACCACATGTCAATTGCTTCATCATATGGAGTGCCAAGCATAATCTCAGGTGCACAATAACCAATTGTCCCCACACAGTCACCAGGAATCACTGCAGAGGTGTTACATGCGATGCCAAAGTCTATAAGTTTGACTCTGACTTGAGACTCACTGCGGTTCACAACCATGATGTTGACAGGTTTGAGGTCAGCATGTACTATTCCCACAGAACCCAGGTGGAATAGAGCATTTGCGAGCTGATGCAAAATTGGCCTGATTTCTCTCATTGGGAGACCTTGGTTATTCCGGTCCCCTATGTAGTCTGACAGGCTTTGGTCGAGGAGTTCGAAATTCAAGCAAATGCGCTCTCCATCGAGGAAATAGCCGTTCCATTCGACAATGTTGCACCTGTCTGGATCCAAGCGTCGTAGCTGCTCCAGGATGAAAATTTCCAGTTTTGCCTGGAGCAGAATTTCAGGGTCGCTCTTGTTGACTTTAATAGCAACCGTTTTGTTGTTTTTTGTATCGCGACATTTCGTTACAACACCAAAGCTTCCTTCTCCAAGGAAAGCCTCCACCATGTGGTGATCTCCCAAAATGGTCCCTTTAGATATTCCAAGCTCATCTGAGCCGAAGGATGGGTTGGCTGACATGGTGTAATGTGTCTGTTTGCGCTGTGGATTGGTGAGAAACAAAACTGAACTTGTTTTGGTTTTTCTCGTAAATTGCTCTCAAAACTTCTCGAAAGGGTTTCAGTTGCTGCAGGTCAACGTCCGTTAAGCATAAAGTAACAGGTGAGCGCTCCTATTTATGGGTTTTGGGATCAAAGCAAAGTTATGACGTCAGAAAGGATCAAAGCAAAGTTACCGCGTCACAAGCGATCGAAGCGATTCTAATATGTGCGCATGCGCACATATGAGAAGCGATCGAAGGGATTCTAATATGTGCGCATGCGCACACGTGCTTGTTTGTGTAATATTGTTCACACTAAACTTGACCCTAATCAATTTAATATCAGTCAATCAAAGAAAATGTTAGTTTTGGAAAATTTTAAAATGACATAACTGACAGTTAAAACCTTTTTTGTTCATGTATTTGTATTTGTATTGTCTTCGGGTTTTTTTTTGCATACCATGTCAAGCTTTTCTGTATATAGTCATGTCGTAGATTTCGGAGCAAACAAGAAATTGAATTGGATTTTAATATTGCAGTGCTTGGATTTCGGATTTGGTGCTTAAAACTTCTTGAAACTGTAACCGTATTTCATTCACCACAAATAACTATCTGATTGAATAGTTTTCTTATCAGATAGAGAAATAAAACGAGTCGCAAAGTCTAAAAGCAACATTTCTCTGCCTGGGCTGTACCTCTGCACGTTAGTCTGTTTCAGTGTGTGACCCCTCACCCCCTCCCTGATCAGTCGGGGGTGAGTGCGCTAATGTGCCTGGAGGCCGTTTTAATGAGTGTTTGCTGGAAAACGAAAAATACAAGAAGGATTTGTACGTTTTCACAACGGGGGAGTTTGCGTAAGTACTAGTAAATAATTTTCTCGAGTGTGTACGTTACACATGTTATTTGTTTCAAATTGGTATTATTATTTTGCTAGCTAGCAAACTCGCGGGATAAAGGATTGAAGTGCACTCAGTGCGATACAATACGGTGGCGCTATTCTAACAGTTAGTTATTGCAGGGTAACTTGTAGAATATGCTGTGAATTGAACCAAGATTACACAGCAGTAGCAGTAATACGAGTTACTTCCCTCAAGTGAAAGCGTTAAACGTTAGCCCGATGCTTAACTAGCCAACGTCAGGCTTTCTGATTGAAGGCTAAAAGCGACGTTGTCACCAAGTAAACAGAATATTGATGATATTTTTGTGTATCGCTGCAGCCTTTTCAAGTATTAACCTGGTGTCTTTGGGAACAGCTTAGGGGGAAATGACGGTAATATGACTGAACCGTATGGGAACAAAGAATAGGCACTTTTTTGTGCTACCGAAGTTTCCTCGCTTTCATTCAAAATCTGTTTCTCATTAAACAATTGAAACATGATGGCTTCAAGCTGACATTGAGGCCTGTGGGGCACTATCAGCCACTGAGACAGTAGACAAGTGACTATTTCACACTTTAAGGCTGCCTGTTTATTTAAGGGAGATGAACAGTACATTATAACTGTACATAATAATATCAATGATGACAGATTAAATAAATGGGTTTTTGAAAGACGCTTGTGCATTTTTAAAGTCTAAAGTGTTGAATTGATCTGAGTATGTCATCTGTTCAAAGCCTCTCCCAGTCAGTGCTGTTCTCTATGCCTGTCTTACTCTACATGATGTTATTAGCACAAACACTTTAAAGGTGATAATTAGGTCTACAACAATAACACAGACTGCAATGTAGTTAAGCGTCTTACAGTTAGTTTTGAATGAATGAACTTAAAAAACAACACAAGCAAAGATCTGTCTCCTCCTGTTTTTTGTGTCACATAAGAAAGAAGCATCAATATCTGATGAGAAGACTTATTAATTTGGCCTCTCACGTGGTCTTATTCAGGTGATGCGAAGTGAAATATGCATCCTTTTTATGGTAATGTGCTGGAAAATGTTGAAAATGGACATTAAACGTGCTCACAAAGTGCTTGAATTTGACCCTGAAAGGTGTATGAAGCCAGAAAAAGTCACACTTGGAGTAAAAACCTCTCATAGCAAGTTAATCATATTCAATTGATTTGATGCTTTCAGCACAAAATTTAGCCACACAGTCAGGACAGCGTCTGATTTAGCTTCATCGGTAAACGTGTTTATGCAGTACATAGTAACAGTGTGGCTGAGTCCTCTGGTTCAAATCAGTTCCAGTACATTTGGAGATGTAAGTCTTAACCTTTCACATGCATCGGGAAGGAAAAAACATTTAATCTTCACAGTACTGCCGAAGTGCAGCGATACATTGTGAAGTGCACATTTCCATTTCTCATACAGTACCGAGCAAAAGTCTTGAACCACCCCCTTATTTTTTCGTGTTTTGCCAGGTCAGTCTGTGTTAACGGTGTTATTAACTGCATTCTTCAACTAAAGAAGTGAGAACAAATGATGTGGGCTTTTGTTTTTTTGCAATAGGCTGCAAGTAAATGTGTACACATACAATTTAAAATTGGTTCTTTGTTAAGTTTTCTGGTCCTTTCCATGACTTAGGTGTCTGTTTATGTTTGAATGTTTCAGAGATTAGTGTGAAGGGTCTTAACAGACAAAAAGTGGTCAAATACAAGCCCTGGATTAAAAATCAGAAACACTTTAAAAAGCCTGGAGAGCTATTCCTTAATACCACTTTAAAGATTACAGGGAAGTCCGGATCCCTGGAAGCAAATGAGGGATGGCTCAAGACTTTTGCACAGTGCTGTACATGTCATGTTCCCTGTTTTATAGCTCAGCTCAAACTGACACGTTCTCACTAACTGCTTCTCATTTTCTCCACAGTAAACTTTGACCACTTCCAGATACTGCGGGCCATCGGGAAAGGAAGCTTTGGAAAGGTAATGCAGCCTCCATTTTTCACGCCACTTGTATATTGTTTGCCCTTAATTACCCACCACGGTCGTCATCTCTAAAGAATCAGTGCAAGCGAAGCGAAATGTGCTGGGATTACACTTCAGTTCTCGTGTGCTGCTGTTATTTAATAACAGTTATAAATGCAGCTTATGCAATTATTTCTATAAAGTCAGTTAGAGGAGAGCCGATTTCTATTTCATCTCACTCAATCTAGGTGGGAATTTTTACCCCACGTCTCAATTTAATTACACAGCACATTGAACGTCTGGATGAGACTTCAGTAATGAATTCAGGACTGTGTGTGTGTGTGTGTGAGATACACAATTGGGGCTGCAGAGACTGGAATAGTTTACCTTCATTTTAAATATCACTGCCCTGTGCACATTGTCGGCTTTAAAATTCAAACTTAAAGAGTTTGTAAGTAAACTGGCTGAGATGAGACAGACGATGCACCGGGTCCTCGTCTGAGTGCTGGCTTTCAGTTGTGCTGTCTCTCTTGCCCAGCCATGCACACACAGACACTGTGCTACACTTACACAGTGAGACAGATGCTCACAGAGACGTCCAGATACATTTTGTCCTTGCTGGAGGTCATTTTGTGTTTTTTGGCCCACTGTGGCCTCACACCGAGCTCCTGCTGTTTTTTGAACACTTTAACAGCACCAGTCTTTAGCTTCCTGTTGAACACACAGTGGGGGGGTGCAGGAGGTAATAAATCAAGTTTGATTATCCTAATTTATAGCTGTCTTTATGTTAAGGATTAAAATAAAATTCACAAGAGGAAGGTGTTGGTGTGTGTGGTTGGGAAGAGAAGGGCGAAGCTAGAATGAAGCACAAATAGAGGGAGGTGTTTGCCTCTCGCTGTAGCGCTGTGAAACACGATCTGTAGATTGCAGCTTGTGTAGGTGCTCCAAGAAAATGGGTTCATTGGCATGCAGCACTGTAGATGTGCACGTATGGATGCTTGAGAAAGGATGCTTGTGTTGCTGAGCTCGTTCTTGCACAGCGGGGAGATGTGAGGTAGGTTGGGGCTACCTCATAACTCCCCGCTGTGAGGCTGCCAGATGGGAAGAAGAGGAAACCGCCTGGTTGTCCTGAAACGCTCGTTTTCCTCTGCTCACTTTTCATCTTTACAATCTCAGCACTTGGGTGTGTATCTTCTTGCAGTGGGCCTCTCAGTTTCATTCTTATTCATAAGCTCCTCTTTGTGTTATTTAGTTTGTACCTGAAAAGTCTAATTTATGCCTGAGTACACAAGTACAAATAAAAGGAGTACCACGTACTTTAATGGGTCAGCTTGGGTCCAGACCTGAATTGGAGATAATGTTGGGCTGTTTTAGGTCTGAGCCACTAACCTGACGAAAACGCAACACAACTGCTGGTAAGTGCGTGTTGTTTAAAACAGAGAGTTGGAGAGGCAGGTCAGTGCTTTTAAAGGTTTATCAGGTGTCAAATCATTTTATAGATGGGAAATGTAGGACTGTGCAAAAGTTTGAGCCACACCTTAATTCTAACATATAACTTGCTGGGTAATGGGAAACGGGTGCAACAGTTTAAATTTGAAAAGTTTACATGAAAATACAATATAAAAGGCAAAAACAGAGTTGATATAATGAGGTAATGAGCTTGAGCATCTTTATCTTCAGCACGCCCTGAACTCTCTTAGGCACATTTCTTTGGAATTCCTTTAAGTAGTCTTCAGGAATAGTTCTCCAAGCTTCTTTAAGGACATTCAGAGCTCTTCTTTCGATATCAGCTGCCGTTTTGTTCCATTCTCTGCCGAGATGATCCCACACGGCTCAGGTCAGTCCATGAATGATGGTGTTTCGATGTGTTTAGTAAGCTGCTGCCGATCAGACGCTTTCCAGATGGTATTGCATGGTGCATCAAAGTCTGGTGGTACTTTTCATAATTCCATCAATTTTGACGAAATCCCCAACACCCTGGCTGAAATGCAGACCCAAACTATGGCAGAGCTGTACAGTAGTTTACAGGTGGTTGTAGACATATTACCACAATTTGAACCAGAACTGTCAAATTTTGGTTCATCACTCCATCAGACCTGCTGCTACTGATTTTCAGTCCAGTTCTTGTGTAATTTGTTATCCCTCAGCCTTTTCTCCCTGTTCCCTTCCTTAATAATGGCTTCTTGACAGCCACCCTTCACTGACACCATGAGATGAGGCTTTGGTGAACACTAGATGGATCAACTGAAGGACCAAGTGCATCTTTCAGGTCCTGTGTCAGGTGTTTGCTGAATTTTTTTTGACATGACTTTCAGGTACTGTTCCTCCACTGTAGATAGATTTTTCAGCTTGTCCCCTTTTTTTCTGTCTTCTACTTTCCCAATCCAAAGAAATTAAATAGTGTGTTTCTGTGACAGGTTGCTAGTAACAAAGTCCCTAAAGATAAAATTTAAAATTGGTTCTTTGCTAAGTTGTGTGTTTTGTATTGTATTTGACAACTCGGGTTTGTCCCCTTGAGTTAGGTTAAGTGGTTTAACCCCCCCAAAAAACAAAAATATCGCTCTGAAAGCGATCAGGTACAAGGACTGGACTGAAAATGGGTGAAAAAGTAGTTAATGTCCAAAGAAAAACTTTAAATGACCTTCAGAAAGTCTAAAGAAAGGAAGAAGAAGAACATCTGGCTCAGTACAGGCAAAATATAAAGAACTGAGGAGAGGCTCAAGACTTATTCACAGATAATCAATCAAATTAATCAAGCGTCATCTGGAAGCATCCTCCTGGCTGTAAGAGCGTCTCGTTTTTGTCTCATTAACTGTCTGGTGGCACTCACAGTAGTCTGCTGTGACGGGGACCTCGAGGACTAATGTTACAGGGAAATCATTAGGAAAGTGCTTTGGACTGAGCTTTACTGAAATCTCAGTTTTCCCCCTGTCGGAGAGCTCCACCACCTCCACCCCTCCTCCTCCTATTCCTTCTTTTTAAACGTCAGTGCAGGTACCGTCTCCCTCCCTCCCATCCCTGTATTTTTGTTACATAGAACTTAGTGGCTGTGCTCACTGTTCAATTCAAGTTGGTTTAAGAGAGATGGTAGTTTAAAAAACACAAAAACAAGCTGTTTTGGTAAAGCAATATATATGATTATTAAAGATAAAATATAGTGTTAATTTGTTTGAGTTCCTTCCCTCTCTCTTTACTTCTCACTCTGTTTTGAAGCATCTGCCTTCCAGCAGATGGGGGAGACTGTATTGGCAGCTGCTTTCCAGGAGGATGTAGCTCATCTGTATCGTGAGGCCTGTTGGGCCATATACGTCCTAAGAGTAAGAGTAATTTCCTGCTCTCTCTTTTCCTCTCTAACTTTTCCCTGTGTGCATTAGGGCTGCCACAAACGATTATTTTGATAGTCGACTAGTCACCGATTATTTTTGCGATTAGTCGACTAATAGGATTAGGGCTGCACGATTAATCGTTAGAAAATCGCGATCTCGATTCAAACTTATTTGCGATCTCATTTCCAAATGACGATTTAAAAGAAAGAAAAAGAAAAAGACGACGACGATTGTACCGCATTTTGATCCGGGACGTACTCTGCATGAAACCAAGTGCTCACTCTTCCTGCTCAACAAATGACAAGGGCGGAGCCTTATACCACGTGATACAGAAGCTGTGCCGTGTGATGCTAATATTAGCAGGGAAAAAACAACGGAGAGCACGTCAGGGATGACGAGAAAGTGACAGGAGAAAATCCGTCCCGGTCAACCACCCAAACATCAATAACGGGAACCTTATACAGCGCTTCCCTATACCCGTCGAACTCTCGCAGGCACAAAGAAATTACGGAGGCTATCACTTATCACCTGATCAAAGATATGGCTCCCATCAACACTGTGCAAAACGAGCGATTTAGAAAAATGATCAACACCCTAGACAAACGCTACACAGTGCCATCCCGCAACTATTTTTCTATTGTTGCACTACCTGCTCTATACACGCAGTGTCGAGCAACGGTGGAGACGGAATTTCAAGCAGTACAACATTTTGCGGCAACAACAAAACGTGAGACATTTGTTGTTTTTATGTTTATTTATTGTTTTTATGTTCAGTCTCAACTGTTACGAAGTTGATGTGCAATTAATAAGCGCAATAAATATTTATACTGGAAAAGAAAATCGTTGCCCCTGGTGAGAGGCGGCGGGCTGGGGTGGGTATTCTAATATCCCCTCGGCTTGCTGCCGGTACGTTGGGGTTTTTCCCGGTGGACGAGAGGGTTTGTTCCCTGCGCCTTAGGTCGGGGAACGGGTCCTGACTGTCATCTGCGCTTATGCGCCGAGTGGCAGTTCAGAGTACCCAGCCTTCTTAGAGTCCCTGGGGGGGGGGGTGCTGGAAGGTGCTCCACCTGGAGACTCTGTTGTCCTGCTGGGAGACTTCAATGCTCACGTGGGTAACGACAGCAAGACCTGGAGGGGCGTGATTGGGAGGAACGGCCTCCCTGATCTGAACCCGAGCGGTGCTTTGTTATTGGACTTCTGTGCTAATCACAGTTTGGCCATAACGAACACCCTGTTCGAACATAAGAGTGTCCATAAGTGCACGTGGCACCAGGACGCTCTAGGCCGTAGGTCGATGATCGATTTTGTAATCGTATCACCAGACCTGCGACCACATGTTCTGGACACATTCGGGTAAAGAGAGGGGCTGAGCTGTCAACTGATCACCACCTGGTGGTGAGTTGGATCAGGTGGCGGGGGAGGACGCTGGACAGACCTGGCGCACCTAAACGCGTAGTGAGGGTGTGCTGGGAACGTCTAGCAGAGGCCCCAGTCCGCGAGATCTTCAACGCACACCTCCGGCAGAGCTTCAACAGCATTCCGAGGGAGACTGGGGACATTGAGTCCGAATGGACCATGTTCAGCGTCTCCATTGCCGAAGCTGCTGCATTGAGCTGCGGCCGCAAGGTGGTTGGTGCCTGCCGTGGTGGTAATCCCCGAACCAAATGGTGGACACCAGAGGTGAAGGGAGCCACCAGGCTGAAGAAGGAGTCCTATCGGGCTTGGTTAGCCTGTGGGACTCCGGAGGCAGCCGACAGGTATCGACAGGCCAAGCGGAATGCGGCTCGGGCAGTGGCTGAAGCAAAAACTCGGGTGTGGGAGGAGTTCGGAGAGGCCATGGAAAAAGACTTTCGGACTGCCTCGAAGAGATTCTGGCAAACCGTCAGGCCTCTCAGTAGGGGAAAGCGGTGCTCTACCTGCACCGTGTATAGTGCTGGGGGAGCGCTGCTGACGTCGACTGAGAAAATTGTCAGGCGGTGGAAGGAATACTTCGAGGACCTCCTTAATCCCACTGACACGTCTTCCGAGGAGGAAGCAGAGTCTGGGGATGAGGGGAATGACCCGTCAATTTCCGGGGGCGAGGTCACTGAGGCAGTTAAACAACTCCTTGGTGGCAGAGCACCTGGTGTTGATGAGGTCCGCCCCGAGTTCCTGAAGGCTCTGGACGTTGTAGGGCTGTCCTGGTTGACACGCCTCTGCAATGTTGCGTGGAGATCAGGGGCAGTACCTGTGGACTGGCAGACCGGGGTGGTAGTCCCCATCTTTAAGAAGGGGGACCGGAGAGTGTGTTCCAACTACAGGGGGATCACACTCCTCAGCCTCCCTGGGAAAGTCTATGCCAGGGTGCTGGAAAGGAGAGTTCGTCCGCTAGTTGAACCTCGGATACAGGAGGAACAATGCGGTTTTCGTTCTGGTCGCGGAACACTGGACCAGCTCTTTATCCTCTCGAGGATACTTGAGGGTGCATGGGAGTTTGCCCAACCAGTCTACATGTGTTTTGTGGACTTGGAGAAGGCATTCGACCGTGTCCCTCGGGGTGTCCTGTGGGAGGTGTTGCGGGAGTATGGGGTGTCTGGCCCATTGCTACGGGCCATTCGATCCCTATACAACCGTTGCAAGAGCTTGAGTCGCATTGCCGGCAATAAGTCGGACTCGTTCCAGGTGGGTGATGGGCTCCGCCAGGGCTGCCCTTTGTCTCCGGTTCTGTTCATAATTTTTATGGACAGGATTTCTAGGCGCAGCCAAGTGGCGGAGGGCTTTTGCTTTGGTGGCCTCAGAATCTCATCTCTGATTTTTGCGGATGATGTGGTTCTGTTGGCTTCATCGGGTGAGGGCCTCCAGCTCGCACTGGAACGGTTCGCAGCCGAGTGTGAAGCAGCAGGAATGAGGATCAGCACCTCCAAATCTGAGGCCATGGTTCTCAGCCGGAAAAGGGTGGAGTGCCCACTCCGGGTCGGGGATGAGTTCCTGCCCCAAGTGGAGGAGTTCAAGTATCTCGGGGTCTTGTTCGCGAGTGATGGGAGAAAGGAGCCGGAGATCGACAGACGGATTGGGGCTGCAGCTGCAGTAATGCGGACGCTGCACCGGTCCGTCGTGGTGAAGAGGGAGCTGAGTGTAAAAGCGAAGCTCTCAATTTACCGGTCGATCTACGTCCCTACCCTCACCTATGGCCACGAGCTGTGGGTAGTGACCGAAAGAACGAGATCGCGGATACAAGCGGCAGAAATGAGCTTCCTCCGAAGGGTGGCTGGCCTCTCCCTTAGAGATAGGGTGAGAAGTTCGGCCATCCGGGAGGGGCTCAGAGTAGAGCAGCTGCTGCTCCACATCGAAAGGAGCCAGCTGAGGTGGTTCGGGTATCTGACAAGGATGCCCCCTGGGCGCCTCCTGGGTGGGGTGTTCCAGGCATGTCCCACCAGGAGGAGGCCCCGGGGCAGACCCAGGACACGCTGGAGAGATTATATCTCTCGGCTGGCCTGGGAACGCCTTGGTGTTCCCCCGGATAAGCTGGAGGAGGTGGCTGGGGAGAGGGAGGTCTGGGCCTCTTTTCTTAGAGCCTCTTCGCGACCCGGCCTCGGATAAAGCGGATGAAGATGGATGGATGGATGGAAGAAAATCGTGAGAGAATCGTGATCTCAATTCTAAGCCAAAAAATCGTGATTCTCATTTTATGCAAAATCGTGCAGCCCTAAATCAGATCATCATCCATTGTACGTAAAATGTACAGCTTATTGCACCAGCAGCATCTGCTCTTATATAACTATCATTAGCTTACAGCTTTAAGTGTTTCAGGTATGTGCTAACTAAAAATAAAGACAAGATGATAGTTTATTAAATTTTAATGAAATTTGCAGATTGTTTCGGTGAAGTTTAATAACCTCAGCCGTCTGCTCCTTGCTATCTAAAATATAACAGGACACCGGAGTATATTCTCCAGCATCTCACACTTCTGATAATCAGTTGTCTGCTTGACGTTTACTCAGCTGTGTAAAAACTATAACTTTAATCTTAGCCAAACCGATTTGCTCAGGGACAAATAAAATACTAAAAAAAGCCAAACAATAACATTTTTAAGTTATCTAAGTGACTTATATCATGTTTAACCTGAGTAGCGAAAGACGGCGGTGGGTTTGAAAACGATTTGCCGGGATTCCGGTGTTCTCACCGGCTCTAATGAGCCTTGCTCCCGGCTAGCTATCGAGCTAGTGACTAACAGACGTCTCTGAAAACGTCGGAGCGCTTTTGAAATATGTGGTGTCTTGATAAACTGAGCAGATATTTGAGGTTTACACAGCTACACTCTCGCCTGAAAACATGTTAAACGTTTATTTTGTGACCCAGAAAGAATAATAAGAGTAATATTAAAACTAACTAGCTGCCGCCATTGTTGGAAACTGAGCTGGGCTGCGCTATGAATTCTAGGACACAGCTTCTTCTTCTTCGGGGTTTAACGGCAGCTGGCATCCTTGTACATGCAGTGCTGCCATCTTCTGTTTCAGTCCGTTATTACACTCTTAAATCCTACTACTTATTCCTGCGTCTTTTGTGATCTTACAAAGCTTCAAACGACGATTTTGATAGTCGACGTAATCGTGACTAGTCGACTAATCGTGGCAGCCCTAGTGTGCATCAGACTTTTGCCCCCCTCTTCTTTGTCACTCCAATGTTCTCAACTCAGGCTGCATAGGAAGCTGGCATTTCTCTTGCCGGGCTTATTAAAGCCTGTGCTTTAGAGCTCTGGAGGGGGGCTAACACTCGAGGGGGACATGACAGTCATTGGCAGCGACAGCAGTTTAGTGACAGCTTCCTAATGTCAACAGTCACATGGACAGGTAAACATCTAAACGGATAGAAGAGAGGTGGATGGAGAGAGACAGGGAAGGTCAGAAGTTGTGGATGAACTCAGCGTGCGGTTCCTGCGTCTTCTTTCCCTGCGCCGTGCAGCTGCTTCAGTGGGAATAAATCCTCATTAGGATGGAAATGGGAAGGCAGACTAACAGAGACGGCTGCTGGAAATGAGTGGGAGTAAAAACGAGATGGAGATGAGGGAGTAGATGATCAAACCTTCAACGTTTTCAACTTTTTTTTCTCTTTTTTTTAACATCCGTTGGGCTCCCAGACGGCCAATCAGTCCTTCTGTCTGTAAAGACTGACAGTAGCTGCTTTTTACTTCTCATCCCTCCCTTCTTTGCACCTTTCAAAACCAACTCTCGTCTTTACTGCAGGGCTCTAGACTAACTTTTTGCCATGGGCGTACCGGTACGCCTAACTTTAAAAAGGTAGGCGCACACAAATTTTATAATAATTGATATAATATAATGTGTTTTTCTGGATACACTGTGCTTTTTCAGCATTCAAAGATTGATGACACCGTGTCAGAGCACTGGCTATGAATTTCAGAAGGATCAGGCCTTAACAGAAAAGTTAGCAATAGTTCTTTTCCTATTACAGCTACATCCACTTCTGTCGTGCCTAGGCTGCTCACTAGGGCTGAGTATCATCACTGATTTCTATAATCCATTCGATTCCGGTTTTCAAAGTCCCGATTCGATTCCACTTAGCCTCAGACAGTCAGAAATATTATAACTCTGATCATTTATCAGTACTGACTTCATCAGAATTGTGAACATCACAGCAGATGCCTTTGTGTGAAAGTAACTGAGAATAAAACACAGAAAAACATGAAGGAGATTTTCCTGGTCTGGCTTTTTATAGCAGATAACCTTAAAAATATTCTACAATGTTCTGCATATGAAGTTTAAATTTCTTCAGTATTGAACAACAGAAAAAATAGGCTTTCTTGTCCGAGGTCATTTAAGTGAAAAAAAGAAAAAGACAGCAGCCACAGCGCTGTAAACAACGGTAGACTGGTGGGTAATAAGCGAATGAATAATACAGAAAACAGAGATTGGAGACGGGAAACTGTTCTTGAAGTACAGAGAGAGATAGAGAGAGAGCTAGCTGTGCATGGAGTGTGATTTTAATAGTCGTGGAAGCAAAACAGCAAAATTAATGACATTGATCAAATGTGAAGCGCAGTTTGCTGCTTCTTTTGCTGCTGGCTCTGAATTTTGGTTGGAGAGACAAAACCTGCAGCTCAGAATCAGCGCAAGAAGACGTAATCGCAGCGCGGACCGGACGCATCAGGATCGCTAAGCTCCGAGAGCGTGTCCGTCTACGAGCCGTCGGGTGAGAAAGCCGAGAAAGACAAAGTTGATTCTGATGCGTCGGTCCGTTCTGTATTTACGTCTTTGTGTGGAATCAGTGTACCTGCTCTCATTTACACGGATTCGCATTTGCGACCAAATTGGTTGCACTCTAGAGCCCTGTTACTTGATGAAAGTTGGTTTTGCAGAGTTAATCTTGCAGCTCAGCCACAGCATAGCCCTCAGCAACCAAGAGCATGCTAGCGGGCCGTTGTTATTATGTTATTACTGTGCTTTTCGGAAAATAAGGCACTCTAAAAATCAGTCCTTTGATTTTTCTGGAAATTGACAGTGCTCCTTATAATCCGGTTTGCCTTATGTCTCTACCAGCTTTGCACATCTACAGACTGAAATCTTTGCCCATTCTTCTTCACAAAACAGCTCCAGCTCAGTCAGATTAGATGGGCAGCGTTTGTGAACAGCAGTTTTCAGATTTTGCCACAGATTCTTGATTGGATTTAGATCTGGACTTTGACTGGGCCATTCTAACACATGGATATGTTTGCTTTTAAACCACTCCATTGTTGCCCTGGCTTTATGTTTAGGGTCGTTGTCCTGCTGGAAGGTGAACCTCCGCCCCAGTCTCAAGTCTTTTGCAGACTCCAAGAGGTTTTCTTCCAAGATCGCCCTGTATTTGGCTCCATCCATCTTCCCATCAACTCTGACCAGCTTCCCTGTCCCTGCTGAAGAGAAGCACCCCCAGAGCATGATGCTGCCACCACCATATTTGACAGTGGGGCTGGTGTGTTCAGAGTCATGTGCAGTGTTAGTTTTCCACACAGAGCATTTTGCATTTTGGTCTCATCTGACCAGAGCAGCTTCTTCCACATGTTTGCTGTGTCCCCCACATGGCTTGTGGCAAACTGCAAACGGGACTTCTTATGGTTTCTGTTAACAATGGCTTTCTTCTTGCCACTCTTCCATAAAGGCCAACTTTGTGCAGTGCACGACTAATAGTTGTCCTATGGACAGATTCCCCCACCTGAGCTGTAGATCTCTGCAGCTCGTCCAGAGTCACCATGGGCCTCTTGGCTGCATTTCTGATCAGCGCTCTCCTTGTTCGGCCTGTGAGTTTAGGTGGACGGCCTTGTCTTGGTAGGTTTACAGTTGTGCCATACTCCTTCCATTTCTGAATGATCGCTTGAACAGTGCTCCGTGGGACGTTGTTTCTTTTTGTAGCCTAAGCCTGCTTTAAATTTCTCAGTAACTTTATCCCTGACCTGTCTGCTGTGTTCTTTGGACTTCATGGTGTTGTTGCTCCCAATATTCTCTTAGACAACCTCTGAGGCCGTCACAGAGCAGCTGTATTTGTACTGACATTAAATTACACACAGGTGCACTCTGTTTAATCATTAGCACTCATCAGGCAACGTTTATGGGCAACTGACTGCACTCAGACCAAAGGGGGCTGAACACACACCCCACTTTGCAGTTATTTATTTGTAAAAAATGTTTGGAATCATGTCTGATTGTCGTTCCACTTCTCACGTGTGCACCACTTTGTGTTGGTCTTTCACGTGGAATTCCAATAAAATTGATTCATGTTTGTGGCTGTAATGTGACAAAATGGGGAAAAGTTCAAGGGGGCCGAATACTTTTGCAAGCCACTGTATGAATCCTGGTTGTGTTTACTGACCTGGAAACGATTTTATGTGCACGGCGCTCGAAAATCTGTCAAATGTTTTAGTACGACTTTGCTAAGCTACGAAGCCGCACCGCTTGATGGATTGTTGGAGCATTACGGCTATCGTAGGCAGGAGCCCCGCGGAGTGATACGTACTGTGCTTCAACATAATATCACTGTACTGTGTGTTTGTTTAACCTCTTTTTAAGTTTTGTGGATATTATACATGGTTGTGCTGAGGATATGTCGGCCAGTTTCCACTGGAAATGCCTTTTGGTTAAACTGTCAGGGAGGAATTTGCATTTGCACTGTTACATTTTTATATAAGTTTAATGCACATGAAAAGCAGCTGCTTATTTAAGTGAAAATACATTGATTGGTTTTGTTTATTTTTTGCACAAATGAAGTGGAGTTGTAAAGTATTTTGTCTCGTGTCAGTTATATCGTTATCGCACATTTTCAAATTTATATCGTGATGAATATTTTTGGCCATATCGCCCTGCTCTACTTCTACAACACGCCTTGTGTAGATGAGTTAGTGAGGCAAACTGATCAGCTGTCTTATTGTGTCTGTTGAGTGTTTGGTTTTGTGAACGGCCTCTTTAATGCACGAGGGTGTGACCATCCACATCCTTGTATCTGTCCACTGTCAGCCATTCATTTTGTGCAAATCTGGCCAAGTCTTCCAAGTGTGCGTGTTGTTTTTCCTTCTGACCAGATGCAGCTTTCTGCAACATCACTTTAATGTCCTTATACTGATCACCACACTGTGTGTGTGCGCTAAAACAGCAATCATTTCACTGCTCCTTTGTAGTGACAGGTTACAAAACGTCATTAGATGCTGCGTGGCTGTACAAGATAGACTTTGGTTAGCAACAACTCTCTGAGGCCTTTACTGTGAAACAGAACGCTGTCTTATCCGGCTAACTTCAAGGTTTAATGTGGGATTTTTTTGTAATCCAAGACATAATGCCAGGTCAACTCATGCTTTGAACCTAATCTGCTCCAGAGCAAATCATGTTCCAAATGAGAGATCACCAGGTAGAAAATCACCACCTACTAACCAGTAAGACCGAAAAAGAACAAAATAAATAAAATCCCCGATCCTGGAAGGTCCCTCAGACCGCTGTGTGCAGAGAGTAGGAGTGTAAAATTTTTCAGCAGAGTCTGATGTCTTTGTCTTTCCATGATGAGCAACAATAATGAACATAGATTCTCTACAACAACTTTATTGTTTTGGAAGTATTAATATATGATCCCAAAACTTCTACATTTAACCTTTTAATCAGACCAGCAAAAATCTAGTATTGAATCTTAGCACAGTCATAAAAAACTATTTGCTAAAAGCATTTTTGTAGCTGAATATTTTAAATTACAGTTAGGATCACTGGTTGGCTGTTTCACCTGTAAGACTTTAAAATAACATGCTAAGGTTTAATAGTCTATAAGGAATACACTCTGAGGCCTGGGCAGTGTTGTGCTAATAAGAGAAGGTTTGTGTGTGCAGTGAAACAGTAATTTTTTAATTTCAAAATTTATTGATATGTTTGATCCTTTCTGAGCTGCGTTAATGAAGCAGTCATTAGAGCACCATGTCCGCTAGAATAGTTCTGTAGTTTGATGCTTGAGTCGTTGCAGACTTGTTGAAACTCCCTCACCCGTCAAAGCAGCGTCTTTGTTATTCGAGTCCAGCAGATGGCAGTGTTTCATTGTCTGACGGCTGTCTGAAGCTTCAGCTGGATTATTCGTTTAAATGAGATCGTTTTATAAAACTTACAACAACAGGCCTGAACCTGCTTAGGTCCAAAGAGCTGGCTAAACGATGGGGCATGTTCAGAATCTTCCTGAAGTTTAACAATTTCCCAAAAAGCTACACAAAGTGAATTTTCATATAAGACAAGAAGGAAAGAACAGGGTGTGACGTGGAAGGGGCCCTCTGGCAAACAAATTACTGCTTTTATTAAGTTACAAAACTCGCAGTCTTGTTCACGAGTGATCAGAGAAGGGAACAGGAGATGGACAGATGGATCGGTGCTGCGGCTGCAGACTCTTCACCAGTCCCTCTTTACCAGTCGATTTACGTCCTTACCCTCTGTCACAACGGGACTGAACGGACTCACGCGTAGGCTCTGAGTAGGGAACAATAAAGGTTTTTTATTTACAGAAGCACCAGGTGATCTATTTACACAGTGGGGAAAAGACGGGTTCCGGGAATCCACACACGAACAGGAGGGGGGAAAGACACTTGCAGTCCACACACGCTCCAAAGTCCTCACTCCATCCACGCTCCACGCTCCTCTTCACACTCCACAAGAAACACAAAAGCTCGCTCCAATCCTCACACACTTGATCGCTCAGGTAACACAGGGGCAGGTCCAGGGAAATCTATTCACAGAGATGCAAAAGGTTACTGTAAGAAGATCGCTAGGGAAACACGAGAACGAACTGAGCTGGGGTTAACACTGACGAGAGTCGGCAACGGTCCAGCGACGAGAAATACAGGGCTGCCATCTTATAAGGGGACTGGAACACTGTTGGGTGATGAGCCACAGGTGTCACCAGGTGCGTGGGCCAAGGGCAGGAGCCCACAGATGAGCTCCGCCCAGGCAGTGAGAGAAGGAGGGAGGGAGAGAGCGGGGACAAAATCAAAACAAAAAAACACATGTAGCCACACTGAGGCGAGCGGGTAGACACAGGGACCCTGACACCCTCGCCTTTTTCACAAATGTCATGTATGAACATCTATAATAACTCCAGTTATACGGATATCAATATCCTCATAAGTGAGGATATTGATAAACTGATTTGAACTTTTACTGATTTCTGTTTAGATATAAATTGATTCAAAGTGGTCAGATATGCAGATTCTGACCTTTCCTCTGGCAAATATATAAACTCACTGAAAACAGTTTGACTTTTCAGAGAGTTTCCTATCTATCTGTATTTTTACTTTAATAGTTAAGCACGATTAACATTTAGGAAAATGGAAAAATAAACAAGTTAATAAATGAAATGAAATAATACTGATTTATATATTCACTCTGTTTACTTTTTCGATATAGAAATACAATGAAGACTTCCATGTTCCTGCTGGTGGCGCTCTCTGGCACTGTGCTCTGCATGACTAACGGACGTGTTCAGAAAACCAGCAGATCATCAACATGATCCCACAAGGGGGATGTGATGATCTGATAGCAAACAGAGATAATAATGGTAACTGTAAGCGCAAGAATACCTTTATCATTGGTGACTTTAATCAAGTTAGAACAATTTGTGATCCAAGCAATCGTATCAATGCAAATAGAAATCTTTATAAAAGCCCCACAGACGTGCACATTCTGTATTGTAAACTGCTGGGACAAACAACGATACCCATTGTACATCCAGATACAGATGAAAAGGCGTATTGTAATTGCATGTGATAAAATCAATCATTTCCTTCAGCCTGTGCACTTTGAATGTTGCTCTTGAGTTGAGAGATGCTGTGAGCTTGCTGCCATCTTTAAACATCACTTCATGATGCTGGTTTAGATGCTTTATAAGACTTTGTTACGTTTCTTAAACAGTGATGAAAATAATAAAGAGGAAATATGAGAGAAGTGATTTTCAGTGAATGTTGAAAAAAATCCCACAACAACAAAAATGATGGCAACATTGCTACACTTTGCTTTCTTAGCTTGCATATTGTACATTTTCACAGTTGTTTCTGATTGGCTCCATCTTCTCTCGTTGTCACAGCTGTTGCTCAACTTTCAGCACTCATTCAATTAAAAAAACAACAAACAAAAAAACCAAGCTGCTGCTGGTAAGGTTGGCATTCTTGCAAGACTCAGTAACACAAAACAAATAAAAAAAATGCACATCCCATGTTTATCCCATGTGATTCCAGGCTGAGTTTATGCATTTATGCTTATTTGTTTATAAAATATTATAAGCTGGTCTGAGGTCATTTGTTACTAAAGAAAAACAAACAAACACTGTGTCATTATTTAATCCACTAAAACTAAGACACAATGCAGAAGCAGTGTGTGAAAACTAAGTGCACCTTCACTGGTGTAGCATCTGCCTTAGAAACAATGAAGTCAAATGAAACTGTTGAATCATCTCTATGTGCTAAAGGCTCATTTTAATGCAGCATTAATCACGTTGCTTTAACAGTGCTGCATTTTAATAATGTTTATCACGTTCTTTGTAGATTTTAATTATCACCATCGTCGCTGTGAGAACATGTCTGGTTGGAGCAGGCGGCACTCAGGGATCATGTTGTGTGGAAGAAGAGTCATGTGATTGTTTTTTTAAAGCTTTTTTTCTATGAGTGCACAGAGTGTGAAACAGAAAGATAGGATCGACAGAGAAAGCTGATCATGTCTGTTGTGACACCTGCAATCTCTGACTAGAGTTTTAGGTTTTGTCAGGCAGCTAACACAAAGAAAGCCTGGCTTCATTGTACAAATACAACTTACATATACAACACATGACATATTACACAGAGTCATTATTTATTCAACAAAAACTAAGCCAGATGCAGTTTTTGGATTTTATTTCAAAATGTTCTTATTCTGATTGTTTACTTAATATATTTAGACACATTTGGTTTATTTCTATAAAAATGATATTTTACACAAAACTTCAAACAGCTGCCTGCAAACATGGCTCTTTATTGTAAAGCCAGGTATGAACAACAACCTGCAGCTGCATGCTGTTGTGCTCATTGGTGTCACATTAGGTTCTGAACCACAAACAGAGAAGTTTCTTAGAACTGCTGGGCTAGTGATGTAGGTGTTGATGCAAATGATGGCTTAGGGTGGTGCTACGACAGTGTATAAAAACTGAAGCTCCCAGAGCCAAGTGTTATTTGTTCTTCCGTAACTGAGGTGAACTATAACCTGCTCAGGTAGAATTTAATAACAGCGTGTCTGAACTGCTCGTCTCCAGGCTTCACGTCTCATTCTGTAAGAACTTGTTGTTTGTTTATGAACTTTTTAGAAACAACAGACTTTTGTATACTTCCAAGAAAGAGGGAGAACTTACTCTTCTGCCACACTCACGTTCATCTTTATCTGTCATCAGTTCAGATAAAAGCATCACTGATTATTCTGAACACTGTTTTAAAGCTTCTGCGTCACTCTGATTTCTTCTTAAAGTTGGCAGACAGGATTGTGAAGAAGGACATAGTGGATCCCCCCTTTTAATGAGCATATTATCTGTGAACACTGAATACAAACAACCTAAATGCTCATTAAAGAAGCAGGTTGGCTCATAAAGTGCTCTGTACTTGTTTTATGCAAGTGCTGTTTCTGGAAACAACCACCATCTGTAATCAACACAGGACTTATTGAACTGTCAGGTGTGCAGACAACATGGCACATTTTGGGAACACCTATAGTTGATGTCTTAATTATGAAAATAGCTACTCTGTAGTTGATGCTTCCTGTTCTGCCAGAGCAGTTGCAGCCTTTGTGGAAGTGGGTTCCACTGGACCAGCGTCTGTGAACGATCCATTGTGGGTGATTTTTTTTTTTTTGACCTTACATCTGTGTGTAAGGACCAACCACAACCATCTAAAATCTTTGCATGTTATTTTATCTTCTGTGTAAGAAGTACACAGCATACCCTGATGATCAGCTTCAAGGGTTCTCAGTGTAGGATGCATACAGTATGTCATGCTGAAATATAGAGCACTTACAATAGAACCCACTAGAAACCAATTATTTTAGCCTGGTTCCTTAAATCTATGGCATTTTTCCCATGCTGACTGATATGCTGCTCAGTGTCTTTTGCTGTCTGTCATGATCCTGGGCCATGTTGGCCCAGCATTCTTAGTTTTCATATGTTTTGTGTGTTGTTCTTTATTTATGCCATGGTTTCTGTTAAGATGTTCCTTATTTGATTACCTCCTGTGTGCCCCTCTGTGTATCTGTGAGCCCTCGTTTCCCCTCCTTGAGTTTTATTCCATGTTTTCCCAGCCCGTTATGTCCGTGCTCTCCCCGTGCTGTCTCTCCTCCTCTCTGAACCTCCGTGTACTTCCTGTTTTACTTTGACAGTCTCCCGTCAGTGTTGCGTTCACTCCTGCCGTGTCTTGTTATGATTATCAGTGTCACCTGTGTTCCCCGTGTGCTCCCACTTCCCTCGTTAACCCTCTGTGTATTTATGTCTGCGTCTCCCTCAGTTCTGTGTCGCGTTCTCCCTCATTCATGGCCGTGTGTTTCTCTGTGTATTACGTTATAGTTTCCTCGTTTAGGTTGTATGGTTTCTCTCTCCAGCAATAAAGCTGTGTTTTGAGTTCATTCCTGCCTCCGTGAGCTTGCGTTTGGGTCCTCATCCTGCCTGCACACAGCCGCAACCATGACAGTCTGCTTTTAAATCAGATGTCACTCTGAACATAAACACAAGCCACAGCAGCCCAGCTGTCTTAGCTGAGTACAAGGATACATTTACTCTCTTTGTGTAAAATATTGTGATGATTTTACATTATATTAGGCAGGCAGCTGCCCAAATTAAACCGTGACTATTAGCAGTTTGGTTATTTTGAACGCCTCGGCTGGAAAAAATTCAAAATGGTTTGTAAGGTTGGCCACAGCTTTGTATGTAAAGGGGAGTTAGAAGATTGCTTCATATTTTAAGATTGATTAAGATTAATTAATATTTTTAATTGTTTTATTTTACATCTCACCTTTTACACTGCATTGAGTTGCTGCCATGTGATTGGCTGAGTGTACATCGTTCTTTGTTTCAAAATGGACTTAATGCTTGGTTGAACAGTTGTGATGTTTATCTCCTTTAGATTTATTTTTTATTTTCATGATGAAAAATGGTTTGTTGGTTCATACCTATGAAGTTACAGTGTTTCTGAAAAGCCTAAAAAGATGAATTGTTACCATAGTAAACTTCAAAACAGACTTTATTATATGATATAGTTATAAAATTGGATAAAAACTGACTTCAGCATAATATAAAATAATGTGTTGTCACTATGTATGCATTGGTCAACTTTCAGATCTATGAAGTTCAGCTCCCCCAGCTGTGTCTCCCTTCTGTGGCCCATTCCCTCATTACTACCCTGTGTATTTAAGCCCTGTGTTTTCCCACGCTTGGTGTCGCGTCGTACCCTCAGACCCTGCCTGTGTGTTCCTGCTTGGTTTCATGGTTTGGTTTCTGTTTTTGTTTCATGCCAGCAATAAAAGCTGTGGTTTTAGTTACATTTCGTCTCGGAGTCCTGCATTTGGATCCACATTTCCACCTGCCCGCACTCAGAGCCCTGACATCAGCATAATATAAAATAATGTGTTTTCCCGATACCTGATTTTTAGCACTATGTATGCATTGGTCAACTTTCAGATCTATGAAGTTCAGCTCAGTTATCTATGTTTTCATTTTTAGTTTCCATTTGCATTTAGATGCACGGCCGATTCTCTGATGTGTGATCTGTTTCTACCTGTGCTGATGCTAGCAGGACTAAAGCTGATCAAGCAGCAGTAAATATGTGAAGCAAGGCTGAAGGATACACTCATAAAATGAACAGAATCATAAGAATATAACAGCACGAGCACTGCAAATGCAACTAAAACATCTTGACATCAAATGGTATGTTATTTGAAATCTATATGAAATAATGACACATCTATATTTTCCAATTTATTTATTTATTTTTGTATTTATTTATTTTTTCCACAGTTGTGTAAATCAGTCTGTCTGTGGACTGGTACAGCTGAAAAGCCGACGCAACCAGTTCCTCTTCTTCTTCTTGGGTTTTTTCTCTGGCACAGTCTTAGCTTCAGTTTCGAGTTCAGCTGGATTGGTAGTTATCGTTTTCTCTCTGTCTTCTGTTTGTTGTAGAGAGTCATGCAGAGACATCTCAGTTGATGTCAGGGAGTCTTCTTCTTCTTCCTTGTCCTGTTCTTTGGTGTCTTTTTCCACCAGAAGCTCAGATTTTCCATTTGCTGTGTTGGAATTTTGTTCATTTTGCTCCTGTGTGATTTTAATGTAGGACGCTTTGACTTCTTTCAACTCTTGATAAAGAGTCTCTACTTTCATGTCATGAAGCTCCTTGTTGGAGCAGAGCTGGGATTTAAGCTCACTGATTTCCATGTTCAGTGTCTCCTGGTCCTGCCTATGTTTGTCTTCCTGTTCCTTGAGTTGGTGTTGAGCTTCTAGGAGCTGTTGTTGGAGTGTTCCTATTTGCTCTTGTTGAGTCTTGTATTGGACTTCAAATTGAGCCTCCTTCAGACCTACACAGTCCGTGTGTGAAGCCTCTGTGGTTTGTGTAGAAGAATCCACACACTGCTCTGTGGTAGGGTCGCTGACGTCTTCGTGCAGGACACGGATCATGTCATCCAGCATGACAACTGCTTGGTTGTCCTTTGCTTGAACCTCTGTTTTGCTCTTATCAGGCTTATTATTATCATTAGCCTCCTCCAGTTGCTCTATGAGCTCTTTAATTGTTTCTTCATGCTGTTTTTTGTCGGCGATCATCTGTGCATGAAGTTTGGTCACCTTAGACTGGTAATAAGAAGCCCTCTTATTAGCAGCTACCAGTTTCCAGTAAAGCTCGTTCTGGTGGTTTTGGGAAGCTTGTAGTTGATGCCTGAGAGCAGCAATCTCACAACATGAATCATACTGGACTCTGCCATGATGGGGTATAAATCTGGGATTTGGCTGATGTTGCCACGTCCCTCCATTTGGCCCAGGGTTTTGTCCACTGGCGTTATTCATGTTTGCCTCTGTCTCCATATTCACGTCGTCCTTTGGTTCTGACATAGGGAGGGATTCAGGGTTTTCCCTTTCAGAGGTTCCTTCAGGGTTTCCTGACACTTCTTCATTTCTCAGGTTGCTTCCATCAGCCACGTTGTTTTGGGCTTCTAGAAGAGCCCGAGCATACGCCCGAGTAATCGGTCGTCTGGGTTCTTCAGCCACTCTTTTCTGTTTTTGCCCCCTTTTTTTCTTGCCTTTCACGACCACTTCTGTTTGAACTTGTGCCAGAGGACGTGTTTCAGGATTTGGTGTTTGGGCTTTTTTGAGGTCATTTTCCGATCTTTGCAAAACTGTTATATTTGGGCTCACGACCACTTCCATCTGTGCTTCTGCCATTTTATATGCGTCTGCTTCAGCGTCTGCTTCTGCGTCTGCTTCAGCGTCTGCTTCTGCGTCTCTGTGTCTTCCTTATCTTGGTTTTAACAAACAGGTTGTTTTGTAGTTCTGCCACCAAAGAGTTGCTACAGTTGACTGAATTTCTCCTTCCAATGACAGAATGTGATGACATCACAAGCTTTGTGCCTTTGATGACATCACAGGCTTTGTGCCTTTGATTCTGTGATTGGATAGTTTGAAAATAAAATGTCCACAAATGCACTTTAAAAAAAGTCATTTTATTTTGTAGTATATGTTGAATTAACACTATAAAAGCTACTCGACCAGAATTGCAGTTAAAAATAAAACAAAAGCAAAACACAAGTTTTTATAAATGGTTGTTACAAACAAACCAAAGGAGAAGACGACTGTTTAGTGGAAAAATATTAGACATGCTCTCTCATAATAACTGTGTAATAATGTAAACTAAGACATGTCGAAAACATTGATATTTAGTTAAAGGTATTTATTCAAACGATCCAATGACCAGCATGTTTTAGTGAATGTCTGTAGGCACTGGGAGCTTGGTGGTTGCCTAGGCGACAATATGTCATCTATGTTTTGTTTTTAATTCAGTTTCACTGGTGAAACTAAGAAACAACAGGCTGTAGAGGGACACGTTAACAGAGCTTTACTAACTCTTACTGTCATATCCAGTGTGGACAAATCTGTATAGATTCATATTAATATATTAATCATTCATTTGAATAACCAAGGATGCAAAATAAAAATCACAGGAGAGTTTATGAGACCAGGTCAAGTTCAGAGACACACGTTTAGCAGAGGTGAAGCCTCGAGGACAGCTGGCAGCTACACCCATGTATGACAGCACCCACCTGTCACAAAGAGCAGCCTTTCCATGCCTGACTCTGCATAATTGTCAGCATCCAAGCATTTTAAATGAGTCATCATCCTCAGAAATCATCCTTTGCACAGTTGTTATGAAGAGAAAAATAAACTTTAGAGCTGAAAATCAGATATGAACCGTGATCTGGGAGGGGAAGGGCACCTGCTGCCAGACAATGTTCACCTTGGAAAAAGTCAAAAGTGGTTTATAAATTTTGCCACAGGTCTGTTTGTCAGAGGGAGTTAGGCCATTGCTTCATAATTAAAGACTGATTAAGATGATTCATATTTTCTTAAAGGTTCTTTTTAGACCTCACCTTTTACACCTGCATTGAGTTGCTGCCATGTGATTGGCTGATCAGATATTTGCATTAATGAGTATTTGAACAGATCTACCTAATGAAGTTTTATATTCATGATGAAAATGCTTTGATGGTTCATACCTATGAAGTTACAGTATATCTGAAGAGCCTTAAAATATTTTTTTTACCATAGTAAACTTCAAAACAGACTTTATTATATGATATAGTTTTAAAAAAGGATAACAATTGACTTCAGCATAATATAAAATAATGTGTTTTCCCGATACCTGATTTTTAGCACTATGTATGCATTGGTCAACTTTCAGATCTATGAAGTTCAGCTCAGTTATCTATGTTTTCATTTTTAGTTTCCATTTGCATTTAGATGCACGGCCGATTCTCTGATGTGTGATCTGTTTCTACCTGTGCTGATGCTAGCAGGACTAAAGCTGATCAAGCAGCAGTAAATATGTGAAGCAAGGCTGAAGGATACACTCATAAAATGAACAGAATCATAAGAATATAACAGCACGAGCACTGCAAATGCAACTAAACCATGTTGACATCAAATGGTATGTTATTTGAAATCTATATGAAATAATGACACATCTATGTTTTCCAATTTATTTTATTTATTAATTTTATTTTTTCCACAGTTGTGTAAATCAGTCTGTCTGTGGACTGCCAGCCAACACATCCACAACACCAACAACTCAGACAGCACAAAGCCTTTTAAGTTGGCGAGGCGTGATAGCAAATGCAGCGCAGGTACATCCATCTGACCTGCAGCAGCATCGCAGACCACGCCCCCCTCCACACCACTCTTTCCTCATAGTTGCTCGCCATCGTTGCGCTCAGAGGGTAGAAGGTCCCGATTGAAGTGCACAGGTAACTTCCCTTCACATTTCACCACAATGATCCTGTTGGTGAGAAGCCTGCCTTCATACTGGCAGCTGGGTTTCCTGGCTCCCTGATGCTTTAGCTTACATTTAATTATGCGAAACGTTGCGGTACTATACGTCATGCCGCTATTTTCATCGTAGCTCCCATCACCTCTACAAATGGATTTGACCTTTGCTGGAATGCTGAGGATGAATGTGTTGGTTTCCTTACAACTGTTGTCAATTTTGTAGATATTCCTATTTGATATTTCTGTGTTACACAGCTTTTCAGTCATCTTAGCATCTACATGCTGTCTTCTAAACTTTTCATAAGGTGTTTCTTCAGGTCGGTGCTCGCTTGGTTGAAAATTGTTCACTTTGGAAAATCCGGAAGCAAAGAGCAGCACGAGCATCATGCAGACAAACAGTGTCTTCATCGTCTCCTGGAGAAGAAAACACATGGACGTTTTTCCACATTAAGAATTTGGCAGATACATCCTTTTGGATCCTGAAGCTCAGCAAGTCGTCTTTGTGAGCTGCAAACACACACGACAAGAGGACTGATAGACCTTTTTCTTTAAATGAAAGAAGTCGTTTTATTTATAGTTTTCTTTTTTATTTATTTCTAATCATATATATTACTTTGTTCTCTGTTTATTTTTTATTTTTCAACTGTTAGGACGATTTCTAAATATCCTGAACAAGCCTGATCTGGACGGCTCCTGGAAGCAGATTCAGGCGTGATGATGTCATTTTCAACTGGAAAAAGAAGCTTTGAAAAGCTGAAGTAGTTTAAATGTTTAGATATTTAACCTTGTTGTATTACTTTATATTTTATATTCATCGTATTAAGACATCAAGATATTTGTTTTTGCCTTAAAATTTTGTGTTTTCATTTATACTTTTTGTTATTATTTTTTTTAATTTTGTCATTTTGCCTTTTTTACTTGATGTGATTTGGATAAATATATATTTATATCTACAGATATATTGAGAGAGTTTTCCTCTGGGTTTCACAAGCCCATTTTATAGATAAAAGTCCAGGTCATAATAGATCCGGTTCATTAAGAACAAAGTTTAAATCCGATTTAATATAAAAGCCTTTCTGCACTCAGTTATTCTTTCCTGTCACATGTTTCAGTGTGCTCTGTAGTAACAATGACACACTGCAAAATAAAAATAATAAGACACTCACCTTTTTTTCCTTTACTAATGATGATGATTAACCTGCAGTGGTTCAGGTATAAGTTGGTTGTCTGGAACAGCAGGTGATGAAGATGTGGTGAAGGGTCTGTGGTTCATGTATATAGTGGGTTCATTACATAACTGGATAGGCAACATCTGACAGTCAGTTTAAATAAGATCTTGTTGTATTTGAACACAAATCAGCAAAAACAGGTCTCTCACCGTGCAAATATACAGCTTACGTAAGTTTAGTATGCTCACCGAATGCAGTGTTTAGTGTAGCAGCAGAATTATGACAGTTTATGGAGATGTTCAACGTGAGCCTGCTGCCCAGCTTTAAAAGGAAAATCATTTTAAATGATACATAATAAGTTCTTAGCAAAAGAGGAATGCAGACGGAGATGAGCAGAGATCTCTTCTGCAGTTCAGATGCTGCTGTGAGTTCTAGTTCACTTCTGTCACAGAGGAACAAAGTGTGTTTGGATCTGGACACTTTGATTTTTATACTTCTGATCAGCACCACCTCAAATAATCCTTTGCATCCACACCTACATCACTGGCCCACCACTTCTAGGAAACTTTAACACTTCCCTGCTTGTGACTCAGAAAGATAATGCAAATATGATGACCACTGACCACAAGAACCTGCATGTAGATGCAGCCTGTTTTTCCACATCTGGCTTTAGAAAAAAAATTAATGCACAAACAAATAGATTTAAAATAAAAAGATGTGTTGGTATATTTTGACCTTTCAAATAAACTATTAACACTTCTTTTTTCCCCTTTTTAAGTATAATTTTTGGCAAATAAAGTGAGTGTTTTGACCATTTGCAGTTAAAATGTTGAACAATCTTTTTATTTTTGTTTTACTACCAGTTGGTTGTAATAATTTCATATGAGGGTTTAAATGGATGTATAACAAAACAAAGGATAAAAGTATATATAAAAGTATATTTAATGAAGCTGATCGAACAACAGTGCAATATGGCATGATGACAGTGTTTACAATTTTGGCAGGAGAACAAAAGATAAATATTATAAAATACAAGACATGAAAATCTCAGAGGTCAGGGGTCGGGGGCCCAGGAAGTCTGACCCGCAGATTCCAGGTCTGACTTCGAGTACATAAAATATCATCTTTCTTGTGGGGAAGGAGCCTGAGTTAGAGCAGGAAGTTACACCATATTGATATTGTTGGGGTAGCCTCAATGCCAGTGTTGGACTCTCCAGTTTCCTTGAAGGAGGTTTGACTTTGTGCCATCGTTGGCTGGACTCTGTGCTCATTGATATCCCCGTATCAGTGAGTTAAGACACCATGCATTTATTTTCTGTGTGGCACACAACAAGAAAACAAGCCAAGCGAGAACGCATCAGCCTCCAATGACAGTTTATTAAAAGGTTTATTGGAGGTTATTTGTTGTGTTATTGAACCTGTGTGCTAATGAAAGAGTGTCCTTAATAAACGTACTCCATAAGGAAGTGTGTTCACAAGTGCACAGAACACATTAGGGCACAGGTCAGTGATCGATTTTACAATTGTATTGTCAGATGGATGGACACTTTCGGATACTTGGATATTCAGGTGATTAGAGGAGCAGAGATGATCAGCTGATCAGGATTTGGTGGTGTGTTGGATCAGGTGGTGGAGAGATACAGGACAGGCCTGACATACACAAACGTATAGTGAAGGTGCAGAGACTCAGATCTGTGACATCGTCCCAGCTCAGTGTCCATATTTAGATGTAACAGTGCTATAGACTTTACCTGACAACTTGTATGAGTAATGTTTTCATCTCAGGCATGTCAATTTCATTTGTGAATATATTTTTAATACTTGTACAACAGATTTTTTTGAGTGTTAAATAGAAATTATATGCTGAAACTGAAGTGATGGGTCGCACTCTTTAGTTCACCCCTGCTCTCGAAACAATGTAGGTGGTCCAGTTAACATATTTACATTTTTTCATTTGCTGTTTCACTTGCAAAATATTTCCAGTGTGACATTTGATCAGGTCTTGTAAACCTTGTCGTTAACCAAGCAGTCACTCCCAGGCTGCTGTGCTGATCACCGGATCTTAACTTAATTGTCACAGTGCACTCAGAACAAAACAGCCATGCAGAGATATGAGTCACAGTGACATTAAAACTGATGAAGACCGTCGTCGTTAGAACCAGCAAACTGAACGAACTAAAAAAGATCATCTGAATTCAACTGGTCTAAAATATCAGGATCTCAGTGTTAAGTCCATATTTTTGAAGTAGAAGCTTTTACTGGTTTTACTTAAGAAAAAGAAATAATAAGGAATTGTTTTGGAATTTGTCCAGGTTAACAGATGAAATCATGTTCAGTGCTTTGTCCTGTCAGTAAACACAGATTCTTTATTTGCACTGAATGGGACAGCATATAATTTCACTGCTTTTGGCGTAATGACAATAAAAGATAGTTTCAAAGTCTGACCTGCAAAGCCCGTCCACCCAGTGTCCTCCTCAGTCATGCTGGTTGCATGATTGCTGTAGAAGTGCTAAACTACTGTGACCTGATTAATTGAACTGAACTCACACTGCAATAACTAATCAGTGAGGTGGTAGTTTAAGTACTTCATTACCAAAATGTATAAATGAAGTACATCAGAAGATGTTGGGGAAGAAGCACTTCACCGGGTGGGCCTGGACCCCCGAGGCCTGTCCCTGTGCCGACCTCGTCTGAGTCTAATAGATTTATAAGATAGAGCTCATCAGAAGACTAAGATATGAATATAAACATGATATTTGTCAGTTTAATTTAATGTTAAGTTGAACTGGAGTTAACCAGAATCCTTTACTCTTCCAACTCCTCTACTTTGTCTAACAGTTAGCTTAGCTTAGCCTAGCCAAGTTTTCTTTGCAAAATTGCTAATTGCATGGTTTCAAATTGCAGTTTTGATTTTAAGTGGACTAATTGTTCAGACCTGCTCTGGGGCCTGTCTGAAGTATTAAATTGACATATATTTGTCTCAACACCTACGCAGGAGAACTTTTTTGTAAGTGTGAAATGGAAAATAGAAGAAGAAGTAGAGATGTGGGTGTTCCTATTTACATGTTTTTATTTTCTGTTTCTTTAGCCAAACATGTTATTTGATCAGAGCACCTGCCTGTACACCTGCTGTTAACCAAGCAGTTATTTTCAAGCTGCTGCACTGATCATAAAGTCATGACATATGAATGACAGGAAGTGTCCAGTGTCACGTACCGATATTAATGACAACAATGATGGGTCAAAGCAACATATGATGAGCATTTATTACGATATCCTGATAAATGTAATGCAGTGGGATAACTTCTACAGTTATTATGTTAGTGATGATGCCTCTTTGCTTTTCATTTATTCACAGCTTTGTGGCGTACGATGGAGTGTCAGGGCCACATTAAGATGATAACCTGCCACGGCTGCAGTACCCTCTACAACACGGCTTGTGTCGATGATTTAGTGAAGCAAACTGATCAGCTGTCTCATTGTGTCTTTTGTGTGTTTGGTTTTGTGTTTTCAATGAACTGAAAGCCCTCTTTAATGCACGAGGGTGTGACCATCCACATTCTCTCATCTGTCCAGTGTCAGCCATTCATTTTGTGCAAATGGTCAAGTCTTCCAAGTGTGCGTGCTTTTCCTTCTGACCAGATGCAGCTTTTTGCACCATAACTTTATTGTCCTGATACTGATCCCCACACTGTGTATGTGCACTAAAACAGCAATCATTTCACTGCTCAGGTTACAAAATGTCATAAGATGCTGCATGGCCGTACAAGATAGACTTTGGTTAGCAACAACTCTCTGAGGCCTCAACTGTGAAGCAGAACGCTGTCTTATCCGGCTAACTTCAAGAGCCAAGTTATCCTTTGAACCTAATCTGCTCCACAGCAATTTTTGTTCCAAATGTGAGATCACCAGGTACAAAATCACCACCTACTAACCAGTAAGACCAAAAAAGAACAAAATAAATAAAATCCCCGATCCTGGAAGGTCCCTCAGACCGCTGTGTGCAGAGAGTAGGAGGGTGTAATATTTTTCAGCAGAGTCTGACGTCTTTGTCTTTCCATGATTAGCAACGATAATGAACATAGATTCTCTACAACTTTACTGTTTTGGAAGTATTAATTTATGATCCTAAAGCAGGACACCTGCACTGTAATTAATGACCTCACATCACATGTTTAAATTATGCTTTTACATTTAACCTTTTAATCAGACCAACAAAAAGCTCATACTCAATTTTAGCAGCAGTCATTGTGACACTGATGATAAAACTTGTGTAAAATTGCAAAACTGTAAAAAGAAATTTTAAAAAAAAGTTTAAAAAAAAAAAGCATTTTTGTAGCTCAATGTTGAAATTACAGGTAACTTCACTGGTTGGCTGTTTCACCTGTAAAACTTCAAAATAACATGCTGAGGTTTAATAGGTTATAAGGAATATACTCTGAGCCCTGAGCAGTGTTGTGCTAATAAGAGACGTTTTGTGTGTGCAGTGAACCAGTAAGTTTTGTATTTCATAATTTATTGAGTTTCTATTATCCTTTCTGACCTGCGTTAATGAAGCAGTCATTAGAGCACCATGTCCGCTAGAATAGTTCTGTAGTTTGATGCTTGAGTCGTTGCAGACTTGTTGAAACTCCCTCACCCGTCAAAGCAGCGTCTTTGTTATTCGCGTCCAGCAGATGGCAGTGTTTCACTGTCTGACGGCTGTCTGAAGCTTCAGCTGGATTATCCGTTTGCTATGTTTGCCATGTTACAGTGGGGAGGAAAAACTCCTTTTTAACAGGAATATCTAGACATGAGTGATTACTGCAGTGGGGCACTATCTGTGCTATCTATAAGAAATGTTAGCAACAATAAAACTCTGAGGATCAGGGCTCCATTTCACTCCAGTGTTCAGTGGCATTTTAAAAGAGTGAATACCGACGCTGAATGTCTTTGTAAAGCAAAAGCACTTTGTTAGCCTTTACAGAGCAAAGCTATGGATCAATGTGCAGTGAAGAAAAATCGAGGTGGCCAGTCTGTCCTTTCCTAACCAATCACAGAGCTCCTTACATTGTTGCGCTGGAGAATAACTAAATATAATATAAAGATGATATTAAAAATAATCTTTTGTAGAGTCACTACTTAGTGGGCAGAGGACAGTTATCACTTTGCTGGATGCTTTAAAGTCGCATGTTCTGTATTTGCTGTATGCAGATTAGCAGGATATTAACAGATTAACAGCTTTTATTAGACTTCATATGATAATCAACAGTGAAGTGTTTCTCTTTCAGTGTTTATTCTTGCTCATTGAATGATCTCTGTTCAGATAATATGCTGCACTCATCTCATGTTTCTTTAAATACGGCATCACTTGTCCAGCTGTCAAACTCTGAAAGAGTTACAGTTTCACCACTGAGCACTTTGAATGGTTATTCTTTTATTTAAAAGCACTTATTCTAGCTGCATCATCAATACGACAAAAACAGTGACTTCAACAAAAATGTATCTAAAAATATTTAGGGGGAAATGTTCCTACTCCCCTCATGTAAATGTTACATCTCCAAAAGGGAGAAATAATCAGAATAAGGCGTAATCATTGTCATGATAATAATGACCATGAAAATGAAACTAGGCCTACCTTTAGTTCAGCACACTCAGTGTTGCATAAAGACATGCGAACATGCCATCATCCATTCTGGAGCCTACTTTTAAAAAGAGCGAGCTGTTTATTCTGGCTGAGTAGCAAACAGAACCAACCATGAAAACCTAAACTGGGAAAACACTCGGAAACCTTGAACACTGGGAATATGGAGACACAGGGGTAGGTGAACAGACACTGACAAAGGACAGAGGAAAACAGAGACAATATATATAAGACAAGAAGTAACACAGACACCCTTTTCGGTGACAAAAATGAGAAAATATCCAGTGAAAGGCAGTTCTCTTGGAAAAACTGCCTTATTGATGTCAACGGTCAGAGAAAAATGTCTGATAGGAAGGCAACCGTAGCTCATACAACCATTTGTTGCAACCAAAGAATGCAGAAGAGCGTTTTGGTCAGCTAAGAACAGGAAATTGAAGCTACAGTTCTCAAAATTTGACATGAGAAGATTGGATAAATGTTGCCTGGTCTGATGAGTCTTGATTTCTGCTCTGACATGCAGATGGTCGGGTCAGAATTTGGCATAAATAGCATGAAAGGATGGATCCATGCTGCCTCATGTCAGCTGTGCAGACTAGTGGTGGTGGTGTCACTGTGGGGGGGAGGGGCGGTATTTTCTTGCTGAAACGTTACATAGTGTGTGTGTGTGTGTGTGTGTGTGTGTGTGTGTGTGTGAGAGAACAACTTGAAACAAACTGCAGCAATAAGGGCAAACTAGTGCACAGTTATGTTTACGTGAGCGTTATTTTGTATGCATTTGTACAGTTCCATAACTGTGGGAATACATTGATAGCATTTAACTCTAGTAACAGGCATTTGTACCAGTAAGCATGAAAAAGTAGGGAAAAAAACTAGTATGTAAGCACTGACTAGTACTGTAAAGTATATGTGTATATAGGGCAATCGTGGCTCAAGAGTTCGCAGTTCATCCTGTAATTGGAAGGTTGCCAGATTGAGCCCCGCCTCCGACAGTCTCGGTCGTTGTGTCCCGGGGCAAGACACTTCACCCGTTGCCTACTGGTGGTGGTCAGAGGGCCCGGTGGCGCCAGTGTCCGGCAGCCTCGCCTCTGTCAGTGCGCCCCAGGGCAGCTGTGGCTACAATGTAGCTGCCATCACCAGTGTGTGAATGTGTGAATGACTGAATGTAGTGTAAAGCTCTTTGGGGTCCTTGGGGACTAAGTAAAGCGCTGTACAAATACAGGCCATTTACTGTGCGTGTGTTTATGCTCAAGTGTATGAATAAATTAGTCAGTTTTAAACAGTTGCAATTTAAACAGTAGAAGAGTGGCACTATATTTATATATTTATAAAGAATTTCAAACAACAATTAATTGATGCTCAAAGCAGGTTTATTTAATTAATATCCAGATTTCCAATTAGTTCCCAATTCATTCAGCAGCAAATCACATCACCACTCACTTCAAGGCTGTATGTATTATTGTAAGGTAGACCCTACAATAGTACATACAGAGAACCCAACAATCATATGACCCCCTATGAGCAAGCACTTTGGCGACAGTGGGAAGGAAAAACTCCCTTTTTACAGGAAGAAACCTCCGGCAGAACCAGGCTCAGGTCGGGGCGGCCATCTGCTGCGACCGGTTGGGGTGAGAGAAGGAAGACGTTTGTTGTAGGTCTGATTGAAGGACTGATGTGATGGTAAGTTGTCTGCTGTTCCGCTTTGAATATTGAGAGATTAGTTGATGGATTTCAAGCCAAATTGTGCCCAAGTTTAAGACCATATTCATTGGTTGTTTTTGTTGATGTTATTGTTTTGGGCTTTTTTTCCACAAGAATTTTCTAGCTCCCCTAGAATTCTGGCCACCCAAACGATGATTGCTGCTGAGAGAGCACAAGGTTTTGTCCCCCTGTACTATTCATGTCAGTGCAGGGGGTTCTCCTTGAGAGGCCAGGGTCGAAAAAGGGATGCTTCAGAACCTCCGAGGGTGTTATGCGCTGATTTGCATCCAAGGCCAACATTTCTTTGATTAGCCTTACAAATAATGTTTGGCCATTTTCCGGTCCTCGCCTAACCTTCAGCAGTTGTTCGAGGTCATCGAGACGCTTAAGTTTTATATATCGAGTTTCCTTGGATCGATAATCTGTCTCGTATTGAAATTGTTCTTGGGTCTTAAATGTCCAGCGCTGTTCGTTGTGGTTATCCTCGATGAAATAGCTGTCAGTGTACAAGCCAGACTCTAGAAGATGATCTGGTAGCTGACCCTGGGTTTCAATTATGAATTTCAAAACGTCATAATCGTCTTCCCCAGGATAGAGAGGCACCCCTGTAGCAAGCTCCACAGCTACCAGCCCCAGAGACCACATGTCGATTGCTTTGTCGTATGGAATGCCAAGCATAACCTCAGGTGCACAATAACCAATTGTCCCCACACGGTCACCAGGAATCACTGCAGAAGCAGGACATGCGATGCCAAAGTCTATGAGTTTGACTTTGACGGGAGACTCACTGCGGTTCACAACCATGATGTTGACAGGTTTGAGGTCAGCATGCACTATTCCCACAGAACCCAGGTGGAACAGAGCATTTGCGAGCTGATGCAAAATTGGCCCGAGTTCTCTCATTGGGAGACCTTGGTTATTCCGGTCCCCAATGTAGTCCCACAGGCTTTGGTCGAGGAGTTCGAAATTCAAGCAAATGCGCTCTCCATCGAGGAAATAGCCGTTCCATTCGACAATGTTGCACCTGTCTGGATCCAAGCGTCGTAGCTGCTCCAGGATGAAAATTTCCAGTTTTGCCTGGAGCAGAATTTCAGGGTCGCTCTTGTTGACTTTAATAGCAACCGTTTTGTTGTTTTTTGTATCGCGACATCTGGTTACCAAACCAAAGCCTCCTTCTCCAAGGAAGGCCTCTACCACGTGGTGATCTCCTAAAATGGTCCCTTTCGTTATTTGAAGATCATCTTCAGAGGCAGATGGGTTGGCTGAGGTGTTGATGTCTCTTTTTTGAGGAAATTCAACTGAGTTTTGGAAACTGCAGCTGAATTTTTGCGATCCATGACTTTTCCAGCTTGAAGGCTGCTGAGAGAGCACAAGGAGTTCTCCTGTACTATTCATGTCCGTGCAGGGGGTTCTCCTTGAGAGGCCAGGGTCGAAAAAGGGATGCTTCAGAACCTCCGAGGGTGTTATGCGCTGATTTGCATCCAAGGCCAACAACCTGTCTCTGAATGTTGACAAGACAAAAGAGATGGTTGTTGACTTTAGGAGGACACGAGGCGACCACTCACCGCTGAGCATCAACGGCTCCTCTGTGGAGATCGTTGACAGCACCAAATTCCTGGGTGTACACCTGGAGAAGGACCTCGGCTGGTCCCTCAACACCAGCTCCCTGCACAAGAAAGCCCAACAGCGTCTCTTCTTTCTGAGAAGACTGAGAAAGGCCCGGCTTCCACCACCGATCCTGACCACCTTCTATAGAGGAACTATTGAGAGCATCCTGAGTGGCTGCATCACTGTCTGGTTTGGGAGCTGTGCCATATCAGACCGCAAGACCCTACAGCGGATAGTGGGAACAGCAGAGAAGATCATCGGGGTCTCTCTACCCTCTATTGAGGACATCTACACCACACGCTGCATTCGCAAAGCCACCAGCATTGTGGCTGATCGGACACACCCCTCTCACACACTCTTTACACTCCTGCCATCTGGAAAAAGGTACCGAAGCATTCGGGTACGCACATCCAGACTGTGCAACAGCTTTTTTCCACAAGCCATCCGTCTCCTCAGCAAAAAGGGACTGACTGATAAACACGCACACACACACATACACTAACATTATCACTCAGCTTAACTCAAATACCTCAAAACATTGAGACTGGACTGACTAACCAACACAAAGCGCAAACACACTGACCTACACCACCAAACCATCGCACACACCAACCTGTAAATGCTCTTTTGCACAATATTATTACTAGATATATTATATATTATTTTTTTTATTTTTTTTGCACTAACTTGTCTTGTAGCACCTTGGTTCCTGGAGGAACGTTGTTTCGCCTCACTGTGTATTTTTAAACTGTATATGGTTGAAGTGACAATAAAGTTGAACTTGAACTTGAACTTGAACATTTCTTTGATTAGCCTTACAAATAATGTTTGGCCATTTTCCGGTCCTCGCCTAACCTTCAGCAGTTGTTCGAGGTCATCGAGACACTTAAGTTTTATATATCGAGTTTCCTTGGATCGATAATCTGTCTCGTATTGAAATTGTTCTGGGGTCTTAAATGTCCAGCGCTGTTCGTTGTGGTTATCCTCGATGAAATAGCTGTCAGTGTACAAGCCAGACTCTAGAAGATGATCTGGTAGCTGACCCTGGGTTTCAATTATGAATTTCAAAACGTCATAATCGTCTTCCCCAGGATAGAGAGGCACCCCTGTAGCAAGCTCCACAGCTACCAGCCCCAGAGACCACATGTCAATTGCTTCATCATATGGAGTGCCAAGCATAATCTCAGGTGCACAATAACCAATTGTCCCCACACAGTCACCAGGAATCACTGCAGAGGTGTTACATGCGATGCCAAAGTCTATGAGTTTGACTTTGACTTGAGACTCACTGCGGTTCACAACCATGATGTTGACAGGTTTGAGGTCAGCATGCACTATTCCCACAGAACCCAGGTGGAACAGAGCATTTGCGAGCTGATTCAAAATTGGCCTGATTTCTCTCATTGGGAGACCTTGGTTATTCCGGTCCCCTATGTAGTCTGACAGGCTTTGGTCGAGGAGTTCGAAATTCAAGCAAATGCGCTCTCCATCGAGGAAATAGCCGTTCCATTCGACAATGTTGCACCTGTCTGGATCCAAGCGTCGTAGTTGCTCCAGGATGAAAATTTCCAGTTTTGCCTGGAGCAGAATTTCAGGGTCGCTCTTGTTGACTTTAATAGCAACCGTTTTGTTGTTTTTTGTATCGCGACATTTCGTTACAACACCAAAGCTTCCTTCTCCAAGGAAAGCCTCCACCATGTGGTGATCTCCCAAAATGGTCCCTTTAGATATTCCAAGCTCATCTGAGCCGAAGGATGGGTTGGCTGACATGGTGTAATGTGTCTGTTTGCGCTGTGGATTGGTGAGAAACAAAACTGAACTTGTTTTGGTTTCTCTCGTAAATTGCTCTCAAAACTTCTCGAAAGGGTTTCAGTTGCTGCAGGTCAACGTCCGTTAAGCATAAAGTAAAAGGTGAGCGCTCCTATTTATGGGTTTTGGGATCAAAGCAAAGTTATGACGTCAGAAAGGATCAAAGCAAAGTTACCGCGTCACAAGCGATCGAAGGGATTCTCATATGTGCGCATGCGCACACACGTGCTTGTACATTATAACTGTACATTATAACTGTACATAATAATATCAATATCAATGATGATAGATTAAATAAATGGGTTTTTGAAAGACGCTTGTGCATTTTTAAAGTCTAAAGTGTTGAATTGATCTGAGTATGTCATCTGTTCAAAGCCTCTCCCAGTCAGTGCTGTTCTCTATGCCTGTCTTACTCTACATGATGTTATTAGCACAAACACTTTAAAGGTGATAATTAGGTCTACAACAATAACACAGACTGCAATGTAGTTAAGCGTCTTACAGTTAGTTTTGAATGAATGAACTTAAAAAACAACACAAGCAAAGATCTGTCTCCTCCTGTTTTTTGTGTCACATAAGAAAGAAGCATCAATATCTGATGAGAAGACTTATTAATTTGGCCTTTCACGTGGTCTTACTCAGGTGATGCGAAGTGAAATATGCATCCTTTTTATGGTAATGTGCTGGAAAATGTTGAAAATGGACATTAAACGTGCTCACAAAGTGCTTGAATTTGACCCTGAAAGGTGTATGAAGCCAGAAAAAGTCACACTTGGAGTAAAAACCTCTCATAGCAAGTTAATCATATTCAATTGATTTGATGCTTTCAGCACAAAATTTAGCCACACAGTCAGGACAGCGTCTGATTTACCTTCATCGGTAAACGTGTTTATGCAGTACATAGTAACAGTGTGGCTGAGTCCTCTGGTTCAAATCAGTTCCAGTACATTTGGAGATGTAAGTCTTAACCTTTCACATGCATCGGGAAGGAAAAACCATTTAATCTTCACAGTACTGCCGAAGTGCAGCGATACATTGTGAAGTGCACATTTCCATTTCTCATACAGTACCGAGCAAAAGTCTTGAACCACCCCCTTATTTTTTCGTGTTTTGCCAGGTCAGTCTGTGTTAACGGTGTTATTAACTGCATTCTTCAACTAAAGAAGTGAGAACAAATGATGTGGGCTTTTGTTTTTTTGCAATAGGCTGCAAGTAAATGTGTACAGATACAATTTAAAATTGGTTCTTTGTTAAGTTTTCTGGTCCTTTCCGTGACTTAGGTGTCTGTTTATGTTTGAATGTTTCAGAGATTAGTGTGAAGGGTCTTAACAGACAAAAAGTGGTCAAATACAAGCCCTGGATTAAAAATCAGAAACACTTTAAAAAGCCTGGAGAGCTATTCCTTAATACCACTTTAAAGATTACAGGGAAGTCCGGATCCCTGGAAGCAAATGAGGGATGGCTCAAGACTTTTGCACAGTGCTGTACATGTCATGTTCCCTGTTTTATAGCTCAGCTCAAACTGACACGTTCTCACTAACTGCTTCTCATTTTCTCCACAGTGAACTTTGACCACTTCCAGATACTGCGGGCCATCGGGAAAGGAAGCTTTGGAAAGGTAATGCAGCCTCCGTTTTTCACGCCACTTGTATATTGTTTGCCCTTAATTACCCACCACGGTCGTCATCTCTAAAGAATCAGTGCAAGCGAAGCGAAATGTGCTGGGATTACACTTCAGTTCTCGTGTGCTGCTGTTATTTAATAACAGTTATAAATGCAGCTTATGTAATTATTTCTATAAAGTCAGTTAGAGGAGAGCCGATTTCTATTTCATCTCACTCAATCTAGGTGGGAATTTTGACCCCACATCTCAATTTAATTACAGAGCACATTGAACGTCTGGATGAGACTTCAGTAATGAATTCAGGACTGTGTGTGTGTGTGTGTGTGTGAGATACACAATTGGGGCTGCAGAGATTGGAATAGTTTACCTTCATTTTAAATATCACTGCCCTGTGCACATTGTCGGCTTTAAAATTCAAACTTAAAGAGTTTGTAAGTAAACTGGCTGAGATGAGACAGACGATGCACCGGGTCCTCGTCTGAGTGCTGGCTTTCAGTTGTGCTGTCTCTGTTGCCCAGCCATGCACACACAGACACTGTGCTACACTTACACAGTGAGACAGATGCTCACAGAGACGTCCAGATACATTTTGTCCTTGCTGGAGGTCATCTTGTGTTTTTTGGCCCACTGTAGCCTCACACCGAGCTCCTGCTGTTTTTTGAACACTTTAACAGCACCAGTCTTTAGCTTCCTGTTGAACACACAGTGGGGGGGTGCAGGAGGTAATAAATCAAGTTTGATTATCCTAATTTATAGCCGTCTTTATGTTAAGGATTAAAATAAAATTCACAAGAGGAAGGTGTTGGTGTGTGTGGTTGGGAAGAGAAGGGCGAAGCTAGAATGAAGCACAAACAGAGGGAGGTGTTTGCCTCTCGCTGTAGCGCTGTGAAACACGATCTGTAGATTGCAGCTTGTGTAGGTGCTCCAAGAAAATGGGTTCATTGGCATGCAGCACTGTAGATGTGCACGTATGCACTCGCGAAAGAGAAAGGATGCTTGTGTTGCTAAGCTCGTTCTTGCACAGCGGGGAGATGTGAGGTAGGTTGGGGCTACCTCATAACTCCCCGCTGTGAGGCTGCCAGATGGGAAGAAGAGGAAACCGCCTCGTTGTCCTGAAACGCTCGTTTTCCTCTGCTCACTTTTCATCTTTACAATCTCAGCACTTGGGTGTGTATCTTCTTGCAGTGGGCCTCTCAGTTTCATTCTTATTCATAAGCTCCTCTTTGTGTTATTTAGTTTGTACCTGAAAAGTCTAATTTATGCCTGAGTACACAAGTACAAATAAACACGTACTTTAATGGGTCAGCTTGGGTCCAGACCTGAATTAGAGATAATGTTGGGCTGTTTTAGGTCTGAGCCACTAACCTGACGAAAAGGTAACACAACTGCTGGTAAGTGCGTGTTGTTTAAAACAGAGAGTTGGAGAGGCAGGTCAGTGCTTTTAAAGGTTTATCAGGTGTCAAATCATTTTATAGATGGGAAATGTAGGACTGTGCAAAAGTTTGAGCCACACCTTAATTCTAACATATAACTTGCTGGGTAATGGGAAACGGGTGCAACAGTTTAAATTTGAAAAGTTTACATGAAAATACAATATAAAAGGCAAAAACAGAGTTGATATAATGAGGTAATGAGCTTGAGCATCTTTATCTTCAGCACGCCCTGAACTCTCTTAGGCACATTTCTTTGGAATTCCTTTAAGTAGTCTTCAGGAATAGTTCTCCGAGCTTCTTTAAGGACATTCAGAGCTCTTCTTTCGATATCAGCTGCCGTTTTGTTCCATTCTCTGCCGAGATGATCCCACACGGCTCAGGTCAGTCCATGAATGATGGTGTTTCGATGTGTTTAGTAAGCTGCTGCCGATCAGACGCTTTCCAGATGGTATTGCATGGTGCATCAAAGTCTGGTGGTACTTTTCATAATTCCATCAATTTTGACCAAATCTCCAACACCCTGGCTGAAATGCAGACCCAAACTATGGCAGAGCTGTACAGTAGTTTACAGGTGGTTGTAGACATATTACCACAATTTGAACCAGAACTGTCAAATTTTGGTTCATCACTCCATCAGACCTGCTGCTACTGATTTTCAGTCCAGTTCTTGTGTAATTTGGCATCCCTCAGCCTTTTCTCCCTGTTCCCTTCCTTAATAATGGCTTCTTGACAGCCACCCTTCACTGACACCATGAGATGAGGCTTTGGTGAACACTAGATGGATCAACTGAAGGACCAAGTGCATCTTTCAGGTCCTGTGTCAGGTGTTTGCTGAATATTTTTTTGACATGATTTTCAGGTACTGTTCCTCCACTGTAGATAGATTTTTCAGCTTGTCCCCTTTTTTTCTGTCTTCTACTTTCCCAATCCAAAGAAATTAAATAGTGTGTTTCTGTGACAGGTTGCTAGTAACAAAGTCCCTAAAGATAAAATTTAAAATTGGTTCTTTGCTAAGTTGTGTGTTTTGTATTGTATTTGACAACTCGGGTTTGTCCCCTTGAGTTAGGTTAAGTGGTTTAACCCCCCCAAAAAACAAAAATATCGCTCTGAAAGCGATCAGGTACAAAGACTGGACTGAAAATGGGTGAAAAAGCAGTTAATGTCCAAAGAAAAACTTTAAATGACCTTCAGAAAGTCTAAAGAAAGGAAGAAGAAGAACATCTGGCTCAGTACAGGCAAAATATAAAGAACTGAGGAGAGGCTCAAGACTTATTCACAGATAATCAATCAAATTAATCAAGCGTCATCTGGAAGCATCCTCCTGGCTGTAAGAGCGTCTCGTTTTTGTCTCATTAACTGTCTGGTGGCGCTCACAGTAGTCTGCTGTGACGGGGACCTCGAGGACTAATGTTACAGGGAAATCATTAGGAAAGTGCTTTGGACTGAGCTTTACTGAAATCTCAGTTTTCCCCCTGTCGGAGAGCTCCACCACCTCCACCCCTCCTCCTCCTATTCCTTCTTTTTAAACGTCAGTGCAGGTACCGTCTCCCTCCCTCCCATCCCTGTATTTTTGTTACATAGAACTTAGTGGCTGTGCTCACTGTTCAATTCAAGTTGGTTTAAGAGAGATGGTAGTTTAAAAAACACAAAAACAAGCTGTTTTGGTAAAGCAATATATATGATTATTAAAGATAAAATATAGTGTTAATTTGTTTGAGTTCCTTCCCTCTCTCTTTACTTCTCACTCTGTTTTGAAGCATCTGCCTTCCAGCAGATGGGGGAGACTGTATTGGCAGCTGCTTTCCAGGAGGATGTAGCTCATCTGTATCACGAGGCCTGTTGGGCCATATACGTCCTAAGAGTAAGAGTAATTTCCTGCTCTCTCTTTTCCTCTCTAACTTTTCCCTGTGTGCATTAGGGCTGCCACAAACGATTATTTTGATAGTCGACTAGTCACCGATTATTTTTGCGATTAGTCGAGTAATAGGATTAGGGCTGCACGATTAATCGTTAGAAAATCGCGATCTCGATTCAAACTTATTTGCGATCTCATTTCCAAATGACGATTTAAAAGAAAGAAAAAGAAAAAGACGACGACGATTGTACTGCATTTTGATCCGGGACGTACTCTGCATGAAACCAAGTGCTCACTCTTCCTGCTCAACAAATGACAAGGGCGGAGCCTTATACCACGTGATACAGAAGCTGTGCCGTGTGATGCTAATATTAGCAGGGAAAAAACAACGGTAGACTGGTGGGTAATAAGCGCATGAATAATACAGAAAACAGAGATTGGAGACGGGAAACTGTTCTTGAAGTACAGAGACAGATAGAGAGAGAGCTAGCTGTGCATGGAGTGTGATTTTAATAGTCGTGGAAGCAAAACAGCAAAATTAATGACATTGATCAAATGTGAAGCGCAGTTTGCTGCTTCTTTTGCTGCTGGCTCTGTGAATTTTGGTTGGAGAGACAAAACCTGCAGCTCAGAATCAGCGCAAGAAGACGTAATCGCAGCGCGGACCGGACGCATCAGGATCGCTAAGCTCCGACAGCGTGTCCGTCTACGAGCCGTCGGGTGAGAAAGCCGAGAAAGACAAAGCTGATTCTGATGCGTCGGTCCGTTCTGTGTTTACGTCTTTGTGTGGAATCAGTGTACCTGCTCTCATTTACACGGATTCGCATTTGCGACCAAATTGGTTGCACTCTAGAGCCCTGTTACTTGATGAAAGTTGGTTTTGCAGAGTTAATCTTGCAGCTCAGCCACAGCATAGCCCTCAGCAACCAAGAGCATGCTAGCGGGCCGTTGTTATTATGTTATTACTGTGCTTTTCGGAAAATAAGGCACTCTAAAAATCAGTCCTTTGATTTTTCTGGAAATCGACAGTGCTCCTTATAATCCGGTTTGCCTTATGTCTCTACCAGCTTTGCACATCTACAGACTGAAATCTTTGCCCATTCTTCTTTGCAAAACAGCTCCAGCTCAGTCAGATTAGATGGGCAGCGTTTGTGAACAGCAGTTTTCAGATTTTGCCACAGATTCTTGATTGGATTTAGATCTGGGCCCTATTTCAGGAAGCCGGTTTAGTGCAAACTCTGAGTAAGTATACCCTGAGTTAACGAAAACTCTGGGTTTTCGGTTTCACAAAGCGAGTTTAGATTAATCCTGAGTGAGTTACTATGACGACACACTCCGTGAAGCTAACCTGCTCCCTAGCAGGTTTACTTCAACTAACCCTGACGTTCTCCGCCTCTGTGTCGGAAACCTGACTGTAGGAAGTGTCAGACATGGCGTGCTCCTTCCTTGAAGAGCCAGTAGATGTTGAAGCCCAAATTCTCCGCAGAGCTCTCCGCCGGGAGAGAGTGATTAGAGCGCGTTCGGACATTTTATCATTTCCTGATGATTTCCTGTGTGAACGTTACCGTTTTTCAGCACAATCTATAATTTATTTGAATAACATCCTCAGGCCTAATATTGCTCATGTGACACATCGTGGACATTCTCTCAGTTCTGTACATATTATTTGTATTGCACTTCGGTTTTTTGCAAACGGGAGCTTTCTGTATAATATTGGTGACGCTGAGCACGTTTTCAAGGCTACCATCTGTCGGGCAGTCAGGAATGTTACAGTTGCACTGAAACGTCTCCTGTACTCGTCTGTGGTGTTCCCCGGTCATAGACCCACAAGATTTATCAAAGAGGGATGCCACAAAATTGCAGGTAGCAGGATGAACAAAATTTAATTCATGGTGTGGTGATACTTGAACTACTACTTAAATTTTACATTTATTTTCACGGTTCCCAGGCGTGATTGGCTGTATAGATGGCACTCACATTCCAATCATTGCTCCTTCAGTAAATGAAGGAGACTATGTGAACAGGAAGTCGTTCCACAGCATTAATGTACAGGTACATAGTTCCCTGTAGCATTTCAAACTAACAAATCATTTCATTATAGTAATGGATGCTAATTTGTGTTCTCTGCACTGTGAAGATCATATGTGATGCTGCCAACATTATCACAAATGTGGAAGCCAAGTGGCCAGGCTCTGTGAGTGGTGGTGGTGGAGGACCCCCACCTGTTTTTCGGGCCTCCTCTTTTTTTCTAGTGGCCATAACGGGTCACATTTGAGCATACAGAGTAAGCAAATATGTACTTGTAATGTGCTCAGATGATTTCAATAAGTGCTTACAGAAAGAAAATTAATGTAGCCTCTAACTGCAATTGATTTACATCGGACAAAGAGACCAAGCACTATGGCTCAATTACACCTTACCTGTTTGGTATTTGGTGAGTATTGAGTTGTATTTTTGTTATTGACCAAATACTTATTTTCCACCCTGATTTACGAATAAATTCTTTACAAATCCTACCATGTGAATTCATGGATATTTTTTTCACATTCTGTCTCTCACAGTTGAAGTGTACCTCTGGTGCAAATTACTGACCTCTGTCATCATTTTAAGTGGGGGAACTTGCACAATCGGTGGCTGACTAAATACTTTTTTGCCCCACTGTATGATCCACCGGTGGTGATATTTTGGTATTTTGTGAGTTCCTGATTTAACAAATCAGCTCTTTAATCCAGGCCTGAGAGATTGAACTTTAAAGCGCTATAAAATATTCTTACTGAAAACAGTCGCAAAGTATTTTTCTCCATGATTATAATGAGCTTGGGAGAAATTCACTTATATGGGACACTGATCGAATGAGAAGTCCCGAGCCTAAAAGGATTGCAGCGAGTCAATCCAGTCCAAAAACAAGGAACTGTTTCCTTCAAAATGATGACGTCATCTTGCTGGTGATGGAGGCTCGAATAGGTTGCGCGTGAGACTCCATTATCAGCAATATCTGGTATGAATGTGTGTGGATGTATGCATGTGACTGGACTGTGACGGACTGACGACTAAAAGTTTAACTGACTTGATATTGAGACAAAAACGGTACCGACTTTAGGATTAGTGAATGTCCACAACAATTCACCCAGCCTGTAAAAGAAGGGTGGATGTTTTGTCTTGCTTTGTTTTGTTTTTGCAAGAACAGAAGGATGATAGAGACTAAGGGGGGAGGCTGTAGCTTCACATGAGTGTGAACTGCAGACTGAACCCTTTGGTTGCTAATTTTGAGTTACTGATGTTTGCATTAAGAAAATTGTGTTTTTAGTAGCTGTAGTTCGATTAATGTATCATATTATATGGTTGGGAATGTTAAATGCTAAAGTGAAGAAAAGGTTTGATTCCACTCATGACGGAGCAGGTTATTATTAACCATAGCAGGTCACTGTAAAGAGTCAATTAACTTTTATAGAGGTAAAAAAAACAAAAAAACAAAAACCTCCACTGAGGTCTATGAATAACAGGGGAATGATAGACTTGCCACACTCAAAATGGAGATATGTAATGATAAACACTGGTCCCCGTCTTTTGGGTGCTTTCTTGAAATAGTCAGCAATTTAAAAGTAAGATAGACACAATGTCCTCCTGAGACCCAGGGAGGAAGAAAAAAGAAAAAAAGGAAAAGCATTTTCCTTTTTTCTTTTTCTTTTTTTCTTTTTCAGATAAATCAAGTGTTGGGACGGTAAAAAAAACACATTACAAAAACAAAATTGTTTTTAACCAATTTTATTTAAATTTTACAACATGTGCACTACAGTGCACAAGGGGAGTTCATTGATCACGAATGTGAAACTAACAAAATTCAAGAGCTATTTAAGAAAATTAAAAGCTCCACTGAATTTGTTGTAAGCAGGATATTAAAACTTATTTATATAACAATATAATAATAAAAATGTAGATCAGGGACCAACTTAGAAGTCACTGACACTTCACTAGCTGTAAGCCATTGGTTCAGGAACAAGTGATTGCACTGGGCTTTCTATTTCACAAAAATCAATTCATTTATGATATCTGAGGAAGTACTGTGATTTTTTTATTTGGAGACACAAAGGAACATTTGGCACTTCCCACATCTCACATATGTTTTACTGTTGCACCCAACCATTCTACAACTGAAATGCCTTGGACTGTTAACCATCTCAGGCAAGTGGAGGGAACCATATTTTGCTACACTCTCATCTGATTGGGGCCTCCTTTTCTTGATTTTTGGAGAGAACTCTTCATTACTGGTATTATTCAGGTCTTGTTCACATGTTTGTCCCTGGTTTCTCAGCCAAGAGGAGCTTGAACTCCAGATACTGGGAGTTCTTTTTGCACATTGAGATCATTGATAACTTTCAGCAAAGACGTGATCGTGTAGAAACAATCAGGTGTCATGGATTCAGCTATAAATGCGACTCTTATTTTTTACTATACTGGAAATCATTCCTGCATTTTACCCATATTTTATTTTTAACTCAAAGCAAAAATTCCAGATTCTCCTACATGTTGGTTTTGGACCGGATAGGACGACAGATTTCAGGTGGCCCTGTGTTTTTCTCTATCACATCTGCCACTGCATCTCGATAATCTTTGTGTGGCTCCTCCTGGGTTCTCACCCTCTCCTATCTGGCTCACATGACTCTCATCTTCTGAAAAATCTCTGTTTGAATCTCGCTCAATTATTCTGTTAAGAATTCTCTCTGCCTTTGTCAAAGAGTTGTCTACTAGGAAAAAGTGAAATAAATATAAGTACAAAGTCCCGACGTGCACTAGAGTACACATTAATAAATTAGTCATGTTCTCTGTGAAACTCAATAAGCCTAATTCTTAAAGACCCCTCAAATTATTTACTAGATGTTTATTTTTTGAAAATTAATAAAAATCTGAGTTTAACAAAACATTTTAAATGTAAATATCAAGCTTACCTTTCTTTCTTCCTTAAAATGTGCTGGTGGGCATGCCAGCCATTTTGAAAAGGTGGGAAAACAATTGGCAAGGCCACACCCCCACACATGTGATATAATTTTAAAGGTACTGTTGTCCTCTCTAAGAAACATCAGGACTTAGAGGAGTGGCAAGTAGAGTATGAGAGCTACAAGAAAAAAACTAAATGTGTACTACAGTGTGCAAAAATGAATTACTGGGTCATCAGGGGGTTATGAGGGACATTTATAAAACTAAAAATCCCACAAACCTTGAAGTGCACTTGAAAAGCTCACACAAGAAGGTTAACCTAGCTTACCTTGAAGAGCTCATCAGGGGGAGCACACCCCCCCCCCCCCCCCCCCTCCTTGAAGAGCTCCCCCACTTAACCAGCATCCCCAGAAAACAGCTAACCCCAGATAAGGCAGCGTGATGCGTCCCGAGACAACAGGACTGGGACATCTAAATAATTGTGTGAGTCAATCGCCTTCAAAAAGTTTATCAATTCACTTGAACCAAAATTAGGAACACCCGGTGCTGCAAGAGTTAATAGTCTCAATACCCAAGGATAAGCAGAAGAGCATGATTGATATGATGGAACTGAGATTTGGTTACACTTAATTTTTGCAAAACACAACTAAAACTATAACTGAAACTAATCAAAACTAAACTGAAATTAAGGATGTTCAGAAAATAAAAACTAGACTAAACTAGCGACTGATTGGTAAAAACTGATTACAACTGGTAAAAATTGAAAATCTGGAGTCGAAGCTAAATAAAAATAAAAACTAATGAAGATGGCAAAACGTTTAAAACCCTGGTGCAGAGATTGGCGAATCTGACCAGGAAATGTTATAAAATGGATTGTCGGAACAGCCAGCGTTAAAGTCACCTTTGACAGTCCAGACTAAGATGGCGTTGAACATCTTCAGGGCGGAAAAGGGTTGGTGTGACCAAGGTGTGGTTTGGCTTGTTGTATGTATATTTTGAGATCATATGGCTCTGGATGGACCAGTTACCAGGCCATGGAAGGAGGACAGACTCATTGACTGAGGAGAAGGAATTTTCTGGGATTGGAGATCCTCTGGGTGAGTGGTTGACTGAAAGCATGCATAAAATAAAATTGATCTGTTGTTATTGATTGGTAATAGATTGATAATTGGCCACATTTACAGCTGTATTGACTTGTTGTGGACGTAGTCGACTTCAGGTTTAAGCACTCTAATCAACAGGTTGAAAATAGTGACATTAAAGGAAGAGTATGCAGCGCCACCCTGTCAGACGCCAGTGACGGTGGAGCTCAGTGATGAATCAGGTGAGCTGCATTCATGGTTGACTCATAGCGGAGTTTCCCCTGCTGTGGTCAGTAAGGGGAGATCAGGGGGAAATAAGATTTAAAAGAGGCATTTATAAACGTTTATGTGTCAAGTGAAACGGGATAAAAGGGGGTGTTTTACTCTTATTTTGGCATCAGCTTTATTATTGCATCAGAATCATATAACTAGCATTGCATTAAACATTTATTGAAGTTTTTGACATTGTACTAACAGTTGTGCCAGTGATTGTTATAACCGCAGGTTAATTTTCTATTTACAGGTGTCAGGATAATCATACGATCTTCTATTGCAGGTGTAACCATGATCATTTTCAGACATATTGCAGTTTGTTGCTCATTATAGAGTTGTGCTCAAGTTAATAAGGGTTAAAAGCTACAGTCAACGCGATGTTTGGCTGATCTATGGTGTGGAGTGACTTCGAGCATAGAGGGCCGCACGCGCTTACATAACATTGATATCATGTTATTCTTTGTGATTTTTATTCAATTATGTCTTTAAGCTAAGTTTTAAATAGTGGCAGTTAATTAAATGACATTCATTTAAGATTATATACTTGAGTCAGAGCATCATACGCAGATCAACTTAACAATCTGGGAAACCTTGTAGCTGCCTAACCTTTTCTTTGAATGTTCTAGCTCCGTTGATTTGACACATTGGAATGTGTCAAAAAAAAAGGGGGGGGGGGGGGAGTTGAGTTTTAACATCAAACAAGGATTATTTGAACATTTTTATAACTTCATTTGTGTCTTTAATAACTTAGGGATGGTAAAGCTTAAGCTAATAGCGGCCCGAGAAGTTTCCGGTCTTTTGTAGAGAATCAGTGAGAAGCATAAATCATTATTTCCATGTGTAAGCATCAATCATTGAAATGAACTGAATAGCGTTTAGAAGATTTGTTAATTTGTTTATCTTTTGTTAAAAAGAGTGGTTTCAATAAGTTTCAGACACACCTTGCAAATGTGCTTATGATGAGTTGGCACTCGGCCTTTTGAAGGTCATAAGCTTCGTTCGGCGTGATGGTCCGGACTGATAAAGTGTAGGAAATGCCTTGAGTGCAGAGGGCTAAATGCAAACACGCTTACACACACATAGGATATGATTAGAATAAGTCCCTGGGATATTCTGAATGTTTTAGACCAATTCTGAATCACTAGAAGGTCAGTAGATAACAACATTAGATTATTAGGGTTAGGAAGAGAGGTGTTTTGGTTTTCTGTCTCTTACAGAGAAAGGGACAGACACCAGACGAGGTCACAGATATGCGAGGATCCTCCGCAGCAGAGACAGACACAGTGACTGCCGAGACATCAACTGGGTCCAAGTGTCATGGCGTTTGGGCTCCAGCTAGTCACCACAAAAGGATGGATCCCATAAACACAGCAATAACCATGAAGGGGTTGGCGGAAATCCAGGAACACCAGACCAACGAAGTTCGAGAGGCTCTTGGGCAAAAAGGGGGACGCGTTCCTGATCTTTTTCTGGAGGATACACAGATCGTTGTTTGAAATCGGGGCAGAATAATCCCCTGATCTGTGCCACGACTGAAGGGTTGTCTAACCCCTGAGGTTGAAGAATGAAGAGCAGAGGATCACCCAACTGGAAGACACTGGTAGCTGCAGCAATAAAATAAAGGCTAAAAGCTCCTTGGACAGAGGTTCTAGTCTGAGTACGTCGGAAGGGTATAAGGTAGCACCAAAATAAAGCTGTGGGAGAACTGGGGAGTGTCATCTGTACCTGCTATTGTTGGAATAATAGTTTTTCTTGCATCTGAACTGCGCAAACACAGAGGTCATCTCACATATGGTTCGCCCCTCAGGGGGACAAAGGGCCTCAGGAGTGAGAAGAGATGAACCCGGCCACACTGGATTATAGGGTGTTGGTGAGCTCATTATTCTAACGAGCTCATCAGGGGGAATTGTTAGATTATAATATTATTTTATGCCATGTTATACCCCTAATTAAAGATTGTGAATTATTATGTAGTTTTAGTTTGCATCATTCTCCTGAATTAGAAGAAGATGATAACTATTGCATTTGTTAAACTGATTTGCATTACATTAGACTGCTGATTTATTGTGGATGAATGATATTGTTTCATGATGCATTATACTGCTGAGTTATAAGAAATACTGTTTGCAGAAAGTCATCACCTTATTGGTCTGATTAGAAGAGAACAGAACATACTGGAGTTTTCTGCCCCATCTCAGCAGGAGCAGATAAACGGGGAGCCAAGGTCGTAGCTTAGGCGCCGTGTGAGAGAAAGGATGTGAATGTTTAGGCTTTTATGATAAGGTGGAGGCACCAGAGGCTATAAGAGTTTGAGCAATGTGTAAAGGATACTGGCAAGTGGCTTTGGCACCAGAAGCGAGAGAGCTGACAGCCTTCAAAACTCCTTTTGGTATGTACCAATTTAAAGTCATGCCATTTGGGCTTCAAGGTGCACCAGCGACATTCCAACGATTAATGGACCATGTACTGAGAGATGTGTCAGCATTCTCTGCAGCATATCTGGATGACATGGTGGTGAACAGCCAGTCCTGGGAAGAGCATGTCATTCACCTACAGAAGGTGCTACACTCCATCAGAATGGCTGGACTGACTATCAATCCCAAGAAGTGCTCCATAGCCAAGAGAGAAGTGGAGTACTTGGGCTTTGTAGTTGGCTCTGGGAAGATAAAGCCGCAGGTTGGAAAGATTGAAGCAATTCAGTCCTTCCCAGTTCCGACAACGAAAAGGAAGGTGAGAGGTTTTCTGGGTCTAGTAGGCTGGTACCGGAAATTCATACCTTCTTTTGCAGAGCGATCCACTGTACTGAATGACCTCACAAAAGGCTCAGCCCCCAACAAAGTGCGTTGGACAGAAGACTGTGAGCAAGCATTCAGAGACCTCAAGGAAGCAGTTTGCACACATCCAGTTCTACACAGTCCAGACTTCAACAAGCCATTCATCTTGCAAACTGATGCTTCAGGAGTTGGCCTTGGTGCTGTCCTTCAGCAAGAGGTGGATGGTGAAAGAAGGCCTGTGGTGTTTCTGAGTCGGAAACTACTCGACAGGAAGACGAGGTATTCGACGGTGGAGAAAGAGTGCTTGGCCATGAAATGGGCTATTGAGGCCTTGAGGTATTATCTTCTGGGACGTCACTTCACTCTGGAGACTGATCATCGTCCCCTCCAGTGGTTGAACCGCATGAGGGATGCAAATGCCCGCATTGCAGGATGGTACTTGTCTTTGCAGCTTTATGACTTTACGGTCCAGTATAGGCCAGGGAAGTCAAATGTGGTTGCTGATTGTTTATCTAGGATGACAGAGGACTGAAGCACTTCGCGCTCAAGAGAGGGAGGAGGAAATGTAAGGAAGAGGACTCCCTTACTGTATTTTTTTTTTTTTTTTTTGTGCCTGTCCCGTTTGGCTCTTTTGCCATCAGAATTATTGTCTAAAGGCAAAGAAAGATGCCCAACGGATTTACTTTACCAAATTGACCATCCCAGCCTTGCCGTAATGGTCCATTTGATTCACCTTTTATTGTTCATTTCATTTTCACTTACTGAATACGGGACAGACTTGACTGTATTTATTTATATTATATGTATAGCACTTTAGAGCACACCTTTCACTTTATTAAAAGCACCTTATCAAGCAATTTATGAGCATTGCACTTTAAGCATGGATTTGCACACAAGAAGTTTAAATATTTATTGACTATTTATTGGGAATTTTAAAATCAGTTGGTAGCCTTATTTCAGATCCTGCACAGCTGCTCCTCATCAAGGAATGTGGTGGTTGTCTGTCAGGAGAGAAGAATGGTGATTGAGATTGTGATTAAGGTTTACCAGTAAGGAAAACTAATGCAAACGTGTGTGTGAAATCTAGGGATAAAAGTGGTGCAAATAAGTGTTTGTAAGTTAATGATTACTCACCTTTCTTGCCTGTGTCCTCTTCAAGGTGTTTGGGCAAATGTTTCCCCTGGGGTCCAGACACCATTTAAAGGTTCCGGGAGAGACCATTGGTAAAGAGAGTGTGGTGAATCTTTTTGTGCTTGGGTTTCTGGGTTTTTATAATATTGGGTTTGGTGTAACATTAAGTGTGAAATATTTATTAATATGTAAATGTGGAAATGTATTTATGTATTTATTTATTCTAATTAATATATTGTATACTGTGGTGGAAGGTTGGGATTTAAGAATTTACCTGAGAGTGGAATAATGGTTAAGTCTGTGACAGCTGAACATATTTAAGGCTGCCAGTTGTCATTAGAGGTGGATTTTTTGTGCTGTGAAGAAGCTCGACAAGTTAATTGTTGTAAGGAGAGCCATATAGCAAATAAATACTTTGTTCCACTACACTTGCCTTGGTCTGTCTCACTGTGTTTCCAGCCGCTAAGGGCCGCCCTGTTACAAGGACAAACAGCAGCACATGTTCTCTAAATGTTTGCAGTCATTTTTAAATGACGCTGATACTACATGAGACATTTTCCACATTTATTGTCTTTGAACAGAGAATAATAAAGCCATCAAACATACACAGGCTTCTGCAAATACAAACTTCTGTGGTGCATTTGATGACCTGCAGAGGAGAACAAGTCGGGCTTTTCAGCCCTAACACAACAAGAACAGCTGTGGAACCATTGGCCATTTGCCATAGTGTAGCTGAGTCAAAACAGCCCAAGTGCTGAGAGGGAAAACATGATGATTTATGTAAAGTCATAACTGGCTGCAGCAGCTGAGCTTTGACCTGTGAGCTGCAGCTTAAGCTTCTTTTATGGTTCAGTGTTTAATGTTTAAACTGTTTATGGCTGCACACACGCCCACAGTCAGGTTGTATACATATTGAAATATTATATACAGTGTGGCAGCTGACCTTTGACCTGCGAGCTTCAGACTCATTGCTGGTGTGAGGTGTTTAATACTATTGAAGCTTGCAGACACACCCACATCCTCTGATTTGTTCTCAGGGTTGTTCAGTGTGTCGGAGTTGGAGCAGAAACCTGCTGCAGGTTAATTATTGATCAAACAATATCACACAAGGTGCAGCAGCTGACCTTTGACCTTTGAGCTTCAGACTCTTTGCTGGTGTGAAGTGTTTAATGTGACTTCAGCCTGCAGACACAGAGGACTGATGAAGCAGAAGATTGTCTCTGTTTCTACACAGACCTGGTCCAGACAGCAGAGCTGCAGAGGGAAGACGTTCATGGGAAGAAGCTGAGTAAGTGCAACGTCCTCTTTGAATCCTGGATCAGGAAGTGAAGCCGGGGAATATTTGGTGTTTCAATAAGGTTTCTGTCTTTGACTCAGTCTGCTGTCACTTTGTTTCAGAGAGAAAAAGAGATTTCAGATTAACTGCATTATATGCTGAGTAACTAAATGCTGCTAGTCTGTGGTGTCACTCCCAGCAGCATCACGTCATTTCTTTACTCTGACCTTTAACATCAGTTAACTTAGCTAGCAGAGCAGCTAGCAGTTAGAGTATGAACTCTGTGTCAGCAGTCAGCTTGGTCCTGGTGGTCACCTGGTTTCATGTTTGCTGATGATCCAGATGTGTCCACATAATTATTTATTTCTGTAAATGTAAAGACTTTACAGATAAACAACAGCAGCCCTCTGGCTGGACTCTAACCTGTGAGTTTCCTGTGACTGAAACCACAAGCTGACATTTTCCTTCTGAAGCAGCTGAATGGATGTTTAAGTTTACCTGCATACATGGTGCAAATAAACCCGCTTTGGATGGTTTGGAGGCGGAGCCCAAAGCAGGACAGGATTCTAATGTGATTGGTCACTTTGATGAGGTGGCTGGAACTCAGGTGGTCGAGCAGGTCACCTGCTAACCAGAAGGTTGGTGGTTTAATGCCAGTCTGCATGGTGTCCTGGTGAATGTTCGACAGGAAACACTTAGACACATGGAAAAAGTGCTTGTGTGAACGTACAAGTTGTGTAAAGCTTGTGTTTGAAAAATAAAGTTTATTTCTTATTATTTATTTTATAATAAAGTTTTTTCTGTGCAGCAGTGGAAATACTGACAACTATAGCTGGATTATTTATTTGAACTCTTTTAAACCAGAGGCTTCAGACGCAGGTTCTGCAGCCTTTAATGGTAATAGTCAAAGTGTGATCGGTGAATTGTGAGCAGCAGAAAGGAGGAAAGCACTAATGCTGGCACAAGGGGCCACAAGCCAGTGTACTCCAAGTGCCAGCCTGGGTAAATGGGGAGTGTTGCATTAGTAAGGGCCTTCTGAACTAAAGCTTTACCAAATAAAATGTGTGGATCATAATGAATAAGACTGTCATGCTACTGATGGCTGAAAGAAAAGGAAGAGGAGGAAGGAGGCATGTTAGGAGTAGGGATGGGTATCGTTTAGGTTTTATCCGATACCGGTGCCAAACCGGTACTTTTGAAACAGTGCCTGTGCTTAATCGGTGCTCGAATCAGTGATTAAAGAATGGAGAACACAAACTCTGTCCAAAAACCTCTCATGTTTTTATTTTTAGCAGTCTCTTTTTTTCTGCAAAATGATAACCAAGTTAGCCTTTTCTGTTGATACAAGATACCTCCTTTGGTTGGAACCGGTGCTTAAAGAATGGAGAACACAAACTTTGTCCTGAAACCGCTCATGTTTTGTTGTTTTTTTTGTAAAAAGATAACAATGTTAGCCTTTTGTGCAGCTATAGGGCATATATGGTATCACTCTATCAAACAAGAAGACAGCAGCATGTAACTACAACGGTGTTTGCTTGTTCACCTTACATTAATGTAATAACGTGGTTAGCCTACTCAACGTAAATTACACACAAACAACATTAAGCTACACACGCAGAGAAGAACGGCTGCTGCTGCCGTCATCATCCTCATCATTTCTGCTCCTCTGGCAGGGCTAGGGGCCAGGACTCTCCTCTTCAGGTTCTTGGGGGATGTTGCTAACTCCGTGTCCGATAACAGGCACCACACCCGCAGTAGTTGTGCTCGGTGTGAGGTCTTGCAGGAAGCTATCAAATACGGTGCATTTCTCGGCTTTAAAAAAAAACCACTATGCGTCGCCGGGTGTTTCATGGTAAACAGACTGATTCTTATATAGCGCTTTTCTACTCTCCCAGAGTACTCAACATGCCACATTCACCCAATCACACCAGCACTTTATCTGTACTCAGTGCTTTCTAAGTACATTCACACTCCGAATGTGGAGAGCAAGTTGGGGTTAGTATCTTGCCCAAAGATACTTGGCACGAGGAGCCTGGGATCGAACCATCAGCCTTCCGACCAGTAGGTGACCAGCTCTACCTCTTGAGCTACAGCCTCCCTGTTTCACCAGATTCGAGGTGTTACCTCCTTTTCACAGTATCAGCTTAAAGCACTTGTTGCAGGCTGCTGAGTTTGCATCTTTTGCTGTGAAGTACAGCCAGACTTTGACCGCTTAGCCTTGGGCATTTTTAATCTGTCGCTCTGCTCTAAAAGAACATACGTACCGGGGCCCGCCTACTATCCTTGGAAAGGTAAAATGATTGGCTAGAATCCAAAGTGTATGACATCTCAGGAAAAAAGCACCAAAATGTGCACTGCTTTTCAGTCTGGTTACTACCGTTTATGTCAGACCCGGTGCCATAATGACATCAGATACCGGTGCCCATCCGCAGTTAGGAGGCAATGGTAGAGAAGGAAAGACAGGAGATGGTAAATGGCCTGCATTTGTATAGCGCTTTTCTAGTCCATAGGACCCCAAAGCGCTTTACACTACATTCAGTCATCCACCCATTCACACACACATTCACACACTGGCGATAGCAAGCTACATTGTAGCCACAGCTGCCCTGGGGCGCACTGACAGAGGCGAGGCTGCCGGACACAGGCGCCACCGGGCCCTCTGACCACCACCAGTAGGCAAACACGGGGTTAGTATCTTGCCCAAGGATATTTGGCATGCAGCCAGGGTGCAGCCTGGGATCGAACCACCGACCTTCTGATTAGTGGCTGACCTGCTCTGCCACCTGAGCTACAGCCACCCAGAGTGGAGGTGATGTATCTAAATGCATCTGAACAAAGCAGAAGTGCACACCAAACTCAACGGATAGTCAAATGTAGAATCACAGAACAGAACTGCAGGCTGAGTTTGGATGTTTGTCTTTCACACCTCTCTGTGTCTCACACACACAGTGACGTCAGACACAGTCACACTCACTGTTCCATCTGCTTTGTGCACAAATTCATTACTTTCTTCCTTCAATGATCTACATACTACGTGCTGCCCAGTGAATACTTTGCAATGTATTCCATCCCCTTTCAAGGCAGAATTACCCAGTTTATTCCCCATTACAAGACAACAATCAGTCACACTCACACAGACCACGTCTGGCCCGCACTCGCTCACACGTGCGTTTACCCACCAATGAGAGCTCTATCCTCCTTACATATTGGTGGATAAACCAAACACTCAACGCCCTCAGCGGCAGAGGAAAAACCTCCTTTCGGTGGAGCAACCATCCTTAACCCTCCTTAAAAACTGGCGAAGAAACCAGACCTCCTTAGAATAATTAAAAAACTGGTGGGGAAACCAGACCTCCTTAAAAAAAATAAAGAAAAACCGGTGGAGAAACCAGGTAGCTTCTAAAACACCATCTGTTTTAGAAAACAAAACAGATGGTGAATTCTTTAGAGAATTTTCTAGAAATCTTTTTCTTTCAAAACAGAATTCAGAATATTGATCTTTGACATGGAAGCTGTTTCTACAGGATCCTGATGGACACTCAAAGCTTTCATAAAATGTTCTCATTAGTTGTTTGCAGCAGAATATCACCTGATGTGAACCAAAACAACAAAAGTGCTCTGCACATGTGTGTGAGACTACAGATTCTAGAATCAGAACTGCTGATTTCATTACTCTGAACTTTTAAAGGCAGGTTTTGTATCTGAGAGCAGGGACACTTGCTGTGTTCAGTGTGACTCGTCTCTGCAGAAGGTCAGGGCTCTGATAGTTGCAGTTAGCGGGTGACTTACTGGGCAGGTGGATCCCGAGTGTCTGTTGGAGTCAGGGTTCATTATGGTCCTGGTTGCTACTGGAAATAAAGAAACAAAAGGAGGGTGTGTTGTTCAGGAAGTACAGACTGTAGCTCAGCAGGTAGAATTACTAACTGGAAGGTTGGAGGTTTGATCCCTGGCTGCTCCAGTCTGCACGCCACGGTATCCTTGGGCAAGATGTGGAACCCCGACTTGCTCTCCGATGCATCCATCATAGTGTCATTGTTAGAAAAAGAAGTGCTTGTGTGAATGAAGCACGCTGTATAAAATGCTTTGACTGCTCATACAGAAAAGCAGCTCATAAGAACTGGTTCATTTTCCAGATAATTCCACTATTAAGACAACAGACATTTGGGAGGCTTTCTCTGAGAGTAACACTGAAAGTCTTGCTGCTCCTCCACAAAATGAACTTCAGATTAAAGACACAGCTCAGCTAAACACAACTCAAACTAATCTACACTATTTTTCTTTATTACGCAGCGTTTTTATAACTATTTCCAGATGTTTCTAAAGATGAAAACAGAATTAAACTCCAGCCTGATGCGTTTCTGAGGTTCCTGACTCTGACCGTCCCTCAAACGCCTCTCTGGGCGTTTCCTTCCGTCGCTTTTACTTTCGCTTTCGTGAATGTTGTGGCGCAGTTGATCGTCTTATTAAATTCAGTTCTTTGCATTCTTTTGGCGGCGAAGAAAAACTGGGCTCAAAGTGGTCAAACTCAAAAAATGATCTTTATTTTACATTCCCGGGAACGGAGAACTGTTAGGCGCTATCATGCACCCACAGCTCTGAAAAAAAATCACAAGCTGCATGTGTATATATATTTCTGCTACGTCACATATAGTTTCGATCAAAACAACTCCTTACATAGTAGCAGTTGATGACAATGACAGCTGCAGAGTTTGTGTCTGATGTATTAAGTATGAAACACTGTTGGGCTAAAATCTGGTCAGAATGAATCCAGGTGCAGGTGTGTCAGTTTAGGACCACTGGACTAACATCCAAGTGCTCACAATATAAAGTGTATTCTGTAGTAACATCCTGGTGTTGCAGCAACAGTCCCACATGGAAACGTCAACACTCAAACTCAAAATCTCTTTTTGTCAACAATAAAATGACAGCAGACCAATTTGATCAAAGTTGGTAAAAAGCTTCAGAAATGAGTAAAATATTAAAAAGTGTCTGGATGCTCAATCATCCAGTAAATCCCCAAAAAGTTGATTCTGTTCATCTGGATGTTTTCAGCAGCATGGATCAGTGTGAGGACAGAGAGGAGGGAGTCCCTCCCTCTAAAAGCACTCTGTGTGGGGAACATGAGAGCCAGACCAAAGCTCAGAGGTGAGATGACCATCTCTAACTGTCCATGACTCTTCTCCATGTCACAGCTCAGCACTCACATCACTGCTCCATCATTATTCACACTCATACCTCTGTGTGTGTTGTTTTAAAGCCCAGAGCTGTGGGGCGTACCAGGCTCAGCTGGACATAACCCTGAAACTAATCCAGAGCCTGGACCTGAACCCAGCTGTGTTTCCTTAAAGAGCAACATGTCGAAGGATGCTGTTGTAAACTTTAACAAAAGACTGTTATGTGACAAAGAGTAAGTACATTATTTTTATGAGATTGTTCATCATGTCTTTAATTTAATATTTCCAGTTTTTCCTTCCTGTCTCATGAAGCTGTGACATTTATTGTTTTTCTTTTAGGATCAATAAGAGGTCAGAATCTCCTGGACCTGAACCCAGCTGTGTTTCCTTAAAGAGCAACGACTCGAAGGATGTTTTTATAGACTTTAAAGGCTGTTCTTCTGCTGCTGAGAGGTAATGTGTGTCTAGATGTTGTTCCTGACTCTGTATTTCTGAATAAATCCTCATGTTTAATATCAGCTCAGCTCTTTTTCACACATTTCTATGTTGGTATGTGAAGCGGTGTGTGTTGGAGTGTTTCCACAAACACAGCAGTCAGAGTGGAAAGAGTGGATGTTGTAGGAGGTGTTTGTGTAGTGAAGAGGCTGAGTGTCTGTAGGACTCCAGCTGCTCCAGCAGGTGTCTCCTTTGTGCTTTGCTTCAAACACAGTGTAGGGAGGAGCTTCCACTCAGGTCTTTCAGGTGTTGCTGGATGGAGGAGGACAAATAGTTTTTCCCTTCAGTGACACTTCAGCAGCTCAATGTTCTGGGAGATGTTTGTCTTTATGAAGGTTTATGGATTCTTGTTCTTACTTTGGTTAAACTGAGCAATACATTTTCCATCTAACATTTAAAGTAAATTTCCAGGTGAATAAAAGATCTGCAGCTGCAGCCTCTGTGATGTTTCACAGTCTGAAAGTAACAAATTCAACCAGAGTTCAAACAAAGGCTTAATATACGTGTGTGTTTGATATAATGCCAACAAGTACAAATAGGTGTTCTTACAGGTCTTAATCACAGAGGTCTGATAAGTCTGGTGACTTTCACACTCAGCAATTTTGCTGCCTTTTATTTTATATTGGCCTTTTTAAAGCCCTTCAAAGTCTCCCACATTCATACAGAGCTTTTAACACCAAACTCCTTTACAGTCCTTCTCCTCTCACACACGATCACACGACTGATTTGTCTGCAGCAGCTGTGTTACTGCTAGTATTTCATTATGTGTGTAATCTCCTCATATTGTTCCTGTGGTTTAGTTTGACTTCCTTCTGCAAACTCAGCTGCTCTGTTGCTGATACACGTCTCCATGAATATGATTGATCAGATGCTGCCAACACCATGTGTTTCATGTGAGCGCTCAGCTGAAACCCTGGGTTGACTTATCGAGTTAATAACAAGCTTCACGTGACTGTGAATGCTAAAGTGAATCCAGATAAAGGAAAGAGACCCTGCTAATGTTGGACTCACTTCTTAGTGTAGATCCCAGGAGGAAGTTCAACATAGCCATTCTTTGTGCTAGCTCGACCAAACCTGAGACCACAGTGCAGGATAATGATCATCATCTGTCTCTGTCAAGGACATTTAAAATCCACAAATAACAAACATAATTATATTTGATCAGTAAAAATGATGATTAAACAAAGTTTCAAACATACTTAAGTAGAAGGACTGATGTTTGTGTTAAAATACCCTCTTAAAGCTGAAATACTGATTCAACTTTCTCCAAAAGTTGATTCTGTTCATCTGGACGTAGCATTTTGTGGGAGAAACGTTTCGTCATCATCCAGGTGACTCCTTCAGTCTCAGCTGACTGCAGGTTTCCAATCTTATAAACAGGACATTTGAATAATAACTGAAACCAGCCCACTGAAGGAACAATGGGCTGGGAGGTCAGTTCCTTAATCTTAATTATGCAAATTTGTGTGTGAATCTGTGAATGGGACTCATGACCATTGATCAACAACCATTGATCAGTGGTCATGAGTCCCATTCACAGAGAGTTGGGGAATGGCTGCAATCACAGCATGTAAGATGGTGACAGATGTACCCTTAGGCCCCTCCTCCACTCAGAGATGGTCTTTCCCTTTTCACGTAAATGGCCTCCTTGACTCCGCCCTCAAACCAGCGTTCCTCCCTGTCCAGGATTTTACATCCTCATCATTGAATGAGTGTCCACTGGCCTGCAGGTGTAAATAGACTGCAGAGTCCTGGCCTGACGAGGTGGCTCTGCTGTGTTGTAGCCAAAGGTTGTTTGGTTTCCCCGATATATAAATCCTGCCAATCGTCCTGCACTTAACAGTGTACGCTATGTTACTCTGTTACTCTGATCCTTGGGGTGGACCAGTTTTTGGCGCAGCGTGTTTTGGGGTTTAAAAGCCACAGAGACCCGGTGTTTAGAAAAAATCTGTCTCAACTGCTCCGATACTCCTGACACATATGGGATCACTACAGGTTTTTGCTTAAGCAGCGGCTGGTAAATGTGGTTATCCCAGCTTTGACAAAAGTCCAGCTGGGATAACCACATTTACTCTACGTCCAGATGAACAGAATCAACTTTTGGAGATTTACTTTCCTGGATGATTGAGAATGCATCAAGACGTTCCTCCTAAAGTGTTATTCAGTGTTGTGACAGTCAGCTGCTTCAGCTGCTGCTGGGATGGGCTGTGGCAAAGAGAACAGAGAAAATCAAAATCAGAGTTTTTCTCTGAATTAAAAGCAAGGAAACAACAATATATTCTACATGGTGAAACTGATGGTTTCTGGTGTTTGGGTCTGTTTTTCTGTATTTATGCAGATAAAGTGTAAACTCTGATGAATTATACCATCAAATGTTAAAGGAAAATATCAGGATGAGTGTCTGTGAGCTGAGAAGGACATGAAGCGAGCAGTTTATCCCAGAGCTGAAGCTGCTCTGTGTGCAGAGATGAGCTCAGATTCCTGCTGTGATTGATCAACAGTCACAGAAATGTAGACTTGTAGTTATTACTGCAGTATGGTCACAGCAGATACTGATAAACATGTATTATGAGGATGGATGATCAAGTTTCTCACTCTCTCCTTTAAATCTCAGTTTTTTTCTTCTTCACAGTTTATCTGTTAATTTATTAATGAATAACACTGAAAGAGTTTCTGTTATATTTCCCCTTGAACATCAGCTTATTAGGGCGGCATTAGGAAATAGCCCCCCTCCAAAGAATGAATAAATGAATGATGATAATAATAAAATGATTAAAAAGCAGAGCTCAGAGTGGTAGGATGGTCAAACATGGATCCACGGGTGGTTCAACTGCATTTGGTGACGTGACTAAAGCAAATCTTTCAAATAATCCCACCATCAACGGGATGTTGTCTCCTTTACTACGGTTACTTTACTTGGTCACCGTGTGAATTTCTTTGAAATGAACCAAATTCTTTTATTTGTTGGTTGTTGCATATTTAACCTCTACAGTCAGGAAAGGAGGAGATGAGGCCTCAACAATGTTGGGTTGTAGCTGTGGTTCAGGTTAGAGTGAGTGTCCATGGAATAAATGTAAGTCAGTGAACTGGAAACATGACTGTGTTCAAATTTTGTTTTCCTTTTTATAATGAGTCTAATCAAAGGTGGACAGAAGTATCTCCACTGTGACTTTTCTGTGTCACCATCAGAGCTTCTGCACAGTGTGGAGAAAGATCCAGAAGCAGAGCTGGACTGCAGACAGCCAGTCAGAGCAGCTGTGTACAAAGTAAGACTGAACATCTGTCTGCTGATGGACTCATTTCTGAAAACTGCACTTCTTGTGTTGTTCAGACATTGAAGAGTTTTCTTTCTCTTTAGTCTCGTTGTTTTTCTTTCTTTCAGCAGATGTTGGTCTGCAGGAGGTTTTAGATGAACATAAGATCAGTCTGAGGAGGAGATGTGAACGTGTGACTGAAGGAAGTGATGAAACAGGAAGTAGAACCCTCCTCAACAGGATCTACACTGAGCTCTACATCACAGAGGGACAGAGTGAAGAGGTTCATACCCAACATGAGGTGAGGCAGCTGGAGACAGCTTCCAAGATGGACGCCCTCCATGACGCTCCAATCAGGTGCCAGGACATCTTTAAAGCCTTACCTGACCAACAGAGACCCATCAGAGTGGTTCTGACCAACGGCGTGGCTGGTGTTGGAAAAACCTTCTCAGTGCAGAAGTTCACTCTGGACTGGGCAGAGGGCTTGGAGAACCAACATGTCAGTGTGGTGGTTCTGCTTTCATTCAGGGAGCTGAACCTGATCAGAGATGAGCAGTACAGTCTTCTGGAGCTGCTCCATGTTTTCCATCCAACATTACAGAAGGTCACAGCAGAGAAGCTGGCTGTCTCTCAGTTTTTGTTCATCTTTGACGGCTTGGATGAAAGCAGACTTTCATTGGATTTCACCAACAGGAAGCTGCTGTCTGATGTCACACAGAAGTCATCAGTCAGCCAGCTGCTGACAAACCTCATCCAGGGGAATCTGCTTCCCTCGGCTCTCGTCTGGATAACTTCCCGACCCGCAGCAGCCAATCAGATCCCTCCTACATGTGTTGACAGGCTAACAGAAGTACGAGGCTTCACTGACGCCCAGAAGGAGGAGTACTTCAGGAGGAGATTCAGTGATGAAGAGCTGTCCAGCAGAATCATCTCCCACATGAGGACATCCAGGAGCCTCCACATCATGTGTAGTATCCCAGTCTTCTGCTGGATCACTGCTACAGTTCTGGAGCACATGTTGACTACAGAGCAGAGAGGAGAGCTGCCCAAGACCCTGACTGACATGTACTCACACTTCCTGCTGGTTCAGACAAAGAGGAAGAAGAACAAGTACCATGAGGGACGTGAGACGAGTCCACAGGAGCTGACGGAGGCTGACAGGGAAGTTCTTCTGAAGCTGGGGAGGCTGGCGTTTGAACATCTGGAGAAAGGAAACATCATGTTCTACCAAGAAGACCTGGAGCAGTGTGGTCTGGATGTGACAGAGGCCTCGGTGTACTCAGGAGTTTGTACAGAGATCTTCAAAAGAGAGTGTGTGATCTTCCAGAAACCAGTCTACTGCTTTGTTCATCTGAGCATTCAGGAGTTTCTGGCTGCTGTCTACATGTTCCACTGTCACACCAACAGGAAGACAAAGGTGCTGAGGAACTTCCTTAAACCAAAATCTTTGACCAAGTTGATTTCCAGTGTTTTTGATAACAAAGATCTCCAATCACTTGATGTATTTCTGAGGAGAGCCATGGAGAAATCCCTCCAGAGTAAAAATGGCCACCTGGACCTGTTTGTTCGCTTCCTTCATGGCCTCTGTCTGGAGTCCAACCAGAGACTCTTAGTAGGTCTGCTGGGTCAGACAGAGATCAGTCCAGGAACCATCCAGAGAGTCATCAACAACCTGAAGGAGATGAACAGTGATGAAATCTCTCCTGACAGAAGCATCAACATCTTCCACTGTCTGATGGAGATGAACGACCTCTCATTATTTCAGGAGATCCAAGAGTTCCTGAAGTCAGAGAACAGATCAGAGAAGAAACTCTCTGAGATCCAGGGCTCAGCTCTGGCCTTCATGCTGCAGATGTCAGAGGAGGTTCTGGATGAGTTGGACCTGCAGAAGTACAAAACATCAGAGCGGGGACGACTGAGACTGATTCCAGCTGTGAGGAACTGCAGAAAGGCTGGGTGAGTCCAGATGTGATCATTAACATCATTGATCAGTGTAGGTTAGTAGTTTAATGTTGAAAATAAAATCAGATTGTAACCACAAAGTGTTTGTGTCCGTACGCTGCAACCTTCCACACCATTCCTTTATTGTACAGACTCAGCAGCAGCTCCATGGATCCCAAATCCAAGAGTGGAGAACAGATTTGAAGTGTGTCACATCCATGCAGTCACAGCTGTTTCCACCATGTTTCCACTGATATTAATCCTGTTCAATGACACGTTTCATATCAGTGAATATGTTCTTTAGGACGTCCACTGACATGTTTAAGTGTCCTGCTGGAAATCACTCAAATCATCCATGAAATCCATGAAAAATCCTTTTAGTGTTTCTAACTTCACCCTCTGTCCTCTCTCTCTCTCCATCCTAGTAAGTAAGTAAGTAAGTAAGTAAAATTTATTTATATAGCACATTTCACAGATAAAAATCACAAAGTGCTTTACAGTAAGATCAGACATACAAGTTAAAATTAATTAAATTAATTAAAAGCCCGTTTGTATAAAAATGTCTTCAGCTGCTTTTTAAAGGAGTCAGTAGAGTCTAGACACAGTAGTAAAGACAACGGCGGAGAGTTCCACAGCCTAGGTGCCAGTGCCTGAAAAGCCCGATCCCCACGTGTTTTAAACCTAGTACGTGGGACCACCAGTAGCCTCTGACCTGAAGACCTAAGTGCTCGGGATGAAGCATGAGGTTTCAACAGGTCAGAGATATACTGGGGAGCTTCACCATGCAGAGCTCTAAAAGTTACAACTAAAATTTTAAAATGAACCCTAAAATTTACAGGCAACCAATGAAGAGAAGCCAAAACTGGAGTAATGTGTGACCTCTTGTTTGTACCAGTTAAAAGTCTTGCCGCTGCATTCTGTACAGACTGAAGGCGATCCAGAGCTGATTTGTTAAGACACGTAAAAAGACCGTTACAATAATCCAAACGAGAAGAGATAAAAGCATGAATAATCATCTCAAGTTCTGCCTTTGACACCAGTAGCCTGAGTTTAGAAATGTTTCTTAGATGATAAAAACAGTTCCGGACAAGTTGTTTAGAGTGTTTCTCAAGAGACATCGAACTGTCAAATATAACACCTAAGTTTCTGAGAGTCGACTGAAATGAAGGGTCTAAAAAACTGATATGCTGCCTAATTTCTGAGAGCATGTGATCAGGTGCAATAATCAAAGTTTCTGTTTTATCTACATTTAACTGAAGGAAATTGTCATTTAACCATTGTTTGATTTCTGACAGACAATTATTTAAACAAGACAATTTATACAACTCAGAAGCTTTGAAAGAACAGTACAACTGAATGTCATCAGCATAGAGATGATAAGAAATGTTATTGTAACATCTGATAATGTGGCCTAGAGGGAGGATATACAGCAAAAAGAGAATAGGACCTAAAACAGATCCTTGAGGTACCCCAGAAGACAGAACTGATGTTTCCGACAGCACATGATTTATACAGACAGTAAAGGATCTCTCAGATAGATATGACATAAACCATTTTAAAACAACGCCAGTAATCCCAAACAAGTCCTTCAGCCTATTTATCATGATGCTGTGATCAACAGTATCAAAAGCAGAGCTGAGATCCAACATAACCAGAACAGTGTACTCTCCAGAGTCTGCTGCCATCAGAATGTCACTAGACACTTTAAGCAAAGCGGTTTCAGTGGAGTGCAATTTGCGGAAACCAGACTGGAAAATGTCCAGAACATTGTTCTCCTCACTGCTTCTTTCACTGATAATCACACAAACATCGTATTCAGCTACAAAATAACACAATAATATCATCTGATGATCATTATTATAAGAGCAGGATCCATATTTGATATCAGAGTAACACACTGCTTGGTTATGTGCAGTCATCATCAGTGACTGTGGGTCAAACAGAAGCTCTCTGATTGGTTGCTGACCTTGGTCACCTGTCCACTCTCACCTGTTTGTGTTTGCTCTCTCTTTGCTGTCTCCATCCTCTCTCTCCTTTCTCTCCCTCTCTGTCTTTGTACGTCACTCAGGTCCAATGGAAACAGTGACATTTACAAACCAATCAAAGATAAACTGATCCATGTCAGGTTATAACAATATTCAAAGTGAATACAGGCTGCTGCTGGACACAGACAGGTAACATCATTTTGACTTGCTGTCACCTGGATCTGGACTCATAAACACTGAAGCCCTGAACAGGAATACAAATCATTTTCTGCCAACTAGCGACACACCAGCAGATAATGGCTCAGAAAGCTCAAATGAGCCAATCATTTCTGTGTTTAGTTCCCCTGAAATCAGATCTGATATCAGCAGCTCTGAGTTCATTCATCATTATTGTCCAGTGATGAGATTTCTGCTCCGTTTGGTAACAGTCAGCAGGTTTTTCCTGCGTGTGGACGTGAACAGTCGTACCTGACAGCAGGTAGCAAACAGAGATCATCTTTCCAGCTGGAACTCTTCACTGAGCTGAACTCATTCAAAATGTTCTGGAGTCAAAACAGGAAACCGTCCAAATGTGTGTCTTCACTCTGACTCTGGATCAGATCTCAGTGACAGACTGTGGACATTATGGAAGCCTAAATGTGACACCATCTTCCTCCTTCATCTGCAGATTAAAGCCAAACAAAGATTCTCATTAAAAGTCTGCAGGTCTGAGAGAGACTCAATCGTTGTGTCATGTCAAACACAGTAAGAGGAGCTGAAGCACAGATGTGAAGAGCAGATTCATCAGATTATGACCTCACTCTGTTTTGTCTTCATATACATTCAGTCTGTGTTTATAATGCAGATTTTCTGCTTTTATAATAACACATTTTATATTTTCTATCATCACAGACTGACTCGGTGTGGACTCTCAGAGTCTCACTGTGAAGTTGTGGCCTCAGCTCTGAAGTCCAACCCCTCCCATCTGACAGAGCTGGTCATGAGTTGGAATGATGGCCTCCAGGATACAGGTGTGAAGCTTCTGTGTGCTGGACTGGAGAGTCCAAACTGTCGACTGGAGACTCTGAGGTGAGTTCACTGACTGCGGCTGTTGTTGTTTTTCTATATTTCAGGTCTTTGATTGATGTTTGAAACTTTCTTTAGTTCCTAAATGTTCAGGATGTGTCTGAAGACAAATGTGAAGAAGTTTGAGTGCTTTCAGAAATGTTGTCTTTCCAAACGACTGAACAACAGTTTTTCCTTTTGACTCCAAATAGAAGTGACAGACTTGAGCAGGGTTCATTTAAAGGCTGACAGAAGTGGAGTGGTGACGGGGAGATGTTTGACAGGACAGTGTTTCAGCCTCCACAGGTTCATGTTGTGCTCCATCAGTCAGTGAAGATGAAGTCAGTGCTGATGAGGCTGTAGAGTGTGTGAGGGATGTGAATGAGGATGATGAAGATCTGATGATAGCAGATAAAAACAGGCTGCAGAGACTTTGAGCCATACAGGGCACACAGTGTGTGTACAGAACAGCTGAAATCATTATGGAGGCCTCACTGGGATATGGAAGCATCACTGTACAGCTTCAGTGAAGCATTAAAGTCTCTGATATGAGATGAGAAATGAAGCAGCCAGAGCTTTTTCATGAGTGGAAATCCACGATGACTGTGAGCTGCTGCTACAGCCTCCAGATTAGCCAGCAGCTCATCCTGCTCAACATGGGCCTGTGGTCAGAGTGTGTGCTGGATAATCCGGCCCAGGATGAGGCCAAACTGACATGGGATGAAATTTCTGTCACATAATTGAGCTTAGTGTAGTTTCATTTCTGCACAATTTAAAAACAACCAAAACTTTGTTCTGTGTTTTCAATGTTATACTGTAGACTTTCTTTGATACTGTGTCCAAAAGGAGCAGCTTTTACTTTGAAGGGGAGGCGTCTCTGTTTCCTCTTCAGGTTGGATGATGGAAGCAAATGAGTGTGTGATGTTCTTTCAGTGTTGCACTTTGTAGACGCTCCCTGAGCACTGGTCTCACAGCCAGCTGCACATAGAGACCAGTGTTGTTAGTCCAGGTCAGAAGATGACTTGTTGGAATGAAAATGAGCTTGTAGTTTGTCTGCTTTAATAATGTGACTGGAAAAAGGTGTTGGACTTCAAATATGTCCATTTCTTTCACACTTCACCTTTAAAAGTGAAGCCTTGTGGTTCCTGGAAGGAAAAACACGACTTTTTCAAGTCTTTGTCCTGTTTTTATGATAAATGTACGACTTTAATGTGAAACATTCAGAGTTTTTTCTCTTGTTGTGTTTGTTTGAAGCTGCTTCCTGTTGGCTTCAGCTGTTTGGAGTTTCCATTTTCTAAACTTCTACATTCTGAACCTTCTTCAGCTCTGAACAGATGATGAAACACTGAATGATTTCAAGCTCACACTTTGTCTAATAAACTTACATCTTTCATTTTTTATACAGATTGAGGGGCTGTGGTTTGTCAGAGATCAGCTGTGATTATCTGGCAGCAGCGCTGAAGTCCAACCCCTCCCATCTGAGACAGCTGGAGCTGAGCTACAACAACAAGCTGCAGGATTCAGGAGTGAAGCATCTGTGTGGTTTCCTGGAGAGTCCAGGATGTGGACTTGAAACTCTGAGGTCAGTCAGCATGTTTTAGTTGTGCTGAGATGAATATGATGTGAAAGTTGTGCTGACACTAAACTGCAGACATCAGGCTGATATTATACTGATCCACACTGAGGATCTTCATGGTAAAGTCTGTTTCCTTCTTCTCTGGTTTAGTCCATTGACTGCAGCAGAACAATGTTCACATTTCAAACCTTCAAAGAAGAAGAAAAATCCTCCACTGGATAATTCACTGTGAAACTCTCCAACTCTTCATTCCACCTTAAAGTCTGTCTGACACTGAAATCCAAAGCAAAATGTGTGTTTGCTTTACAGACAGCAGTCCAACACAAACATACACACATCATCCAAAACACAGTCCAACATCCAAATCTCCTCCACTGCCAGCATGAATGATGGGAAAGAGAAGGAGGAACACTCTGACATTCAGGGTTAGAATGAGTTTCATGAAGCAGACTGTGAAGATCAAAGCTGCATTAGAAAGCTTACATGAATGAATGAGTGGACAGAAGTGGACAGAGATCATCTGAAGCACTTCAAAGGCTTTAAATCAGCACATTTCTCTTTATTCTTTATCAACTCTGTTAGTTTCTCTCAGTTTTCTGTGGAATGAAGCTAACAGCAGGCTAATAAGATGCTGACCAATAGGTTTCTATTAAAGGTTGTAATTTGTATATGAAAAAGTGCTTTGGCTCAGCAGGGATCAGCTTACAGGTAGAATACAGCTGCTGGATGGGATTAGCATGTCATAGCTATCTACCAAACTGCTAACTGGGGGATTTCAGGCCATCTATGGATCATTTTTGCTAACTGTTTATTCAGCTTAGGCTCACAGGGCTGCAGCCTGTGCCCTAGCTGTCATAGGGCAAGAGGCGTGGTCCACCTGCACAGGTGAGCAGTCCATCACAGGGCCAACAGAGAGAGACAGAGAAGCACTCTCTCACATCCACACCTACAGCCAATTTAGAAGCACCAATGAACCTAAGCAGCATTTCATTGGACTGTGGGAGAACATCCAACCTCCACAGAAAGGCCAACAAGCTTCAACCTACAACCTTCTTGCTTTAAGGCACTAGTGCGAACCACTTTTCCCCATTTCAGCCCAAATCCTGCATCTTCCTGTTTCTGACTCCAGGCCAGCTCCACTAACACTTTCTCATCAGACACTGCCACCTAGTGGAGGAAGTCTTAGTTCCATTTGAAGCTTCAGATGACAGTTAGTTCCTTTGCAAAGAGGTGGAGGTGGTGGGGCCACAGCACCATCATCACTGAGTGCCATAGGACACTTAACCTTTGTTTCCATATGCTGGGAACTTCCTGTTGTTCCAAGGAGGACTGGAAAATGTGTGAAAACCTCCCAGTCAGTTCCTCACAGCACACTTCAATCATTTCCCTCCCACAGCATCAGGACCAGGGCTTTTTCTCTCTTTGGTCCCACTAAGAGATTTCCACACAAACACCTCATCAGTGGGACTCTCAGAGCTACCAGCCCTTTGCTACAATCACAAAGCTCTTCATTGAAATCAATGATATCAAAGCTGGAATCAAATGAGTCCAAGTCTTCTGCTGATTCAGCATCACATTCATCTTTGCTCCTTGTTCTGCATCCCCACCATGGACTTCATTCCTTTCCAAGCCAGCCTTGAGTGTCCTTTATTCAGCTCATCCTCTGCTTTACTTTTACACCTGATTTTAGCTGCTTTTCAAACATGGCGGCGCGTGCACACGCAGCGGCTTCTCTCTCAAGTCTGTCCTGCCCCCCTCCCTGGACCCCTTCCAGTTTGCGTATCGGCCCAATCGCTCAACCGATGATGCCATCTCCACTGCACTCCACTCAGCACTCACACACCTGGACAAAAAAGATTCATATGTTCGAATGCTGTTCATAGACTTCAGTTCAGCATTCAACACTATAATCCCCCAACAGCTCACTCAAAAACTGGTCCAGCTGGGTCTCAACACCTCACTGTGCAACTGGCTGTTGGATTTCCTCACCGGAAGACCTCAAGCAGTACGGGTCGGCAGTAATACATCCAGCACCATCATTTTAAACACGGGGGCCCCGCAGGGATGTGTGCTGAGCCCCCTCCTCTTCACTCTGCTGACCCATGACTGCACTCCATCACACAGCTCCAACCTCTTCATCAAGTTTGCGGACGACACAACGGTGGTGGGTCTCATTAGCAACAGGGATGAGACCGACTACAGAAGTGAGGTGAGACGCCTGGCCACGTGGTGTGCTGACAACAATCTCTCTCTGAATGTGGAGAAGACGAAGGAGATTGTTGTGGACCTCAGGAGAATGCACACCCAACATGCTCCTCTGACCATTGACGGAGCGTCTGTGGAGAGAGTGAGCAGCACCAAGTTCTTGGGTGTGCACATCACAGAGGATCTCTCCTGGACGTACAACACCACAGCACTGGCCAAGAAATCACAGCAGCGTCTCTTCTTTCTCCGCAAACTAAGAAGAGCAGGAGCACCAGCCCCCATCATGTACACTTTCTACAGAGGCACCATCGAGAGCATCCTGTCGAGCTGCATCACTGTGTGGTTTGGAGCCTGCAATGTGTCCTGCCATAGAACCCTCCAACGCATAGTGAGAGCTGCAGAGAGGATCATTGGTGTCTCTCTCCCCTCCCTCCAGGACATTTACAGCACCCGTTTCACTAAAAAAGCCCTTTGCATAGCGGCTGATCCCACGCACCCAATGCAAAGCTTCTTCAAGCTGCTGCCGTCAGGGAGGAGACTGCGGAGTCTCCAGGCCAGGACCAGCAGACTGAAGGACAGCTTCATCCATCAGGCTGTCAGGAAGCTTAACTCCCTCCCGATTCTGCCCCCTCTCCCCTCTCTCCTCCACGGTCTCACTGAACTCTGTCACACACACACAAACACACACACTCTCTGACTCACTCACTGGCCTGCACCAGTTACCAGTCACTTTGTGGAGCATTGGACTGCCATTACCTCATAAGACTTTGTTGTTACACTATCTCTTACCGTACACTACTAAATCCCCATTTGCACTATTTGCCTATTTTGCACCACTATGCCTTCTTACTTGAATATTGTATATTGTATATTGCATAGCTTTTTTTTGTTATACGTAAAATTGTATTGTATTTATTTAAATTTTTACTTTTTAATTATTTTATTTGCATTTTTCTAATCACTAGGGTTTGAGAGTAACGCAATTTCTATTCTGTGTATGTCCTGTACATGTGGCAGAATTGACAAATAAAGTTGACTTGACTTGACTTGACTTTATCTCTCTTTCAACAAGTTTCTGTGCCTCAATCTTTTTCTTCTCTCCCTCATAACAAGACAGCTTCTTCTGCCTGAGAACATGTTGGAGTGATTTACTAATCCAGGGCTGCTTATTGGGGAAAATACTTCCTGTTTCCAAAGTAATCCCCATTTTTCCCAGAAAGAAATGTAAGTAGAAATCGATGATCTAAGTGAGAACATGAGCCTTTAAAAAGTCCCAGTGGGTGCAGTCAAAGCAGTCCCTCAGTCCCAGTATAGAGTCTTTGGTCCAGACTGGAACAACTGTGTGCCCAGTTTGAGCTCTCTTCAGTGCTGTGACCTGACAGACCCAGAGGGGCCATCACATCACATTTAGAAGCTCCCCTAATGGAGCCACAACACATGTCCAATACTTAGTCTGTCTTGTTGGACCAACTGGAAGAAATGATTCAAGGACTTAGTCACAGAACAGAGATTCAAATCTCCAAAATCCAACTGGCTGCATCAGGACATATAGTCTGAAACTCTGCACAGTTTCCTGTTTGAAGCTGCTTCCTGTTGGCTTCAGCTGTTTGGAGTTTCCATTTTCTAAACTTCTACATTCTGAACCTTCTTCAGCTCTGAACAGATGATGAAACACTGAATGATTTCAAGCTCACACTTTGTCTAATAAACTTACATCTTTCATTCTTTATACAGATTGTGGGGCTGTGGTTTGTCAGAGATCAGCTGTGATTATCTGGCAGCAGCACTGAAGTCCAACCCCTCCCATCTGAGACAGCTGGAGCTGAGAGAAAACAACCTGAAGTATCCAGATGTGAAGCAGCTGTGTGATCTTCAGCAGAGTCCAGACTACAGACTGGAGACTCTGTGGTCAGTAGAGTGATGGAGTGAGTGGGTGGTGCTGTCAGCAGTATTGTACTAAACACAGTCAGTATGAAACAAAGATCCAGTGTTTCCTGTAAAGCTGCAGCTTCTCAGTGAAGCTGTGAGAGGAGAATGGTGACAGGCTTCAGGATTGGACACAAACACTTCCTGTTTCTGCCTTTATGGTCACCATAGTAACGGCTGACACGCTCTGATCAAACACTGTCAACAGCCAATCAGCTCTCTGAACAAAGCAGCACGCAGACCAATGACTGCATTCGTTTCCAAGTTTAAAGCAGTGAAGAACACAGTCTGTAGGTGAGGAAGAATTTAGTGAGAGCAGATGTTTGGATGGAATTCCTCCAGTTAACAGCTGGAACCGTCCATCTGGATTGTTGGGCTTGTTGTTGGGGTTCCTACAGAGCTCAGAGTGGACACACCAAGGTTCTTCTAATGAATGAAAGTCCAAACTCAAACTAGGAGGGAAAAACATTTTCATCAACTTCAATAAAAATCCAAAGATTAGAAAAAGTGAAGCAACAATGAGTCCTAGTACAGTCCCAGCACTGAAGTCCCTGCTGCTCTTTATACTGGATGTGCTGCATCACTGACTGACAGCTGATGAAGAGTCTCTGGAAACACTCGTTTATCTCCTCTGCTCTTCCTTCTTCTCTCTGCAGGTGGTGATGATGGTAAACAGGACGGTGTGTGTGCTGAGAGAGGAGGAGCTGTGTCCTGATGATCCAGAGAGGTTGAAGCAGCAGCAGCTTGTGTGTAGAGATGCTCTGACTGGGCCATGTTACTGGGAGGTGGAGAGGAGAGCTTCATCCAGCAGTGACTGACAGAGGAATGAGAAGAAGTGCAGATGACTGTCAGTGCTGCAGAGTGAACTGCTCTGAGAACAGCTCCACTGTCAGACACAATGTAGAGTCCAGCATCATCCCTGTGTGTCCCTCTGGATCTGACAGAGGATCATCAGTGTATCTGGACTGCTCTGCTGCTGCTCTGTCCTTCTACAGTCTCTGCACAGTCTCTGTCTGACTCTGGCTACATTTTTGGCATTTATATTCTTGGTTGCTCTCTTTATATTTTTCACATGCAAAATGTGCCCATCTTTGGCAAGATTCATACTGCACCTGGAAAGGAAAAATAAATGGCTCATATTCTGTTTGGTGAATACTATTACTCAACATTTTAATTATGATTGGCAAGTAATGATACTAAGACTTATGTGTTTCTTTTGTTTTGTTTTGTTTTACCATTTCAATCATGCTGCGGTCAGCGTTAGCATCTAACATGGAGCAAACAATGCAGTAGTCCTCAGCGTTCCCTGAAACACAATCATAGTTAGGTTTTAATCAAACATTATTTATTGAATAATTAAAAAATAATAGTACATTTTTCCAAATATACTTCCTGGAAAATTAGTCTAAATTAGACTTTGAGAAGGGTCTTATCTGAAAGTGTTTGAAGAGCACTATTTGTACTGTGCTGTTTGAAAAGCACTATTTAAATTGGAAGTACGCACTAACGTGATAAGGACTTTACTGGACTTACCTCGATTTTCAAGTAGGGTGCAAGCTATCTGCATTCGCTCCAGCACAACTGGCTCTGTAGTGGTTGACACCTCACTGACCTCTCCAAAATCAAGGTAGTGTTCTGCAAACTGTGAGATTGATCATAATTAGAATGTAAAGTCTTAATTAGGTAAAGGATAGGATAATTATAAGCCACAAGGCTTCAGCCTATTCCTTTTTCAGTTACTGTATGATTAAGTACTTCTATGTAAAATGATCATCTTTGTTGTTGTTGACCGAAATAACTTTCACTTCACTTAAATTCACTTAAAGTCTTAATTCTAGCTAACAAGAAACTGAATCATTTGAATACGGGTTACCTTTAACAGTAAAACTCCACAACTGCAGGAATCCTGTCGCTTGTTGTGTTGCATAGTCTGTAACTGCCACTCCATGGTGTCTTCATGCCCTCTCATCCTCAGAAAATTCCTAGTTGAACAAAAGTGTTTGTAATGAAACAAGATTTTTTTTTTTTAATCTAAGAATAACACCTCAGTATCATACATACCTCCAGTTGCGCAGAATTTTCCTGTCATAAACACCTTCATTCCCATGGGGTCTATGAGCAGTATTTTCTGTGCAGAAATGTTGACAATCTAAAGAAAAAGTTAAATTAAAAATTACAATTGTTTGTGCCACTGAAAACTTATTTAAAAATAACACTTTGTGCAAGAAACTGCTTCACAACAAATTACGCAAATTAATAACAAAATGAACACATACCACAAGAATCCAGTGTGTACCAAAGTTCACAGGGCACAGCCACGTCTTCAACTGGGAACTTCATCTGTGGGATTGGAAGTGCAGAGTAATTTGGATTTACTTAGGTACCATGCGTCTCAGGGTGTTTTCAAATATAGTCTTCTTTAAAGGAACCAAACTCTTTCCTCAGCAACAGAAAGGAGTCAACTGTTTGGACCACTTCTGAGCTTTCAACATACCAGTTGAGGCATCTGAACTGCCCAGAAAACAACGAGCTTGCAACTACTGAACAGAGCAGGTGTGCAGCATTCTGCACAAGTATACAAAAATGTTAGAGAACAGTAAATAGGGGTTTTTTTTATTTCAAAATTAGTAGGTAAATGACATTTCTTACTTACCTTTCGTCTGTCAATAACACGGTGCAGATATGCATCAATGACCTGTTTTGAAAAATCTGAGTTTATACAACAACAGCAACAATTTTTGAAGTAACTGCTTGAGTGCTGTACACAAAAACATCTAAAGGAATAGAATTGCTGATAAAGGTTCTTTCTGCATATACTGGAACTGGGTATTATGATGTCACAGATGTCACAACATCTGTGTTGTGGTTGATAACATTTTTTCCTGTTGAAGTGAATGGGTGAAACCTTATCAGAGTTTTGCTATATAACCCCCCCCCCCCCCCCCCCACCTACCCGCACATTTTAAACTATTAATGGTCTCTGCACTGCAAATGCTTCAGAAGGAGCAGAACCTCGAAATCAGAATCAATAATGATAAGTTCTCTTACCTCATCAGAAACCACCGTGACCCCTGCAGTGTTCGAAAAGAGGAATCCAATAACTTGTATGGTCCAACAGCTGCCTCCAAGCGCCCAGTATCCTTTGCACGCCATAGCCTCTTTACTAAAAGAAAAATATGATAAGTTAGCTCAGGCATGCATGAGATTTCTAGTGGATAAGCTTGGTAAAGGCCAACGGGCCACAACAGGAAAAAAGTCAATACAATAGGCATGCATTTACACGCAGAGAAATAGGAAAGGTACAGCGGGTGGGCAAAATAGAAAATTACTGACAGGCAGATCCATTTCCAGACTTCCACAAGCTCAGTGCACGTTGCATGTTTCTTTATATCCAATATGAGTTGAAGACTTCAAAATGCAAACAAAGTCATGCAACAGTCAATTAAGTTGCAACGCCAAACTGGCAACAAATGACCAACTGGTCAAAAAGAGTTGTTCACTATGTCACCTTCATCTTCTAAGCTTTGTTTCCGGGAGGGAAGTTCTTGTTCACGCGTTTCTGGTCCTGGAACACAATTAAACTCCTTGTGTCAGCCGTTTTGGGTGCATAATGAATCCTCTGGACTTTGCTGGCACTGAGGGTTAGCAGTAGGATGGCAGGGAGGCATCTTCAGGTCTGTGCTGCTGTTCACTGTCTGACTGCGAGTTGGGTATTTTTAATTGTCACTGATATTTACATGGTGGCTTCTTCTGTATGGCTTGATATGGTCAATGCTGTAGTGATTTCTTAAAGTTGCTCCTTCCGTGTTTTTTTAATCTCACACATTTGCCAGCGATGTCTTGAATGGTGTAGGGTCCTGAAAAATCTGGATCAAGTCTTCCTCCCTTCCTTCCACGTTTCATGTTCAAGAGAAGAACTTCATCTCCAACGCTGTACACAAGGTTTCTGTACTTCTGGACTCGTCTAGCATAAGCTTATGCATAAGCATAAGATTGTACTTAAACTGAAATATGACACCTACTCAGTGATTTACAACATAGAGGTAGGTTGTTTCCTCTTAAACATTTTAACCGCTTTCCTTACAAAATGAACTGGAAACCTATAAGTTCAGTCTCTGAGGTGCTCTGGGATTTCTCTCAGGGTAATGTCTGCCTGTTTGGTCAGAGTCCATAGTGCTCTGTGTGGAAAGTTCAGGTGTTTGAACATTGGTGGTTTCACGTAAACCCTGAACCTCAGGTGGTGAAGCGAGGGCAAACTCTTCTGAATCTTGAGGTGTAGATGTGTCCTCTCAGGTTGCTCTGGAACCACGTGACATTCTGCATCTAGAATCTGATCAACATGTCTACGCCAGACTAAGTTGGCTCCAACATTTATGGTGTATATCAGCGGTCCGGTCCGTGAACGAATCGTGCCAGAATGCCATTTCTGACTTGGGTCTCTGTAGTCTCTGGCGAGAACTCTTTGTCCAACATTGAAGAACCTGGTTTTGTTTCTTGTTGCTTCCACCATGGAAGACTGTTTATCTTGGACATCCTTGCGAATGTCTGGTTTCAGCAAATCTAGATGTGATCTCAGATCTCATCCCATGAAGAGCATTGCAGGTGTGTGTCCAGTTGTTGCATGAGTGGTAAGACAGTAAAAAAATTGTCAATTTTCTGTTGTAGCGGTTTCCCCTCTGTGCGACTGGCTGGTTCAGCTTTGTTGCAGGATGATGGTGAGCTGAAGTGATATGTCGTATGCCGTTACTCCCAAGGAAACACTGGAACTCCTCTCCAGTAAACTGATGACCATTGTCACTTACGAGCTGTTGTGGCAGACCTGTGCGTGCAAACGGTGACCAAAGACTATTGATCGTGCTGGCAGCTGTTGCTTGCTTTACGGGGAAGATTTCTGGCCACTTTGAGTGGGCATCAACCACAACCTGGAACATTTAGTCCATAAATGGGCCAGCATAGTCTATATGAATGCGTTGCCATGGAGCGGATGGCCACTCCCACGCGTGTACAGGTGCTGTTTGAGGCTGGCGCAGCGTCTGCTGGCAAACAATGCAGGATTTAGCCATATTCTCCATTTCACAATCAGTGCCTGGCCACCAAACATAGCTTCTAGCAAGACCTTTCATCTTAACACCCAAATGTCCATCGTGCAGTGAGTCCAGTACCTTTGTACGTAGTTTGGGTGGCAGATGACACGAGTTCCCCACATGACACATCCTTGGCAAACGGATAGTTGGTCTTTGCGGGTGGAGTACGCAGAGAACTGAGTGTCACTACAGGACGGCCAACCATTCACAGTAAGATCGTTTGACAAGATTGTGTTTTGGCTCGTTTCTCTTTTCACCTGAGCACTTGTGACAGGTAGGGGTTCCATTTGTGTAACATGAAACACAGTAGCTGGATCAGTCATTTCTTCGGTGGGTTGCATGTGTGGAAGACGTGAAAGTCCATCTGCATTTCCATGTAGCTTTGTCCCTTTGAACTCAATGGTGTAGGTGTGTGCACCCAGGAACAAAGCCCAAGCAAGCGTGCCGCAGCCATGGTTGGAATACCTTTCTGAGGGTTAAAGATGGACACCAGCGGTCGGTGGTCTGTGATCAGGGTGAAGTGTCGTCCATATAAATACTGATTAAACTTCTTCACTCCCCACACTAGACTGAGTGTTTCTCTGTCTATCTGCGTATAGTTGCGCTCGGCTGCATTTAGGGACCTTGAGGCAAAGGCAAGTAGTCGTTCGGATCTATCAGGCATTTTGTGAGATAGCACGGCACCAATGCCATATGGTGAGGCATCACAGGCGAGGCGAAGTGGTAGCTTGGGGTCAAAGTGTGTCAGAACCTCCTCTGATGTAATGAGCTGCTTAACTTAACTAAATTAAATGCCTCTTCATAGTTTGTCCATTTCCATTTGACATTTTGTTGCAGCAGAGAGTTCAGCGGGTGCAGGACTGTTGAAAGGTTTGGTAGAAACTTGTGGTAATAATTAATTAAGCCCAAGAATGAACGTAGCTGACTCACATTTTTAGTGTCTGGTGCCTTCAGGACTGCTTCAACTTTGTCCTCGGTTTTGTGGAGCCCATGTCTGTCGATCTTGTGTCCACAATACTCAATGGCATCCTTGAAGAACTCACATTTGTTTTTGTTTGCTCTCAATCCATATTTTTCTAGCCTGGCCAGGACTGCTGTTAGGTTAGCCAGATGAGTCTGACCGGCTGGAGCAGCATCTAATAACCAACTCACAAAATAAAGAAAAATAAAAACAAACCAACAAACACAAAAACACCAGGCATCATGATACAGACTTATAATTTGCACCAATGTTTTTTCGAAATTCTATACACGAAAGTGAGCGCGAGAGCCCTCGGTGCGCCTGCTCGCTGCCAAAGTCAAAGTAAACTTTATTGTCATCTCCGCTACAGACAGTCCAGTATACAGAGATATGAGATGACGAGGCTCCAGTTACAGCAGTGCAAGTAAACAAACAATAAGAAGAGTAAGAAAATAAATATACACTTTAGGACCAGGGGTAAAGGATCAATAACAATTTAAATTTACAGTTTGAGGGGAGGGGGCCCCTGCTGCTTCCAAAAAGAGCACATTTCATTTATAATGTTGTAAATCCAAGTCCATTATGTATTCATGATTTGAATCCTGGGTTGTGTGAAATCTCAGAAATGCACCCTAGATGAAGTGAATCTGTGAACTAAGGTGTAGGTCTATTAGATCATGTTGTGGTGATCCTTGTGTTGGGGGATTTGTGTTCATACTGGAGTGCAAAATTAAAACCAATGGAAGATGGACAAGAAAAGTTCAAAGCCATCATGGTGCTCAACTTAGAAAAAATAGAAAAGAAGAGGAGGAGAAACGAGCAAAAGATGCAGGTAAGCAGATGTGTGATTGGATAATGGCAGGTCATCCTGAAACTATCAGAATCAGAGTGAGTCAGAAATTATGTGGGTTACAGTTGCTCCAAGAAGAAATGGTAAAAAAACAAACAGTAACAGACTAAACTCCAAACAATACATTATGTTACAGATTTAAATATTAATTAGTCCTTGTCAATTGTTGATTTGTCCTGTTCTCATTGTATGACGAATTATGATGGCTGTTTGGTAGCCGTCTGCATACAATGCATACTCTGTGTGTGTGTGTGTGTGTGTGTGTGTGTGTGTGCAGCAGCTTTATGTTAATGTGTGTAAGGATTTGTGTCTGTGTGTGTGTGTGTGTGTGGGGGGGGGGGGGGGGGGGGGGCGCCAGAGGGATTGTTCGCCCAGGGTGCCAAACAGGCTAGGACCGCCACTGCCTGCAAATAAACAACATTGACATCAAAAGTTTTACATTTCCTAAATGTATCCCACAATCTGAATATAACACCCACTTCCCCACGTTTGATCCGCTGTGTTAAATATGATTAAGAACAGAATGCAATCATTTGCAAATCCTATAAACCAGTATTTTAAACAAAGTGAGAAAATGAAACATTTAAAGAAAAATATTAGCCCATTTTGAATTTGATGGCAGCATCCTCTCTCCATAAACTAAAGGCGTTACGATGTTTAGTGCTGGACCATGTTGGTTAATGTGTAAACTCAACAGTTTCCATTTTGATTAACCTGACCAACATCTAACATAGAACACCTTTGAAGTGGACCTCGCACCCTGTGGATAACTTCAAACACGTCGAGGTCTTCAGAGGCTGAACTTTGACCCAGCATCACAACGAGCGCCATAAACACTTGTTACGGTTATTAGAAGGAAGCCAGCCTTTAGACATCCCCACAACGACATCGTGACCAAGGGTCTGTTGCATGATTTTTAACATGGCTACAATGTGTCGTCTGCTGAGTCATCGTTTAATACAACAACGTACTGAAAGAGAGCATTCAGCATCTGACTGAGCTGGACTAACCTTCCCTTTCAAAAGTGAAAACTGCAACATAAAACTGGAATACAACCAACTTCTAATGAAATGTAACATTTTATAACATGAACACAGATTCCAGGTGAGCTGTGTCTTCCAGGACTGGATTTACCAGAACAGGTATGAGGACGGTGCCTGACGGGCATGTACGAGCTGGAGTGGATCCCAGCTAACACAGGGTGAGGAGACAGACGACCGTTCACGCTCACACTTATTCACCAGTTAACCTAACCCCACTACCTGAATGTGTGTGAACTGTGGGAGGAAGCCAGAGTCCCCTGAGAGGACCCACACAAACACGGGGAGAACATCCAACCTCCACAGAGACTCTCTCTGCACTAAAAGCACAAAATAAAAATCACACCGTCATGTAATTTAAGAAACTGGTCTTAAAAACAGTTAATCTAATGTGTCCACATGGAGCCCGTGTTAAGGTCCGTACTGGGCTTCAGAACATCAAGTGAACAACGTCAGATGGGACCTGAGTGCGTTGTCTCCTGATAGAAAGTGCTGAGGATCAGAAGGACTCAGGGACAACACGATATCTGTCCAGCAGAGGGCGGCATTATTCCAAACGGCTCATCGAACTATTAAACAAATGCACAGACTGCACAAACACAATGACTGCAACTCACAACGAATTACACCAATTACTACACCAAACTACAACATCGGCCTATGGCATCAATTAGTGCATAAAACATACATCAAGTTACAGCCAAAAATGCATCACAATGACTCAAGCTGGGGTCAACAGGTTTCCCCTCATGCTCACCCGACCTTTCTGCTCATCAGGTGCAGTGAACAGGTGAGTGCAACCACATTTATCACCTAACACGCCCACGCCCCACACCCGTGCACCAATACAAGGTGTGCATTTAAACCAACCCTCTTAATCCAAAACAAAAAGGAACAACTCATATGGCTCCTACACTTGTGCTCAAGAACTCAGTCCTATATTTTAGGTTATTCTGAATAAATCGTTCATGCCCTCTCTTGGGAAAGAAGCTGTTGTGGTTCCTGGTCCTAAATCTAGTCGTCCAAAAGTTCTAAACGACTTCAGGCCTGCTGCCCTCACCTCAGTCTTTGAACAAATCATCAGAAATGTGATTATGGAAGACACTGAACTTCAGCTTGATTCAATGCAGATTGCACATGAGCCCAATAGAGGAGTGGAGGACGCGCTTTTGATTCTACTTCACCTGATTGTCAAACATGTAGAGAGTAAAGGACTTCAGTTCATCGATTTCTCTGCTGCTTTCAATAACACAGCCCCAGATTTCAATCAAAAGACTTTTAGAACAGTTTGAAATCTGGACAAACCTGAGCAAGTGCAGTCATATAAATATCTTGGGGCCATTGAGTCTGTTTTATCATGCAATGATGCAGGACAAAGTCTTATAAAAGCAGCTTTGTCCCTGCTGCCGTCACTAAACTTAATAACTAATAACTGTTTTTCTGATTTGATTAATCGCGTCTAATTTCCAAATATGTGTCTGTCAGGTTTAAATCGATGTGTGTGTTTGTGAAGGGATGACAAATGCTATTATTTTTCTGTAAAGCAAATTTACGTAAAAGTAAAGTAACCTTGATATGTCAGGATGTAGATGTCCCTCCCAAAAACGTCATCAGCCCTGAAACATCGGTACTGTTCAAGGCAGCATTGCTGTCCACACGTCCATCAGAGTGTTAGAGGTGGCTGTCACGGATGTTGCAGTCTGCTCTCTGTTTCCATGAAACAACCACACTTGAAATGATCATTAAAGCTACCTGTACTAAAGGAAGCTGAGAACATGGCAGACGTGGGACTGACTGTGATCAGACTGTGACGATTGTTCTTGAGCAGATCTACAGGTCAGCTGTTCCACATCATGTTTCTAGGATGGAGCCGTTTGGAATAATGCCGCCCTCTGCTGGACAGATATCGTGTTGCCCCTGAGTCCTTCTGATCCTCAGCACTTTCTATCAGGAGACAACGCACTCAGGTCCCATCTGACGTTGTTCACTTGATGTTCTGAAGCCCAGTACGGACCTTAACACGGGCTCCATGTGGACATATTAGATTAACTGTTTTTTAAGACCAGTTTCTTGAATTACATGACGGTGTGATTTTTATTTTGTGCTTTTAGTGCAGAGAGAGTCTCTGTGGAGGTTGGATGTTCTCCCCGTGTTTGTGTGGGTCCTCTCAGGGGACTCTGGCTTCCTCCCACAGTTCACACACATTCAGGTAGTGGGGTTAGGTTAACTGGTGAATAAGTGTGAGCGTGAACGGTGGTCTGTCTCCTCACCCTGTGTTAGCTGGGATCCACTCCAGCTCGTACATGCCCGTCAGGCACCGTCCTCATACCTGTTCTGGTAAATCCAGTCCTGGAAGACACAGCTCACCTGGAATCTGTGTTCATGTTATAAAATGTTACATTTCATTAGAAGTTGGTTGTATTCCAGTTTTATGTTGCAGTTTTCACTTTTGAAAGGGAAGGTTAGTCCAGCTCAGACAGATGCTGAATGCTCTCTTTCAGTACATTGTTGTATTAAACGATGACGCAGCAGACGACACATTGTAGCCATGTTAAAAATCATGCAACAGACCCTTGGTCACGATGTCGTTGTGGGGATGTCTAAAGGCTGGCTTCCTTCTAATAACCGTAACAAGTGTTTATGGCGCTCCTTGTGATGCTGGGTCAAAGTTCAGCCTCTGAAGACCTCGACGTGTTTGAAGTTATCCACAGGCTGCGAGGTCCACTTCAAAGGTGTTCTATGTTAGATGTTGGTCAGGTTAATCAAAATGGAAACTGTTGAGTTTACACATTAACCAACATGGTCCAGCACTAAACATCGTAAAGCCTTTAGTTTTTGGAGAGAGGATGCTGCCATCAAATTCAAAATGGGCTAATATTTTTCTTTAAATGTTTCATTTTCTCACTTTGTTTAAAATACTGGTTTATAGGATTTGCAAATGATTGAATTCTGTTCTTAATCATATTTAACACAGCGGATCAAACGTGGGGAAGTGGGTGTTATATTCAGATTGTGGGATACATTTAGGAAATGTAAAACTTTTGATGTTAATGTTGTTTATTTGCAGGGTTTAAAAATAAATGTGTTTATTGTTTGAAACTCATACTTGGCCTTCTACTCTTCATGGCTGCTTAACCAAGCTAACAGGGTGGACAGTCTGAGGAGCTGGGAAAGAAAAGCGTCTGAACTGCTTTAAATTTCTTGAAGACATTTTATCCAAGAAGTTTCTTCAGTTCTGAGAGAACGGCGCGGCGGTGGGTGTGGATAATTTTGCCGAAAGAAAACGGCGGAAGAGGGGCGGCTGAAGAGTAAACTTTCAGAAGTAAGTACTGAATATTATGTCACTTATTTATGTGCAGATGTTTAATAATGAAGAACATTAAAACATTCCTGTTGGCCACATGTCGGCAAAGTTATGTGACATTAGTGATGTTTGTACTTTCAGCGTTTACTTGGTTTTAAAGCCTTTACTTTAAAATATACGCTGTTCAATAGTCGACCTTAATCCTACAGAGAATGTGATGATTTTGTGGATAATTAAAGTCAGTCATTTATCCACAAACACAACAAGCTGAAAGTCAGTGATGCTGCTCGGTTTGCAGTCCTGAATATCACGGCACAAGCAGGATTCACTGCACTGTTAATGTTAGCTATGTTATATTGCTGCCTCTGTTCGGTGGTGTCGAGCCAAACGGACTTTAACGTGTGTTTGAACGAGCTGACGGTTCACTCGTTAAGCTGAAAGAAAGATGCTTTAATCACAGCAGTCACACATGTGTCCACTGCACCATCTGGAACTCTTCTTGTTTAGCACTCGTAATAACACAAACACTAAATCCTCCTTCTCTGGTGCTGTTGTGTAGCAGTGTGTACACCTGAGACTGTCACCTGTCTGTCTGTCCTGCACAGGGCTGAACTGGGACAAAAAATCGGCCTGGGCATTTTGACTAGAGACCGGCCCACCAAAAATGTGACGTCATTCAGGGGTAAAAACCGCAAAGGATTCTGGGAACTTGTGGCAAGAGGTACTAGCGCATGCAGGCTTTCAATTGAACTCAGTTACAGAGCGATAAAAAGAAACACAAAAAATAGCCGGTGTTGTGCCAAAAAGTGATTGCTCGTATTTAAATTGCTATAAGTAACTTGTTGGGCTATAATATGTGAAACATATGTCAAATGCATCCCTCATGGATGACATAAAGTCATCTCTCCATCTCCATCTCCTGCTCTTTTATTTCTCTCTCTTGCTCCATCTCTCTCTGCTGCTCTTCTGTCTCCTCTGTCACAGACTTCTCCACTTTTGATGATAAATCAGCCTGGTGCAACATGTAAGGATTGGCACAATTTGTTAAGATTTTGAGGAGTTTGAGAAACTAACCTTAAGCATAAAATAAAATTTACTATCAGTAACTTCATAGCACCCGCCCAGCAGTATATAAACTCCGTCATGCTAGCTAGTACCAGTTATTCTAAGCGACTGTAAAAAGTCAGCACAACGAAAACAAACTACAACTAAACTTGGTTTATATCTGACACAGATAGACAGCAGGTCATAACTTCTTACCTGAAGTTCAGTTCCTCTGCCACTATGACCGGTGGCGGCCTCGGGTCTCTCCTCCTCTTGCCTCCCCTTTCCCTTATCCACCTGCTGGCCTCCACCACTTGCTGATGTTGCTAAATCTGTGGAAGCTATGCCACAGCTACCGCCAAACAATTCAGTTATTTTTGCACATTTGGCAGCGTCTGCCTCAAGGGCTTGTTTCTTTTTGGCCCTAATTTTTTCTGCACCTTCTTTCCTTTTTTTGTTCTCCATTTTCTTTAGTTCATCTATAAGATTGCTAAACAAGGGGGCGGGTGCATCCGACCTCCTCGGCTGTAATTGGTCCAGCCCAGAGTCGATCATGACCAATTGGCCAATCCAACACCTTTCATTATTTATACCCTTCCAAAAGAAAAAAAAAATCGATCGGCCCATAAAAGCAAAAAATCGCCAGCGGCCCACCGGGCAAATGCCCGGTGGGCCGCTGGCGAGTCCAGCTATGGTCCTGCACTCTCTCTCTGTTTCTTTCTCTCTGATTGTGGAATAAAAGTATGAACATGTGTTTATAAGTCACACTTGTGTTTGAATCCTGCAGCTTATCACACATTTGATTTCCATGTGTGACGACTGCAAGTGTCCAGAGTGAGGACAGACTGAGGGACCCACTGCTGCACATCATCTGTGAGGCTTTGCAGCCCTGATGATCCACCAGGACAAACTCAGCAGTGTGTGAGGAAGAGGAGGAGGAAGAGCCAGCAGCAGCTGACAGATGGAGAGAATAGACAGACTGTTCCCTGTTTGTGAAGGACTGCTAGGAAAGTTTAACATAACTGTCTGTGCTGAATCAGTCTTATTAGGTAATGTTCAAATAATGTTGTCCTCCCAGTGTTTTCAGTGTGGGAGAAAGTACTCAGGGCCTTCAAGTTACACACTATGAAAGGCAGCAACAAGTTTAATGTTCAGAAACCTAAAGTCTGTATCAGCAGCAGAATGGAGCTAAAAATAAATGTTTGTTTCAGTTCTATGAAGCTTTGAGTATTTTGGATCAGTAGCACTGCTGTGTTTGTTGCATCATATTGCTGTGATTGTTTATATGCTTTATATATTCTGAGCTAAGTTGATCTATAGTGTTACATCATATTCTATAAGGATGTTATGTGTTTGTAGACTTTCTGCCCAGTTTGACCCATTTAGCAGAAGTCAGCCTGTTTAAGGCTCTGATGTCTATTCTGTATGACTTAAAGCAGTTATGACATGGTCTGATTTTCTCACCCAATAAAGGAATATTTCATATATCAGTCTACTCTTCATTCTATCAGACACAGTTATCACAGCTCGTACATTTGCTTTTTACACATATATGTAAGCACTGAGCCACATTTAGTAATACCAACATATTAAAAGAACAATATTTCTCTCTTATATATGATACATCTATATACACACTGTCACAGATACTTGAGTGTCTTTGAGTGAAGATTTAAGGTGATAGGAAATATAAATAACTGCAACTTGAATCTTTGACACAGAGTTCATGCTTCAGAGTTCAGATGTTCAGAGTTCATGGACCGTTGAGGCTGCGAACTTTAAGGCTGCAGACCCTGAATTGGGATACAGCCATCGACTGTGGAAACCTTGCAAGTGGATCGTAAAGGTTGTTACAGAGTCTTTCATGTCTAAATTTGCCGTTAATAATTATATAATTGTAGGAATCATCTAGTTTGCTTACACTGATTACGTTGGCACTTTGTTAGCGCTACAACAACGGTCAGACCCCCGAGGCATCTAAACTTTAGTAAGAATGTGCACTTTTGACACCTCTGGTTAGCATTTAGTGGTCAGTTTCAAACGTATTTGATTTTTGCTTGTTATGAACAAATTCACTTCACTACTTTTCACGATCTGTAACATCAATGCACATTGTTCCATTTACTGCATATTGCACTTTATTCATATCTCTCATTCCACCTGCAAAAACATTGTAAAGTCGTCACAGAGAGTTTTATGTATGTATAAATACTAATATTCTCTATTTATTCTGCTTTATTGCCAAGATGTTAGTTAGCCTTTGTTCAGTTGTCTTTTATATGTCAATAGATACGTATGTCACAAATAAAAGTTTCTTGTAAATTATGTTTTTGTAAAGAATTTTCTCCCAAATCTCTTACATGCTAACTGTAACGTGTTATTTCTGCTAAAACCTGAACTTAAATGTGTATATGGTGTTTATCTGTTTTTCTCTCTGTTTTAGATGCAAATATCAAATTGGAGTTCTGCCTCCAGGCCAGAGTTGCAGGAATGCACCACGTGTTGGCTGTTTCACTGCCCTCTGTGCCCCACTCTCAGCCCTGCTGTCAGGGCAAAGATTGAGCAGCATATAAATGGACACATTCAAAGTGCTTTGCCTTTCAAAGGTATGTTGGTATTAAATATACCTCATAGTTAAAGTCATAAATATGCACTTCTTTTCAGCACCTCTGCAGGTCTTTGTTGACTTAAAAGTTATTTTTCACATTGTACAGTTCAGTTCATTCATCAGCGAGAGAAAAAAGTGTTTTCATTAAATATTTTTCCTGTTCACCACATTTCCTGACAGCTCTTGTGATCCACACCATTTTGCTTTCATTATTGAGGACAGCTTGGATATTTTTGTTAATATGTACAATCTGATTGTTAGATAAACTGACTGCATTCTATACAACTACATTTAAATTACATGTTTTTTCTTTTTTTCTCTCTTACAGACAAAATGATGTGCCGGTGCACTTTCACTGCCCTTCTGTAACATGACAGTCATACAGCGTGGGGATATGGCAAGGCAATTATTGTCATGTCAGCATTCAGGACTGCTCCCCACTGAACTCTCCGTGGAGCCTCGTCTCCCTCTCCATGTCTCGTCTCCAGCATCTAAACCATTTCCTGAATCTTGGGTAGAACATTCATGTGCTCCACCCTCTGTGCTAAATGAAACTGGGGCTTGTGGAAAGTCCATGAAAATGAAACGTCCTCACTGTGGTCTTAGTCTTCTTACAAAAAAACTTCAAGGCTCACATGATGAGGAGGCATTCAAACAGGTCAATAGATGTTTGCCTGGCCTGTCATCCACAGTGTTTTTGTGTAGAGGGACTTCTTCCTCTTTGTTTTTCAGTTTGCAGAGGACATGGAGCTCTTTTTAAAAGCATGTGCTGACGAGCAGAGACTACAGGTCAAAGCGATGTTTGACATTTAATGGACAGATGAAGGCACTGGCTGTTTGTTTGTGTTTTTTATCTGTTGTTTGTTTTTCAGTGTACAGAATTCCAGTTAAACTTATTATAAAATGCTGTTCACTTGTTTCCATACTTATAGTAAAAAATGTAAGTGTAAATGTAACAGCATTGTTTATACTTGTAACTTCAGAGTAAAAAGCTTATTGTTGATATTAACATTAATGTATTATCCTGTAATCAATAATATTTTTATGCATTTTACGCATTAACCCTCTGATCTCTATCCTGGCCATTTGGGGCCACTTCACTTCTCCTTGTTTGACTGCTACACTGCAGTGGACCAAAAGAATGACGCAGGTTTGATCTTAAGGCTCTAATAGTTGTGTGTGTTGTGCATGACATTGCAACGCAAACATGTATTTGCAAGATAGACTGGAATAAATTATGATGCATCAAATATTACACAGGCTGCAGTGAATTGTTGTTGATACAGGTTATTGAGCTTTGAGTTTCCCAGTCAAACGTAGCTTTGACACACATGCTAACACTCTTACTCTTGTACATTTCATAACAAGACACCAAAGCCAAAATATTAGCTCTCAAAAAAAATCCAAAGCTGCAGCTGCAGCACACACAGCAACAAACACTGTTAGTAAATGTGTCCTGGAGTTTCTGCAGGTGCAGAAAGTGCTGCTGCTGTAAGTCAGCCTAACAGCTTCCAGATCACTGATATTTCTGGAAAGATGGCAAGAAGGGCATCACTGCTCATTTCTACAATCTCCCAGATCTTGGAATACAAGCCCCTGTCCCATGAAAACCACTTCACAGTAGTAGGAGTCCACTAAAACCTACAAATGAAGAGTGATCCTGGAAGAAATAGGGCGCACACTAGTGACCTCAACAGTTGCAAGACAGCCTTGTCCCCGATGCTTATATGAAAAAAAATATGAAGATTTATGAAACCATTAGGACTTTATTACTGTTTTATCTGAAAAGCTACTGGTAATATTTAACCTAACTGGGATTTAAAGTGTAAAAAACAGAATGTAGATAAAATTTTGGTTTTGATGAAAAGGAGTGGAGCTTGTGAGCCACAATGTAAGCAGTGTTGCTTTGCTGACATGCACTCGATGCTGGCAGTACAAGCATTGTAGTGGTTCTTATATTTTTGTAAACTAACTGTATAATATATTGAGCCATTCAACAGTACACAAATGTTTGTAGGCTCCTTTTTGTATGCAACCTGCATGTCTTTCTGAATTAATTGTTTGTTTATATCATGTTTTTCAGGACAAAGAAGAAGTTAAAGTCAAGTGGAAGCCTTGCTCAACATGGTATGTAGTAACAACTTTGTTGGACGGGAACAGACATTCATACTGTTGATAAATAGTTATCACCTCAATTTGAATTCATGTATTTGGACTAAAGTAAATTGGGAGCTGTTAGCTGTCAAGCTGCTCCTCTGTGAGGAGCTTGATAGCTGTCCACCTCCAAAGTCCATTATGAGTTTTGGAGGTGGACATGGTCAAGACTTTTAAGAGTTGGCGTAAGACTTCACTTCTTTATAGAGCTTATAGTTGGGGCTGGTTCAGGTCAGCCCTTAGTTATGCTGTCATAGCACCAGACTGCTGGGGGTTAGTGTCTACTCGTGTCATTGTATATATCCAGGAATATGTGCCTGAGGATAGTTGTCATGAAATCAATATTAAATCAAAGTTTTCCTTAATGACCACAGCTGGCATGAGTTCTCCAAAGCTGCCTGCTGTCTCAGGATCTGTCTCCAAAAAGAACCAGGGAGCGCTAACATGTTATGTTCTAGACTGATGAAGAAAATGCACATTAAACATAGTATAAACTCACTATGTTAAGTAATGTGAAGAGGATGCCTTTAGCTCCTATTGGGTTGGTTCCTTGATCAGTGCAATACAGAATCATTCATCTGGTTTGATGTAATGTCCTTCAAACACGTCAAAATGAGGCTCTGTAGTCTGTGTGGCCTCCACATGCCTGTATGACCTCACTACAACACCTGGGCATGCTCCTGATGAAGTGGCAGATGGTCTCCTGATGGATCTCCTCCCAGACTCCAGGACTAAAGCATCTGCCAACTCCTGGACAGTCTGTGGTGCAGTTGGTGGATGGAGTGAGACGTGATGTCCCAGATGTCCTCAAATGGATTCAGATCTGGGGAATGGGCGGGCCAGTCCACAGCATCAATGCCTTCGTCTTGCAGGAACTGCTGACACACTCCAGCCACATGAGGTCTAGCGCTGTCTTGCATTAGGAGGAACCCGGGGCCACCCGCACCAGCATTTAGTCTCACAAGGGGTCTGAGGATCTAATTTCAGCACCTAATGGCAGTCAGGCTACCTCTGCCGAGCACATGGAGGGCTGTGCGGTCCCCCAAAGAAATGCCACCCACACCATTAGTCACCCACTGCCCAACCATCATGCTGGTGGATGTTTCAGGCAGCAGAAGGTTCTCCAATATGTCTCCAGACTCTGTCACAAGTACTTAGTGTGAACTTGCTTTCATCTGTGAAGAGCACAGGGCGCCAGTGGCAAAGTTGCCAAGCTTGGTGTTCTCTGGCAAATGCCAAACATCCTGCACGGTGTTGGGCTGTAAGCACAACCCCCACCTGTGGACGTCGAGCCCTCATACCACCCTCATGGAGTCAGTATCTGACCGTTTGAGCAGACGTGCATATTTGTGGCCTGCTGGAGGTCATTTTGCACAGCTCTGGCCTTTCTTTCCTACCCCACAGTACCTTTCCTTATCTTTTGTTTCCTACTCTTTTACTTAGTCTTTGATCACGGTTGTCTTTCTAGATAATTAATGTCATTTGTTCTGGGGCGAGTCACTGGCTCGGGTGCATTCTGGGACTGTCAGTTCACCAGTGTGCTGGCATGCTTCTTAACAAACACACCACTACAGCAAACATCTCAGTTGTACTTGTTGATTTCTTCAACAAAACACTGAACAAAACATGTCCTTGTGAGTGTGCTGCCTGGTGCTTTTACATTTTGTGGTAATTTGAGCAGCCCAGAAAGCATCCCATGAATTCAATTATGTTATTGTATCTGAACATGTACACGAGTCATTAAATTAGATGGGAAAGAATGATTCAGGGTAAACAACTGCACCAAGGGAATTACATTTTTCTTCTCAACATGTAAAATGTCTGTTGATAAGCAATTTCTGAAACAGACATTATAAAAATCACATTAAACAGATGTGATTAACTTTTTATTCTAGCAAACATAACATCAATGATGACACAATCAGTCTTCATCAGAAGTGCTCAAATCACTCTCATCGTCTGAAACGTCCTCCTCCTCCTCCGAGTCCATTTCCAGGAGTGGTTGGTGGCTGAGGATTCTCTTGTACACGTCCTTTACTTTGAGCGTTTCAGCTTTCAGTTCACTTTGTTTTTAAACCAGGCTATGGAGTCCTTTCTGTGCATCCTCCGACATGCCAACAAGGGAGGCTGTAAAAACAACAAAACTATTAAATATAAGTAAAACAAACAAACAGACAAAAAAACTCACCTCATAAACACAAGGAGTTAGGATCATGTAATTAAGCTTTTTTTAAGGGAGAAGGCAGTGTTAGCTAGCAACCCAAATATAGGTAAAAGATCCAGTAAGACTTTAGCATCTGCTATTATTTTCAATCAATTCATCACCAAATGTATAAATAAATAAAAGATGTGCTTACAGTCTGAGGAGATTGTCCCCAACACCACAGATCGCATTTGCAACACTGTCCAGTGATGCTGCATCTCCCTGCAAAGGATCATCTCCTCCTCTCTCAGGCGCCTCACAGCCATCACCTTCTCAAAGACCTTTCTCTTTGTCCGGAGGTCAGCAGCAGCTGCAGTTTAACAACATCAGATGGGAAAACATAGCAGCATATTATGATTCAAGAACAAAACATTCAACTGCTGCTCAGATACTGGGAGTTTGTTTAAAAAGGATATTTAGAAATCAAGAGCTTACGTTCACTTGTGCTCTGCCAGGGCCAAACGTCGCTCTGCATGAGGGCATCACTGGATACGATTTGCTTTGTTGCTTGTTTCCTTGTTGTAGTCGTCAACAGCAGCCGCCAAGCGTTTCTTCTCATCTAAGATGACCTTGCGAATTCTGTGTCGCCTCTTGTTGCTATCTGTAAATAATCATAAAAAGGAACACCTTCACATAATGCATATATTTACATTTTAATCTACACTCATCAATTCGTTTGCTAGAACAAATCACATCCAGCTTAAACAAACCTGGATCTGATTTTATTCTGTTTACAAAGTAGCTGTACAAGCTGTACAAACTGAGCATCAAACGGTCCGTTTCAAAGAAACTGTGACACCATTTTGTCTGTAAAGACTTTGTGTTCGCACTCTGATGATGACGACAAGCTCCTCTACTCGTGCCTGCAACGCTCCAAGGCTGCCATCAGTTTGATCCGTTTCTAAGTGAGAGGAATATTAATCAGAACACAGGATGAGTAACAGTCACCAAACTACAGTGGACTCTGTAATCACTGACTTGATGATATTCATTATAAGACATCTGGAGCCTTCATGTGCTGCATTATCATGAGATAACAAGTATGTTGGTGTTCAGCTTTATAAAACCAACTAGTACGACATCACTTCAACCCAGGTCCAATCCAATTTGATCAAACGCAACAACTCTGCCATCAATTCTGCTTTTACAAGCTTATTTTTCATTGTTTGTTGACACTGTCAGAAAGATCTTAACTCTAAGTTCTTTAATGAGGCCATGGTGGGTCCTGTTGTTATACACGAGTGCATTATATTGAGACTCACCTTCAGCCCATTGCTGCAGTGTGTCGTCATCCACACCCAGCTCATTTCTGCTCGCATTCAGGCTCCACTTGTTCTCTAAAGATCCTTATGATCTAAGAATACATTAATAAATGTCATTCATATGGACATTTTTAGAGTACTGGTGTTTCCCCCCCATTACCACACACATTAAAATGGGTGTTGAAAAAATGACCTTTAGATATCTCTGGCTCAAAGTGCGGCCCAGTTGTTCCACTTTCCTTTTGTTCCAGCCCAAAGCCAGGAGGCTCAGCATGTCTGTTCGCCCTGCATTTCAGTTAGTATACAAATAAGAATGAATGAGCAGGAGACTGAGTGGAATCTCACACACAGACACACACCTGCTTTAGACATGTACTTCGTTGTGATGGCCGCCCTAGACAGGAAACTGTTTACTTGCTCCACCTCTTCTCCAACTGTAGAACCGGCCCCATCCTGAAACGCACCTCCCCATTTGATCTATAGAAAGGAGGTCACAATACATGACTGCTGAATTCATTCAACCTTATAACAAAATGTCTTAAACGTATCCAAGACTACAAGCTGCAGTATACCTCGCATATCCAAGTGTGAGCTACTCAAAATGAAGTACACATTAAGATAAAGTCAAGTAAATAGTATTACGACAACACCAAGAGAAAAACAAAATAAATATCCACCCATCCAAATATGTATCCACACACACACACGTATGAGTATATGGTTATGGCGTTAACGTCATTTTAACAAGATTAACGCTGACAGCACTGATATATATGTGTATCTTACATCATTTGTGTGTCTCTGGATGTATTTCACAAACTCAGCAACTTCCTCATCTTTCTCAATGAAGACACCTTCAAAGTTCCCCTGCTCTGAAGTGCTGAACGAACACGGTGACAGTTGTTTGAAAAGAAACATCAAAATACAATTTTTGTACAAATCCATATTTGATTTATGTACACAATGCATAACGTACCTTGCATTTGATTGAAAGCGATAAAGCTTGCAGTTTCCATCAACTGAGACGGCGAGCATGTCTGGAGTGCAGGCAGGGCAGCTAAAGCATGGCTCCTTGCACATCCTGTCCACCTCACACTTTACAGCACTCCACTCCAAGAAACTTTTACTGAAGGCATCAGCTGATATTCGGCCAGTCTTTTAAGTAGAGGACAAACAACAGAATATTCACGGACAGTCATCATAAACATTGATTTGCACAATTTCCTTAAACTTGACAAATTTAGAAACTCACCCTTCCAAAATGGGCTGTTCGTTCATCCAGCACTTTGACAAAGGCCTTAAGTGACATCCCTGCTGCAGCTTCTTAATGTCATAGAAAGACTGAAAGACATCCATTGAAAACAGGGTGCAGAAATTTAAGGTGCCAGGCCAATATCCACCACCCTGGAAGTCCTTAACTGAGGGGGACCACATTAGGCCACAGCTGGTGCAGCTCACCACTGGCAGTGCAAGGTTATAACGGCCTTTAGGAAGGATAAGGAGAAATCCAGTCATGGCTCAACAAAGACATTCATTTTTTCCCATGTTGTTTTCAAAGCGGTCTGGTAAATCCAAATGACCTTTGACAGGTGCCCACATATACTGCGGGCCGAGGGTAATTCAAAACAATGTAGCAATGTACAATTTGCAATAAAACCTGCAAACACATCTATTGTGTATGTACTGTGTGACAAAAGAGCAACTTACCATTTATGGTTACAAGAGCCACAATTGCACCGGGTGAAACCTCAACGTTACCTGCTGGGCAGTCACACACAGTCTGGTCTTTGCACAGGCAACAGCCGAACTAACATTAAAAACACACAATATATATAAAAAGAATTGGAAATTAAATGATACACAATAAATATACAATAACAGCACACACTCATAGTACATAGCAATAAATGCATAAGACTTAAAAACCGTACCTATTGGATTGTGAAACTCTGATGAAGGCTGCAAAAACCCTCCTGTTACTGCCTCTCTGCTGTGCAGGACAAAGCGTGTGTGAACTGCAATATCACAGTCAGCACAAAGGAATGGAAGAGGCAGGCAGTCCAGACACCTCACAACTACTTGTTTGCCACACTGACACACACGGTGTGACTGTGGATCCAGAGTAGCTAACATATTGTCTATAAGACAAGGCCTGGCCTCTTTCCACTTTAGCAAGGACACCATGTTTCTGATCGCCCAGTGAGTAGCAGCTGACTCAGACAACGTCTCACAAGTCATGGCTGCGTCCTCTTCTCCATCCTCCAACAACTGAAGGAGCTCCTGACGAAGCACCTCAGTTCCACACACTAACAGAAAAAAAATAAAGAAACTCTTCCACAAAGTGAAAAACACTCTAGGCAGTATGTTTCTTAGGACTGCACAAAAGCCCTGCCTAACTCAACTATAACAACAAATATAAAAGTAAAGGAATCACAATATATACAAGAAGGTAAAGTACCTTTTGTTGGGTTGACACTGGCAACATAACTAGGTTCTTCACGTGGACACTGATGCTGATCTGCAGACACTGGGGGGAAAAAGAGATTGAAGAATATTTACTTACTGAAATTCTTTGGTGAAAACAAGTTGTGAGATAAAATCAATGGTTGTGAGAACACTGACCACGTGGCAACTAGTACTTCGACTGGATGATGGTCTTTGAGGAATAAAATCTCCCTGTCTGTCAAGGGCGGCATCACTTACATTTTGATTAGATACCTTGAGTTTGTAAATGATCAGATTACATAATTGGAATACAATGTATCCAATTCAGGGTTGCAGGAGGATGAAGCCTATCCCAGCTGATACAGGACAAAGACAGGCTGCCAGTTTATTGCAGGGCTAACACGATATGTGTAACAGAAAATCCACTTAAATGTTTGATATTTCTTATAATAATCATAATTATGACTATTATTTAAAGGTTTCTTTAAATAATACATTTTGATTTTTTATAACCTCTAAAATATAAACCTGAGCTGTTTCAGATTCTGACCTCTGACCTCACTGCAGCTCCCTCTTGGAAGTACGTCTGCTTCTTGTCTACCCCCAGTGATGACCGCCTGCCCTTGATATCACGTACTGTACCTGAGGAACAAAAAAGGACAAACACTTGCCTTCATTTAAGAAGTACATTCATACAGAGGTAATCTATGGAAACACACTAGTTCACCCTTTGGGAGAAATCAGTTCCTGTGAAACATTTCTGTAAATGAACATCATGTGGAGAATGAATGAAATGAGTTCTTCAGGTGACTCAGCAGTCCCACACTGACAAATGAAATCTAGTTAAACTATTAAGCATATTTGCTCTTCTGAAATCTGTGTTAAACAACAACAAACATAAATTAGTAACAAAAATACAGCTGAGTAGAGGCTTTACAAACCACCAGCAGCCATAATGCTAAATTTTAATCTTCAAATGTTTCTGAGCCGTCTTCAACCTGCTTTTAACACATTAAAGTCCCACAGTCAATGCAGCCTGACTCAATCCTAGATGTTCAGCACACAGAGACACAGAGGTGCCGTTTAAAGTTTAGTGATAACCTGAGTCACTGATCATTTGCAGTATTACAGAGTCTGGCAGTCTTTGCATGATGTCCACGTCACTGTGAGTTTCTAGCTGACTCTCAGGTGTGACAGGTGTGCCAGCAGGAAAGAGTAATAATAACCTGCATCCTGAGGTTTGTCATGCAGGATTAAAGCAGCCAGGCTTTGTTCACACAGCTAGGATTGTATTTTACACTGACCCTGGGTCAGTATAAGTATCATACAGTTTAAACGAAGCACTGAAACTTGCACATATTTATTACAGATGCACTGAAGCTAATCGAGATATTTGCTGTCAGTCTGTGGCTGCGATTAAACACTTTACTGGAAACTTTATTAACTAGTAACTTCATCAGTCATGACAGAAGCTAATATTTCTGTGCTAACATCGTTTAAACAGTAACAGCTTTCCTCCAATATAAGCTAACGTTTACACCGTAACTTTAAGCTAGCACCATAAAGACGGTAAAACACGTAATAATATCTACAAATGCATCTTAAAGCTGTTATATTAGCACTCGGTGTATTACTAACATAACCACATTAACATTACTGACACTCGCAGACTTTTAATAGTCATTCTATAAATGCTGTCCGTTTAAATGGTCTTACCTGGTGGTCCATATGGTCCATAAGTGAAGCAGAGGGAGCCTGACCATGCGTCACACGTTTGACGAGTTGGGAGTGAGAACGTGTTGGGCTATAAGGAACACACTCACTTCCTGAGCCCTGGGCAATAAGAGACGTTTTGTGTTTTATGATTTATTGATATGTTTGATCCTTTCTGACCTGCGTTAATGAAGCAGTCATTAGAGCACCATGTCCGCTAGAATAGTTCTGTAGTTTGATGCTTGAGTCGTTGCAGACTTGTTGAAACTCCCTCACCCGTCAAAGCAGCGTCTTTGTTATTCGCGTCCAGCAGATGGCAGTGTTTCACTGTCTGACGGCTGTCTGAAGCTTCAGCTGGATTATCCGTTTGCTATGTTTGCCATGTTACAGTGGGGAGGAAAAACTCCTTTTTAACAGGAATATCTAGACATGAGTGATTACTGCAGTGGGGCACTATCTGTGCTATCTATAAGAAATGTTAGCAACAATAAAACTCTGAGGATCAGGGCTCCATTTCACTCCAGTGTTCAGTGGCATTTTAAAAGAGTGAATACCGACGCTGAATGTCTTTGTAAAGCAAAAGCACTTTGTTAGCCTTTACAGAGCAAAGCTATGGATCAATGTGCAGTGAAGAAAAATCGAGGTGGCCAGTCTGTCCTTTCCTAACCAATCACAGAGCTCCTTACATAGCACCATGTGGCTAATTTGCGTTTTACTGATATTGCTGGGCTGCTGTCAATCATTTTGTCTTTATATTACAACAGAGCATTGACCTTTAACCTGTTTAATTCATACTGAGTATTTAAAAAAATGTATTGTCATAATAAATTCTGCCTCACTGAAACACCATTTTGCATTAGCCTCTATCACCTGACTTGTCACTGATGATATCACTGCATGAGCAGGCGAGCGGTAGCGGCGGGGGGGTGTAGGTGAAGCTCGTGAAGAACAAAATCCTGTACGAGCGGACGCAGTGAGTCCAATAACCAGGGGTAACTGGAAATAAGGTGTTGTAGGTTGGCTTCCACAGTGTAAAGAGACGCTTCTCCCTCATGCTCTAACAGCTGGTAAATCAATTTAGAAGCAGAGTCGATAACGGCCTCCTGAAGCTCCCTAGGTGGGGTGACTGCCGCTGGATCCATATCTGGCTGGTCCGTACTGTCACGGCGGGTGAGGAGAGCCGTGTGAAAATAATAAATGAGGATCCAATCGCAGGCAGTAGTGGAGAAGTGAAGGTGGTTTATTGAACACAAAAATAAATATGGACAAACAGCAAATGGAGCACGAAGTAAACTAGACTGGAAACAACTAAACTACAGAGCACAAACACACGGGTGAGACATGGTGGACACACAGACGGACCAGCAACTACAATGACAGAGGACACGACTTAAATACACAGAGAAACACAAGGGAATTACACACAGGTGGTGGACACAGCTGGGAATAATCACCAAGACGAGACAGAGGCAAAACTGAACACACTCACATGAGACGCAGACCTTCACAATAAAACAGGAACAAGAAACCATCACACTAAGACGCAGACTCGACATAGAGAGAGAGACAGAAAATGACACATGGAACTAAACTAAACCTGCAAAAACATGACAACTCAAAATACTGGGTCAAACTGACCCAGAACCGTGACAGACTTTCTATAATGTTTTGCTTGAGCATGTCCTGCTTTTCTGTAATGTTATTTCTACAGTTTTAGCAGTTCTTCTCGAGGGAAAGAGAAAGATGTAAAAATCTTATACGTTATATATGTTAAATAACATGTGTAGTGCTCACATGTAATGCAGATGTTAGCTTTGATCTAACCAATAAATCCTGATTGGATGTTGTTAGCGTTAGCACTTGTGTTTGCTTCCCTGCTGTACAACAGCATTACCAAAATACAACTGAAGAAACAAACTCAGTTATGAAAAGTTTGTGTTCAGTTTGCAGTCGCTGAAAATAATTACACCTTTGGGAATGACATGGAAATGCTCCCACACTAAAGATTGGGTTTTGTTTTGGGGATTTTCCATCTTAATTTATCTGTCTTATTTGGCTACATCTACGACACTGCTATGCTCTCTCTTGCCTATGTTTTCGTGGCTGCTGCTATCTGTATTTTAATATATATATATATATGCAATGAAAATTCCCGTCTCGCCCCTCCCGGCAGTCTGTATACTTTAAGCTCGGGTAGTTTTTACACAGGATACGGGAGGATTACTGAGAAGAACCTAAGCAAACACGTGACAAGTTTTCAACAGGAATGAATGACAGTAAAAATGTTACCTCACAGATCGTTTTCATGCCATCAGTAATGAGCTGGTTTCAGCTGGACTGGACACACTCAAATGGCAAAGAAGGTTGTGTAGCCTTTGCAGAGAAGATGAAATGCATTCATGTAAATCAAAATGCATCTTTTAATTGAGGTAGAGGTTTGTCAGAGATATTATTCTCATAATGTACCTTTGTCCCAGCTGATTACCTTCATTAAACAGCAGGTTGCAAAAACCTCTTGTGTACCTCTTTTCAACCACTGGGAGGCGCTACAGCTTCATTCCTTTCACACTAAGGCAGCGGTAGGGAACTCCAGGCCTCGAGGGCCGGTGTCCCTGCAGGTTTTAGACGTTCCCTACCCCTGCACTAAGGCCTTTGAAATCTTCATTAACACTGAGCTTGAAATTTCTATCAGTCGAATGCAAAGGAGTTCTGTGGTTGTAGGACAGAGGTAGGGAACGTTAATCTGCCATCATTTAGATTATATGACAACAACCTTCAAATCTGAAGTCTCAGAAATCTGCTTCATGTACAAGTTCCTCCAGTAATCAGGGCTAATATCACCAAATTGTACATAAACAGACTTTTACATGTTAAATATTTCTCAAATATGGGGAAAAAAACAATATAAAATACTATATTATTAACAAAATATCTTAAGATACAGCTACAAATTGCTTGAAACATTTGCAATGAAATATATAAAACAGCTTTATTGTCAGTGAGGACAAAGTTATAGTGATGCTGTGCTGGAGTGTTCAAAAGAAGACAGAGACATGAAGTATAAATATTGTATAATATTAAATATAAGAAAGAACAAAGTTATAAAAACATTAATAATTGAAATCTGCAACAATATTCACATAAAGTGTAAAATACAGAGTTAACTGTTTAATAGGTAAAGTTTAGGTCTTGCAGTCGAACAATGATCCCAAACACAGCAGCAAATCTACAGCAGAATAGCTGAAAAGCAAAGTGCAGACCTCAACCTGGGACATTCAGAGAGCTGTGCTTAAATAAATGCCCACAAAGCTCAAAGAACTGAAGCAACGTTGTAATGAAGAGTGGGCCAACATTCCTCCACAACAATATGAGAGACTGATAAAGTCAAGCAGAAAACAATTAGCTCACATTTGTGCTGCTAGAAGTGTTTCTAGTTATTCACAGGACTGTAGTTTGAATTTAAAGAAATGTGAAAGTGCACTGAAATTAACATAAAGTTATTGCAATTTTAAAAAAAAAATCAAGAAATCTAAGAGGAAGAAACAAGGTAAACCACACAATTGTTTTCCTTATATTCTCCACACGGCAATGCACATAACAGACGTAAAATATTTGCATTTATCAATAGAAAATATACAATTTTTCCATAGTCATAGCCAGGCCCGATTACTGCCAAACCTGTGCTGAATCAATCACTTAAACAGGACCTGTCTGACAAAGTAGAGTAGACCAAAAGATCCTCAAAAACTACACATCATGGCGCAATCCAAGGAAATTCAGAAGCAAATAAGAAACAAAGTAATTGAGATCTCTCAGTCTGGAGATGCAACGTCAAGATGAACAGAATCCAGTTTCTGGGATCCTGAAGGAGAATGTCTGGCCATCTGTTCACGACCACAAGCTGAAGTGCACTTGATCCAAAGCACACCAACAAGTCCACCTCTAAGCAGCTTAAGTAAAACAAAAGAAAGACTTTGGAATGGCTTAGCCAAAGTTCATACATGAATCTGATTGAGGTGCTGTGACCTTGGAAAGGTGGTTCATACTCAAAACCCCTCCAGTGTGGCTGAATTACAACAATTTTGCAAAGATGTAGTTTAGTGTAGTTTCATTTCTGCACAATTTAAAAACAACCAAAACTTTGTTCTGTCTTTTCTATGTTATACTGTAGACTTTCTTTGATACTGTGTCCAAAAGGAGCAGCTTTTACTTTGAAGGGGAGGCGTCTCTGTTTCCTCTTCAGGTTGGATGATGGAAGCAAATTAGTAGCTGTGTCCCAAAACGTCGGCTGCATCCTCCAGAGGCTGCATTTGAAGGCCGATTACGTCACAGCCAGGCGATGAAGGCTGTCCGTATTTGTCGACTCCTTCAAATGTGCCCGACAAATGCGTCCTTCATTTCCCCGAATTTGAAGGATTCGTCGGGTGTGTCCTTCGTGGCCCACCATATCCCAGAATTCATAGCGCGGCCCAGCCAAATTTCAGCTGCCAACAATGGCGGCAGCTACTAAGTTTTCAAATTACTCTTATTAATCTTTCTGGGTCACAAAATAAACTTTTAACATATTTTCAGGCGAGAAAGTAGCTGTGTAAACTTCAAATATCTGCTTGGTTTATCAAGACATCACATATTTGCAAAAGTGTGCCGACGTTTTCGGAGACGTCTGTTACCCACCCGCTCGCTAGCAAGCCGGGGGGTTCAATGGTCACTCCAGCCGGCGAGAGCAGCGGACGCCCGGCTTCATCGTTTTCAGACCCCGCTCTTTCACTACTCAGGTTAAACATGATATATAAGTCACTCGGATAACTTAAAAATGTAATTGTTTGCCTTTTTTCTGTGTTTTATTTGTTCCGGAGTAAATCGGTTTGGCTGAGATCAAAGTTCCTCCGGGATTTTCACACAGCTGAATAAACGTTAAACAGGAAACTGATTAAACAGAAGTGTGAGACGGTCGAGAATTTACGCCAGTGTCCTGTTATATTTTAGATAGCAAGGAGCAGACGGCCGAGTTTATTAAACTCCACCGACACAGCGGTGACGCAAATCTGAAGGCTCGACCGTCCCATTTCACAGCCTCGCACTTCCAGCCTTTTCGGTCTTTGAAGGACCCGGCCCACGTAGACCGCGAATACCGGGTCCTCCGAAGGATTCAATTCAATTCAATTTTATTTATATAGCGCCAAATCACAACAAAAGTCGCCTCAAGGATGCAGCCGACGTTTTGGGACAAAGCTAGTGTGTGATGTTCTTTCAGTGTTGCACTTTGTAGACGGTCCCTGAGCACTGGTCTCACAGCCAGCTGCACATAGAGACCAGTGTTGTTAGTCCAGGTCAGAAGATGACTTGTTGGAATGAAAATGAGCTTGTAGTTTGTCTGCTTTAATAATGTGACTGGAAAAAGGTGTTGGACTTCAAATATGTCCATTTCTTTCACACTTCACCTTTAAAAGTGAAGCCTTGTGGTTCCTGGAAGGAAAAACACGACTTTTTCAAGTCTTTGTCCTGTTTTTATGATAAATGTACGACTTTAATGTGAAACATTCAGAGTTTTTTCTCTTGTTGTGTTTGTTTGAAGCTGCTTCCTGTTGGCTTCAGCTGTTTGGAGTTTCCATTTTCTAAGCTTCTACATTCTGAACCTTCTTCAGCTCTGAACAGATGATGAAACACTGAATGATTTCAAGCTCACACTTTGTCTAATAAACTTACATCTTTCATTCTTTATACAGATTGATGGACTGTGGTTTGTCAGAGATCAGCTGTGATTATCTGGCAGCAGCACTGAAGTCCAACCCCTCCCATCTGAGACAGCTGGACCTGAGCTCCAACAACAAGCTGCAGGATTCAGGAGTGAAGCATCTGTGTGGTTTCCTGGAGAGTCCAGGATGTGGACTTGAAACTCTGGGGTCAGTCAGCATGTTTTAGTTGTGCTGAGATGAATATGATGTGAAAGTTGTGCTGACACTAAACTGCAGACATCAGGCTGATATTATACTGATCCACACTGAGGATCTTCATGGTAAAGTCTGTTTTCTTCTTCTCTGGTTTCGTCCATTGACTGCAGCAGAACAATGTTCACATTTCAAACAGTGAGACTCAACGTATGGCCCGCGGCCCACACGCGGCCTGCCCACCTTTCCTGATTCAGAGAGAGGGGACCCTGATTAACTGTGTAGTGTTCTTCCTCACAGTTCTAAGTATCAGACACAACAATGAATAATCCACAGCTGACTGTCTTTAGCAGGTCAAAGGTCACGGCACACAGCAGACAGTGGGAAATATTATAACTCTGATCATTTATCAGCACATATCCATATGTATAAAAACAAAGCTGACACTGTGAGACTTGATCAGAGGTGTGATCATCACAGCAGAGGCCTTTGTGTCAAAGTCACTGAGGATCAAACAGAAACACATGAAGCAGATTTTCCTGTTCTGGCTTTTTATAGCAGATAACCTTCAAAATATTCTGCAGTCCATCAAAAACTGAAGCAAACCATGAATCAACATGTGAACATGAGCTGATGCTGCTGAAGTGAAGCAAAGTTACAGAGGTTTGATTACAGACACAGCTGAGAGTTTGTAATCTGTCATCATTTTAAAAGGTTTACATTTCTTCAGTATATCCACATTTGCAGCTGGTACCTCAACCTCCACTTGTCCAACACAACTGCTGTCCACTGCCTCCATGACATTGTGATTTTGCTGTTGGTCTTCTGTCAGATCTTCATCAATCACTTCTGCACGGGGCACACCTTCAGACTCTGCAGCTGCATAACGAAAGCCTGTAAGATAAAATTAGACATAAGGTAAATGTACACCAATATTCCAATGACAGGTGTGTGATTCATCTGGAAGTTATGTGCGGATTAGTGTACAGTGATAGCAATTTAGTATGTTTTTAGAGGGGGGGGGGGTTGTTTACCTCCGATGGGTGCTCTTTTTCGCTTCCGTTGCGTACGCCTTGAGTGCCGGTCCGAGTCTGATACAGGTATGTCGTCATGCCCCATGTGCAGTGTTGGTGCCCAGTCTGGATTTGTTACATCCATTTCATATGCTGGTTTGCCTGCAATAATGCCAAATCATAAGCTACTCAGTCGACATGATGTGGTTCTGCAGCATCACACATTAGCATGTTTTATCTCATTATCTATGACCTCAGCACGTTGAAAATAACACTAAAAGCCTTTCAAGAGTGATATGAATTAATTTAGAACTCACCGGAAAGAAAATGCCGTGAGCAAACCAACAAAAAGCTGGGGATTGCAGAGAACTCGATATCCGCTCATCTCACCGCTGCAATCCAAGCCTGACGTCTTTGTTTAGTAATATCGGATACATGGGATCCCTCACGTTGCCTCCAGGATGGAAAACGATGAAAAGAGAGCCCGTTATCCAGCTTCTTGCCTTCACGATCGTGTGATCTAACGTTGCAACCGACAACACAACACGTACGATCCATAGCTGAAATGGTATCCTTTGGCTGGCCTACTGTCATGGCGGAAGGGGGCATGGCCCATCTCCCGTGACATCACGCTCCAAAGCCCTATAGGTGGGAAAATGTACCATGTCGACCAATCAAAAATGATATGGAAACATGACATTTGGTTGTTTAGCAAAAGGGGGAAGTTTTAGGAGTGACCGGCAAGAGAGAGCGAGTGAGCGAAAGAGAGAGAGAGTTTTGATACGTGAGAGATTTGTGACGTTTACCGTGTTTGGTCTCAAGTTAGTTTGTTGTCTTGTGTATTTAGTGTGTAGCTGTTGTTTTGTTTTGTGTGTCAGTTCTACTAGTGATCGTCACAGTTGCTGCCTTAAAGCCAACAAAGGCAGATTGCAGTGTAAACGCTGAGTGACACACCTGCTGTCAGACCTGCAGGTTTATCCCTGTGCTGTTCTCATATGTGTTAGAGTGACACAAACTATTGTTTGACACCTGATTGTTCTGTAAATAGTTTGAAATGATTATATGAAAAATGTCTGAGCCTTGGCTGCATTTTTTGGTAAATAGTACCATATAACTTTGTTGTTTGCAAAACGTGTGCGTATTTTTAAAAATGTACAATCTCTATTTGCATTTCAAGTTATGAAGATGATTCGTTAAACATGTGTGTGGTTTTTACAGTCAAAATATCACTTTCTACTTGTATTTTAAATTTTGTCTGAATTTAGATAAATTGTGCTGATACAGTTGGTCAAAATGAGAAAATAACAGATTGGCAAGATAAACTGTTTTTAAAGGTAAAATATAGAGGCCACATCAAAAGTAGTCAAGAAGGGTTAAAGGCTAAAAGCAAAGTTGTCACCAAGTACTGTTTATATTTGTGTGTATTGCTGCAGCTTTTTTGAGTATTAATTTGGTGCCTTTGTGTGAAATAATGGTATTGTGAGTGATCCATATAGTCACAAAGAATAGCCACTTGTTTCTGTGCTACCAAAGTTCCCCGGCTTTCATTCAAAATGTGTTTATCGTCAGCACCTGCACATTAAACTACTTAAACATTATAAATGTCTTCAAGCTCACACTGAGGCCTGTGGGGTACTATCAGCCACTGAGACAGTACACACATTTATATGTGTTTGTATATGAATATTTCATACTTTAAGACTGCCTGTTTATTTAAGGGAGATGAACAAAATACATTGGAATTGTACAAAATAATATCATGGATGATCAATTAAATAGATTTTAAGTAGATGCTTGTGCATTCTTAAAGTCTTATATGTTGAACTGAACTATGTGATCTGTTCAAAGCCTTAATCTTAATTTGAAGTGAAATGTGCATTTTGAGTTTATACACTATGTATATAAGGCGACCGTTTCCTTTTGCAGTATTTTTGTGTGGTGTACTTTTCTATGTCTTAACAAAAGGGGAACAAAGGTGTTTAAGTTCACCTAGGATGATGTGTTTTAATTTTCACATGGTCTTGCTTGAATTTGACCCTGACAAAGGCGTATGAACTCTGTCAGCTGTTTGGAGTTTCCATTTTCTAAACTTCTACATTCTGAACCTTCTTCAGCTCTGAACAGATGATGAAACACTGAATGATTTCAAGCTCACACTTTGTCTAATAAACTTACATCTTTCATTCTTTATACAGATTGAGGGGCTGTGGTTTGTCAGAGATCAGCTGTGATTATCTGGCAGCAGCACTGAAGTCCAACCCCTCCCATCTGAGACAGCTGGACCTGAGCAGGAACAACAAGCTGCAGGATTCAGGAGTGAAGCATCTGTGTGGTTTCCTGGAGAGTCCAGGATGTGGACTTGAAACTCTGAGGTCAGTCAGCATGTTTTAGTTGTGCTGAGATGAATATGATGTGAAAGTTGTGCTGACACTAAACTGCAGACATCAGGCTGATATTATACTGATCCACACTGAGGATCTTCATGGTAAAGTCTGTTTTCTTCTTCTCTGGTTTAGTCCATTGACTGCAGCAGAACAATGTTCACATTTCAAACCTTCAAAGAAGAAGAAAAATCCTCCACTGGATAATTCACTGTGAAACTCTCCAACTCTTCATTCCACCTTAAAGTCTGTCTGACACTGAAATCCAAAGCAAAATGTGCGTTTGCTTTACAGACAGCAGTCCAACACAAACATACACACATCATCCAAAACACAGTCCAACATCCAAATCTCCTCCACTGCCAGCATGAATGATGGGAAAGAGAAGGAGGAACACTCTGACATTCAGGGTTAGAATGAGTTTCATGAAGCAGACTGTGAAGATCAAAGCTGCATTAGAAAGCTTACATGAATGAATGAGTGGACAGAAGTGGACAGAGATCATCTGAAGCACTTCAAAGGCTTTAAATCAGCACATTTCTCTTTATTCTTTATCAACTCTGTTAGTTTCTCTCAGTTTTCTGTGGAATGAAGCTAACAGCAGGCTAATAAGATGCTGACCAATAGGTTTCTATTAAAGGTTGTAATTTGTATATGAAAAAGTGCTTTGGCTCAGCAGGGATCAGCTTACAGGTAGAATACAGCTGCTGGATGGGATTAGCATGTCATAGCTATCTACCAAACTGCTAACTGGGGGATTTCAGGCCATCTATGGATCATTTTTGCTAACTGTTTATTCAGCTTAGGCTCACAGGGCTGCAGCCTGTGCCCTAGCTGTCATAGGGCAAGAGGCGTGGTCCACCTGCACAGGTGAGCAGTCCATCACAGGGCCAACAGAGAGAGACAGAGAAGCACTCTCTCACATCCACACCTACAGCCAATTTAGAAGCACCAATGAACCTAAGCAGCATTTCATTGGACTGTGGGAGAACATCCAACCTCCACAGAAAGGCCAACAAGCTTCAACCTACAACCTTCTTGCTTTAAGGCACTAGTGCCAACCACTTTCCCCCATTTCAGCCCAAATCCTGCATCTTCCTGTTTCTGACTCCAGGCCAGCTCCACTAACACTTTCTCATCAGACACTGCCACCTAGTGGAGGAAGTCTTAGTCCCATTTGAAGCTTCAGATTACAGTTAGTTCCTTTACAAAGAGGTGGAGGTGGTGGGGCCACAGCACCATCATCACTGAGTGCCATAGGACACTTAACCTTTGTTTCCATATGCTGGGAACTTCCTGTTGTTCCAAGGAGGACTGGAAAATGTGTGAAAATCTCCCAGTCAGTTCCTCACAGCACACTTCAATCATTTCCCTCCCACAGCATCAGGACCAGGGCTTTTTCTCTCTTTGGTCCCACTAAGAGATTTCCACACAAACACCTCATCAGTGGGACTCTCAGAGCTACCAGCCCTTTGCTACAATCACAAAGCTCTTCATTGAAATCAATGATATCAAAGCTGGAATCAAATGAGTCCAAGTCTTCTGCTGATTCAGCATCACATTCATCTTTGCTCCTTGTTCTGCATCCCCACCATGGACTTCATTCCTTTCCAAGCCAGCCTTGAGTGTCCTTTATTCAGCTCATCCTCTGCTGTACTTTTACACCTGATTTTAGCTGCTTTATCTCTCTTTCAACAAGTTTCTGTGCCTCAATCTTTTTCTTCTCTCCCTCATAACAAGACAGCTTCTTCTGCCTGAGAACATGTTGGAGTGATTTACTAATCCAGGGCTGCTTATTGGGGAAAATACTTCCTGTTTCCAAAGTAATCCCCATTTTTCCCAGAAAGAAATGTAAGTAGAAATCGATGATCTAAGTGAGAACATGAGCCTTTAAAAAGTCCCAGTGGGTGCAGTCAAAGCAGTCCCTCAGTCCCAGTATAGAGTCTTTGGTCCAGACTGGAACAACTGTGTGCCCAGTTTGAGCTCTCTTCAGTGCTGTGACCTGACAGACCCAGAGGGGCCATCACATCACATTTAGAAGCTCCCCTAATGGAGCCACAACACATGTCCAACACTTAGTCTGTCTTGTTGGACCAACTGGAAGAAATGATTCAAGGACTTAGTCACAGAACAGAGATTCAAATCTCCAAAATCCAACTGGCTGCATCAGGACATATAGTCTGAAACTCTGCACAGTTTCCTGTTTGAAGCTGCTTCCTGTTGGCTTCAGCTGTTTGGAGTTTCCATTTTCTAAACTTCTACATTCTGAACCTTCTTCAGCTCTGAACAGATGATGAAACACTGAATGATTTCAAGCTCACACTTTGTCTAATAAACTTACATCTTTCATTCTTTATACAGATTGAGTGTCTGTGGTTTGTCAGAGATCAGCTGTGATTATCTGGCAGCAGCACTGAAGTCCAACCCCTCCCATCTGAGACAGCTGGACCTGTGGGGAAACAACCTGAAGGATCCAGATGTGAAGCAGCTGTCTGATCTTCAGCAGAGTCCAGACTACAGACTGGAGACTCTGGAGTAAGTAGAGTGATGGAGTGAGTGGGTGGTGCTGTCAGCAGTATTGTACTAAACACAGTCAGTACGAAACAAAGATCCAGTGTTTCCTGTAAAGCTGCAGCTTCTCAGTGAAGCTGTGAGAGGAGAATGGTGACAGGCTTCAGGATTGGACACAAACACTTCCTGTTTCTCACCTTTATGGTCACCATGGTAACGGCTGACACGCTCTGATCAAACGCTGTCAACAGCCAATCAGCTCTCTGAACAAAGCAGCACGCAGACCAATGACTGCATTCATTTCCAAGTTTAAAGCAGTGAAGAACACAGTCTGTAGGTGAGGAAGAATTTAGTGAGAGCAGATGTTTGGATGGAATTCCTCCAGTTAACAGCTGGAACCGTCCATCTGGATTGTTGGGCTTGTTGTTGGGGTTCCTACAGAGCTCAGAGTGGACACACCAAGGTTCTTCTAATGAATGAAAGTCCAAACTCAAACTAGGAGGGAAAAACATTTTCATCAACTTCAATAAAAATCCAAAGATTAGAAAAAGTGAAGCAACAATGAGTCCTAGTACAGTCCCAGCACTGAAGTCCCTGCTGCTCTTTATACTGGATGTGCTGCATCACTGACTGACAGCTGATGAAGAGTCTCTGGAAACACTCGTTTATCTCCTCTGCTCTTCCTTCTTCTCTCTGCAGGTGGTGGTGGTGATGGTAAACAGGACGGTGTGTGTGCTGAGAGAGGAGGAGCTGTGTCCTGATGATCCAGAGAGGTTGAAGCAGCAGCAGCTTGTGTGTAGAGACGCTCTGACTGGGCCATGTTACTGGGAGGTGGAGAGGAGAGCTTCATCCAGCAGTGACTGACAGAGGAATGAGAAGAAGTGCAGATGACTGTCAGTGCTGCAGAGTGAACTGCTCTGAGAACAGCTCCACTGTCAGACACAATGTAGAGTCCAGCATCATCCCTGTGTGTCCCTCTGGATCTGACAGAGGATCATCAGTGTATCTGGACTGCTCTGCTGCTGCTCTGTCCTTCTACAGTCTCTGCACAGTCTCTGTCTGACTCTGGCTTCAGACCCTCCTGGATCAAACTCACCTGGAAAGACTTTCAAACATCACTCAATAGATTTGAATACAGAATATATTTGATATATACTGTAGATGTACTGTAGAGTTGCAGTTTGTCACTTGTAAATACAGTCTGCGAGCAGCTGTGAGCTGAAAGATCTTTCTAGAAGCACGAAATGTTTTCTCTCTTCTGTTGCTTTTTCATATATTTCCACAACATTAATATTGATCCCACCTGTCTCACCTGTTTCATGCTTTTATACATAATAACAGGACACGTGTGATCTGAGCGCTGCTGTGGTTGCTGTGCTGCACGTCTTCATTTAGATAACAGAGACATCTAGTGGTTCAGAGGGAGAACTGCAGGAGGTGGAGCTGTGTTTTAGCATGGAAAACTTTTTATCTTTTAGGCGCAGATACAAATATGACAAGTATCAGTGTGAGATACAAAAGGTCACATCAGTCAGCAGAGGGAACAGTGATCACACAGCAATGTAAGAATAGAAACATAACAGTCAATCTGGACATGTATACAGATGGAAGCAAACAAACAGGATGTAACACTACATTAAAGCCACAAATGGGAAGAAAACAAAGCCAAAGGAAAATATATTTGATCTCAGGAATCCAAATCAGATGCTTTAGAGCAGGGGTCGGCAACCCTGGGCACACGTGTCACAGCTGGCAAGCGAAGGGTTAACTGATGGCACGACCATAGCTGGACTGGCCATCGGGCATACTGATGGTGATTTTTCATTTTTATGGGCTGATGATGTTTTTTTATTTTTTTGTAACGGTATAAACGATGGAAGGTGGCGGATTTTCCGGATGCTGGTCGATATGTAAAAATAAGTCAGTTGTTTGGTGGTGGCTATGGCGGAGCTTCCACAGAGGCAGCAGGTGGATGAGGGAAAGGGGAGGCAGGAGGAGCAGAGACCCGAGGCGGCCGCCGGTCCGAGTGTCAGGTGAACTGAACTTCAGGTAAGAAGTTATGACCTGCAGTCTGTCTGGGTCAGATATAAACCAAGTTTAGGTGCAGTTTATTTTCCTTGTGCTGACTTTTTACAGTCAGTTACAATAACTCATACTGTGTACTAGCTAGCATGACGGAGTTTCTATACAGCTGGGTGGTGCTATGATGTTACTGATAGTGAACTTTACAGTGGCTTGCAAAAGTATTCGGCCCCCTTGAACTTTCCCACATTTTGTCACATTACAGCACAAACATGAATCAGTTTTATTGGAATTCCACGTGAAAGACCAACACAAAGTGGAACGAAAATCAGACACGATTCCAAACATTTTTTACAATAAATAACTGCAAAGTGGGGTGTGCGTAATTATTCTGTCATGGAAAAACACACTGCCATCAACTGTTTTGTTTTTGTCAAAATCACTGTAATATAATCACTGTACCTTTATATACATGTGACTTATATTAATGCTGCTGCCCTCTTGTGGCTAAAGTGTAATTATGTTCTTGTTATTAAGGAAAACATTTGAGAGTAACATGAAAAATGAGTCAGCACTTTGGCTTCAGCTTAAGAAATCCTCATTTTTATGTCATCAGTTATAGTTGCATGTATTCATTATCATAAGTTAACCTTTAATATTGATGTTTTAAATAGATTTTGAGTAAATTAGCAATTTTATGGTATTTTATGGTTGTATTAAATTAATACATCACTAATGAATTAATTATTTCAGTAATTAATTTAAAAATGTACATAGTCAATTAAAGAAATATATTAATAATGAATTATCCATTAATTTCATTTAAAATGTTTCATTATTTGTTTATATACAATTCAAATTAGTTAATTACATATTTAATCAATTATTGGTTTGTTTTCTATTTTAATTATTTTACTGACACATTTAATGAATTATTTAATGATGTATTTATTTAATTCACGTTGCTACTCCTGGCCCTGCATCGCTGTTCATAAATACATTTTATTTGTCAGCTTCACCCATCAAAGTCAGGGGGCGGGGTTAATGCTGATCAAGTCAAAACCATTGCTTTGGTCTGGTGGGCGTTCTTTTAGTGGGCTTTTCTGTCACGGCCTGCGTGGCAGACTATGATGAGGGGAAGGACGACCCAAATGCTGGACTCTTTGATGAGGTCAGTTTATTTACAGTGATGCTAAATAATCCAAACAACAATAAATCCCCAGTGCGTTCCCGACTCTGACATGTCCTCTTGCCAGTGTTAGTGTTCTTTGTCTCCGCTCCTCAGTGTCTGAGCACCCCGTGCTCGCTGCCCTCTCGTCTCCACACTCCTCCTGGGGAATAACAAAGAGGCAGCCGTCAGCAACGCCACAATGCAGCAGACTAACCTTAACTAACTCGCCAAGAGACTAACGTGAAGTTACGCAATGATCCAGCATCAGAGACAGCTCCACCACACTCCTAAGTAGCTCCTCTGACGAGGCTTGATCAGCTGCAGGTGTGAGTAATTCTCCTCCGCAGGTGTGGCCAGGCTCCTGGCTGACACACACACACACCTAGATACACAAACATGGAAACAGGAGACAGCAGCACCAAAAACACACATGTCCATAACTTCTTACAGGCCCTGGGTCACCCAGACCCCGGTCCCATGACAATTTCTCAAAACTAAGTAGGCCTACACACCAGGGTTTGGACATGTGTGGACCCAAACTATACTTAAACTTTACCCTTTTTTGTGTGTCACCAAATACACTTTAATATCTTCTAGACAAGAATGTAGTGGCACAATCTTTAACCTCCTAAGACCCAAACTCCTCCGTGGCATTCATTTTTAGTTTCTCTTTGATATTTGGGCTGATTGGGACCTGATGAATGTAAAAACAACAATTTTGTTTCTGAGAAAAATGAGAGCCACATATGAGGATATTTGTCTAAAATTTTGATAGCACAGTGGCAGTATAACGTCCTCGTAAGTGGATATCAGGCCCTTGTAGAGCAAAATGTCGTATTTTGGTCTAAACAACCCAAATTGTGATGTCCACATATGTGGACGCCAGGTCCTAGGAGGTTAAATATCTGCTCACTTTGTCAAAATGAACCTAATCATCTCTGATGAGTTCAGTGATGTCTGCCAGCTCACCTTGCAAGTGGTCGAGCTTATACCGCCGACAACGCGGCCACAACTTGTAAACCCCCTGCTGACTATCACCTCTGGAGTTATTTATTTATGTTAGTTTCAACTGTTCCTGCAGAAAGTGAGCACGTGTTACTGATAAAAAGTCCAATAGAAGCAAAGTCTAAACTTTGAAAACAGAAACCTGTCTGATTAAGATCTGATCTTTGGGGGGTTTCAATAAGCAGTGTGACCCGTGTATATGCATCAGGGGTGGTTTTGATTATCGATTTATCGATTAAAATCGATTCTCGCTTGGATAACGTGATATCGATTCATTAAAATCCTGAATCGATTTTTTAATATAAATTTATTTTGGCCAAAACGCCAGAATCTCAGGTTAAATCTCCCAAAATTTCAACAACCACCAAACAGCTAAAACAGTAAATGAGAGCAGGAACACGGATTCTGCACAAAGACGTAAACACAAAGCGCGGAGCCGCCGACGCATCAGAATCAGTGAGATGTGACTTTCTCACCTGACTGCAGGGACACGAGCTGAAAGCCGACAGCTCGCTGATTCTGATGTTTCCGCGCTTTGTGTTTACGCCCTTTTTGCGCTGATTCTGAAGCTGCAGGTTTGATCTCTCCAAACAATATTGAGTAAACCAGCAGCAAAAGAAGCTCCAAACTACGCTTCACATAAACATCGTCATGAATTCCCTCTGATTGTTTTGCTGCCACCAGGATAAAATCACACTTCATGCACAGCTCTCTCTCTCTCTCTCTCTCTCTCTGTACTTCTAGAACAGTTTCCTGTTTTCTGCATTATTCGCTTGCTTGTTACGCACAAGTCTACCGTTCTTACAGCCTGTCGGACGCTGTTTTTTTTTCTTTTACTTACTTCTGAAAACAAAGCCTCGTTTCTGCCGTTCAATACTGAACAAATTTAAACTTTTTAAAATGATGCAAAATTGCAAAATGCTCAGCTGTGTCTGTAATCAAACCTCTGTAACTTTGCTCTGCTTCACGTCAGCAGCATCAGGTCATGTTCATATGTTCATTAATGGTTTTCTTTGCTTTTTGATGTACTGCAGAATATTTGTATAAAATCCCAGGCCAGGAAAACCTTCATGTTTTTCTGTTTGATCCTCAGCTACTTTGACACAAAGGCCTCTGCTGTGACGCTCACACCTTTGATAAAGTCTCGCAAGTGTCAGATTTCTTTTTATAGATATAAAAATATAGAAATGTTCTGATGCATGTAGTAACTGTTAGCTTTAACTGTACAAGGCTTGTTAGACATAATGAAACACATCGTACAGATTTCTGGATGTTAGACTATAATTTTTATAATGATTATTAATCTTGAGTCTAAAAAGTCAGTCAAGTATATCCAGGATATCTTTCTGTTAACTGGATTCACTGACACTAACACTGGGACCAGGATAAGCGGTCGCATGAAGCTGGTTATCAGCTGACAATCTTATTATTTAATTAATTTAATTAAGTTATTTAATTTTTCTAATTTTTCCTCTACATTTCCCCTGAAATGAAGGGATTGTGTTAAACATGCTTTAGTTCCTCACATTTTTCTGCATCTCTTTGTTCAACCCCCTGAATTAAAGCTGAAAGTCTGCACTTCAAACACATCTGAGTTGTTGCATTTAAAATTGATTTTAGTGTATGTACAGAACCAAAATCAGAAACTAAGTTCTCTCTGTCCAGATATTTATGGACCTAACTGTATAATCTATACAGCACGTAAAAAATGCTGTAAATAAAGAAGTCTGTGAAAATGTGGCACTTAAGGTCAATTTAAACTGAAGTGATATAATCTTCTCCCCACAGTTTGAGTTTGTATTGTCTCAGCTGCAGACAGACTATGATATTAATATTATTAGTTATTAATATTATTAGTTATAAAGGACACCTTCCTGCCTTTAGTCTTATTCATGATGATTATTAGTCGTCTTCTAATGTCCACAAGTCTGTATGATGTTTCATAGTTTCTAACAAGCCTTTTAAACTTAAGTTACTGCATTGCTGAAACACCAACATCTGCTTATTGAACAAAACAAAAACAACCAAAAGTCCACACATCTGATTTTATTTTATTTTAATAGACTTCCAAAGATTATACCAGATAACTGGCCTCAGAATATAATTGAATAAACATGTTTAAAAACGATAACCTAATCCTGTCTTGACAGGCTGAGCTCTTCAGTATCCACCAACAGCATCGTCATGCTGAGTCAGACGTTTCTGCTCCTGGTGGAAATACTCTTCCTCTTTCCACATTGTACCAAATGTTTTTAAATGTTAGTTTCAATTTAAAATGAAAGATTAAAAAAGTGTAACACATGATGCAAATGTAAACAAAAGCCCCTCTGCAGTATCAAGTCTGCATGGCACAGTGACACACTTTAGGTGATCTCCATCCTTGGGAAAAGTGCTGTCAGCTGTTTCCCAGTCCCCTGGCGTCTGTGCTGTTCACAGAATCACAATTCCATCGCTGAACTTCCTCTCTGCACCGTCGATTAGAGCTTGGCACGCTCCCTTCATCCTTCTGCTTCTGTTCCAACGCCGCTGAAGAATTAGGGCAGAGCACATCGTACGCCCTAGTTGTCTTCCTCAACGTCAACGTTGAATCTCTTTCACTCCTTCTGGTTGTTTGCTGTTCAAAGTCTCCTCTCGACGATCTTCTGGAAGCTCAGTAGCACAGCTCACTGTGGGATGTCTGCTGTGCTGAAGGTGATCTCTACTCCTCTATGATCCTCCTGAAGCCTCTCTCCAGGCCTCAGCTTCCATCTTGTGGATGATCTCCTTCAGTCACTCCTTCTCAGGGCACGTCACAACATCTGCAAGTTAAAATATTGACACTCCTCTTTTGCCACACGGCTCTCGCCATGTGTCAACTCCACACAATGAGACATGCACAAGAATGTTGCACATTCTCTCTGAAAAATTCTCCAGGGTTTCTCTTGGAGCAGCTCCACTCCAAACCTGTAACCCTGTGTCAAAGAAACATTAGTCAGTGGTTAAATGTTAAGATTGTTCAACTCCCAGCTCCACCCGGAGCCTGTATCCTTGCCTGTAGACAAAACCCTGTAAGTTAAAACAAACTTCACATTTGCAAACAACTGTAGCTCATAAGAGTAATAAAGTATTCAGCATCACAGAGGCAAGTATCATTGCAGGTTTATTCTAAATCATTAAACTCCTGCTTTTTGCCATAATTTGCTCCAAATCATCGATCATCTCAACTTCATCCCACATTGTAATCAGTGACTTTCCTGAAGTTTGTCACTCACTTATTTCATCACTATGAGCTCAATAGTGGTCAGATAATGAGCCCATTTTAACTATTCTATAACCCTGCACATCTGCTCAGTTGCCACTTGTCTGTCTGTGCTGAATCCTTTACAAGCACATTAGAGAAACATTAGCAGTAGCATCCTAGGTCAGGCCTGGGTCACCAGACTCCAGAGGTGCTGTAAAAGGTCATAAAGTTAACACTCTGCTGTAAAAGAAGTAACACTGGCTTCAACACAGTATGTCTCTCACACTGTATTCACATCTCCACTGTAATATTCACATTCCTCAACAACACAGTGTAATTTCATCACCAACATACAGCCTGTCAACACAGTTTCCTTCACACAAAAACTCAGTAATCCTGTGGTAGAAAAACATTATTAAGTTGTGTCCTGCTGTAAATCACATGATCAAATCACATGATTAACCCTCTGCTGTAGAAAAGTAATATAAATGTTAGCGCTGCGCAGGTGTGTACACACTTTCTCACAGTGACGTCTGCATTGTGAGTAATACAGGATCATGAATAACACACTGCTGGTAAATTCACAGACACACAGAAAAATTACAGCTAAAAGCTTAAATTTGCAGAGTTCACACAGTCATGTGACCCAAAGTTTCCTCCTCTGGTCTCCTGCTGCTCCTGCAACAAAAGACACACACAGAGATACATCCACCCCTTTGTCACATCTGGGTGGGGGTTAACCTTTGCATAGTGGTGTTAAGTCAGTCAACTCTTGTCAGCTTTCAGCAGTCCAGTCAGTTCCCCATTTTTACTCATTTTTATTCATTTATTCATTCAGTGCTGATAGTGGAATCTATCGTCGCATTTCGTTTCCACCCTCAGCAATATGACGCCATTTCAAAAAAAGAAAAAGAATTTCGACTGGATCACCGCTGAATCCTTTCAGACAGGGACTCGCTTCCTAATTGTCCCAATAAGTGGCTTTCTCCTGAGCCCATTTTAATTTTGGAGAAACTCACTTTGCAACTGTTCCCGACAACATGTTGTGTAGTTCTTCCTGTTCAAATGTTCAGATGTGCTTTAAATGACAGAGATTTAGCAACAAACTTTCAGTGCACTGTGAAAGTAACACAATAAAAAGGAAAAAAGAAAGAAAGGCCTTGTTAAGTCATGACATGTGTTCTTCATCCCAGGAGGGGAAATCATACCAAACCTAACTGGCAGGTTCAACTTTGCAACAAAAGACAAATCATCAGCCAGATTAATCTCAAACATTCAGCCACACACCTCACACCACACAACATAACCCTGTTGTCTCATCACATAACGACTTTCTTCTCATGTAACCAAATGTGTGCCATGTTAAAACTTCTTCACACATCAGAAACTCAACAATCAGCTCACTCAGCTCACTCATTCAAGACCCCTCATCAGCGTCCTGTTTTCTCCTCTATGATGCAACCATCTGTCCTCCAAAATAATATTCGTCCACTAGTCTATGTGTCACTTTCATCTTACTAGTGACTTGGACAAGATGACAAACAGAATCTCATGCTTCATGAGTCAAATTGTTGTCGTGTTGAACAGATTCATGTACTGATCGTCTCCAGAATGTTAGAAGAGCTTCAATGAATCATTAGAAGCAACTTACAGCTGCACAGTTGTGTCAAACCAATCTTTGTGTCATTGTGGGATTTTTGTGTTTCTACATGTGACACACGTCTAAAACATGCACACAATTTGAACACAAACAGGGACATTTGTTACCACAGCCAGATGCTGAGAGCCATTTACTTGTAGTCCTGTGTCTATATATATGTACCATTAGATGTTATTGGAATGAAATGATTGTCAGCTTTGATAGTTTCATGTATGTATGACGGTGAAAAAGCCGTCGGCCTCTGGAAGGAAACAGACGACATTTCAGAGGCTGCAGGCAGATTTCTTTGATTTGGGGCCTTTTTCAGCTTTATTGGACAGAGCAGTGAAGATAAGTGACAGCAAAGCAGAGGGAGAGAGAAAGGGGGCGTGGCCCGGGTCAGAATCAAACCAGGCCAGCTGCTCTCCACCTCGTGGCACATGGTCACCTGCTCATCCTAGTGAGCTCCACCAGCAGCCCTTTCACACACTTTACACAGTCAAACACTGTGTGTGGACCTCAGCTAACAACAGGCTACATTTAAGTCTGGACTACATGTTTTTATATTGAGGAGATTTTTCACTGTTTTTATTCCATCAGCAGCTCAACATCATGAGCAGCTTTGACATAAAGACATCAAACTCAAGCTGACTTTAAACTACTTTTAATACAGGGGCTCAAAAACAACAACATCTTTATTATATATCAGGACAGAAAGTCATTTCATCTCAAATGGAAACAGCTTTATTTGGAATAATCAGCACTATCAACTGGTTTGGGATCTCCACCAGTTTCATGTCTTTACAGCTTCTCCAACAAAGTTCCTGTAAAATCAGCATTTTTGTCTTTATTGGTTTGATAGTGATTGATTATTCAGTCCCAATCTGCTGTCATCTAAAGAACAAAATGATGTTTCTATGAGTCACAAAGCTCCAGATGTTGTCGGCTTCACAAAGAAAACAAAGAACTTAAACACAAAGTGTTTGGAGCCAAAATGTTCCCAAGCTGCTCTTTTTGAAATGGCAGAGGTACAGTGGTGTCTAACAGCACACTGTGGAAGGCAAACATGTTATTGTTGGATGAAACTTCATGAATCCTTTGTAGATTTGAGCTGTTGGAGCCTTTCTTTTCTCTTCAGGTGTACAGATGCTGAGGAGGCAGGTGAAGCAGGTGGAGCTGTTGTGATGCTGGCAGAGGGTGTGTCTTAGTAACTCTGTGAGGCAGAACTGGATCCAACATTGTGGATGTGTTGATGTTGGAGCCATTAAGAGTCTCTGGCCACACTGTAGGATTTCCCTTTGATCCACTGTGGGGGCATTTTGGAGTCTGTCAGTGAAACTCTTCATGTTTGTGTTTGACTCCAGTTTATAGAAACAGAGAAATGTGTCATGCTTTTGTTCGGCCTCCACAAATACACACATTTGTTCATTGGTTGGACTTTTTGTAAGGAGACACATTGCAAACCATGTTAATAAGATCTTGTTGTTTCCTGTGGATCCGACACAGAGAGTGGACTTCAGACAGAAACCGTGGAAGAGATTTTAGAGGCCGTGTGTGGCAACAGGAAGTTTCTGTATGTTTGCTGATCTTACATGTGGAAAACAACACGTGATGTTTGTGGAGTTCTACAATGATTGCAGCTGCCCAGCCAGGCAAGATAAACTTTACTTGTCACAATGAGACTTCTTCCCCATCTCTGTCAGTCCCTGCATCCCTAAATGCCTCCAGTTGTCCCGAGTTCTCTCTGACTGTCTCCTTGGTGCATTTAAACCCCTGTTCCTCCCTGTCCTCATCGTCTGTTGTCTTCGTCTCCGTTATCAGTCATCATAATTTTACCATCTCTGTGCAAGTCTGCAAATTTCTTTATTAAATCATAAGATTCTTAAATTCATCAAGTCTCTCTGTGCCTGGGTCCTCGTCACAAAACATGACATCACTGTTTTGTACATTTTAACACAATTTAATCCCAACATTTGTGAAAGAAAAGCAAAACACTATTTTTGAAAAGTCTGTAACAAAACCATCAAATCTGATCAAGGTTATTTAAATGCTGCAAAAGAAGAATGGATTAGAATAAAAGAAATACATATCCTAACCTTAATTACTGGGGGAGAATAATGAATGATGCTCACAGTGAGTAAAAAGTAAACTGAGTGCATTTTTTGGACAGAGATTCACTTTTAATGTGTGTGTATAATATAATACAGATGCATAAAAAACACTCCCGAAACAGAATAAATTATTACAAATAAATTATTACAAAATATTTAAAAAATATATATAAAAATGGAGGCAACTTTGCCTGTGGTAGAATGTATACAACGTATGAAAAAATCTTTACTGCAGATGCTAATTTTACTAATTTAATAATACTAATTTTGTGTTGTAAGATTTATGAGTTTCATGCTTTCATAGTGGTCCTTAGGAGAGCTTGACATTTTTATCAGGTGGTCCACACTGTAAAAAGTGTGAGAAACACTAAGTGTCTGTGTGCTTTTGGAAAACATTTAAAGCTGCAGTACAGAATCTTTGAAACAAGCTTAAAACATTTTTAGAAACAGAGCTTCTGCTTCTCTTTACAGCTCCTCACTCCACCAGGGCTGTTTGGTGCTTTCTGATAGTGTGCAAATGTGGTGCACGTACTGCGGCAGTCATACAGACAACTGGACGGTCCAAAAGTTAGCCGACCTATTACTGGCTGAGGTTTTAGTAGAGTTGTGGCTGAACCACATAAAAATATATAATTAATTTTAATCTCCCCGATCAATGATCATGTTATGTTGGAATGTTGTTAAAGAGGGTCAAAAATGTTTCAACCCAGTTTGTTTTGCAGATTCTGTACAGCAGCTTTAATATAGGGAGAACACAACTTCCTGATTGTGAGTAAAATCAGGTTTTTTTTTTCTTTGTCAGTTTAACAGTTTCTGTTGTGCCTGTCACTGTTCCCTGTCTGTTTGCTTACCTGGTTCTTCCTGACCTTGTGCTTCTCCTCACGTTCCTCTCTTTCCTCTCTCCCTCTTTGACTGACAATCATACACAAATAGATTGTATTCAATTAGATGAAAAATTACATTAACATGAAAAAAATACTATAGGGCTTTGGAGCGTGATGTCACGGGGGTGGGCGTGGAAAGGATTTTGGCCCGATCTGCCATTTTGGGGGTCTAGCGCAAGTGAAAAGGGAGCGAAGGCACACACAACAGCCATGGTTCGTATTTGCTGTGTGGTCAGCTGCAATGTTCGATCACACGACCGGCAAGAGAATAAGCTTGAAAATGGTTTATCTTTTCATTCTTTCCCAACCTGGAAGCAACATGAGCAGCTAGTGTATCGATGTTACCAGACGAAGGCGTCCAGCCTGGATAGCAGCTGTGAGACGAGCTGACGTGCAGTTCTCTTCCATCTCCAAATATCTGTTGGTGCTCCAGACATTTTCATTCCGGTAAGTTCTAAATATGTTCATATCTCTCTTTATAGCCTATTAGTTTTATTTTCTATGCGCTCTGAGCTCATAGCAAATTAGAACAAACATCCTACTGAGTGATTTTGCAGAACTACCTTCTATTTATAGAGTTGCTAATTATTTGGCATTATTGCAGCAAACCAGCCTATGAAATGGATGAAACATCGTGACTGTGTTCCAGCGCTACACAAGGGACCTGCTTCAAACAAACCACCATGCCAATCAGATTACTTCTTCCATGTGAGGGTGAAGAGGTGACCCTTCTGGATAAGATGGTGAAGGTTTGCTGCGTTTTGGTGAACAGTGTGGTAATAAAACCAGGGAAAAATGAAACTTGCTCCTGTTAAATATTCTTAAGTCTTGTGCTGTATAAATAGCGGTAATTTTTCATAAGATAAATTGAAGTAATTGATAGTAAATAAAGTAATGTTAGTAGTGGGTGATATCATGTAAACACTCATGATTTTGTGTAAACATTTTGTCATTTGTAAACTATAAATGACATGGATTCTACATTGGAACTGATGTGATGTTCTATAAGGTGGTTTTAATAAAATAAAAAAAGAGGCAAAAATTAGTTTGTTTCTTTATTCAACTTTTGAACAGTGGGACTCAGTCAGTAGATATTCAGTAAATGCAAATTATTTACACGGCAGTGCACTACAGGCATAAATCTAGACCCCTAGATAAAACATTATGGGTCATTCCCACAACCCACAGCTTTACTGTGTTCCAGCAAAGTATCCAATAGCAGTGACAACTCCTCCACAGTAGCAGGTGGGATTTTTCTGTTTTGAGGACGGCTCCTTTTACCTGTCAATACAGATGGTCTGTTTATGTTTTGATCAAGAGCCTTTTTTTGGGCAGCTGAAGAGGAGAAGTCCATCTTATGGCCAACCTCTGGCTGTATCTTGGTCACATTACCCAGCAAAACCCAGTATGCAGGTTCATCTGTAACAGTCCTTGTGCCACAGATCAACACTGTTGCTACTATATTAAACAGAAGAGCAGCGACATGGCTGCAGGTCTCTGCGACTCCGGCCATACAGGTGCAGTGGGCGGCTTCAACCTTCCCTGTGATGCTCACAGTGACCCATGGCTGCAATGCTGGTTCATTCAGTCTTAGAGTGCAGCACCTGAAACACACACAGACAAAGTTCATTTAAAGACAAGAACTATGAGCCAAGGCCAACACAAATGTGTTTTATCTACTTTAACATAAATGTAACAAAGTGTTTAGAAAGTTGGCACATACATGTAATTTTTCATTTCTTTATGTGTCCATCTATAGAACGCTGCAGGTTATAGTCTAAATCTGTCTGTTCTGTCAGAAACCTGCCTGCAGAAAATGAACCTAAAGCATGTAATGCAAGGATGTCATCACTTTAGAGATGGAGAAAGCATAAAGTGACAATTATGAATCACTTAATATGATAAGGAGATTATGCAGGTCATTAATCAATGTATAAAACTAAAATAAAATGTATTTTTAGTGACACAGGATACAAACATGGAAGCAAGATGTATAATTAGAATTATTTATAATAAATGTGAATTAATTAGTGCAATTTCTTTAACCATAAAGAATAACTAAATCCTTCAGGAGAATGTCTCATCAATGCACTGAACTCACTATGTTATCCCTCTAACAGCCTCCACATGTGCTCACTGTAATTTCCCCTCATGAATGAATTTATGCTGCAGTAATCTGAATGTTTGCAGGGAAATCAAACGCATTTCACACGCAGTACTCGAGCTGACTTACCTTTGTTTGAATGACGACTTGTACGCGTTGACGCCACAGACAAGGTACGAAAATATGTCAGGCTACGTCAGGCTACGTCAGGCTACGTCAGTAGCGCTTGGTCTTCAGGGTTTCTACTCCACGGCCGTATTTCATACGGGTGCGCATTTCCAATGCACGCTATTTTCTGCAAGTACCGCTGCTTCGCCTCTGGACGCAATCGGTCTCTTTTGAGAGGCTCTTAAGCATCTTTCTTGTAGTCGTCGTTCCAACACAGTGTGTTTGTTTTGATTCGTAGACCCCGAAAATGGCGCTGCGCTCCCACAATGCATTGCGGCGTGACGTCAACTCCAATACTTCCAATATTTGTCACATCTGCGGCAGATTTACTGCAGACTCTGATCAGGAAAGTGAGACGCCGAAAGAGAGGAAAGCGAGCCGGCGCACTCGTGCGTCTGAGGAGACGCGGACTGCGAACTGCTCTTCCTGGGATCTTCCTTTCCAATGTACGCTCACTCAGGAATAAGATAGACGAGCTGGCCCTGATGAGAAGCATGAACAGAGACTTTGCCTCCTCCTGTGTCTTATGTTTTACGGAGTCGTGGCTCTGTGAGGACATCCCGGACTGCGCGCTCAAGCTGGAGGGCTTTCATCTGCTGCGCGCGGACCGGCAGGCCTCTCTCTCTGGACTCCCCAGGAACCTACGCCAGGATCCTGTTTGTGGACTTCAGCTCTGCCTTCAACACCATCCTTCCAGACCAATTCCAAGGCAAGCTTTCCCAGATGAATGTGCCTGATCTCATCTGCCGGTGGATCACTGACTTCCTGTCGGAAAGGAAGCAGCATGTGAGGCTGGGAAAGAATGTCTGGGACTCCCGGACCATCAGCACCGGCTCCCCTCAGGGCTGTGTTCTTTCTCCTCTGCTCTTCTCCCTGTACACCAACTGCTGCACCTCCACCCACCAGTCTGTCAAGCTAATCAAGTTTGCAGATGACACCACCGTTATTGGACTCATCTCGGACGGGGACGAGTCTGCCTACAGGAGGGAGGTTGAACGTCTGGTGTCCTGGTGCAGCCACAACAACCTGGTGCTGAATGCCCAGAAGACAGTGGAGATTATTGTGGACTTCAGGAAGCACACAGCTCCACTCCCCCCCATCATCCTGACTGACACCCCCATCACCTCTGTGGACTCATTCCGCTTCCTGGGTACCACCATCACCCAGGACCTGAAGTGGGAGCCCACCATCACCTCCGTCATTAAGAAAGCCCAGCAGAGGATGTACTTCCTGAGGCAGCTGAAGAAATTCAACCTGCCAACACGGACAATGATGCAATTCTACACTGCAATCATCGAGTCCATCCTCACCTCCTCCATCACCGTGTGGTACGCTGGAGCCACTATCAGGGACAAACAGAGACTGCAGCGTGTTGTGCGCTCTGCTGAGAAGGTGATTGGCTGCAGACTCCCATCTCTGCAGGACCTGTACACCTCCAGGACACTGGGGCGTGCAGCTCGGATCTCAGCTGACCCTTCTCACCCTGGACACAGTCTGTTTGACCTGCTCCCCTCAGGCAGGAGGCTCCGGTCCATTCGCACCAGAACCTCTCGCCATAAGAACAGTTTCTTCCCCTCTGCTGTTGGACACATGAACAATAACCACATGATTGTCCCCGCCACTAACACATGACCCTACGCTGTGTTCACTGCATCATTCCATGTTTGCACTGATCACCACCTGCACTCATGTATATATCTTTCTCCGTAGCACTTTTAATTCTTATTCTTATTTTTTCATGTCTATTTAAGCGTAATTTATGACAGTATGTTTGCACTGAAGCACCGCAGCAATTTCCTAATGTTGTAAACCTGCTCAACATTTGGCAATAAAACCCTTTCTGATTCTGATTCTGATCCAGTCAGTTAGCTCGTAAGTATCCATTTCAAACAGGACAGTGGTAACAACAGCAGGCTACGGACAATTTTAAGTTTTAGATTTTAAATAGGCTGTATGCATTTCAATGGGAGCAACAGGACGGTCAAATCTCGCTGATTTTACTACAGAGCAGGACGGATTGTTGGGTAGCAAACATCGTCGGAAAACACATTTTCAACACTGCAGGTTACCTGGTGTAATGTTTTTCAGCTAAAAAGAAACATGGTCTGACTCCTACCTAACTATATAAAGAGTAACTGAAGGTTAAATGTAGCTAATATGTCCTGTTTTAAGCCAGGCACTTACACCTCCGCTCCGCTGCGTCTCAGCCACCATCGCTCTGGCAGAAAGGGCGCTAGAGCCAGAGTAGAGGAGAGGCGAGCTGGAACAAACCATTATGGGAGGGGGGGTATCTATACTTTTGTTGTTAAAATGTTACGTCTCAACCAAATACTGTATGCTTTTTATATTTTTAGTAGTGTGTCACACAAACAGCAAATATTGTCAAAAAAGTAAGAAATCTTTGGGGGTGCTTTGATTCATTTCAGCACCCCCAAAAATGGGCTAAAATCGCCCCTGAGTTGAAATATTAAGAAATAAATAGTAATTCATGTTTGTTGATTAGATTTATATGTTTAAATGTGTTATTTGTGCTAATTGTGCAATTAGATAGGAACCTTTTCTAAAGTTGTGTTGTGGCTAAGAGGGCATTTTTTGGCTGTCACACTCAGCAAGCTAATTAAGAGACGAGCCACGAGGTTTGCACGTGTGCAGAAAGATAAATAAAGAGTGCCTTTTTTTGGACCTCCCCACCACGTAAAAATGAAAGTTTATTCCCTTTGAGTGAGGCCAATGAGGTAAATGTTTTATTTATTATCATTGTATGTAAATGCGCGACTGTTGCGTGGTATTCAAGTGCAATAGCCGCAGTGTGAGGTGTAATGTGTACTTTATTGATCATTTTGTTGGACTGTTTCGTTGTATATAATGCTTAAGGACTTTAGTAAGAATATTCATTTAAGTTTGTATTTCCTTTTAGTTCTGACGGCATTGTATCGGCTGTGGTTGGACATCATTACATGTTAAGATGTGGAAGAATCCTCCTGTCCGAAATAAATGTCAGTTTAAACACAAAGAACAAGTTGAGCTTTATTAAGACTCGAGGGGAGTAACAATGATCATTGTTCTGACAGCATTTTGAGTGGGAACAGTTCAAAGTTATTTACTGATTGAAACAAGCTGAATGTTTCTGTGCACGATGAAGAAGATCAGCAGCAGGAGCTCAGCTGATCAATGAATTGACATCTATCAGTCGTTTCATGAGATCAAGTCATCAGCAGACATTTGTTTTAACTGTGTGATAAATGTCAGAACGTCAGGGCTCTGCTTTAGTCACTACTTGATGATCATTGGCTCATTGTTGAATCCAGTGGCCCAGTCTGACCTCTGACCCTTTGCTGCATGTCTTCTGTGTTATTTCCACTTTCATGTCTGATCTTCTGCTGTATCGTCCAAAATAAACATCTGAATCATTTCCAACACTTCAGCAGATCTTTAGTTTGGGCAGTACAGCACAAAATAACACATATTGTACTATACTGCCCACTTCCTGATCTTATTGGATCTGTGTGTGAGGTTGGTGAAGGAAACACATGTTTACTGAGTGAATCGCTGCCATTAGGAACTAGTTTTTATATCACAGCCTAGAAATCACACAGGACCATTTCTGCAAGTGAAAATTGGAGGAAAATAATTGTATAGTTTGTGCGTGTGAAGTAGTCAGACTCGAACGTCAAGGAAGGTGGTAGGGAAGCAGACATTTCAGATTTCCAAGGTGAGCAACTTATTTACAGTGAAGTTAATTTAATGTAACTTAACAAAACTTCCTCCCCAAATAAACTCTATTAACAAAACTCAACATAACATGGATCTGGTGACACAGCTCACCTCTCCTCTCTCCTGCATCTGATAGAGACTTGCTTTAAATAGGGCCACCAATTTCCCTCCAATTGCCCAGCCAGTACCACTCACTCAACTGAGGGATCTAAAACGCTACACAGATTATCCAAAAAACACAAAACCTCTACACACTTCTAACATGCACATTTACACAACTAAATGGCAGTATTAACGAAAGGAAAAACATTCAACAAATCCCTTTAAACCTTAACACAAACAAAAGGAAGCATCTCTATGGAAAAAGAAACCCCTCCACTTTGTTTGACCTGCTGATGTCATATGTGACATCATCAGGACTTTAAAATGAGGAAATCCCAGGCGGGCGTTTCCCCACACCTGACCCTTAGGACGACTGAAAAGACAAACAAAGTAAGTATGAACAAATGACTTAATCTGTAACATAATAAAATATAAAGAAACATAACTTAGTATTTGTCTTAATTTGCAGAATGTTTGATTTGCCGGCAACAGAACGCTTACACAAACAAACCCGGGATAGTGAGTGAAGCAATGTTACTTGACAAATAGCAAATCATAGCAAATACATAGAAACAGAATAATGTGTACAATGTGCAAGAAAAGGTAAACACATATGGGACAAATGGAGAGCATTGCAACTGCTCCTCCACTTTGTCACAGTGCGACTGTTGTTTGTAAATGAAAACTTATCCCAACTACATGTGCTGCTGACCTTTGACCTTTTCTTTAGGTGCACAGAGGCCAGAGGAGTCTGTGGAAACATCCAGAACTGAGGCAGTGCTACAGATGTCTTCAAATAAAGTGGTGTATTATCCATGGATGCGTTCCATTCCTGTTTAGACCTACTGGCTGTCAATGGGCTTCATTCCATTTCAGACTGCCGGTGGTCGGCTGGAATCTAAACTCAACATGGCTCCTGTGTTAGAAGAGCCTCTGATTTTAAAATATGCACATTGAATAGTTTCTTTCCAGCACTATGGAGCTACCAGCCCAGTATATGTAGCCCACAGTAGATGGAGTTTTCAAGCTGGACTGACAAACATCAGGACTCATGTGATCCCTACATGTGGACCTTTCACAGATGGATTCAAGTGCAGATTCAACTCTGCATTACATTTGACTTCAGCTGTTACACACTTTCATTTTCTGGCTGTGTCACTTCCTGCTTTTTGGATCAGATAGTTTATCCATGTCCACAAATGTTTGGCTGCATATTTTTATCATCTATATTTTCCAGTCTTCATGCAGCCGATATTTCATGTGAACTCCAATCTGACACCTGCCATCACGTTTTCAGGGTTAGTTCAGTGTTGGAAATGTAGGACAAACAGCAGCACATGTTCTCTAAATGTTTGCAGTCATTTTTAAATGACGCTGATACTACATGAGACATTTTCCACATTTATTGTCTTTGAACAGAGAATAATAAAGCCATCAAACATATACAGGCTTCTGCAAATACAAACTTCTGTGGTGCATTTGATGACCTGCAGAGGAGAACAAGTCGGGCTTTTCAGCCCTAACACAACAAGAACAGCTGTGGAACCATTGGCCATTTGCCATAGTGTAGCTGAGTCAAAACAGCCCAAGTGCTGAGAGGGAAAACATGATGATTTATGTAAAGTCATAACTGGCTGCAGCAGCTGAGCTTTGACCTGTGAGCTGCAGCTTAAGCTTCTTTTATGGTTCAGTGTTTAATGTTTAAACTGTTTATGGCTGCACACACACCCGCAGTCAGGTTTTATATATATTGAAATATTATATACAGTGTGGCAGCTGACCTTTGACCTTTGACCTGCGAGCTTCAGACTCATTGCTGGTGTGAGGTGTTTACTATTGAAGCTTGCAGACACACCCACATCCTCTGATTTGTTCTCAGGGTTGTTCAGTGTGTTGGAGTTGGAGCAGAAACCTGCTGCAGGTTAATTATTGATCAAACAATATCACACAAGGTGCAGCAGCTGACCTTTGACCTGCGAGCTTCAGACTCATTGCTGGTGTGAAGTGTTTAATACTATTGAAGCTTGCAGACACACCCACATCCTCTGATTTGTTCTCAGGGTTGTTCAGTGTGTCGGAGTTGGAGCAGAAACCTGCTGCAGGTTAATTATTGATCAAACAATATCACACAAGGTGTAGCAGCTGACCTTTGACCTTTGAGCTTCAGACTCTTTGCTGGTGTGAAGTGTTTAATGTGACTTCAGCCTGCAGACACAGAGGACTGATGAAGCAGAAGATTTTCTCTGTTTCTACACAGACCTGGTCCAGACAGCAGAGCTGCAGAGGGAAGACGTTCATGGGAAGAAGCTGAGTAAGTGCAACGTCCTCTTTGAATCCTGGATCAGGAAGTGAAGCCGGGGAATATTTGGTGTTTCAATAAGGTTTCTGTCTTTGACTCAGTCTGCTGTCACTTTGTTTCAGAGAGAAAAAGAGATTTCAGATTAACTGCATTATATGCTGAGTAACTAAATGCTGCTAGTCTGTGGTGTCACTCCCAGCAGCATCACGTCATTTCTTTACTCTGACCTTTAACATCAGTTAACTTAGCTAGCAGAGCAGCTAGAGTTAGAGTATGAACTCTGTGTCAGCAGTCAGCTTGGTCCTGGTGGTCACCTGGTTTCATGTTTGCTGATGATCCAGATGTGTCCACATAATTATTTATTTCTGTAAATGTAAAGACTTTACAGATAAACAACAGCAGCCCTCTGGCTGGACTCTAACCTGTGAGTTTCCTGTGACTGAAACCACAAGCTGACATTTTCCTTCTGAAGCAGCTGAATGGATGTTTGAGTTTACCTGCATACATGGTGCACTCAACACCCTCAGCGGAGGAGGAAAAACCTCCTTTCGGTGGAGAAACCATCCTTAACCCTCCTTGAAACTGGCGGGGAAACCAGACCTCCTTATGTATATATGTGTGTATATGCATGTGCTTCAATGTGTGTGTGTGTGTGTGTGTGTGTGTGTGGGGGGGGGGGGGGGGGGGGGTGTTTGGGGTTGTGTTTGTGTGACCTCCTGCTCACCAAAAGGGTCATAAAAGTAGGAAGCTTATTAACCAAGAAAACAGAGCCTTCAGATAGGATGTCCCTGTAATAAAACACTACAGCCTCCCCCACCAACAGACTGGTTGGAGAGGTGGTCAGAGACAAAGGAATGTCTTTGATCCTGCTGCTTGAACTAAGACTTACACATTTAAGTAACACAATGACAACATTTAACAATTTGACTCCAACAGCTGCCAGCTGGAATTTAAATGTAATTTAAATGAAGGATTCAAGGTTATTGGGTTTTTGAACGTAGAGATCACATGAACGTATATGAATTGAATGATATGTCTCTTCTATGTTTCTATTATCATATTTTGATGTTGATTGTGATTGGTTTTATTTGTTTCTTCAGTGGTTGTAGTGTTTTAATATTTAGTAATTTTTTCCATTTTGTAATTGTGTATAAAGTTTAATTTGAATGAAAGTTACACTCAAATGCTTCAGGGTCTTCAGTCAGTGTGTGATCAGTTTTATACATGGCAATGGTCTTACGTATGCCGGTGTTGGATATGGCTGATAACGGTATGTTAAAATCTGAAACAGCCTTTAAAAACTCTGTCCAGCCAATAGGTCTGAAGGTGTGTGTGTGGTTGTGACGGCTTTAATCAGGTCGTAAATGTGTGAACCCGGGCTGGTGCGTTTATCAACAACAATTTCACCTTTGTCATTGTAAGAAACCAAGTCTGGCCAACGAGAGAATGAGTTCTGCATTCCTCCTTCTCCTTTTAGGTATGTGTGTCAAAACATTCTCTGCAATAAAATCCTTCAGCATCACCATAAACAGGTTGGGTGTCCGCAGGCTGGGTTTGCACATCCATGTTAAATTGTTCCGGTAGGGATGAAGACAATATATTCTTTTCACGGGCACCTTGTCTCACAAGTGTGCGGTATCTTTGGAGAATAACACCATATTTTTTTAGCTTTCTCATACACATCTATGTCTGATTCTTGTAACACTTGAAGCATCTCCTTGTCCAAGTCTTTCTGAGCCTGTTGTCTGATGTTGCCTGTGTACTGCTGCGGTTGTTTCAATAAGTCCAACTGATGTTGGGGCACCAAAAACATCTTTTGCACATGTTCCATTTTCACCTGTTTGCTATCAGACTGGTTATGAAAGGGATTGCAGCCCCTAATCAGGCTAGTAAAAACCCACCAGATTGGTTGATTGTCTTTCTCTTTTTCAAAGTTTTGATCTTTTCTTCGGCAATCAGTCTGATTAGAGATTTTTTCTTTTTAGCTGTTTGTACTTCTGATTTGTCAGTGGAATGTTACCTTGCAATACGTTAAAGGCTATCTCACACAATGCATTGATGAAGTTTGCATTGCTAATAATAACTCTGCGTAGAGCCGGGGGAGACTTGTATATCAACTCCAACAGAGACAGATTCCTCCGCATGCGTGATGACATCCTTTCACCTCTTCACTGTTTTTTGTTTTGGGTTATAAACAACCGGACGGTCTGACAGTAAATTTCTTCGGGGTCTTAAATAGTCCGGGGTCTTACCTTTATAGTCTATTAAAACATACCCGTGTGTTGTGGATGTGGCATCATTAAACGCTTCTATAATATATTTAGTATTACCAGGAAAGATTTGCCTACCTAAAAGCATGACTTGATATTTATCTCTTGGATTTTTAAACAATATTAGTTGGTGCATTTCAAAAATAAAAATATGAAGACACTCAAAATAAATTTCCTGTGGTGGGAAACTATTTTGTGCAACTTTTTTGTATTTACAGTTTTGAGGGATAAGCCTCTTAAATTTCTCTAACTAGAAATATATGTTAAAAAAAATGATTTTCATTTTTTTGGTAGTTTATTGCATTTTTTTGCAATTTATGTAATTACTATGCACTTAATGCATACATATTATTTAAACTTGGGCTATAATGGTTGTATTGATGTATAGCAACTTCATATGTTTCATATGTTTCATATGTTGTTTGTTTAATTTAAGACAAAAAAAATTTAAATGAATGAGAGGTAAAACTTGAGGGGGTAGGGACAAATAAGTAAATACTTCAGCCTACTCCTTTTCAAACAAATAATTTTTGTAATAATTTTGTAATGATTATGAAGGCACATATTTGAAATGTTTGAAATAAAAATGAACTGAACTGAAATGCTCCCAAAAATGTCACTAAAACATGAAAAAATATAATATAAGCTCTGGTCACAGCAGATACTGATAAACATGTATTATGAGGATGGATGATCAAGTTTCTCACTCTCTCCTTTAAATCTCAGTTTTTTCTTCTTCACAGTTTATCTGTTAATTTATTAATGAATAACACTGAAAGAGTTTCTGTTATATTTCCCCTTGAACATCAGCTTATTAGGGCGGCATTAGGAAATAGCCCCCCTCCAAAGAATGAATAAATGAATGATGATAATAATAAAATGATTCAAAAGCAGAGCTCAGAGTGGTAGAATGGTCAAACATGGATCCACGGGTGGTTCAACTGCATTTGGTGACATGACTAAAGCAAATCTTTCAAATAATCCCACCATCAACGGGATGTTGTCTCCTTTACTACGGTTACTTTACTTGGTCACCGTGTGAATTTCTTGGAAATGAACCAAATTCTTTTATTTGTTGGTTGTTGCATATTTAACCTCTACAGTCAGGAAAGGAGGAGATGAGGCCTCAACAATGTTGGGTTGTAGCCAGTGTTGGGAAGGTTACTTTTAAAATGTATTCCATTACAGAATACAGAATACATGCCCTAAAATGTATTCTGTAACGTATTCCGTTACGTTACTCAATGACAGTAACGTATTCTGAATACTTTGGATTACTTAAAGTATTATATTATCATGCTTTTTACAACAACGTGAATGTACTATTGCTGTGTGATTTATTACTATTACTGAAGGTCCGCGACTCCGAACTGTAGTAAAGGGACCTCTGACTAATACAGCGGGGTCCCTGTCGGCTTGTAGCCGAAAAATAGCTTTACTTTGTTGTGTGGGTCAACTTTTCTTGCCAGAGACAGAGAGAGGCGTTGAAAGGCTGCTCCAACGGAACTTATTGTTTTCGGAGGAAAACACGAACACGGTGTACAGTCGAGTCTTAATAGCTTACTTACAACTGGGCTCGTCAGGCTCTCTTGGCTCAAGTGGTTATTAGAAATCAGAAATCAGAAAGGGTTTTATTGCCAAATGTTGAGCAGGTTTACAACATTAGGAAATTGCTGCGGTGCTTCAGTGCAAACATACTGTCATAAATTGCGCTTAAATAGACATGAAAAAATAAAAGTAAGAATAAGAATTAAAAGTGCTACGTAGAAAGATATATACATGAGTGCAGGTGGTGATCAGTGCCAAACATGGAATGATGCAGTGAACACAGCGTAGGGTCATGTGTTAGTGGTGGGAACAGTCATACGGTTATTGTTCATGTGTCCAACAGCAGAGGGGAAGAAACTGTTCTTATGGCGAGAGGTTCTGGTGCGAATGGACCGGAGCCTCCTGCCTGAGGGGAGCAGGTCAAACAGACTGTGTCCAGGGTGAGAAGGGTCAGCTGAGATCCGAGCTGCACGCCCCAGTGTCCTGGAGGTGTACAGGTCCTGCAAAGATGGGAGTCTGCAGCCAATCACCTTCTCAGCAGAGCGCACAACACGCTGCAGTCTCTGTTTGTCCCTGATAGTGGCTCCAGCGTACCACACAGTGATGGAGGAGGTGAGGATGGACTCGATGATAGCGGTGTAGAATTGCATCATCGTCCGTGTTGGCAGGTTGAATTTCTTCAGCTGCCTCAGGAAGTACATCCTCTGCTGGGCTTTCTTAATGACGGAGGTGATGGTGGGCTCCCACTTCAGGTCGTGGGTGATGGTGGTACCCAGGAAGCGGAATGAGTCCACAGAGGTGATGGGGGTGTCAGTCAGGATGATGGGGGGGAGTGGAGCTGTGTGCTTCCTGAAGTCCACAATAATCTCCACTGTCTTCTGGGCATTCAGCACCAGGTTGTTGTGGCTGCACCAAGACACCAGGCGTTCAACCTCCCTCCTGTAGGCAGACTCATCCCCGTCCGAGATGAGTCCAATAACGGTGGTGTCATCTGCAAACTTGATTAGCTTGACAGACTGGTGGGTGGAGGTGCAGCAGTTGGTATACAGGGAGAAGAGCAGAGGAGAAAGAACACAGCCCTGAGGGGAGCCGGTGCTGATGGTCCGGGAGTCCGAGACATTCTTTCCCAGCCTCACGTGCTGCTTCCTGTCCGACAGGAAGTCAGTGATCCACCGGCAGATGGGATCAGGCACATTCATCTGGGAAAGCTTGCCTTGGAGATGGTCTGGAAGGATGGTGTTGAAGGCAGAGCTGAAGTCCACAAACAGGATCCTGGCGTAGGTTCCTGGGGAGTCCAGATGCTGCAGGATGAAGTGTAGGGCCATGTTGATGGCGTCATCTACAGACCTGTTGGCTCTGTATGCAAACTGCAGGGGGTCCAGGAGGGGGGCCGTGAGGGTCTTGAGATGGGAGAGAACTAGGCGCTCAAATGACTTCATGACCACAGATGTCAGAGCCACGGGTCTGTAGTCATTTAGTCCAGTGATCCTAGGTTTCTTGGGGACATAGATTATGGTAGAGGACTTGAAGCAGGCAGGCACATGACATGCCTGCAGTGAGGAGTTGAAGATGCCAGAAAACACTGGGGCCAGCTCGTTTGCACAGTGTCTGAGGGTGGCAGGAGACACACCGTCTGGGCCGGGAGCTTTCCGAGCATTCAGACTCTTAAACTGCTTCCTCACATCTGCTTCATGAATATGAAGAGTTGTGGTGGGAGGAGGTGGTGTGAAATCCTCTTTTGTGTGGGGTGAGGAGGCGGGTGTTGTAGGTGAACAGTTTGAAGGTGGTGATGTCTCTATGGAGGGGGGAGAGGTGGGGCAATTAGTGTCCAAAGTGCCTCTATTGTTGGGGCCGTTGGAGGTGTGAAGGCTGCCTGATGGCTCGTCAAAACGGCAGTAAAAGTTACATGCTTCCAGCTCCCGTTTTTCCTCGATGACAGCTGTACCTTTCCACTCCCCTTTTTTCCCTCCTCGCGCTCACAGACCCATAACGTGTATGGCAGTCCATTCTCCCTGCAGCACGGACTACACTGCCCATGATGCTACATTCTTTAGAGCATAGGTGTCAAACTCTGGCCCGCGGGCCAAATTTGGCCCACAGCCTAATTACATTTGGCCCGCGAGGCCATACCAAATTACTATTAGAGCTGGCCCGCCGGTCTTAAGCAGCGCATGTACTGCTAATACTACAACTCCCAGAATGCTCTGTTGGCGTTTTGGCGCGTCAGTCAGGAGAGGACCCATTAACGCCCTCTCCTCTGTTGACTGTAGTCATAGCAACCGCGCGAATACTGCCGCGCTACCTCTCCCAAAATGGCGAAAAGAAAGAACGAAAACAGGAGCTTCCTGGACAGGTGGGAGACAGAATATCTGTTTACTTATGTAAAAGACAGACCTGTTTGTCTTGTATGTGGAGCTCATGTGGCTTTAACCAAGGAGTACAACATTAGACGACACTATGAAACGAAACACCAAGAGAAGTACAAGGACCTGGACATGACTCAAAGGCGCCGGAAAGCAGAAGAGATGAAAAGAAGTTTTGTTTCACAACAGACTATGTTCAAAAAAAGCCATATCACAAAGTGAGGCTGCTGTAAAGGCTAGTTTTGTTGTGGCAGCAGAGATCGCAAAATCAGCCCGGCAAATGTTAGCCTGAGCAGAAACACAGTAGCTGATCGCACACGTGAACTTGCCAACAATCTAAATAACCAGCTGATGGAGAAGGGAAACAGTTTCGTTGCATTCTCCCTCGCTGTGGATGAGAGCAGCGACGCCTCTGATACTGCCCAGCTTTCAGTCTTCATCCGTGGTGTGGACTCAACTCTCTGTGTTACGGAAGAACTTTTAGGATTAAAATCAATGCATGGAACAACCACAGGGAAGGAAATATTTGAAGAGGTTTCCAAATGTCTAACTGAAATGAAGTTGCCATGGGAAAAACTTGTGGGGTTAACGACAGATGGTGCACCAGCGATGTGTGGTCAAAGGAGCGGACTGGTGGGCAGGGTACGGGAGAAGATGCGAGCGGAGAACTGTGCAGGTGAGCTGACTGTTTATCACTGCATCATACATCAAGAATCACTTTGTGGTAAAGCCCTAAAGATGGAACATGTTATGACCGCAGTAACACGAGTAGTTAACTTTATAAGAGCCAAAGGTCTGAATCACCGCCAATTCAAATCTTTTCTTGAGGAGTGTGGTTCGGAATACGGAGACGTGCCGTATCACACGGAGGTGAGGTGGTTAAGCCGAGGGAAAGTACTGAACAGATGTTTCGAGCTACGCGAGGAAATATTTCAGTTTCTGGAAAGCAAAGGGCAAGACACAGCTGAGCTCAGGGAGCAAGAGTTTCTGTGTGAGCTGGCCTTTATGTGTGATATCACGAGCCATCTCATTGCACTGAACCTGCAGCTTCAGGGACGGGGGCGTATCATCACAGATATGTACGCTGCAGTGAGGGCTTTTAAAACGAAATTGTGCCTGTGGCAGAATCAGATGCTACAAGGAAACCTGGGCCATTTTCCCTGCTGCCAAACGATGAACATGCAAATCTCTACTGCTGTGTTCCCATGCGTACAGTTTGCTGAAAAACTCTGTGTACTCAGTACTGAGTTTACCCGGCGGTTTGCCGACTTTGACGCCCAGAAATGTCGATTTGAACTGCTCAGTAATCCTTTTGCAGTTTACGTGGCAAAAGCACCAACAAACCTCCAAATGGAGCTGATTGAACTCCAGTGTAGTGACACGCTGAAATCAAAGTATGATGCTGTGGGCGCTTCACAATTTCCACATTTCAAAATGCCTGGGCTCCGCACCCACGCTGCTCAGATGCTCTCCATGTTCGGCAGCACTTACCTATGTGAGCAACTATTCTCCTCAATGAAGATGGCCAAAACATCTCAGAGGAGACGTCTGACCGATGAACACCTTCACTCGATCCTGAGGATTTCCTCAGCTCAGAGCCTGAGCCCAGACATTGAGGAACTAGCATCCAAGAAGAGATGCCAGGTATCTGGCTTGGACGCATCAGAGTAGATCAGTGTGTAGCAAACTGAGCTATAATTACCATTTTCTTTGTGCAATTTGTCTTGCTACTCCCAGACATGGGCTTGAATGGTTTCACGTTTAATGATATTTTTATTAGTTAAGTGGTTTATTATTGTTATTTTATTTTTACATTTATTATTAGCCTGGGGAAAAAGTTTACTGCTAAAATTTAAATCAGAAGGCTGCAAATACAATTTTTATTTAAGAAATGCATTCCAGTGATATGTTATTTAATTGGAATTTCAATTTTGCATGTGTGCAATATTAAGTTATATATGTTTATATAAGTTCTATATCGTTCAGTATTAAGCGTTGCTTATTCCATATTCAGTTTTTCAGCAAAACTTATTTGAGTCTGTAAGAAAAGGTTCCTTGTTATATCTGGAGGAAGATTTTTTTCAATAAATATTAACGTTGGCCCGCGACTTTGTTCCAGTTTTGAATTTTGGCCCACTGTGTATTTGAGTTTGACACCCCTGCTTTAGAGCTATGCTTGTAGCATTCTGCCTGTTAGCTTAGCACAACAACAACAACAACGAAAAGGCGCTCTCTCACCCCGGAAACACACAGTCGCAGAGAGAGAGAGAGAGCGTAGCCCTGTAACCATGGCAACCGTAACGCTGCCGCCTGGAACAACAGAACGTAGCTGTCAAACAAAACCCAAACAGTCCTGACCCGCGACAAAATGAAACAGGAAAGTACCGCAGTGTAATCCATTTATTTCAACAAAGTAACTGTATTCTGAATACCACCTTTTTAAACGGTAACTGTAACGGAATACAGTTACTCATATTTTGTATTTTAAATACGTAACGGCGGTACATGTATTCCGTTACTCCCCAACACTGGTTGTAGCTGTGGTTCAGGTTAGAGTGAGTGTCCATGGAATAAATGTAAGTCAGTGAACTGGAAACATGACTGTGTTCAAACTTTGTTTTCCTTTTTATAATGAGTCTAATCAAAGGTGGACAGAAGTATCTCCACTGTGACTTTTCTGTGTCACCATCAGAGCTTCTGCACAGTGTGTTTCTGGGGCAGATAACATTGCAGCATTATGGAGACATTATGGAGACAAAAAGAAAAGCGTCTGGACTTCTTTAAGTTAAACTTAAAGAAATCCAGACGCTTTTCTTGGACTGTTGGTTTCAGTGTTGAGTCTCATTCACACACTCCCTCAGACTCTTCACACACACTGATTTGCTGACATAAACACTCCTGTGTCTAAACACACTGAATGTGTCCTGAGCTCGGCCGCTGTTCCACAGTAACTGCTGTCAGAGTCACTGTTACTGAGTTAGCTTAGCTAGCAGAGCAGCTAGCAGTTAGAGTATGAACTCTGTAAGCAGTCAGCTCGGTCCTGGACATGGTTACTGACATAAAGCTGCTCTCTGCAGCCATGTTTGACCTGCTGCTTTGTAGGACTACAGTAATGGAGGATTTGGAGGCTGAACTGGGCTCTGTGACACTTTTTGTAGTGAACTGATGAAAGCTGCGTCTCAGATGGATGTTAGTCCAACACATCAGACACGACCTCTGCAGCTCTCAGTTGATGTGCACATGAATGATTTGTGTTTCCTCTGCAGGTGAAGGTAGAAAGTGTGTGTGAGCTGATGTGAATTGAGCAGCATGGATCAGTGTGAGGACAGAGAGGAGGGAGTCCCTCCCCCTAAAAGCACTCTGTGTGGGGAACATGAGAGCCAGACCAAAGCTCAGAGGTGAGATGACCATCTCTAACTGTCCATGACTCTTCTCCATGTCACAGCTCAGCACTCACATCACTGCTCCATATTCACAGGAACCAGCCTGGACCTCCACCCAGCTCTGTGTCCTGTGAAAGTAACTCAGTCAAAGATGTCATTAAGAGATTTGAGCAAAGACAGTCAGCTGAGAAAAGGTAAGCTAACACCAATAATATCAGCTGATATGTGATGAGAATTTTACTGAAGATTTATAACTTTTTCAGGATCCATCAGAGACTCAAACCTGGACCTCGACCCAGCTCTGTGTCCTTACAGAGTGACCGGTCAAATCATCGAGGCATTAATTTTAAATCCCAGCCTGTGTCTGCTGCAGAGAGGTGAGCTGTTAGTTACAAGAACTCTCTGATTTAAATGATTTTGATGTTTCCTGGTTTCTAAAATGCATCTCTGTAGGAGAGCAGTGTCTCCAAGGACACACAGGCTCAGCTGTAACTGTCAGTTTATCTGGTTTAAGACACATTTGGACTCAATTGGCTGTTTTTAACTATGTATTTTAATCAGAGGTGTAAATCTAGACCTCACACATCTGGATCCTAAACTATGATAGAAACAGCTGCTAGCAGTGGGTAGTTTGACTTTGATACGCTGCTCTAGAAAGCAAACAAAGGTTTGTGCAGCTCCTCTTCAGAAAAGTGTTCAGAGAGCAGCTGCTGTATTAGACAAAGGCTCGTCGTGTGAGCCCAGATGTGTGTAACAGCTGGATGAAGGAGAACCATCACAGTCACGTCTCCATCCCGCCTTTATTAATGAACTTCCTGTTGCTTGCAGATGACAGGAACACAAAGTGTTTGTGCCACGTGATGCTGCAGGATTTGTTAACGTGTCCATGATGGTAACATCTCCTCGTCTAACTGCAAACACATGAGCGCTCCTAACGGCAGCTATCACAGCCACACAGGCAGACTGTGTCTCACTGTTGCATTCAGGGACATTTGTTTTCCTGTAAAAAGCTGAACTCTAATCTAAGAGGACTGTTACTGACAGGAAACAGCTGCATTATCTGCAGTCTGTGTGATCACAGCTGCTTCAATCACTTCATCAGAGAATTGATCATTGAATAAAACATGTTTGTGTCTGCAGAGGTCAGAGGTCACAGTCTGCAGGATCCAGCTGTCCGTCTATGAGGAGTGACCGGTCCAAACATTACCCTCCAGACTTCAGTGCTGAACCTGGACCAATGAGGTCAGAGACCTGTGATGACTCCTTTACATGTTTGTGTTTTCCTGGATAAATATGACCAAAGATTCATTAAAAAGATAAAAATATTAGACTTTGTCCTGTAGCGCTGTGTGGCAGGCAGGATTGGACCCAAACACAACAGGATGAAGTCAAAGAGGCAGCTTTATTTCAGCTGTGAACATGCAAACAGCAGAAATAAGGAAACATAACTGTAGGTTTGCAGTGAATGAAGCCTCAGCTCGACGCTCCACTTTGTCCCTCTTTTCCTTCTCCAAACAGCCACATCAGGAGTCTCTGATGGAGTTTTAAAATATTTAATTACAAATGTCCAAAGATGGGTTCAGGATACCTGAATCCACAGTTATTAAAGCTAAAATAGTTCACAGGGTTTGGACTTTGTTAGGTAACGAGAGAACATCAAAGTGTTTTTTATCTTTAAACAGTATTTTTATCACTTCAGTTGCTCTCACAGCCCTGTTTGTTATTTTACCAGAGCTCTTATGTTTCACTCAGTGCTCCCACCAAACACCTTGGAGGACACATTACAGGGAGTGCAGAATTATTAGGCAAGTTGTATTTTTGAGGAATAATTTTATTATTGAACAACAACCATGTTCTCAATGAACCCAAAAAACTCATTAATGTCAAAGCTGAATGTTTTTGGAAGTAGTTTTTAGTTTGTTTTTAGTTTTAGCTATTTTAGGGGGATATCTGTGTGTGCAGGTGACTATTACTGTGCATAATTATTAGGCAACTTAACAAAAAACAAATATATACCCATTTCAATTATTTATTTTTACCAGTGAAACCAATATAACATCTCCACATTCACAAATATACATTTCTGACATTCAAAAACAAAACAAAAACAAATCAGCGACCAATATAGCCACCTTTCTTTGCAAGGACACTCAAAAGCCTGCCATCCATGGTTTCTGTCGGTGTTTTGATCTGTTCACCATCAACATTGCGTGCAGCAGCAACCACAGCCTCCCAGACACTGTTCAGAGAGGTGTACTGTTTTCCCTCCTTGTAAATCTCACATTTGATGATGGACCACAGGTTCTCAATGGGGTTCAGATCAGGTGAACAAGGTGGCCATGTCATTAGTTTTTCTTCTTTTATACCCTTTCTTGCAGCCACGCTGTGGAGTACTTGGACGCGTGTGATGGAGCATTGTCCTGCATGAAAATCATGTTTTTCTTGAAGGATGCAGACTTCTTCCTGTACCACTGCTTGAAGAAGGTGTCCTCCAGAAACTGGCAGTAGGACTGGGAGTTGAGCTTGACTCCATCCTCAACCCGAAAAGGCCCCACAAGCTCATCTTTGATGATACCAGCCCAAACCAGTACTCCACCTCCACCTTGCTGGCGTCTGAGTCGGACTGGAGCTCTCTGCCCTTTACCAATCCAGCCACGGGCCCATCCATCTGGCCCATCAAGACTCACTCTCATTTCATCAGTCCATAAAACCTTAGAAAAACCAGTCTTGAGATATTTCTTGGCCCAGTCTTGACGTTTCAGCTTGTGTGTCTTGTTCAGTGGTGGTCGTCTTTCAGCCTTTCTTACCTTGGCCATGTCTCTGAGTATTGCACACCTTGTGCTTTTGGGCACTCCAGTGATGTTGCAGCTCTGAAATATGGCCAAACTGGTGGCAAGTGGCATCTTGGCAGCTGCACGCTTGACTTTTCTCAGTTCATGGGCAGTTATTTTGCACCTTGGTTTTTCCACACGCTTCTTGCGACCCTGTTGACTATTTTGAATGAAACGCTTGATTGTTCGATGATCACGCTTCAGAAGCTTTGCAATTTTGAGACTGCTGCATCCCTCTGCAAGATATCTCACTATTTTTGACTTTTCTGAGCCTGTCAAGTCCTTCTTTTGACCCATTTTGCCAAAGGAAAGGACGTTGCCTAATAATTATGCACACCTGATATAGGGTGTTGATGTCATTAGACCACACCCCTTCTCATTACAGAGATGCACATCGCCTAATATGCTTAATTGGTAGTAGGCTTTCGAGCCTATACAGCTTGGAGTAAGACAACATGCATGAAGAGGATGATGTGGACAAAATACTCATTTGCCTAATAATTCTGCACTCCCTGTAGTGTGATTTAGATTTCATTGGTGTAAACACCAGTCACACAAGCTAACCCATGGAGGCAGCAGCAGGCTTTGTGTTTGGTCTGTTGGCTTAAACTAAGAGAGTTTAGTTTGTTAGCACAAAGAGCTGTCAGCTAAAGCCCCGAATGCACTTTGAATACAGACGAACTGAGAAAAAGACTTTAAATACAGCAAACAGTCAAACTGACCACATGTTTTTCTGCTGATCATCCACAGCAGTACGTTTAGCATTCATGCTAGCAGCAGGCTATGACTGTCCACTCAGCACCAACACAGGTAGGAGTGAGCAGTGATGAAGCAGGACTGTGGGCAAGTTTGAGCTACAATCCTATTGGCTTCTCAGTTTCTCCAAAGAAAAGGGGAAAAATTCTTGGTGTTGTGAAGATGTGAGTTGGTCTTGTTGTCGTGGGGCTGGAAGGATGCTGGCAGTGAGAGGCTTTTCATACAGTGTTCAGTAACAGAATGAGAAGAAAGCCACTGCACATGAAACAAGGTGCTCGTAGTGTTTGTTTACTGTGTTTGTGCCACAATGTCAGATCAGTTGTAGATTCACATGCAGACTTGTCCAGTGAAACCAGTGCAAGTACTGCAGTACAGAGCAAAGACTAAGCAAGGGTGTTATTGTAAACTTTAACAAAAGACTGTTATGTGACAAAGAGTAAGTACATTATTTTTATGAGATTGTTCATCATGTCTTTAATTTAATATTTCCAATTTTTCCTTCCTGTCTCATGAAGCTGTTACATTTATTGTTTTTCTCTTAGGATCAATAAGAGGCCAGAATCTCCTGGACCTGAACCCAGCTGTGTTTCCTTAAAGAGCAACGAGTCGAAGGGTGCTGGTGTTTGCTTTAAAGGCTGTTCTTCTGCTGCTGAGAGGTAATGTGTGTCTAGATGTTGTTCCTGACTCTGTATTTCTGAATAAATCCTCATGTTTAATATCAGCTCAGCTCTTTTTCACACATTTCTATGTTGGTATGTGAAGCGGTGTGTGTTGGAGTGTTTCCACAAACACAGCAGTCAGAGTGGAAAGAGTGGATGTTGTAGGAGGTGTTTGTGTAGTGAAGAGGCTGAGTGTCTGTAGGACTCCAGCTGCTCCAGCAGGTGTCTCCTTTGTGCTTTGCTTCAAACACAGTGTAGGGAGGAGCTTCCACTCAGGTGTTTCAGGTGTTGCTGGATGGAGGAGGACAAATAGTTTTTCCCTTCAGTGACACTTCAGCAGCTCAATGTTCTGGGAGATGTTTGTCTTTATGAAGGTTTATGGATTCTTGTTCTTACTTTGGTTAAACTGAGCAATACATTTTCCATCTAACATTTAAAGTAAATTTCCAGGTGAATAAAAGATCTGCAGCTGCAGCCTCTGTGATGTTTCACAGTCTGAAAGTAACAAATTCAACCAGAGTTCAAACAAAGGCTTAATATACGTGTGTGTTTGATATAATGCCAACAAGTACAAACAGGTGTTCTTACAGGTCTTAATCACAGAGGTCTGATAAGTCTGGTGACTTTCACACTCAGCAATTTTGCTGCCTTTTATTTTATATTGGCCTTTTTAAAGCCCTTCAAAGTCTCCCACATTCATACAGAGCTTTTAACACCAAACTCCTTTACAGTCCTTCTCCTCTCACACACGATCACACGACTGATTTGTCTGCAGCAGCTGTGTTACTGCTAGTATTTTATTATGTGTGTAATCTCCTCATATTGTTCCTGTGGTTTAGTTTGACTTCCTTCTGCAAACTCAGCTGCTCTGTTGCTGATACACGTCTCCATGAATATGATTGATCAGATGCTGCCAACACCATGTGTTTCATGTGAGCGCTCAGCTGAAACCCTGGGTTGACTTATCGAGTTAATAACAAGCTTCACGTGACTGTGAATGCTAAAGTGAATCCAGATAAAGGAAAGAGACCCTGCTAATGTTGGACTCACTTCTTAGTGTAGATCCCAGGAGGAAGTTCAACATAGCCATTCTTTGTGCTAGCTCGACCAAACCTGAGACCACAGTGCAGGATAATGATCATCATCTGTCTCTGTCAAGGACATTTAAAATCCACAAATAACAAACATAATTATATTTGATCATTAAAAATATGTTTTCACTTAAAAAAGCATGAGCACACTGGTGGATTACAGAAACATGAAAACTGGTTAACAGTAAAGTTAATTTAGGTGTAAACAAAGTGTCAAACATACTTAAGTAGAAGGACTGATGTTTGTGTTAAAATACCCTCTTAAAGCTGAAATAATGATTCAACTTCTTTCTCCAAAAGTTGATTCAGTTCATCTGGACATAGCGTTTTGTGGGAGAAACATTTCGTCTCTCATCCAGGTGACTCCTTCAGTCTCAGCTGACTGCAGGATTCAATCTTATAAACAGGACATTTGCATAATGACTGAAACCTGCCCACTGAAGGAACAATGGGCTGTGAGGTCAGTTCCTTAATCTTAATTATGCAAATTCTCATGACCATTGATCAACAACCACTGATCAATGGTCATGAGTACCATTCACAGAGAGTTGGGGAACGGCTGCAATCACAGCATGTAAGATGGTGACAGATGTACCCTTAGGCCCCCTCCTCAATTCAGAGATGGTCTTTCCCTTTTCACGTAAATGGCCTCCTTGACTCCGCCTTCAAACCAGCGTTCCTCCCTGTCCGGGATGTTACATCCTCATCATTGAAAGAGTGTCCACTGGCCTGTAGGTGTAAATAGACTGCAGAGTCCTGGCCTGACGAGGTGGCTCTTCTGTGTTGTAGCCAGAGGTTGTTTGGTTTCCTCGATGTATAAATCCTGCCAATCGTCCTGCACTTAACAGCTACACTATGTTACTCTGTTTGTGTCGGGGGACCCGATCCTTGGGGTGGACCAGTTTTTGGCGCAGCGTGTTTTGGGGTTTAAAAGCCACAGAGACCCGGTGTTTAGAAAAAATGCGACTCAGCTGCTCCGACACTCCTGACACATATGGGATAGCTACAGGTTTTCTCTTAGGCAGCGGTTGTCCTTCTCTCCTGGATCGACTGGAACTTTCTTTAGGAGCCTTTCCAGCTTTGACAAAAGTCCAGCTGGGACACATTTACGCTACGTCCAGATGAAGAGAATCAACTTTTGGAGATTTACTTTCCTGGATGATTGAGAATGCATCAAGACGTTCCTCCTAAAGTGTTATTCAGAAAAATGACAAAAAAAGTTTTAAAAATAAGGATTAAAATATTAAAAACTATGTTTTTGAGTTTCCTGATGTAGCACAAAAATATATGAACATAACTGTATATAGGACAGATATTTCACGGTTCTTTTAGGCAGCACCAAAAAACAAAAAGACTATTTTTAAGCTGTCTGAGGTAGTGAGTCAACATGTCACACTGGGTCAAAGGTCAGGGAGTAAAAGTGTGTTTTAAAGGAGGTTTAAAAGCAGCGAGTGAAGGAGCCTGTCGAGGTAAATCGTTCCATAACTGATCAAATTCAGTTGGTGGACCTCTGTGTGAAATCAAGCATCTGGTTCGCAGAGAGGATAACCCTCACATGGGCTGTACAACATTATATAGGGAGACATTGTATTTTTATTTTATTTTTTATTCCTATTTATTCTATTTATCCCCTTTGTATATTTTATTTATATTTGTCTCTGTATTTATATATGTGTATGTATGTATGTATATATATATATATATATATATATATATATATATATATATATATATATATATATATATATATATATATATATATATATATATATATATATATATATATATATATATATATATATATAATAAAACAATTCTGTAACTGTAACTTCGGTCGTTGCTGTGCTTTTTGGAAGTCGAATTTCCCAGAGGAACCCACCCGAGGGATTAATAAAGTTCTATCTTATCTTATCTCTTATCTTATCTTAAAAACAGAGATTATCGTAGCCATCGCTCTCTCGCATGGACGTGGCAGTCTTGCTGTCTGCTGCGAATCCTCCCCGTACCTCCGTGACCTCGTCTGGTATCTGCTCCCTCCTCTGTAAGAGACAGTAAAGGAAAACACGTCTCTGCCTAGTCTTGAAAATCTAATCTTATCATCCATTGTTCTTCTAGGGCCTCTTCTTCTTGTGGCCTCAGCTAACTGCTAATATTTAAATGGCTAACATTAACATGTGTGCCAGCCAGGTTCACATTTATGATGAACTATGATTAATTAACTGATGTTGAAACTGGAGCTTTACTGACCTCTGAAATTCCTCCTAAAGTGTTATTCAGTGTTGTGACAGTCAGCTGCTTCAGCTGCTGCTGGGATGGGCTGTGGCAAAGAGAACAGAGAAAATCCAAATCAGAGTTTTTCTCTGAATTAAAAGCAAGGAAACAACAATATATTCTACATGGTGAAACTGATGGTTTCTGGTGTTTGGGTCTGTTTTTCTGTATTTATGCAGATAAAGTGTAAACTCAGATGAATTATACCATCAAATGTTAAAGGAAAATATCAGGATGAGTGTCTGTGAGCTGAGAAGGACGTGAAGCGACCAGTTTATCCCAGAGCTGAAGCTGCTCTGTGTGCAGAGATGAGCTCAGATTCCTGCTGTGATTGATCAACAGTCACAGAAATGTAGACTTGTAGTTATTACTGCAGTATGGTCACAGCAGATACTGATAAACATGTATTATGAGGATGGATGATCAAGTTTCTCACTCTCTCCTTTAAATCTCAGTTTTTTTCTTCTTCACAGTTTATCTGTTAATTTATTAATGAATAACACTGAAAGAGTTTCTGTTATATTTCCCCTTGAACATCAGCTTATTAGGGCGGCATTAGGAAATAGCCCCCCTCCAAAGAATGAATAAATGAATGATGATAAGAATAAAATGATTAAAAAGCAGAGCTCAGAGTGGTAGAATGGTCAAACATGGATCCACGGGTGGTTCAACTGCATTTGGTGACGTGACCAAAGCAAATCTTTCAAATAATCCCACCATCAACGGGATGTTGTCTCCTTTACTACGGTTACTTTACTTGGTCACCGTGTGAATTTCTTGGAAATGAACCAAATTCTTTTATTTGTTGGTTGTTGCATATTTAACCTCTACAGTCAGGAAAGGAGGAGATGAGGCCTCAACAATGTTGGGTTGTAGCTGTGGTTCAGGTTAGAGTGAGTGTCCATGGAATAAATGTAAGTCAGTGAACTGGAAACATGACTGTGTTCAAACTTTGTTTTCCTTTTTATAATGAGTCTAATCAAAGGTGGACAGAAGTATCTCCACTGTGACTTTTCTGTGTCACCATCAGAGCTTCTGCACAGTGTGGAGAAAGATCCAGAAGCAGAGCTGGACTGCAGACAGCCAGTCAGAGCAGCTGTGTACAAAGTAAGACTGAACATCTGTCTGCTGATGGACTCATTTCTGAAAACTGGACTTCTTGTGTTGTTCAGACATTGAAGAGTTTTCTTTCTCTTTAGTCTCATTGTTTTTCTTTCTTTCAGCAGATGTTGGTCTGCAGGAGGTTTTAGATGAACATAAGATCAGTCTGAGGAGGAGATGTGAACGTGTGACTGAAGGAAGTGATGAAACAGGAAGTAGAACCCTCCTCAACAGGATCTACACTGAGCTCTACATCACAGAGGGACAGAGTGAAGAGGTTCATACCCAACATGAGGTGAGGCAGCTGGAGACAGCTTCCAAGATGGACGCCCTCCATGACGCTCCAATCAGGTGCCAGGACATCTTTAAAGCCTTACCTGACCAACAGAGACCCGTCAGAGTGGTTCTGACCAACGGCGTGGCTGGTGTTGGAAAAACCTTCTCAGTGCAGAAGTTCACTCTGGACTGGGCAGAGGGCTTGGAGAACCAACATGTCAGTGTGGTGGTTCTGCTTTCATTCAGGGAGCTGAACCTGATCAGAGATGAGCAGTACAGTCTTCTGGAGCTGCTCCATGTTTTCCATCCAACATTACAGAAGGTCACAGCAGAGAAGCTGGCTGTCTCTCAGCTTTTGTTCATCTTTGACGGCCTGGATGAAAGCAGACTTTCATTGGATTTCACCAACAGGAAGTTGCTGTCTGATGTCACACAGAAGTCATCAGTCAGCCAGCTGCTGACAAACCTCATCCAGGGGAATCTGCTTCCCTCGGCTCTCGTCTGGATAACTTCCCGACCCGCAGCGGCCAATCAGATCCCTCCTACATGTGTTGACAGGCTAACAGAAGTACGAGGCTTCACTGACGCCCAGAAGGAGGAGTACTTCAGGAGGAGATTCAGTGATGAAGAGCTGTCCAGCAGAATCATCTCCCACATGAAGACATCCAGGAGCCTCCACATCATGTGTAGTATCCCAGTCTTCTGCTGGATCACTGCTACAGTTCTGGAGCACATGTTGACTACAGAGCAGAGAGGAGAGCTGCCCAAGACCCTGACTGACATGTACTCACACTTCCTGCTGGTTCAGACAAAGAGGAAGAAGAACAAGTACCATGAGGGACATGAGACGAGTCCACAGGAGCTCACGGAGGCTGACAGGGAAGTTCTTCTGAAGCTGGGGAGGCTGGCGTTTGAACATCTGGAGAAAGGAAACATCATGTTCTACCAAGAAGACCTGGAGCAGTGTGGTCTGGATGTGACAGAGGCCTCGGTGTACTCAGGAGTTTGTACAGAGATCTTCAAAAGAGAGTGTGAGATCTTCCAGAAACCAGTCTACTGCTTTGTTCATCTGAGCATTCAGGAGTTTCTGGCTGCTGTCTACATGTTCCACTGTCACACCAACAGGAAGACAAAGGTGCTGAAGAACTTTTTGGGAAAAAAATACAACATGTCCTCTCTGGATGATTTCCTGAGCAGAGCCATGTATAAATCCCTCCAGAGTAAAAATGGCCACCTGGACCTGTTTGTTCGCTTCCTTCATGGCCTCTGTCTGCAGTCCAACCAGAGACTCTTAGTAGGTCTGCTGGGTCAGACAGAGATCAGTCCAGGAACCATCCAGAGAGTCATCAACAACCTGAAGGAGATGAACAGTGATGGAATCTCTCCTGACAGAAGCATCAACATCTTCCACTGTCTGATGGAGATGAACGACCTCTCATTATTTCAGGAGATCCAAGAGTTCCTGAAGTCAGAGAAGTTACTCTCTGAGATCCAGTGCTCAGCTCTGGCCTTCATGCTGCAGATGTCAGAGGAGGTTCTGGATCAGTTTGACCTGCAGAAGTACAACACATCAGAGCGGGGACGACAGAGACTGATTCCAGCTGTGAGGAACTGCAGAAAGGCTGGGTGAGTCCAGATGTGATCATTAACATCATTGATCAGTGTAGGTTAGTAGTTTAATTTTGAAAATAAAATCAGATTGTAACCACAAAGTGTTTGTGTCCGTACGCTGCAACCTTCCACACCATTCCTTTATTGTACAGACTCAGCAGCAGCTCCATGGATCCCAAATCCAAGAGTGGAGAACAGATTTGAAGTGTGTCACATCCATGCAGTCACAGCTGTTTCCACCATATTTCCACTGATATTAATCCTGTTCAATGACACGTTTCATATCAGTGAATATGTTCTTTAGGACGTCCACTGACATGTTTAAGTGTCCTGCTGGAAATCACTCAAATCATCCATGAAATCCATGAAAAATCCTTTTAGTGTTTCTAACTTCACCCTCTGTCCTCTCTCTCTCTCCATCCTCCTCACTGCTTCTTTCACTGATAATCACACAAACATCGTATTCAGCTACAAAATAACACAATAATATCATCTGATGATCATTATTATAAGAGCAGGATCCATATTTGATATCAGAGTAACACACTGCTTGGTTATGTGCAGTCATCATCAGTGACTGTGGGTCAAACAGAAGCTCTCTGATTGGTTGCTGACCTTGGTCACCTGTCCACTCTCACCTGTTTGTGTTTGCTCTCTCTTTGCTGTCTCCATCCTCTCTCTCCTTTCTCTCCCTCTCTGTCTTTGTACGTCACTCAGGTCCAATGGAAACAGTGACATTTACAAACCAATCAAAGACAAACTGATCCATGTCAGGTTATAACAATATTCAAAGTGAATACAGGCTGCTGCTGGACACAGACAGGTAACATCATTTTGACTTGCTGTCACATGGATCTGGACTCATAAACACTGAAGCCCTGAACAGGAATACAAATCATTTTCTGCCAACTAGCGACACACCAGCAGATAATGGCTCAGAAAGCTAAAATGAGCCAATCATTTCTGTGTTTAGTTCCCCTGAAATCAGATCTGATATCAGCAGCTCTGAGTTCATTCATCATTATTGTCCAGTGATGAGATTTCTGCTCCGTTTGGTAACAGTCAGCAGGTTTTTCCTGCGTGTGGACGTGAACAGTCGTACCTGACAGCAGGTAGCAAACAGAGATCATCTTTCCAGCTGGAACTCTTCACTGAGCTGAACTCATTCAAAATGTTCTGGAGTCAAAACAGGAAACAGTCCAAATGTGTGTCTTCACTCTGACTCTGGATCAGATCTCAGTGACAGACTGTGGACATTATGGAAGCCTAAATGTGACACCATCTTCCTCCTTCATCTGCAGATTAAAGCCAAACAAAGATTCTCATTAAAAGTCTGCAGGTCTGAGAGAGACTCAATCGTTGTGTCATGTCAAACACAGTAAGAGGAGCTGAAGCACAGATGTGAAGAGCAGATTCATCAGATTATGACCTCACTCTGTTTTGTCTTCATATACATTCAGTCTGTGTTTATAATGCAGATTTTCTGCTTTTATAATAACACATTTTATATTTTCTATCATCACAGACTGACTCACTGTGGACTCTCAGAGTCTCACTGTGAAGTTGTGGCCTCAGCTCTGAAGTCCAACCCCTCCCATCTGACACAGCTGGACATGAGTTGGAACAAGCTGCAGGATTCAGGTGTGAAGCTTCTGTGTGCTGGACTGGAGAGTCCAAACTGTCGACTGGAGACTCTGAGGTGAGTTCACTGACTGCGGCTGTTGTTGTTTTTCTATATTTCAGGTCTTTGATGTTTGAAACTTTCTTTAGTTCCTAAATGTTCAGGATGTGTCTGAAGACAAATGTGAAGAAGTTTGAGTGCTTTCAGAAATGTTGTCTTTCCAAACGACTGAACAACAGTTTTTCCTTTTGGCTCCAAACAGAAGTGACAGACTTGAGCAGGGTTCATTTAAAGGCTGACAGAAGTGGAGTGGTGACGGGGAGATGTTTGACAGGACAGTGTTTCAGCCTCCACAGGTTCATGTTGTGCTCCATCAGTCAGTGAAGATGAAGTCGGTGCTGATGAGGCTGTAGAGTGTGTGAGGGATGTGAATGAGGATGATGAAGATCTGATGATAGCAGATAAAAACAGGCTGCAGAGACTTTGAGCCATACAGGGCACACAGTGTGTGTACAGAACAGCTGAAATCATTATGGAGGCCTCACTGGAATATGGAAGCATCACAGTACAGCTTCAGTGAAGCATTAAAGTCTCTGATATGAGATGAGAAATGAAGCAGCCAGAGCTTTTTCATGAGTGGAAATCCACTGTGACTGTGAGCTGCTGCTACAGCCTCCAGATTAGCCAGCAGCTCATCCTGCTCAACATTTTCTCACCAACTTTAATAGAAGTGTGATGTTTTCAGCTGGAGTGATGGTCAGGGTGGCCTCCCTCTCCTCTTCTTCTCCTCTTCCTCTTTCATTTGTAAAGCCACTTCTGCTGCTTTCATTCATTTGGAAGTCCTGTAGCTGAGTTTGGGAGAGACTAACAGCCTCGGCAGCAGAGGGGAGAAAGGCTGTAACTGTTGGGTCTGTGTTTCCACAAGCCCCGCTAATTCTAGAGACTTATTCATCATGAAGAAAACAAGACAGTCGATCGATCCATTACTTGCGCAAGGGAGGCCTCGTCTGTGTCCAGCACGACAATGACCCCAATGGTGGCCTCCTCTCGCTGCCTTTTATTGACAATCTTCAAACAATAGTTTACAAAGCACCTCCCCTTGCAACCCCCCTTTGGTTACATAGACAAGGCACTGTATGTAAGTGTGTGTGTGTGTGTGTGTGTGTGTGTGTGTGTGTGTGTGTGTGTGTGTGTGTGTGTGTGTGTGTGTTACCTCCTGCTGACCAAAGGGTCATAAACCCAGGAAGTTTACATCAAAAGAAACAGATCTTCCAGATAGGATGTATCTACAATAAAACCTCCCCCAGCACAGAGTGGCTGGAAAGGTGGCCAGGATCAAAGGGATGGCTTTGATCCTACTGCTTGAACTAAGACTGTACAAATTTAAGAAACACAATGGCAACATTCAACAATTAGACTTAACATTTCCCTCCTTTTTGTCATTGTTCTTAAATTTCAACTTATGCACCCTTTGTTTGGACAGTGTCAGTATAGATTTCATTCATACACAGTAAACTACATCCTATACATAAGCAAATCAGTATCAACAGTCCAAAAACAGGAATTAATTTTTTCAAAAGAAGATGCCACCAAGGACCAGACGGTAACCAAGCTATCCAGCCTTGTGGCGGATCTACTCCTGTCGTGCAATTCATTATGTATTTCTTCAAGTAAACAACTGAATGTCAAAGGTCAAACAAGAAGAATCATCATTCTCAAAAATCATATGTCACTACAATCCAACTGTATACAGACATAGGTATTTAAACGCATCAGTTGACTTTATTGTTTGTCCATATGGCTCTCAGCTAACTTCAAAGCTGCAGCCTGGTCAACACCCTTCTTTATGACTCCTATCAACCCCCCAAATCTTTTCACTGTAGGCATCCTGTGGGGGTTAGAGTCAACTGGTGAATTATCTGCATTTACAACTCTTCTCCTGTCCTGTTGTCACCACAGAAAAAGCTTTGTAAAGGAAATTGGATCAAGCTGTTTTGAACTTCTTGGCTCGAAACCTCAAGTGTTCATGATGTAATGTAGACAAAAGGCTTCTCTGTTTACATCCTTCTTGCAGAAAACAAAAAGAATAGGTGATGTTGCCATGTTCCATGGTTGATCTCCAACTTGGGCTAATCCATTGTCCTTCATACACATAGGCAATTGGCCTGTTTCCAGTTCGTTTAGCTGTTCAATGTCCTGCAACAAGTCATATTCTTTGAGTCAGACGAGCAGGTCTGTCTCACCAGAGCAGTTCACCTTCCCAGCTACTGGTGAATCAACCTTCCATTCAGGTTCAGAGCAGTTGAAAAGTTGGCAGTGTTCCCGATGTGTTGCTAAAGCAACCAAACAAACTGCCTCGCTCTCAGTGATGCTATAGGGCCACAGTCCAGAAGAATGTGTAGCCAGTGGCATCACAAGCATAACCATTGGTCTCATTCTTTATGTGAGCGGTTGTGTTCTTAAACTGCCACCAGTAGTTGTTGAAAACCCATGCTGGTACTGGGTGTGGTTTGCTCTGTTCCAGTGCGCTCCCTGTCATCCCACTCAGGGTCCACAGGCACAAGAAGATGCACAGCACATTCCCAGCCATTCTGATGAGTACCTGTGGCTCAGTTGGTTTCTTCACCGGATTGAGACGAGGGGCCCTGGAGGCTTTCCCCCCCCTTTGTTCCCGGTCTTCCTGCCACTTACTCCGAGCTGGCCTGGATGTGTGTCACCTTCTTGCAGTGCGCTTGATATATCCAAGTGTTCCTTCCAGCAATCTTCACTGCTGTGGTCGTCGTCAGCAGCATCCGATATGGACCTTCCCACCATGGACTGGACCAGCACTTCCTCTCCATGGCCTTATCAACATCCAATCTCCAGACTTCAGACTCTGCTCCTGCGGAGAAACAGAATCATCTGGCAGATCATTTGTTCTCATGACTACTTTACTTTTAAACATTTTCAAGCATCTAATCTGCTAATACGCTCTCTCTTCTGCTTTTCTATCATCACTACAGAAGACTGGAACTCTAAATGCTCTAACATGTGTAATCTCAAAGAGTCAGACCATTCTCTGTTGGAGTAATCCTCATGTACTTATTCTATACAGTCTAACCATGTCCTGCCTGTCTTCCTAAATCTTAACTTTACTGTTCCATTAGTTCTCTCTGCCTGCAAAAGTTTTTTTTTTTAAAAAGTATTTAATAATCCTAGAATGAGTATAACGACTGCTCATTTCCCTCCTGTTTGAGACATGGCAAAGCCAATGGCTCAAAATAGCAGCAGTCTTATACAAATTATCAGGCAGTACTGGTTTATCACACAGATAAAAAACATCATCCTGCAAGCTTGCTCCCTCTGTAAGTCACAACTGTTTTCCTGCTGTAGGTGAGTGGGCCTGCATGTCTGCTGATGCTGTACTGATAAAAGGTTAACACCATGTTTAACTACAGCTGCTTCTTTTGTGATCTTATCTGCAAAAACTTTCCCTAATGCAACTGGATCTTTCCCTCACATGTGTGCTGCACATTTACAAATGGCAATTCTACTGGTTAATAACACTGCCTCCAGCAGATTTTGCAAGAGTTTGGTGTGTTCTGCAGGTTTCCCTGTAGAGGTTGTCACACCTCGTCTCACTCACTGCACTACAAAGAAATGTACAGTAGCAAATGTATACTGCCTATCAGTGTATATTGTCTCTCTACAGCTTTACACACTTCCGTTAAAGCTAGCATCTCTGCTGCTCAAGCAAATATGAAACATGCTAGTTGTCCTACATAGATAACTTTCTCTCACTGTCTGCTACAGTAAAACGTGTTCTAGTCTGTCCCTCTGCTGTTGTAAAACTCAAACCATCAGCAAACCAAACCTTTCCCTCAACGAGTGGCACATCTATTAAGTCATCCCTCAGCTTACACTTCTTCTCCTCGCGCTCTCTACACTCATGAGAAGTGCCCTCCTCCGTTGGCAAAAAGGGTTGGACAGATTCAGAATTGTGCACCACTTTATGGTAATATGTGTGGTTGTGAGAGTAACATTAAAGACAAGTGTCTTGTAGGTGTCAGAAATGTAAGTTTAGTCTGCAGTAGTAGACATCTACCTCGTGTGGAACTAACAATGTCAAAAGGTGAAATAAACTATTGAAACATTGTACAGCTTAAGCTGCTGCACATACTGATCTCACGCATGGAGGTAAAGCACGAGCAACTAGAGCTAATCTTTTAGGATAGTAAGTTACTGGCTTCACTTGTGGAAAAAGTGCTGTTAGTTATTTTACAGTCACCTGGCATTTGTGCTGTTCACAGAACCACAAGTCCATTGCTGGACCTCCTCTGCGCTGTCACTTTCTGGAGCTTGGCACGCTCCCTCAGGTTCCATTTTCCAACGCTGCTGAAGATTTAACCCTAGAACACTATCGCTATAAATAGTAACACGATCACTAATGCCGGGTGATTTTTACCCGATATAATATAACCAATGAAAAGTAATCAAATATATCAAAATATGACAACACATGACAAATTAGAGTGGTCTTCTTTTACTTTCAACTGTGCCATGTCTAACAAAATGAAAAATAAAACTCCTAAAACAAAATAATGACTCTGGAAAGCTGGTCTTTGGTCCACCCATTCCTGGGACATTTGAGACTTCCCTGGTGATGGCACAGGCTCCTCGACACGCAAACAGCTTAGTTGTCTTCCTTAACGTCAACGTCGAAACTCTTTCATCTTATTTAAGATTTGCTGTGCAAAGTCTCCTCGTGACGATCCTTTGGAAGACCAGTAACACAGCTCTCTGTGCTGAAGGTGATCTCCGATCCTCCTGAAAACTCTCTCCTGGCCTCAGCTTCCATCTTGTGGACGATCCTCTCAGTCACTCCTTCTCGTCATGGCACCTCACGATATCTACAAATTAAAAAATGACACTCCTCTCGCCACACGGCTTTCGCCATGTGTCAACTCCCCAATGAGACATGTACAAGAGTGTTGCACAGTCTCCCTAAAACAATCTCCAAGGTTTGTCCCTTGGAGCAGCTTCACTCCAAGCTGTAACCCTGTGTAAAAACATTAGTCAGCATTGAAATGTTCAGCTTGTTTAGCTCCCAGCTCCTGTATCCTAGAAGACAAAGTCTTAAAATTAAAACAACTTCACATTTGCAACCAACTATAGATCATAAGAGTAATAAAGTATTCAGCATCACAGAGACAAGTATCATTGCAGGTTTATTCTAAATCATTAAACTCCTACTTTTCCCCATAATTTGTTCCAAATTATTTAACATCTCACCGTCATTCCACATTGTAATCAGTGACGTCCCTTAAGTTTGTTACTCACCATGAGCCCAACAGTGTGGTCAGATAATGGGCCCCGATGTAACTATTCTGTAACCACTGCACATCTGTTCAATTGTCACTCGTCTGTCTGTGCTGAATCCTTTACAAGCACTCTTAAAGAAAAACAACATTAGCCAAACACAAGGTTCATCCCGGTTGTCAGGTGTCGGCCATCCAGATTCCAGAGGAGCTGTGAAAAGTCATAAAGTTAACACTCGCTGTGGAAAAAGTAACAATGGTCTCATCACAGTATGTCTCACACTGCATTCATTTCTTCCCTGTAACATTCTCTCAAAAACACAGTGTAATTTCATCATCAACATATAGCCTGTAACTACAGTTCTCTTCATACAAAATCTCAGTAATCCTGTGGTAGAGAAACATCATTAAGTTGTGTCCTGCTGTAAACCACATGATCAAATCACATGATTAACCATCTGCTGTAAAGAGAAATGTAAATGTTAGCGCTGCGCAGGTGTGTACACACTTTCTCACAGTAATCTCTGTGAGCAACACAAGGTAGTGAATGACACACACATGGTAAATTCACAGACATAGAATTTAAACTAAAAAGGTTAAATTTTCAGAGTTCACATAGTCATGTGACCCAAGTTTCCTCCTGTGGTCTCCTTCTGCTCCTGCAACAGAGACACACACAGAGACACATCCACACCTTTGTCAGGTGGGGGTTGACTTCACACAATGGTGTTAAGTCAGTCAGTCTTGTCAGCTTTTGTCAGTCAGTCAGTTTCCCATTTATTTTAAAACTCTTACTCATTCACTCAGTGATTCCTTCTTTTGCTAATTGTGGAAATTATCGTCGCATCCGTTTCCACGCTCAGCAAAACAACGTCATTTCAAAAAGAAAAATAATTTAGACTGGATTTTCTCGCTGAATCCTTTTGGACAGGAACTTGTCTCAAATAAGTGGATTTCTCCTGAGCCCATTTTAATTTTGGAGAAGCTCACTTTGCAACAGTTTTCTCGACGACGCTTCGATTCTGATCGTGCTCAAACAGAGATCATCAAACAAAACTTTCAGTGCACCATGAAAGTAACAAAATAAAAGAAAGAAAATAAAGGAAATCAAAGGAAAGAAAGGCCTTGTTTAAGTCATGACACGTGTTCTTCATGCCAGGGGGATAAATCGTCACAACCCAATTGGCAGGCTCAACTTAAATAACAAAAGACAAATCAAACAGCCAGTTTAATCTCAAACATTCATCCAATCAGCCATACACACAACATACAGCATAACCCTGTTGTCTTAGCACATAATAAGTTTTAGTTCTCATGTAACTAAATGTGTGCCATGGTAAAACTTCTTCACACACCAGAAACTCACAATCAGCTCACTCAGCTCACTCATTTAAGACCTCTCATCTATGATGCAACCATCTGTCCTCCTATAATATTCAGTCCACTAGTCTATGTATCACTTTCATCTTACTAGTGACTTGGACAAGATGACAAACAGAATCTCATGCTTAAGATGCTGTCTGGTCTTCATGAGTATCATTTATGTGTAAATGCATGTAGGGTTAGTATAGTTACTGCATTTTCAGTATGTTTTTGTGTTCTTCTCTCATCACACTTTCATTATTCTCATCACTGCTTAAAACAACACACATCTCTCTGTTTTTTTTTCTTTAACTGTACTTTTCTCCAAAACAGAAAATAGCATTACAGCTGTTTCAGACTTAGAAACACCAAACACTCTTCGTGCTATCATTCATCCACACAACTATTTTATTTCTTTTTGTCCACTGGGCAGGTGACCTGCAGAATCACGTCTGCCCCAGCTGGATACCTTTCACACACACCATGACGTCAGACACACTCACGGACTGGATCAGGAGAAAAACTTTCTTCATCTTCACACTCTGGGACAGAAACACCATATGTTTTTTTTGTTTGTTTGTTTGTTTTGTGTCAGGGATGGATATGTAGTTGTAACGTTTGTGTTCACTAACTTTACTTTCTGTTTCCTACCCTGCCCAGTCTGTCTTGGACTCAATGCTTCTCCCAATGTCTCTCCATACTCAGCCTCTGCTCTCTCACGCTCTTCTCTGGCTCTACTTTCTGCTAACATTCTTGCTTCTCTCCTCTTCTGAACCTGCTCCAGCCACAACTTAGCAATTGCTAACTGCAATTCCTTCCTCTGCTTCGCTTTACCTGTTTTACCAGCTACACTTACAGCTATTCTTTCTACCAGCATTTTACACTGAACTTCCACTAATGTCCCTTCAAATCCACATTTCTTACGCCAACAACCTACATACTGCATGCTGCCTGGTAAAAATTTCTCCATAAATTTTAAATCTCCTTCTAAGGCAGACTTACACATTTTATTCTCCATTAACAATCAGCCACACTCACGCAGACCACGTCTGGCCCGCACACACACACAACATAGGCCTATCGCTTGCGTCTGCACGCACAGCTAGCGCTCTCTGTTGAAAACTCTCAAACGCCCCATATGGCGGAGAATTCAACCTTCGGACACTCTCTAACGCCCCAAATGGCGGAGATTCCGGACTCCTTCACGGCGGAGACGCCGAACCTAGGTTATCTCCACGCCCCAAATGGCGGAGAACTCTCTACGCCCCAAATGGCGGAGAAGCCTGCGTCTCTCTCACGCGGCTAGCGCGCTCCCGGACTCACGTTTAACGCACAGCCCGTAGCCGCTCTCTAAGGCCTTCTGTACTCACTGTTTGTTTACGTTCATGGGAAGAGCCTCTGGATCCCGTCAATCGTCATCCATCCCGAGGGGAGGTCAGGAGCAAACTTCCCGGCCTGGTGGCAAGCCAAAAACACCAGGGCTTTACGTCAATCATCCCAGACGTTGCGGTGGCGTCCTCTCCCTCTCCTCGGTGGATGCAATGTGTTAGGCTCTGGCTCCGAAGGACCAAATAAATGTTGGGTCTGTGTTTCCACAAACCCCGCTAATTCTAGAGACTTATTCATCATGAAGAAAACAAGACAGTCGATCGATCCATTACTTGCGCAAGGGAGGCCTCGTCTGTGTCCAGCACGACAATGACCCCAATGGTGGCCTCCTCTCGCTGCCTTTTATTGACAATCTTCAAACAATAGTTTACAAAGCACCTCCCCTTGCAACCCCCCTTTGGTTACATAGACAAGGCACTGTATGTAAGTGTGTGTGTGTGTGTTATGTGTGTGTGTGTGTGTGTGTGTGTGTGTGTGTGTGTGTGTGTGTGTTACCTCCTGCTGACCAAAGGGTCATAAACCCAGGAAGCTTACATCAAAAGAAACAGATCTTCCAGATAGGATGTATCTACAATAAAACCTCCCCCAGCACAGAGAGGTTGGAGAGGTGGTCAGGATCAAAGGAATGGCTTTGATCCTACTGCTTGAACTAAGACTGTACAAATTTAAGAAACACAATGGCAACATTCAACAATTAGACTTAACAGTAACACCACCACTTTACTCTGTTCTACCTGTCACATCATTTTATCAGGAAACAAATATGCTCATGTTTTTACTATGTTTGTCTTGAAGATGTAAGAAGATCACATGGTGCTTTTTATTATTGTGTTGGTTTGTTTGCTGTCTCTTGGATGGAGCCCAGCTGTGCGTGGCCCCTGGGCCTGTGGTCAGAGTGTGTGCTGGATAATCCGGCCCAGGATGAGGCCAAACTGACATGGGATGAAATGTCTGTCACATAATTGAGCTTTGTGAGAAATGTACGACTTTAATGTGAAACATTCAGAGTTTTTTCTCTTGTTGTGTTTGAAGCAAAGTTACAGAGGTTTGATTACAGACACAGCTGAGAGTTTGTAATCTGTCATCATTTTAAAAGGTTTACATTTCTTCAGTATATCCACATTTGCAGCTGGTACCTCAACCTCCACTTGTCCAACACAACTGCTGTCCACTGCCTCCATGACATTGTGATTTTGCTGTTGGTCTTCTGTCAGATCTTCATCAATCACTTCTGCACGGGGCACACCTTCAGACTCTGCAGCTGCATAACGAAAGCCTGTAAGATAAAATTAGACATAAGGTAAATGTACACCAATATTCCAATGACAGGTGTGTGATTCATCTGGAAGTTATGTGCGGATTAGTGTACAGTGATAGCAATTTAGTATGTTTTTAGAGGGGGGGGGGGGGTTGTTTACCTCCGATGGGTGCTCTTTTTCGCTTCCGTTGCATACGCCTTGAGTGCCGGTCCGAGTCTGATACAGGTATGTCGTCATGCCCCATGTGCAGTGTTGGTGCCCAGTCTGGATTTGTTACATCCATTTCATATGCTGGTTTGCCTGCAATAATGCCAAATCATAAGCTACTCAGTCGACATGATGTGGTTCTGCAGCATCACACATTAGCATGTTTTATCTCATTATCTATGACCTCAGCACGTTGAAAATAACACTAAAAGCCTTTCAAGAGTGATATGAATTAATTTAGAACTCACCGGAAAGAAAATGCCGTGAGCAAACCAACAAAAAGCTGGGGATTGCAGAGAACTCGATATCCCCTCGTCTCACCGCTGCAATCCAAGCCTGACGTCTTTGTTTAGTAATATCGGATACATGGGATCCCTCACGTTGCCTCCAGGATGGAAAACGATGAAAAGAGAGCCCGTTATCCAGCTTCTTGCCTTCACGATCGTGTGATCTAACGTTGCAACCGACAACACAACACGTACGATCCATAGCTGAAATGGTATCCTTTGGCTGGCCTACTGTCATGGCGGAAGGGGGCATGGCCCATCTCCCGTGACATCACGCTCCAAAGCCCTATAGGTGGGAAAATGTACCATGTCGACCAATCAAAAATGATATGGAAACATGACATTTGGTTGTTTAGCAAAAGGGGGAAGTTTTAGGAGTGACCGGCAAGAGAGAGCGAGTGAGCGAAAGAGAGAGAGAGTTTTGATACGTGAGAGATTTGTGACGTTTACCGTGTTTGGTCTCAAGTTAGTTTGTTGTCTTGTGTATTTAGTGTGTAGCTGTTGTTTTGTTTTGTGTGTCAGTTCTACTAGTGATCGTCACAGTTGCTGCCTTAAAGCCAACAAAGGCAGATTGCAGTGTAAACGCTGAGTGACACACCTGCTGTCAGACCTGCAGGTTTATCCCTGTGCTGTTCTCATATGTGTTAGAGTGACACAAACTATTGTTTGACACCTGATTGTTCTGTAAATAGTTTGAAATGATTATATGAAAAACGTCTGAGCCTTGGCTGCATTTTTTGGTAAATAGTACCATATAACTTTGTTGTTTGCAAAACGTGTGCGTATTTTTAAAAATGTACAATCTCTATTTGCATTTCAAGTTATGAAGATGATTCGTTAAACATGTGTGTGGTTTTTACAGTCAAAATATCACTTTCTACTTGTATTTTAAATTTTGTCTGAATTTAGATAAATTGTGCTGATACAGTTGGTCAAAATGAGAAAATAACAGATTGGCAAGATAAACTGTTTTTAAAGGTAAAATATAGAGGCCACATCAAAAGTAGTCAAGAAGGGTTAAAGGCTAAAAGCAAAGTTGTCACCAAGTACTGTTTATATTTGTGTGTATTGCTGCAGCTTTTTTGAGTATTAATTTGGTGCCTTTGTGTGAAATAATGGTATTGTGAGTGATCCATATAGTCACAAAGAATAGCCACTTGTTTCTGTGCTACCAAAGTTCCCCGGCTTTCATTCAAAATGTGTTTATCGTCAGCACCTGCACATTAAACTACTTAAACATTATAAATGTCTTCAAGCTCACACTGAGGCCTGTGGGGTACTATCAGCCACTGAGACAGTACACACATTTATATGTGTTTGTATATGAATATTTCATACTTTAAGACTGCCTGTTTATTTAAGGGAGATGAACAAAATACATTGGAATTGTACAAAATAATATCATGGATGATAAATTAAATAGATTTTAAGTAGATGCTTGTGCATTCTTAAAGTCTTATATGTTGAACTGAACTATGTGATCTGTTCAAAGCCTTAATCTTAATTTGAAGTGAAATGTGCATTTTGAGTTTATACACTATGTATATAAGGCGACCGTTTCCTTTTGCAGTATTTTTGTGTGGTGTACTTTTCTATGTCTTAACAAAAGGGGAACAAAGGTGTTTAAGTTCACCTAGGATGATGTGTTTTAATTTTCACATGGTCTTGCTTGAATTTGACCCTGACAAAGGCGTATGAACTCTGTCAGCTGTTTGGAGTTTCCATTTTCTAAACTTCTACATTCTGAACCTTCTTCAGCTCTGAACAGATGATGAAACACTGAATGATTTCAAGCTCACACTTTGTCTAATAAACTTACATCTTTCATTCTTTATACAGATTGATGGACTGTGGTTTGTCAGAGATCAGCTGTGATTATCTGGCAGCAGCACTGAAGTCCAACCCCTCCCATCTGAGAGAGCTGGAGCTGAGCTCCAACTACAAGCTGCAGGATTCAGGAGTGAAGCATCTGTGTGGTTTCCTGGAGAGTCCAGGATGTGGACTTGAAACTCTGAGGTCAGTCAGCATGTTTTAGTTGTGCTGAGATGAATATGATGTGAAAGTTGTGCTGACACTAAACTGCAGACATCAGGCTGATATTATACTGATCCACACTGAGGATCTTCATGGTAAAGTCTGTTTTCTTCTTCTCTGGTTTAGTCCATTGACTGCAGCAGAACAATGTTCACATTTCAAACCTTCAAAGAAGAAGAAAAATCCTCCACTGGATAATTCACTGTGAAACTCTCCAACTCTTCATTCCACCTTAAAGTCTGTCTGACACTGAAATCCAAAGCAAAATGTGCGTTTGCTTTACAGACAGCAGTCCAACACAAACATACACACATCATCCAAAACACAGTCCAACATCCAAATCTCCTCCACTGCCAGCATGAATGATGGGAAAGAGAAGGAGGAACACTCTGACATTCAGGGTTAGAATGAGTTTCATGAAGCAGACTGTGAAGATCAAAGCTGCATTAGAAAGCTTACATGAATGAATGAGTGGACAGAAGTGGACAGAGATCATCTGAAGCACTTCAAAGGCTTTAAATCAGCACATTTCTCTTTATTCTTTATCAACTCTGTTAGTTTCTCTCAGTTTTCTGTGGAATGAAGCTAACAGCAGGCTAATAAGATGCTGACCAATAGGTTTCTATTAAAGGTTGTAATTTGTATATGAAAAAGTGCTTTGGCTCAGCAGGGATCAGCTTACAGGTAGAATACAGCTGCTGGATGGGATTAGCATGTCATAGCTATCTACCAAACTGCTAACTGGGGGATTTCAGGCCATCTATGGATCATTTTTGCTAACTGTTTATTCAGCTTAGGCTCACAGGGCTGCAGCCTGTGCCCTAGCTGTCATAGGGCAAGAGGCGTGGTCCACCTGCACAGGTGAGCAGTCCATCACAGGGCCAACAGAGAGAGACAGAGAAGCACTCTCTCACATCCACACCTACAGCCAATTTAGAAGCACCAATGAACCTAAGCAGCATTTCATTGGACTGTGGGAGAACATCCAACCTCCACAGAAAGGCCAACAAGCTTCAACCTACAACCTTCTTGCTTTAAGGCACTAGTGCGAACCACTTTTCCCCATTTCAGCCCAAATCCTGCATCTTCCTGTTTCTGACTCCAGGCCAGCTCCACTAACACTTTCTCATCAGACACTGCCACCTAGTGGAGGAAGTCTTAGTTCCATTTGAAGCTTCAGATGACAGTTAGTTCCTTTACAAAGAGGTGGAGGTGGTGGGGCCACAGCACCATCATCACTGAGTGCCATAGGACACTTAACCTTTGTTTCCATATGCTGGGAACTTCCTGTTGTTCCAAGGAGGACTGGAAAATGTGTGAAAATCTCCCAGTCAGTTCCTCACAGCACACTTCAATCATTTCCCTCCCACAGCATCAGGACCAGGGCTTTTTCTCTCTTTGGTCCCACTAAGAGATTTCCACACAAACACCTCATCAGTGGGACTCTCAGAGCTACCAGCCCTTTGCTACAATCACAAAGCTCTTCATTGAAATCAATGATATCAAAGCTGGAATCAAATGAGTCCAAGTCTTCTGCTGATTCAGCATCACATTCATCTTTGCTCCTTGTTCTGCATCCCCACCATGGACTTCATTCCTTTCCAAGCCATCCTTGAGTGTCCTTTATTCAGCTCATCCTCTGCTTTACTTTTACACCTGATTTTAGCTGCTTTATCTCTCTTTCAACAAGTTTCTGTGCCTCAATCTTTTTCTTCTCTCCCTCATAACAAGACAGCTTCTTCTGCCTGAGAACATGTTGGAGTGATTTACTAATCCAGGGCTGCTTATTGGGGAAAATACTTCCTGTTTCCAAAGTAATCCCCATTTTTCCCAGAAAGAAATGTAAGTAGAAATCGATGATCTAAGTGAGAACATGAGCCTTTAACAATAGCAGCAAAATATCTCTCCAATCTCAATACTCCCTCTCTCGACCTCTGGAACACCAGAGGTCACAATACATTGTGTTGGGTCACTCCTCGGCCCACTCAGCTGCTTCCATGTCCATCCATGGCATCGTGGACATCGGGGTCACCACTCCCGCTCTGACCCTCTCTAGCCGTCCTCTGGCTCAGCAAATCAGACAACCTCATGTCATCTAAGTGGTCCAGTAATAAACACCAGCTCCCCCTCGAGAACACTCCATGCGTAAGATTAGGTTTTTTCTGCGTCCCTCTCTTGTGGTCCATCATGCCTCGGGCCTCCAGGATCCTCACCCCCCTGTGGTCGCCGAGATCTTGTGTAAAGCAAACCAAACACCTTTTCCTGCACCTCCCTAACTTATCATCTTTGGGACTCTTTAATCAAAAGCCTGATCCTAATTATCTTCTTGACTTATTGACTTGTATTTATATATATTCTTCAACGTTACTCATCAGTTTAAAACTCTTAAAACGCTGCTTTCACGTCCCTGCATGCGTTTCCTGTCGCTTGCCTTATCTAATCATCAACATCCTGTACACAGAACTCTCGCTGCTGCAAGGCCTCCACTCTGACCTAGAATCTCCTTTCACAAGAAAATCATTATAAGCGCCTATTCTACTAAAAGATCCAAAAAAACAACCACTTTAATCAATTAAGTTTAAACATATAAGCAATTACTCCTGCATACATTTTATCATAGCTAAACGCTGCCTTGAAACAACTCCTGTGTGTTAACACTAACTTCATTTTAAAACTCACATTTCCTATGTTATAACCTGTTTTTGGTATAGCCTTTTTATTTCATCTTGCTCCTTTGATGTAACAATACCTTCTCATTCTAGTTTATCAGACTTAACCAAAATATATGCTTTCCTTCCTTTGGTCCTTCTCTAAAGCAAGAAACTCCTATTCAGTTCCTCTTTTCTGTCACTTGTTACAGGGCCAGCTCAAGTTCAGTTAAACGCTAAATTAATTTGAGGCCTTTTGCCTGGAATCAATACTGTCATGTGTGTTTATGGACTCTATATGTCTGTAAGCGTGTGCAATCCTTCAATAACTCATATCATCCTCACAGTAGATTGGCTAATCATAGCGCTAGCCAAAGGCTCGTGACCCACAAGAGACGAATTGAGCCACAACTCCCTTAAAGGCACAAAATGCAATATGTATAAAAAGTCATTTCTACGTATAAGCTCTCCCCTTTATCCTAAAAATAAATCTATGTAATATCTGTATGTGTGTCTTCTATTCATTAATGTAATTGTCAGTTATTTTCTCTCTTTATTTTACCTTCTTTTTGTTTACCTCTTTGTTTGTGACGTGGACATCCCTAAACCATCCTGAGTTCCGGCTTCAATTTCAACCCAATTGTACCCTCTATTCTCGCAGTCGAACTCGTCTGGGCTTCACCTTCCCACTGGCCCCTGTGCCCTTCTCTTAGTGTCCTTTGTTGTCTTGTGATCCCCAGCAAACACAGTCTGTTTCTTCTCTGTTTCTTCTCCGTTGCTCTTTTCAGTATTTTCCTTTTAGATTAAATCCCAGCCTGGCAAAATATCCCATTCAGTGTCTTTAAACAGTTATGTCACACTGTTCTTACCAGCCTGCAGTTCACCGTGCATTTTCCATCACGTGCTTTTCTTCCATGCTGCTGCTGGTATCGTCAGTGTAGTTTCAGTTGCACTGTCTTTTGCCTGCTGTTAATTCTTGAAGTCCACGATGTTCTGTCGGTCTTCATCAGGAGATTAACTGTCCTATGAGCTTCTTCTCAGGATCGGGACAAGTGGGAGGTCAAGCTGTAAAATTTTAAGCCAAAATCTGGCCTGTTTTCCTCCCAATTCTGTTAATCAATGGTTTTGTACTCAAGATTCTAGGTTGAAAGAAGTCCACCTGTATTGACACACTAAAGCATACAATTAATATCCTTTTCATTTCTTTTCTTAAAACCTCCATTTGCTTCATCTGCCTGGAGTTTACCTCGTATGTTTCTCTCTCTCTGTGTGCTCACTTGTCACAGTCAGTTCCTTTTATGGGCATGCAAAGTTCCTGTCACACACACCATTTCCTGTCAACCTTGCAGCTGCTCAGAACCATATTTTCTGTTTCTATCTCTCCTGTTTTGTTTTTTTTACAGGCTAATAAAACTCTTGTTTTACTAAGTCTTGATCTAAAACAATTCACCCTTATTTCACGCACACACTTCTAAATATACTAAATTCTTTGCGTTTGTCAGATCGTCTCACACACACACCGCCTTTTCTCTCACACTTCCACTTCTGCACTCACTCTACTATCAACTTTCATAGTGTTATTATTATTTATTATTTTGTACAAATCACACCCAATCGCTCAAAACCTGCTACTCACAGCATTCACACACTTAAACTGTGACAAGAGTTGAGGAATATACTCACAACACGCTTTCCTAAGAGTATTTCAGACATGCCTTTCATAATCAGAAAGAGCAAGTCAAAGAAAACAATTGAAACCTCTATTAATTCTCACAGCACACACATAGAATAGAAAAAATAAAACACACCAGCATTTATTGCTGATGAGAGGTTACTCCTAAAAGTAATATGTTAGTCTTAAATATATACAGTGCACTCACTATATTTATATATATATATATCAAAACTCAGTCAATTACTATACATTCACTACGGCAACTCAAAACTTTATTTATAGCCCTCTAATGAACATAAATGGCGTCTTAAACACACACTCAACAATGTTTGCAGCAGTATTTGTAAAACCAACTGTGGTTTAAACAGTTCACTGCTGACTAATTTGCATTTTCACACTCACACACACACAGTCTAAAAATAGCTCCAGCACTGCCTCAGACTCCTTTCACACAGAGATCTCTTATTTTATATTACAAAGACGTCTTATATTTACAACCACTGTCACATCTGTCAGCTTTAGCGCCTAAACAATTTCGACAAATTTGAGTTAACGGTCCAACCGATAAAGTCCAACTTTTTTGTGATCAATTAACCAGTATCTGTCCAACAGTTTCTGGCCTCATCTCTAAAATCCCTAACTCAATTTAAAAGCGTCAACCAACCCAAACTTTGCCTGAAGCTCTATTTTTGGCATTTCACAGCCAAGGCTTACCCCGAAGTTTTAAGTTAAAGTTACACGCCCGAAGTCCAACTTCTGCTGGCCAAAAAAGCGCAGACTACCGTTCCAAACGGTAAGGAGACTCTAACTCCTAGTTATTCTGGAGTGCCCCAAGCTCCACAGTGACCAACTGACTATCCCTCTTCGAGGACAATGCCTAAGCGTCCTTGGCATTGGCAAGCGTTACCTCTGAGCACTGTGCTTCCTATCAGTCCAACTGACGTTCTTGAATAATTTATAATACTTTGGAACAACAGTAAAACAGCCAAAAAAGTGTAAGACTGAAGCAGGTCCAACCTTATAACCAATACGGGCTCCACCCCAAACAATAACCAAATTCCCTAATATACTAAAATCACTCAGCAGTCCAACTGCTTTCCACGGTCCAACCGTATTAAATCCTTTAGCGGTCCAACCGTATTAAATCCTTTAGCGGTCCAACCGCATTCAATCATTTTTAGCAGTCCAACTGCATTAAATCCTCAGTACTGTCATGAGATTCTCATCAAAATTAAAGCAGACATTCCCCAGTAATTTCAGTGAGTAGACTTTAATTTGTAATGTCCAATTTGGCACACTTTGGAAATAATTCAACAGGTAGTGCCTTACCTTTGGATAAGCGGCTTAGAACAACAATGAGAAAAAGAGAGCTGATTATTAGCTCATCAAAACACAAAACAAAATCACAATGAATTATCAGTTAATTTCATTTAAAATAATTCATTAAGTATTTATGTACAATTCAAATTAGTTAATTACATATTTTGTTGGTTTGTTTTCTATTTTAATTATTTTACTGACACATTTAATGAATTATTTAATGATGTATTTATTTAATTCACGTTGCTACTCCTGGCCCTGCATCGCTGTTCATAAATACATTTTATTTGTCAGCTTCACCCATCAAAGTCAGGGGGCGGGGTTAATGCTGATCAAGTCAACACCATTGCTTTGGTCTGGTGGGCGTTCTTTTAGTGGGCTTTTCTCAATACTAAGTAGGCCTACACACCAGGGTTTGGACATGTGTGGACCCAAACTATACTTTTACCCTTTTTTGTGTGTCACCAAATACACTTTAATATTTTCTAGACAAGAATGTAGTGGCGTAATCTTTAACCTCGTTTGGCTCCAAACAGAAGTGACAGACTTGAGCAGGGTTCATTTAAAGGCTGACAGAAGTGGAGTGGTGACGGGGAGATGTTTGACAGGACAGTGTTTCAGCCTCCACAGGTTCATGTTGTGCTCCATCAGTCAGTGAAGATGAAGTCAGTGCTGATGAGGCTGTAGAGTGTGTGAGGGATGTGAATGAGGATGATGAAGATCTGATGATAGCAGATAAAAACAGGCTGCAGAGACTTTGAGCCATACAGGGCACACAGTGTGTGTACAGAACAGCTGAAATCATTATGGAGGCCTCACTGGGATATGGAAGCATCACAGTACAGCTTCAGTGAAGCTTTAAAGTCTCTGATATGAGATGAGAAATGAAGCAGCCAGAGCTTTTTCATGAGTGGAAACCCACTGTGACTGTGAGCTGCTGCTACAGCCTCCAGATTAGCCAGCAGCTCATCCTGCTCAACATGGACCTGTGGTCAGAGTGTGTGCTGGATAATCCGGCCCAGGATGAGGCCAAACTGACATGGGATGAAATGTCTGTCACATAATTGAGCTTAGTGTAGTTTCATTTCTGCACAATTTAAAAACAACCAAAACTTTGTTCTGTCTTTTCTATGTTATACTGTAGACTTTCTTTGATACTGTGTCCAAAAGGAGCAGCTTTTACTTTGAAGGGGAGGCGTCTCTGTTTCCTCTTCAGGTTGGATGATGGAAGCAAATTAGTAGCTGTGTCCCAAAACGTCGGCTGCATCCTCCAGAGGCTGCATTTGAAGGCCGATTACGTCACAGCCAGGCGATGAAGGCTGTCCGTATTTGTCGACTCCTTCAAATGTGCCCGACAAATGCGTCCTTCATTTCCCCGAATTTGAAGGATTCGTCGGGTGTGTCCTTCGTGGCCCACCATATCCCAGAATTCATAGCGCGGCCCAGCCAAATTTCAGCTGCCAACAATGGCGGCAGCTACTAAGTTTTCAAATTACTCTTATTAATCTTTCTGGGTCACAAAATAAACTTTTAACATATTTTCAGGCGAGAAAGTAGCTGTGTAAACTTCAAATATCTGCTTGGTTTATCAAGACATCGCATATTTGCAAAAGTGTGCAGACGTTTTCGGAGACGTCTGTTCCCCACCCGCTCGCTAGCAAGCCGGGGGGTTCAATGGTCACTCCAGCCGGCGAGAGCAGCGGACGCCCGGCTTCATCGTTTTCAGACCCCGCTCTTTCGCTACTCAGGTTAAACATGATATATAAGTCACCCAGATAACTTAAAAATGTAATTGTTTGCCTTTTTTCTGTGTTTTATTTGTTCCGGAGTAAATCGCTTTGGCTGAGATCAAAGTTCCTCCGGGATTTTCACACAGCTGAATAAACGTTAAACAGGAAACTGATTAAACAGAAGTGTGAGACGGTCGAGAGTTTACGCCAGTGTCCTGTTATATTTTAGATAGCAAGGAGCAGACGGCCGAGTTTATTAAACTCCACCAACACAGCGGTGATGCAAATCTGAAGGCTCGACCGTCCCATTTCACAGCCTCGCACTTCCAGCCTTTTCGGTCTTTGAAGGACCCGGCCCACGTAGACCGCGAATACCGGGTCCTCCGAAGGATGCAGCCAACGTTTTGGGACAAAGCTAGTGTGTGATGTTCTTTCAGTGTTGCACTTTGTAGACGCTCCCTGAGCACTGGTCTCACAGCCAGCTGCACATAGAGACCAGTGTTGTTAGTCCAGGTCAGAAGATGACTTGTTGGAATGAAAATGAGCTTGTAGTTTGTCTGCTTTAATAATGTGACTGGAAAAAGGTGTTGGACTTCAAATATGTCCATTTCTTTCACACTTCACCTTTAAAAGTGAAGCCTTGTGGTTCCTGGAAGGAAAAACACGACTTTTTCAAGTCTTTGTCCTGTTTTTATGAGAAATGTACGACTTTAATGTGAAACATTCAGAGTTTTTTCTCTTGTTGTGTTTGTTTGAAGCTGCTTCCTGTTGGCTTCAGCTGTTTGGAGTTTCCATTTTCTAAACTTCTACATTCTGAACCTTCTTCAGCTCTGAACAGATGATGAAACACTGAATGATTTCAAGCTCACACTTTGTCTAATAAACTTACATCTTTCATTCTTTATACAGATTGATGGACTGTGGTTTGTCAGAGATCAGCTGTGATTATCTGGCAGCAGCACTGAAGTCCAACCCCTCCCATCTGAGACAGCTGGACCTGAGCAGGAACAACAACCTGCAGGATTCAGGAGTGAAGCATCTGTGTGGTTTCCTGGAGAGTCCAGGATGTGGACTTGAAACTCTGAGGTCAGTCAGCATGTTTTAGTTGTGCTGAGATGAATATGATGTGAAAGTTGTGCTGACACTATACTGCAGACATCAGGCTGATATTATACTGATCCACACTGAGGATCTTCATGGTAAAGTCTGTTTTCTTCTTCTCTGGTTTAGTCCATTGACTGCAGCAGAACAATGTTCACATTTCAAACAGTGAGACTCAACGTATGGCCCGCGGCCCACACGCGGCCTGCCCACCTTTCCTGATTCAGAGAGAGGGGACCCTGATTAACTGTGTAGTGTTCTTCCTCACAGTTCTAAGTATCAGACACAACAATGAATAATCCACAGCTGACTGTCTTTAGCAGGTCAAAGGTCACGGCACACAGCAGGCAGTGGGAAATATTATAACTCTGATCATTTATCAGCACATATCCATATGTATAAAAACAAAGCTGACACTGTGAGACTTGATCAGAGGTGTGATCATCACAGCAGAGGCCTTTGTGTCAAAGTCACTGAGGATCAAACAGAAACACATGAAGCAGATTTTCCTGTTCTGGCTTTTTATAGCAGATAACCTTCAAAATATTCTGCAGTCCATCAAAAACTGAAGCAAACCATGAATCAACATGTGAACATGAGCTGATGCTGCTGAAGTGAAGCAAAGTTACAGAGGTTTGATTACAGACACAGCTGAGAGTTTGTAATCTGTCATCATTTTAAAAGGTTTACATTTCTTCAGTATATCCACATTTGCAGCTGCTACCTCAACCTCCACTTGTCCAACACAACTGCTGTCCACTGCCTCCATGACATTGTGATTTTGCTGTTGGTCTTCTGTCAGATCTTCATCAATCACTTCTGCACGGGGCACACCTTCAGACTCTGCAGCTGCATAACGAAAGCCTGTAAGATAAAATTAGACATAAGGTAAATGTACACCAATATTCCAATGACAGGTGTGTGATTCATCTGGAAGTTATGTGCGGATTAGTGTACAGTGATAGCAATTTAGTATGTTTTTAGAGGGGGGGGGGTTGTTTACCTCCGATGGGTGCTCTTTTTCGCTTCCGTTGCGTACGCCTTGAGTGCCGGTCCGAGTCTGATACAGGTATGTCGTCATGCCCCATGTGCAGTGTTGGTTCCCAGTCTGGATTTGTTACATCCATTTCATATGCTGGTTTGCCTGCAATAATGCCAAATCATAAGCTACTCAGTCGACATGATGTGGTTCTGCAGCATCACACATTAGCATGTTTTATCTCATTATCTATGACCTCCGCACGTTGAAAATAACACTAAAAGCCTTTCAAGAGTGATATGAATTAATTTAGAACTCACCGGAAAGAAAATGCCGTGAGCAAACCAACAAAAAGCTGGGGATTGCAGAGAACTCGATATCCCCTCGTCTCACCGCTGCAATCCAAGCCTGACGTCTTTGTTTAGTAATATCGGATACATGGGATCCCTCACGTTGCCTCCAGGATGGAAAACGATGAAAAGAGAGCCCGTTATCCAGCTTCTTGCCTTCACGATCGTGTGATCTAACGTTGCAACCGACAACACAACACGTACGATCCATAGCTGAAATGGTATCCTTTGGCTGGCCTACTGTCATGGCGGAAGGGGGCATGGCCCATCTCCCGTGACATCACGCTCCAAAGCCCTATAGGTGGGAAAATGTACCATGTCGACCAATCAAAAATGATATGGAAACATGACATTTGGTTGTTTAGCAAAAGGGGGAAGTTTTAGGAGTGACCGGCAAGAGAGAGCGAGTGAGCGAAAGAGAGAGAGAGTTTTGATACGTGAGAGATTTGTGACGTTTACCGTGTTTGGTCTCAAGTTAGTTTGTTGTCTTGTGTATTTAGTGTGTAGCTGTTGTTTTGTTTTGTGTGTCAGTTCTACTAGTGATCGTCACAGTTGCTGCCTTAAAGCCAACAAAGGCAGATTGCAGTGTAAACGCTGAGTGACACACCTGCTGTCAGACCTGCAGGTTTATCCCTGTGCTGTTCTCATATGTGTTAGAGTGACACAAACTATTGTTTGACACCTGATTGTTCTGTAAATAGTTTGAAATGATTATATGAAAAACGTCTGAGCCTTGGCTGCATTTTTTGGTAAATAGTACCATATAACTTTGTTGTTTGCAAAACGTGTGCGTATTTTTAAAAGTGTACAATCTCTATTTGCATTTCAAGTTATGAAGATGATTCGTTAAACATGTGTGTGGTTTTTACAGTCAAAATATCACTTTCTACATGTATTTTAAATTTTGTCTGAATTTAGATAAATTGTGCTGATACAGTTGGTCAAAATGAGAAAATAACAGATTGGCAAGATAAACCGTTTTTAAAGGTAAAATATAGAGGCCACATCAAAAGTAGTCAAGAAGGGTTAAAGGCTAAAAGCAAAGTTGTCACCAAGTACTGTTTATATTTGTGTGTATTGCTGCAGCTTTTTTGAGTATTAATTTGGTGCCTTTGTGTGAAATAATGGTATTGTGAGTGATCCATATAGTCACAAAGAATAGCCACTTGTTTCTGTGCTACCAAAGTTCCCCGGCTTTCATTCAAAATGTGTTTATCGTCAGCACCTGCACATTAAACTACTTAAACATTATAAATGTCTTCAAGCTCACACTGAGGCCTGTGGGGTACTATCAGCCACTGAGACAGTACACACATTTATATGTGTTTGTATATGAATATTTCATACTTTAAGACTGCCTGTTTATTTAAGGGAGATGAACAAAATACATTGGAATTGTACAAAATAATATCATGGATGATAAATTAAATAGATTTTAAGTAGATGCTTGTGCATTCTTAAAGTCTTATATGTTGAACTGAACTATGTGATCTGTTCAAAGCCTTAATCTTAATTTGAAGTGAAATGTGCATTTTGAGTTTATACACTATGTATATAAGGCGACCGTTTCCTTTTGCAGTATTTTTGTGTGGTGTACTTTTCTATGTCTTAACAAAAGGGGAACAAAGGTGTTTAAGTTCACCTAGGATGATGTGTTTTAATTTTCACATGGTCTTGCTTGAATTTGACCCTGACAAAGGCGTATGAACTCTGTCAGCTGTTTGGAGTTTCCATTTTCTAAACTTCTACATTCTGAACCTTCTTCAGCTCTGAACAGATGATGAAACACTGAATGATTTCAAGCACTTTGTCTAATAAACTTACATCTTTCATTCTTTATACAGATTGATCAACTGTGGTTTGTCAGAGATCAGCTGTGATTATCTGGCAGCAGCACTGAAGTCCAACCCCTCCCATCTGAGACAGCTGGAGCTGAGTGACAACAACAAGCTGCAGGATTCAGGAGTGAAGCATCTGTGTGGTTTCCTGGAGAGTCCAGGATGTGGACTTGAAACTCTGAGGTCAGTCAGCATGTTTTAGTTGTGCTGAGATGAATATGATGTGAAAGTTGTGCTGACACTAAACTGCAGACATCAGGCTGATATTATACTGATCCACACTGAGGATCTTCATGGTAAAGTCTGTTTTCTTCTTCTCTGGTTTAGTCCATTGACTGCAGCAGAACAATGTTCACATTTCAAACCTTCAAAGAAGAAGAAAAATCCTCCACTGGATAATTCACTGTGAAACTCTCCAACTCTTCATTCCACCTTAAAGTCTGTCTGACACTGAAATCCAAAGCAAAATGTGCGTTTGCTTTACAGACAGCAGTCCAACACAAACATACACACATCATCCAAAACACAGTCCAACATCCAAATCTCCTCCACTGCCAGCATGAATGATGGGAAAGAGAAGGAGGAACACTCTGACATTCAGGGTTAGAATGAGTTTCATGAAGCAGACTGTGAAGATCAAAGCTGCATTAGAAAGCTTACATGAATGAATGAGTGGACAGAAGTGGACAGAGATCATCTGAAGCACTTCAAAGGCTTTAAATCAGCACATTTCTCTTTATTCTTTATCAACTCTGTTAGTTTCTCTCAGTTTTCTGTGGAATGAAGCTAACAGCAGGCTAATAAGATGCTGACCAATAGGTTTCTATTAAAGGTTGTAATTTGTATATGAAAAAGTGCTTTGGCTCAGCAGGGATCAGCTTACAGGTAGAATACAGCTGCTGGATGGGATTAGCATGTCATAGCTATCTACCAAACTGCTAACTGGGGGATTTCAGGCCATCTATGGATCATTTTTGCTAACTGTTTATTCAGCTTAGGCTCACAGGGCTGCAGCCTGTGCCCCAGCTGTCATAGGGCAAGAGGCGTGGTCCACCTGCACAGGTGAGCAGTCCATCACAGGGCCAACAGAGAGACACAGAGAAGCACTCTCTCACATCCACACCTACAGCCAATTTAGAAGTACCAATGAACCTAAGCAGCATTTCATTGGACTGTGGGAGAACATCCAACCTCCACAGAAAGGCCAACAAGCTTCAACCTACAACCTTCTTGCTTTAAGGCACTAGTGCGAACCACTTTTCCCCATTTCAGCCCAAATCCTGCATCTTCCTGTTTCTGACTCCAGGCCAGCTCCACTAACACTTTCTCATCAGACACTGCCACCTAGTGGAGGAAGTCTTAGTCCCATTTGAAGCTTCAGATTACAGTTAGTTCCTTTACAAAGAGGTGGAGGTGGTGGGGCCACAGCACCATCATCACTGAGTGCCATAGGACACTTAACCTTTGTTTCCATATGCTGGGAACTTCCTGTTGTTCCAAGGAGGACTGGAAAATGTGTGAAAATCTCCTAGTCAGTTCCTCACAGCACACTTCAATCATTTCCCTCCCACAGCATCAGGACCAGGGCTTTTTCTCTCTTTGGTCCCACTAAGAGATTTCCACACAAACACCTCATCAGTGGGACTCTCAGAGCTACCAGCCCTTCGCTACAATCACAAAGCTCTTCATTGAAATCAATGATATCAAAGCTGGAATCAAATGAGTCCAAGTCTTCTGCTGATTCAGCATCACATTCATCTTTGCTCCTTGTTCTGCATCCCCACCATGGACTTCATTCCTTTCCAAGCCAGCCTTGAGTGCCCTTTATTCAGCTCATCCTCTGCTTTACTTTTACACCTGATTTTAGCTGCTTTATCTCTCTTTCAACAAGTTTCTGTGCCTCAATCTTTTTCTTCTCTTCCTCATAACAAGACAGCTTCTTCTGCCTGAGAACATGTTGGAGTGATTTACTAATCCAGGGCTGCTTATTGGGGAAAATACTTCCTGTTTCCAAAGTAATCCCCATTTTTCCCAGAAAGAGATGTAAGTAGAAATCGATGATCTAAGTGAGAACATGATCCTTTAAAAAGTCCCAGTGGGTGCAGTCAAAGCAGTCCCTCAGTCCCAGTATAGAGTCTTTGGTCCAGACTGGAACAACTGTGTGCCCAGTTTGAGCTCTCTTCAGTGCTGTGACCTGACAGACCCAGAGGGGCCATCACATCACATTTAGAAGCTCCCCTAATGGAGCCACAACACATGTCCAATACTTAGTCTGTCTTGTTGGACCAACTGGAAGAAATGATTCAAGGACTTAGTCACAGAACAGAGATTCAAATCTCCAAAATCCAACTGGCTGCATCAGGACATATAGTCTGAAACTCTGCACAGTTTCCTGTTTGAAGCTGCTTCCTGTTGGCTTCAGCTGTTTGGAGTTTCCATTTTTTAAACTTCTACATTCTGAACCTTCTTCAGCTCTGAACAGATGATGAAACACTGAATGATTTCAAGCTCACACTTTGTCTAATAAACTTACATCTTTCATTCTTTATACAGATTGAGGAGCTGTGGTTTGTCAAAGATCAGCTGTGATTATCTGGCAGCAGCACTGAAGTCCAACCCCTCCCATCTGAGAGTGCTGGACCTGTGGGGAAACAACCTGAAGGATCCAGATGTAAAGCAGCTGTCTGATCTTCAGCAGAGTCCAGACTACAGACTGGAGACTCTGGAGTAAGTAGAGTGATGGAGTGAGTGGGTGGTGCTGTCAGCAGTATTGTACTAAACACAGTCAGTATGAAACAAAGATCCAGTGTTTCCTGTAAAGCTGCAGCTTCTCAGTGAAGCTGTGAGAGGAGAATGGTGACAGGCTTCAGGATTGGACACAAACACTTCCTGTTTCTGACCTTTATGGTCACCATGGTAACAGCTGACACGCTCTGATCAAACACTGTCAACAGCCAATCAGCTCTCTGAACAAAGCAGCACGCAGACCAATGACTGCATTCATTTCCAAGTTTAAAGCAGTGAAGAACACAGTCTGTAGGTGAGGAAGAATTTAGTGAGAGCAGATGTTTGGATGGAATTCCTCCAGTTAACAGCTGGAACCGTCCATCTGGATTGTTGGGCTTGTTGTTGGGGTTCCTACAGAGCTCAGAGTGGACACACCAAGGTTCTTCTAATGAATGAAAGTCCAAACTCAAACTAGGAGGGAAAAACATTTTCATCAACTTCAATAAAAATCCAAAGATTCGAAAAAGTGAAGCAACAATGAGTCCTAGTACAGTCCCAGCACTGAAGTCCCTGCTGCTCTTTATACTGGATGTGCTGCATCACTGACTGACAGCTGATGAAGAGTCTCTGGAAACACTCGTTTATCTCCTCTGCTCTTCCTTCTTCTCTCTGCAGGTGGAGCCGATTATGGTATAACAGTCTGGTACGGGAACTGCTCTGCCTCGGACCGGAAGGCGTTGCAGAGGGTCGTGAAAACTGCCCAGCGCATCGCCGGAGCACCACTTCCTGCCATAAAAGACATCTACAGGAAGCGGTGTCTGAAAAGGGCTGGGAAAATCATCAAAGACCCCAGTCACCCATCACATGGACTCTTCACCCTCCTGCCCTCTGGGAGGCGCCACAGGAGCCTCCGGACTAAGACCACCAGGTACCGGAACAGCTTCTTCCCCACAGCTGTCAGACTCCTGAACTCTGCCTCCTGACATCTGACCCACGTTAAACTCATGGACTGAACATACACACACCCACAACGGACAACTGTACCCTCAAACACAATAATAACATGGACTGAACCACCACTCACAACCACCAGCACTTTATATAGCCTCTGTAGAAATTATCCACATATCTCACTTATCTTAACTGCACTACTGTATAGCTCTGTAAATAATCATTCTGTACATTCGATAATCTTTAATCCTACAACTGTTTACAACTTGCATAGTTCCCATTTCTGTATAGCTGTATATCTCAGATTCCTGTAAAGTTATTTATTTCATATTCTGTATAGTTTTTCATATTTATATCCTGTTCATAGCCTGCACATAGCTTGTACTCACTACAGCCTGTACATACTTATAGTTATAGAATATTCACAACATACTTCATACCGTGTACATTATAACATACCATAATAGACCCATTTCTGTAATATACTCACATATCTATATTATTGCTAATATATATTGTAATATATCTATATCACTAAAGCACTTCTGGATGGATGCAAACTGCATTTCGTTGCCCTGTACCTGTGCATGTGCAAAGACAATAAAGTTGAATTCTATTCTATTCTATTCTAAACAGGACGGTGTGTGTGCTGAGAGAGGAGGAGCTGTGTCCTGATGATCCAGAGAGGTTGAAGCAGCAGCAGCTTGTGTGTAGAGACGCTCTGACTGGGCCATGTTACTGGGAGGTGGAGAGGAGAGCTTCATCCAGCAGTGACTGACAGAGGAATGAGAAGAAGTGCAGATGACTGTCAGTGCTGCAGCGTGAACTGCTCTGAGAACAGCTCCACTGTCAGACACAATGTAGAGTCCAGCATCATCCCTGTGTGTCCCTCTGGATCTGACAGAGGATCATCAGTGTATCTGGACTGCTCTGCTGCTGCTCTGTCCTTCTACAGTCTCTGCACAGTCTCTGTCTGACTCTGGCTACATTTTTGGCATTTATATTCTTGGTTGCTCTCTTTATATTTTTCACATGCAAAATGTGCCCATCTTTGGCAAGATTCACACTGCACCTGGAAAGGAAAAATAAGGAAAATAAATGGCTCATATTCTGTTTGGTGAATACTATTACTCAACATTTTAATCATGATTGGCAAGTAATGATACTAAGACTTATGTGTTTCTTTTGTTTTGTTTTACCATTTCAATCATGCTGCGGTCAGCGTTAGCATCTAACATGGAGCAAACAATGCAGTAGTCCTCAGCGTTCCCTGAAACACAATCATAGTTAGGTTTTAATCAAACATTATTTATTGAATAATTAAAAAATAATAGTACATTTTTTCCAAATATACTTCCTGGAAAATTAGTCTAAATTAGACTTTGAGAAGGGTCTTATCTGAAAGTGTTTGAAGAGCACTATTTGTACTGTGCTGTTTGAAAAGCACTATTTAAATTGGAAGTACGCACTAACGTGATAAGGACTTTACTGGACTTACCTCGATTTTCAAGTAGGGTGCAAGCTATCTGCATTCGCTCCAGCACAACTGGCTCTGTAGTGGTTGACACCTCACCGACCTCTCCAAAATCAAGGTAGTGTTCTGCAAACTGTGAGATTGATCATAATTAGAATGTAAAGTCTTAATTAGGTAAAGGATAGGATAATTATAAGCCACAAGGCTTCAGCCTATTCCTTTTTCAGTTACTGTATGATTAAGTACTTCTATGTAAAATGATCATCTTTGTTGTTGTTGACCGAAATAACTTTCACTTCACTTAAATTCACTTAAAGTCTTAATTCTAGCTAACAAGAAACTGAATCATTTGAATAAGTGTTACCTTTAACAGTAAAACTCCACAACTGCTGGAATCCTGTCGCTTGTTGTGTTGCATAGTCTGTAACTGCCACTCCATGGTGTCTTCATGCCCTCTCATCCTCAGAAAATTCCTAGTTGAACAAAAGTGTTTGTAATGAAACAAGATTTTTTTTTTTAATCTAAGAATAACACCTCAGTATCATACATACCTCCAGTTGCGCAGAATTTTCCTGTCATAAACACCTTCATTCCCATGGGGTCTATGAGCAGTATTTTCTGTGCAGAAATGTTGACAATCTAAAGAAAAAGTTAAATTAAAAATTACAATTGTTTGTGCCACTGAAAACTTATTTAAAAATAACACTTTGTGCAAGAAACTGCTTCACAACAAATTATGCAAATTAATAACAAAATGAACACATACCACAAGAATCCAGTGTGTACCAAAGTTCACAGGGCACAGCCACGTCTTCAACTGGGAACTTCATCTGTGGGATTGGAAGTGCAGAGTAATTTGGATTTACTTAGGTACCATGCGTCTCAGGGTGTTTTCAAATATAGTCTTCTTTAAAGGAACCGAACTCTTTCCTCAGCAACAGAAAGGAGTCAACTGTTTGGACCACTTCTGAGCTTTCAACATACCAGTTGAGGCATCTGAACTGCCCAGAAAACAACGAGCTTGCAACTACTGAACAGAGCAGGTGTGCAGCATTCTGCACAAGTATACAAAAATGTTATAGAACAGTAAATAGGGTTTTTTTTTAAATTTCAAAATTAGTAGGTAAATGACATTTCTTACTTACCTTTCGTCTGTCAATAACACGGTGCAGATATGCATCAATGACCTGTTTTGAAAAATCTGAGTTTATACAACAACAGCAACAATTTTTGAAGTAACTGCTTGAGTGCTGTACACAAAAACATCTAAAGGAATAGAATTGCTGATAAAGGTTCTTTCTGCATATACTGGAACTGGGTATTATGATGTCACAGATGTCACAACATCTGTGTTGTGGTTGATAACATTTTTTCCTGTTGAAGTGAATGGGTGAAACCTTATCAGAGTTTTGCAATATAACCCCCCCCCCCCCACCTACCCGCACATTTTAAACTATTAATGGTCTCTGCACTGCAAATGCTTCAGAAGGAGCAGAACCTCGAAATCAGACTCAATAATGATAAGTTCTCTTACCTCATCAGAAACCACCGTGACCCCTGCAGTGTTCGAAAAGAGGAATCAAATAACTTTTATGTTCCAACAACTGACTCCAGGCGCCCAGTATCCTTTGCACGCCATAGCCTCTTTACTAAAAGAAAAATATGATAAGTTAGCTCAGGCATGCCTGAGATTTCTAGTGGATACACTTGGTAAAGGCCAACGGGCCACAACAGGAAAAAAGTCAATACAATAGGCATGCATTTACACGCAGAGAAATAGGAAAGGTACAGCGGGTGGGCAAAATAGAAAATTACTGACAGGCAGATCCATTTCCAGACTTCCACAAGCTCAGTGCACGTTGCATGTTTCTTTATATCCAATATGAGTTGAAGACTGCAAAATGCAAACAAAGTCATGCAACAGTCAATTAAGTTGCAACGCCAAACTGGCAACAAATGACCAACTGGTCAAAAAGAGTTGTTCACTATGTCACCTTCATTTTCTAAGCTTTGTTTCCAGGAGGGAAGTTCTTGTTCACGCGTTTCTGGTCCTGGAACACAATTAAACTCCTTGTGTCAGCCGTTTTGGGTGCATAATGAATCCTCTGGACTTTGCTGGCACTGAGGGTTAGCAGTAGGATGGCAGGGAGGCATCTTCAGGTCTGTGCTGCTGTTCACCGTCTGACTGCGAGTTGGGTATTTTTAATTGTCACTGATATTTACATGGTGGCTTCTTCTGTATGGCTTGATATGGTCAATGCTGTAGTGATTTCTTAAAGTTGCTCCTTCCGTGTTTTTTTAATCTCACACATTTGCCAGCGATGTCTTGAATTGTGTAGGGTCCTGAAAAATCTGGATGAAGTCTTCCTCCCTTCCTTCCACGTTTCATGTTCAAGAGAAGAACTTCATCTCCAACGCTGTACACAAGGTTTCTGTACTTCTGGACTCGTCTAGCATAAGCTTCCTTTTGTAAGTCTTGGGACTTTGCCATATTTTCCTCTACAGTTTTTTTTTAAACTTGCTCTTGTGCGTCTCTTGTAGAAGATACAAAGTCACCGTAACTCGACTCCTCAGGGAGAATGATGGAGGACAGCTAAAATTTTCACATTTTAAATTACAGTTAGTCCACCACCAGCACCTTTGTTTTGGCCACATTCAGTTTCAGGTGATTCTCCTCACGAACCGACCAATCAGTCCTCTGTACTCCTCTTCCCTTCCCATTCCCTCTTTAATCCAGGATCTCAACCAGTTTGTTATGTTCTCTCTTATAACTTAACTGGTAAAGTAACAACACATTTTTGGTTGTTAGTAACTTACTTTATTAACCATGTTGTGGAAAGGCACAGGCATATCAATGCGCACATGCACCACGCTTGGTGTTCTCTACTTTACCACAAAATATAGACTGATTTTACTAAATACATTTCAGTTTAAGTACAATCTTATGCATAAGCATAAGATTGTACTTAAACTGAAATATGACACCTACTCAGTGATTTACAACATAGAGGTAGGTTGTTTCCTCTTAAACATTTTAACTGCTTTCCTTACAAAATGAACTGGAAACCTATAAGTTCAGTCTCTGAGGTGCTCTGCGATTTCTCTCAGGGTAACGTCTGCCTGTTTGGTCAGAGTCCATAGTGCTCTGTGTGGAAAGTTCAGGTGTTTGAACATTGGTGGTTTCACGTAAACCCTGAACCTCAGGTGGTGAAGCGAGGGCAAACTCTTCTGAATCTTGAAGTGTAGATGTGTCCTCTCAGGTTGCTCTGGAACCAAGTGACATTCTGCATCTAGAATCTGATCAACATGTCTACGCCAGACTAAGTTGGCTCCAACATTTATGGTGTATATCAGCGGTCCGGTCCGTGAACGAATCGTGCCAGAATGCCATTTCTGACTTGGGTCTCTGTAGTCTCTGGCGAGAACTCTTTGTCCAACATTGAAGAACCTGGTTTTGTTTCTTGTTGCTTCCACCATGGAAGACTGTTTATCTTGGACATCCTTGCGAATGTCTGGTTTCAGCAAATCTAGATGTGATCTCAGATCTCATCCCATGAAGAGCATTGCAGGTGTGTGTCCAGTTGTTGCATGAGTGGTAAGACAGTAAAAAAATTGTCAATTTTCTGTTGTAGCGGTTTCCCCTCTGTGCGACTGGCTGGTTCAGCTTTGTTGCAGGATGATGGTGAGCTGAAGTGATATGTCGTATGCCGTTACTCCTAAGGAAACACTGGAACTCCTCTCCAGTAAACTGATGACCATTGTCACTTACGAGCTGTTGTGGCGGACCTGTGCGTGCAAACGGTGACCAAAGACTATTGATCGTGCTGGCAGCTGTTGCTTGCTTTACGGGGAAGATTTCTGGCCACTTTGAGTGGGCATCAACCACAACCTGGAACATTTAGTCCATAAATGGGCCAGCATAGTCTATATGAATGCGTTGCCATGGAGCAGATGGCCACTCCCACGCGTGTACAGGTGCTGTTTGAGGCTGGCGCAGCGTCTGCTGGCAAACAATGCAGGATTTAGCCATATTCTCCATTTCACAATCAGTGCCTGGCCACCAAACATAGCTTCTAGCAAGACCTTTCATCTTAACACCCAAATGTCCATCGTGCAGTGAGTCCAGTACCTTTGTACGTAGTTTGGGTGGCAGGATGACACGAGTTCCCCACATGACACATCCTTGGCAAACGGATAGTTGGTCTTTGTGGGTGGAGTACGCAGAGAACTGAGTGTCACTACAGGACGGCCAACCATTCACAGTAAGATCGTTTGACAAGATTGTGTTTTGGCTCGTTTCTCTTTTCACCTGAGCACTTGTGACAGGTAGGGGTTCCATTTGTGTAACATGAAACACAGTAGCTGGATCAGTCATTTCTTCGGTGGGTTGCATGTGTGGAAGACGTGAAAGTCCATCTGCATTTCCATGTAGCTTTGTCCCTTTGAACTCAATGGTGTAGGTGTGTGCACCCAGGAACAAAGCCCAAGCAAGCGTACGCAAGCCATGGTTGGAATACCTTTCTGAGGGTTAAAGATGGACACCAGCGGTCGGTGGTCTGTGATCAGGGTGAAGTGTCGTCCATATAAATACTGATTAAACTTCTTCACTCCCCACACTAGACTGAGTGTTTCTCTGTCTATCTGCGTATAGTTGTGCTCGGCTGCATTTAGGGACCTTGAGGCAAAGGCAAGTAGTCGTTCGGATCTATCAGGCATTTTGTGAGATAGCACGGCACCAATGCCATATGGTGAGGCATCACAGGCGAGGCGAAGTGGTAGATTGGGGTCAAAGTGTGTCAGAACCTCCTCTGATGTAATGAGCTGTTTAACTTAACTAAATTAAATGCCTCTTCATAGTTTTTTGTCCATTTCCATTTGACATTTTGTTGCAGCAGAGAGTTCAGCGGGTGCAGGACTGTTGAAAGGTTTGGTAGAAACTTGTGGTAATAATTAATTAAGCCCAAGAATGAACGTAGCTGACTCACATTTTTAGTGTCTGGTGCCTTCAGGACTGCTTCAACTTTGTCCTCGGTTTTGTGGAGCCCATGTCTGTCGATCTTGTGTCCACAATACTCAATGGCATCCTTGAAGAACTCACATTTGTTTTTGTTTGCTCTCAATCCATATTTTTCTAGCCTGGCCAGGACTGCTGTTAGGTTAGCCAGATGAGTCTCCTCATCAACACCAGTGACTATTATGTCATCCAGAAAACACTGTTCCTGGAATGCCTTGTAGGACCTGATCCATGGCACGTTGCCATACTGCTGGGACACTGGCGATACCAAATACCAGCCTGTTGTACTGATATAGGCCTTTGTGAGTGTTTATCACCACATATTTCCTGGATGTCTCTTCTACTTCCAACTGGAGATAAGCCTGGGCAAGGTCAGTTTTTGAAAAGTGTTTGCCACCTGCGACTGCTGTGAATATGTCTTCTATCCGTGGAAGTGGGTACTGATCTATGTGGAGAACTGGGTTCACTGAAACCTTAAAATCACCACAGATCTGCACTCTGTCACTTGCTTTCTTGCTTACTGACACTATTGGTGTAGCCCAATCTGACCATTCCACCTTGGTGAGTATTCCTTGCTCTTCCAAGCGCTGGAGCTCTGCTTCGACTTTGGGGCATAAAGCATAAGGTACAGGACGTGCCTTGTGAAATCTTGGTTTTGCATTGTCCTCCAGTATGATCTGTGCTTTAATATTTTTCAGGGTGCTGATTCCATCTTTGATCACCTGGGCACGGTTATTAAGTTTCTGTTTCAGTCTTTCATCCACAGAATGTGCACTCAGGCCTCATTCCAGTCTCATTGACATAAAGTTCCAGGTTGCGTTTCTTTTTCTCATATTCCACTTTCACTTTTCCCAGAGGAGTTATTCTTTCACCTGTGTATGTTTTCAGTTTCACCGAGGTGTGTTTCAGTTTCAGATTGGGGAATTTGTCTCTGTAATCTTCATATAAGATCAGTGAGAGGGCAGACCCAGTGTCCAGTTCCATCTGTAACTCAACCTCTTGTATTTTTGGTGTGAGCCATATTGCATCATTATCTTTCTCTTGCATTGTGTACAGCTCCAGGCATGCCAAATCCTCCTGAGAATCATTTGAGTCTTTCTCAGTTACTTCATGCAGCTTTCGGTCTCTTTTGCACATTTAGTTTTTGTTTGATGCTGCGCAACAAGTTGTATGTTTTTCCTCCCATGACACTCAGGAACACAGCAACTTTCCTCTCATCCTCTATTTTGTTAGCCAGACAATATTGTTCATCTCTCACCACATTTGTTCAATCCTCTTTGCCATTATCAAAAATGTCCATTTGTCCAACGCCTCCTGACATTTTCTCAGTATTTTCAAAAACATCCTTCACTTAAAAGAACTGATGTTACTCACGTCCTCTCTGCAGCGCACTAGCCAGGCGAGTGAGTTAGTATCCACACGGATGATTAGTTGTTTTTGCCGTAACCTTTTTCGTGTCTTTTGGCCACTTTCACAAGGATTTCCCCCTCCTGTCGTCCAGTGCACATTGGAGATCCGTTTTAATGCCATTTTTCGGCTAAATTATCCACACCCACTGCCGCGCTATGCATTCTGGGATATGTTGGGCCACGAAGTCTACACTGCCACAGCCTTAAAATTCAGGGAAATGAAGGACGCATTTCACGGCCACATTTGGAGCAGCCTTTGAATTGGGACAGCCTTCGGCGCGCCGCTGTGACGTAATCGGCCTTGAAATGCGTACTTTAAGGCTGCAGACCCTGAATTGGGATACAGCCACTGACATGAGACAACCCTTCACAATAAAACAGGAAACAAGAAACAGACGCAGACTTGACACTGAACCTATACTAAACACGAGACAACCTAAGAACTAATCCCTCACTAAGAATAACAGAAACATGGAATACCAATAAACAAAAGCATCGGGATACAAACCATAATACAAAGTAATATAAGAACTGAAAATGCTGGGTCAAAATGACCCAGAACCGTGACAAAAGCCCAGAGTTCAGTTTGGTCTTGAATTCTTTTAGTTTCTTCTCCACGTTCAACGACCGATTTACTTTTTGGTCCTTTGTGAGATGAATTTCCAAATATCTTATTTCTGATTTAACAGGAATCTTACAGTTTATCATTTATGGCAAAGAGTTCACAGTTATTAGGATTTAACGTTAATCCAGATGTCTTGGAGAGTTTTTACATTTTTCACTAGTTATTGGAGCTTGATTTGTTTTATCTTGAAGATGGCTGTTAGAAAGTGTGTGTGTGTGTGTGTGTGTGTGTGTGTGTGTGTGTGTGTGTGTGTGTGTGTGTGTGTGTGAGAGAGAGAGAGAGAAAGCGCGAGAGGTTGCGTCTTGATTTAAATCGAGTAGTTAATAGTCAGTAAGTGTCCGGCTGCTCCTGTATGCGATTAGAATGATGCCACCTTATCCCATAGTCCAGCCAATGATGCGATTCACATTCGTGTATATACGCAGCTAATCAACATGGTTGACAGGCTATGACAGTGTCCTTATGTGTTTTAGCTAGCAAAGCGGCGTGGCTGATGTGGAGTGATACATCTGCTGTTGTCAGGCCTGCAGGTATCAGGCTGTTGTTCTCCTTTATCTCATAGTGGACAGAAATTATTTTTTGCAGTGGCACAAATAATTTGTGTGGCATCAGATTTGATGCCAAACAGCTGATTGTTCTGTAAATAGTTTGAAATGTTTATTTTAAAAACGTCTTGGCTGCATTTTTAGGTGAACAGCTGCAAAAAACTTTGTTGTTTGCATAACTCACATAACTCATAACTCAAACATTACAAAATCCAAACGCTGAACTGCACCTATGCCACAGAGCTTCATTCCAACACATCAAATTAATGACGTTCCTTTCAATAAACCTTGGACACACACAATTAACAGGAGTAACATCCCCACTAATCTGCCTGTTAAACCTAGCTAACCCAGCCTAGTCTTCCGTACATACTGGCGATGGGTATTTATGTACCTCCATACCGTCAGCTGTGAGGAAGACAAACTGTCTTAAACACAAACTGCGGCGGTACTCCCAAGCCAATGGCTTCAGCCGCCTGATGCACAATAGAAAGCAAATCAGTACAACGCCTAATGCAGGTGAAACTGCTGAAACCTAACAGGGGAATAAGACTCCTGATTGAAACCAGCTGTGTGAAGCCACAGGCTTACTCTAAAAGGCAACAGCGAACCATAAAACTCTCACCAATAAAACTATATATAAATAATCTAATAAAACCTACAAACTCTTCTGTTGACAAGTTGTTGTGGCTCCTCCAGCAAATGTCCGCAGCAGGCTAAACATGAGGACGCTGATGACGACAACAACAAACACATGAGATGCACTTCTGCACTATTTGCTCCTTTAATTCCACGTGTTACTGTCCACTATACAAATCAGCACATCGAACTATTAAACAAATGCACAGACTGCACAAACACAATGACTGCATCTCACAAAGAATTACACCAATTACTACACCAAACTACAACATCGGCCTATGGCATCAATTAGTGCATAAAACATACATCAAGTTACAGCCAAAAATGCATCAAAATGACTCAAGCTGGGGTCAACAGGTTCCCCTCATGCTCACCCGACCTTTCTGCTCATCAGGTGAGTGCAACCACATTTATCACCTAACACGCCCACGAGTCACGCCCCACACCCGTGCACCAATACAAGGTGTGCATTTAAACCAACCCTCTTAATCCAAAACAAAAAGGAACAACTCATATGGCTCCTACACTTGTGCTCAAGAACTCAGTCCTATATTTTAGGTTATTCTGAATAAATCGTTCATGCCCTCTCTTGGGAAAGAAGCTGTTGTGGTTCCTGGTCCTAAATCTAGTCGTCCAAAAGTTCTAAACGACTTCAGGCCTGCTGCCCTCACCTCAGTCTTTGAACAAATCATCAGAAATGTGATTATGGAAGACACTGAACTTCAGCTTGATTCAATGCAGATTGCACATGAGCCCAATAGAGGAGTGGAGGACGCGCTTTTGATTCTACTTCACCTGATTGTCAAACATGTAGAGAGTAAAGGACTTCAGTTCATCGATTTCTCTGCTGCTTTCAATAACACAGCCCCAGATTTGAATCAAAAGACTTTTAGAACAGTTTGAAATCTGGACAAACCTGAGCAAGTGCAGTCATATAAATATCTTGGGGCCATTGAGTCTGTTTTATCATGCAATGATGCAGGACAAAGTCTTATAAAAGCAGCTTTGTCCCTGCTGCCGTCACTAAACTTAATAACTAATAACTGTTTTTCTGATTTGATTCATCGCGTCTAATTTCCAAATATGTGTCTGTCAGGTTTAAATCGATGTGTGTGTTTGTGAAGGGATGACAAATGCTATTATTTTTCTGTAAAGCAAATTTACGTAAAAGTAAAGTAACCTTGATATGTCAGGATGTAGATGTCCCACCCAAAAACGTCATCAGCCCTGAAACATCGGTACTGTTCCAGGCAGCATTGCTGTCCACACGTCCATCAGAGTGTTAGAGGTGGCTGCCACGGATGTTGCAGTCTGCTCTCTGTTTCCATGAAACAACCACACTTGAAATGATCATTAAAGCTACCTGTACTAAAGGAAGCTGAGAACATGGCAGACGTGGGACTGACTGTGATCAGACTGTGACGATTGTTCTTGAGCAGATCTACAGGTCAGCTGTTCCACATCATGTTTCTAGGATGGAGCCGTTTGGAATAATGCCGCCCTCTGCTGGACAGATATCGTGTTGTCCCTGAGTCCTTCTGATCCTCAGCACTTTCTATCAGGAGACAACGCACCCAGGTCCCATCTGACGTTGTTCACTTGATGTTCTGAAGCCCAGTACAGACCTTAACACGGGCTCCATGTGGACATATTAGATTAACTGTTTTTTAAGACCAGTTTCTTGAATTACATGACGGTGTGGTTTTTATTTTGTGCTTTTAGTGCAGAGAGAGCCTCTGTGGAGGTTGGATGTTCTCCCCGTGTTTGTGTGGGTCCTCTCAGGGGACTCTGGCTTCCTCCCACAGTTCACAGACATTCAGGTAGTGGGGTTAGGTTAACTGGTGAATAAGTGTGAGCGTGAACGGTCGTCTGTCTCCTCACCCTGTGTTAGCTGGGATCCACTCCAGCTCGTACATACCCGTCAGGCACCGTCCTCATACCTGTTCTGGTAAATCCAGTCCTGGAAGACACAGCTCACCTGGAATCTGTGTTCATGTTATAAAATGTTACATTTCATTAGAAGTTGGTTGTATTCCAGTTTTATGTTGCAGTTTTCACTTTTGAAAGGGAAGGTTAGTCCAGCTCAGTCAGATGCTGAATGCTCTCTTTCAGTACGTTGTTGTATTAAACGATGACTCAGCAGACGACACATTGTAGCCATGTTAAAAATCATGCAACAGACCCTTGGTCACGATGTCGTTGTGGGGATGTCTAAAGGCTGGGTTCCTTCTAATAACCGTAACAAGTGTTTATGGCGCTCCTTGTGATGCTGGGTCAAAGTTCAGCCTCTGAAGACCTCGACGTGTTTGAAGTTATCCACAGGGTGCGAGGTCCACTTCAAAGGTGTTCTATGTTAGATGTTGGTCAGGTTAATCAAAATGGAAACTGTTGAGTTTACACATTAACCAACATGGTCCAGCACTAAACATCGTAAAGCCTTTAGTTTTTGGAGAGAGGATGCTGCCATCAAATTCAAAATGGGCTAATATTTTTCTTTAAATGTTTCATTTTCTCACTTTGTTTAAAATACTGGTTTATAGGATTTGCAAATGATTGAATTCTGTTCTTAATCATATTTAACACAGCGGATCAAACGTGGGGAAGTGGGTGTTATATTCAGATTGTGGGATACATTTAGGAAATGTAAAACTTTTGATGTTAATGTTGTTTATTTGCAGGGTTTAAAAATAAATGTGTTTATTGTTTGAAACTCATACTTGGCCTTCTACTCTTCATGGCTGCTTAACGAAGCTAACAGGGTGGACAGTCTGAGGAGCTGGGAAAGAAAAGCGTCTGAACTGCTTTAAATTTCTTGAAGACATTTTATCCAAGAAGTTTCTTCAGTTCTGAGAGAACGGCGCGGCGGTGGGTGTGGATAATGTTGCCGAAAGAAAACGGCGGAAGAGGGGCGGCTGAAGAGTAAACTTTCAGAAGTAAGTACTGAATATTATGTCACTTATTTATGTGCAGATGTTTAATAATGAAAAACATTAAAACATTCCTGTTGGCCACATGTTGGCAGAGTTATGTGACATTAGTGATGTTTGTACTTTCAGCGTTTACTTGGTTTTAAAGCCTTTACTTTAAAATATACGCTGTTCAATAGTCGACCTTAATCCTACAGAGAATGTGATGATTTTGTGGATAATTAAAGTCAGTCATTTATCCACAAACACAACAAGCTGAAAGTCAGTGATGCTGCTCGGTTTGCAGTCCTGAATATCACGGCACAAGCAGGATTCACTGCACCGTTAATGTTAGCTATGTTATATTGCTGCCTCTGTTCGGTGGTGTCGAGCCAAACGGACTTTAACGTGTGTTTGAACGAGCTGACGGTTCACTCGTTAAGCTGAAAGAAAGATGCTTTAATCACAGCAGTCACACATGTGTCCACTGCACCATCTGGGAACTCTTCTTGTTTAGCACTCGTAATAACACAAACACTAAATCCTCCTTCTCTGGTGCTGTTGTGTAGCAGTGTGTACACCTGAGACTGTCACCTGTCTGTCTGTCCTGCACAGGGCTGAACTGGGACAAAAAATCGGCCTGGGCATTTTGACTAGAGACCGGCCCACCAAAAATGTGACGTCATTCAGGGGTAAAAACCGCAAAGGATTCTGGGAACTTGTGGCAAGAGGTACTAGCGCATGCAGGCTTTCAATTGAACTCAGCTACAGAGCGATAAAAAGAAACACAAAAAATAGCCGGTGTTGTGCCAAAAAGTGATTGTCTGCCAAAAAGTGATTGCTTGTATTTAAATTGGTATAAGTAACTTGTTGGGCTATAATATGTGAAACATATGTCAAATGCATCCCTCATGGATGACATAAAGTCATCTCTCCATCTCCATCTCCTGCTCTTTTATTTCTCTCTCTTGCTCCATCTCTCTCTGCTGCGCTTCTGTCTCCTCTGTCACAGACTTCTCCACTTTTGATGATAAATCAGCCTGGTGCAACATGTAAGGATTGGCACAATTTGTTAAGATTTTGAGGAGTTTGAGAAACTAACCTTAAGCATAAAATAAAATTTACTATCAGTAACTTCATAGCACCCGCCCAGCAGTATATAAACTCCGTCATGCTAGCTAGTACCAGTTATTCTAAGCGACTGTAAAAAGTCAGCACAACGAAAACAAACTACAACTAAACTTGGTTTATATCTGACACAGATAGACAGCAGGTCATAACTTCTTACCTGAAGTTCAGTTCCTCTGCCACTATGACCGGCGGCCGCCTCGGGTCTCTCCTCCTCTTGCCTCCCCTTTCCCTTATCCACCTGCTGGCCTCCACCACTTGCTGATGTTGCTAAATCTGTGGAAGCTATGCCACAGCTACCGCCAAACAATTCAGTTATTTTTACACATATGGCAGCGTCTGCCTGAAGGGCTTGTTTCTTTTTGGCCCTAATTTTTTCTGCACCTTCTTTCCTTTTTTTGTTCTCCATTTTCTTTAGTTCATTTATAAGATTGCTAAACAAGGGGGAGGGTGCATCCGCCCTCCTCGGCTGTAATTGGTCCAGCCCAGAGTCGATCATGACCAATTGGCCAATCCAACACCTTTCATTATTTATACCCTTCCAAAAAAAATCGATCGGCCCATAAAAGCAAAAAATCGCCAGCGGCCCACCGGGCAAATGCCCGGTATGCCCGATGGCGAGTCCAGCTATGGTCCTGCACTCTCTCTCTGTTTCTTTCTCTCTGATTGTGGAATAAAAGTATGAACATGTGTTTATAAGTCACACTTGTGTTTGAATCCTGCAGCTTATCACACATTTGATTTCCATGTGTGACGACTGCAAGTGTCCAGAGTGAGGACAGACTGAGGGACCCACTGCTGCACATCATCTGTGAGGCTTTGCAGCCCTGATGATCCACCAGGACAAACTCAGCAGTGTGTGAGGAAGAGGAGGAGGAAGAGCCAGCAGCAGCTGACAGATGGAGAGAATAGACAGACTGTTCCCTGTTTGTGAAGGACTGCTAGGAAAGTTTAACATAACTGTCTGTCCTGAATCAGTCTTATTAGGTAATGTTCAAATAATGTTGTCATTCCAGTGTTTCCAGTGTGGGAGAAAGTACTCAGGGCCTTCAAGTTACACACTATGAAAGGCAGCAACAAGTTTAATGTTCAGAAACCTAAAGTCTGTATCAGCAGCAGAATGGAGCTAAAAATAAATGTTTGTTTCAGTTCTATGAAGCTTTGAGTATTTTGGATCAGTAGCACTGCTGTGTTTGTTGCATCATATTGCTGTAATTGTTTATTTGCTTTATATATTCTGAGCTAAGTTGATCTATAGTGTTACATCATTTTCTATAAGGATGTTATGTGTTTGTAGACTTTCTGCCCAGTTTGACCCATTTAGCAGACGTCAGCCTGTTTAAGGCTCTGATGTCTATTCTGTATGACTTAAAGCAGTTATGACATGGTCTGATTTTCTCACCCAATAAAGGAATATTTCATTTATCAGTCTACTCTTCATTCTATCAGACACAGTTATCACAGCTCGTACATTTGCTTTTTACACATATATGTAAGCACTGAGCCACATTTAGTAATGCCAACATATTAAAAGAACAATATTTCTCTCTTATATATGATACATCTATATACACACTGTCACAGATACTTGAGTGTCTTTGAGTGAAGATTTAAGGTGATAGGAAATATAAATAACTGCAGCTTGAATCTTTGACACAGAGTTCATGCTTCAGAGTTCAGATGTTCAGAGTTCATGGACCGTTGAGGCTGCGAACTTTAAGGCTGCAGACCCTGAATTGGGATACAGCCATCGACTGTGGAAACCTTGCAAGTGGATCGTAAAGGTTGTTACAGAGTCTTTCATGTCTAAATTTGCCGTTAATAATTATATAATTGTAGGAATCATCTAGTTTGCTTACACTGATTACGTTGGCACTTTGTTAGCGCTACAACAACGGTCAGACCCCCGAGGCATCTAAACTTTAGTAAGAATGTGCACTTTTGACACCTCTGGTTAGCATTTAGTGGTCAGTTTCAAACGTATTTGATTTTTGCTTGTTATGAACAAATTCACTTCACTACTTTTCACGATCTGTAACATCAATGCACATTGTTCCATTTACTGCATATTGCACTTTATTCATGTCTCTCATTCCACCTGCAAAAACATTGTAAAGGTCGTCACAGAGAGTTTTATATATGTATAAATACTAATATTCTCTATTTATTCTGCTTTATTGCCCAGATGTTAGTTAGCCTTTGTTCAATTGTCTTTTATATGTCAATAGATACGTATGTCACAAATAAAAGTTTCTTGTAAATTATGTTTTTGTAAAGAATTTTCTCCCAAATCTCTTACATGCTAACTGTAACGTGTTATTTCTGCTAAAACCTGAACTTAAATGTGTATATGGTGTTTATCTGTTTTTCTCTCTGTTTTAGATGCAAATATCAAATTGGAGTTCTGCCTCCAGGCCAGAATTGCTTGAATGCACCACGTGTTGGCTGTTTCACTGCCCTCTGTGCCCCACTCTCAGCCCTGCTGTCAGGGCAAAGAGCAGCATATAAATGGACACATTCAAAGTGCTTTGCCTTTCAAAGGTATGTTGGTATTAAATATACCTCATAGTTAAAGTCATAAATATGCACTTCTTTTCAGCACCTCTGCAGGTCTTTGTTGACTTAAAAGTTATTTTTCACATTGTACAGTTCAGTTCATTCATCAGCGAGAGAAAAAAGTGTTTTCATTAAATATTTTTCCTGTTCACCACATTTCCTGACAGCTCTTGTGATCCACACCATTTTGCTTTCATTATTGAGGACGGCTTGGATATTTTTGTTAATATGTACAATCTGATTGTTAGATAAACTGACTGCATTCTATACAACTACATTTAAATTACATGTTTTTTCTTTTTTTCTCTCTTACAGACAAAATGATGTGCCGGTGCACTTTCACTGCCCTTCTGTAACATGACAGTCATACAGCGTGGGGATATGGCAAGGCAATTATTGTCATGTCAGCATTCAGGACTGCTCCCCACTGAACTCTCCGTGGAGCCTCGTCTCCCTCTCCATGTCTCGTCTCCAGCATCTAAACCATTTCCTGAATCTTGGGTAGAACATTCATGTGCTCCACCCTCTGTGCTAAATGAAACTGGGGCTTGTGGAAAGTCCATGAAAATGAAACGTCCTCACTGTGGTCTTAGTCTTCTTACAAAAAAACTTCAAGGCTCACATGATGAGGAGGCATTCAAACAGGTCAATAGATGTTTGCCTGGCCTGTCATCCACAGTGTTTTTGTGTAGAGGGACTTCTTCCTCTTTGTTTTTCAGTTTGCAGAGGACATGGAGCTCTTTTTAAAAGCATGTGCTGACGAGCAGAGACTACAGGTCAAAGCGATGTTTGACATTTAATGGACAGATGAAGGCACTGGCTGTTTGTTTGTGTTTTTTATCTGTTGTTTGTTTTTCAGTGTACAGAATTCCAGTTAAACTTATTATAAAATGCTGTTCACTTGTTTCCATACTTATAGTAAAAAATGTAAGTGTAAATGCAACAGCATTGTTTATACTTGTAACTTCAGAGTAAAAAGCTTATTGTTGATATTAACATTAATGTATTATCCTGTAATCAATAATATTTTTATGCATTTTACGCATTAACCCTCTGATCTCTATCCTGGCCATTTGGGGCCACTTCACTTCTCCTTGTTTGACTGCTACACTGCAGTGGACCAAAAGAATGACGCAGGTTTGATCTTAAGGCTCTAATAGTTGTGTGTGTTGTGCATGACATTGCAACGCAAACATGTATTTGCAAGATAGACTGGAATAAATTATGATGCATCAAATATTACACAGGCTGCAGTGAATTGTTGTTGATACAGGTTATTGAGCTTTGAGTTTCCCAGTCAAACGTAGCTTTGACACACATGCTAACACTCTTACTCTTGTACATTTCATAACAAGACACCATAGCCAAAATATTAGCTCTCAAAAAAAATTCAAAGCTGCAGCTGCAGCACACACAGCAACAAACACTGTTAGTAAATGTGTCCTGGAGTTTCTGCAGGTGCAGAAAGTGCTGCTGCTGTAAGTCAGCCTAACAGCTTCCAGATCACTGATATTTCTGGAAAGATGGCAAGAAGGGCATCACAGCTCATTTCTACAATCTCCCAGATCTTGGAATACAAGCCCCTGTCCCATGAAAACCACTTCACAGTAGTAGGAGTCCACTAAAACCTACAAATGAAGAGTGATCCTGGAAGAAATAGGGCGCACACTAGTGACCTCAACAGTTGCAAGACAGCCTTGTCCCCGATGCTTATATGAAAAAAAATATGAAGATTTATGAAACCATTAGGACTTTATTACTGTTTTATCTGAAAAGCTACTGGTAATATTTAACCTAACTGGGATTTAAAGTGTAAAAAACAGAATGTAGATAAAATTTTGGTTTTGATGAAAAGGAGTGGAGCTTGTGAGCCACAATGTAAGCAGTGTTGCTTTGCTGACATGCACTCGATGCTGGCAGTACAAGCATTGTAGTGGTTCTTATGTTTTTGTAAACTAACTGTATAATATATTGAGCCATTCAACAGTACACAAATGTTTGTAGGCTCCTTTTTGTATGCAACCTGCATGTCTTTCTGAATTAATTGTTTGTTTATATCATGTTTTTCAGGACAAAGAAGAAGTTAAAGTCAAGTGGAAGCCTTGCTCAACATGGTATGTAGTAACAACTTTGTTGGACGGGAACAGACATTCATACTGTTGATAAATAGTTATCACCTCAATTTGAATTCATGTATTTGGACTAAACTAAATTGGGAGCTGTTAGCTGTCAAGCTGCTCCTCTGTGAGGAGCTTGATAGCTGTCCACCTCCAAAGTCCATTATGAGTTTTGGAGGTGGACATGGTCAAGACTTTTAAGAGTTGGCATAAGACTTCACTTCTTTATAGAGCTTATAGTTGGGGCTGGTTCAGGTCAGCCCTTAGTTATGCTGTCATAGCACCAGACTGCTGGGGGTTAGTGTCTACTCGTGTCATTGTATATATCCAGGAATATGTGCCTGAGGATAGTTGTCATGAAATCAATATTAAATCAAAGGATTCCTTAATGACCACAGCTGGCATGAGTTCTCCAAAGCTGCCTGCTGTCTCAGGATCTGTCTCCAAAAAGAACCAGGGAGCGCTAACATGTTATGTTCTAGACTGATGAAGAAAATGCACATTAAACATAGTATAAACTCACTATGTTAAGTAATGTGAAGAGGATGCCTTTAGCTCCTATTGGGTTGGTTCCTTGATCAGTGCAATACAGAATCATTCATCTGGTTTGATGTAATGTCCTTCAAACACGTCAAAATGAGGCTCTGTAGTCTGTGTGGCCTCCACATGCCTGTATGACCTCACTACAACACCTGGGCATGCTCCTGATGAAGTGGCAGATGGTCTCCTGATGGATCTCCTCCCAGACTCCAGGACTAGAGCATCTGCCAACTCCTGGACAGTCTGTGGTGCAGTTGGTGGATGGAGTGAGACATGATGTCCCAGATGTCCTCAAATGGATTCAGGTCTGGGGAATGGGCGGGCCAGTCCACAGCATCAATGCCTTCGTCTTGCAGGAACTGCTGACACGCTCCAGCCACATGAGGTCTAGCGCTGTCTTGCATTAGGAGGAACCCGGGGCCACCCGCACCAGCATTTAGTCTCACAAGGGGTCTGAGGATCTAATTTCAGCACCTAATGGCAGTCAGGCTACCTCTGCCGAGCACACGGGGGGCTGTGCGGTCCCCCAAAGAAATGCCACCCACACCATTAGTCACCCACTGCCCAACCATCATGCTGGTGGATGTTTCAGGCAGCAGAAGGTTCTCCAATATGTCTCCAGACTCTGTCACAAGTACTTAGTGTGAACTTGCTTTCATCTGTGAAGAGCACAGGGCGCCAGTGGCAAAGTTGCCAAGCTTGGTGTTCTCTGGCAAATGCCAAACATCCTGCACGGTGTTGGGCTGTAAGCACAACCCCCACCTGTGGACGTCGAGCCCTCATACCACCCTCATGGAGTCAGTATCTGACCGTTTGAACAGACGTGCATATTTGTGGCCTGCTGGAGGTCATTTTGCACAGCTCTGGCCTTTCTTTCCTACCCCACAGTACCTTTCCTTATCTTTTGTTTCCTACTTAGTCTTTGATCACGGTTGTCTTTCTAGATAATTAATGTCATTTGTTCTGGGGCGAGTCACTGGCTCGGGTGCATTCTGGGACTGTCAGTTCACCAGTGTGCTGGCATGCTTCTTAACAAACACACCACTACAGCAAACATCTCAGTTGTACTTGTTGATTTCTTCAACAAAACACTGAACAAAACATGTCCTTGTGAGTGTGCTGCCTGGTGCTTTTACATTTTGTGGTAATTTGAGCAGCCCAGAAAGCATCCCATGAATTCAATGATGTTATTGTATCTGAACATGTACACGAGTCATTAAATTAGATGGGAAAGAATGATTCAGGGTAAACAACTGCACCAAGGGAATTACATTTTTCTTCTCAACATGTAAAATGTCTGTTGATAAGCAATTTCTAAAACAGACATTATAAAAATCACATTAAACAGATGTGATTAACTTTTTATTCTAGCAAACATAACATCAATGATGACGCAATCAGTCTTCATCAGAAGTGCTCAAATCACTGTCATCGTCTGAAACGTCCTCCTCCTCCTCTGAGTCCATTTCCAGGAGTGGTTGGTGGCTGAGGATTCTCTTGTACACGTCCTTTACTTTGAGCGTTTCAGCTTTCAGTTCACTTTGTTTTTAAACCAGGCTATGGAGTCCTTTCTGTGCATCCTCCGACATGCCAACAAGGGAGGCTGTAAAAACAACAAAACTATTAAATATAAGTAAAACAAACAAACAGACAAAAAAACTCACCTCATAAACACAAGGAGTTAGGATCATGTGATTAAACTTTTTTTAAGGGAGAAGACAGTGTTAGCTAGCAACCCAAATATAGGTAAAAGATCCAGTAAGACTTTAGCATCTGCTATTATTTTCAATCAATTCATCACCAAATGTATAAATAAATAAAAGATGTGCTTACAGTCTGAGGAGATTGTCCCCAACACCACAGATCGCATTCGCAACACTGTCCAGTGATGCTGCATCTCCCTGCAAAGGATCATCTCCTCCTCTCTCAGGCGCCTCACAGCCATCACCTTCTCAAAGACCTTTCTCTTTGTCCGGAGGTCAGCAGCAGCTGCAATTTAACAACATCAGATGGGAAAACATAGCAGCATATTATGATTCAAGAACAAAACATTCAACTGCTGCTCAGATACTGGGAGTTTGTTTAAAAAGGATATTTAGAAATCAAGAGCTTACGTTCACTTGTGCTCTGCCAGGGCCAAACGTCGCTCTGCATGAGGGCATCACTGGATACGATTTGCTTTGTTGGTTCAGCGAGCTTGTTGTAGTCGTCAACAGCAGCCGCCAAGCGTTTCTTCTCATCTAAGATGACCTTGTGAATTCTGTGTCGCCTCTTGTTGCTATCTGTAAATAATCATAAAAAGGAACACCTTCACATAATGCATATATTTACATTTTAATCTACACTCATCAATTCGTTTGCTAGAACAAATCACATCCAGCTTAAACAAACCTGGATCTGATTTTATTCTGTTTACAAAGTAGCTGTACGAGCTGTACAAACTGAGCATCAAACGGTCCGTTTCAAAGAAACTGTGACACCATTTTGTCTGTAAAGACTTTGTGTTCGCACTCTGATGATGACGACAAGCTGCTCTACTCGTGCCTGCAACGCTCCAAGGCTGCCATCAGTTTGATCCGTTTCTAAGTGAGAGGAATATTAATCAGAACACAGGATGAGTAACAGTCACCAAACTACAGTGGACTCTGTAATCACTGACTTGATGATATTCATTATAAGACATCTGGAGCCTTCATGTGCTGCATTATCATGAGATAACAAGTATGTTGGTGTTCAGCTTTATAAAACCAACTAGTACGACATCACTTCAACCCAGGTCCAATCCAATTTGATCAAACGCAACAACTCTGCCATCAATTCTGCTTTTACAAGCTTATTTTTCATTGTTTGTTGACACTGTCAGAAAGATCTTAACTCTAAGTTCTTTAATGAGGCCATGGTGGGTCCTGTTGTTATACACGAGTGCATTATATTGAGACTCACCTTCAGCCCATTGCTGCAGTGTGTCGTCATCCACACCCAGCTCATTTCTGCTCGCATTCAGGCTCTCCACTTGTTCTCTAAAGATCCTTATGATCTAAGAATACATTAATAAATGTCATTCATATGGACATTTTTAGAGTACTGGTGTTTCCCCCCCATTACCACACACATTAAAATGGGTGTTGAAAAAATGACCTTTAGATATCTCTGGCTCAAAGTGCGGCCCAGTTGTTCCACTTTCCTTTTGTTCCAGCCCAAAGCCAGGAGGCTCAGCATGTCTGTTCGCCCTGCATTTCAGTTAGTATACAAATAAGAATGAATGAGCAGGAGACTGAGTGGAATCTCACACACAGACACACACCTGCTTTAGACATGTACTTCGTTGTGATGGCCGCCCTAGACAGGAAACTGTTTACTTGCTCCACCTCTTCTCCAACTGTAGAACCGTCCCCATCCTGAAACGCACCTCCCCATTTGATCTATAGAAAGGAGGTCACAATACATGACTGCTGAATTCATTCAACCTTATAACAAAATGTCTTAAACGTATCCAAGACTACAAGCTGCAGTATACCTCGCACATCCAAGTGTGAGCTACTCAAAATGAAGTACACATTAAGATAAAGTAAAGTAAATAGTATTACGACAACACCAAGAGAAAAACAAAATAAATATCCACCCATCCAAATATGTATCCACACACACACACGTATGAGTATATGGTTATGGCGTTAACGTCATTTTAACAAGATTAACGCTGACAGCACTGATATATATGTGTATCTTACATCATTTGTGTGTCTCTGGATGTATTTCACAAACTCAGCAACTTCCTCATCTTTCTCAATGAAGACACCTTCAAAGTTCCCCTGCTCTGAAGTGCTGAACGAACACGGTGACAGTTGTTTGAAAAGAAACATCAAAATACAATTTTTGTACAAATCCATATTTGATTTATGTACACAATGCATAACGTACCTTGCATTTGATTGAAAGCGATAAAGCTTGCAGTTCCCATCAACTGAGACGGCGAGCATGTCTGGAGTGCAGGCAGGGCAGCTAAAGCATGGCTCCTTGCACATCCTGTCCACCTCACACTTTACAGCACTCCACTCCAAGAAACTTTTGCTGAAGGCATCAGCTGATATTCGGCCAGTCTTTTAAGTAGAGGACAAACAACAGAATATTCACGGACAGTCATCATAAACATTGATTTGCACAATTTCCTTAAACTTGACAAATTTAGAAACTCACCCTTCCAAAATGGGCTGTTCGTTCATCCAGCACTTTGACAAAGGCCTTAAGTGACATCCCTGCTGCAGCTTCTTAATGTCATAGAAAGACTGAAAGACATCCATTGAAAACAGGGTGCAGAAATTTAAGGTGCCAGGCCAATATCCACCACCCTGGAAGTCCTTAACTGAGGGGGACCACATTAGGCCACAGCTGGTGCAGCTCACCACTGGCAGTGCAAGGTTATAACGGCCTTTAGGAAGGATAAGGAGAAATCCAGTCATGGCTCAACAAAGACATTCATTTTTTCCCATGTTGTTTTCAAAGCGGTCTGGTAAATCCAAATGACCTTTGACAGGTGCCCACATATACTGCGGGCCGAGGGTAATTCAAAACAATGTAGCAATGTACAATTTGCAATAAAACCTGCAAACACATCTATTGTGTATGTACTGTGTGACAAAAGAGCAACTTACCATTTATGGTTACAAGAGCCACAATTGCACCGGGTGAAACCTCAACGTTACCTGCTGGGCAGTCACACACAGTCTGGTCTTTGCACAGGCAACAGCCGAACTAACATTAAAAACACACAATATATATAAAAAGAATTGGAAATTAAATGATACACAATAAATATATAATAACAGCACACACTCATAGTACATAGCAATAAATGCATAAGACTTAAAAACCGTACCTATTGGATTGTGAAACTCTGATGAAGGCTGCAAAAACCCTCCTGTTACTGCCTCTCTGCTGTGCAGGACAAAGCGTGTGTGAACTGCAATATCACAGTCAGCACAAAGGAATGGAAGAGGCAGGCAGTCCACACACCTCACAACTACTTGTTTGCCACACTGACACACACGGTGTGACTGTGGATCCAGAGTAGCTAACATATTGTCTATAAGACAAGGCCTGGCCTCTTTCCACTTTAGCAAGGACACCATGTTTCTGATCGCCCAGTGAGTAGCAGCTGACTCAGACAACGTCTCACAAGTCATGGCTGCGTCCTCTTCTCCATCCTCCAACAACTGAAGGAGCTCCTGACGAAGCACCTCAGTTCCACACACTAACAGAAAAAAAATAAAGAAACTCTTCCACAAAGTGAAAAACACTCTAGGCAGTATGTTTCTTAGGACTGCACAAAAGCCCTGCCTAACTCAACTATAACAACAAATATAAAAGTAAAGGAATCACAATATATACAAGAAGGTAAAGTACCTTTTGTTGGGTTGACACTGGCAACATAACTAGGTTCTTCACGTGGACACTGATGCTGATCTGCAGACACTGGGGGGAAAAAGAGATTGAAGAATATTTACTTACTGAAATTCTTTGGTGAAAACAAGTTGTGAGATAAAATCAATGGTTGTGAGAACACTGACCACGTGGCAACTAGTACTTCGACTGGATGATGGTCTTTGAGGAATAAAATCTCCCTGTCTGTCAAGGGCGGCATCACTTACATTTTGATTAGATACCTTGAGTTTGTAAATGATCAGATTACATAATTGGAATACAATGTATCCAATTCAGGGTTGCAGGAGGATGAAGCCTATCCCAGCTGATACAGGACAAAGACAGGCTGCCAGTTTATTGCAGGGCTAACACGATATGTGTAACAGAAAATCCACTTAAATGTTTGATATTTCTTATAATAATCATAATTATGACTATTATTTAAAGGTTTCTTTAAATAATACATTTTGATTTTTTATAACCTCTAAAATATAAACCTGAGCTGTTTTAGATTCTGACCTCTGACCTCACTGCAGCTCCCTCTTGGAAGTACGTCTGCTTCTTGTCTACCCCCAGTGATGACCGCCTGCCCTTGATATCACGTACTGTACCTGAGGAACAAAAAAGGACAAACACTTGCCTTCATTTAAGAAGTACATTCATACAGAGGTAATCTATGGAAACACACTAGTTCACCCTTTGGGAGAAATCAGTTCCTGTGAAACATTTCTGTAAATGAACATCATGTGGAGAATGAATGAAATGAGTTCTTCAGGTGACTCAGCAGTCCCACACTGACAAATGAAATCTAGTTAAACAGAATATTGATGATATTTTTGTGTATCGCTGCAGCCTTTTCAAGTATTAACCTGGTGTCTTTGGGAACAGCTTAGGGGGAAATGACGGTAATATGACTGAACCATATGGGAACAAAGAATAGGCACTTTTTTGTGCTACCGAAGTTTCCTCGCTTTCATTCAAAATCTGTTTCTCATTAAACAATTGAAACATGATGGCTTCAAGCTGACATTGAGGCCTGTGGGGCACTATCAGCCACTGAGACAGTAGACAAGTGACTATTTCACACTTTAAGGCTGCCTGTTTATTTAAGGGAGATGAACAGTACATTATAACTGTACATAATAATATCAATGATGATAGATTAAATAAATGGGTTTTTGAAAGACGCTTGTGCATTTTTAAAGTCTAAAGTGTTGAATTGATCTGAGTATGTCATCTGTTCAAAGCCTCTCCCAGTCAGTGCTGTTCTCTATGCCTGTCTTACTCTACATGATGTTATTAGCACAAACACTTTAAAGGTGATAATTAGGTCTACAACAATAACACAGACTGCAATGTAGTTAAGCGTCTTACAGTTAGTTTTGAATGAATGAACTTAAAAAACAACACAAGCAAAGATCTGTCTCCTCCTGTTTTTTGTGTCACATAAGAAAGAAGCATCAATATCTGATGAGAAGACTTATTATTAATTTGGCCTTTCACGTGGTCTTATTCAGGTGATGCGAAGTGAAATATGCATCCTTTTTATGGTAATGTGCTGGAAAATGTTGAAAATGGACATTAAACGTGCTCACAAAGTGCTTGAATTTGACCCTGAAAGGTGTATGAAGCCAGAAAAAGTCACACTTGGAGTAAAAACCTCTCATAGCAAGTTAATCATATTCAATTGATTTGATGCTTTCAGCACAAAATTTAGCCACACAGTCAGGACAGCGTCTGATTTACCTTCATCGGTAAACGTGTTTATGCAGTACATAGTAACAGTGTGGCTGAGTCCTCTGGTTCAAATCAGTTCCAGTACATTTGGAGATGTAAGTCTTAACCTTTCACATGCATCGGGAAGGAAAAAACATTTAATCTTCACAGTACTGCCGAAGTGCAGCGATACATTGTGAAGTGCACATTTCCATTTCTCATACAGTACCGAGCAAAAGTCTTGAACCACCCCCTTATTTTTTCGTGTTTTGCCAGGTCAGTCTGTGTTAACGGTGTTATTAACTGCATTCTTCAACTAAAGAAGTGAGAACAAATGATGTGGGCTTTTGTTTTTTTGCAATAGGCTGCAAGTGAATGTGTACAGATACAATTTAAAATTGGTTCTTTGTTAAGTTTTCTGGTCCTTTCCGTGACTTAGGTGTCTGTTTATGTTTGAATGTTTCAGAGATTAGTGTGAAGGGTCTTAACAGACAAAAAGTGGTCAAATACAAGCCCTGGATTAAAAATCAGAAACACTTTAAAAAGCCTGGAGAGCTATTCCTTAATACCACTTTAAAGATTACAGGGAAGTCCGGATCCCTGGAAGCAAATGAGGGATGGCTCAAGACTTTTGCACAGTGCTGTACATGTCATGTTCCCTGTTTTATAGCTCAGCTCAAACTGACACGTTCTCACTAACTGCTTCTCATTTTCTCCACAGTGAACTTTGACCACTTCCAGATACTGCGGGCCATCGGGAAAGGAAGCTTTGGAAAGGTAATGCAGCCTCCATTTTTCACGCCACTTGTATATTGTTTGCCCTTAATTACCCACCACGGTCGTCATCTCTAAAGAATCAGTGCAAGCGAAGCGAAATGTGCTGGGATTACACTTCAGTTCTCGTGTGCTGCTGTTATTTAATAACAGTTATAAATGCAGCTTATGCAATTATTTCTATAAAGTCAGTTAGAGGAGAGCCGATTTCTATTTCATCTCACTCAATCTAGGTGGGAATTTTGACCCCACGTCTCAATTTAATTACACAGCACATTGAATGTCTGGATGAGACTTCAGTAATGAATTCAGGACTGTGTGTGTGTGTGAGATACACAATTGGGGCTGCAGAGATTGGAATAGTTTACCTTCATTTTAAATATCACTGCCCTGTGCACATTGTCGGCTTTAAAATTCAAACTTAAAGAGTTTGTAAGTAAACTGGCTGAGATGAGACAGACGATGCACCGGGTCCTCGTCTGAGTGCTGGCTTTCAGTTGTGCTGTCTCTCTTGCCCAGCCATGCACACACAGACACTGTGCTACACTTACACAGTGAGACAGATGCTCACAGAGACGTCCAGATACATTTTGTCCTTGCTGGAGGTCATCTTGTGTTTTTTGGCCCACTGTGGCCTCACACCGAGCTCCTGCTGTTTTTTGAACACTTTAACAGCTAACAACTTTTAGCTTCCTGTTGAACACACTTAAGTGGGGGAGGTGTTATTATTAGTGGTAAATGATTTGTGTATTTGTTGGATGCACCTCAGAGCAACAGGAAACATGACACGACACGCTCCAGTAACCTGCAGTCTTTACAGTGAGGACACGCAAACATTAACCCTCTGCTCCTTACAGAAACTCTCTAAATCCTGTAAGTTTCTTGACTGCCACTTGGAAAGTTGAAACTTCAGCTCCCTCCACAGATTTTCTACAGTACTGATGTCTGGAGACTGACTAGACCACTCCATGATCTTATAGCACTTCTCCACTAGTACATACTCAGATCAGCTTGCTGTGACTCAACTCATTTTCCATTACAATCAAGTACCACCTAATGTGCGTGGGGTCATTACAGCAAAGCGGCCCGATGTCCATGTTGTCATTTATGAGCAACACGAATGCCACAACAAAGGAAGACGTCGCAGCGATGATGTATCTGTGGCTTTTTGTCACACTTGGAAACCACGGTGTTGTGCAGCTATTTGCCTTGTTGCAGGGTTTTTAAAAAACTGCAGTTTTGATTTTAGTGAAAGACACCGTCTCATGACTCATTGAGTGCCGCGACTGACGAGCCAATCCGTGGCCTGCAGTCTGACGATGTCACATTTCCTGACTGCTTGGAACCCCGACTAAGTCGTCCTGTAGCCCACATCATAATGTTTCCATCTCTCTGCTTGACTGCGGGGATGCTACTTTTTGCATCACACTCGTATTTCAAAAGGTCAGTTAAAGCCACATAATTGGAATTTGGTTTCATCTCCCCACAGCACTTTCTCCAAAGTCTTCCCTGAATCATTTAGATGTTCACTGGCACTTGAGATGGGCCTATACATGTTTCTCCTTGAACAGGTAGCTACCCTATGTTAGCCTAGCTTTCTATCACTGATGCTCTGTGTGTATGCTGCTGCCTCTCTCTCATGTTACTTAAAAAATTAACCCCACAGCTTCAATAACCGTATCTAAAAATCTCTCAGTGAAAGTTACGGTTGTAGGTTTGGAAACATTTTGGGGTAGCCAGTGTTAAATAGAGACAGGGCCACATTCTTTATCTAGTCATTGTAATGAAAGAAGCACATTAAAAACTATATGAGAGTTTGCTTTTAACAAGCATGTAATGACTCTACTTAGTTTAGGTAGTCTTAGGGAGTCAAACTGAAAGTAGCATTTTGTGGATGTTTTCCCTGCTGCCCGATCCCATCAGTCTCTTAAAGCATCATTTCTTATGCGCCCTGGTGTGACAGTGGTTTCATGGCGCTACAGATTACCTGAGCACATCAGGTATATTACGGTTGAAAACCAGTGCCCGGCCTTCCAGTGGGTGTTCGACCCCTCGTGCACAGCTCAGGAGTCTAAACGACCCAGCAGTTATGGACATGTGTGTTTTTGGTGTGCTGTCCCTCGTTCTCCCTGCTTGCAGGTATATCTGTGTTTGTGTGTGGATGCCGGAGTTTCTGAGAGCACCTGTTTACAGGCACCTTCAGGCCTGGTGGGTGTGGCCCTGCCAGGTGGTTGGCCACCAGGGCCGTGCAGAGAGGTTTAAAGGGGCGGGTGCTCAAAGTTAAAAAGGGGCACATTGAACCAGGCTGAATAACAACAACACACATTCATCAAGAATCTAATATGGGAAGGGCAGGGCTGTGTTGATCTGAGACTGTAAACATTAAAAAGTCCATAGGAGAGATGGTAGCTGATTAAACAAGGGTCATGAGATAATAACAAAATGCAAAGATTGGTGACAGCGCTTGGAACCATAAGGCAACAAAAAACTGTGAGAAATAATTTAGGCTCTGCCTGTGAATCACTCTTTGCTTCTCTTCTTCCTTCCTTCCCATCATTTCATATATCACTCTCCACTTGCTGTCTATGTGAGAACAAGGCACAACTTGCTATTGCAATAAACTATAATCTAATTATCCACACCTAACAACTCCTGCACTTAATCTATAATAAAATGATGACAGAAAAATGTTATAGCCCTGCCTTTAGTAGCCTCACACAGCTCCTGCTGTTTCCTCCTCATGTCCTTACCAGCCATGTCTGCACAATGTTATATCATGAGTAATATTTTTAAAAAATCCATCTAAATAAAACACACACATGCACGCACACACAGTGACATTTTAGACCTTCTTCAGAATACTGTATATACTATGGGCATCGCACTGATCCAGAATCCTTACATTATTATTTATTACTAGAGCTACAATAATAAAGCAATGAGGAGGGGGAAGTAATAAATATGAAATAATGTATTTAGCTGGAGGAGGTGGCTGGGGAGAGGGAGGTCTGGGCCTCTTTGCTTAGGCTGCTGCCCCCGCGACCCGGCCTCGGATAAAGCGGATGAAGATGGATGGATGGATAATGTGTTTATGATGATTCCATTTGTTTCACTATCCACTCTGTGCAGGGCAAAGCTTATTACATTTTTAAACTGTAGAGATACAATCATTTTACTGCTGTAAAATCCAAATTTTGTCTTATTTAAAATATAAATCTAATATAATCTGCTTCTTAATGTATGTTCTTTAAAATACAGCATGTTTTTAATATATTATAATTATTATGTGGACATGCATATTAGATCATTTTTAGTGAAATATAATCCCTCCAGAAAGGCAGGAAAAGCCCGGAAACTTACTTTAAAACTAAATATGTTCCTAAAACGGTGACAGAGCTACAGACCCATGACAGCCTTACACAGGTAGCCAGCAGCTATGACCAGCACTACTTGTGCAGTTAATAAAAGGACAGGTAATGTTTGTCGCGCTGTTGCACACACAGCACGCTCGTTTGTTTCAGTTCGTCAGTTGCAACAAGACAACTTACCAACGTGTACGTAATAAGCTGATACTCCTGTGTGCTACACACTACAGTGTACGCTGTACACCTACTTACTGGTTGTGTCGCATCAGTCTGTGTCTCTGCGTTAACTTGTGTTTCTCCTACAGCTCCGGACTGCTAAAAATGCGCGTGCTCTTTGTGAGCTCGTTCCCGGCTCGTAACCAGCGCGTTCTGCCGTCAAGGGCGATCATTGGTTAAATGTGATCATGTGACTGATGCAAGCCAGATCCTTTCATTTAGCAAAACTGTGATTAATAGTTAAATATTATTGTTGAGGAGCACAGACAGGACTCCGCACGCACACACACATAAAAAAATAAATAAATAAAAAAAAATGTTTAAAAGTTGCCTCAACAAAAGGGCACTTTGGGCAAACATCAGGAAAGGGGCGGGTGCTCAAGCCCCTCTAGCCCCCCCCCCCCTCTGCACGTGCCTGTTGGCCACACTTGAAGACCATCACACAGCTGATCAAGCCTTGTCGGAGGAGCTACTTAAGAATGCGGTGGCGCTCTCTCTGACGCTGGATCATTGCGTGACTTCACGTTAGTCTCTCGGCCAGTCAGTACGGATAGTCTGCCGCATTGTATGTGTCTTACGGCTGCACTGCAAATTATCTGGTGCTTGCCATGATTTAAAATCTTATTTTTAGACAGGCCAGATTATTTGCCTTGTTTTAAAAAAGATTTACTTGTTTCTAAGTCTGGATTTTAGATAATAAACTTAAATCGAGAATAACCATATAATTGTGTCTATATTAGTACAGAAATCCAGAAATGGGAAGAATAACTCTTAAAATAGCCTACATTAGGTCTCTCACCAGATGTCTCTCAAAATATCACTTGTTTCAAGATAGAGTGACAAACTCAATTTGCTTGATTTAGGAAATTCACACAAGGCATCTGTTGAAAATATTATTTATTCAAAATCATGTCTGACTTCAAAGTTGTACATATAAGGGAAAAAAATTAACCACAATTTATGATACAAATCACATTTCAAAGACAGCTGTTTGTCCCAGCATGCCAGCATTATGTGGTACAACATTGACATTGGTTTAGGGAACATTTAATGACTGTCAACTTATATCATCACAAACTACACTAAGCCAATACTTGGTGCAACCCTAATCTTAAGGGTGATTTCTATGGGAAATAATATCAGAAAGACTGTATTTGATTGGAACAAACACACTGTCCTTAAAACTAATAGAAAAGTATGAAGTGTAATCAATGAGCTCATGGGCTAATTCTGTAGCTTGAGCAACAATGGGCACAGTTACTTCATATGCCAATAAGTCTTCATTTAAATTCAAAGTTTCATAGCATTGGTACTCAAAAGCAATAAAAGATGAGTCAATCAAAAAGATATCCTTTATCAGTCCAAACACAGGGAAAGTGCCATCCACATCTGCAATAATCATGGACTTCCCAGCAATGTATTTATTGCCATTTAGAACATACCATTTCACTGAGACAACAGACTGCATGACATCTATTCCAAAAAATTCTTTAATTTTTTTCCTAACATATTCATTATTTTTAACAGCTGATACTGGCCCGGATTCCTTTTCTTTCGCAAAAATAGGATGTTCAGTGCCTATTTCATTTTGACAACACTCAAGAAATTGATTGTGGTTTGCTAGGGATTTACAAACATTTTTAAAATTTAACTTAGAAGCCCACTGTTTAAAATAGGAGTGCTTTGCCTCAAAGTGCATGCACATACTCCTTATTAAAGGTCCAAGGGATAAGATTTGACTGGGAAGATGCAACATATAATGTTGCTTAGGTATTATATTGGCTTCGGGAAAAAGTTGCTTGAACTGATACAGGTGTTCTTCAATCATATTTCTCAGTTGCAATACAGTTTGTAAAGAAATAATGGGAGCAAGAACTATTTGAACTATCATAATTAACTTTCTAATAAATACAACATACTCACTCTCCACACCATACAAAAGAAAAAGTAATATTTTTAAAAGAATTAGCATCTGTCCACAAGACTGTTTCAATTTGTTGTCGTTAGCCGCTAAAGTGCCAAAGCTAATAGGACATGGTTTATCCCGTATTTCAAGAGGTGAGTAAGGAAAATTTTGAATGTCTGAATTAAACTTGTCTAATTCCAATTGTCCTGAGAGAATTAGGTGTTTTAATACAAATTTAACTTCCATTCAAAAAAAACATGCATTATGTCCTGTGGAGTTTGTTTGATCAGGTCAAATGCAGGAACATCAACTAGTCTGCTTCTTCTATTAATTCCATAAGTAGTTTTGAGGGACGCTTTCAATAAATCTGTGCTTGCTTTATCTATTTCAAAACACTGCCTGATATGTTTCTCCAGAGTTCTTTGAACAAACTTCTTCTCCTCAAAAACACTTTGCATATCATCAAAGTTGCATTCACAGTGTCTACATTTGCTATAAGCAAAACCAATCCCTTCTTTAAAGCCAGCAATCTCATGCTGGGCTAGCGTGTCTCCGCAAATGGCTATAACAGCACCAAACAATTCAATTTCACCATTTGACATTTCAATCCTTACACCATTGTAAAGCAGTGATAGATCTTGAAGTATTCTTTTCAGTACAACATCAATACCCCACTGAGAAATGTCACTTGCTTTAGCAATAGCAAGAAGTCGTATTGCAGCTAACTTTGACCTAAATTTTGGATCAATATTTCCTAAAGTATAATAAAACATGACCAATTTGTTTGCAGAAGCATGGGACCCTAAGGGGTTACATATTTCAATTTCATCTGTGTACAGTATTAATTGCAATGCATTTGGCCTCTGAGAAAACAAGGGGTGAGATGTAAAGAGGGACCCGTCTCTAAAATCATAGAAGAATCCCTCTCTGCTTCTTTGTGGTGCAGTGTTCAACATGGTAAAGATTCTCTCATTAGTCATTAACTGCTTTAGACTTTCAATTAATGGTACATAGTAAAAACTTTTGTTCCTTAAGGACATGACCCTTGAAAGACCTTGCTTTACCCAACATATCTTCTGGGATACTACTACTTCCTCGGCGTTGACTGGACAGAACATTTCCCCTATGGCTCTACTCTGTCCATATGCAATGGTGGAGAAAGGATCCATGAATTTATCAAATGTAGCCAAAGCCTCATCTTGAAGCTGAGTGGTTCCCTCGGCATTATCTTCAAACACTGTCTTCATTCTTTCCTTGAGCGTATCCAAAAGAACAGCCTGATACTGTTGCACTCCTGAGATGATATGTTTGACCGTTCTCTGTGAAAACATTTGAAACAAAAGTAACTTATTCTGCATTTATATTAAAAAAAAAATTCTGAATTCCATTATGAACAAGTAAGACATTGATTGCCTTATGTAATGTATTGATCCATTAAGACTATAACATACCTGTGATAAGTGGCACTGTTCTTGAACACTGATAGCAAAAGCTGCAGCAGATCTGGTAATATCGTGTCTGGTAAAGGATGTTTTAGCAACAGCTTCTTCCTTTAGAGCAGAAAAACAAAGTTAGTCCAAACTCCTGGCCAATTATAGAAATTCTTACATAACAGGTATAATCAGTTACACCTAATGATTGGTCCATTAAAAAACAAAGTGCATGACAGTGATTAGTGTTACAGTTGTGAATATTCAATATAATATAAGATAATATAATATTCATTCTTTGGAATAAAGAAAAAAAATGGAAAAGAAATCAAAGACAAAGAAACAATAAAAAAGGGGTTGTCCATTGTTTTGATGAGGCTAGGGATTGGATTCATGAGAATGAGATTTTATCTTTTTAAATAATGAATTTTTGTTCGCACTTAGATATTAGTTTCTTTACATGTTTGTTGTATTTATTAAATTATTTATGTATTTTTAAATCACGTAATTTAGATTTGCACTTAGAATTTATGTTAGTATTAGTATATGGATATATTTTATTGTATGCATTTATTAATTTATTTAATTTTCAAAAAAATCATTCTTATCCATGTTTTGGCAGTATTTCTAGCCAACAGATTTTTTTACAGTGCTTCCAAATACTCTGTGTCTTACCTGAAACTGTAATTCCTACGAGATACCCAAATTGCTGTCACATTGAACGATTTAAACGCGCTGAGAGTGTCTTTGATGCAAACTTCACCAGGAGACATGCCAGCCGCAGAGTGTGTGCCTTCTCCGGCTGCAGCATAGCCTGTACTATCTACACTGAACTGCTATTCTGTTTATTTGTTTTTCATTTCATCCTGCAGGATGAAATTGTGATTTAAAATCCAACCATGGTGGAAATCGCTTGTAACAGTTTGAAGAACAATATCTAGCGGTATAATATCGCGAGATCTCGTTAAATTTCTCTTGATTAAAAATGGAGAAAATGATTAAAAGTAATATAGGGCCAAATACGAGGAGTTAGACATAGCTAAATTTGTCATCAGAAGCCACACTACATTTTATTTAGTTTAACACTTACCGCGCTCGGGCTGTCAACAACCTGAGGCTCCTGCACTTCAGGCCAAGATCCACCAGTTGATATTTCCACGGTGCTGGTTGTTGTTGCAGTACTACAGTTGGCAAAGACTGAAACACCAAAATTTTCCGATCCTAAAGAGTGGGATGTTGGGGGGATCCTCCATCCTCTTGGTGGGCTTCCATTCGTCAAATACAGAGGGTGCGTCCGTTTAATGTGGCGAAAGAATGAGTTAAAAACTCTGAAATCTTGTTCACAGCCATCTATTCCACAGTAAACCCAAAAATCCTGCCTTCGACCATGACCTGCATTTATGTGGCTAAGGAGCACCTTCAGAGTTAAAGAAACAAAGATAAAACAGATCATACATCTCCAGAGCGCCATGGTGAACTGTTTTCGCGCTGTAGCAATGCAGCTTTACTTTACCGCTCTCCACTGAAGGCCACAGATGAGAGTGTGGGACCATGGGAAAGGTAGGCAATTTTAAAAATATATGCATCCTTAATTATCCAATTTTTCAGGTTTAAATTACATCAGTTATATTTATTTTTAGGCAATAAGTGTTTAAGACTGAATTTATATTTTTATTTTCTTTTTTTTTACTTAAAAAAAATTAAATATAAATAATTTTCTGCATGCGCATTCTCAGTTCCTGTCGTGACGTTACTTTCACGCGGGACAAACTCTTTTCCCCTGCTTTGTTAACCATCAGGACCGTTAGGAAGATCAAAATTATTTATCTAAACAAAGTGAACAGTAATTTAAGGTTGGTAACATTAAGTTGATTTGAAAAATACTATGGTACAACGGTGTTATTAAGATAAAGTCGTGTTTTGTGAGGGCTGCTAGTTAGCAATCTAGCTAATGTGTTAACTTTAGCTAAATGTTCTTATTTAAGCCGTAGGATATTTCCAGGTACTGTGAGTGGAGGCTTTGGAACCGAACTAGAGAACTGCTGTCACGGCATGGACAACTTTGACGATGCCATACTGTCTGTGTTGCAGGGTAAGTCTTATTTTTCAGTTATTTTGGTACGTTAGCTAAGCAGCCTTAGCATCTGTTAGCATAATTTCTGAAACTTGGAGCTAGGATTGCACTCTACTCTGAACTTTATCCACATTATAGCCTTGAGCTGTCTTTGCCAAAATAGACTTGGAACATCATTCTTGAAGACAGCCAAAAATAGTTTTATTGCATTCCCAAATATTTGATAAACTGTTTTAAGTTTGACATTTTATCCTGTTAATATTACTTATTGCTAAAATACATTTATTGACAAAAAAAATGACCTCAATATGTAATAAGCCACGCCCAGGAAAAGAGAAATAAATATCACTTTTGAAGTTGTTTTTCTCTTTTACAGCTGCGAATATTGATGAGGAAACTTTGAGGAGCTTTACCCGGGATGACCTAAAGGATCTTTTTCCGGGCCATGAAAATTTCTTCCGTAGAAAGAAGATTTGGGATTTTATCAGCCAAAAGGTAAATACACATTATACCACTAAGAAGATGATTACTGTCCATATTGTCTAGCATTAATTTGCCTAATTGTGTATTTTTGTTTATATCCCACAACTGTTATAGTTTAAGAGTACTGACCAAGATGCCAACACTTTCCATCGAAGCGAGAGTAACCCCTTAGGCTTTGATGTGTCACAATGTCAGCCTCAAACTTCCACTCCCATTTCCTACACTGCTGACAAAAAAATGAAAATGCCAGACCCACCAGAGTATGTGGTGTATACAGATTCAGAGTTGGACATGGTGCGCAGTCAGTACTTTGCATTGCTCCACAGTGGAAAGGAAAAGGACTGTAGGATGTCGAAGGAGCTATGTTGCAGACTTGTAAGGAACACCGTCACCAGCATGGTTGCAATCCTCCGTGCTAGTCCCATGGGGAAAGAAGTAACATACCCCTCCAAACTCGAAATGAGAGCAATGTCGCAGAAGATTGTCGACTATTACCCCATGTTACGTGATGCTGACACACACATGCCATACGTAAGTCATTCTTTACTCACTACAATATCTAAAATTGAGCGAGATAAAAAAAAGAATGTACAAATATATATTATTTTACCACAGCTGACCATCTACACCAAACTGTACAAACGACTCCAAAATATGAAGTCTCCAAGGAAGAGGCAGGGCTCCATGCCACAACGAGGCAGGCCCAGGAAGACTCTTTTCAGCTCAGATGACACAGACAACGGGACTGAAGGTGACCTAAGTGGTGAAGCAAGTGGTTCAAGTGACTATACCATACTTCTTGAGAGCAATGATGACCTCAGTGAGGATAACTCAAATGCAGGTGTGTACTTTGGTCTGCTGTACTAATGACTTTTGGACATCTAAAACTTCAAAGAGACCACCTGCCCTCAGTTTTCTGTTCAGAGTGCATCACAAGATTTATACAGTGTTGAGTATTTTCCTTAACTTTCTAGCTATTCCCTGTTATTACATTCTGTTCATCTTCTGTTTTTTCCTCAGAGAAAGAATCCCAATTGCCGCTACCCTCCACTGTACCAACTACGTCAAACAATACTACCCTGGCTTTACCACTATTATCCAAGTCAGCCTCATGCTCTGCACCCAGGGCTGATATAGGTCCTTCAACTGCACCTCCAGATGATGTTGTTGGTAAGTCCACCATCACCCTTATCTACCTCTGTCTGACTGTGGTTCCTCTTACAGCTCTTTCCAAAATATGGTTGCAGCAATGAACCCCGTTCTAAGTGTTTATTCCATAAATCATAGTGGTTTGGCATTAACTCGAGTTGGTGTGTAAAATCAACATATGATAGATCCCTCATTCCAGTTTGCCAGTTAGCCATAGTAAGTATTTTAACACTTTGTGTTGTAATGGGTGTTACTCAGTGCTGATTATTTACACATGTAAATCCTCATGCTGGTCACATCTATCATGCCTTATCACAGTGTTTCTGTCATAGATCAAATTACCTAAAATATTTTTATCCATCAGCTCATAATCACTGTTCACACTGATGTGAACGATATACACAGTAAACAACCTTTACCTTATTTTCACCACAGTTTTATTCACGGGCATCTTAAACTGTCGTTTTAATATTTGATTCTGTTCAAACTAACAATTAACATAAATCCATGATCATTATAAGAAAAGGACACAAAGGGAAATGATCAGGACATATAGGGTCAGTTCATTACTCAAACATATTTAACCTAAACATTAATTCTCAGAAATATTATACTTAAAAACAACCATGCAACTAGAAATGACTGATTAGAAAAATCTGAATTTTGTGAAGTCTAGTTACACCATGTCTTACAATTGCTCTTTGCTTTCCCTAGCAGACCATGACAGCCTGAAGATGCAGGCAAGACATTACAAAACCTTGAGCAACATGTACAGGAAACCCAATGCAAAACCCAACCAAAGTGACGTTGCTCAAATTTTGGACCTGGAGTTTGAGGCCAGACGAACTTTTATTGATGCAGATATTACAAGGGAAGAAGACAGGCCCAGAAAAATATTTGAAGCATACCCGTGCTTCAAAGACATACAAAATGTAAGTTCAACTACCTTCAGTTAAATTCCTTGCTTTCTCTGGATAGGTTTAGTTAGTTCTTGACTAACTGAGCACAACTTTGTCATAGGCGATGGATGAACTGCGTCGCATCATTGGTGGCTCCAACTGCAAATACATAGATCAAATGAAGGGTCGATGGGCAGAGTTTTGTTCGAAAGTGCAGTTCTATGGCATTTGGAAGAAGGTCCTGAAACCTCCTCTCCCCTTGGATGTACGTGGAGGTAAGTGGCCTTTTCATACATTAAATCCACACATCAGATATGTTCGGATTGCTTTGTTGAGATACTTTTCTCTGTTCACAGTGGATTTTACTGTCACTCTCTTCAATGCACTTCCATCTCTTTTTCCTTCAAAAACTACACCACCAAAGCGGCTGGGAAGTGCCAGTGAGGCTCTCCTTCATATCCTCAAGGTGAGAACAGCTGCAATACCAGCCACTGTAACTTGTACTCCATTTACTTGTATTGTTATTATTAATATTATTATTTTGCTTTTCCTGCTTAATAAGAGTAGGTCGAAGTTCAATTCAGCAGGGATTAAATTACTCCTTATTCAGGATTTCTTAATTGTTATTCAAAACCTACTCCAGAGAGGCAGCACAGAGCAAAAGCACATTGCAGTTAGGATACAAGTAGAAGCAGTAAAATGATATATTTAAAAAGGCCTTCAAAAACTAGAATATGTAACAAAGTTAAAAGAAATTGTTTTAAAAAACAAATGAGAAAAAAAGCACAAATAGACATGATAAAAATGCTGCAAATTAGAGAAAATTCATGCTCAGAATTAATACATTTCCAAAATTTCATATTTATGTAAGTCAGATATTTTATATTTATTTCTTCTATTCCAACAGTAAATCAGTTGGAGCATTCTAAACTCTTGATATTGCTATTTGTGTCTTAAGCTGTTTGGATGCACAGCAACCCTTTCATTTAAAATCTTGAAGAATTTGTCCTTTTTTTGTGCTTTTCTAGCCAGGTGAAGATGCAATGCTATACCTGGAGAAGCGGCCTCTCTCCTCCCCAGTGCTGCTTTTTGATGGAACAACCAGCATTGTTGCTGTAGGAAACATACCAGTGACCACTCTCCCCTTGGAGGATTTCTGGGAAGGAATGTTGGTGTTGATGGCATATTACTACACCTTGCACTTAACATACCCAAAATGTGTTGCAACGGTCCTCTCTGTCATACAAACTGAGGTAATCACTGATGCCATCCATGATCAAGATGCCACTAGTGCATATAAGAAAGCAATAGCTGAGTGGAAGTCGTTCTTTGAAAAATAGGTGAATACCAAGCAGGATTTTATCAGGTCATTTGCAGTTTGTTTAGTTTTGTAGTACGTTTGTACAACTTTGTTCCTAATTTGCCTAGCAATGTCCTGAGAAACGGCTTTACTTAAGATGCTTTACAAATGAAAGTTGTTGTTTTTTTTTCTTAGTGACACTTTACCTGAGGCATGTAAAGTTTTAAGTCAGTAATGCCATTATTTATAACATTGTGAGACTATGTGACTGTCACAAAAGTTTAAGGCCAAAACTGTAATTTTTTTTCTGTGTTTAGGCCTTTTAAAGGGTTGATTTAGACTTTTAGGGTTTGTGCAGCAGCCCTATTTTGTTTAAAAAAAAGGATTTTGTTCTCATGAGAGAAATAAATGTTGGCATATCACTCTTGTCCTGGTTGTGATTTCAGTAGAAGCCAAGGAGTAGGAAAAAGGTCTGTTTTAAGGTTTTTTTGCCTGGATTTAATATTGATTCGGCTCTATTTTAAGATAAGCCAACCTGAATCAAGAAACAAATTAATCATATTTCACTAATATTGAGTAGTTTTTCATAGTATTAGAACTATTTTTCTCGTTGCAGTGCATTCATTTGCTGCAAGTAAGAATTCAAAACATAAAAAAAGACTGTAATTTAGCATATTTAACTAATATTTGGGACTTGATATCAAGTAATTTTATCTTAAATTGAGCTCTTTAAAGCTTATTTTAACCCTCTTCAATTCTCAAATGTGTTCTTTTATTTCTGGATTAAAAAATCTTATTTCAAGATTTCTTATTAAGTAAAATAAACTTGCTGCATGGACAGATAATTTCACTTGTTTTCAGTGCTTTTTGTATCAAATGTAGTATTTTTTTCCTAAATATAGACTAGCCATTTTTGCAGTGTGCCTGTTTGTTATCTCCCCAGGAGAAGCGTGGAGACGAGAGGGCAGCGAGCACGGGGTGCTCAGACACTGAGGAGCGGAGACAAGGAACACTAGCACTGGGAAGAGGACATTTCACGGGAGTCGGGAACGCACTGCGGATTTATTGTTATTTTCCATTCACTGTAAATAAACGCACTGCTTGCATTCAGAGCTCCGTGCCTGGCTCCTCCTTCCTCACATCCCCACGGTTGACGCTGGCCAACCGTGACAAATAGCTTTTCTTAGATTCATTATTAGTTCAACATTGACAAATAGTAGTTGACTAATATCAGGAGCCAAAAAGAAAACAAAAAACAAACTAAATAAATATTTCAGACGCTGAAAATAAATTATTACGGTTGTTTAAATTTGCTGTCAGCAAGTTAGGTCTAATGCATGTAGTCAATCTAATGAATCAATATTACATGTAAAAAGTACAGAACTGAAAATGAAACTAAAATATAACGGTAAATGAACTGGTTCTTGTATAAAACCTTTCTACTCTCTACAACTTGCCTCATTCATGCACTCACTTTTTTCTATGCTTTTTCTCTGTAAGTGCTTTCTATCTAACATTAATACGCATTCATCCTCCCGATGGATGCATCGGAGAGCAACTTGGGGTTAGCATCTTGCCCAAGGATATTTGGCATGCAGGCTGGAGCAGGCGGGGATTGAACCAGCAACTTTCTGATTAGTAGGTTTCCTGCTCTACCTGAGCTACAGACACCCCAATTTGTGGTGCTCTGGAAACAACACGTTCTCATCCCAACAGGTAACGATGCTATGTGACAAATCATCGGTATGTGTAAATGTGTTTTTTGTTCTAATCATGAATCGCTTTGTAAAACAAGACCTGATAGGGTTAAGGTTAAAGTTATGGTTAGAGTTAATGTTAGGGATAGGGCTGGAATGGACGGCTGGAGCCTCTCCTCCAAGTGTGTGTTACTGCCGCCATCAGCATTCTGTTGTATTCTGTTGTCTGCTTTTCTCTGTAAGCGCTTCGAGCCTGTACTTTTTTGCTTTAGCTGAGTAATGAAGTTGAATCAGTACTTTAACTTTCACTGGAACAATAGTATTTTTACTTCTACTTAAGTGGAGAATGTCTGATCTTTTGCCAACTCTGGCTGTCTCTCAGTCTTGGAATACCCACTTGTTGTCCAGCGGTGTCCTGGGAATATGGGAACTAGACAGACTGGGGAAACAATGGGAGGAGACACAAAGATGGAATCACTTTTACCATCTTTTATGTATTTGCTGGTCGTCTTATTTCTTCTATTTTGCAAGCACAGTGTTGCAATCATTGTCTTTGTGGTACAATGACACAGGTAGAATGCAGGTGTTTTCATGTAACACGATGCCAGAAAGATGAGTAATGTGTTTTGAAGAGAAGATAAAACATCATGTTTGAACAAAGATAAGCAGCAGACACGTCTGTGTGTGAGTTGTTCAGGTTCAGTAAGAAGGTAATATGTCTGCAGAATTTGTAATTCTTATGAAGATATTGCTTGTACAATAAATAAAATCCCTTTAACTTCTTCTGGAGAGTGTCTTTATATATTTAGTCGTTTTGGGGCGATCCTTTATTTAGTAGTAACTCTAGTCGGGGATATATATCAGAGTTTACTTTCAGATATGAGCATTGTGTTTCCTGTGGATGAATGAATGAATTATTTATTTATGTAATTTTTGAAAGACTGGCTCATGTAAAATCTCTGAAAGTATGACAAAGCTCTCCTGTTACACTTTATGGACACCTGAGCGTCACCATGAGGGCCTGTCTTTATTCACTTTATTCACTGAAATCCACTTTTATAATGAATTCACAGTAATCACTGACACCTTCAGAGCATTACATTCATTAAAGACGTCTTCTACACCTACTCTTCCAGACGACCGACACATACTTCAACCACTGCAGGTTAACCAGCCACTCATCAGTAAAGCAAAAACTAAATGTAAATGTCCTCATGTGGAAAAGACTGAAACACAACTCCCATATATCACTAATGTAACAGATCCATTTAGGGAGAGTGAGAACACTAGGCTGGATGTGTTTTAATGCAGGAACATTCATCATGTCTTCAGTTCAACAAATCATTTACATTGAATATGTGAGCTGGATGGTTACACGACACAATGTGATTGTCAACAATAACTGCAATGAACGCTGGTTTGAGGGCGGAGTCAAGGAGGCCATTTACGTGAAAAGGGAAAGACCCTCTCTGAATCAAGGAGGGGGCCTAAGGGTACATCTGTCACCATCTTACAATGCTGTGATTGCAGCCGTTCTCCAACTCTCTGTGAATGGTACTCAGGACCATTGATCAGTGGTTGTTGATCAATGGTCATGAGAATTTGCATAATCATGATTAAGGAACTGACCTCCCAGCCCATTGTTCCTTCAGTCGGCTGGTTTCTCTGACTGAAAACGCTACGTCCAGAAGAACAGAATCAACTTTTGGAGATTTACTTCCCTGATGATTGAGCACGCATCAAGACCTTTTAATCAGGCCAACAAATATCTTGTACTCAATTTTAGCAGCAGCCATTGTGACACTGATGATAAAACTTGTGTAAAAGTGCGAAGCTGTAAAAAAGTAATTATAAAAAAGCGTTTTTGTAGCTGAATGTTACTGGATAGCTGTTTCATCTGTAACACATCAAAATAACCTGCTAAGGTTTAATAGGCTATAAGGAACACACTCACTTCCTGAGCCCTGGGCAATAAGAGACGTTTTGTGTTTTATGATTTATTGATATGTTTGATCCTTTCTGAGCTGCGTTAATGAAGCAGTCATTAGAGCACCATGTCCGCTAGAATAGTTCTGTAGTTTGATGCTTGAGTCGTTGCAGACTTGTTGAAACTCCCTCACCCGTCAAAGCAGCGTCTTTGTTATTCGAGTCCAGCAGATGGCAGTGTTTCACTGTCTGACGGCTGTCTGAAGCTTCAGCTGGATTATCCGTTTTCATGTTTGATTAGAGGTTTGTGTGTGTGTGTGTGGGGGGGTTTTTAGCCACGAGTTGTCCACGATAAAGCATATTGAATGGCCTGTCTAATATTGTTAGAATTCTCCTTTGGGTTAGTTTCATTACTCAATCGGGACATTTATTTGGAAAAAGAAAAAAAGAGGGAAAAAAAAGAAAAAAAAAGAAAAGAATTAAAAATAAATAAATCCTCATAGTTTACATTTACAAATATCAATACTGAATGTTACGTCCCTCTGCAGCTTCTAATCGTCTCAGTGTTTTCAGCTGGTGCTAATTGGCCACACCTAGTCAGGTGTGGATAAAAGCATACCTGAGGCAAGCTTCCCAGCAGTGCACTAGTCTTTGCCTTGGTGGCACCAGCCATTTTAGCCGACCTGGTTTTCCCATTTTAGGATGAAACCTCTTCTCACCCACACTCTGCTATTCATCTGTTTTTATGTTGCGGCTTTTGAGCCGGGTCGTAACACTGAAGATTACAAAGATCAACATTAAGACCAGTCTGTGCATTCAAAGCAGTGACAGAAAAGAGTGTGGGGCATTAACCCCCACTCACTTCACAGTTCACGTTCACAGCGAGCTTCGTCGAAATTTACAATGAGACCCTGAGGGACCTTGTGTTCACCGGCAAGTCCAGCAAGAGACCTGAGCATGAGATCCGCAAGACAGCCAGCAACGAATTGACAATCACTAATCTCACCTATGAGCGGGTCTCCAATGAGGATCAGGTACAGCAGACAGACATCTGTAGCTCAGAACAAATTAATTTCAAATCTGCTGACAAATTGTTACCAAACTTTGAAAATACATCAAACTTTATCGATGCTCTATGTTTTAAAACGTTCCCTCGTCCTCTCAGGTTCTCCGTCTGATTGCTTTGGCCAATCAGAATCGCTCCACTGCCCAGACAGCCCAGAATGACCGCTCGTCTCGCTCCCACTCAGTCTTCCAGCTGGATATTGAGGGAGTTAATGCCGGCAGGGATGTCAAGTGCAAATGTATCACACTGGAAGTACCAGCATCAGGAATGTGGTTTCTTCTTTTTGGATCTATAATATTTAGTCTGGTTAGTTATTGTTACTGTAACCAGTGCAAAATCTGCTCTGATGACTCAACGTTAATGTTTGAGCCCCTGAGCGCTAAAAGAAGTGTTTTGTAAAGTATTAAAACTACCTTTAATGGAAGGAAAAACGGATCACTGTTTCCTATAAGAGTTGGTTTTCTCTGTGTGTGTAGCCACTCTGTGCCTGGTGGACTTGGCTGGCAGTGAGCGAATGGTGAAGAGCCAGTCTCAGGGTGACCGTTTCAAAGAGATGACCGCCATCAACAGCTCACTGTCCAACCTGGGCGTCGTTATCGCCGCTCTGGCCAAAAAGGTCTGCAGCTGACTGGTTTTTTAAGGAAGCAAAAGAAGATCAGATCAGATGAGCATGATGTGTCTATTGGAAACAAGTTCAAAGAATTGTCTAATAATGAGTTGCTGTGCATCCACACTGCCTGACATATTTTACCTTTACAAATAAAGCAGGTACAACAGATTCATATACCAAAACAAATGTCAGGAACTTCACCAGATCACAGGGCATTGATCCTTTCTCTCTCTCGCTTTTTTTTTTTTTACTCATCTCTGGAATTTTTCTTTTGTGTTGATCTTTACTCATACCAAGGCTGCTGGCTTGGGGCTGGCTATGAGCTCTGGATAGCTTTAACTTTAACAACATCTTCTTCTTCCTTACCTTCTTTAAAATATTCAATGTTCAGCTGGGTGAGGGTGATTTAAGGGTCTGTGGAGTTTGATGTTGGAAACACAGTGAGGCGGTTTGCCTCTAACAACAGGTTAGTGTGTGTCTGTGAGTGTGTGTGCCTATATGTCTGTGGCACTGTGCACATATATGAAACTAGCTGGCTTGTAATCAGACATACTGGAAGCTGATCAGCCAGTCACTACTCCATGTCGAGAAGTTGAATATCGTCTGATTCCGATCCCTGGCCAGTTGATCGGTCCATTTGTACTTTGTACTAAGGATCTGACAGATTAAACAACATTTAATGTCGACTTTGAAGGATATTTGAATACTCTTTACGGGGTAATGTGTACAGAAGTTCAGGGTTGCGCTGTATGCATTTAAAAATGTCTTACTTTGTTCATAATCTAGCAGCTATACACAGGTCAGAGGTGGAAGTAGGTGGCACTTAAATTTCATTTAAATGAATGGTCTTTGATTAAACTGTTACTTTTCACATCATCTCTTTTAATCCAAATTACATAAATCTAAAAAAGAAATTTTCAGTGAAAATAATTTCTTTTGTGCATAGCTCAGAAATATGGCCTCACCATTGCCTCCTCATTTAGTTTGCATGGACCTGTGCAAATTAGTCCCCACCTCACCCTTTCAACCATGTGTCCTGCATGATTGAGCAGCTTTGGTGCGAGATGCACTAGTAGCACAGCTCATAGCAATGACAAAAATGTAACACCAGCCTCCAATTTATCACTTGTAGCTTACCAGTGCCTGCACTGGTTTCTGGGTTTGATGAGAACATTAATAATACCAACAGCTCTGCTGATTCCTTAGTAGTCTATTAGTTTGCACTTTAGCATGGACACCCAGTCCCCTTTGCAGCATTGCTTATAATCACTAATCACTTCCTGTGAAGCTCTTCTAATTTTAATTTGCAATCTGACTTGCTTCATCTGCACTATGAGTTAGAACAAAGAAAACACACCTGTGCAGTGTCAGTCACTACTCGTTGTGTGAAACCTTTTGGGATCGAATACCATCTGTGTCACATTATATTCATCCTTCCCCATGTACGTCATTGGGTTTAGACAGAGCTGTATCGGCATGAGACGGCGTTAAGGTGACAGTTGCCACAGTGTGACGTTGTGCTGTATCTGTAGTAATAGCCCTAAAAGACGTCAGGGGATTTACTCAAGCTGACAGGAAGATGGCATAGTCTATTGATGCATTAATTCAACTGCCGTTTCTACTCACAAAGCCTCCAGTGCCTATAAAAATGCTGGGATTCCATTCTGAGTGAGGAATGAATAGCAAATTGTAACTCTATGATGCTGTATTTATCCACTGTTGAACCCCCCCCCCCCCCCCCTTTTTTTTTTTTTCCCTGACTGCACTCCTAGACTAGAGGACAGGGTGCCAGATTTTAAACTTTTCCCTTGCCCTTATCTTTGTCAGATATTCTTGAACTAATAAGAATATCGGACTTGCTGATGAAAATTATAGTTATGCAGGAGAAAGTAATGCATGCCAAAGCAAGATCCAACACAACAATTTGGATTTCCAATACTCCAGAGTTGACATAAATGATTACCATGATTCAGTCATTCTGCCCCCCAAAGCAATATCATTGCTAACGTGCTGAATAATTTATGTAAGCTGCGATATAGTATCTTCCAGCTTGCAGCTTTGACACCACCCAGGATAAGATGTGCACTGGTGCCAAATGTGTTGCTGTCAGTTGCACGCAATTACGTTACTTTAGTTAACTCAAAATGAGTTTTGTGAGAGAATGCCATCTCTGCAAGTGTGGTTGTTAACTTCAGTAAGCAGGTTTCAGGAAAGTTAGCGAAACGAGCTGGTATGAAGTAAAGTCATGCTGCATAAAACCCAGTTCTTAATGGAAATCGGTGCCTCCGTCTCTCTCAGCTCTTTGCTGTGGTCACAGACAGATTGCTGGGAGGGTGCATTAGCTGCTCAAACCCACAGACCCACACAGACATGCAGAAAGTAACACTAGTTGTGCATCAAAATCTGTCAGTAACGAAGACGTTATGAGCAACTATCAAACACCTGAACTTTGAAACGGACAGAACACAGTTTTGCAGAAATGCAGCATGTGCTATAACTATGGTCAGCTTGTTTTCCTTTCTTGATCCCTAATTCTACGACCCCTTTATTGTACACCCATTACAAACTATGAAATGCCATGTGCATGTAATTTTCGAGTCTAATTAGCTGTGTTTAGCTATCCTTTGAAGCTGTGACTGACTGGCTGCTTCACTGCTAACAGCAGATTCTTGAGCTGTATCTGCAGCAGAGGGCTTTTAAATCTGCAGCAGAGTGATGTTAAATTAAATTGTTACATCGGTGACTATGGCATGCTAGTCTGCTATGTACTTGAGTGGGCGGGTGGAGTGTTTTTGGGAAGGGGGTGTAAAGTACCACTGGTCTACAACATCCCACCCACACTCCTTAATAAAATTGTGCAGGAAGGAAAAGAAAGAACAAAGTCACAGTGCGTCCACAAGTCAGACTGATGCCTGTGATTAATGTTCTCTGTTCTTTGAAGTTTCACTTTGACTCTGATTTCAGAAGCACATTAATTTGGCTTTGTTTTGCATTAAAAGCTCCTTGATGGAATTAGTGAGACTTTGCAATGTCTTAACATTTACAAAACAGCTCCCTCAGAAGGTCCTTCACGAGGGGCCTGGACTTGACTGCATGTAGTTGTTTATAAAATAAAAATTCAAATTTTCACTAAGCTTGAATAAATAATTACATATTCTTCTTAGCAAGGTCCTGTAGTTAGCCAGTCAGATCACGATGACTTTTAATGCCGTGGTCCGAGCAGGGTTTATCGTGACTGCTGCCATGAGAGGACTTCATGTTTGCCCAGGAAACCAGCGCAGGAATCACAGGGTCCAAGATGTGTTTGTTGTATTAATATTAGTGGTGATGCAACGTGCTGCGCCATTATGAAATCCAGATTAGTAGTGTGTGATGCAAACATGGCCAGCTGGCTGGCCGGCTCCAGTCCACTAACAGTGCTGATGTTCCTGTATCCAGCTGCCTGTCATCATGGAGAGTTAGTCCTTTCCTTTGCTTTTAAGATTGTGGTAGGTCGCTGTGTTGGCTCGAGGGGAGATTAAAGGAGTTCTTCTTCTAGAAGAGACACCTGTCTAAACTGAAGGGGTAAAAAAAAAATGTCCATGTTTGGTTTTATATTGTTATTCCTGCTCTTTTGCATTTTCCCCTCCGACTAGTTGTTGCAGTTGCAGTTGCTGTTTGCACTGGATGATTCCAAATCATTCAAACGCTGATTCTTAACAATAACAATACATTACGTTCTATAAATCTGTGCAATATTACTTTCCGAGTTTCACGAGTATAGGAAGACGATCGCTGTAAATATAAAATGAGCTTCTGAGAACTGTTGATAGGGCAATCAGCAAAACCACCAAGCCACTCAAAGCTGAAAGTTCCATTACAGCTCGGTGTCTCACTAGAGATTAAGACGGATAAATGTTCATCGCACATAAAGACCATTACTCAGATATATCTTGTGCCTCTTCCCCTCATTTCACCTCCCTCACTTGCTGAAAATCCCTTCTCTCTCTCTCTCTCTCTCTTTTTTTTTTTTTTTTTTTTTTTTAAATTTAAATCTGCTCTCAGCCACCATCACTAGTTCTTCAGAGAATGATGACCGCAGCGGCTCCAGCCTGGAGTGGAGTAAAGATGGCAGCCTAAGAGGCAGCGGTCGCCATGGCCTGGCACAGAGCGTGCGGGCGGACACCTGCTCTCCTGTGGCCGAAGAAGACTCCAGCAGTGCCACAGCAACACCTGCAGACACCCCATCCAGGACAGACCAGCAGCACCCTAACATATCTGCGGGTGCTCCAGGGCCACCACACCCTCCAAGTCACTCACCTGAGGGACCCATTGCGTACCCGCCACAGACATCAGCTTCCCTCATGATGCCGAGGCCAAACTCTGTAGCAGGTAAGACTCCTTGGTTTTTGAGGTCTTGACATCTGGAGCTCAAGAAGTATACAGGAAATGCTCTGTATACTTTTCATCTGTGACTGCATTGTGTTGCCTGTCAAGATCGTAACCGTGAGATACGACCTGTGCCAGAGGCTGACATGTGGCGTGCCAGAGGCTGACATGTGGCATGTCAGTTTAATCCAAGCGAGTGATAGACACCGAAGAGTGAGAGCATCTGTAGTAGGTTTAGAAGAAATAAGAAGTCAATAGTTCAAAGAATGGACTGTGCTTTTCAGAACAGGAGTATCAAGGCAGAAGTTTGGGATTAGACAGCTGCTGTGTGGTGTGGCTCGCCACTGCCTCGCCATGTCAAACCTAAGCACACGCTCCGGTCTGGCTGATCTGTTCTGCATTCCTGCCCTGGAGCCTCCCTGTTGTGGTTCAGCTTACCATATCCACACAGCTGTCACAGTTGTTGATATTTCCCCCTTCACCCCCTTTTCCCTTATGTCTTTTCACCCATACTATTCCCAGGTCTCCTCATACCTTATTGCTTTTGACCTCGGCCTATTTTTGGTGAATCAAACAGCAGTACGTTTAGCATTTTCCTATATATAATTTTGCCTAAATGCAGTTTGTAGCTAAGCTGACAGTATGAGTCATGTACAGCTTTTATCATCCACTCACTCACCCACCTCCCTTCTTTACTCCTTATCCCATTCAGGGTTGGAGGCGTTGCCTGCAGTTTATCCTCGTGGGGTACGCCCTGGACAGGTTTGACTAGAGATGCGCAGGACCCCCCCCCCCCCCCCAAAAATTACCTTTCAAATGCAAAATATTATTTTTTATTACAAAAGACATGATCAAACTTTCCCTCAAGCTGCAGTAAGTTGCAAGATCTTCTCACACTTAGTTGAAAATAAAGTGCTCTGCTATTGCAAAGAGGCACAAAGAATTATACCCAGCTTTCCCTGACATACTTCACACTAGCAACATATTAGCATGTAGCTATAAGTTTGATTGCGACTATTTGCCTGCACCGCCGTGTACATGTTCCGCATGGACATAGACTCGGTGCATCTGTATTTTGACACGTAAGTGAATCTTGAACTAATCAGGAGTATATTTTATGGCTCAAATGTTAATGCAAGCTTATGCTAATGATTTTACTCCATAATTAGCAGGGCTGCCCATGCTTGTTGATAGAATGAATGTACACTTGAATAAACGTTGACGGACCAGAGTGGTATGTTAACTGTAAGGCTGTAGAAACAAAAGAGTGCGACTACATTAGAGTCCAACTCAAAGGAGCAAACAGAAAGAGAAGAAAAGACAAACAGTTTAGAGCACAGATGAAATGTTTGTTACATTGAATTTTGAAAGCAGACAATTCTGCCAGTGAGGGAAAATCACAGCAGGGGCAACCTGGGCTGAGCTGTGAAAAGAAGCATAAAAACATGAGTGACTCAGGTCAAACACCTGGCCTAGACAGAGACGACTCAAAGTTTAAAAGACCTCATGAGACTTTTTCCTCTAGAATCTTCCTTGAATATGTTGTTTTGCTTTACCTCTTTAGTCTGTATGTAGCAGCTGCCAATGTTTTGAAGTTCAGATACTTGACTCCTGCCTCCCTTGGGTTTATTCTTGATGAAATATAGTAACAGTTCCCGTGTGTCTACTTCTAGACTGTTTTCTCTCTTTGATAAAATCTAGTCCCAGTTCCTATTCAACATACCAGAGAAATGCAACTGTGTAATGTCCACTCTAGGCCCTTACAATTAGAAGCAGGTAAGCAATTTAACTTGTGAAGGCAGTAATGGAGTAAGATGGGATGAGGACAAGCTATAGAAGAAGTAAGGAGTAGTACATGGTAGGCTCACGGTACTGATATTTCCTTGCATACCATAGCTCATAGCTTGCGCATGTATTTTACACAGTGGCCACTGCTTTGATATTTTCTGCAGCCCACAGTTGGATGTGTTGTTCCCTGATGATTCTATTGTTCCAAGAGTCCGTACCATTTTTACATCTCATCATTATTGTGTGTGACATAAACCTGGACGGTCCAGGCGCACAGTGGCTCATAAAGCTTAACAGACCAGAAAATGTTTGGCTGTTTATGTGTGTTGGTTTGCGTGTGAGCACCGGTGTGCTTGTGTCTGTCTGTCCTCCCAGAGTTTATGGGCTGATGTCATAGTTATGCAGTGTTGCCCCCTGAGACCGGCAGAACATGCACCTTAGATTGGTTCAGGCCATAAATGAAGTTGTCTCATCGCGTCCTTGATGCTCTCTCCCAGGGTTTCGTCACACAGTGTAAAATCTTTCTTGGGGTCACAGCATAGCAGAGACGGCACTTCTGTTCAAGGAAATTGTATTCGGTAAAAACCCCCAAAAAGTAACGAGTCTAAAGAAGCAATGAGAGAAAAGAAGCTACCACGGCAAAACATAATATGTATTCATCATTAGTGCATTCATTCTGTGCCAGAACCTTGGTGACTATTGTTTGTCCTGTGTTTGTGAAACAGCATCTGAGATAATGAGCTGTCTGGTTAATCTATAAATTTCTCTTTATTTTATTGATAGATATTAAATAGGAGCACAGAGATTAAAGGCAGAAGCAAACAAATAATCATGAGTTCATTTAGGGCATAATTGCTTCATGCTACAGTATTGCTATTAGTTTTTAATTTTATCTTATGATTATCTCCACCAAAAAGACAAGGTGCTGGAAACATTCCTCAGAGTGATTGAAATTATGGCATGATATAGTTGCTGCTCATCCATGATGTGAATCTCCTGTTTCACTACATCCCAAAGGTGCTCTATTGGATTGAGATCTGGTGACTGTGGAGGTAGAGTGAGTACTGTAAACTCGTTTTTATAGACAGAAGATGAGTACACTTTGGACACAAGGGATCGACATGGTTAGCAACAATACCCAGGTGGCCTGTGGCATTTAAAACCATGTTCAGTTGGTACTAACAGGCTAAAAAGTGCAGAGAACCACCACCAAGAATGGATCAATGCTTTCATGTTGTTTAAGCTAAATTCTCACCTTAAGCATTCAAGTGTCACAGCAGAAATCAAGACTCACCAGACAGTTGTTTGTAAAATGGCTCGTTGTTGGACAAAGGTCACACTTTCTTAGTGTCAGAGTGTATTTTGGCCATCTGTCTGATGCCGATCAACAGATGCATTGCTGGGCCTCTTGAAGTCTCCGTAATTATGTAGAAGGAATGTCTGCATATTGCTGAGAACTGTCGTTTGCACTGCCTTGATGTTGCATGTAGCGTGGGTGTCCCTAGGTTTTGGTGGGAGCGCCACTTTTTGGTGCCAACATGTCCTGTGACAAATTGCACAAATGTTACAAGAACAACATGAATTCATTTAGATTTGTCTTTAGCAGAGCTTTATATTAGGGATTGTATATTACTGTCCACCTCCTAAAGGAAACTGCTGCTGAGGCAGATTTAAAAGGTTGTTAAAATTGTTACTGATTTTCATCTGGCATCGAAATATTGCATTTAAAGATCTAATACGTGAAATAATCTACGTGTAATCATGTTTACAACAGCTGTTCATTAAATCTAACAAACGTGGCAGGTGCATTGGGTGTAAGATGCACTAAGAGCCTGAAATAAATGGGAACAGCTTTTTCCCGGGCTTCCAGGTGCTTTGTGAACTTCTCTATATCAGTTTCTGTGAAAGTGAAGCCAGTCTGCCCTGTTTCCCCCAAATAGTTCCATCAAACCAAAAAGCAGTGCTGTGGTAAATTAAACTTGATGTCAAATTTCAGCATCAGGATTAGTAATAAGCACTTGTAAATTAACTCTATGCTCTGGTGTTTTCTTTGTTTTATTATTTGCAATCCACTATTTACATCTATCTGTCGCCTCTATTGTAAGATCTTCTGTATAAACTAGAGTTGTTGATGGAATTTCACCTCCTCTCTGAGGTGATATACTCAGTTTATAAGAATCCTAATTTTGAGTAATTGGAGTTGAGCTTTTTTCTTTTTTCCTCTATAAAGGCTTACAGAGTCAAAGGGCCATATTAGTGTTGGCCACTGGAATTCCATGGTTTTGAAATCTTAGCCTGAGCTGCTTGTGGTTGGGTTTCTCAGACAGGGAGATTTGAGTGAGGGTCACCGTGGCGGAGGAATGGTGCTACAATGCTTGTGTGGTGTTTAGCTATTCAGCAGAGCTTTGTGGTTTGAGACAAAGTCAGGTATGGCGCACTCATTGCTCGCTTGTACTCCAAAGTCATACATTCCTCTGGCAAAGCTCGTGCGCCGGGCTCTCTTCACGAATGATAACGGAGCCAAGACTGTGGACTGCTGACAGGCAAATTCGAGGATATGTTGTTTGTCTACTAAAACACTGATGAGGTAACATCTGAATGCTTTTGTGTTTTATTAGAACGACTAAAATCATCTTAACCTTTTCCACATAAATACAACCTATGATTTAAAGATGTTTGCAAAGGTCACACAGTAATTACAAACTCATAAAGTGGCGTAGCCCTTAAATTTAATAATCTCACACTGATTTATCTCATTTGCTCTCATTTGCTGTCTTTCCCGGTAGTTTCTGAGACCATGTGGTCTATTGTATTGTTTTAGGCTGTGTGATCATGTTTAAAGACATGCCAACAGTGTGTGCGATGTCTCCAGGTAGACACGGGAGTCACTTCTGCTTCTGGCTTCATGTATATATTGATCTGTTTAGTGCAGAGTTTAAAATGAAAACAAAAAGAGGAAAGAAAGCCCATTCATTTTCTCGAGCATGAAAAGGTCACAGAGACATCTTCTAACGTGCCCTTTTTTCAGAGAATTGTTTGGTCCAGCTGTCACAGCAGGAGAAAAATAAAATCTGTTACAGATCAATCCGTTTGAAAGCCCCTTTTAAAATTGTGCTCGGCACTCCATTGACAGATTAGGGCTTATCAAATGCCCAATCTTAAAAGGAACAGAGCGTTAGCTAACCACAGAGGCATTTATATATATGAAATAGCTTATGGAGCAGTTACAGTGGTGGTTTGTTTTTTTTAAAGTAAATGTTGTTGATCTTAGCATAAGGCTATGCCATTATTACAATAATAATTATCCCTTAATATTTACCACATCACATTTTGGGTTATTTAGACCAAAATACTCAATTCTGCTCTACAAGGGCCTGATATCCACTTATGAGGACATTATACTGCTACTGTTCTCTCAAAATTTTAAACTAATATATGTGGCTCTTATTTTTCAAAAAAAACAAAAATAAGGTTAAAAAGAAAATCTGGTAATTCTTTGTTTTTACATTCATCGGGCCCCAATGTGACCAAATATCAAAGAGAAATTAAAAATGCATGCCGTGGAAGAGTTCGGGTCTTAGGAGTAATAGGCAGACAAATGGACCAAACATCAGTGCGTGCTGATATCAGCCTCTTTGCAAATAAAACAACGTTTATCGATATGAGGGATCAGATTTTCTCATTTGTGTCTGAATGTTCAAATGTTCGTCATGAAAAGCTATTAAGGCGTGTTTATACCAGCAAAATCAAACCAAATAAAAGGAAAATGGGTATTTGCATTGGCTATAAGCCGAGAACAGCCAAGAACTGATTTATTCATACAAAATCACAAAATGGGTAAAGTGTAACTGGCTACTATAAAAACAGGAAGATATGTGAAGGGAGTATTTGACTCCCTTCTCCTCTTTAGTAGATTCACCTTGTAAGGAGGCGAGAGGGAGTCAAGTTGGGGAGGGAGGGTGGGGGTGGTTAGAGCAAAGGAGCTCAGTCCTCTTCTCTGTTCTGTCATGGGAAACACAGAACAGGGGGTTTTCAAAGGGCAGATCTGCCCGAGGAAAAAAGAATCCCATTTTCATCAGAATACAGTCTTGACACATTTGTGCAGCTTCAAAGTGACTGCAAGTGCAGACTTCAAGGTATCATATGTATGTTTTATCAATGAGTAGAGGTGAGGAAGAATAGGAGGGAACTCGGGAGTAAAAAGAGGAGAAGAAATGAAGGGGAGGATTTGAGGGATGAGGAGGAATCGTGTGGGAAATCTTGGCCTTGGGAAAAAATGTTGATAACGACTCAACAAAAGAGAAATGTAGTTATGGTGCTGGGTGCGCTGTCTGCCACGGACGTGAATCAAGGAGTCTATGCAGCTATGCAGCTCCTTTAGCAAGTCAAATTCGGTATTACGTGTCTGTTGAATAAAGCTCTACTGTGCTATTTCTTTTATTCCATGCAAAACAAAGAAGGAAGGGGGGAAAATAGACTGACATCTTGCGGCCCTCCTGTGTCAGCATGAGGATTTAGTGGCGATTTGTTGCATAAAGCTGATTTTTCTCTTTATTCTCTTTTGAGTCTTGTCCATACCTCCCACAAAATCCACGTGATACTCTTTGTTGCACTCATTTATGAGTCTGCTGCTTTTTCGCCTTCATTTTTTTCCACATTCCCCTCTTTTAACCCCATCTCTGTGCAGTCTGGATTGTTGATTAATACTGCAGCCGTTGGATAACAAACTTTAATCAACCACTGCGAAGTGAATCTCTTGGTTTTCCGTTTATATTTCCTCTAATATTCTCAATTTCCCCCTCTGCTGCTTGCATACCGAGTTATTTATGTGTGTGTGTGTACGTGCAGCATGTGGACAGAGATGATGTACGCATACGTGTTAAAATTGTAGAGAGGGTGATGCTCTGTTGGAAGGCAGCGCGTTCATTTAGCAAGTGCCTAATGCTGTGGGTGCTGTGACTGACTGAACACTAGAGAGGAAGCAGCCAAGCACTCGGCTCGGCTGCCAGAGTGCCGGCATGGGAGCACCGGGGTGGAGGAATCGCTTTTGTGCCCTCGTCCACTGGGAACACTCTCCAGAGATTTAGCTGTGAGTTTACACCCTGCCTACTTGACTGTATGCCTGCCCAAGTATCTCGTCACTGGGGAGATAGAGAGGGCTTTGAGAATTCCCACCATCCTTCCTTGCTTTGGTCTTAGATGTAAGTAGTTGTAGCTGATGAAAAGTGGCATTTGCTTTACAGCAAAAGGTCTTCCAGGTCATGCGCGTTTGCTTTTATTGTTTTCTTTTCTCTTTGTTTGCAATTCCTTAAGCTTTATCCAGTGTAGATGTTTGTGTATGCACAATGCACTGCAGTAAAAGTAACATCAGGCCCTTCTCCTGTTCCAGTCAAAGTTGCGTTGATGGCAGCTTCCTCAGTTCCCGTTGCCAGCAGACCGGTTTTAATTAGCGGGACATTCCGGAGAGTAAGTTAGCGACCGAGTGAGGGAGTGAAGTGAGCGTTAGTGACAGTCTTTCCCAGCTGATATTGATAAAGAAGAAGAAGAGAGGCTTTGATTCTGCTCTTCACTAAGCCCAGGAGAGCGTGGATCGCAACGGCGATAGCATAGTTGAAAAACGAGCAGCAGTTGGAGGAGAGGCCTCGCCGCACTAATGCACATTTTTATTATGTTAACAGACCGTGTCTTAGACTTCAAATTAAAAGCTGAGTTGTAATCACTGGCTCATCAAGTGGTTTTAATCTGTAGACTAGTAGTTTCAGGAGATATCCTGTGTTTGGGGATGGAAATCATTGCCTGCTTTGAGACTTGTTCTCTCTCTGCTTCAAAATGAAGCTAAATCCTAATGAAATCTCAGTAGATTTGAACTCCATAACAACTCAAGTTGTGATCTGGTTTTAATTAATTTTATTATTTCATTTCACGTCAAATGACTTACAGATATTGTAGTTTGTAGTACACAAAAGTCCTGAGATTACACCTGTGCGTCCTGTAGATTGACAGTGATGAGTGCCAAACCCGCGGTGAAGCATTTCTATAACTCGTTGTAGTTTTATGAAAGGTAAAGGTAATCTGCCCTCTCCGTACAGCCTAGCAGGCGTGCTTGTGGGGATGGACCTCTCATTGCTATATCGTGTCCAGCTGTCAGCTCAAATCAAAGAGAATCGGTGCATATTGCTCTTGACTTTAGAATACTGCTATTCTTCCTGCCACAGTATATGCTGGTAGCTGCTCACACTGCCCCTGCAAATGTCAGAGCGCACTGGCTTTGTTCTTTCCTCACTCATCCACCCTCAGACATGGCATAAGTGCCACAAGGTTTTACTCTAGTGTGTGTTTCTGTCTTTCTCTTTATAGTTGTGATGACAAATGTACTCGGGAGGTACTAGACGGTCAGCTTCACTCTTTGTGTGTGTGTGTGTATGTCTTCTCTCTTGTCTACAGCCACCAGTTCCACAAAGCTTGAAGACCTGAGCTTTCTTGATGAACAGCGCAATACCCCCCTCCGGACATCCATTCGCCTACCCTGGCATAATACAGGAGGAAGGCCCCCTCAGGACGCTAAAGGTGACTGGGCTATTCATACTACTGCTGTAGGCACTCAGGGGAGATATTTGTAAAATAAACGTGTAAAATATCGCAGTACATAGGATAATGTTATGTGGTATGACTCTGAAAAACCCTGAAGTTAATAGGCAGCCAACGGTAGTTCTGAAGTTTCCAAAGTACCACGTCTGAGTGCAGAGCCAACAACAAAACTGTGCAAATACTTGAACACTGCAATGTAAACAATGCAGCACTTATGGGTATTAACATTATCCTCAAAAGCCTTTTTTTGGCTTTTAAATCATGCCTTTTTTCCCAGCTAACTTTTATCTTGGTTATGTGTTTTGAATCCTCTGAGAGATCCTGCAGATTAAATATTTCATGGGAACATGAATTACTGAATAAGTCATCACTGGATATATACTCAGACTATTTAGTCTTCCTTTTGAAAATGTCCTCTTTCATTTTCACTCAGTCTCAAACATGAAGCTGATACATAAGCATATGGTCAGTGGTTCTGAGCAGGTTTTTTCTACATGAATTCGTACATACGCAACAATCTTAAACAATTGGATTGTTTTCTATAAATTTTATGGGAGATTCAGTTCAACTCAATTCAGTATTATTTATGCAGCGCCAAATCACAACAACAGTCGCATCAAGGCACTTTATACTGTAAGGTAGACCCTACAATAACGCATACAGATGAAAACCCAACAATCATATGACCCTCTATGAGCAAGCACTTTGGAAATAGTGGGAAGGAAAAACTCCCTTTTATCAGGAACAAACCTCTGGCAGAACCAGGCTCAGGGAGGGGCGGCCATCTGTAGCAACCGGTTGGAGAGAGAGAAGGAAGACAGGATAACATACATGCTGTTGAAGAGAGCCAGAGATTAATAACAAGTATGATTCAGTGCAGAGAGGTCTATTAACACATCTTGAGGGAGAAAGGTGACTGAAGAAGAAATATTCAATGCATCATGGGAATCCCCCAGCAGCCTACACCTATTGCAGCATACCTAAGGGAGGATTCAGGGTCAGCTGATCCAGCCCTATCTATATGATTTATGGTATTTGTTTTTCAGATTTGGGTGTGATGGCACCACCTTTACCTAAATTTTGCAACAGTAGGTCAACATTTCAGTGCAGTTCATTGCAGTTGTATTCATATATTGCAAAAATCCCAACATGTGCCATCTTAGGAAACTCAACCTAGTACGCTGAGGACCTTACAGTTCTGATTTGAGCAACATTTAGTGACTTCCTTTTTGACTGGGCGAACCCTCCGACAGAACTAGACTCGGGATGAGCAGCACTCGTTTGATTGCCATGAGAGGAGAGTGAAAAGAAAGGGGGAAAAAAGATGAGAAGGAGAAAAGCTTCAACTGTGGGAGAGAGAATACACAAACTGACATGCATGAACAATGAAATGGAGAAGAGGTGAGGATGTCGGTGCACCATGTGAGGCCTCCTGAAAGCAAAGGCCTGTCGCAGCATAATAAGTAAGGGGTGATTCAGACGTTAGCTGAGCGAGCTTTAACTATAAATCTATGAAAGGTTTTGAGGCTAATCTTAAAATTAGAGATTGGGTTTGGCTCCCAACCCTAAACAGCCAGCTGGTTCCACAGGAGCGAAGCAGCTTTAGCCTCTGCTTGTCATTCCGGCTTAGGATACTGAAAAAGCAAGTCATGGTCATTAGGGGCTTTATATTCAAGAAGATGGATTTGAAATCTAAGGGGATCCAATAAAGAGAGGTTAATAAAAGATAACTCTTTTTCTAGTTCCCATCGATACTCCTTTTGCTCAAGTTAGAGTTTTTCAAACACTGTACTTATTTTGCTGGTATAGTAGAAGGTGGTGATCATTTCAAGTGTCTCAGAACCAGCTCGTTCGCTTTTTGGTTTCATTGTAGGGCACTAGAAACATAAACAGACCTACACCTGCCAATATAAACACTCTCAACTGCCCCTCCAATTACAATAGGCTTTTGTGAACACAGGCAAACTCGCAAGGTGAAAACACTAGCAGCTAACAGCAGTGATAGTTGTAATGTTGAAAGGTGCATTAGCACTAAAGGTAGCAGTCATTTAGTGATGTTAGTTAACAAGTGTTATGAGATCTAATTAGTGCTGAAGTAGACCAGATAAGAGTCCTCTTTCAGGTCTTCACTCTGATTCCACTTAATTGAAAATGTATCCTCTACAGTGTTCAGGGTTTTTCATGTATGTGGCTCCTTCTGGGAAGAAGAATGCGGGAGATGCTCAAAGCATGTTTGTAGGTTAACTGCAACGGAAAACGATTTATTACAGTAAAGTTTCCAGCATTTAAAAGAAGTAATCATTTGTTAACTTCCCGGAGACATGGGGAAAAAAAATAGAAGTAGTGTAAACAATTTTAATCTGTTTCATTTCTTTTCCCGTTTCCTTCAGCGCGTTTTGCTCCCTACAAACCCGTGGACATCATGCTCAAACCTTTGCTGTTCGAGGTTCCCAGCATCACCACAGATTCTGTGTTTGTGGGCCGAGATTGGCTCTTTCAGCATCTGGAAGATGTCCTGAAGGCCGGCGAGTCCACAGAGAACCACGGTGCTGTGGTGGTGGGCAGCGTGGGGTATGGGAAGACGGCCATCATCTCCCGACTTGTGGCGCTGAGCTGCCATGGAGGACGCATGCGTCAGATCGCCTCCAACAGTCCCAGCGCCTCCCCGAAAAGTAATTAGTTTTAGTATTTGCCTTTGGATGTGAGCACTGCATTAACTGCTCGTGTTTAGCTAATGTTATTATAATTTCATTTCAACATTAGCTTGCAAAGTGTGGGAGGGAAGTAATTATATATTCGTTGGCAATATAAAATCAAGTTGACTAATATTACATTTACCTTACAAAAGAATGCCCTCACACACAACTAATGTTATTAATGCTAGCATATACATATATAGAGAGATGTTAGTTTATATTAATGTAATAACTTTATATATTGGTGACCATGTGCATGTCTTCCAGCTGGCCCAGGACAAAGCACAGAACTTCCTCTCAGCCAGCCTCCACAGCCCACTCCACCATCCAGTGCTGCCAACACACTGAGGACCAGCAGTTGCCCAGGAACTCCCGAGATGCAGCGGCACAGGGAGGAGGCTGTCAAACGCCTGGCTGCAAAGGTGCGCCTTTCAACATCTAAGAGAGCTCACAGTAACAAAGAAGCAGGAATCAAAGAAGCTGAAAAAAGATTGCACTAGTTATGGTGGTGTTTACTCAGGGAAAAAATGTTTGGTGTGTGCACTGGATCAAAAAAAGTAATTTTAACAATTTTCAACAGTGAGTAGATTATTTTTTGTTTTTGATGGATGGATTTGTTGTTTCTTCCTTTCTTTTTTAAAAAAAAAAAAAAAAAAAAAGGAAAAAGAAGGAAAATCGACCAAAAAGCATCTCAGGTTTTACCAAGTACTTCTACAACAGCTTCAGTCTGACTTCTGAAAACTCCTCTTTAATAGTGACCACAGATAATTGTGATATATTCTGTTGAATGATGCATAAAATTATACATAACAATAAGGGTAGGTTGCAGTTTACTAGTCAGTGATTAGAACCTCCTCAGGGAGCAACAACCCACAGCGAGCCCTGTCAGCCATGACCTGAGAGCACAGAATGTAAACACACACCAACGTCAAACAGAGCCAGCTTCATCAATATTAGACGTCATTTAGGAATTTACAAACATCAACACACATTTCAAATAGCAACACCATTTATCTAGGCGGCTATCAGTTATACCGACATGTATGGCACTACTACTGCTTAATTACTGGTTGGTATCCGTTCCTGTGTCAACTTCAAATAGGTGCTTAAATATATTGTAAGGCCGCCTGTTCAAGTGTTGAACTGGGATGTTTGAACATGATAAGGATCCTCAAAATTCCATGAAGCGGAGCAACACTGACTACTGAGGACAGTGCTTACTTTTTTGACAGATGAATATTCCATCTGTTGATTTTTCTGGCGTTACAAGGATCGCAAAATAAAGTCTAAATACTGCCTCTCTGGGAAGTTTACGTGTCAGCGCTGTTGAGCAGAAGATTAAGTGTTTTCTTGTATAAGCTTGTCAACATTTTTCACAAGATATAAAGTACTGCACGGTAACAGCTTTACATGTGTTCTGTTACTCCCCCACACCGTCAGTAACATTGTTAACCACTTGTCTGTGACCGAAACCCCCCCCCCCAAACATGCATACCAGACACTGAGCATATTTCTGCACATCTTTCTCTTTCAGACTTGTGAAGTGGACAGACAAGTCCTCGATGTTTCACTTTAAAATGTTCCTCTCTCGATGCACGCCGACTAAGCAGTGTGCGGTTTTTGCCTACGACTCTTTTATTTTAGTTTTGGAATTGTTCGCTCTGTTTCCACTGAAATTTCTCTGTCGATTTTTCACTCCCACATCTTTACTCGCACCACCTCTTCTTGTGTTGCTGAGGGTTCAGTCACATAGCAGGTGCACGTTCACTACATTTTGGAAATACTGCTTGCTAAAAGCACCATTTGATGACTTTGGCACTGCTATTGCCTTGTAGCAGGTCTAATAAAGATGATTGGGGGCCACCGGGATTCAGAGAAGATTTGTGATCCACTGTTGTAGTCAGTTGAGTTTGAATAGTGCTGTGATGGTAGGTTGTAAGGTAATTTAATAGGTGGCAGCTTTGTGAAGGACTTTCTCAGTGGATGTGACGTCTCCTACTGATTCTGCTGCGTTTAATGGTACTGATTACAACCTGTTGTCCTTCTAACACCTTTAGAATTTAATACTCTTATCCTGTCAGGGAGGCCTCTTAATTAGTGACCCTGTCAAAGGGGACAGTTCATGCACCAGACAGCTAGGGTAATGCAGTGAGCTTCATGTAAATGTCTGTGAAACTCAAGCAGTATCTCTTGAGCCAATTATGGTGAAAAGTGTTTCCAATAGGCGCCTTCACAGGGGCTCTGTTCCTGTGATGTGTGATGCAACGCTGAGCAGCTTCTGTCAGATTCTGCCAGTGCTTTTTTAGTCATTGATTTAAAAGTGGTCTCATAACAGGAGCACTGAGGCTACTACCCTTTCTGCTTTATTCTTATTATCGAGACGTGCCTTTAGGTAACATTTCTGAAAATGCATTTATTGTTTTGCCAGCAGATGAGCTACCGAGGTTTGACTGCAGAGCCTTGCATCATCGTGTGTCGAGATTCGTATTGCTCATTGATGAGGCGGTAGTCTGCGTGACTTGTATGCTAAATTAAATCATCACTGCAGTAGGGGGCTTATTAAGAGTTGTGTTCATGCACACAGCAGGTTACTTGACTTTGTACAATAATAGGCATTCAATATATCAGTTTCCCTCTTTGTTATGTCACATTTGTGATGAAGCTCAAAAAACGCGTGACGCAAAAATGACAGAAAGGAGTGTTCGGACTTCTCTCAGACGTTTGCTGCTTTTAGGCTAAAGCATAACATCAGAGAAAAATTCTGGTGGTCGTGATTTTTGACAGTTTCTGGAGAAGATGTGAATCAGTGGTTGTGTTATTGTTTCAGTTGGTCCATCTTCTGACTGGATGTCACATGTTTTCCTTACTAAAGATGGGTTATATACATCCAGGGAGTTCAGCTATAATTTTTAAAATCTTACCTCCCTCTTTTCTAATTTGCGCTAGCTTTAATTGTGCCTTTATTGGCATGTGAGTTATATGTTATTATTTGAAAAAGAAAGAACCATAAATATGCATTTAGATCTGTGCTGTGGGGAGAAGTTTGGGTCCAAAACATTTATTGATGCTAAATGTTAAAAAAAAAAGTCTCATATCTTGAGGCTTTAGTCATTTTTCTAGAAGCTGGTCATCGGTTTTCTGTGGAGAACTAAACAGCAACAGCTGAGGTTGAGCCATCAGAGGAACCGATCACCTGCTCCTCCTCCTGTGGGCCTGGAAGTGTGTCAGCTCCTCCAGGTTGGACTGTAATTAGTACAGTCATCTTCCTTCTTCTCCACCTCTGTCCCTACATTTTCCTTTTAAATCAGACCTCCTTTGAATGCTGCGGAAACCTGCTCAGGTACAGAAGATTCTACCTTTAGATATCCACCTGGGATCTACTCACTTCTTTTTATAGCTTTTCATCCGTTGCCCAATCTCTTCATCATCCCTTCTGTGTGAAATAATGAAAGGATAAAATCATGTCTTTGACATTGTAGAGATAATATGTAGTTTTATGGAGGCTTGTTGGTATCAAAAGCCTCACTTACTTACTTTGTCATGGTAGTTTTTCAGTCACCAGAGATGTTGGTGTTTGTAAACGCTTTAAAGTTATCAAATGTACCCATCAGTCAGTGAATCATATTTTTAATTCTTCCTGATTCTCAAAAAGCAATGGCTTCACTCGCGTTTGTTCTCGTTCCTTTTGTCTTCCAGGTGGTGGCTTATCATTATTGCCAGGCAGATAACACGTACACTTGCTTGGTCCCAGAATTTGTGCACAGCATCGCAGCCCTTCTGTGCAGAGCTCATCAACTGAGTGCGTACCGGGAGCTGTTGCTGAAAGAGCCCCACCTCCAGAGCATGCTCAGTCTGCGCTCCTGTGTCCAAGACCCCATGGCTGCTTTCCGGAGAGGAGTCCTGGAACCGTTGGCCAACCTTCGGAAAGGTAAAACACTGTAGTTGTATATTGCACTATTTCATTTTCATCGTGTATGAGACCACTAATCTCATTTCATAGTATTTTAATATTAATTTATTTGTAAATGTCTTTGCAGAGCGAAGGATTCCAGAGGAAGATTACATAATCTTAATAGACGGGCTGAATGAAGCGGAGTTCCACAAACCAGACTATGGAGACACCATTGCATCCTTCATCACAAAAATCATTGCCAAGTTCCCCTCCTGGCTAAAACTGGTTGTCACTGTTCGAATCAACTTGGTGGTAAGAAAGCTGTAAAAAAGTAATTATAAAAAAGCGTTTTTGTAGCTGAATGTTACTGGATAGCTGTTTCATCTGTAACACATCAAAATAACCTGCTAAGGTTTAATAGGCTATAAGGAACACACTCACTTCCTGAGCCCTGGGCAATAAGAGACGTTTTGTGTTTTATAATTTATTGATATGTTTGATCCTTTCTGACCTGCGTTAATGAAGCAGTCATTAGAGCACCATGTCCGCTAGAATAGTTCTGTAGTTTGATGCTTGAGTCGTTGCAGACTTGTTGAAACTCCCTCACCCGTCAAAGCAGCGTCTTTGTTATTCGAGTCCAGCAGATGGCAGTGTTTCACTGTCTGACGGCTGTCTGAAGCTTCAGCTGGATTATCCGTTTTCATGTTTGATTAGAGGTTTGTGTGTGTGTGTGTGTGTGTGTGTGGGTTTTTAGCCACGAGTTGTCCACGATAAAGCATATTGAATGGCCTGTCTAATATTGTTAGAATTCTCCTTTGGGTTAGTTTCATTACTCAATCGGGACATTTATTTGGAAAAAGAAAAAAAGAGGGAAAAAAAAGAAAAAAAAAGAAAAGAATTAAAAATAAATAAATCCTCATAGTTTACATTTACAAATATCAATACTGAATGTTACGTCCCTCTGCAGCTTCTAATCGTCTCAGTGTTTTCAGCTGGTGCTAATTGGCCACACCTAGTCAGGTGTGGATAAAAGCATACCTGAGGCAAGCTTCCTGGCAGTGCACTAGTCTTTGCCTTGGTGGCACCAGCCATTTTAGCCAACCTGGTTTTCCATTTTAGGATGAAACCTCTTCTCACCCACACTCTGCTATTCATCTCTGTTTTTATGTTGCGGCTTTTGAGCCGGGTCGTAACATGAGTATAATCACACTGGAAGTACCAGCATCAGGAATGTGGTTTCTTCTTTTTGGATCTATAATATTTAGTCTGGTTAGTTATTGTTACTGTAACCAGTGCAAAATCTGCTCTGATGACTCAACGTTAATGTTTGAGCCCCTGAGCGCTAAAAGAAGTGTTTTGTAAAGTATTAAAACTACCTTTAATGGAAGGAAAAACGGATCACTGCTTCCTATAAGAGTTGGTTTTCTCTGTGTGTGTAGCCACTCTGTGCCTGGTGGACTTGGCTGGCAGTGAGCGAATGGTGAAGAGCCAGTCTCAGGGTGACCGTTTCAAAGAGATGACCGCCATCAACAGCTCACTGTCCAACCTGGGCGTCGTTATCGCCGCTCTGGCCAAAAAGGTCTGCAGCTGCAGTTTCTGTAGTCTTAGATGTCACACCTGCTTTCTTTACATTTACAGTATTAATGATTTTTTTGGCCTTTGTGTTCCAGGAGACTTACGTAGCTTACAGGAACTCGAAGCTCACGTACCTCCTTCAGGGATGTTTGGGGGGGAAACGGCAAAACGTGAGTTTGTTGACATCACAAATCTTTATAATGACGACACATAAAACTGAAGGAATTTATCCCCAAAAAATATTTAACAGCGTTTGATCTCACCACTTCAGATTGTGACTGTTTATTCTTTGGCACTAATTTTGGATGTCTTTATTTGCAGCTTGATGTTTGTTAACATTGCTCCGGAGCCCGACAGCTTTGGGGAAACTCTGAACTCATTGAGGTTTGCCAGCAAGGTCAGTGCAGTCTTGTTTCCAGTGTTCATTGGACAGAGTACATTAATGATGTCCTTACATCAGCTGTTTATGGTAAACCAAAGCCATACTCCATATCCATTTTAATACCTTGGTGTGTAATTCATACTCACATTTTGTCTGAAGAGTAGGGATGTTCCTGGCGTCTTATTTACTAGTCGACTAATCGAGGGGGAAATAATTAGACTAACCAACTAATGTAAAACTAAGGAACATTCAGATATTGAGTTGATTTTCAGAACTGATTAATAGAAACTGTCAAACTAGACGCAGAGGTATCTTAAACCATTTATCACATTCTGTTAAATACAAATGAAAATGCGTTACTACAAAAGATGTTCTATTAAAATATGACAATCATTTGAGAATCTAAAAGTACGTCTAAGTGTGGCGAGAATGATTCAGGTAATACATTATACAGCCGTTTTCTAGTCAGGTTGTGGGGGCAGCAGGAAGGACTACTCCTGACCACAGCTGATAGATGTAAACTGGCTAGCATGACCAAGGATGCTGGGGCCTCCTACTGGTAGGACGTGCCCAGCTGGAACAGCCTCCTGGCCAAGGTGGCTGTCACCTTTTGATGTGAAGGAGTAGTGACTCTACTCTGAGCCCCTCCCCCATTGACTTAACTGCTCTCCTAAAGGAGAGGTTTTCCACCTCTCAGGAAACTAATTTCCTCTGCGTGTATCTGCGATCTCAGTGTTAACAAGAAGATCAGGGTAGATTAATAGATTTATGGCGTTTCTCAACAACAGTGCACCATCTGGTGGTAGATCGCTGCCTAACATTTAGAACACAATGTACCAGCATTGGGCATCAATTAAAATGTTAACAATTAGATTGAACGACTGGTAAGTCTGATACAGACTAGTGACAATTAGTCGACTAGTCACATAAATCCCTGATAGAGCCCACAGAAGTGGCCTGCACCATGTGTGTGGCTTGCTTTGCAGTTTAACCACCAAAACACTCGTCTGCAGTGGAATTTCTTTGAGCTAATCGATTCATTTCATCTTCTAATTAATGTGGAAAATGGTGGCAAAGGTGGCTGAAATGAGTGATTCCTAGAGTTACATTTTATTGCCTTTTTTCTTTCCTTTTCTTAAAGTTATGAAGGCATCTTGGATGCCATTTCAGTGAGTGGGGGTTAATGCCCCACACTCTTTTCTGTCACTGCTTTGAATGCACAGACTGGTCTTAATGTTGATCTTTGTAATCTTCAGTGTTACGACCCGGCTCAAAAGCCGCAACATAAAAACAGAGATGAATAGCAGAGTGTGGGTGAGAAGAGGTTTCATCCTAAAATGGAAAACCAGGTCGGCTCAAATGTTCTGTGAGTCATAGGAGTCTACTAACATTTCCATGATAGAACAAGGCTGCAACCTTTGTACACTATATAAGGCAAAGAACTAATTAGCCTCATTTTGTTTTCATTCTGAGGCTTGTTTTTTTTAGCACATACAAACAACTCTTCTTATGAGAATATTAGGACGCGTCTTGTATATATGATCGGCTCGCACATGGCCCGAAGATTGGTTTACCTTCTGCCATGTTGAGGCCAAAAACCCTGAGGACAGAAAAAAACAAAAAAAACCAAATGGTAGGTTGTCTCTGTGTGAGAGACGTTGGCATTATACCCGATATTTTTAAAAAAAATGCAATGTGTGGATTTCTTTTACAGACAACATCTGCCATGTTGTGGACCGCTCAGTCTCCCCCTCCAGCACTGCTAATCCAGATGTTGGATCTGTGTTTCCACAAGCCCCGCGAATTCTAGAGACTTATTCATCATGAAGAAAACAAGACAGTCGATCGATCGATTATTTGCGCAAGGGAGGCCACCATGAAAATGACCTCTAGATCCTCCTCCTCCTGCTGCCTTTATTGAGAGACCGTTCACACAAAACACGTCAGAACAAAGCCACGCCCAGACAAGGCATTGTGTGTGTGTGTGTGTGTGTGTGTGTGTGTGTGTGTGTGTGTGTGTGTGTGTGTGTGTGTCTCAGACCTCCTGCTGACCAAAGGGTCATAAACGCAGGAAGGTTACATCAAAAGAAGCACAAGGATGTGTCTGTGATAAAAGACTACAGCCCCCCACCTTGATCCTCGAGAATCTGGGGGGAAGGACAGTGGAATTTCTTTCATCAGAGTTAAAACAATGTACAAATGGTAAACATAAAAATGACAAACATTTAACAATTCACTCTAACACCAGACCCCACCGACTCCGCCCCCCTCTCCAGGATGCTCACAGGACTCTGCAGGATCACACCCGTCTGAGGAAACGGAACTCAACATTAAACTCGCAACCTTCCACCTGCTGTCGACGGCACTGAATGAGTATGTGCAGGAGATATGTTATGGATGCCAATCCGGTCACCCCAGCCAGTTACACCACAGTTGCCTGTTTGAGCTGCCTGTGTTTTTCTTCAAGACCTGCTATGATGAGGTGATGGAAGAGCTCCGGACGCCCCGATTCATCCCGGCCATCCGTCTGTTTGTTTGCTCATACAGTGTCAGTGAGGCTGAAGCACAAATCATCAGCACTGCAGAGCGTCTTCTGTGTGAACTGAGATCAGTGCCGCACATTGTTTGCACCACTGATGAGAATGTCGGATACCTGCTAAATACCAATCATCACACCCGCGGAGTTAAATCAGCGCTGCTCCACATGATTGGAAACTACTGGTCTGGGAGACACAAGATTTAATGCACATCTGTTATAAAAACCTTACTGTGCACTACACAGAAAATGAAATAAAAACGTATGCTAACACTTTTTTCTGGTCATTTGTGTTTGTGTTTGGTCAGAGTGATTATGGAAAACACGCTGAGAAAAATATATCCCAACCCTGCACACCCAGGGGGTTTAGGAAGTGTAAAGAAGCTCCGTATCGCTGTCAGTGAGGCAACAGGCTTAAAGCCGTCATTACCTGACGTGGAGCGTTTTTAAAAGGAGATGACACATATACTCTTCATAAACCTGCAAGGATAGAGGACACAGAAATGCAAGGATACAGAAATGCAAGGATACAGAAATAGAGTTTTGGTTAACGGGACTGACAAACAGTTTCAAGCTGATTTGGTTGACATGCGTGAATATTCTGCGGATGATGATAATGTTAGGTACTTATTGACATGCATAGATGTGTTTTCTAAGTATGCATGGGTTAGGTGCCTTGAAACCAAGACAGGACAGGCTGTTGCTGAGGCTTTTGGTGATATTCTGAGAGAGGGCCGTGTGCCTGAAAAACTCCAAACAGATTTAGGGAAGGAATTTTATAATAAACATTTAAAAAACTAATGGAGCAGCATAACATCACACATTTTTCAACCTTTAGTGAAATGAAATCATGTGTGGTAGAGCGTTTTAACCGCACCTTAAAGGGGAAAATGTGGAAATACTTAACATCAGTTAACTCGCCAAGATATGTTAATGTGATCCAAGATCTTGTACAGTCCTATAACCTGTCTTATCACAGCTCTATCAAAATGACCCCCACCGAGGTGTGCAAAGATAATGAGAAAGCAGTCTTTAACACCCTGTACAAAATGAAACCCCAAAAACCGGTGACTTTTAAATTTAATGTGGGCGATACAGAGAGAATATCTAAACTACGAGGCATATTCTGAAAGGGTTACCATCAGACCTACACAGACGAGTACTTTACCATAAAGGAGCGTTTAGGAAGAGACCCTCCCGTATACAAACTAGAGGATCTCACAGGAGCTGCAGTGAAAGGTGTAATTTATGAATACACAGCAGGTGACTATTGACAAAAACAAAAGGTTTCAAATAGAGAAAATACTTGGCAGAAAAAAGAGGACCGAAAAAAGTTAGCGCTGGTCAAATGGCTCGGTTGGCCTTCTCATTTGAAAATCATGGATCCCTGAAAAAGACATCGTTGAAGTGTGATTAACAGAGACGCCGCAGCGCTGCATACTTTCATTCTGCACTAGACAAAGACTGATAAAGGAAGGAAGGAAGGAAGGAATGGATAAAACGAACAACAACAACGCAGGCTTTTATGTGAGCCTCTTCTCGAATGCTTCAGCACATGTTTATCCAGGCAATAAGAAATCTAATTTTAGAACAAAGCTAGCAAAACCTGTTGTTTTAAATGAACCGTATGAGGTCGGTGTTATAGAATTTCAATACCCAAGACTATGGTTGTCTTTTCCACAATCAGATTCGCGAGTGGAAATTTATGATCCAGTCACAAATGGAGCATTGTCCATAACCGTGATTGAGCTGTCTGTGGGGCATTATGCATCTGTGGCGCAGATAATAAAACATTAAAACATAACACCGACATTAAAACACAATACAGTGAAGTTAGTAACTATGTTAGTGTTATGGGCCCTATAGGGGCACAGTTCTCACATTTAGAGGGAGACTGGCAGGAATCTTAGGATTCAAATCAGAAGACCCGTTTGTACTTCATTATAAAAACACATACGCACCACATCCTGCAGACGTATACGGCGGAAAATAGAACATTTTTATTTATGCAGATATCGTTGATTACCAGCTTGTGGGTGACGCCCATGCGCGGCTATTAAGAGCAATAAATATAACAGACGATGACCGTCGGGGAGCCATTCTTCAATTTGACAGCCCACACTACACACCAGTCTCGAAATCCTTAATCGATGACATAGAAATTGATTTGATAGACGATCAAAATCAACACATACCCTTTTTATACGGGAAGGTGTTTGTCAAACTCCACTTCCGACCCATAAGACACCATTTTTAAAAAATAAGGATGTCTGTCTACAACACAGATGAAGCAAAATCTGTAAGATATTATTTAAATCAGGCTGGTGGAGAATTGAATGGTTATATTGGGACCAGCACGCAATATGGCGCAGGTCTGGGAGGTTTGTTCCGCAGCCTGTTTAGAATTGCTGTACCGTTGTTTAAAAAAGGAGTCAGCATAGTCAAACCCCACCTAAAAAAAAGCTGCATCAGGCATAGTGTCTGATGTGATATCCAACATAACCAAGCCAACATCTACTAAACAGGATGGCAACAGCTTGTATGTGTATACACCCAAACCTTCTAAGACCCCTCCCACTGCACGCATGCGTGATACGCCGCCGCCTAAAAAGCGTAAAACGACAAAACCTGCCAGGAAAGCCACCAAACGGAGACAACCACGCGGAGTGAAAAGACCCAGAACCAGTCGTTCAAAAACTACAGCATTTGACATCTTCTAAATGGCTCTGTTACACAACCAATCAGAGAATGTCTAAAAACAGAGCTCGATCTTTTTACTGTCCCATACACACAAACGTCCATAGAGAAAACGACCTTTATTGAAATTCCACCAGTTTCTGCAATCACAGACGGAGGTCCAATCAGTTTACATCTCATCGTCCGGAGAGGATTACCTGGATCTAAACGATTCCTATATATACACACGAGTAAGAATCACAGATGCTGATGGCACAAACTTAGGCAGGGATGATTATGTAACGGAGCGGAAAGGCTGATTTTATTTCCACAGTGTTTTGTGGTTTTTGTTTTTTTGTTTTAAAGGAAGGAAACCTTCCTCAAAACGGGCAGAGCAGTGGAGCCGCCAAGGGAAAGCACACAATTTAAACTGTAAGATTAAAAATATAATTTATTATATTTAAATAGTTAAAAATGTAAAATGAATTAAAACAACCTTGGCCAAGGGGTAACACAGTAAAAATCAATAAAGCATAACATTAAAAGTCCTGTGGCCTGCGCCACGACCTAAAAGTCCCAGGGAGCTAAGAAATCCAGCAGGTGGTATAACCAAAGGAACCAGCGGAGTCCTCGCCTCCCTCTCGCACTCACGCCCCGATATGCCCGGGTGGGCAGAGCTCTCAACTCCGCCCGCCGCTTCTTTAAAACTGGAAATCGGCACAGCCGTCTCGTGGCTTCCGCTGGTGCTCTCTGCGCGCTGGTGCCTCTGCGCGCTGGTGCCTGCATTAGCCAACTCTAGCCGCCTTAGAAGAAGGGAAAACCCGGCGGCGTCTCGCCGCCCTATCGATGTTTCTGTTCCGGTTGCCACCGCTTTCCTGTGGCACACCAACCGGCACCAGCCCGTCTGGGCTTGTGGCACCGCCACCGCCTGATACCGTTCACTCTCTCAGTCCTCACTCCACCATCAATCTCCTCTCTCTCGTCTCCCATCACTCTTATTGGCCTCCGGGACCTCACAGGTGTGTCGGGTTCATAATCAAGGAGGGGCGGAGACTTTCCAGGACAAGTCACCGATGAATACCATAAAACATGCAATAAAACCAAGAATAGAACACTATACAATATTAAAATATTAAAGAAAGTAAAAACAAAACCAAACATGCACAATAAAAATATCTTAGGTAACTTGTCCCTCTCCACCCCGTGACACAAACGTGGGACTTGTTAATTATCCAGGTTGCACCTTATTTAGTCAGGTAGATGTAAATTTGGGGGATCGCTTGATCAGCCAATCATCCAACACATATCCATACAGAGGCATAATAGAATGTCTTATCAATTATAATAAGCAGACTTTAGACACACAGTTCAGCAGCGCTTTATTCTGTACAGACACAGCCTCACACATGAATGATACATGTATAGAAGGGGAGAGCCAGGGTCTGGTGACCAGAGGTACTTATACAGCGAATAGCAGTATTGTTGAATTGATTGCTCCAGCACACGCAGACCTGTTTTTTCAAGAAAAATTATTACTTAATGGAATCGATCTGTCGCTGAAATTTGTGCGCTCTAAAGACGAATTTGCTCTCATGACTGGAGCTAACACCGCGTATAAAGTTAAAATCGTCCCTGCCAGCTTATTTGTGAAAAGAATCAGTGTCTCACCAAGTGTCAGGCTGGCACACGGCAAGGCGCTGCATCATGCAAATGCAAAATATGCTGTAGGCAGAGTTTCTTTAAAGACCTTCTCCACACCTGCTGGGGCAAGAATATCAACTAATTTATTTATGGGCAGGTTGCCTAAATTTGTCATCATCGCCTTCGTGGATAACGAAGCTTATCCTGGTTCTTTTACATGTAATCCATTTAATTTTAAAACTGTGATATAGAACTCATGTGTTTATACGCTGATGGACAGTCGTATCCGGCCAAACAATTCCTGTTTCAATCTGGAAGCTGATGAAGGACATTCAGGGAACGTATCATTAGTTCAAACAGGGAGCGTGAGGCTGGAAACCCGTTTCAGAAATCCGCTACCCCGAACAATGAACCTGGTGTGTTACTCTGTATTTGATTCAGTCATCCAAATATCTAATATGAGACAAGTGCTGCTGGACGACTACTAAACATTCAAAATGAATACAATAGAACTAACCAGCATTGTTAAAAGGATTAGTAACAGGGCTCATCTTCTAGGCGTCTTAGCATGTGACCAGCTGCCAACAAAGCCCATCAGATATCCATGCATGGGCATTGTGAATACAGATCCATCAGACTTACCTGGGAAGCACTGGTTGGCGTTCAATATCACAAAAGACAAGCAAGGGCACTTTTTTGACAGCTTCGGTAACTCACCTGATAAGTTTTCACCCGAGATAAAAGTTTTTCTTTTAAAAACACCGCTCGGATATTGTATTCTGGGAGACAGGTTCAGAAGGACTTTTCGGTAACCTGCGGACAACACTGTGTGCTTTTTCTATATCATGTCCAAAAAGGAGCGTCTTATTCAAGAATAATTAATATGTACAGTGATAACCTTGTTTGTAACGATGCAATGGTTTGTCATTTTGTTAACAAAATAAGACCTGTTTCTGCATGTTTTGAAAATAACTTTGATTGTGTGCAGTGCGGATACTGATTCAAGTAACAAATAATAAAAGATAACAGAAGAGAATATCGTTTCATCTGGTATTTATTTTCACCTAATGGTTAAAAACATTATTTAGTAAAAATACAATCTTTAAACATCAGCATAGAGTTCAAAAAGTAGTAAAAAGGGGAAAACTGTCATCTGTTTAACTAAACAATATAGACATAAATAAGAAAAAACACATAAGTAGTAGTATATAAAAAGGGAAACAAATGCGAGGGTAAATGATCTTTTTTTCAAGAATAAGAAAAACAAACATAATTTTAAAATTCATTAAAAATCGATCCACCCGCTTCTACTCTGCCTTGATTTTTTATGTGTGGTAAATAAGCTTTGATCGCTCAGTGACCGCTTCTTGTGCAAACCATTTGTTTCCACACTCGGGTCGCCAGTGTCGCCTTTATATTGGCTAATAGTCCTCCTCACCTCAGCATTAGGAAAAGCAGACAGAGACTTTCTCCCTCACTATGTGTTAATAGACCTCTCTGCATTGAATCACACTTGTTATTAATCTCTGTCTCTCTTCCACAGCATGCCTCTTGTCCCATCTTCGTTCTCTCACCCCAACCACTCCTGGCAGATGGCCGCCCCTCACTGAGCCTGTTACTGCCGGCGCTTCCTCCTTGTTAAAAGGGAGTTTTTTTCCACTGTCGCCAATGTGCTTGCTCATAGGGGGTCATATGATTGTTGGGTTTTTCTCCTTGTGTATATTATTTTAGAGTCTACCTTACAAAGTAAAGCACCTTGAGCCGACTGTTGTTGTGATTTGGTGCTGTATCAATAAAACTGAAGTGAATTGAAATAACATAAAAGGACATAATGCTGCAGGTTGGCTTTCTTTCTTTTCTGATTCACCAGTTTGTATGCATCTTTTCACAGGAGTGACCTAAGGACGGCTGTAGCCTACCCTTATTTACTTATATAATGAACAACATATAGTGTAATGTAGTGTAAAATAGAGTGTTTTCTTTTAATTTAATGACATAAAGCAGGGATCAAATGTTTCCATGGTGACTGTTTTAGAATTGTGTATTTTTAAATCTGCATCAGACTTGAAAAAGAGCTCATCTGTGCAAGAAAAACCATCAAGTCAGGAGTATTTTCATATCTACATTTGATCTTACACAAGTTTTGAAGAGTTTTGGAAAGTTTCTCTTCCCCAACTGTGATAGAACAGCAGCGTTTTAATGGAAGCCAGTAAAGGGATCTACAAACCCATCAGGGCATGTGACACTTTTTGTTTTTACTGCATTTTTGAAGAATTTGATGTAGTTTTAAAAAGCTGACAAACTGAGAATCAATTTAAGTTACAATGAGTAATTTCTTATTTCTTTGACAGGTGCTGTTCAACACACCCATATATAACACAGCTGTGGAGATCTGCTGGTATCTACCAGGTTACAGGGCTCAGGTAAGACCCAGATCCATCCAAACCAAAACTGAGATAAAATGTCAGGTGATTTCTGAAGACCTGGGACTGATGCTGATTAAATGTCTCCTTTTATTTTTAGATTGCAATGATGATGGAATTCCTCAGACTTCAGAAGGAAAACCAAATACCATCAAGCCTCACTGCAGAAGATATGGGAGATCTTTTGGTGGAGAGGAGCAAAGAGACAGTCAGAGAGCAGTGAGTTACTGTGACACCTACAGACCATCCACCTCACACCTGAAACTGTTTGTGCTGAAGTGTAAATGCTGAGAGAAAACCTCTCTTTTGTTTTCTTTTGAAGACTTTGGGAGTTTGAATTGGAGGGTTTGGAAGAAACAGAAGCCAAACCTCTTCTGAAACTGGTAAGACTAGAAAACTCACAAGAGTTTTAGTCATTTGGAGATCTTTTTTTTTTTTTTTACTACAATCACATAACCTCTCAACAAAACTGCAATGTAAACATGCTTTCTGTTTCAGGTGTGGGCAGTGAACACAATAAATAAAATGAGGGACATCGAGTTTCAAGCCCGGATGCTGCTGGAATTTCCAGAGGCCATACCTCCTAAATTTCAATGAGTCACCTCTGACATAAAATCATTAACAGTCCAGCTACAGTATTTCAAAATTTCTGTTATTTTTTTAAATAGGTGTAAAAGATCATTCTTATAACTTTATTTTGCAGAACACCTAAGCTCCTCAGCAATGTCAGGAAGTACATTGACCTCCTTAAAGAGAGGCAGCAGGACGCACAAACCTCCAAACTGTTCACTGCAACAGACGTGGTGATAGAGGTGGTTCCCCATGTCCTGCATGGCTTCTGGAAGCTTCCTTCTTACCCCCTACTGAACATGTCCTCCCAAAAATTGAGCATCCTCTCCACCAGTGTGACAAAGGCCACTTTGGATCGAGTGTCCAAATCTCTCCTAACAACGGAAAACCAGGCCATCTTCTCAAGGTCCATCAGAGATGACATGGTGCAAAGTATCCTGTCTGAAGTCAGAGAGAAATATTCAGAAAAGATTCTGCTGAGCCACATTGCAAACTTTGCACCAGGACTACTCAGGGCAATTTCTGATGTAGCAAAGACGAGCATATGCCAGATCTTCCAGCCCCCTTGTGAAAGTCCAGTAGTGTCTGATGTTCTTCCAACTAAAGAACCTCATCCTGAAGGTCTGCTGAAGTCAGATGTTCTTCCCACTTCCCAACCTCCAGTTGAAAGTTCACGAATTGCTGATATTTTTTCCACTCACGAACCTCCTTCCAAAAGTTCAACAAAGGCTGATGTTCTTCCAGCTAAAGAATCTGCTCATGAAAATCTGCTGAAGTCAGATGTTGTTCCTACTAAAGAACCAAAAGGATCTGATCGTGAACGTGTTCTGAAGTCAGATATTCTCCCTACTAAAGAACCACAAGAACCTGCTTGTGAAAGTGTTCTGAAGTCAGGTGTTCTTCCTACTAAAGAACCACACGAACCTGCTCCTGAACGTGTTCTAAAGTCAGATGTTCTTCTTACTTCCGAACCTCCTTTTGAAAGTTCAACAAAGGCTGATGTTCTTCCGACTAAAGAGCCTGCTTGTAAAAATCTGCTGAAGCCAGATGTTGTTCCTCCTAAAGAACCTCAAGAACCTGCTTGGGAAAGTGTTCTGAAGTCAGATGTTCTTCCTACTTCCGAACCTCTTTTTGAAAGTTCAACAATGGCTGATATTCTTCCCACTGGAGAACCCGCTCGTGGAAGTCTGCCAAAGTCAGATGTTCCAGATGTTCATCCTACTAAAGAACCTCTCATTGAAAGTTCATCAAAGGCTGATGTTCTTCCTACTAAAGAGCCTGCTTCTGAAAGTCTGGCAACGTCTGATGATCTTCCTAGTGAGGAACTCCCTTCTGTATGTCTATCCATGTCTGAGCCAGTTGTCTCTTTTACTAATAATTCAGAGAAGTCTGACAACATTAAAATCAAGGAGAAAAAGGAGAAAAAGAAGAAAAAAAAGGGCTTCTGCCAAAAATTCAGAGCCCTGTTCTGTTGTTGCTTCAGACCCCAAGAAACTGACTGATTTTGAGAATCCAATCTGTTTGTTCTAACTCTACAAAATCAAATAAAATGATTAATCAATATTTTTTCCATGAGTCTGCATCTATGATTAAAGAATATTTTTCCTTCAGATGTTTATAAGGGTTCTCAAAATACCTCCACAAGTCCAACAATTGTTAACATATTAGTGTTGTTATCTTTAAGAGAATCTGAACTTATTCTTACTCTTAACATATCAACAGCAGTAACTGAAACCTGGAAATGAAAAAAAAATTACCAACAATTATTAACATTGCTTCACATCTTTGTTTAGTAATGGCCCAGATACACATTGGCACATAGCAGGACCTCAGTGTTTATGAGTATTCTTCCGCACTTAGGAATATTAATAAAAGGAGCATCTACATGCCCCAAAGCTGATGAGAACCACACATGTCTTCCAACATCCTCAGATTTGTGTTTTACAATTAAGAGGAACTTTGCATAATGTTTGTATGCTCAAATCCTCAAAGGTCTATTATTTTTCATAGTTTGTCCTTTCAACCAAAGTTAAAAACTTCTGCGGACATCAGCAGTTTATTCTTTTGCAATCAAACTCTTAAAATTAGAACATTTCCACCAAACCTGGGTGGGTGCTGGAGCTCCAGGAAGGAAAACTCAGAAGAGGAGGAAAAACAGTCCAAAGAAACAGTTCAGGAGGCCAACCGCATGGCCATCAACTGAGACAATTCAGTTCAGGAGGCGTTTCTCCCATTGAAAATGCTACGTCCAGGTGAACAGAATCACCCTTTTGGGATTTCTACCACGTATTTATCACTAGATTTACTAAACCTGCGCAAATTTGCGTAACTTCCCTAAACCCAACACCCCCTAGAATTACTGGCTTTTTTATTTTCTGGTGCAAGTCCCGAGGTGTTAATCACCCCTGCTGAGATTTTCACAGGTCGTCAGCTCATTTCTCCTCCAGCTTTTGTTGTGCAAACCACCCATTATCCTTGAGGCCTGGCACATTTGCATTTGCTCACTCAGAGTTGCTCAGATCCAAGTCAGGCCAAACCTCTGTGTTACGGCTTTCAGAAATGCCTGCTGTATCTATACAAAATATCCCACACATTGACTGACCTGCAAATATAAAAGACACACATTCACACCTTCCTTGACTCTCAGCACAGATCTTCCATTGTTCCATTGTGACTGTGTATGTGAGGGAGTGGCATTGCTTGACTACAGCACAGTGCTGTGCATAAAAGCAGACCGACCCAGACGGGAGAATCATTTCTTGTTCGCATTTCTGAGAACGCACATCAGGATGGCCTCCGTATCACTGCCACGCAGGAAGAACCTCTCCGCGCAACAGGCTTTGGCTTTGCTTCAGAAAATGGACGAAGCAGATTCTGATGGAGGAGAGGTTTCATTTGTCCAGCAGGCCACTGATACCTCCTCAGAAGAATCTGAAAAGGAGACGGAACAAGAACCCAACATGCCGATGTAGCCAGATGGGCTACTCGCCTTCCGTTTTTTCTTCTCTCATTCTCTCTCGCTCGCTCTACCACCCTCGCTCTCTTTCCGCTGCACTCGCTCCTTGTATCAGGTGATCGGGTTAATTGGGAACCCACCTGCACATTGATTGCAGGGCGGCGCTAGCCCGTATAAAGCTAAGCCGATGTTTTGTTGGATTAATCCCTCCTGAGCTTCTGGTGCGATACAGCAGTAAATGCTGGCGTACTGCGACGGACTGGATCCTATTATACAACAGAAAGGACAAAGTGTGGCTCTAACAGCTGTTGAACGCACACAGACTGTGATGTTCTCCACACGTCACCCATCGCTCTGCACTTTTCGAGCATCCAACTGTTTTTCTGCTACATAACATCACTGCAGGAGAAAAACAACGGACAGACAGACAGCACAGTGTGACACGAGCAGGTCAGACCACCTGTGTGATCTCATGAGTCTGTGAGGATATGAGGCATCTTATGGTATCAAAGCCCTGGAGTCTGTCAAACATGGCTACATGTAAACACTGCTACATGTTAGGTGAGCTAACATTTAACTGACTGCACTTTTTTTCAGTCTCAGTTTAGGTCATTTATGTCCTTACTGCGAATCACTGAAAGGCAAAGCTGGCTTTTATCGCTCTGATGTTACGCACATCATGCAGCACAGATTCATCTCTGATCACAAGACTCATGTTTCAAAATAAAAGCGAGCTAAGGCTTGAAAAGAGGACGACGACTTTATGACAATCGCAGAGAAAAGAGCAACGAAACGATTTAAAACTTGATGAAAATGTTTTCTCTCACTGAAAACTAGCAAATCCTAATAAACAGCATGACTGGCCCTCTGCTGTGAGGGGGCTTCAGTGGAGATGACTTCTGCTACAGCGACCTTCCTGCTACCGGATGGTCACATGATAACGATCAACGTTATGACAAAAATCAAATAAATGTCGAAAAAACAAAGACAAAACTGATCGGTGGTAAGGATGAACTCATTTGAAACCTCAAGCTAACGGCCATTTTTTCTTCTCATTACAAACTGCACCTGTTGTCTTTTGTCATCACAAAATAAGCATATCATTCATTCACTCCAAAAAAAACCCAAAACAAAACAAAATAAACAAGAAACTTAATATTTACAAATATTTTGTCTGTTTTTTTTCTTACACTTAAAAATGTACAGCTCTGATCTTCTTCCAGATGTTTCGACTCCATCCGTCTCCCAGTTTGGTATTTTCTTCTCTGTCCAGTGACCTCAGAGTGAGCGCTGAATGTGCCACAATGGCGCCCTCTAGTGTTAGCTTATAAAACAGACAAGGAGAAAGAACAGAGCCGAATGAAAGGACTCGTTTGTGTTCTCTCCTCTGCTGTAGCTGTGTGGTGCTGAGGTTAACTACACAACCCCTCGCCACCTCCTTATACACAGAAGTGAGTACAAAAGGGTTCGTACGGACGCATCAGCCGGCCGTCCTTCTGCTCGACACTGTTAGCTGAAAGATGATCGGATCATCCTCTGTCCTGTATTTAAGGCTGAGAGTCTTTGTCCAGTCTCTTTTCCACAGCTACTGTCCACAGCACTGATCCACCTGCAGCACAGCCCCACTCAGTTGTTTTATGATTTACTTTGTGCACGTTTCCCTTCCACTGAGCTTACAAAACCTCTGACAGGAGAAGTCAGGCATGTGTTTCCCCCACCTCCCCTTTTAGGCAGTAATAAAATAGAAAACAAACAATCAAACAGGCTAAAGCTAGAGCACAAGCAAAGACAGCACCGGTGACTAAGTTCTCCCATACTGGACGTACGCTACCACGTGGGCTCAAACAGCAGCACATCAGCTCAGTTTACATACTGTTGACATCTTCATCAGAGGATCAGCAGGGAGCGCTGCTGAGCTGCAGTGGTCTCCACCAGAGTGACGGAGCAGGAATCACAAACAGCACAAACCCACCGTGTTGTTTCCACCCTGTTCAGGAGATCTGAGCCCCCATCCCTTTTTTTCATGTTGCAGCTCTGCACTGCAGGCCCTGAACGCCTCCCGGTTACCCTCAGTGTGCTTAGAGTTTAATTTACAACCGACGAGCTCACAGATCATCTGCAGGCAGGTGAACGAACCCTTAATGTGAGGATAATAGCAGAGCTGAGCTGAGGTCAGAAATAGTCAGGAACGGTGTCGACACAGTGAAGTCAGCTGTTTGGGAATTTGTCTGATTATCAGTTTGGGGGGGGTCGGTGTTAAATAACAAAGGCGGTGTAGGATGGAGAGAGGAGGAGGGAGGGAGCAGTGATGATATGAAGTCAGAATACACATGTGGCAGACATAAGGGGGTCAGACAGGAGCATCATCAGTCTCTGCTCTGTTTTGTTAATAACGTAGAAAAATAATTTTGTACAATCAAGCTACATCGACGGACGCTTTACCTCACGTACCCTAAAATGAAAAAGTAGTGACAGTAAGATGGAGGCTGCACATGACACCATGACTGAGTTCACAGCTGTTGCTTTGATTCTAACGTTTAAGACTTTTGGCATCGACTCCGTTTTAATAAATGAGTGCTGGGAGGCGTCGTTTGACTTCAGGAGCTCCTGCGATGCTCCTGCGATGCTCCTGCGATGCTCCTGCGATGCTCCTGCGATGCTCCTGCGATGCTCTTACTCTGCGGGAGAAAACCAAAAACCAAAAGTAGCAAACATGGAGCGATATGACTCGTTTAGATTTTGGGAAACGTGCATCGACAGGTACAGTGTCCTTTTCCCCGCGTCTTTAAAAATAATTCATGCATAGATCCCCCACTGAGAAAACCCTTTTATATACTTTCTCCTTTGTACACATTTTATATAGAACTATATATAATATCATTTCTCTATATCTATATTTTCAGAAAAATTCTTTCCACACAATAAAAAACAACAATTTAACAAATGCTTCAAACAAAACAACAAAAAGAGAGAAGATGGAAGAAAGAAAATCACGACTGAGGCCAGTTTGGCACTTTGTCATGAGAACATGACAGAACTCTGTTAGTTGACGGTAAATAGCGAAACTCTATTTTTCTTTGGTTTTTCTTCTCCCTCGATGAGAAATGAAACACAGCAGTACTTACTTGGCACCTAAAAATGCTGGTAGAATGAAAGATATCAGTGTTTTCATAGTTATATGTTTAGTGTACGCCTCCCGCCTCCAGACTGCTCAGCAGATCGGGAATTTTTAGAGAAGAGCAGGAGGGAGGCGTGTCAAATGAGAGGAAGAGAGCAGTAATAAAACACGGATGTAGAAAAGAGAAGCATAATGTGCACATAACACACAGGAGATGGAAAAAGAGATGACGCCAACGTAAAAAAGAGAAAACAGCGAGGAGCGAGAGAGCATTCGTCCCTTTGACAAATGTTGGAGGTCTTGAGCCTGGAAACAGCAGACCGTCTTTGAAAACAGTATCTTTGAAAGATCTGAGTCACCCACCCCAAACTGCTCATCTGCTGCTGGACACTTCAGTTGCACCTCCACATGCCACCAGTGGAGGGAGCTGCCAAGTTTCACAGCACATGACGCAGCAGGTGTAGTTGCTTTTGGAGAAAGAAGAGAATAAGAGGACAGAACGAAGGCCCACGTCTAGAGGCCTCCCTTCCAGAGCGGAAGCAGAGCCAGTGTTCCTGGTCCCTAGGTGGCGCTGTGTCGGGCCTGTCCCTACTATACCCTGGTGGTGGAGTGGGGGTGGGGCAGGGTGTTGTTGTGGCCGGTGGAGGGGAATGTGTTGAAGGCGTGAAGAGGCTGCATGCTGGTGATGGTGCTGGGGATCACGGTGATGGTGTATGGCGTCATCAGCGGCACGTTGTCGGGGGCGCGGCGCAGCGCCAGGGTGTAGTCGGGAGGGCAGGCGGGCCGCAGGATGTCGTGGGGTCGCAGGGGCTCCATGTCGTGGTGAGCGTCGTGCTCCCAGTCCTTCATCTGCAGGGACATGATCTCCTCCTCCTGCCTGTGAGCCAGGTCGTTGGCGGGGCCGCCCCGCTGAGGGGACAGCCGGTGCCGGCGCATCTCGTGCCGCTTGTCACGCTTGTAGTAAAGGGCGGCGAAGGCCAGGATGTTGAGGAAGAAGAGCAACGCTCCAACTGCAACTGTCACGCTCAGTTCGGTGGAGTAGTCGCAGGTGTGTCTGGGAAAGAGGTCCTGGGGCGGGCGCTCTGAGCCCTCGGGCTCAGGATCTGATGGGAAGGTAGGGTAAGGATGACGAGTGGTTCGAGGAACGTTGTTTCTGGGCCTCGTGGTGCCGGGGTCACGGCCTGCGGGGGAGCGCGTAGTGGTGGGAAAGAGCACGTCGTGCAGGCTGTGAAGATGAGGGACTAATTCCAGCCAAAAGGCCACTTTGTTAGCTCTGTAGTTGTCTCTGACACGAGGTTTCAAACCGATGTGAAGGTACTGCTTGTCCTTCCAGTTGAACTTGGTCCAGATGACCTCCTCAAAGCGGTTGGGCTTGGTATGAATGAACTCGGTGTCCTGAGGGACGGGCAGGTTGGGGTCCCTGGTGGAGCATAAAGGTTAAACGTTTCAGTTCAAAGTTATATTCAGTCTCCATTATAAGTAACATGTGGCATCAATACACTGAATACAGACAGGAGGCCCATTCTCTGTGCAACCTTTAAACTATCTAAGACCAACCGGCTGCTCTGGGATCTGGATGCTTTTGGTGAACCAGTATGTTCAATTCTTCAAAGCCACACGGGAATTAAACTAGCAACCCAGATTCAAGTATTCAAGATGACTAGAAGGCTGTCAGAGAACATACAGTAACGTGTACAGTTTACACTACTGTGACATGAGGCCTACCCAGTCTTTGCGAAGTTAGTCCAGTAAGTCATGACCACAGCGCTCAGCATCACATCGTTCTTGGAGAAGTTGCACGGGAACAGGTCCGTGGCACCGATCATCGGTACGCCGAACACGTAAGGTATCTCGTCTCCGTGCGCGGCGTCGGCACTCGGGCCGCGTCTCGGTGTGGCAGTGGTGGTAGAACGTGTAAAAGTAAACTGGGGACTGAAACTCAGCATGGAGTTTGGCAGTGGCCACAGCTGGTGCCACCCACTGGTGGTCCGTAAACAGGAAGTATGTGAGAAATCTAGAGAGGAAAAAAAACTCTTTCTGATAACAGAAGGAGTGACAGGCAGCAGAGAGGAAGCATGACTGCATTATCCAAACATGTCTGTACTGTGACTGTGGTCCGGCTGTGAGGGGTTCGCAGGCCGATCTGTCAGAAACACCGACACTGAGATTGGGAGCCCACTACCTGGGGGATGATAGCATTACTGCCCACAGAGCCTCAAAGGTTAAGGCGCAGACACACCGTGATGTGGATGAGTGGCTCTCTTTAGCACGCTTGTCTTGTTTGATGCACTTCACTGGGCTCACATGTTACTGATTCCATTCTTTACTCGCATGTTTTAAACGCTTAAAGCACTTTCACAGCTTTTTATATTCTTTTGAAAATTCATGTGAACTCAAGCTGTCAGAATTGTAATGTAAGCTTTGATAATTGTCCACATTTGTCATTTTGACGATTATCCGTTTATTTTAATGAATACAGCAAACAGAAAAAAACGAATAAATCAACAAACGCGGCTCCTAATGAGACAAAACCTGATGATGCTGCAAAATGCAGTTAAGTGAGAGGAGGCTGTAAAATGGAATAACTGAAAAAGTGGCAGTGTACAGAGGTGGCGTCCTCACCCTCTGGGTAGCCGTAGAGGTTGTCAACAAAGTTGGAGATGGTGTAGTCGAACGCCGCAGCTGAGATGCCGTCGTTGTCCTCACTGTCGTCCACAAACTTCAGCCCCTCTCCCTGGTTCACTCCTATCAAGATGTCATAGTTTAGGAGCTCCCCCTGGTGGAGCAAATAAGGAAGAACATGCTGAGTGCTGGAACAGAGCCTGTGTGCATCACAAGTCTACAACAGGAAGTGCAGCTGAAGCACAGCTTTGTGAATTGGCAGCATTTCATTTCCCAGTAAACAAAATAAAGATTAGCTGTTGCCATGAAATTCCTACTATAAAATGTAAATACTGCAATATATGCAGGGTTCATACACATTTTTAGGGTCAAATTCAAGCACTTTTTAAGCACATTCAAGGTCAATTTTCAAGCTTTTCCAGCACATTACCAAAAAAGAAGCATGTTTCACTTTGCATCACCTCAGTAAGACCTTGTAAAAATTTAAACAAATCATCTGAGGTCGATTTAAATGTCTTTTGTTTCCCTTTTGTTAAAAGAGCAGCACACAAAAATACAGAAAAAGGAAACGGTTGCCTTACATGCATATAGTGTACAAACTCAAAAAAACACATTCCTCTTAAAAATTAAGATGTGCAAATGTGAACAAATCAACTTGTTAGAGATCTTCATCTCCACTGTAAATAAACAACAAGCCAGAGAACAAGAAAACTGCACCAAACACCACAAACACCAACAAATTAATGTCTTCTCATCAGACATTGAAGCTTCTTTCCTGTGTGACATAAAAAATAAGAGACAGATGTTTGTTTGTTTTTTTAACTAGTTAAGCACCCACGTTCAGTCATCCACCCATTCACGCACACATTCACACACTGGTGATGTAGCTACAGCCACCCTGGGGCGCCACCAGGCCCTCTGACCACCACCAGTAGGCAACGGGTGAAGTGTCTTGCCGGGTGAAGTGTCTTGCCCAAGGACACAACGACCGAGACTGTCCAAGCCGGGGCTCGATTACAAGGCGAACTCCTAACTCTTGAGCCACGATCGCCCAGTGGGGACATGGGGACATTTCAATTTCCAGCAGGAAGCTCCCCCTTTTTGTTAAACCCTTTAGATCAGGGGTCGGCAACCTGCGGCTCTTTAGTCCTTATAGTGCGGCTCCGCGTGGTTTGTGAAAATAAATTAGCTGAAGTGTATTTTATTTATGTTAGTTCTTTTTTTAACTTGTAGTTCTAAATTGGAAGATTATTGTGATTTTGCAATATACAAATAAAATTATATTTTCTTATTTTTTCATCGCTCAAAATAAGCGTCACACTCGCGGAAGCCGGTGTACCCGGCGAAACGCCGTGCATTTATCGAGCCTTTCAACCCCAGATAGGCCAATTATGGCTCTTTGGCTCTTTGGGTCTTAAAGGTTGCTGACCCCTGCTTTAGATGAACAGAGTTTTTTAATTAAATACATAATCTTTAATAAATGTTCTCTTTTATAAAAAGTAGGATAATTAAAAAAAACTTTTATTATACCTCTATTGAGTAGAAAAAAAACTCGTGTTTTCTGTCGTGTGTTATATAATATTAGTGATGTTTGTGACAATTAATTTCTTAATCGGCTGGACTAACCAATAGTCCACAACCAGGAAACACTGAAATTTTAAGTTAAGTTTGAAAACAGTTTAAAAAAAAATACCCCATTCCAAAATGTCTTGTGACAATCTCATTGGCTTAGGGAGTGATGATGTCATAGATCTTAAGAATCTTAAGTCCTTTGATGTTTTTCCTTAAGTAGGGGTGAGAAACAGCAAGTTTTAGTTCGTTTCAGCAGCATCTGTGTTTGCAGCCTACAAAACGTTCACCACAAGCTCTTCAAAGTCATCGTATAGAAACTCCAACATGTTTCCAAGAAAAAAACAACCAATTCAAAAAGATTACGCCGCCTCTCCTTCCTGGCGTGGCCGGCCAATTTCCCCAAATGGCTCCTCATCCTTCCAAAGGGCGTTAGAGGAGAGTAGGAAGGAAAACTACCTTCTCCAGAAAAAAATGCAACAAATTGAAGAAGAGAAACTTCAACTGGAGGACAAATGTAGACGAATGGAAGCCCAAAATAAAGAGCTGGAAGAAAGCCAACAGCGCCAGCCGGACATAAAAATTATTAATGAGGGCTGGGGAATCAAGTTTGCTCAGAGCCGAGAGCAGATTGTGCACCTCATTAAAGAAAACAGGCAAAAGAGTGCAGAACTAAAAGAAATGACCAACCAGCTCCAAGACAAGAAAACGATGACTGATAAGATACAACGGGATCTCCAATACATGGACCGAAAAAATCGGCTCCTCCAAAGACAGCTCCATGAAGCTGTGGAAGAAAAGAAAGAATTCCTCCAACAGAAGGAAGAGCAGGACAAAAAGCAACGAGACATGCAGCACGAACTGAAGAGCATGCAGGAAAAATACCGCATGCTGAAAGAAAGCCTGGATGAAACACTGCGCCAAAATAAAGACCTTCTTCAACAGAAAGAGCAACAGCAAGAAAGACTGAAAGAAGGAAAACGTATCGTCCAGGACTTTGAGTCTAAAAATCTAAAACTGCAAGAGTTTTGTAATCAGCTGGAGGACAAAGCAACTAAAGTGGAAGAAGAAAAGGACAAACTGGAGAAACGCTGCTCACAGATGCAGAGAAGGATCGATCAGATAGCGAGAAACAACTCCGAGCTCGTTAAGGGGATTTTGGTGGAATTCAATAACTTGAAGCGTGAAAACACTCAAATGCAGGCGCAAAAACAACAAGAAGACAAAATACATGAAGACCTGCAGCTCACGCTCCAAGAAATCCAGAAAAGAAACGAGCAGTTAGAAGACAAGCACAAAGAGGTCCAACAGAGAAATGCAGACATGCACAAGGACAAGCTGATACAGGAGGCAACATCCAAACAACTCAAAGACAAGCTTGAAGAACAACAAGCAACATTGGAAGAGGTGGAACAAAGATGTGAGAAACTTGAAGAACAAAACGCAGAAACCATCGATGAGCTGAGAAATCTCATCCTGGAGAAAAAAGCGCTCGTGGAAAAGTGCATGAAAAAAAAGAAAAAATGGTTCCACTTGTTCCGGAGGAGAGACGCTACTGCTTCCTCACCTGATGTAGCCTCGTCTTGCTCCACCTCTGTTAACCCCCCCAACCAGTCCCGGCCGTTGACTGTCCCCTCCTGAGCCTGGTTCTGCCGGAGGTTCCTGCCCGTTTAAAGGCAGTTTTTCCTCCCCACTGTCGCCAACTGCTTGCTCAGAAGGGATTGTTGGGCTTTTCTCTCCTCTGCCTTGTTTCTTCATTTACTTGCTTGTTTAACTTTTTTCAACTTATCTAAATAATAAGCCAATTAAATTTATCCTTTGAGTATTTTTCATCTCATCTTTACAGAATCTTTCCAAAACATTTTCAAACATTCAGATCTGTCTTTTATTTTCTTCTTGAAGCCTCATAAATGGTGAACTAAAAACCCGGAACATGGTTTGAAACATAGTTTCAGCTGAAACTGGCATAACATGCTGTGTGTGTGTGTGTGTGTGTGTGTGTGTGTGTGTGTGTGTGTGTGTGTGTGTGTGACAGGGTATCACTAGTTAGGTCATCATGTTTAGACTCATTCACTCCAAAATTATTTAGGCCAAATCTTTAAAACAGTGTCATTTCATACACATTTTCAATTCACTTCAATCGCACAAATGCAGAAATAATTATTTGCAGTATCGTATTTATTATGAGAATGTCATGCCTGATCATTTGTACCTACACCACCAAAAATGGGGGCAAAAGGGAGGAGATCATGTTTAATTGGTTATAAGAAAAGGTCAGAAATATAAGTGCCGACATGAGCAGCGTCCACAGAAACCTCTGACTCTCAGCTCAAAGCTCATATAAACCATTTCTACAACCAGCAAACAAACAAAGACACCGAACAGTTAAAAGAGCAGTGACGTCACCACGAATCTGTGGTCAGGTAATATCCATGTTTTGATTGATGATTTTCTGGAGTTAAATGTGAACCGAAGCATATTTTGGGTGTTATATGCTATTAAATACTTTTTAATTTATTTAAAAGTATTTAATAGCATATAACACCCAAAACATGCTGGGTGTGGAAATAAGAAAATCAGAATTTCCTCTGTTTGAGTCACAGTAACTTTGACATAGTAACATTTGCAGTAAGTCCTAAATGTTCACCTTTAAAATCCCTCCCTCTGTTCATTTTGCCCACATCATGTTTCAGTGGTTGGCCTCAGGTTCTTCAGCTTCCTGACAGTCTGAAGTCAGCTGACAGAGTTTCACCTGCTAAATACACAGAAAATCTTGTTAAAGCCGCACAGTTTGCCCAACAGTAATATTCCCATTAAGCCCTTTCTAAACACTTTATAACAATGTGTCATCACTAAATTATAAACTTCTTCTCCAGATCTGCACGACTGCACTTAGTCACAGACTTTATTTAATTGTCCTGCGGCTGCTATCATATATTTTACCAAACAGTTCTTCTCACACAGTCACAGATATATTTCTCTCAATGCAAACTTCACTCATGTCTCAGACAGGAAACTTGAGTTTTTCTTTTTTTTCTGTCCCCACTCATTCAACTAATTTGCATATTGAGTCACATCTCGAGAAGTTGCCCTGACAACAGAAATGCATATTCAAAACATTGCTGCATAATTCAATTATTATTATTTTATTTTTATTTCTACAGTCGTCACTTCTTTTGCTCAATCAGCTGGAAACCACTTCTAATTCACTATTTTAAACCTGCTTTAAGCTTCTAATCCCTGGTTGGTCCTCCCAGTCTCTTTTTCCTTGTCACAAAAGTCGCTCTATTGTCCTGCAACTTCCTGAGTTATTCCTCAGCTTCAGCCTTTAAGTGTGTTAAATCTACACCATTCAGCATTTATGTCATGTATTCACATTCATGAGTGTAAGCATGTCTTCATTGCGTGTATGTTGTGTGTTCATATTAATATTGAGTGTAAGCTGGTCTTCGTTGCCTCGATGTGTTTTTATAATCAGATTTAATTCCTGCATCTTTGCGCTGAACTGTGGATTCAAACTGTCTCACTTCTGATTCTCTCCAAAAACAATTTCACATGTGACAATTTCTACATGTGTGTTTTCTATTTTTCTATTCATTTATGTATTATTAGTTCATTTATTTCTTTATCTCTCTCTCTCTCTTACTTTTTTTATTTACCTTTCTGTTGCGATGCTCTGGATGTTTCTAAACCCCACAAATGCAGTCTCACTGTTCAACCCAATTTTCCTATGCTGGCATCCTGGCAGCTGCACGCTTGACTTTTCTCAGTTCATGGGCAGTTATTTTGCGCCTTGGTTTTTCCACACGCTTCTTGCGACCCTGTTGACTATTTTGAATGAAACGCTTGATTGTTCGATGATCACGCTTCAGAAGCTTTGCAATTTTGAGACTGCTGCATCCCTCTGCAAGATATCTCACTATTTTTGACTTTTCTGAGCCTGTCAAGTCCTTCTTCGTTTCAAATATTTTTATTGAGAGCAAGTATCATGATTGTAGTTTTTACAAATTGACATAACATAGCTTATGCTCCTTTTTTTCTCTAAACTAACAAGGCAAATAATTAAACAACACCAACAACAACAACAAAAAAAAAAAAAAAACAAAACAAAAAAAAAAAAAAAAAAAACCCCGCAATCACCCATAAGGGGTCCCAATACCCCGGCTGTCGGCAAAAGGGAAGAGAAACAAGTAAACAAAGTTTTATATTTTCCCAAGGTATATAAGTAAAGGGTGCCAGATTAATTCAAAATCTTTTACATTGTCATTCATACTATATCTTATTTTTTCAAGGTGAAGAGTGTTTATAAGTTCAGTAAGCCACATTTTTAATACAGGAGTCTCATTACCTTTCCAAAGCTGCAGGATCAATTTCTTTGCAATAATCAAAGCATATGCCATAAACCTTTTTTGAGAATGTTGTAAATTTTGTGTTTCGTTGGAAATCCCAAAGATGATTACTGTCGGATTTGGTTCAATCTTACTTTTAAAAATATTAGACATATAAGTAAAAATATCATACCAAAAACCCTGAAGCCTTGGACATAGTGCAAAACAATGTAACAGATTTCCATAGTGTATCTTGCATTTTTCACAGAGGGGGGAACACTCTGGATACATTTTGTGAAGTTTTTCCCTTGAATAGTGTAGTCTGTGTATAATTTTGTACTGAATTAAACAGTGACGGGAATTAATAAAAGGCGTATTTATATTGTGTAAGGCCTCCTGCCAGAAATCTTCTGATAGGAGAGTCCCAAAATCTTTTTCCCACTCCTCTTTGATTGAAGTAGTTGAAGGTATACTCATCTCCTGTATTGAATTATAAAATAATGAAATTCTCTGTTCAAACCCCCTTCCATCACTAAGACATCTGTCCAAAGGATCGGACGATATGTTTTCAAATTGTGGCAGGTATGTACGGATATAGTCTCTTAGTTGAAGATATCTAAAAAAATGACTGTGAGGCAATCCAAATCTATCTTTTAAATGTTGGAATGACATAAAAGTATCATTTAGGTATAAATCTTTTAATTTACAAATTCCCAATTCCTGCCATATATTGAAAGCTCCGTCTACACATGATGTCAAGTCCTTCTTTTGACCCATTTTGCCAAAGGAAAGGACGTTGCCTAATAATTATGCACACCTGATATAGGGTGTTGATGTCATTAGACCACACCCCTTCTCATTACAGAGATGCACATCACCTAATATGCTTAATTGGTAGTAGGCTTTCGAGCCTATACAGCTTGGAGTAAGACAACATGCATGAAGAGGATGATGTGGACAAAATACTCATTTGCCTAATAATTCTGCTCTCCCTGTAGACTTTTGTCTTATCGCCTTAACCTCCATGGTCTCAAATTCTTTAAGGATATAATTTCTTTTAACCGGATTACGGCAAATTTCATTTATCAAAATATTCCTGATCACTTTGTTTGTAAACCTGCTGTCACCAAATTCAACTCCAGCTATGCAGAGCTGCCTCAGTCCAGGAGAAATTTTAGAGTGCACAATATCTTCTTTTATCATTGATCTCAAAGGGACTGGGATGGCTTTCACTGGGGATTTATATCTCTTAGCAGTACATCTTACATCAAATTTCTCACAAAACGTCTCATGTTTTAGTAAGACCCCATTATCATCCATAAAATGAGCTACAGCCCAAATCCCTTTAGATCTCCATTCATCCACGTACACAGATTTCCTACACAAACGGATATACCTGTTGTTCCATATAGGGGTGTTGTGAGGAGTAAAGCTATGTTTATAGATTAATTTCCAGTAGAGACGGACCTGCTGATGGAAAGCTGAGAGTTTAACAGGTAACGAACTGCAATCAAAGTCACAACGTAACAAAAAGTCTATTCCACCCATTTTGCCAAAAATCACATTGGGAATAATGTTCCAAAAGGAATTTTTGTTCCTAATGAAAGATCTTAACCATTTCAATTTTAGTACACCATTCATAACATCAAAGTCAGTGGCATTAGCCCCACCCTCTTCATAATTCTTAATCACATCATTTTTCTTTATATAATGACATTTGTTCCTCCATATGAACCTAAAATTAAGAGTATTTATAGATTTAATTAGTTTTGGAGGTATGGGCAGAGAAAAGGCTGGATAGATGAGTCTGGACAGACTGTCCATGTTGGTTAGCAAGATTCTCCCAAACAGAGTTATGTCCCTTTGCAGCCACATGTTTAAAATTGACTTACACTTTTCTATATTGGTACAGATATTCTTATTTTCTGTTGATGTCTTATCCTTGCAAATTACAATGCCCAGATACTTCACCTCTTTTTTGATCTGCATATTATTTATTGCTTGCAGGGGACACTCATGCAGAGCTAGAATTTTGCATTTATTAATATTCAGCTGTAGGCCAGAAGCTTTGGAGAAATGGTTGATCACCTGCAAGGCTAAAGGAATCTGGTCCTCATTTTTTAGAAACAGGGTGGTATCATCTGCCAGCTGACTGATTATTATCTGTTCACCCATCACAGTTAACCCCTTAATGTGACTGTTTTTAATCAAAATAATTCCTCTGACACAGAAGACCTACATTCCTGGTTTAATTCTTGCTGTCAAAAAATCATGGACTCTGTGGCTCCTTTAAAAACCAGGCAGCTTAAGGCTAAACCTGAGCCTTGGTTTAATGAGAGCAGTCGTGCTGTTAAGAGGGAATGTCGTCGAGCAGAACGGAGGTGGAAAAAGGATAAACTGCATGTATCATTTCAAATTCTCAAAGACTGCTGGCATCGCTACCAGAACACTGTTAAAGAGGCAAAAAGGGAATATTTTGCAAATATTATTTCTTCCAACTGTCATAACCCACGTGTGTCATTTAGGACCATTGACACTGTTCTTAATACTCCTTTGAATGTCTGTTTGGAAGTTTCTCCTGAGATTTGCAATGATTTTCTGAACTTTTTTATTGAAAAGGTTGTCACCATCAGGGCTCTTATCACAGCTCCTGACTCTGACCCCTCTGTCTCTGTCCCTTGCGCTGCTGTTTTCACTCAGTTTGAGCTTGTGACGCTCTCCTCTTTAGAGGATGTGGTTCGCCATATTAAGCCCACAGGTTCCCCACGGGATCCTGTCCCTCCACAATTCTTTCAAGAAATTTTTCCTAGTATACAACAGTATGTCCTTGACATTATTAACAGCAGTCTGTCTTCTGGTGTGGTTCCTGCAAATTTCAAACATGCAGTAGTACAGCCACTGCTTAAGAAACCTGGCCTTGATCACACAGTTTTAGCGAACTATAGGCCTATTTCCAAGCTGCCTTTAGTCTCCAAGGTTTTAGAGAAAATTGTTTTTAGTCAACTGAAAGATTTTCTAGATGAAAATGGAATCTTTGAGGTTTTTCAGTCAGGTTTTAAAACCCTTCACAGCACAGAATCTGCATTACTAAGGGTTTTTAATGACATCCTTCTGGCATGTGATTCTGGTAACCATGTTGTTCTTGTCTTGCTTGACCTAACTGCTGCCTTTGACACAGTAGACCACAATATTTTAATTTCTCGATTACATGATGTAGTGGGTATTGGTGGCACTGCACTCAATTGGTTTAGGTCTTATTTGTCAGATAGAACTTTCTCTGTCAGCCTTCTCGGTTACGAATCGTCTTCTGCTCCTCTGTCATGTGGTGTCCCACAGGGCTCAATTTTAGGGCCACTGCTCTTTTCTCTGTATCTACTGCCTCTGGGTTCTATCCTTAGAAGGCATGGGATCTCATTTCACTGTTATGCCGATGACTGCCAAATTTATTTGACACTAAAACGCAAGGATGCCATCTCCATAAAACCTCTCTTGACATGTCTAGATGACATTAAAGCTTGGTTGGCTCGAAACTTTTTAAATTTTAATAAAAAGAAAACAGAAGTGTTGGTGTTTGGACCCAGTGGTCCCTGTGAGTCCTCCTCTGTTGTTTTAGGATCCCTGGAAGTCTATTTTAAATCTGTTGTTACTGACCTTGGTTTTAAGTTGGATGGACAGTGATTTTAAATTGGACAACCAAATCAGAGCAGTGGTGAAGTCCAGTTTTTATCATTTAAGGCGACTGGCAAGACTAAAATCTTTTCTTTCGAGGCAGCACCTTGAAACAGTGATCCATGCTTTTATTTCTTCCCGCCTGGACTACTGTAACTCACTTTATGTGGGGGTCAGTCAGTCATTGCTCTCACGTCTGCAGCTGGTTCAAAATGCGGCTGCACGACTCCTAACAGGAACTCGAAAAAGAGAGCATATAACCCCCGTGCTGGCCTCTCTGCACTGGCTGCCTGTGTCTTTTAGAGTTAATTTTAAAATTCTTATGTTTGTTTTTAAATGTCTACACAGTCTTGCCCCGCCTTACCTCTCTGAGCTTCTTCATCCCCACATACCCTGTCGGTCTCTCAGGTCAGCTGACCAGCTGCTCCTGGAGGTACCGAGATCCAGGAGGAAGCTCAGAGGGGACAGGGCCTTCTCTATTGTGGCTCCAAAATTATGGAATAATTTGCCCATGCATGTTAGAGAGGCCCCTTCACTGTCCACTTTTAAATCACGTCTTAAAACCCACTTTTATTCCTTGGCTTTTAACCTCAGTGAGACTTAGTTTCTTTTTTAATGCAGTAGTTATTTAATTAATGATTTCACTCTTCTTTTATTTGTTTTTTATTTATATCTCATGTAATTTTATTTTACAGTTCCAATGTACAGCACTTTGTGTCAGCTGTGGTTGTTTTAAAGTGCTTTATAAATAAAGTTGATGATGATGATGATGAAAATAGACAACAGCTCAGCAACCATGATGAACAGAAGTGGTGAGCTGCTACATCCCTGCCTTATCCCTCTATTAACCTCAAACCTTGAACATGTACCATGTTCTAGCAAAACAGAGCTGTTAATGTCATTATATAGCATCTCTATAACATTGATAAATTCCTCTCCAAAACCAAAAGACTGCAGAGTTTTTAATATGAACGTATGTTCAACTGAGTCAAATGCTTTGTAAAAATCCAAGAACAGGATGTACCCTCTCTCTTGGATTAATTCACTGTATTCAAGGAGATCCAAAACCAGCCTAATATTGTTATGAATTAGTCTTCCTTTCAAAAAACCTGATTGTGTTTCACTGATAATGTTTGAGATGCCTTTCTTTAGCCTCAGCTACAGCTCCAGACAGGATCTTATAGTCAGTGTTTAGTAAGGTGATGGGTCTTAAATTGTCTAAAATTCTTTTATCCTTACCCGATTTAGGGATCAGGGTTATCAGCCCTTGTTTCATGCTCGGCATCACTTCTTTTTTCTCTATCGATTCCTTTAATGCATCAAACAATAAAGCTCTTAGGTCCTTCCAGAAGAATTGATAAAAATTTGTAGTGAGTCCATCTGTCCCTGGGGACTTGTTTAATGCCATTTTCATGACCACCAAATCCAGTTCCTCAATTTTAAGCTCTGAATCACACAGATCTTTGAACGGCTTGTCAATACATGGGATGAGATTATGAATCTTATCAAAGAAACTATCAGAATCAGCTGCTGAATATTCTGAGGAGTACAATTTGGAATAAAAAGTGAAGACTTCCTTTTCAATCTTTCTGAAATCTTTACATTCAGTCCCATTTATCAACAAGCTTGAGATTAGATTTCTCTGCTGTCTGCACTTTTCCAGCTTACTAAAATATGATGAGTTCTTTTCACCTGCCTCAATCCACTTGGCTCTCGATCTTATAAAGGCACCCTGGGCTTTCTCTAGGTAAAGATCGTCTAATTTAGTTTGTAACTCCATCAATTTATTCTTCTCTTGCACGTTTAGTTTTTCTTTACTACAGCACTGAGTTATTTCACGAAGTAAATTACTTTCATATTCCCGTTTTTCCCTGTTCAGTTCTTTGCAGAATTTTATAGTGAATTCTCTGATTTTGAATTTAATAAGTTCCCATTTCTGTATATTACCCACTACTGAGTCATCATTTTTTATATCTGTAATTTTATGTCTAATTTTATCACAATACTTGTCCTTATTTAAAAGGCTGGCATTAAATTTCCAATATCCCCTGCTACTACGTTTCATCCTTGTTGGTTCTAAGACAAGATCAATGAAACAGTGATCAGATAGGGGTGCTTTGGAGATTTTAGATGGTGAAGTACACCTCAAAATGTCATCGCTCACTAACCAATAATCAATTCTTGACCTGCTTTCTCCATTAGGTTTAAACCATGAATAATTCTTAACTCCAGGATTCAAACTTCTCCAAATGTCTGTAAAATTATTATCACTAGAAAAGTTCTCAATAATGTTATTCTGTTGCCTCCTTCCTAAGCGAGGAGGCCATCTGTCCATCCATTCATCTGAGGTCATGTTCCAGTCTCCTCCTATTAGGATGTAATCTGTGGGGTACATAACTTTAAACTCTGAAATAACATTTGTTAGATTTTCCAATAGACGTTTATTTTGACCTTCGTTATTATGTCCATAAAGATTTGTAACAATTAGAAATATACCTTCGCTCTTCAAGCTGCAGTTGACCAATGACCCTCACTATCAGCTTTATATGTTATAATCTCCCCTGGGAACTTATTAAAACAAATCGCCACACCTCCAGATCTGTTAGATCCACGACTGAAAAGAATCTTGTCTCCCCACTGATTAGCCCAAAAGGTAACATCGGCATCCACAGAGTGAGTCTCTTGTAAAAACAGACAGTGACATTTTTGCCCCTTGCAAAATAAAAAAAGTGCCTTTCTCTTAACAATTTCCTTCAAACCCCGAACGTTTAATGAACCAAAAGAAATTTTTGAGTGAACCATAATAAGAGTATGCTAAGAAAATAACTTTTTTTTAAAAAAAGAAAAGAAAAATATATAAACATGAGTTTAAATTGTAACACTTGTCACCAACTCAGTGACTAATAACCTTTAACTTTAAGTAGAACTCTTTTGTCCCATTAATAATATTCCACTGTATACAGTCTTACATCAAGTCTTTCATTCAACGTCGATGATCCTCCGTCCTTCGATGTATCCATGAGGACCCCGGAAAAAGGCCCGTTTCCCAGCCCGTCTGGCTTGTTCAATTTGCGGCCACAGCCGCCTCCTCTCTTCCCAGTCCTCCCGCGGCAGTACCTCAGCGAAGTGGAAACCGCCGTTCTTACAGACAGCCGAATCTTTGGTGCGACGCCAAATCTCCTCTTTCACGTGTCTCAGAGCAAACAGAATGATGATATGTCGGACCTTGTTCTCAATCTTCTTCCCAACTCTATGCACCACATCCACAGATTCTTCAAGCTTTGATATCATATCAGGTGCGATCTTGCCAAGAATTCCAATAACCAGCGATCTGACACCTTCATCTCTTTTCTCTTCTAATCCTTTAATCCGGAGGCACCACCTCATTTTGTACCTTTCTTGCTCTCACACTCTCTCCTTGAGATCGTAGTTATCTTTGGTCAACTGCTCGTTTCGTCTCTCCAACTCTTTAACCTTTTGTTTACATTCTTTCACCTCCTCCGAGTTGAACTGAACCGCTTTGGCTAGGCTGGCTAGCATCGTACTAGCTTGCTTGCATTGCACACTCAGGTCAGCTAGCTGCTCGTCCACTCTTTTTTCAAGGTTTTTTCTACGTAGTCATGATCCGTTCCTTCTCTGCTGTCTTCCTTTCCATCACATGGCGATGTTGTTTCTTGTTTTTTGAGGTCGAGTTTGAATTTAGCAGGTTTAACTATACTTGGGGCAGTCATTTTACTACTTTCGAGTGGAAACAATAACGAACACAAAGTAAATTCTGGGACAAGTTCAACGAGCTCCTAATTCGTGCGACTGCTCAACTCGCCATCTTGCGCCACCGTCTCACTACTAGATGAACTTGTGACACACATCTGCAGCAGAGGCTGAGTGGCTGCTCTCACACCTGGAGCATCCAAATCGACCCACAAACACGTTGAAAGATGCAATGCCATCAATGTGGATTGTCAAGACTGAGAGACCTCTTCCCTCTGACCCCTCCCCAAACCCTCAAACCCTCCTACCCACCTCGACATACAAACTCTGTGTGGCTTCACGTGTTCTGTTGATGTTTACATGATCGAAATAACTTGAACACAAACACAAACAAACAAAGAGGAAGACCGCACCGGAAGGAAACAACTACAAGTCCCAGCATCCTCTGTGTTTAGGGAGCAGCAGTGAAAGTGAAAGCAGGAGGAGGAAGGTGGAGCTGAGGCAGGTGAGTGTTAACATGAATATGTTTCTTCTTATGACATAAAATAATTCCACGCTGTTCGTGTCTGTGGGTGAAATGTGAGGCCGGTCGGCTCCTCTGAGCGCTGGTTTCCTGTAAGTAGAGAGGAAGTGAGTTTAGCTGAGCCTCCGTTTAGTGTGAGAGAGCAGGAGGAGAGTGAGAGCTGTGCTGAGGCAGGGTGAGTGTTAACACCGCTCTGACATTACTGTGTCTCTGTGGCGGGAACAACAGGCTCCGTCAGTGGAGGCAAAAATAATCAGACTTTGGTTTTTCAAAGGAAACAACTTTATGTCGGAAGTTCCCGCACGCTCATTGGATAACGATGTGTCAATCTCGAGCTATTAGCCAATGAGCGTGCGGATTCACAGAAAGACCCGCCTTTATCACGGGACTTTAAAAACTACAATGGCGACAGAAACTCCGTGAGTGGAGTTCAGGGTGACGTTATGAAACTGTGACGTTTGAGCCACTTCCCGTTGAACGTGAAACTGATGGTTTCTGGTGTTTGGGTCTGTTTTTCTGTATTTATGCAGATAAAGTGTAAACTCAGATGAATTATACCATCAAATGTTAAAGGAAAATATCAGGATGAGTGTCTGTGAGCTGAGAAGGACGTGAAGCGAGCAGTTTATCCCAGAGCTGAAGCTGCTCTGTGTGCAGAGATGAGCTCAGATTCCTGCTGTGATTGATCAACAGTCACAGAAATGTAGACTTGTAGTTATTACTGCAGTATGGTCACAGCAGATACTGATGAACATGTATTATGAGGATGGATGATCAAGTTTCTCACTCTCTCCTTTAAATCTCAGTTTTTTCTTCTTCACAGTTTATCTGTTAATTTATTAATGAATAACACTGAAAGAGTTTCTGTTATATTTCCCCTTGAACATCAGCTTATTAGGGCGGCATTAGGAAATAGCCCCCCTCCAAAGAATGAATAAATGAATGATGATAATAATAAAATGATTCAAAAGCAGAGCTCAGAGTGGTAGAATGGTCAAACATGGATCCACGGGTGGTTCAACTGCATTTGGTGACGTGACCAAAGCAAATCTTTCAAATAATCCCACCATCAACGGGATGTTGTCTCCTTTACTACGGTTACTTTACTTGGTCACCATGTGAATTTCTTGGAAATGAACCAAATTCTTTTAATTGTTGGTTGTTGCATATTTAACCTCTACAGTCAGGAAAGGAGGAGATGAGGCCTCAACAATGTTGGGTTGTAGCTGTGCTTCAGGTTAGAGTGAGTGTCCATGGAATAAATGTAAGTCAATGAACTGGAAACATGACTGTGTTCAAACTTTGTTTCCTTTTTATAATGAGTCTAATCAAAGGTGGACAGAAGTATCTCCACTGTGACTTTTCTGTGTCACCATCAGAGCTTCTGCACAGTGTTTCTGGGGCAGATAACATTGCAGCATTATGGAGACATTATGGAGACAAAAAGAAAAGCGTCTGGACTTCTTTAAGTTAAACTTAAAGAAATCCAGACGCTTTTCTTGGACTGTTGGTTTCAGTGTTTAGTCTCATTCACACACTCCCTCAGACTCTTCACACACTGATTTGCTGACATAAACACACTCCTGTGTGCTTACTTGGCTTCACACACACACTGAGGACCATCTACAGACTGTGAGCTCCGTCTTCTTTGTCTTTGGAGCCGAACTCTGACAAAGTTAGGAACAAAACTTTCTCCAGCGTGTGAACTTTCCTCCTAGACTCAGTCTGAGCAGTCAGACCACATATTTCTAAAGCAGCACATGAAGGTGTGGCTCACACACACACAGGTGAAGGAAACAGCTGCAGTATTAAAAACTGCTTCACTGTCTACAAATATATGAACTGAATGTTTCTTTCAGGCTGTAAAAACCTTATTTATCCTCCATTACAGTCCTGCATTCAGAGCATTACTTCTGTTATATTAGTACATGTATTTTATTCTGATGAACACATGAAACTCTGAGCTGGATTGAATCCATTGAATCAGAGTCCAGGACTCAGACTAAACACACTGAATGTGTCCTGAGCTCGGCCGCTGTTCCACAGTAACTGCTGTCAGAGTCACTGTTACTGAGTTAGCTTAGCTAGCAGAGCAGCTAGCAGTTAGAGTATGAACTCTGTAAGCAGTCAGCTCGGTCCTGGACATGGTTACTGACATAAAGCTGCTCTCTGCAGCCATGTTTGACCTGCTGCTTTGTAGGACTACAGTAATGGAGGATTTGGAGGCTGAACTGGGCTCTGTGACACTTTTTGTAGTGAACTGATGAAAGCTGCGTCTCAGATGGATGTTAGTCCAACACATCAGACACGACCTCTGCAGCTCTCAGTTGATGTGCACATGAATGATTTGTGTTTCCTCTGCAGGTGAAGGTAGAAAGTGTGTGTGAGCTGATGTGAATTGAGCAGCATGGATCAGTGTGAGGACAGAGAGGAGGGAGTCCCTCCCTCTAAAAGCACTCTGTGTGGGGAACATGAGAGCCAGACCAAAGCTCAGAGGTGAGATGACCATCTCTAACTGTCCATGACTCTTCTCCATGTCACAGCTCAGCACTCACATCACTGCTCCATCATTATTCACACTCATACCTCTGTGTGTGTTGTTTTAAAGCCCAGAGCTGTGGGGCGTACCAGGCTCAGCTGGACATAACCCTGAAACTAATCCAGAGCCTGGACCTGAACCCAGCTGTGTTTCCTTAAAGAGCAACAGGTCGAAGGGTGTTGGTGTAAACTTTAACAAAAGACTGTTATGTGACAAAGAGTAAGTACATTATTTTTATGAGATTGTTCATCATGTCTTTAATTTAATATTTCCAGTTTTTCCTTCCTGTCTCATGAAGCTGTGACATTTATTGTTTTTCTTTTAGGATCAATAAGAGGCCAGAATCTCCTGGACCTGAACCCAGCTGTGTTTCCTTAAAGAGCAACGTGTCGATGGGTGCTGATATAAACTTTAAAGGCTGTTCTTCTGCTGCTGAGAGGTAATGTGTGTCTAGATGTTGTTCCTGACTCTGTGTTTCTGAATAAATCCTCATGTTTAATATCAGCTCAGCTCTTTTTCACACATTTCTATGTTGGTGTGTGAAGCGGTGTGTGTTGGAGTGTTTCCACAAACACAGCAGTCAGAGTGGAAAGAGTGGATGTTGTAGGAGGTGTTTGTGTAGTGAAGAGGCTGAGTGTCTGTAGGACTCCAGCTGCTCCAGCAGGTGTCTCCTTTCTGCTTTGCTTCAAACACAGTGTAGGGAGGAGCTTCCACTCAGGTGTTTCAGGTGTTGCTGGATGGAGGAGGACAAATAGTTTTTCCCTTCAGTGACACTTCAGCAGCTCAATGTTCTGGGAGATGTTTGTCTTTATGAAGGTTTATGGATTCTTGTTCTTACTTTGGTTAAACTGAGCAATACATTTTCCATCTAACATTTAAAGTAAATTTCCAGGTGAATAAAAGATCTGCAGCTGCAGCCTCTGTGATGTTTCACAGTCTGAAAGTAACAAATTCAACCAGAGTTCAAACAAAGGCTTAATATACGTGTGTGTTTGATATAATGCCAACAAGTACAAACAGGTGTTCTTACAGGTCTTAATCACAGAGGTCTGATAAGTCTGGTGACTTTCACACTCAGCAATTTTGCTGCCTTTTATTTTATATTGGCCTTTTTAAAGCCCTTCAAAGTCTCCCACATTCATACAGAGCTTTTAACACCAAACTCCTTTACAGTCCTTCTCCTCTCACACACGATCACACGACTGATTTGTCTGCAGCAGCTGTGTTACTGCTAGTATTTTATTATGTGTGTAATCTCCTCATATTGTTCCTGTGGTTTAGTTTGACTTCCTTCTGCAAACTCAGCTGCTCTGTTGCTGATACACGTCTCCATGAATATGATTGATCAGATGCTGCCAACACCATGTGTTTCATGTGAGCGCTCAGCTGAAACCCTGGGTTGACTTATCGAGTTAATAACAAGCTTCACGTGACTGTGAATGCTAAAGTGAATCAGATAAAGGAAAGAGACCCTGCTAATGTTGGACTCACTTCTTAGTGTAGATCCCAGGAGGAAGTTCAACATAGCCATTCTTTGTGCTAGCTCGACCAAACCTGAGACCACAGTGCAGGATAATGATCATCATCTGTCTCTGTCAAGGACATTTAAAATCCACAAATAACAAACATAATTATATTTGATCATTAAAAATATGTTTTCACTTAAAAAAGCATGAGCACACTGGTGGATTACAGAAACATGAAAACTCGTTAACAGTAAAGTTAATTTAGGCGTAAACAAAGTGTCAAACATACTTAAGTAGAAGGACTGATGTTTGTGTTAAAATACCCTCTTAAAGCTGAAATACTGATTCAACTTCTTTACTCAAGTAAAGGTAAAAGAGTCCAGGCTCTGAAATGTACTCACAGTATTAAAGTAAAAACTCCATTTTTGAAGGAAATTTCTGCCAGTTTTTGTGCAAAGTTACCTGAATTTCTACCTCCAACATTAATATGAGAAAATTATCTGAACTTTTATTCTAATGAATTTAATCAGCTTGAACATTTTGTAGCACAAAAGTAGAAAAAACTCAAAGGGAATCAAAAATAGCTCCGTTTGCTGTTGCCTGCATTGTAGATGGGCGGCTTTGCCTCAACACCTAAACAGGAAAATGAGTTTAGTCAAGTATTAAAGTGGGATTGAAGAGGTGAGGAAACCAGAGATCAGGTGTTGTGGTGCAGCATTAAGATAAGATGGGGCCTGATTATTTAAGACCTTGTATGTGAGGAGCAGCCAATGAAGGGAAGCCAAAACAGGAGAAATCTGCTCTCTTTCTAGTCCCTGTCAGGACTCTTGCTGCAGCATTTTGGATTAGCTGAAGGCTTTTCACTGAGTTTTTAGGACATCCTGATAATAATGAATTACAGTCGTCCAGCCTGGAAGTAATAAATGCATGAACTAGTTTTTCAGCGTCACTCTTTTTAGCATTTTTTAACAACAAGCTTCTATCTATTAGGGCTCTTGTCTCGCCGACTGCTGCCTCAGATCCGAGTCTTTCTCCTGTGTGCTCAGCTGTCTTAGAGCAGTTTGATCCCGTCTCCCTTAATGACTTGACTGCGGTAGTTTGTAACCTAAGATCATCACACTGCCCCTCTGATTGTCGCCCCCCAACTACTCTTTCAAGGATTGTCAGGTTGGAGATCGGCCTATAATTAGCTAAGACAGCTGGGTCTAGGGATGCTTTTTAAGTAAAGGTTTAACTACAGCCAGCTAGGGATGGGTACCGTTTAGATTTGAAAACCTGCTAAATCAGAATCAGTTGCTGATGACGGCTTTTTTCTTTTCCATCAATCACGTATAATCTTAACTCAAAGTGAACATAGACTTGATTGCTCAGGTCAGCCAATTCAAAATGCTAATTCAATCAACTCTGAGTTCATGGCTAGACTCAGTTTGTTGGCCCTGCACCTTAAAACTATTTCCTGTTTGTCTCTTGTGTTTTTTGGATATTGTTTTCACATCTTATGTCACGGCTAGCGGGGCGAGCCATGTTGAATTTAATAAAGGACCCAAGATGCCAACACTGCTGTGAAGTGAGTGAGCTTTATTGAAACGGTGAAGTGCAGTGGAGATGGCCTGTGCAGAAGCTAAGATAACCTCTACTGAAAAAACTACAAAACTAACCTGAAACCTTAAACGGAGACACGGGGAGACAACACAGACGAACCAGCAACAAGCAGGAGAAAACAAAGGGCTCATATACACAAAAGAGCCATCAGGGAATGAGAAAAGGGAGACACAGCAGGATTCATTGGACATAACCAGACAAGGGGAAGCAAAAGTAGACACACTAACGTAGGACATGGCACTGTCAAAATAAAACAGGAAGTGAACACAGAGACACAATACTAACACAGTACAGAGGGAACACAGAAACCAAAACCTCAGAACTAGAAAATCTTAATCAGAATGAAATTGTAACAAAAGACAATAACAATCAAAACAAAACTACTGAGTCCACAGACTCGGGACATACATCGGCTCAAACTGTGGTCATAAATATTTTGTACTTGTAAATCAGACTGTGTAGTTGTGAACTGAGTTTTGTAACATTGTGAAACAAAATATCTGGAAAGTTTATGTTTTTGCGTTCATTGATTTGTGTGTGTAAAAATGTAAAAATGTAATAAATGTAAGAAACATTAGAACTACTTTTGCTGACACAAAGTTTGGCGAGCACTGCAAGTTGTCCCTTTAAACCAGTCACTGATATAAAGAGAGCACCTTGTTCCAGGGCATCTGAGCATGGAGGGAAAGCTTTATGCAGGAGATGGTAAGAGCTGTTGGGACTAAAGAAACTGAGCAGAAAACTACAGACACCTGGAAACTGAGTTGTTAATTCTCAGTGGGATCAGCAGGACTAGCAAAGCTTCACCATGACAGTCATCTGATTGACTGAACCCATCCAAACATCACTTCATGGACCTTTAGCTTGTGTCTGTGTGTGGACAGACATAACATGAGCTAATTATACATTACTCCTCCACAGAGTGGACCAGCAGAGAGCAGAGGTTTCCACTGGTCAGTCTGCACAGCAACATCAAACACACCTGGACTCTGTGGTTATGGTTTGTAGTACTACGTTTACATTTGTTCTTTTCAGTCACCTCTATGCTGCACTTTGTGGACCAGAGGATTGTCAGTGTGTCCAACATAAATCAGAGTTTGGGCTCCATGATTTCAGTCAGATTGGGGTGACTGTAGCTCAGGAGGGGAGCAGGTCAGCTACTAGTTAGGTTTGTGAATCAAACCCTGGCTGGCAAATGTACTGGGTAACGTACTAAACCCAAGCTGCCCTCTGATGCATCCATCAGAGTGTGAAAGAAAGTATTTAAGCATAGAACAATGTGCTTGGTTGAATGAGGCATGTTGTATAAATGCTTTGTGTGCACAGAGTATCAAAGAGAGCTATATAAGAACCAGTCCATTTACCACTGGGTAATTCATATAGTCTTCTTTTCCAGCGGCTGGAGGACAACATCACCATGTTTGTGAAGAACGAGCTGAAGAAGATCCAGAAGCTTCTGAGTCCAGATCACCCAGAAACTTTAAAGAGCCAGATGGAGGATGAGGAGATGTTTGAAGGAGAGGATGAAGATGAAAGAAAGAGCTGCAGAGAAGCATTTCTGAAGATCACACTCCACTTCTTGAGGAGACTTAAGCAGCATGAGATGGCTGACCATCTGCAGAGCAGTAAGAGAATTTCTCTAAAGACTGAATATTGATCTTTCCTAATAGCTCAAGAAATGGACCAATAGACATTCATCCTTTCAGGGTACTGAAAGGCTATGATATTTATTATATAATATTTTTTTCTGAAATTCTTACCTTCAGAAATATTTGCTCCACTCTGTAAACGTGAACTTAAAGCCCAACTGAAGAAGAAGTTCCAGTGTGTGTTTGAGGGCATCGCTAAAGCAGGAAGCCCAACCCTCCTGAATCAGATCTACACAGAGCTCTACATCACAGAGGGAGGGACTGCAGAGGTCAATGAGGAACATGAGGTCAGACAGATTGAAACAGCATCCAGGAAACCAGACAGACCAGAAACAACAATCAGACAAGAAGACATCTTTAAAGCCTCACCAGGAAGAGTCGAACCAATCAGAACAGTGCTGACAAAGGGAGTGGCTGGCATTGGGAAAACAGTCTTAACACAGAAATACAGCCTGGACTGGGCTGAAGACAAAGCCAACCAGGACATCCAGTTCATATTTCCATTCACTTTCAGAGAGCTGAATGTGCTGAAAGAGGAAAAGTTCAGCTTGGTGGAGCTTGTTCATCACTTCTTTAATCAAACTAACGAATCAGGAATCTGCAGGCTTGAAGACTTCCAGGTTGTGTTCATACTTGATGGTCTGGATGAGTGTCGACTTAATTTGGACTTCAACAAAACTAAAATCCTGACAGAAACCAGAAAGTCCACCTCATTGGATGAGCTGCTGACAAACCTCATCAGAGGGAACCTGCTCCCTTCTGCTCGCCTTTGGATAACAACACGACCTGCAGCAGCCAATCAGATCCCTCCTTGGTGTGTCGACATGGTGACAGAGGTCAGAGGGTTCACTGACCCACAGAAGGAGGAGTACTTCAGGAAGAGATTCAGAGATGAGGAGCAGGCCAGCAGGATCATCTCCCACATCAAGAAAGCTCGAAGCCTCCACATCATGTGTCACATCCCAGTCTTCTGCTGGATCACTGCTACAGTTCTGGAGGATGTGCTGGAAACCAGAGAGGGAGGAGAGCTGCCCAACACCCTGACTGAGATGTACATCCACTTCCTGGTGGTTCAGGCCAAAGTCAAGAGGATCAAATATGATGGAGGAGCTGAGACAGATCCACACTGGAGTCCAGAGAGCAGGAAGATGATTGAGTCACTGGGAAAACTGGCTTTTGATCAGCTGCAGAAAGGAAACCTGATCTTCTATGAACCAGACCTGACAGAGTGTGGCATCGATATCAGAGCAGCCTCAGTGTGCTCAGGAGTGTTCACACAGATCTTTAAAGAGGAGAAACAACTGTACCAGAACAAGGTGTTCTGCTTTGTTCATCTCAGTGTTCAGGAGTTTCTGGCTGCTCTTCATGTCCACCTGACCTTCATCAACTCTGGACTCAATCTGCTGGAAGAACAACAAACAAGCTCTCAGACAGAGAAATACTTCTACCAGTGTGCTGTGGACAAGGCCTTACAGAGCCCCAATGGACACCTGGACTTGTTCCTTCGTTTTCTCTTGGGTCTGAAGACTAATCAAACTCGTTTGCAAGGCCTCATGACACAGACAGGAAGTAGCTCACAGACCAATCAAGAAGCAGTTCAGTACATCAAGGAGAAGCTCAGTGAGAATCTGTCTGCAGAGAAAAGCATCAATCTGTTTCACTGTCTGAATGAACTGAATGATCGTTCTCTAGTGGAGGAGATCCAACAGTCCCTGAGATCAGGAAGTCTCTCCACAGATAAACTGTCTCCTGCTCAGTGGTCAGCTCTGGTCTTCATCTTACTGTCATCAGAAAAAGATCTGGATGTGTTTGACCTGAAGAAATACTTTGCTTCAGAGGAGGCTCTTCTGAGGCTGCTGCCAGTGGTCAAAGTCTCTAAAAAAGCTCTGTAAGTTATAAAGTTTTTATTATTTAATTTGGTTGGTATGTTATGAAAAACACACTGCCATGAACTTCTGTTTTGTTTTTGTCAAAATCACTGTAATATAATCACTGTACCTTTATATACACGTGACTTGTATTAATGCTGCTGCCCTCTTGTGGCTAAAGTGTAATTATGTTCTTGTTATTAGGGAGGATTTGAGAGTAACATGCCAAGTGAGTCAGCACCTTCGCTTTAGCTTAAAATATCCAAATTCTTATGTCATCAGTTATAGTTGCATGTATTCATTATCATAATTTAACCTTTAATATTAATGTCTTAAAATTATTTTGAGTAAACTAATGTTAAGGTTCAAATATTGGGGAAGGAGAGTACAAACAACCATGGTCCAGAACTTGGTCAAACAATTGATTTTAATGAAATACACGCGTGGGAAGACCAGCTCCGTTCGCAGACCGGGCTGATCTCCGACTTAATCAAAGCATAAACAGATATTTTATACCATCAGGGCTTGAATTTAATGACGCCCCCTCATACGTCACAAACAGAATATATGCATACGTCAAATCAAAACCACAATGACTTTTAACACAGTTTAAAAGAACATTATCTCCTATCTTCATGGCAGGTACTTCCTGTCACTGCCGGATGCTCGCTTATCATCTTGACACATCAGCAGCAGTTCTGCGACAAACTGCTCTTTTGCAACCCCGAGCAAAACATGATTAAACTTCCACCTATAAATGATTCTCTTTAACTAAGTGTGTGCCTCATCCTTAAAGGCTCCTCAAAATAACCTGCACTTAGACTCTGCTTTCGGTTTCAGTTCTGCAAAAGACACACTCTTCAAACCTGCAACTTCCTGTCAGCCTGCAACTTAGTCTTTCTGAAAGACACACACTGTTTAAACATCTGAATGCAATATCAATTCTGTAGATTATATTATTAATGCAATGGTAATGATGATGATTATTAACAATAGCAGCAAAATATCTCTCCAATCTCAATACTCCCTCTCTCGACCTCTGGAACACCAGAGGTCGCAATACATTGTGTTGGGTCAATCCTCGGCCCACTCAGCTGCTTCCATGTCCATCCATGGCATCATGGACATCGGGGTCACCACTCCCGCTCTGACCCTCTCTAGCTGTCCTCTGGCTCAGCAAATCAGACAACCTCATGTCATCTAAGTGGTCCAGTAATAAACACCAGCTCCCCCTCGAGAACACTCCATGCGTAAGATTAGGTTTTTTCTGCGTCCCTCTCTTGTGGTCCATCATGCCTCGGGCCTCCAGGATCCTCACCCCCCTGTGGTCGCCGAGATCTTCTGTAAAGCAAACAAAACACCTTTTCCTGCACCTCCCTAACTTATAATCTTTGGGACTCTTTAATCAAAAGCCTGATCCTAATTATCTTCTTGACTTATTGTCTTGTATTTATATATATTCTTCAACGTTACTCATCATTTTAAAACTCTTAAAACGCTGCTTTCACGTCCCTGCATGCGTTTCCTGTCGCTTGCCTTATCTAATCATCAACATCCTGTACACAGAACTCTCGCTGCTGCAAGGCCTCCACTCTGACCTAGAATCTCCTTTCACAAGAAAATCATTATAAGCGCCTATTCTACTAAAAGATCCAAAAAAACCACATTTCAAACAGTGAGACTCAACGTATGGCCCGCGGCCCACACGCGGCCTGCCCACCTTCCCTGATTCAGAGAGAGGGGACCCTGATTAACTGTGTAGTGTTCTTCCTCACAGTTCTAAGTATCAGACACAACAATGAATAATCCACAGCTGACTGTCTTTAGCAGGTCAAAGGTCACGGCACACAGCAGACAGTGGGAAATATTATAATTCTGATCATTTATCAGCACATATCCATATGTATAAAAACAAAGCTGACACTGTGAGACTTGATCAGAGGTATGATCATCACAGCAGAGGCCTTTGTGTCAAAGTCACTGAGGATCAAACAGAAACACATGAAGCAGATTTTCCTGTTCTGGCTTTTTATAGCAGATAACCTTCAAAATATTCTGCAGTCCATCAAAAACTGAAGCAAACCATGAATCAACATGTGAACATGAGCTGATGCTGCTGAAGTGAAGCAAAGTTACAGAGGTTTGATTACAGACACAGCTGAGAGTTTGTAATCTGTCATCATTTTAAAAGGTTTACATTTCTTCAGTATATCCACATTTGCAGCTGCTACCTCAACCTCCACTTGTCCAACACAACTGCTGTCCACTGCCTCCATGACATTGTGATTTTGCTGTTGGTCTTCTGTCAGATCTTCATCAATCACTTCTGCACGGGGCACACCTTCAGACTCTGCAGCTGCATAACGAAAGCCTGTAAGATAAAATTAGACATAAGGTAAATGTACACCAATATTCCAATGACAGGTGTGTGATTCATCTGGAAGTTATGTGCGGATTAGTGTACAGTGATAGCAATTTAGTATGTTTTTAGAGGGGGGGGGGGGTTGTTTACCTCCGATGGGTGCTCTTTTTCGCTTCCGTTGCGTACGCCTTGAGTGCCGGTCCGAGTCTGATACAGGTATGTCGTCATGCCCCATGTGCAGTGTTGGTGCCCAGTCTGGATTTGTTACATCCATTTCATATGCTGGTTTGCCTGCAATAATGCCAAATCATAAGCTACTCAGTCGACATGATGTGGTTCTGCAGCATCACACATTAGCATGTTTTATCTCATTATCTATGACCTCAGCACATTGAAAATCACACTAAAAGCCTTTCAAGAGTGATATGAATTAATTTAGAACTCACCGGAAAGAAAATGCCGTGAGCAAACCAACAAAAAGCTGGGGATTGCAGAGAACTCGATATCCGCTCGTCTCACCGCTGCAATCCAAGCCTGACGTCTTTGTTTAGTAATATCGGATACATGGGATCCCTCACGTTGCCTCCAGGATGGAAAACGATGAAAAGAGAGCCCGTTATCCAGCTTCTTGCCTTCACGATCGTGTGATCTAACGTTGCAACCGACAACACAACACGTACGATCCATAGCTGAAATGGTATCCTTTGGCTGGCCTACTGTCATGGCGGAAGGGGGCATGGCCCATCTCCCGTGACATCACGCTCCAAAGCCCTATAGGTGGGAAAATGTACCATGTCGACCAATCAAAAATGATATGGAAACATGACATTTGGTTGTTTAGCAAAAGGGGGAAGTTTTAGGAGTGACCGGCAAGAGAGAGCGAGTGAGCGAAAGAGAGAGAGAGTTTTGATACGTGAGAGATTTGTGACGTTTACCGTGTTTGGTCTCAAGTTAGTTTGTTGTCTTGTGTATTTAGTGTGTAGCTGTTGTTTTGTTTTGTGTGTCAGTTCTACTAGTGATCGTCACAGTTGCTGCCTTAAAGCCAACAAAGGCAGATTGCAGTGTAAACGCTGAGTGACACACCTGCTGTCAGACCTGCAGGTTTATCCCTGTGCTGTTCTCATATGTGTTAGAGTGACACAAACTATTGTTTGACACCTGATTGTTCTGTAAATAGTTTGAAATGATTATATGAAAAACGTCTGAGCCTTGGCTGCATTTTTTGCTAAATAGTACCATATAACTTTGTTGTTTGCAAAACGTGTGCGTATTTTTAAAAATGTACAATCTCTATTTGCATTTCAAGTTATGAAGATGATTCGTTAAACATGTGTGTGGTTTTTACAGTCAAAATATCACTTTCTACGTGTATTTTAAATTTTGTCTGAATTTAGATAAATTGTGCTGATACAGTTGGTCAAAATGAGAAAATAACAGATTGGCAAGATAAACTGTTTTTAAAGGTAAAATATAGAGGCCACATCAAAAGTAGTCAAGAAGGGTTAAAGGCTAAAAGCAAAGTTGTCACCAAGTACTGTTTATATTTGTGTGTATTGCTGCAGCTTTTTTGAGTATTAATTTGGTGCCTTTGTGTGAAATAATGGTATTGTGAGTGATCCATATAGTCACAAAGAATAGCCACTTGTTTCTGTGCTACCAAAGTTCCCCGGCTTTCATTCAAAATGTGTTTATCGTCAGCACCTGCACATTAAACTACTTAAACATTATAAATGTCTTCAAGCTCACACTGAGGCCTGTGGGGTACTATCAGCCACTGAGACAGTACACACATTTATATGTGTTTGTATATGAATATTTCATACTTTAAGACTGCCTGTTTATTTAAGGGAGATGAACAAAATACATTGGAATTGTACAAAATAATATCATGGATGATAAATTAAATAGATTTTAAGTAGATGCTTGTGCATTCTTAAAGTCTTATATGTTGAACTGAACTATGTGATCTGTTCAAAGCCTTAATCTTAATTTGAAGTGAAATGTGCATTTTGAGTTTATACACTATGTATATAAGGCGACCGTTTCCTTTTGCAGTATTTTTGTGTGGTGTACTTTTCTATGTCTTAACAAAAGGGGAACAAAGGTGTTTAAGTTCACCTAGGATGATGTGTTTTAATTTTCACATGGTCTTGCTTGAATTTGACCCTGACAAAGGCGTATGAACTCTGTCAGCTGTTTGGAGTTTCCATTTTCTAAACTTCTACATTCTGAACCTTCTTCAGCTCTGAACAGATGATGAAACACTGAATGATTTCAAGCTCACACTTTGTCTAATAAACTTACATCTTTCATTCTTTATACAGATTGTGGGTCTGTGGTTTGTCAGAGATCAGCTGTGATTATCTGGCAGCAGCACTGAAGTCCAACCCCTCCCATCTGAGACAGCTGCACCTGAGCAGGAACAACAAGCTGCAGGATTCAGGAGTGAAGCATCTGTGTGGTTTCCTGGAGAGTCCAGGATGTGGACTTGAAACTCTGAGGTCAGTCAGCATGTTTTAGTTGTGCTGAGATGAATATGATGTGAAAGTTGTGCTGACACTAAACTGCAGACATCAGGCTGATATTATACTGATCCACACTGAGGATCTTCATGGTAAAGTCTGTTTTCTTCTTCTCTGGTTTAGTCCATTGACTGCAGCAGAACAATGTTCACATTTCAAACCTTCAAAGAAGAAGAAAAATCCTCCACTGGATAATTCACTGTGAAACTCTCCAACTCTTCATTCCACCTTAAAGTCTGTCTGACACTGAAATCCAAAGCAAAATGTGCGTTTGCTTTACAGACAGCAGTCCAACACAAACATACACACATCATCCAAAACACAGTCCAACATCCAAATCTCCTCCACTGCCAGCATGAATGATGGGAAAGAGAAGGAGGAACACTCTGACATTCAGGGTTAGAATGAGTTTCATGAAGCAGACTGTGAAGATCAAAGCTGCATTAGAAAGCTTACATGAATGAATGAGTGGACAGAAGTGGACAGAGATCATCTGAAGCACTTCAAAGGCTTTAAATCAGCACATTTCTCTTTATTCTTTATCAACTCTGTTAGTTTCTCTCAGTTTTCTGTGGAATGAAGCTAACAGCAGGCTAATAAGATGCTGACCAATAGGTTTCTATTAAAGGTTGTAATTTGTATATGAAAAAGTGCTTTGGCTCAGCAGGGATCAGCTTACAGGTAGAATACAGCTGCTGGATGGGATTAGCATGTCATAGCTATCTACCAAACTGCTAACTGGGGGATTTCAGGCCATCTATGGATCATTTTTGCTAACTGTTTATTCAGCTTAGGCTCACAGGGCTGCAGCCTGTGCCCTAGCTGTCATAGGGCAAGAGGCGTGGTCCACCTGCACAGGTGAGCAGTCCATCACAGGGCCAACAGAGAGAGACAGAGAAGCACTCTCTCACATCCACACCTACAGCCAATTTAGAAGCACCAATGAACCTAAGCAGCATTTCATTGGACTGTGGGAGAACATCCAACCTCCACAGAAAGGCCAACAAGCTTCAACCTACAACCTTCTTGCTTTAAGGCACTAGTGCGAACCACTTTTCCCCATTTCAGCCCAAATCCTGCATCTTCCTGTTTTTGACTCCAGGCCAGCTCCACTAACACTTTCTCATCAGACACTGCCACCTAGTGGAGGAAGTCTTAGTCCCTGCTGGGAACTTCCTGTTGTTCCAAGGAGGACTGGAAAATGTGTGAAGATCTCCCAGTCAGTTCCTCACAGCACACTTCAATCATTTCCCTCCCACAGCATCAGGACCAGGGCTTTTTCTCTCTTTGGTCCCACTAAGAGATTTCCACACAAACACCTCATCAGTGGGACTCTCAGAGCTACCAGCCCTTTGCTACAATCACAAAGCTCTTCATTGAAATCAATGATATCAAAGCTGGAATCCAATGAGTCCAAGTCTTCTGCTGATTCAGCATCACATTCATCTTTGCTCCTTGTTCTGCATCCCCACCATGGACTTCATTCCTTTCCAAGCCAGCCTTGAGTGTCCTTTATTCAGCTCATCCTCTGCTTTACTTTTACACCTGATTTTAGCTGTTTTATCTCTCTTTCAATAAGTTTCTGTGCCTCAATCTTTTTCTTCTCTCCCTCATAACAAGACAGCTTCTTCTGCCTGAGAACATGTTGGAGTGATTTACTAATCCAGGGCTGCTTATTGGGGAAAATACTTCCTGTTTCCAAAGTAATCCCCATTTTTCCCAGAAAGAAATGTAAGTAGAAATCGATGATCTAAGTGAGAACATGAGCCTTTAAAAAGTCCCAGTGGGTGCAGTCAAAGCAGTCCCTCAGTCCCAGTATAGAGTCTTTGGTCCAGACTGGAACAACTGTGTGCCCAGGTTGAGCTCTCTTCAGTGCTGTGACCTGACAGACCCAGAGGGGCCATCACATCACATTTAGAAGCTCCCCTAATGGAGCCACAACACATGTCCAACACTTAGTCTGTCTTGTTGGACCAACTGGAAGAAATGATTCAAGGACTTAGTCACAGAACAGAGATTCAAATCTCCAAAATCCAACTGGCTGCATCAGGACATATAGTCTGAAACTCTGCACAGTTTCCTGTTTGAAGCTGCTTCCTGTTGGCTTCAGCTGTTTGGAGTTTCCATTTTCTAAACTTCTACATTCTGAACCTTCTTCAGCTCTGAACAGATGATGAAACACTGAATGATTTCAAGCTCACACTTTGTCTAATAAACTTACATCTTTCATTCTTTATACAGATTGAGTTTCTGTGGTTTGTCAGAGATCAGCTGTGATTATCTGGCAGCAGCACTGAAGTCCAACCCCTCCCATCTGAGAGAGCTGGACCTGTGGGGAAACAACCTGAAGGATCCAGATGTGAAGCAGCTGTCTGATCTTCAGCAGAGTCCAGACTACAGACTGGAGACTCTGAGGTCAGTAGAGTGATGGAGTGAGTGGGTGGTGCTGTCAGCAGTATTGTACTAAACACAGTCAGTATGAAACAAAGATCCAGTGTTTCCTGTAAAGCTGCAGCTTCTCAGTGAAGCTGTGAGAGGAGAATGGTGACAGGCTTCAGGATTGGACACAAACACTTCCTGTTTCTGACCTTTATGGTCACCATGGTAACGGCTGACACGCTCTGATCAAACGCTGTCAACAGCCAATCAGCTCTCTGAACAAAGCAGCACGCAGACCAATGACTGCATTCATTTCCAAGTTTAAAGCAGTGAAGAACACAGTCTGTAGGTGAGGAAGAATTTAGTGAGAGCAGATGTTTGGATGGAATTCCTCCAGTTAACAGCTGGAACCGTCCATCTGGATTGTTGGGCTTGTTGTTGGGGTTCCTACAGAGCTCAGAGTGGACACACCAAGGTTCTTCTAATGAATGAAAGTCCAAACTCAAACTAGGAGGGAAAAACATTTTCATCAACTTCAATAAAAATCCAAAGATTAGAAAAAGTGAAGCAACAATGAGTCCTAGTACAGTCCCAGCACTGAAGTCCCTGCTGCTCTTTATACTGGATGTGCTGCATCACTGACTGACAGCTGATGAAGAGTCTCTGGAAACACTCGTTTATCTCCTCTGCTCTTCCTTCTTCTCTCTGCAGGTGGAGCTGATGATGGTAAACAGGACGGTGTGTGTGCTGAGAGAGGAGGAGCTGTGTCCTGATGATCCAGAGAGGTTGAAGCAGCAGCAGCTTGTGTGTAGAGACGCTCTGACTGGGCCATGTTACTGGGAGGTGGAGAGGAGAGCTTCATCCAGCAGTGACTGACAGAGGAATGAGAAGAAGTGCAGATGACTGTCAGTGCTGCAGAGTGAACTGCTCTGAGAACAGCTCCACTGTCAGACACAATGTAGAGTCCAGCATCATCCCTGTGTGTCCCTCTGGATCTGACAGAGGATCATCAGTGTATCTGGACTGCTCTGCTGCTGCTCTGTCCTTCTACAGTCTCTGCACAGTCTCTGTCTGACTCTGGCTTCAGACCCTCCTGGATCAAACTCACCTGGAAAGACTTTCAAACATCACTCAATAGATTTGAATACAGAATATATTTGATATATACTGTAGATGTACTGTAGAGTTGCAGTTTGTCACTTGTAAATACAGTCTGTGAGCAGCTGTGAGCTGAAAGATCTTTCTAGAAACACCAAATGTTTTCACTCTTCTGTTGCTTTTTCATATATTTCCACAACATTAATATTGATCCCACCTGTCTCACCTGTTTCATGCTTTTATACATAATAACAGGACACGTGTGATCTGAGCGCTGCTGTGGTTGCTGTGCTGCACGTCTTCATTTAGATAACAGAGACATCTAGTGGTTCAGAGGGAGAACTGCAGGAGGTGGAGCTGTGTTTTAGCGTGGAAAACTTTTTATCTTTTAGGCGCAGATACAAATATGACAAGTATCAGTGTGAGATACAAAAGGTCACATCAGTCAGCAGAGGGAACAGTGATCACACAGCAATGTAAGAATAGAAACATAACAGTGAATCTGGACATGTATACAGATGGAAGCAAACAAACAGGATGTAACACTACATTAAAGCCACAAATGTGAAGAAAACAAACACAAAGGAAAATATATTTGATCTCAGGAATCCAAATCAGATGCTTTAGAGCAGGGGTCGGCAACCCTGGGCACGCGTGTCACAGCTGGCAAGCGAAGGGTTAACTGATGGCACGACCATAGCTGGACTGGCCATCGGGCATACTGATGGTGATTTTTCGTTTTTCTGGGCCAATGATGTTTTTTTATGATTTTTTTTTTTTTTGTAACGGTATAAACGATGGAAGGTGGTGGATTGGCCGGATGCTGGTCGATGTGTAGAAATAAGTCAGTTGTTTGGTGGTGGCTATGGCGGAGCTTCCACAGAGGCAGCAGGTGGATGAGGGAAAGGGGAGGCAGGAGGAGCAGAGACCCGAGGCGGCCGCCGGTCCGAGTGTTGGCCCCCTTGAACTTTCCCACATTTTGTCACATTACAGCACAAACATGAATCAGTTTTATTGGAATTCCACGTGAAAGACCAACACAAAGTGGAACGGAAATCATACATGATTCCAAACATTTTTTACAATAAATAACTGCAAAGTGGGGTGTGCGTAATTATTCTGTCATGGAAAAACACACTGCCATCAACTGTTTTGTTTTTGTCAAAATCACTGTAATATAATCACTGTACCTTTATATACATGTGACTTATATTAATGCTGCTGCCCTCTTGTGGCTAAAGTGTAATTATGTTCTTGTTATTAGGGAAAACATTTGAGAGTAACATGACAAATGAGTCAGCACTTTGGCTTCAGCTTAAGAAATCCTCATTTTTATGTCATCAGTTATAGTTGCATGTATTCATTATCATAAGTTAACCTTTAATATTGATGTCTTAAATTTATTTTGCTTAAACTAGCAATAATTTTATGGTTGCATTAAATAAATGCATCACTAATGAATGAACTATTTCAGTAATTAATTTAAAAAATCTACATAATCAATTAAAGATATATATTAATAATGAATTATCCATTAATTTCATTTAAAAATTTTCAATATTTGTTTATATACAATTCAAATTAGTTAATTACATATTTAATCAATTATTGGTTTGTTTTCTATTTTGATTATTTTACTGACACATTTAATGAATTATTTAATGATGTATTTATTTAATTCACGTTGCTACTCCTGGCCCTGCATCGCTGTTCATAAATACATTTTATTTGTCAGCTTCACCCATCAAAGTCAGGGGGCGGGGTTAATGTTGATCAAGTCAAAACCATTGCTTTGGTCTGGTGGGCGTTCTTTTAGTGGGCTTTTCTGTCACGGCCTGCGTGGCAGACTATGATGAGGGGAAGGAGGACCCAAATGCCAACACGTTCTCACTCCTGTATGGAGGACCACAAGAGCCACGCGCATCGAAATAAAGAATTCTGTGCTTAAGTAATGAATTATAGAATAAATTCTGCATTTGTAAATTCATTTTTGAATTCCCATTTAATAAACTGATTTTTGAAATGCTTTTAAAAACTGCATTTCAAAATCCTTTTTCCAATTGCACTTTAATAAACTGCATAAATTGCATGAATGAAGGGATCCTGCAGCGAAACGGAGAGCCCAACCTCTGACTTAGTGCCTGTTTACTCAGTCTGACCACCTGTGAAGTTAACGCGCTAACGTGGCTAACGCTAGCATCACCACACGTAGCCCCGTTATTTTAAGGTCATCTTAGCTCATGAAAGTTTAACGTCGCAGCTGTACGAGCTAGCTACGTGTTTTGTAAGCTGCTGTGCTCTTCACAAATAAAGCTGGAAGCAGCTCAGACTATTAGAACCAGCACTGAGGCCTGTTACATTTATGTTAGAGCAACAGCTGCAGCCTTTAAACTAGCGATTAAAATGCTGACAGTAATCAGAATCAAAAACGGTTTTATTGCCAAATGTTGAGCAGGTTTACAACATTAGGAAATTGCTGCGGTGCTTCAGTGCAAACATACTGTCATATAACACTTAAATAAAAATAAAAATAAGGATTAAAAGTGCTAAGTAGATAGATATATACATGAGTGCAGGTGGTGATCAGGGCCAAACATGGAATGATGCAGTGAACACAGCGTAGGGTCACGTGGTAGTGGTGGGAACAGTCATACGGTTATTGTTCATGTGTCCAACAGCAGAGGGGAAGAAACTGTTCTTATGGCGAGAGGTTCTGGTGCGAATGGACCGGAGCCTCCTGCCTGAGGGGAGCAGGTCAAACAGACTGTGTCCAGGGTGAGAAGGGTCAGCTGTGACTGAGCTGCACGCCCCAGTGTCCTGGAGGCGTACAGGTCCTGCAGAGATGGGAGTCTGCAGCCAATCACCTTCTCAGCAGAGCGCACAACATGCTGCAGTCTCTGTTTGTCCCTGATAGTGGCTCCAGCGTACCACACGGTGATGGAGGAGGTGAGGATGGACTCGATGATTGCAGTGTAGAACTGCATCATCGATCATATAATCCATTGTTTCAAATTAGACCTAAAACTCCCCCTTTTGACACATCTTCATGTGTCAAACAAAACCACAACTAGAAAATTAAAAGAAAAAGGTTCATCAGATCATTTCTCAGGAAACCTCAGCGATTCTCCTCTCGAGTATATTTGCTCCGGGCCTGCAAACCTGTGTTTAAATAATAAAATCAGTTTAATTATCATGTTCGATCTTTTCAGCTCCTGGCTCCACCCAGAGCCTGCATCCCCAGAACGACCTAGAAACAAAACCTGTATATTAGCATCAACTTCACATTTAAACTCAGTTCCCCCCCTGTCCTTCCCTCACTGTGATCCACTCTGTGCTATAAGAAACTAAACTTAAAACACAACAGTTATCAGTCATGTGCTTCATACAAAATGTGCGTATGTTTTAGTTTCACGTTGATCCTCTGAGTGTCATGGTACTTCTTTTAATCTGACTTTATCAAATCGAACCAAAATAGGTTTGCTGTCTTTACTTTGCTCGTTTCCCTCCAGCACCACCTCGTATCACCTGCCCTTTCCCTTGGACCAGTGTTTGTTATTCCATAACTGGATTTGGAATGTGACAAGTCCACCAATCCCCTATATAACTCCTACATTTGGCTTTGGTTCTGTTTTCCTTCTATAAAATGTCGTTGACTTCTACAGTGGCCTGCTTTGGTTAATGGTAACATCAGTAATATCAAACATTTTCTCCCCTTCAGCATTTGGCATTTTCCCAACAATATAATGTGACACCATCATCTAAACCCAGTCAATAAAACAACATTTTCTTAAAGCAAACATCAGCAACCCAAAATTAGCCGCCCAAGGGTGGAGTCTGCAGCTCCACTCTCATGTGAACCTTTCGGTCTCCCTCTCTCTCTTGTGCTCCTGCCAAAAGCAAAGCAAAGCATCCACCCTTTTCTTACCGGCGTCGTGAATTGTTTGTCAACATCTACTCATCCTAACGCTGGTCCAGTCTTTGTCACGGCTGCACAGCAGACAAGTGGAGCCTCACGCGCAAAGCATCAGAGTCTCCACCCTCATCAATATGAGCTCATTTATTTGTTGTTTCTTTTGTTTTTAGAAAAAGAGTTCTTTATGATCTTGGACTGGATTGACTCGCTGCAATCCTTTAGACAGGAACTGGCAGGTTCCCACAGGTGACCTTTTCCTCAGCCCATTGTAATCTGGAAAAGCTCACCTTATATTTGCTCTCACAACAATGTTTTACAGCGCTGTTAATTCAATCTTGCAGGCCTGCTTAGAACAAAGAAGGAGGAAAAGAGAGCTGATTATTAGCTCATCAGAGCACAAAACATCATCACCAAAGGGGGCGACACCTGACAGTTTTCTCTAAGTGCACTGTTACAGAAATAATGAGCCGCTCCTCGACATGTCCATGTTTAGTAAAACTCCCTCTATTGAAATAAGAAAACAAGCCAAAGCTAACTGACAGAATGAACCCATCACTAAAACAACAACCCCAAAAATCTTCATCACAGAAAAGTTTTGCTTACTAATCGAACAATATGTTGTGGGAATTAGAACTTTCCGGGTCATAAAGCTTTTGCCCGACTCTTGGCTTAACTAATACTGACATAGTCTGAAATCAGACTTAAAGTCACTCCCTCTGTTCATTTAGGATAAATGTATCTATATCTGATTTAGGCTAAGTGCCTTTTGTTTAGATGAACTGCTGGACTTCCAGACCAGCAGGTTTAGGGAAGTCTTTATGGGGTCACACTCTGACCCCCCCCCCCCCCCCACCACACACACACACACACACACACACACACACACACACACACACACACACACACGCACACACACACACGCACGCACGCACGGGCAACGTACTCTTTGTTTGTATGTAGACGTCATATGTTAATGAACGTCATATGTATATTCATGTAACCTCAATAAAAGAGCAGTGTTACAGGGGAGCGGACGAGAGCAACTGGGGTGAAGCGAAGGAACGGCGTTTGTCCGGTTCTCTCCCGTGCACGGGAAACATGAAGAACTTTGCCTACTCGTGTCTTGCTTTGCTATGTAATTAAATTGTCCTTAACGTTCCAACGAATAGGTTTATGCTACAAACCTATCACTGAGGTTAACTACACAACCCCTCGCCACCTCCTTATACACAGGAGTGAGTACAAAAGGGTTCGTACGGACGCATCAGCCGGCCGTCCTTCTGCTCGACACTGTTAGCTGAAAGATGATCGGATCATCCTCTGTCCTGTATTTAAGGCTGAGAGTCTTTGTCCAGTCTCTTTTCCACAGCTACTGTCCACAGCACTGATCCACCTGCAGCACAGCCCCACTCAGTTGTTTTATGATTTACATTGTGCACGTTTCCCTTCCACTGAGCTTACAAAACCTCTGACAGGAGAAGTCAGGCATGTATTTCCCCCACCTCCCCTTTTAGGCAGTAATAAAATAGAAAACAAACAATCAAACAGGCTAAAGCTAGAGCACAAGCAAAGACAGCACCGGTGACTAAGTTCTCCCATACTGGACGTACGCTACCACGTGGGCTCAAACAGCAGCACATCAGCTCAGTTTACATACTGTTGACATCTTCATCAGAGGGTCAGCAGGGAGCGCTGCTGAGCTGCAGTCGTCTCCACCAGAGTGACGGAGCAGGAATCACAAACAGCACAAACCCACCGTGTTGTTTCCACCCTGTTCAGGAGATCTGAGCCCCCATCCCTTTTTTTCATGTTGCAGCTCTGCACTGCAGGCCCTGAACGCCTCCCGGTTACCCTCAGTGTGCTTAGAGTTTAATTTACAACCGACGAGCTCACAGATCATCTGCAGGCAGGTGAACGAACCCTTAATGTGAGGATAATAGCAGAGCTGAGCTGAGGTCAGAAATAGTCAGGAACGGTGTCGACACAGTGAAGTCAGCTGTTTGGGAATTTGTCTAATTATCAGTTTGGGGGGGGTCGGTGTTAAATAACAAAGGCAGTGTAGGATGGAGAGAGGAGGAGGGAGGGAGCAGTGATGATATGAAGTCAGAATACACATGTGGCAGACATAAGGGGGTCAGACAGGAGCAGCATCAGTCTCTGCTCTGTTTTGTTAATAACGTAGAAAAATAGTTTTGTACAATCAAGCTACATCGACGGACGCTTTACCTCACGTACCCTAAAATGAAAAAGTAGTGACAGTAAGATGGAGGCTGCACATGACACCATGACTGAGTTCACAGCTGTTGCTTTGATTCTAACGTTTAAGACTTTTGGCATCGACTCCGTTTTAATAAATGAGTGCTGGGAGGCGTCGTTTGACTTCAGGAGCTCCTGCAATGCTCCTGCGATGCTCCTGCGATGCTCCTGCGATGCTCCTGCGATGCTCTTACTCTGCGGGAGAAAACCAAAAACCAAAAGTAGCAAACATGGAGCGATATGACTCGTTTAGATTTTGGGAAACGTGCATCGACAGGTACAGTGTCCTTTTCCCCGCGTCTTTAAAAATAATTCATGCATAGATCCCCCACTGAGAAAACCCTTTTATATACTTTCTCCTTTGTACACATTTTATATAGAACTATATATAATATCATTTCTCTATATCTATATTTTCAGAAAAATTCTTTCCACACAATAAAAAAACAACAATTTAACAAATGCTTCAAACAAAACAACAAAAAGAGAGAAGATGGAAGAAAGAAAATCACGACTGAGGCCAGTTTGGCACTTTGTCATGAGAACATGACAGAACTCTGTTAGTTGACGGTAAATAGCGAAACTCTATTTTTCTTTGGTTTTTCTTCTCCCTCGATGAGAAATGAAACACAGCAGTACTTACTTGGCACCTAAAAATGCTGGTCGAATGAAAGATATCAGTGTTTTCATAGTTATATGTTTAGTGTACGCCTCCCCCTCCAAACTGCTCAGCAGATCGGGAATTTTTAGAGAAGAGCAGGAGGGAGGCGTGTCAAATGAGAGGAAGAGAGCAGTAATAAAACACGGATGTAGAAAAGAGAAGCATAATGTGCACATAACACACAGGAGATGGAAAAAGAGATGACGCCAACGTAAAAAAGAGAAAACAGCGAGGAGCGAGAGAGCATTCGTCCCTTTGACAAATGTTGGAGGTCATGAGCCTGGAAACAGCAGACCGTCTTTGAAAACAGTATCTTTGAAAGATCTGAGTCACCCACCCCAAACTGCTCATCTGCTGCTGGACACTTCAGTTGCACCTCCACATGCCACCAGTGGAGGGAGCTGCCAAGTTTCACAGCACATGACGCAGCAGGTGTAGTTGCTTTTGGAGAAAGAAGAGAATAAGAGGACAGAACGAAGGCCCACGTCTAGAGGCCTCCCTTCCAGAGCGGAAGCAGAGCCAGTGTTCCTGGTCCCTAGGTGGCGCTGTGTCGGGCCTGTCCCTACTATACCCTGGTGGTGGAGTGGGGGTGGGGCAGGGTGTTGTTGTGGCCGGTGGAGGGGAATGTGTTGAAGGTGTGAAGAGGCTGCATGCTGGTGATGGTGCTGGGGATCACGGTGATGGTGTTTGGCTTCATCAGCGGCACGTTGTCGGGGGCGCGGCGCAGCGCCAGGGTGTAGTCGGGAGGGCAGGCGGGCCGCAGGATGTCGTGGGGTCGCAGGGGCTCCATGTCGTGGTGAGCGTCGTGCTCCCAGTCCTTCATCTGCAGGGACATGATCTCCTCCTCCTGGCTGTGAGCCAGGTCGTTGGCGGGGCCGCCCCGCTGAGGGGACAGCCGGTGCCGGCGCATCTCGTGCTGCTTGTCACGCTTGTAGTAAAGGGCGGCGAAGGCCAGGATGTTGAGGAAGAAGAGCGACGCTCCAACTGCAACTGTCACGCTCAGTTCGGTGGAGTAGTCGCGGGTGTGTCTGTGAAAGAGGTCCTGGGGCGGGCGCTCTGAGCCCTCGGGCTCAGGATCTGATGGGAAGGTAGGGTAAGGATGACGAGTGGTTCGAGGAACGTTGTTTCTGGGCCTCATGGTGCCGGGGTCACGGCCTGCGGGGGAGCGCGTAGTGGTGGGAAAGAGCACGTCGTGCAGGCTGTGAAGATGAGGGACTAATTCCAGCCAAAAGGCCACTTTGTTAGCTCTGTAGTTGTCTCTGACACGAGGTTTCAAACCGATGTGAAGGTACTGCTTGTCCTTCCAGTTGAACTTGGTCCAGATGACCTCCTCGAAGCGGTTGGGCTTGGTATGAATGAACTTGGTGTCCTGAGGGACTGGCAGGTTGGGGTCCCTGGTGGAGCATAAAGGTTAAACGTTTCAGTTCAAAGTTATATTCAGTCTCCATTATAAGTAACATGTGGCATCAATACACTGAATACAGACAGGAGGCCCATTCTCTGTGCAACCTTTAAACTATCTAAGACCAACCGGCTGCTCTGGGATCTGGATGCTTTTGGTGAACCAGTATGTTCAATTCTTCAAAGCCACACGGGAATTAAACTAGCAACCTAGATTCAAGTATTCAACATGACTAGAAGGCTATCAGAGAATATACAGTAACGTGTACAGTTTACACTACTGTGACATGAGGCCTACCCAGTCTTTGCGAAGTTAGTCCAGTAAGTCATGACCACAGCGCTCAGCATCACATCGTTCTTGGAGAAGTTGCACGGGAGCAGGTCCGTGGCGCCGATCATCGGTACGCCGAACACGTAAGGTATCTCGTCTCCGTGCGCGGCGTCGGCCCACTCGGGCCGCGTCTCGGTTTGGCAGTGGTGGTAGAACGTGTAAAAGTAAACTGGGGACTGAAACTCAGCATGGAGTTTGGCAGTGGCCACAGCTGGTGCCACCCACTGGTGGTCCGTAAACAGGAAGTGAGTGAGAAATCTAGAGAGGAAAAAAAAGTCTTTCTGATAACAGAAGGAGTGACAGGCAGCAGAGAGGAAGCATGACTGCATTATCCAAACATGTCTGTACTGTGACTGTGGTCCGGCTGTGAGGGGTTCGCAGGCCGATCTGTCAGAAACACCGACACTGAGATTGGGAGCCCACTACCTGGGGGATGATAGCATTACTGCCCACAGAGCCTCAAAGGTTAAGGCGCAGACACGCCGTGATGTGGATGAGTGGCTCTCTTTAGCACGCTTGTCTTGTTTGATGCACTTCACTGGGCTCACATGTTACTGATTCCATTCTTTACTCGCATGTTTTAAACGCTTAAAGCACTTTCACAGGTTTTGATATTCTTTTGAAAATTCATGTGAACTCAAGCTGTCAGAATTGTAATGTAAGCTTTGATAATTGTCCACATTTGTCATTTTGACGATTATCCGTTTATTTTAATGAATACAGCAAACAGAAAAAAACGAACAAATCAACAAACGCGGCTCCTAATGAGACAAAACCTGATGATGCTGCAAAATGCAGTTAAGTGAGAGGAGGCTGTAAAATGGAATAACTGAAAAAGTGGCAGTGTACAGAGGTGGCGTCCTCACCCTCTGGGTAGCCGTAGAGGTTTTCAACAAAGTTGGGGATGGTGTAGTCGAACGCCGCAGCTGAGATGCCGTCGTTGTCCTCACTGTCGTCCACAAACTTCAGCCCCTCTCCCTGGTTCACTCCTATCAAGATGTCATAGTTTAGGAGCTCCCTCTGGTGGAGCAAATAAGGAAGAACATGCTGAGTGCTGGAACAGAGCCTGTGTGCATCACAAGTCTACAACAGGAAGTGCAGCTGAAGCACAGCTTTGTGAATTGGCAGCATTTCATTTCCCAGTAAACAAAATAAAGATTAGCTGTTGCCATGAAATTCCTACTATAAACTGTAAATACTGCAATATATGCAGGGTTCATACACATTTTTAGGGTCAAATTCAAGCACTTTTTAAGCACATTCAAGGTCAATTTTCAAGCTTTTCCAGCACATTACCAAAAAAGAAGCATGTTTCACTTTGCATCACCTCAGTAAGACCTTGTAAAAATTTAAACAAATCATCTGAGGTCGATTTAAATGTCTTTTGTTCCCCTTTTGTTAAAAGAGCAGCACACAAAAATACAGAAAAAGGAAACGGTTGCCTTACATGCATATAGTGTACAAACTCAAAAAAACACATTCCTCTTAAAAATGTGCAAATGTGAACAAATCAACTTGTTAGAGATCTTCATCTCCACTGTAAATAAACAACAAGCCAGAGAACAAGAAAACTGCACCAAACACCACAAACACCAACAAATTAATGTCTTCTCATCAGACATTGAAGCTTCTTTCCTGTGTGACATAAAAAATAAGAGACAGATGTTTGTTTGTTTTTTTAACTAGTTAAGCACCCACGCTCAGTCATCCACCCATTCACGCACACATTCACACACTGGTGATGTAGCTACAGCCACCCTGGGGCGCCACCAGGCCCTCTGACCACCACCAGTAGGCAACGGGTGAAGTGTCTTGCCGGGTGAAGTGTCTTGCCCAAGGACACAACGACCGAGACTGTCCAAGCCGGGGCTCGATTACAAGGCGAACTCCTAACTCTTGAGCCACGATCGCCCAGTGGGGACATGGGGACATTTCAATTTCCAGCAGGAAGCTCCCCCTTTTTGTTAAACCCTTTAGATCAGGGGTCGGCAACCTGCGGCTCTTTAGTCCTTATAGTGCGGCTCCGCGTGGTTTGTGAAAATAAATTAGCTGAAGTGTATTTTATTTATGTTAGTTCTTTTTTTAACTTGTAGTTCTAAATTGGAAGATTATTGTGATTTTGCAATATACAAATAAAATTATATTTTCTTATTTTTTCATCGCTCAAAATAAGCGTCACACTCGCGGAAGCCGGTGTACCCGGCGAAACGCCGTGCATTTATTGAGCCTTTCAACCCCAGATAGGCCAATTATGGCTCTTTGGCTCTTTGGGTCTTAAAGGTTGCTGACCCCTGCTTTAGATGAACAGAGTTTTTTAATTAAATACATAATCTTTAATAAATGTTCTCTTTTATAAAAAGTAGGATAATTAAAAAAACTTTTATTATACCTCTATTGAGTAGAAAAAAAACTCGTGTTTTCTGTCGTCTGTTATATAATATTAGGGATGTTTGTGACAATTAATTTCTTAATCGGCTGGACTAACCAATAGTCCACAACCAGGAAACACTGAAATTTTAAGTTAAGTTTGAAAACAGTTTAAAAAAAAATACCCCATTCCAAAATGTCTTGTGACAATCTCATTGGCTTAGGGAGTGATGATGTCATAGATCTTAAGAATCTTAAGTCCTTTGATGTTTTTCCTTAAGTAGGGGTGAGAAACAGCAAGTTTTAGTTCGTTTCAGCAGCATCTGTGTTTGCAGCCTACAAAACGTTCACCACAAGCTCTTCAAAGTCATCGTATAGAAACTCCAACATGTTTCCAAGGAAAAAACAACCAATTCAAAAAGATTACGCCGCCTCTCCTTCCTGGCGTGGCCGGCCAATTTCCCCAAATGGCGTCTCATCCTTTCAAAGGGCGTTAGAGGAGAGTAGGAAGGAAAACTACCTTCTCCAGAAAAAAATGCAACAAATTGAAGAAGAGAAACTTCAACTGGAGGACAAATGTAGACGAATGGAAGCCCAAAATAAAGAGCTGGAAGAAAGACAACAGCGCCAGCCGGACATAAAAATTATTAATGAGGGCTGGGGAATCAAGTTTGCTCAGACCCGAGAGCAGATTGTGCACCTCATTAAAGAAAACAGGCAAAAGCGTGCAGAACTCAAAGAAAGGACCAACCAGCTCCAAGACAAGAAAACGATGACTGATAAGATACAACGGGATCTCCAATACATGGACCGAAAAAATCGGCTCCTCCAAAGACAGCTCCATGAAGCTGTGGAAGAAAAGAAAGAATTCCTCCAACAGAAGGAAGAGCAGGACAAAAAGCAACGAGACATGCAGCACGAACTGAAGAGCATGCAGGAAAAATACCGCATGCTGAAAGAAAGCCTGGATGAAACACTGCGCCAAAATAAAGACCTTCTTCAACAGAAAGAGCAACAGCAAGAAAGACTGAAAGAAGGAAAACGTATCGTCCAGGACTTTGAGTCTAAAAATCTAAAACTGCAAGAGTTTTGTAATCAGCTGGAGGACAAAGCAACTAAAGTGGAAGAAGAAAAGGACAAACTGGAGAAACGCTGCTCACAGATGCAGAGAAGGATCGATCAGATAGCGAGAAACAACTCCGAGCTCGTTAAGGGGATTTTGGTGGAATTCAATAACTTGAAGCGTGAAAACACTCAAATGCAGGCGCAAAAACAACAGAAGACAAAATACATGAAGACCTGCAGCTCACGCTCCAAGAAATCCAGAAAAGAAACGAGCAGTTAGAAGACAAACACAAAGAGGTCCAACAGAGAAATGCAGACATGCACAAGGACAAGCTGATACAGGAGGCAACATCCAAACAACTCAAAGACAAGCTTGAAGAACAACAAGCAACATTGGAAGAGGTGGAACAAAGATGTGAGAAACTTGAAGAACAAAACGCAGAAACCATCGATGAGCTGAGAAATCTCATCCTGGAGAAAAAAGCGCTCGTGGAAAAGTGCATGAAAAAAAAGAAAAAATGGTTCCACTTGTTCCGGAGGAGAGACGCTACTGCTTCCTCACCTGATGTGTGTGTGTGTGTGTGTGTGTGTGTGTGTGTGTGTGTGTGTGTGTGTGTGTGTGTGTGTGTGTGTGTCAGGGTATCACTAGTTAGGTCATCATGTTTAGACTCATTCACTCCAAAATTATTTAGGCCAAATCTTTAAAACAGTGTCATTTCATACACATTTTCAATTCACTTCAATCGCACAAATGCAGAAATAATTATTTGCAGTATCTTATTTATTATGAGAATGTCATGCCTGATCATTTGTACCTACACCACCAAAAATGGGGGCAAAAGGGAGGAGATCATGTTTAATCGGTTATAAGAAAAGGTCAGAAATATAAGTGCCGACATGAGCAGTGTCCACAGAAACCTCTGACTCTCAGCTCAAAGCTCATATAAACCATTTCTACAACCAGCAAACAAACAAAGACACCGAACAGTTAAAAGAGCAGTGACGTCACCACGAATCTGTGGTCAGGTAATATCCATGTTTTGATTGATGATTTTCTGGAGTTAAATGTGAACCGAAGCATATTTTGGGTGTTATATGCTATTAAATACTTTTTAATTTATTTAAAAGTATTTAATAGCATATAACACCCAAAACATGCTGGGTGTGGAAATAAGAAAATCAAAATTTCCTCTGTTTGAGTCACAGTAACTTTGACATAGTAACATTTGCAGTAAGTCCTAAATGTTCACCTTTAAAATCCCTCCCTCTGTTCATTTTGCCCACATCATGTTTCAGTGGTTGGCCTCAGGTTCTTCAGCTTCCTGACAGTCTGAAGTCAGCTGACAGAGTTTCACCTGCTAAATACACAGAAAATCTTGTTAAAGCCGCACAGTTTGCCCAACAGTAATATTCCCATTAAGCCCTTTCTAAACACTTTATAACAATGTGTCATCACTAAATTATAAACTTCTTCTCCAAATCTGCACGACTGCACTTAGTCACAGACTTTATTTAATTGTCCTGCGGCTGCTATCATATATTTTACCAAACAGTTCTTCTCACACAGTCACAGATATATTTCTCTCAATGCAAACTTCACTCATGTCTCAGACAGGAAACTTGAGTTTTTCTTTTTTTCTGTCCCCACTCATTCAACTAATTTGCATATTGAGTCACATCTCGAGAAGTTGCCCTGACAACAGAAATGCATATTCAAAACATTGCTGCATAATTCAATTATTATTATTTTATTTTTATTTCTACAGTCGTCACTTCTTTTGCTCAATCAGCTGGAAACCACTTCTAATTCACTATTTTAAACCTGCTTTAAGCTTCTAATCCCTGGTTGGTCCTCCCAGTCTCTTTTTCCTTGTCACAAAAGTCGCTCTATTGTCCTGCAACTTCCTGAGTTATTCCTCAGCTTCAGCCTTTAAGTGTGTTAAATCTACACCATTCAGCATTTATGTCATGTATTCACATTCATGAGTGTAAGCATGTCTTCATTGCGTGTATGTTGTGTGTTCATATTAATATTGAGTGTAAGCTGGTCTTCGTTGCCTCGATGTGTTTTTATAATCAGATTTAATTCCTGCATCTTTGCGCTGAACTGTGGATTCAAACTGTCTCACTTCTGATTCTCTCCAAAAACAATTTCACATGTGTGTTTTCTATTTTTCTATTCATTTATGTATTATTAGTTCATTTATTTCTTTATCTCTCTCTCTCTTACTTTTTTTATTTACCTTTCTGTTGCGATGCTCTGGATGTTTCTAAACCCCACAAATGCAGTCTCACTGTTCAACCCAATTTTCCTATGCTGGCATCCTGGCAGCTGCACGCTTGACTTTTCTCAGTTCATGGGCAGTTATTTTGCGCCTTGGTTTTTCCACACGCTTCTTGCGACCCTGTTGACTATTTTGAATGAAACGCTTGATTGTTCGATGATCACGCTTCAGAAGCTTTGCAATTTTGAGACTGCTGCATCCCTCTGCAAGATATCTCACTATTTTTGACTTTTCTGAGCCTGTCAAGTCCTTCTTTTGACCCATTTTGCCAAAGGAAAGGACGTTGCCTAATAATTATGCACACCTGATATAGGGTGTTGATGTCATTAGACCACACCCCTTCTCATTACAGAGATGCACATCACCTAATATGCTTAATTGGTAGTAGGCTTTCGAGCCTATACAGCTTGGAGTAAGACAACATGCATGAAGAGGATGATGTGGACAAAATACTCATTTGCCTAATAATTCTGCTCTCCCTGTAGACTTTTGTCTTATCGCCTTAACCTCCATGGTCTCAAATTCTTTAAGGATATAATTTCTTTTAACCGGATTTGGGCAAATTTCATTTATCAAAATATTCCTGATCACTTTGTTTGTAAACCTGCTGTCACCAAATTCAACTCCAGCTATGCAGAGCTGCCTCAGTCCAGGAGAAATTTTAGAGTGCACAATATCTTCTTTTATCATTGATCTCAAAGGGACTGGGATGGCTTTCACTGGGGATTTATATCTCTTAGCAGTACATCTTACATCAAATTTCTCACAAAACGTCTCATGTTTTAGTAAGACCCCATTATCATCCATAAAATGAGCTACAGCCCAAATCCCTTTAGATCTCCATTCATCCACGTACACAGATTTCCTACACAAACGGATATACCTGTTGTTCCATATAGGGGTGTTGTGAGGAGTAAAGCTATGTTTATAGATTAATTTCCAGTAGAGACGGACCTGCTGATGGAAAGCTGAGAGTTTAACAGGTAACGAACTGCAATCAAAGTCACAACGTAACAAAAAGTCTATTCCACCCATTTTGCCAAAAATCACATTGGGAATAATGTTCCAAAAGGAATTTTTGTTCCTAATGAAAGATCTTAACCATTTCAATTTTAGTACACCATTCATAACATCAAAGTCAGTGGCATTAGCCCCACCCTCTTCATAATTCTTAATCACATCATTTTTCTTTATATAATGACATTTGTTCCTCCATATGAACCTAAAATTAAGAGTATTTATAGATTTAATTAGTTTTGGAGGTATGGGCAGAGAAAAGGCTGGATAGATGAGTCTGGACAGACTGTCCATGTTGGTTAGCAAGCTTCTCCCAAACAGAGTTATGTCCCTTTGCAGCCACATGTTTAAAATTGACTTACACTTTTCTATATTGGTACAGATATTCTTATTTTCTGTTGATGTCTTATCCTTGCAAATTACAATGCCCAGATACTTCACCTCTTTTTTGATCTGCATATTATTTATTGCTTGCAGGGGACACTCATGCAGAGCTAGAATTTTGCATTTATTAATATTCAGCTGTAGGCCAGAAGCTTTGGAGAAATGGTTGATCACCTGCAAGGCTAAAGGAATCTGGTCCTCATTTCTTAGAAACAGGGTGGTATCATCTGCCAGCTGACTGATTATTATCTGTTCACCCATCACAGTTAACCCCTCAATGTGACTGTTTTTAATCAAAATAGACAACAGCTCAGCAACCATGATGAACAGAAGTGGTGAGCTGCTACATCCCTGCCTTATCCCTCTATTAACCTCAAACCTTGAACATGTACCATGTTCTAGCAAAACAGAGCTGTTAATGTCATTATATAGCATCTCTATAACATTGATAAATTCCTCTCCAAAACCAAAAGACTGCAGAGTTTTTAATATGAACGTATGTTCAACTGAGTCAAATGCTTTGTAAAAATCCAAGAACAGGATGTACCCTCTCTCTTGGATTAATTCACTGTATTCAAGGAGATCCAAAACCAGCCTAATATTGTTATGAATTAGTCTTCCTTTCAAAAAACCTGATTGTGTTTCACTGATAATGTTTGAGATGCCTTTCTTTAGCCTCTCAGCTACAGCTCCAGACAGGATCTTATAGTCAGTGTTTAGTAAGGTGATGGGTCTTAAATTGTCTAAAATTCTTTTATCCTTACCCGATTTAGGGATCAGGGTTATCAGCCCTTGTTTCATGCTCGGCATCACTTCTTTTTTCTCTATCGATTCCTTTAATGCATCAAACAATAAAGTTCTTAGGTCCTTCCAGAAGAATTGATAAAAATTAGTAGTGAGTCCATCTGTCCCTGGGGACTTGTTTAATGCCATTTTCATGACCACCAAATCCAGTTCCTCAATTTTAAGCTCTGAATCACACAGATCTTTGAACGGCTTGTCAATACATGGGATGAGATTATGAATCTTATCAAAGAAACTATCAGAATCAGCTGCTGAATATTCTGAGGAGTACAATTTGGAATAAAAAGTGAAGACTTCTTTTCCAATCTTTCTGAAATCTTTACATTCAGTCCCATTTATCAACAAGCTTGAGATTAGATTTCTCTGCTGTCTGCACTTTTCCAGCTTACTAAAATATGATGAGTTCTTTTCACCTGCCTCAATCCACTTGGCTCTCGATCTTATAAAGGCACCCTGGGCTTTCTCTAGGTAAAGATCGTCTAATTTAGTTTGTAACTCCATCAATTTATTCTTTTCTTGCACGTTTAGTTTTTCTTTACTACAGCACTGAGTTATTTCACGAAGTAAATTACTTTCATATTCCCGTTTTTCCCTGTTCAGTTCTTTGCAGAATTTTATAGTGAATTCTCTGATTTTGAATTTAATAAGTTCCCATTTCTGTATATTACCCACTACTGAGTCATCATTTTTTATATCTGTAATTTTATGTCTAATTTTATCACAATACTTGTCCTTATTTAAAAGGCTGGCATTAAATTTCCAATATCCCCTGCTACTACGTTTCATCCTTGTTGGTTCTAAGACAAGATCAATGAAACAGTGATCAGATAGGGGTGCTTTGGAGATTTTAGATGGTGAAGTACACCTCAAAATGTCATCGCTCACTAACCAATAATCAATTCTTGACCTGCTTTCTCCATTAGGTTTAAACCATGAATAATTCTTAACTCCAGGATTCAAACTTCTCCAAATGTCTGTAAAATTATTATCACTAGAAAAGTTCTCAATAATGTTATTCTGTTGCCTCCTTCCTAAGCGAGGAGGCCATCTGTCCATCCATTCATCTGAGGTCATGTTCCAGTCTCCTCCTATTAGGATGTAATCTGTGGGGTACATAACTTTAAACTCTGAAATAACATTTGTTAGATTTTCCAATAGACGTTTATTTTGACCTTCGTTATTATGTCCATAAAGATTTGTAACAATTAGAAATATACCTTCGCTCTTCAAGCTGCAGTTGACCAATGACCCTCACTATCAGCTTTATATGTTATAATCTCCCCTGGGAACTTATTAAAACAAATCGCCACACCTCCAGATCTGTTAGATCCACGACTGAAAAGAATCTTGTCTCCCCACTGATTAGCCCAAAAGGTAACATCGGCATCCACAGAGTGAGTCTCTTGTAAAAACAGACAGTGACATTTTTGCCCCTTGCAAAATAAAAAAAGTGCCTTTCTCTTAACAATTTCCTTCAAACCCCGAACGTTTAATGAACCAAAAGAAATTTTTGAGTGAACCATAATAAGAATATGCTAAGAAAATAACTTTTTTTTTAAAAAAGAAAAGAAAAATATATAAACATGAGTTTAAATTGTAACACTTGTCACCAACTCAGTGACTAATAACCTTTAACTTTAAGTAGAACTCTTTTGTCCCATTAATAATATTCCACTGTATACAGTCTTACATCAAGTCTTTCATTCAACGTCGATGATCCTCCGTCCTTCGATGTATCCATGAGGACCCCGGAAAAAGGCCCGTTTCCCAGCCCGTCTGGCTTGTTCAATTTGCGGCCACAGCCGCCTCCTCTCTTCCCAGTCCTCCCGCGGCAGTACCTCAGCGAAGTGGAAACCGCCGTTCTTACAGACAGCCGAATCTTTGGTGCGACGCCAAATCTCCTCTTTCACGTGTCTCAGAGCAAACAGAATGATGATATGTCGGACCTTGTTCTCAATCTTCTTCCCAACTCTATGCACCACATCCACAGATTCTTCAAGCTTTGATATCATATCAGGTGCGATCTTGCCAAGAATTCCAATAACCAGCGATCTGACACCTTCATCTCTTTTCTCTTCTAATCCTTTAATCCGGAGGCACCACCTCATTTTGTACCTTTCTTGCTCTCACACTCTCTCCTTGAGATCGTAGTTATCTTTGGTCAACTGCTCGTTTCGTCTCTCCAACTCTTTAACCTTTTGTTTACATTCTTTCACCTCCTCCGAGTTGAACTGAACCGCTTTGGCTAGGCTGGCTAGCATCGTACTAGCTTGCTTGCATTGCACACTCAGGTCAGCTAGCTGCTCGTCCACTCTTTTTTCAAGGTTTTTTCTACGTAGTCATGATCCGTTCCTTCTCTGCTGTCTTCCTTTCCATCACATGGCGATGTTGTTTCTTGTTTTTTGAGGTCGAGTTTGAATTTAGCAGGTTTAACTATACTTGGGGCAGTCATTTTACTACTTTCGAGTGGAAACAATAACGAACACAAAGTAAATTCTGGGACAAGTTCAACGAGCTCCTAATTCGTGCGACTGCTCAACTCGCCATCTTGCGCCACCGTCTCACTACTAGATGAACTTGTGACACACATCTGCAGCAGAGGCTGAGTGGCTGCTCTCACACCTGGAGCATCCAAATCGACCCACAAACACGTTGAAAGATGCAATGCCATCAATGTGGATTGTCAAGACTGAGAGACCTCTTCCCTCTGACCCCTCCCCAAACCCTCAAACCCTCCTACCCACCTCGACATACAAACTCTGTGTGGCTTCACGTGTTCTGTTGATGTTTACATGATCGAAATAACTTGAACACAAACACAAACAAACAAAGAGGAAGACCGCACCGGAAGGAAACAACTACAAGTCCCAGCATCCTCTGTGTTTAGGGAGCAGCAGTGAAAGTGAAAGCAGGAGGAGGAAGGTGGAGCTGAGGCAGGTGAGTGTTTACATGAATATGTTTCTTCTTATGACATAAAATAATTCCACGCTGTTCGTGTCTGTGGGTGAAATGTGAGGCCGGTCGGCTCCTCTGAGCGCTGGTTTCCTGTAAGTAGAGAGGAAGTGAGTTTAGCTGAGCCTCCGTTTAGTGTGAGAGAGCAGGAGGAGAGTGAGAGCTGTGCTGAGGCAGGGTGAGTGTTAACACCGCTCTGACATTACTGTGTCTCTGTGGCGGGAACAACAGGCTCCGTCAGTGGAGGCAAAAATAATCAGACTTTGGTTTTTCAAAGGAAACAACTTTATGTCGGAAGTTCCCGCACGCTCATTGGATAACGATGTGTCAATCTCGAGCTATTAGCCAATGAGCGTGCGGATTCACAGAAAGACCCGCCTTTATCACGGGACTTTAAAAACTACAATGGCGACAGAAACTCCGTGAGTGGAGTTCAGGGTGACGTTATGAAACTGTGACGTTTGAGCCACTTCCCGTTGATCGTGAAACTGATGGTTTCTGGTAGTGATGGGCAGATGAAGCCCCATGAAGCACTGAAGCTTTTCATCCAATTGGTTCACCCCAACGCGAAGCTTCATGAAGCTTCATTTGCTCTAGCAGGACACCTACTGGACGTAAAAATAATAGCTGGCATGAATTTGAAGAGTGTGGCATTTTGCACACAGCCTGTAAATGTCAACAACAAAAGGAGTGTGTAAAACATGTATATTGTAGTGATGGCAGTATACTGTGTATATTTATAGTGGCAGTATGGGAAATGATTATTTGGAAATGCTTGAAATGGAAATGATCATTTACTGTGAGGTGAGGTGTGGTTGGGGTGTGGACAGTGGTTGTGCTTTTGTAACGTTGAGGTATGGACAGCTACACACTGAGGCTTTGAGCCTCAGTCCTGCCTGTTCACATTTTATTCTGTAAAAACTAAATTTTCACTGCTTTTATGACCTTTTTAGTGGGGAGAACATAGCTAGGATTTAATGATTTAACAAATCTTTTGAATCCTTTGTCCTCCACAATGCTAAATGGCTGGGAGTCCTCAATCACCATGCTGACCAGGTCTTCATCTATTTGAGATTGTTCTCCTGAGGAAAGACAATAAAGATAAAGCACAAATATAAATATCACACACGTAACTTATAACAGTTGTATAATATTGTTATATCATTTAGTAACATTACTGCATCCTATATTATCATGGCATTTGATGGCTCACCTGGTCTTGCTCCACAATCGGTGTCCCCCTTATTCTCATGCAAAGCTCTGTAGTGCCTAAGCATGGATGAGGTGTTGTTGTTATATCCCAGCTCCCTGGCACATAGCAAACACTTCACCTTGTACAAAAGTCAAGACAGCTCAACATAAATTGTATTGCACCATCAGTATCATGAAAATACATCTTCTGTAGAAATTTACATACCTTGTTGGGAGGAATAAGATCAAAATGTTCCCACACAGGGGAGGACATCCTCCTCTTCTTAGCTGGCTCCATTCTCTCCTGACTTTCTCTCCTCACTCTCATAAACCTCCATACGGTCTCCAAACTCTCACTAACCGCAACTCTCCATCAAACACCCACATTTTTGAATGAAGTCTGAGGGGTTTATATCGCTGTCATATCTCGCGGCAAAGTTCGAACCACTTCATGAACCAGTCACGTGGTACAGCCGGGCAGCGAGGCTTCGGACGTCATCATTTTCAGCTCCTCCCATAAATGAAGCAAGCCTCGATACGCGCTTCGCGGAAACGCCCCCTCCATTACTCGACACACGCTCCGAAGCCTCGATACAGAACGTCCCATCACTAGTTTCTGGTGTTTGGGTCTGTTTTTCTGTATTTATGCAGATAAAGTGTAAACTCAGATGAATTATACCATCAAATGTTAAAGGAAAATATCAGGATGAGTGTCTGTGAGCTGAGAAGGACGTGAAGCGAGCAGTTTATCCCAGAGCTGAAGCTGCTCTGTGTGCAGAGATGAGCTCAGATTCCTGCTGTGATTGATCAACAGTCACAGAAATGTAGACTTGTAGTTATTACTGCAGTATGGTCACAGCAGATACTGATAAACATGTATTATGAGGATGGATGATCAAGTTTCTCACTCTCTCCTTTAAATCTCAGTTTTTTCTTCTTCACAGTTTATCTGTTAATTTATTAATGAATAACACTGAAAGAGTTTCTGTTATATTTCCCCTTGAACATCAGCTTATTAGGGCGGCATTAGGAAATAGCCCCCCTCCAAAGAATGAATAAATGAATGATGATAATAATAAAATGATTCAAAAGCAGAGCTCAGAGTGGTAGAATGGTCAAACATGGATCCACGGGTGGTTCAACTGCATTTGGTGACGTGACTAAAGCAAATCTTTCAAATAATCCCACCATCAACGGGATGTTGTCTCCTTTACTACGGTTACTTTACTTGGTCACCGTGTGAATTTCTTTGAAATGAACCAAATTCTTTTATTTGTCGGTTGTTGCATATTTAACCTCTACAGTCAGGAAAGGAGGAGATGAGGCCTCAACAATGTTGGGTTGTAGCTGTGCTTCAGGTTAGAGTGAGTGTCCATGGAATAAATGTAAGTCAGTGAACTGGAAACATGACTGTGTTCAAACTTTGTTTTCCTTTTTATAATGAGTCTAATCAAAGGTGGACAGAAGTATCTCCACTGTGACTTTTCTGTGTCACCATCAGAGCTTCTGCACAGTGTTTCTGGGGCAGATAACATTGCAGCATTATGGAGACATTATGGAGACAAAAAGAAAAGCGTCTGGACTTCTTTAAGTTAAACTTAAAGAAATCCAGACGCTTTTCTTGGACTGTTGGTTTCAGTGTTGAGTCTCATTCACACACTCCCTCAGACTCTTCACACACACTGATTTGCTGACATAAACACACTCCTGTGTGCTTCACACACACACTGAGGACCATCTACAGACTGTGAGCTCCGTCTTCTTTGTCTTTGGAGCCGAACTCTGACAAAGTTAGGAACAAAACTTTCTCCAGCGTGTGAACTTTCCTCCTAGACTCAGTCTGAGCAGTCAGACCACATATTTCTAAAGCAGCACATGAAGGTGTGGCTCACACACACACAGGTGAAGGAAACAGCTGCAGTATTAAAAACTGCTTCACTGTCTACAAATATATGAACTGAATGTTTCTTTCAGGCTGTAAAAACCTTATTTATCCTCCATTACAGTCCTGCATTCAGAGCATTACTTCTGTTATATTAGTACATGTATTTTATTCTGATGAACACATGAAACTCTGAGCTGGATTGAATCCATTGAATCAGAGTCCAGGACTCAGACTAAACACACTGAATGTGTCCTGAGCTCGGCCGCTGTTCCACAGTAACTGCTGTCAGAGTCACTGTTACTGAGTTAGCTTAGCTAGCAGAGCAGCTAGCAGTTAGAGTATGAACTCTGTAAGCAGTCAGCTCGGTCCTGGACATGGTTACTGACATAAAGCTGCTCTCTGCAGCCATGTTTGACCTGCTGCTTTGTAGGACTACAGTAATGGAGGATTTGGAGGCTGAACTGGGCTCTGTGACACTTTTTGTAGTGAACTGATGAAAGCTGCGTCTCAGATGGATGTTAGTCCAACACATCAGACACGACCTCTGCAGCTCTCAGTTGATGTGCACATGAATGATTTGTGTTTCCTCTGCAGGTGAAGGTAGAAAGTGTGTGTGAGCTGATGTGAATTGAGCAGCATGGATCAGTGTGAGGACAGAGAGGAGGGAGTCCCTCCCTCTAAAAGCACTCTGTGTGGGGAACATGAGAGCCAGACCAAAGCTCAGAGGTGAGATGACCATCTCTAACTGTCCATGACTCTTCTCCATGTCACAGCTCAGCACTCACATCACTGCTCCATCATTATTCACACTCATACCTCTGTGTGTGTTGTTTTAAAGCCCAGAGCTGTGGGGCGTACCAGGCTCAGCTGGACATAACCCTGAAACTAATCCAGAGCCTGGACCTGAACCCAGCTGTGTTTCCTTAAAGAGCAACATGTCGAAGGATGCTGTTATAGACTTTAAAGGCTGTTCTTCTGCTGCTGAGAGGTAATGTGTGTCTAGATGTTGTTCCTGACTCTGTATTTCTGAATAAATCCTCATGTTTAATATCAGCTCAGCTCTTTTTCACACACATTTCTATGTTGGTATGTGAAGCGGTGTGTGTTGGAGTGTTTCCACAAACACAGCAGTCAGAGTGGAAAGAGTGGATGTTGTAGGAGGTGTTTGTGTAGTGAAGAGGCTGAGTGTCTGTAGGACTCCAGCTGCTCCAGCAGGTGTCTCCTTTGTGCTTTGCTTCAAACACAGTGTAGGGAGGAGCTTCCACTCAGGTGTTTCAGGTGTTGCTGGATGGAGGAGGACAAATAGTTTTTCCCTTCAGTGACACTTCAGCAGCTCAATGTTCTGGGAGATGTTTGTCTTTATGAAGGTTTATGGATTATTGTTCTTACTTTGGTTAAACTGAGCAATACATTTTCCATCTAACATTTAAAGTAAATTTCCAGGTGAATAAAAGATCTGCAGCTGCAGCCTCTGTGATGTTTCACAGTCTGAAAGTAACAAATTCAACCAGAGTTCAAACAAAGGCTTAATATACGTGTGTGTTTGATATAATGCCAACAAGTACAAACAGGTGTTCTTACAGGTCTTAATCACAGAGGTCTGATAAGTCTGGTGACTTTCACACTCAGCAATTTTGCTGCCTTTTATTTTATATTGGCCTTTTTAAAGCCCTTCAAAGTCTCCCACATTCATACAGAGCTTTTAACACCAAACTCCTTTACAGTCCTTCTCCTCTCACACACGATCACACGACTGATTTGTCTGCAGCAGCTGTGTTACTGCTAGTATTTTATTATGTGTGTAATCTCCTCATATTGTTCCTGTGGTTTAGTTTGACGTCCTTCTGCAAACTCAGCTGCTCTGTTGCTGATACACGTCTCCATGAATATGATTGATCAGATGCTGCCAACACCATGTGTTTCATGTGAGCGCTCAGCTGAAACCCTGGGTTGACTTATCGAGTTAATAACAAGCTTCACGTGACTGTGAATGCTAAAGTGAATCCAGATAAAGGAAAGAGACCCTGCTAATGTTGGACTCACTTCTTAGTGTAGATCCCAGGAGGAAGTTCAACATAGCCATTCTTTGTGCTAGCTCGACCAAACCTGAGACCACAGTGCAGGATAATGATCATCATCTGTCTCTGTCAAGGACATTTAAAATCCACAAATAACAAACATAATTATATTTGATCATTAAAAATGATGATTAAACAAAGTGTCAAACATACTTAAGTAGAAGGACTGATGTTTGTGTTAAAATACCCTCTTAAAGCTGAAATAATGATTCAACTTTCTCCAAAAGTTGTTTCTGTTCATAGCGTTTAAATGGTAAATGGCCTGTATTTATATAGCGCTTTTACTAGTCCCTAAGGACCCCAAAGCGCTTTACATATCCAGTCATCCACCCATTCACACACACATTCACACACTGGTGATGGCAGCTACATTGTAGCCACAGCCACCCTGGGGCGCACTGACAGAGGCGAGGCTGCCGGACACTGGCGCCACCGGGCCCTCTGACCACCACCAGTAGGCAACAGGTGAAGTGTCTTGCCCAAGGACACAACGACCGAGACTGTCCAAGCCGAGGCTCGAACCGGCAACCTTCCGATTACAAGACGAACGCCCAACTCTTGAGCCACGATCGCCCCCCCGTTTAGTGGGAGAAACGTTTCGTCATCATCCAGGTGACTCCTTCAGTCTCAGCTGACTGCAGGATTCAATCTTATAAACAGGACATTTGCATGATGACTGAAACCTGCCCACTGAAGGAACGATGGGCTGGGAGGTCAGTTCCTTAATCTTAATTATGCAATTCTCATGACCATTGATCAACAACCACTGATCAATGGTCATGAGTCCCATTCACAGAGAGTTGGGGAATGGCTGCAATCACAGCATGTAAGATGGTGACAGATGTACCCTTAGGCCCCCTCCTCAATTCAGAGATGGTCTTTCCCTTTTCACGTAAATGGCCTCCTTGACTCCGCCCTCAAACCAGCGTTCCTCCCTGTCCGGGATGTTACATCCTCATCATTGAAAGAGTGTCCACTGGCCTGTAGGTGTAAATAGACTGCAGAGTCCTGGCCTGACGAGGTAGCTCTTCTGTGTTGTAGCCAGAGGTTGTTTGGTTTCCTCGATGTATAAATCCTGCCAATCGTCCTGCACTTAACAGCGTACACTATGTTACTCTGTTTGTGTCGGGGGACCCGATCCTTGGGGTGGACCAGTTTTTGGCGCAGCGTGTTTTGGGGTTTAAAAGCCACAGAGACCCAGTGTTTAGAAAAAATGCGACTCAGCTGCTCCGACACTCCTGACACATATGGGATAGCTACAGGTTTTCTCTTAGGCAGCGGTTGTCCTTCTCTCCTGGATCGACTGGAACTTTCTTTAGGAGCCTTTCCAGCTTTGACAAAAGTCCAACTGGGACACATTTACGCTACGTCCAGATGAAGAGAATCAACTTTTGGAGATTTACTTTCCTGGATGATTGAGAATGCATCAAGACGTTCCTCCTAAAGTGTTATTCAGAAAAATGACAAAAAAAGTTTTAAAAATAAGGATTAAAATATTAAAAACTATGTTTTTGAGTTTCCTGATGTAGCACAAAAATATATGAACATAACTGTATATAGGACAGATATTTTACGGTTCTTTTAGGCAGCACCAAAAAACAAAAAGACTATTTTTAAGCTGTCTGAGGTAGTGAGTCAACATGTCACACTGGGACAAAGGTCAGGGAGTAAAAGTGTGTTTTAAAGGAGGTTTAAAAGCAGCGAGTGAAGGAGCCTGTCGAGGTAAATCGTTCCATAACTGATCAAATTCAGTTGGTGGACCTCTGTGTGAAATCAAGCATCTGGTTCGCAGAGAGGATAACCCTCACATGGGCTGTACAACATTATATAGGGAGACATTGTATTTTTATTTTATTTTTTATTCCTATTTATTCTATTTATCCCCTTTGTATATTTTATTTATATTTGTCTCTGTATTTATATATATATATATATATATATATATAAACAATTCTGTAACTGTAACTTCGGTCGTTGCTGTGCTTTTTGGAAGTCGAATTTCCCAGAGGAACCCACCCGAGGGATTAATAAAGTTCTATCTTATCTTATCTCTTATCTTATCTTAAAAACAGAGATTATCGTAGCCATCGCTCTCTCGCATGGACGTGGCAGTCTTGCTGTCTGCTGCGAATCCTCCCCGTACCTCCGTGACCTCGTCTGGTATCTGCTCCCTCCTCTGTAAGAGACAGTAAAGGAAAACACGTCTCTGCCTAGTCTTGAAAATCTAATCTTATCATCCATTGTTCTTCTAGGGCCTCTTCTTCTTGTGGCCTCAGCTAACTGCTAATATTTAAATGGCTAACATTAACATGTGTGCCAGCCAGGTTCACATTTATGATTAACTATGATTAATTAACTGATGTTGAACCTGGAGCTTTACTGACCTCTGAAATTCCTCCTAAAGTGTTATTCAGTGTTGTGACAGTCAGCTGCTTCAGCTGCTGCTGGGATGGGCTGTGGCAAAGAGAACAGAGAAAATCCAAATCAGAGTTTTTCTCTGAATTAAAAGGAAACAACAATATATTCTACATGGTGAAACTGATGGTTTCTGGTGTTTGGGTCTGTTTTTCTGTATTTATGCAGATAAAGTGTAAACTCAGATGAATTATACCATCAAATGTTAAAGGAAAATATCAGGATGAGTGTCTGTGAGCTGAGAAGGACGTGAAGCGAGCAGTTTATCCCAGAGCTGAAGCTGCTCTGTGTGCAGAGATGAGCTCAGATTCCTGCTGTGATTGATCAACAGTCACAGAAATGTAGACTTGTAGTTATTACTGCAGTATGGTCACAGCAGATACTGATAAACATGTATTATGAGGATGGATGATCAAGTTTCTCACTCTCTCCTTTAAATCTCAGTTTTTTCTTCTTCACAGTTTATCTGTTAATTTATTAATGAATAACACTGAAAGAGTTTCTGTTATATTTCCCCTTGAACATCAGCTTATTAGGGCGGCATTAGGAAATAGCCCCCCTCCAAAGAATGAATAAATGAATGATGATAATAATAAAATGATTCAAAAGCAGAGCTCAGAGTGGTAGAATGGTCAAACATGGATCCACGGGTGGTTCAACTGCATTTGGTGACGTGACTAAAGCAAATCTTTCAAATAATCCCACCATCAACGGGATGTTGTCTCCTTTACTACGGTTACTTTACTTGGTCACCGTGTGAATTTCTTTGAAATGAACCAAATTCTTTTATTTGTTGGTTGTTGCATATTTAACCTCTACAGTCAGGAAAGGAGGAGATGAGGCCTCAACAATGTTGGGTTGTAGCTGTGGTTCAGGTTAGAGTGAGTGTCCATGGAATAAATGTAAGTCAGTGAACTGGAAACATGACTGTGTTCAAACTTTGTTTTCCTTTTTATAATGAGTCTAATCAAAGGTGGACAGAAGTATCTCCACTGTGACTTTTCTGTGTCACCATCAGAGCTTCTGCACAGTGTTGTCAAATCTGGATGTTTGTCACTAACAGTCACTGATTGTAGTGATAAAGAAATGTGTTCACAGAGGGAGGAAGAGGAAGAGGAGTGGTGTTTGTGATGAGGAGCAGCTGTCCTGCTGTGCTTTGTGCCAGGACGTCCTGAAGGATCCAGTCTCTACCAGCTGTGGACACTGGTTCTGCAAACAGTGCATTTCCTCATACTGGGACCAGTCTGCTTCATCAGGAGACTCGTCCTGTCCCCAGTGTGGAGAAAGATCCAGAAGCAGAGCTGGACTGCAGACAGCCAGTCAGAGCAGCTGTGTACAAAGTAAGACTGAACATCTGTCTGCTGATGGACTCATTTCTGAAAACTGGACTTCTTGTGTTGTTCAGACATTGAAGAGTTTTCTTTCTCTTTAGTCTCATTGTTTTTCTTTCTTTCAGCAGATGTTGGTCTGCAGGAGGTTTTAGATGAACATAAGATCAGTCTGAGGAGGAGATGTGAACGTGTGACTGAAGGAAGTGATGAAACAGGAAGTAGAACCCTCCTCAACACCATCTACACTGAGCTCTACATCACAGAGGGACAGAGTGAAGAGGTTCATACCCAACATGAGGTGAGGCAGCTGGAGACAGCTTCCAAGATGGACGCCCTCCATGACGCTCCAATCAGGTGCCAGGACATCTTTAAAGCCTTACCTGACCAACAGAGACCCATCAGAGTGGTTCTGACCAACGGCGTGGCTGGTGTTGGAAAAACCTTCTCAGTGCAGAAGTTCACTCTGGACTGGGCAGAGGGCTTGGAGAACCAACATGTCAGTGTGGTGGTTCTGCTTTCATTCAGGGAGCTGAACCTGATCAGAGGTGAGCAGTACAGTCTTCTGGAGCTGCTCCATGTTTTCCATCCAACATTACAGAAGGTCACAGCAGAGAAGCTGGCTGTCTCTCAGGTTTTGTTCATCTTTGACGGCCTGGATGAAAGCAGACTTTCATTGGATTTCACCAACAGGAAGCTGCTGTCTGATGTCACACAGAAGTCATCAGTCAGCCAGCTGCTGACAAACCTCATCCAGGGGAATCTGCTTCCCTCGGCTCTCGTCTGGATAACTTCCCGACCCGCAGCAGCCAATCAGATCCCTCCTACATGTGTTGACAGGCTAACAGAAGTACGAGGCTTCACTGACGCCCAGAAGGAGGAGTACTTCAGGAGGAGATTCAGTGATGAAGAGCTGTCCAGCAGAATCATCTCCCACATGAAGACATCCAGGAGCCTCCACATCATGTGTAGAATTCCAGTCTTCTGCTGGATCACTGCTACAGTTCTGGAGCACATGTTGACTACAGAGCAGAGAGGAGAGCTGCCCAAGACCCTGACTGACATGTACTCACACTTCCTGCTGGTTCAGACAAAGAGGAAGAAGAACAAGTACCATGAGGGACATGAGACGAGTCCACAGGAGCTGACGGAGGCTGACAGGGAAGTTCTTCTGAAGCTGGGGAGGCTGGCGTTTGAACATCTGGAGAAAGGAAACATCATGTTCTACCAAGAAGACCTGGAGCAGTGTGGTCTGGATGTAACAGAGGCCTCGGTGTACTCAGGAGTTTGTACAGAGATCTTCAAAAGAGAGTGTGTGATCTTCCAGAAACCAGTCTACTGCTTTGTTCATCTGAGCATTCAGGAGTTTCTGGCTGCTGTCTACAAGTTCCACTGTCACACCAACAGGAAGACAAAGGTGCTGAAGATGTTTCTAAAATCAGAATCTTTCACCAAGATGATTTCCAGTCTTTTTGATGACAAAGATCTCCAATCACTTGATGTATTTCTGAGGAGAGCCATGGAGAAATCCCTCCAGAGTAAAAATGGCCACCTGGACCTGTTTGTTCGCTTCCTTCATGGCCTCTGTCTGGAGTCCAACCAGAGACTCTTAGTAGGTCTGCTGGGTCAGACAGAGATCAGTCATAGAACCATCCAGAGAGTCATCAACAACCTGAAGAAGATGAACAGTGATGAAATCTCTCCTGACAGAAGCATCAACATCTTCCACTGTCTGATGGAGATGAACGACCTCTCAGTACATCAGGAGATCCAAGAGTTCCTGAAGTCAGAGAACAGATCAGAGAAGAAACTCTCTGAGATCCAGTGCTCAGCTCTGGCCTTCATGATGCAGATGTCAGAGGAGGTTCTGGATGAGTTTGACCTGCTGAAGTACAAAACATCAGAGTGGGGACGACAGAGACTGATTCCAGCTGTGAGGAACTGCAGAAAGGCTGGGTGAGTCCAGATGTGATCATTAACATCATTGATCAGTGTAGGTTAGTAGTTTAATGTTGAAAATAAAATCAGATTGTAACCACAAAGTGTTTGTGTCCGTACGCTGCAACCTTCCACACCATTCCTTTATTGTACAGACTCAGCAGCAGCTCCATGGATCCCAAATCCAAGAGTGGAGAACAGATTTGAAGTGTGTCACATCCATGCAGTCACAGCTGTTTCCACCATGTTTCCACTGATATTAATCCTGTTCAATGACACGTTTCATATCAGTGAATATGTTCTTTAGGACGTCCACTGACATGTTTAAGTGTCCTGCTGGAAATCACTCAAATCATCCATGAAATCCATGAAAAATCCTTTTAGTGTTTCTAACTTCACCCTCTGTCCTCTCTCTCTCTCCATCCTAGTAAGTAAGTAAGTAAGTAAGTAAGTAAAATTTATTTATATAGCACATTTCACAGATAAAAATCACAAAGTGCTTTACAGTAAGATCAGACATACAAGTTAAAATTAATTAAATTAATTAAAAGCCCGTTTGTATAAAAATGTCTTCAGCTGCTTTTTAAAGGAGTCAGTAGAGTCTAGACACAGTAGTAAAGACAACGGCGGAGAGTTCCACAGCCTAGGTGCCAGTGCCTGAAAAGCCCGATCCCCACATGTTTTAAACCTAGTACGTGGGACCACCAGTAGCCTCTGACCTGAAGACCTAAGTGCTCGGGATGAAGCATGAGGTTTCAACAGGTCAGAGATATACTGGGGAGCTTCACCATGCAGAGCTCTAAAAGTTACAACTAAAATTTTAAAATGAACCCTAAAATTTACAGGCAACCAATGAAGAGAAGCCAAAACTGGAGTAATGTGTGACCTCTTGTTTGTACCAGTTAAAAGTCTTGCCGCTGCATTCTGTACAGCCTGAAGGCGATCCAGAGCTGATTTGTTAAGACACGTAAAAAGACCGTTACAATAATCCAAACGAGAAGAGATAAAAGCATGAATAATCATCTCAAGTTCTGCCTTTGACACCAGTAGCCTGAGTTTAGAAATGTTTCTTAGATGATAAAAACAGTTCCGGACAAGTTGTTTAGAGTGTTTCTCAAGAGACATCGAACTGTCAAATATAACACCTAAGTTTCTGAGACTCGACTGAAATGAAGGGTCTAAAAAACTGATATGCTGCCTAATTTCTGAGAGCATGTGATCAGGTGCAATAATCAAAGTTTCTGTTTTATCTGCATTTAACTGAAGGAAATTGTCATTTAACCATTGTTTGATTTCTGACAGACAATTATTTAAACAAGACAATTTATACAACTCAGAAGCTTTGAAAGAACAGTACAACTGAATGTCATCAGCATAGAGATGATAAGAAATGTTATTGTAACATCTGATAATGTGGCCTAGAGGGAGGATATACAGCAAAAAGAGAATAGGACCTAAAACAGATCCTTGAGGTACCCCAGAAGACAGAACTGATGTTTCCGACAGCACATGATTTATACAGACAGTAAAGGATCTCTCAGATAGATATGACATAAACCATTTTAAAACAACGCCAGTAATCCCAAACAAGTCCTTCAGCCTATTTATCATGATGCTGTGATCAACAGTATCAAAAGCAGAGCTGAGATCCAACATAACCAGAACAGTGTACTCTCCAGAGTCTGCTGCCATCAGAATGTCACTAGACACTTTAAGCAAAGCGGTTTCAGTGGAGTGCAATTTGCGGAAACCAGACTGGAAAATGTCCAGAACATTGTTCTCCTCACTGCTTCTTTCACTGATAATCACACAAACATCGTATTCAGCTACAAAATAACACAATAATATCATCTGATGATCATTATTATAAGAGCAGGATCCATATTTGATATCAGAGTAACACACTGCTTGGTTATGTGCAGTCATCATCAGTGACTGTGGGTCAAACAGAAGCTCTCTGATTGGTTGCTGACCTTGGTCACCTGTCCACTCTCACCTGTTTGTGTTTGCTCTCTCTTTGCTGTCTCCATCCTCTCTCTCCTTTCTCTCCCTCTCTGTCTTTGTACGTCACTCAGGTCCAATGGAAACAGTGACATTTACAAACCAATCAAAGACAAACTGATCCATGTCAGGTTATAACAATATTCAAAGTGAATACAGGCTGCTGCTGGACACAGACAGGTAACATCATTTTGACTTGCTGTCACCTGGATCTGGACTCATAAACACTGAAGCCCTGAACAGGAATACAAATCATTTTCTGCCAACTAGCGACACACCAGCAGATAATGGCTCAGAAAGCTCAAATGAGCCAATCATTTCTGTGTTTAGTTCCCCTGAAATCAGATCTGATATCAGCAGCTCTGAGTTCATTCATCATTATTGTCCAGTGATGAGATTTCTGCTCCGTTTGGTAACAGTCAGCAGGTTTTTCCTGCGTGTGGACGTGAACAGTCGTACCTGACAGCAGGTAGCAAACAGAGATCATCTTTCCAGCTGGAACTCTTCACTGAGCTGAACTCATTCAAAATGTTCTGGAGTCAAAACAGGAAACAGTCCAAATGTGTGTCTTCACTCTGACTCTGGATCAGATCTCAGTGACAGACTGTGGACATTATGGAAGCCTAAATGTGACACCATCTTCCTCCTTCATCTGCAGATTAAAGCCAAACAAAGATTCTCATTAAAAGTCTGCAGGTCTGAGAGAGACTCAATCGTTGTGTCATGTCAAACACAGTAAGAGGAGCTGAAGCACAGATGTGAAGAGCAGATTCATCAGATTATGACCTCACTCTGTTTTGTCTTCATATACATTCAGTCTGTGTTTATAATGCAGATTTTCTGCTTTTATAATAACACATTTTATATTTTCTATCATCACAGACTGACTCAGTGTGGACTCTCAGAGTCTCACTGTGAAGTTGTGGCCTCAGCTCTGAAGTCCAACCCCTCCCATCTGACAGAGCTGGACATGAGCAGAAACTACAAGCTGCAGGATTCAGGTGTGAAGCTTCTGTGTGCTGGACTGGAGAGTCCAAACTGTCGACTGGAGACTCTGAGGTGAGTTCACTGACTGCGGCTGTTGTTGTTTTTCTATATTTCAGGTCTTTGATGTTTGAAACTTTCTTTAGTTCCTAAATGTTCAGGATGTGTCTGAAGACAAATGTGAAGAAGTTTGAGTGCTTTCAGAAATGTTGTCTTTCCAAACGACTGAACAAGAGTTTTTCCTTTTGGCTCCAAACAGAAGTGACAGACTTGAGCAGGGTTCATTTAAAGGCTGACAGAAGTGGAGTGGTGACGGGGAGATGTTTGACAGGACAGTGTTTCAGCCTCCACAGGTTCATGTTGTGCTCCATCAGTCAGTGAAGATGAAGTCAGTGCTGATGAGGCTGTAGAGTGTGTGAAGGATGTGAATGAGGATGATGAAGATCTGATGATAGCAGATAAAAACAGGCTGCAGAGACTTTGAGCCATACAGGGCACACAGTGTGTGTACAGAACAGCTGAAATCATTATGGAGGCCTCACTGGAATATGGAAGCATCACAGTACAGCTTCAGTGAAGCATTAAAGTCTCTGATATGAGATGAGAAATGAAGCAGCCAGAGCTTTTTCATGAGTGGAAATCCACTGTGACTGTGAGCTGCTGCTACAGCCTCCAGATTAGCCAGCAGCTCATCCTGCTCAACATTTCCTCACCAACTTTAATGGAAGTGTGATGTTTTCAGCTGGAGTGATGGTCAGGGTGGCCTCCCTCTCCTCTTCTTCTCCTCTTCCTCTTTCCTTTGTAAAGCCACTTCTGCTGCTTTCATTCATTTGGAAGTCCTGTAGCTGAGTTTGGGAGAGACTAACAGCCTCGGCAGCAGAGGGGAGAAAGGCTGTAACTGTTGGGTCTGTGTTTCCACAAGCCCCGCTAATTCTAGAGACTTATTCATCATGAAGAAAACAAGACAGTCGATCGATCCATTACTTGCGCAAGGGAGGCCTCGTCTGTGTCCAGCACGACAATGACCCCAATGGTGGCCTCCTCTCGCTGCCTTTTATTGACAATCTTCAAACAATAGTTTACAAAGCACCTCCCCTTGCAACCCCCCTTTGGTTACATAGACAAGGCACTGTGTGTGTGTGTGTGTGTGTGTGTGTGTGTGTGTGTGTGTGTGTGTTACCTCCTGCTGACCAAAGGGTCATAAACCCAGGAAGTTTACATCAAAAGAAACAGATCTTTCAGATAGGATGTATCTACAATAAAACCTCCCCCAGCACAGAGTGGCTGGAGAGGTGGTCAGGATCAAAGGGATGGCTTTGATCCTACTGCTTAAACTAAGACTGTACAAATTTAAGAAACACAATGGCAACATTCAACAATTAGACTTAACATTTCCCTCCTTTTTGTCATTGTTCTTAAATTTCAACTTATGCACCCTTTGTTTGGACAGTGTCAGTATAGATTTCATTCATACACAGTAAACTACATCCTATACATAAGCAAATCAGTATCAACAGTCCAAAAACAGGAATTAATTTTTTCAAAAGAAGATGCCACCAAGGACCAGACGGTAACCAAGCTATCCAGCCTTGTGGCGGATCTACTCCTGTCGTGCAATTCATTATGTATTTCTTCAAGTAAACAACTGAATGTCAAAGGTCAAACAAGAAGAATCATCATTCTCAAAAATCATATGTCACTACAATCCAACTGTATACAGACATAGGTATTTAAACGCATCAGTTGACTTTATTGTTTGTCCATATGGCTCTCAGCTAACTTCAAAGCTGCAGCCTGGTCAACACCCTTCTTTATGACTCCTATCAACCCCCCAAATCTTTTCACTGTAGGCATCCTGTGGGGGTTAGAGTCAACTGGTGAATTATCTGCATTTACAACTCTTCTCCTGTCCTGTTGTCACCACAGAAAAAGCTTTGTAAAGGAAATTGGATCAAGCTGTTTTGAACTTCTTGGCTCGAAACCTCAAGTGTTCATGATGTAATGTAGACAAAAGGCTTCTCTGTTTACATCCTTCTTGCAGAAGACAAAAGAATAGGTGATGTTGCCATGTTCCATGGTTGATCTCCAACTTGGGCTAATCCATTGTCCTTCATACACATAGGCAATTGGCCTGTTTCCAGTTCGTTTAGCTGTTCAATGTCCTGCAGCAAGTCATATTCTTTGAGTCAGACGAGCAGGTCTGTCTCACCAGAGCAGTTCACCTTCCCAGCTACTGGTGAATCAACCTTCCATTCAGGTTCAGAGCAGTTGAAAAGTTGGCAGTGTTCCCGGATGTGTTGCTAAAGCAACCAGACAAACTGCCTCGCTCTCAGTGATGCTATAGGGCCACAGTCCAGAAGAATGTGTAGCCAGTGGCATCACAAGCATAACCATTGGTCTCGTTCTTTATGTGAGCGGTTGTGTTCTTAAACTGCCACCAGTAGTTGTTGAAAACCCATGCTGGTACTGGGTGTGGTTTGCTCTGTTCCAGTGCGCTCCCTGTCATCCCACTCAGGGTCCACAGGCACAAGAAGATGCACAGCACATTCCCAGCCATTCTGATGAGTACCTGTGGCTCAGTTGGTTTCTTCACCGGATTGAGACGAGGGGCCCTGGAGGCTTTCCCCCCCCTTTGTTCCCGGTCTTCCTGCCACTTACTCCGAGCTGGCCTGGATGTGTGTCACCTTCTTGCAGTGCGCTTGATATATCCAAGTGTTCCTTCCAGCAATCTTCACTGCTGTGGTCGTCGTCAGCAGCATCCGATATGGACCTTCCCACCATGGACTGGACCAGCACTTCCTCTCCATGGCCTTATCAACATCCAATCTCCAGACTTCAGACTCTGCTCCTGCGGAGAAACAGAATCATCTGGCAGATCATTTGTTCTCATGACTACTTTACTTTTAAACATTTTCAAGCATCTAATCTGCTAATACGCTCTCTCTTCTGCTTTTCTATCATCACTACAGAAGACTGGAACTCTAAATGCTCTAACATGTGTAATCTCAAAGAGTCAGACCATTCTCTGTTGGAGTAATCCTCATGTACTTATTCTATACAGTCTAACCATGTCCTGCCTGTCTTCCTAAATCTTAACTTTACTATTCCATTAGTTCTCTCTGCCTGCAAAAGTTTTTTTTTTTAAAAAGTATTTAATAATCCTAGAATGAGTATAACGACTGCTCATTTCCCTCCTGTTTGAGACATGGCAAAGCCAATGGCTCAAAATAGCAGCAGTCTTATACAAATTATCAGGCAGTACTGGTTTATCACACAGATAAAAAAATCATCCTGCAAGCTTGCTCCCTCTGTAAGTCACAACTGTTTTCCTGCTGTAGGTGAGTGGGCCTGCATGTCTGCTGATGCTGTACTGATAAAAGGTTAACACCATGTTTAACTACAGCTGCTTCTTTTGTGATCTTATCTGCAAAAACTTTCCCTAATGCAACTGGATCTTTCCCTCACATGTGTGCTGCACATTTACAAACGGCAATTCTACTGGTTAATAACACTGCCTCCAGCAGATTTTGCAAGAGTTTGGTGTGTTCTGCAGGTTTCCCTGTAGAGGTTGTCACACCTCGTCTCACTCACTGCACTACAAAGAAATGTACAGTAGCAAATGTATACTGCCTATCAGTGTATATTGTCTCTCTACAGCTTTACACACTTCCGTTAAAGCTAGCATCTCTGCTGCTCAAGCAAATATGAAACATGCTAGTTGTCCTACATAGATAACTCTCTCTCACTGTCTGCTACAGTAAAACCTGTTCTAGTCTGTCCCTCTGCTGTTGTAAAACTCAAACCATCAGCAAACCAAACCTTTCCCTCAACGAGTGGCACATCTATTAAGTCATCCCTCAGCTTACACTTCTTCTCCTCGCGCTCTCTACACTCATGAGAAGTGCCCTCCTCCGTTGGCAAAAAGGGTTGGACAGATTCAGAATTGTGCACCACTTTATGGTAATATGTGTGGTTGTGAGAGTAACATTAAAGACAAGTGTCTTGTAGGTGTCAGAAATGTAAGTTTAGTCTGCAGTAGTAGACATCTACCTCGTGTGGAACTAACAATGTCAAAAGGTGAAATAAACTATTGAAACATTGTACAGCTTAAAATGCTGCACATACTGATCTCACGCATGGAGGTAAAGCACGAGCAACTAGAGCTAATCTTTTAGGATAGTAAGTTACTGGCTTCACTTGTGGAAAAAGTGCTGTTAGTTATTTTACAGTCACCTGGCATTTGTGCTGTTCACAGAACCACAAGTCCATCGCTGGACCTCCTCTGCGCTGTCACTTTCTGGAGCTTGGCACGCTCCCTCAGGTTCCATTTTCCAACGCTGCTGAAGATTTAACCCTAGAACACTATCGCTATAAATAGTAACACGATCACTAATGCCGGGTGATTTTTACCCGATATAATATAACCAATGAAAAGTAATCAAATATATCAAAATATGACAACACATGACAAATTAGAGTGGTCTTCTTTTACTTTCAACTGTGCCATGTCTAACAAAATGAAAAATAAAACTCCTAAAACAAAATAATGACTCTGGAAAGCTGGTCTTTGGTCCACCCATTCCTGGGACATTTGAGACTTCCCTGGTGATGGCACAGGCTCCTCGACACGCAAACAGCTTAGTTGTCTTCCTTAACGTCAACGTCGAAACTCTTTCATCTTATTTAAGATTTGCTGTGCAAAGTCTCCTCGTGACGATCCTTTGGAAGACCAGTAACACAGCTCTCTGTGCTGAAGGTGATCTCCGATCCTCCTGAAAACTCTCTCCTGGCCTCAGCTTCCATCTTGTGGACGATCCTCTCAGTCACTCCTTCTCGTCATGGCACCTCACGATATCTACAAATTAAAAAATGACACTCCTCTCGCCACACGGCTTTCGCCATGTGTCAACTCCCCAATGAGACATGTACAAGAGTGTTGCACAGTCTCCCTAAAACAGTCTCCAAGGTTTGTCCCTTGGAGCAGCTTCACTCCAAGCTGTAACCCTGTGTAAAAACATTAGTCAGCATTGAAATGTTCAGCTTGTTTAGCTCCCAGCTCCTGTATCCTAGAAGACAGTCTTAAAATTAAAACAACTTCACATTTGCAACCAACTATAGATCATAAGAGTAATAAAGTATTCAGCATCACAGAGACAAGTATCATTGCAGGTTTATTCTAAACTCATTAAACTCCTACTTTTCCCCATAATTTGTTCCAAATTATTTAACATCTCACTGTCATTCCACATTGTAATCAGTGACGTCCCTTAAGTTTGTTACTCACCATGAGCCCAACAGTGTGGTCAGATAATGGGCCCCGATGTAACTATTCTGTAACCACTGCACATCTGTTCAATTGTCACTCGTCTGTCTGTGCTGAATCCTTTACAAGCACTCTTAAAGAAAAACAACATTAGCCAAACACAAGGTTCATCCCGGTTGTCAGGTGTCGGCCATCCAGATTCCAGAGGAGCTGTGAAAAGTCATAAAGTTAACACTCGCTGTGGAAAAAGTAACAATGGTCTCATCACAGTATGTCTCACACTGCATTCATTTCTTCCCTGTAACATTCTCTCAAAAACACAGTGTAATTTCATCATCAACATATAGCCTGTAACTACAGTTCTCTTCATACAAAATCTCAGTAATCCTGTGGTAGAGAAACATCATTAAGTTGTGTCCTGCTGTAAACCACATGATCAAATCACATGATTAACCATCTGCTGTAAAGAGAAATGTAAATGTTAGCGCTGCGCAGGTGTGTACACACTTTCTCACAGTAATCTCTGTGAGCAACACAAGGTAGTGAATGACACACACATGGTAAATTCACAGACATAGAATTTAAACTAAAAAGGTTAAATTTTCAGAGTTCACATAGTCATGTGACCCAAGTTTCCTCCTGTGGTCTCCTTCTGCTCCTGCAACAGAGACACACACAGAGACACATCCACACCTTTGTCAGGTGGGGGTTGACTTCACACAATGGTGTTAAGTCAGTCAGTCTTGTCAGCTTTTGTCAGTCAGTCAGTTTCCCATTTATTTTAAAACTCTTACTCATTCACTCAGTGATTCCTTCTTTTGCTAATTGTGGAAATTATCGTCGCATCCGTTTCCACGCTCAGCAAAACAACGTCATTTCAAAAAGAAAAATAATTTAGACTGGATTTTCTCGCTGAATCCTTTTGGACAGGAACTTGTCTCAAATAAGTGGATTTCTCCTGAGCCCATTTTAATTTTGGAGAAGCTCACTTTGCAACAGTTTTCTCGACGACGCTTCGATTCTGATCGTGCTCAAACAGAGATCATCAAACAAAACTTTCAGTGCACCATGAAAGTAACAAAATAAAAGAAAGAAAATAAAGGAAATCAAAGGAAAGAAAGGCCTTGTTTAAGTCATGACACGTGTTCTTCATGCCAGGGGGATAAATCGTCACAACCCAATTGGCAGGCTCAACTTAAATAACAAAAGACAAATCAAACAGCCAGTTTAATCTCAAACATTCATCCAATCAGCCATACACACAACATACAGCATAACCCTGTTGTCTTAGCACATAATAAGTTTTAGTTCTCATGTAACTAAATGTGTGCCATGGTAAAACTTCTTCACACACCAGAAACTCACAATCAGCTCACTCAGCTCACTCATTTAAGACCTCTCATCTATGATGCAACCATCTGTCCTCCTATAATATTCAGTCCACTAGTCTATGTATCACTTTCATCTTACTAGTGACTTGGACAAGATGACAAACAGAATCTCATGCTTAAGATGCTGTCTGGTCTTCATGAGTATCATTTATGTGTAAATGCATGTAGGGTTAGTATAGTTAATGCATTTTCAGTATGTTTTTGTGTTCTTCTCTCATCACACTTTCATTATTCTCATCACTGCTTAAAACAACACACATCTCTCTCTGTTTTTTTTTCTTTAACTGTACTTTTCTCCAAAACAGAAAATAGCATTACAGCTGTTTCAGACTTAGAAACACCAAACACTCTTCGTGCTATCATTCATCCACACAACTATTTTATTTCTTTTTGTCCACTGGGCAGGTGACCTGCAGAATCACGTCTGCCCCAGCTGGATACCTTTCACACACACCATGACGTCAGACACACTCACGGACTGGATCAGGAGAAAAACTTTCTTCATCTTCACACTCTGGGACAGAAACACCATATGTTTTTTTTTGTTTGTTTGTTTGTTTTGTGTCAGGGATGGATATGTAGTTGTAACGTTTGTGTTCACTAACTTTACTTTCTGTTTCCTACCCTGCCCAGTCTGTCTTGGACTCAATGCTTCTCCCAATGTCTCTCCATACTCAGCCTCTGCTCTCTCACGCTCTTCTCTGGCTCTACTTTCTGCTAACATTCTTGCTTCTCTCCTCTTCTGAACCTGCTCCAGCCACAACTTAGCAATTGCTAACTGCAATTCCTTCCTCTGCTTCGCTTTACCTGTTTTACCAGCTACACTTACAGCTATTCTTTCTACCAGCATTTTACACTGAACTTCCACTAATGTCCCTTCAAATCCACATTTCTTACGCCAACAACCTACATACTGCGTACTGCCTGGTAAAAATTTCTCCATAAATTTTAAATCTCCTTCTAAAGCAGACTTACACATTTTATTCTCCATTAACAATCAGCCACACTCACGCAGACCACGTCTGGCCCGCACACACACACAACATAGGCCTATCGCTTGCGTCTGCACGCACAGCTAGCGCTCTCTGTTGAAAACTCTCAAACGCCCCATATGGCGGAGAATTCAACCTTCGGACACTCTCTAACGCCCCAAATGGCGGAGATTCCGGACTCCTTCACGGCGGAGACGCCGAACCTAGGTTATCTCCACGCCCCAAATGGCGGAGAACTCTCTACGCCCCAAATGGCGGAGAAGCCTGCGTCTCTCTCACGCGGCTAGCGCGCTCCCGGACTCACGTTTAACGCACAGCCCGTAGCCGCTCTCTAAGGCCTTCTGTACTCACTGTTTGTTTACGTTCATGGGAAGAGCCTCTGGATCCCGTCAATCGTCATCCATCCCGAGGGGAGGTCAGGAGCAAACTTCCCGGCCTGGTGGCAAGCCAAAAACACCAGGGCTTTACGTCAATCATCCCAGACGTTGCGGTGGCGTCCTCTCCCTCTCCTCGGTGGATGCAATGTGTTAGGCTCCGGCTCCGAAGGACCAAATAAATGTTGGGTCTGTGTTTCCACAAACCCCGCTAATTCTAGAGACTTATTCATCATGAAGAAAACAAGACAGTCGATCGATCCATTACTTGCGCAAGGGAGGCCTCGTCTGTGTCCAGCACGACAATGACCCCAATGGTGGCCTCCTCTCGCTGCCTTTTATTGACAATCTTCAAACAATAGTTTACAAAGCACCTCCCCTTGCAACCCCCCTTTGGTTACATAGACAAGGCACTGTATGTAAGTGTGTGTGTGTGTGTGTGTGTGTGTGTGTGTGTGTGTGTGTGTGTGTGTGTGTGTGTGTGTGTGTGTGTGTGTTACCTCCTGCTGACCAAAGGGTCATAAACCCAGGAAGCTTACATCAAAAGAAACAGATCTTCCAGATAGGATGTATCTACAATAAAACCTCCCCCAGCACAGAGTGGTTGGAGAGGTGGTCAGGATCAAAGGAATGGCTTTGATCCTACTGCTTAAACTAAGACTGTACAAATTTAAGAAACACAATGGCAACATTCAACAATTAGACTTAACAGTAACACCACCACTTTACTCTGTTCTACCTGTCACATCATTTTATCAGGAAACAAATATGCTCATGTTTTTACTATGTTTGTCTTGAAGATGTAAGAAGATCACATGGTGCTTTTTATTATTGTGTTGGTTTGTTTGCTGTCTCTTGGATGGAGCCCAGCTGTGCGTGGCCCCTGGGCCTGTGGTCAGAGTGTGTGCTGGATAATCCGGCCCAGGATGAGGCCAAACTGACATGGGATGAAATGTCTGTCACATAATTGAGCTTTGTGAGAAATGTACGACTTTAATGTGAAACATTCAGAGTTTTTTCTCTTGTTGTGTTTGTTTGAAGCTGCTTCCTGTTGGCTTCAGCTGTTTGGAGTTTCCATTTTCTAAACTTCTACATTCTGAACCTTCTTCAGCTCTGAACAGATGATGAAACACTGAATGATTTCAAGCTCACACTTTGTCTAATAAACTTACATCTTTCATTCTTTATACAGATTGGGGGACTGTGGTTTGTCAGAGATCAGCTGTGATTATCTGGCAGCAGCACTGAAGTCCAACCCCTCCCATCTGAGAGAGCTGGACCTGAGCAGGAACAACAAGCTGCAGGATTCAGGAGTGAAGCATCTGTGTGGTTTCCTGGAGAGTCCAGGATGTGGACTTGAAACTCTGGGGTCAGTCAGCATGTTTTAGTTGTGCTGAGATGAATATGATGTGAAAGTTGTGCTGACACTAAACTGCAGACATCAGGCTGATATTATACTGATCCACACTGAGGATCTTCATGGTAAAGTCTGTTTTCTTCTTCTCTGGTTTAGTCCATTGACTGCAGCAGAACAATGTTCACATTTCAAACCTTCAAAGAAGAAGAAAAATCCTCCACTGGATAATTCACTGTGAAACTCTCCAACTCTTCATTCCACCTTAAAGTCTGTCTGACACTGAAATCCAAAGCAAAATGTGCGTTTGCTTTACAGACAGCAGTCCAACACAAACATACACACATCATCCAAAACACAGTCCAACATCCAAATCTCCTCCACTGCCAGCATGAATGATGGGAAAGAGAAGGAGGAACACTCTGACATTCAGGGTTAGAATGAGTTTCATGAAGCAGACTGTGAAGATCAAAGCTGCATTAGAAAGCTTACATGAATGAATGAGTGGACAGAAGTGGACAGAGATCATCTGAAGCACTTCAAAGGCTTTAAATCAGCACATTTCTCTTTATTCTTTATCAACTCTGTTAGTTTCTCTCAGTTTTCTGTGGAATGAAGCTAACAGCAGGCTAATAAGATGCTGACCAATAGGTTTCTATTAAAGGTTGTAATTTGTATATGAAAAAGTGCTTTGGCTCAGCAGGGATCAGCTTACAGGTACAGCTGCTGGATGGGATTAGCATGTCATAGCTATCTACCAAACTGCTAACTGGGGGATTTCAGGCCATCTATGGATCATTTTTGCTAACTGTTTATTCAGCTTAGGCTCACAGGGCTGCAGCCTGTGCCCTAGCTGTCATAGGGCAAGAGGCGTGGTCCACCTGCACAGGTGAGCAGTCCATCACAGGGCCAACAGAGAGAGACAGAGAAGCACTCTCTCACATCCACACCTACAGCCAATTTAGAAGCACCAATGAACCTAAGCAGCATTTCATTGGACTGTGGGAGAACATCCAACCTCCACAGAAAGGCCAACAAGCTTCAACCTACAACCTTCTTGCTTTAAGGCACTAGTGCGAACCACTTTTCCCCATTTCAGCCCAAATCCTGCATCTTCCTGTTTCTGACTCCAGGCCAGCTCCACTAACACTTTCTCATCAGACACTGCCACCTAGTGGAGGAAGTCTTAGTTCCATTTGAAGCTTCAGATGACAGTTAGTTCCTTTACAAAGAGGTGGAGGTGGTGGGGCCACAGCACCATCATCACTGAGTGCCATAGGACACTTAACCTTTGTTTCCATATGCTGGGAACTTCCTGTTGTTCCAAGGAGGACTGGAAAATGTGTGAAGATCTCCCAGTCAGTTCCTCACAGCACACTTCAATCATTTCCCTCCCACAGCATCAGGACCAGGGCTTTTTCTCTCTTTGGTCCCACTAAGAGATTTCCACACAAACACCTCATCAGTGGGACTCTCAGAGCTACCAGCCCTTTGCTACAATCACAAAGCTCTTCATTGAAATCAATGATATCAAAGCTGGAATCCAATGAGTCCAAGTCTTCTGCTGATTCAGCATCACATTCATCTTTGCTCCTTGTTCTGCATCCCCACCATGGACTTCATTCCTTTCCAAGCCAGCCTTGAGTGTCCTTTATTCAGCTCATCCTCTGCTTTACTTTTACACCTGATTTTAGCTGCTTTATCTCTCTTTCAACAAGTTTCTGTGCCTCAATCTTTTTCTTCTCTCCCTCATAACAAGACAGCTTCTTCTGCCTGAGAACATGTTGGAGTGATTTACTAATCCAGGGCTGCTTATTGGGGAAAATACTTCCTGTTTCCAAAGTAATCCCCATTTTTCCCAGAAAGAAATGTAAGTAGAAATCAATGATCTAAGTGAGAACATGAGCCTTTAACAATAGCAGCAAAATATTTCTCCAATCTCAATACTCCCTCTCTCGACCTCTGGAACACCAGAGGTCACAATACATTGTGTGGGGTCACTCCTCGGCCCACTCAGCTGCTTCCATGTCCATCCATGGCATCATGGACATCGGGGTCACCACTCCCGCTCTGACCCTCTCTAGCCGTCCTCTGGCTCAGCAAATCAGACAACCTCATGTCATCTAAGTGGCCCAGTAATAAACACCAGCTCCCCCTCGAGAACACTCCATGCGTAAGATTAGGTTTTTTCTGCGTCCCTCTCTTGTGGTCCATCATGCCTCGGGCCTCCAGGATCCTCACCCCCCTGTGGTCGCCGAGATCTTGTGTAAAGCAAACCAAACACCTTTTCCTGCACCTCCCTAACTTATCATCTTTGGGACTCTTTAATCAAAAGCCTGATCCTAATTATCTTCTTGACTTATTGACTTGTATTTATATATATTCTTCAACGTTACTCATCATTTTAAAACTCTTAAAACGCTGCTTTCACGTCCCTGCATGCGTTTCCTGTCGCTTGCCTTATCTAATCATCAACATCCTGTACACAGAAGTCTCGCTGCTGCAAGGCCTCCACTCTGACCTAGAATCTCCTTTCACAAGAAAATCATTATAAGCGCCTATTCTACTAAAAGATCCAAAAAAAAAACAACCACTTTAATCAATTAAGTTTAAACATATAAGCAATTACTCCTGCATACATTTTATCACAGCTAAACGCTGCCTTGAAACAACTCCTGTGTGTTAACACTAACTTCATTTTAAAACTCACATTTCCTATGTTATAGCCTGTTTTTGGTACAGCCTTTTTATTTCATCTTGCTCCTTTGATGTAACAATACCTTCTCATTCTAGTTTATCAGACTTAACCAAAATATATGCTTTCCTTCCTTTGGTCCTTCTCTAAAGCAAGAAACTCCTATTCAGTTCCTCTTTTCTGTCACTTGTTACAGGGCCAGCTCAAGTTCAGTTAAACGCTAAATTAATTTGAGGCCTTTTGCCTGGAATCAATACTGTCATGTGTGTTTATGGACTCTATATGTCTGTAAGCGTGTGCAATCCTTCAATAACTCATATCATCCTCACAGTAGATTGGCTAATCATAGCGCTAGCCAAAGGCTCGTGACCCACAAGAGACGAATTGAGCCACAACTCCCTTAAAGGCACAAAATGCAATATGTATAAAAAGTCATTTCTACGTATAAGCTCTCCCCTTTATCCTAAAAATAAATCTATGTAATATCTGTATGTGTGTCTTCTATTCATTAATGTAATTGTCAGTTATTTTCTCTCTTTATTTTACCTTCTTTTTGTTTACCTCTTTGTTTGTGACGTGGACATCCCTAAACCATCCTGAGTTCCGGCTTCAATTTCAACCCAATTGTACCCTCTATTCTCGCAGTCGAACTCGTCTGGGCTTCACCTTCCCACTGGCCCCTGTGCCCTTCTCTTAGTGTCCTTTGTTGTCTTGTGATCCCCAGCAAACACAGTCTGTTTCTTCTCTGTTTCTTCTCCGTTGCTCTTTTCAGTATTTTCCTTTTAGATTAAATCCCAGCCTGGCAAAATATCCCATTCAGTGTCTTTAAACAGTTATGTCACACTGTTCTTACCAGCCTGCAGTTCACCGTGCATTTTCCATCACGTGCTTTTCTTCCATGCTGCTGCTGGTATCGTCAGTGTAGTTTCAGTTGCACTGTCTTTTGCCTGCTGTTAATTCTTGAAGTCCACGATGTTCTGTCGGTCTTCATCAGGAGATTAACTGTCCTATGAGCTTCTTCTCAGGATCGGGACAAGTGGGAGGTCAAGCTGTAAAATTTTAAGCCAAAATCTGGCCTGTTTTCCTCCCAATTCTGTTAATCAATGGTTTTGTACTCAAGATTCTAGGTTGAAAGAAGTCCACCTGTATTGACACACTAAAGCATACAATTAATATCCTTTTCATTTCTTTTCTTAAAACCTCCATTTGCTTCATCTGCCTGGAGTTTAACTCGTATGTTTCTCTCTCTGTGTGCTCACTTGTCACAGTCAGTTCCTTTTATGGGCATGCAAAGTTCCTGTCACACACACCATTTCCTGTCAACCTTGCAGCTGCTCAGAACCATATTTTCTGTTTCTATCTCTCCTGTTTTGTTTTTTTTACAGGCTAATAAAACTCTTGTTTTACTAAGTCTTGATCTAAAACAATTCACCCTTATTTCACGCACACACTTCTAAATATACTAAATTCTTTGCGTTTGTCAGATCGTCTCACACACACACCGCCTTTTCTCTCACACTTCCACTTCTGCACTCACTCTACTATCAACTTTCATAGTGTTATTATTATTTATTATTTTGTACAAATCACACCCAATCACTCAAAGCCTGCTACTCACAGCATTCACACACTTAAACTGTGACAAGAGTTGAGGAATATACTCACAACACGCTTTCCTAAGAGTATTTCAGACATGCCTTTCATAATCAGAAAGAGCAAGTCAAAGAAAACAATTGAAACCTCTATTAATTCTCACAGCACACACATAGAATAGAAAAAATAAAACACACCAGCATGTATTGCTGATGAGAGGTTACTCCTAAAAGTAATATGTTAGTCTTAAATATATACAGTGCACTCACTATATTTATATATCAAAACTCAGTCAATTACTATACATCCACTACGGCAACTCAAAACTTTATTTATAGCCCTCTAATGAACATAAATGGCGTCTTAAACACACACTCAACAATGTTTGCAGCAGTATTTGTAAAACCAACTGTGGTTTAAACAGTTCACTGCTGACTAATTTGCATTTTCACACTCACACACACACAGTCTAAAAATAGCTCCAGCACTGCCTCAGACTCCTTTCACACAGAGATCTCTTATTTTATATTACAAAGACGTCTTATATTTACAACCACTGTCACATCTGTCAGCTTTAGCGCCTAAACAATTTCGACAAATTTAAGTTAACGGTCCAATCGATAAAGTCCAACTTTTTTGTGATCAATTAACCAGTATCTGTCCAACAGTTTCTGGCCTCATCTCTAAAATCCCTAACTCAATTTAAAAGCGTCAACCAACCCAAACTTTGCCTGAAGCTCTATTTTTGGCATTTCACAGCCAAGGCTTACCCCGAAGTTTTAAGTTAAAGTTACACGCCCGAAGTCCAACTTCTGCTGGCCAAAAAAGCGCAGACTACCGTTCCAAACGGTAAGGAGACTCTAACTCCTAGTTATTCTGGAGTGCCCCAAGCTCCACAGTGACCAACTGACTATCCCTCTTCGAGGACAATGCCTAAGCGTCCTTGGCATTGGCAAGCGTTACCTCTGAGCACTGCGCTTCCTATCAGTCCAACTGACGTTCTTGAATAATTTATAATACTTTGGAACAACAGTAAAACAGCCAAAAAAGTGTAAGACTGAAGCAGGTCCAACCTTATAACCAATACGGGCTCCACCCCAAACAATAACCAAATTCCCTAATATACTAAAATCACTCAGCAGTCCAACTGCTTTCCACGGTCCAACCGTATTAAATCCTTTAGCGGTCCAACCGCATTCAATCATTTTTAGCAGTCCAACTGCATTAAATCCTCAGTACTGTCATGAGATTCTCATCAAAATCAAAGCAGACATTCCCCAGTAATTTCAGTGAGTAGACTTTAATTTGTAATGTCCAATTTGGCACACTTTGGAAATAATTCAACAGGTAGTGCCTTACCTTTGGATAAGCGGCTTAGAACAACAATGAGAAAAAGAGAGCTGATTATTAGCTCATCAAAACACAAAACAAAATCACAATGAATTATCGGTTAATTTCATTTAAAATAATTCATTAAGTATTTATGTACAATTCAAATTAGTTAATTACATATTTTGTTGGTTTGTTTTCTATTTTAATTATTTTACTGACACATTTAATGAATTATTTAATGATGTATTTATTTAATTCACGTTGCTACTCCTGGCCCTGCATCGCTGTTCATAAATACATTTTATTTGTCAGCTTCACCCATCAAAGTCAGGGGGCGGGGTTAATGCTGATCAAGTCAAAACCATTGCTTTGGTCTGGTGGGCGTTCTTTTAGTGGGCTTTTCTCAATACTAAGTAGGCCTACACACCAGGGTTTGGACATGTGTGGACCCAAACTATACTTTTACCCTTTTTTGTGTGTCACCAAATACACTTTAATATTTTCTAGACAAGAATGTAGTGGCGTAATCTTTAACCTCGTTTGGCTCCAAACAGAAGTGACAGACTTGAGCAGGGTTCATTTAAAGGCTGACAGAAGTGGAGTGGTGACGGGGAGATGTTTGACAGGACAGTGTTTCAGCCTCCACAGGTTCATGTTGTGCTCCATCAGTCAGTGAAGATGAAGTCAGTGCTGATGAGGCTGTAGAGTGTGTGAGGGATGTGAATGAGGATGATGAAGATCTGATGATAGCAGATAAAAACAGGCTGCAGAGACTTTGAGCCATACAGGGCACACAGTGTGTGTACAGAACAGCTGAAATCATTATGGAGGCCTCACTGGGATATGGAAGCATCACAGTACAGCTTCAGTGAAGCATTAAAGTCTCTGATATGAGATGAGAAATGAAGCAGCCAGAGCTTTTTCATGAGTGGAAACCCACTGTGACTGTGAGCTGCTGCTACAGCCTCCAGATTAGCCAGCAGCTCATCCTGCTCAACATGGACCTGTGGTCAGAGTGTGTGCTGGATAATCCGGCCCAGGATGAGGCCAAACTGACATGGGATGAAATGTCTGTCACATAATTGAGCTTAGTGTAGTTTCATTTCTGCACAATTTAAAAACAACCAAAACTTTGTTCTGTCTTTTCTATGTTATACTGTAGACTTTCTTTGATACTGTGTCCAAAAGGAGCAGCTTTTACTTTGAAGGGGAGGCGTCTCTGTTTCCTCTTCAGGTTGGATGATGGAAGCAAATTAGTAGCTGTGTCCCAAAACGTCGGCTGCATCCTCCAGAGGCTGCATTTGAAGGCCGATTACGTCACAGCCAGGCGATGAAGGCTGTCCGTATTTGTCGACTCCTTCAAATGTGCCCGACAAATGCGTCCTTCATTTCCCCGAATTTGAAGGATTCGTCGGGTGTGTCCTTCGTGGCCCACCATATCCCAGAATTCATATCCCAGCCAAATTTCAGCTGCCAACAATGGCGGCAGCTACTAAGTTTTCAAATTACTCTTATTAATCTTTCTGGGTCACAAAATAAACTTTTAACATATTTTCAGGCGAGAAAGTAGCTGTGTAAACTTCAAATATCTGCTTGGTTTATCAAGACATCACATATTTGCAAAAGTGTGCCGACGTTTTCGGAGACGTCTGTTACCCACCCGCTCGCTAGCAAGCCGGGGGGTTCAATGGTCACTCCAGCCGGCGAGAGCAGCGGACGCCCGGCTTCATCGTTTTCAGACCCCGCTCTTTCGCTACTCAGGTGAAACACGATATATAAGTCACTCGGATAACTTAAAAATGTAATTGTTTGCCTTTTTTCTGTGTTTTATTTGTTCCGGAGTAAATCGGTTTGGCTGAGATCAAAGTTCCTCCGGGATTTTCACACAGCTGAATAAACGTTAAACAGGAAACTGATTAAACAGAAGTGTGAGACGGTCGAGAGTTTACGCCAGTGTCCTGTTATATTTTAGATAGCAAGGAGCAGACGGCCGAGTTTATTTAACTCCACCAACACAGCGGTGACACAAATCTGAAGGCTAGACCGTCCCATTTCACAGCCTCGCACTTCCAGCCTTTTCGGTCTTTGAAGGACCCGGCCCATGTAGGCCGCGAATACCGGGTCCTCCGAAGGATGCAGCCGACGTTTTGGGACAAAGCTAGTGTGTGATGTTCTTTCAGTGTTGCACTTTGTAGACGCTCCCTGAGCACTGGTCTCACAGCCAGCTGCACATAGAGACCAGTGTTGTTAGTCCAGGTCAGAAGATGACTTGTTGGAATGAAAATGAGCTTGTAGTTTGTCTGCTTTAATAATGTGACTGGAAAAAGGTGTTGGACTTCAAATATGTCCATTTCTTTCACACTTCACCTTTAAAAGTGAAGCCTTGTGGTTCCTGGAAGGAAAAACACGACTTTTTCAAGTCTTTGTCCTGTTTTTATGAGAAATGTACGACTTTAATGTGAAACATTCAGAGTTTTTTCTCTTGTTGTGTTTGTTTGAAGCTGCTTCCTGTTGGCTTCAGCTGTTTGGAGTTTCCATTTTCTAAACTTCTACATTCTGAACCTTCTTCAGCTCTGAACAGATGATGAAACACTGAATGATTTCAAGCTCACACTTTGTCTAATAAACTTACATCTTTCATTCTTTATACAGATTGAGTCTCTGTGGTTTGTCAGAGATCAGCTGTGATTATCTGGCAGCAGCACTGAAGTCCAACCCCTCCCATCTGAGAGAGCTGAACCTGAGCTGGAACTACAACCTGCAGGATTCAGGAGTGAAGCATCTGTGTGGTTTCCTGGAGAGTCCAGGATGTGGACTTGAAACTCTGAGGTCAGTGAGCATGTTTTAGTTGTGCTGAGATGAATATGATGTGAAAGTTGTGCTGACACTAAACTGCAGACATCAGGCTGATATTATACTGATCCACACTGAGGATCTTCATGGTAAAGTCTGTTTTCTTCTTCTCTGGTTTAGTCCATTGACTGCAGCAGAACAATGTTCACATTTCAAACAGTGAGACTCAACGTATGGCCCGCGGCCCACACGCGGCCTGCCCAGCTTTCCTGATTCAGAGAGAGGGGACCCTGATTAACTGTGTAGTGTTCTTCCTCACAGTTCTAAGTATCAGACACAACAATGAATAATCCACAGCTGACTGTCTTTAGCAGGTCAAAGGTCACGGCACACAGCAGACAGTGGGAAATATTATAACTCTGATCATTTATCAGCACATATCCATATGTATAAAAACAAAGCTGACACTGTGAGACTTGATCAGAGGTGTGATCATCACAGCAGAGGCCTTTGTGTCAAAGTCACTGAGGATCAAACAGAAACACATGAAGCAGATTTTCCTGTTCTGGCTTTTTATAGCAGATAACCTTCAAAATATTCTGCAGTCCATCAAAAACTGAAGCAAACCATGAATCAACATGTGAACATGAGCTGATGCTGCTGAAGTGAAGCAAAGTTACAGAGGTTTGATTACAGACACAGCTGAGAGTTTGTAATCTGTCATCATTTTAAAAGGTTTACATTTCTTCAGTATATCCACATTTGCAGCTGGTACCTCAACCTCCACTTGTCCAACACAACTGCTGTCCACTGCCTCCATGACATTGTGATTTTGCTGTTGGTCTTCTGTCAGCTCTTCATCAATCACTTCTGCACGGGGCACACCTTCAGACTCTGCAGCTGCATAACAAAAGCCTGTAAGATAAAATTAGACATAAGGTAAATGTACACCAATATTCCAATGACAGGTGTGTGATTCATCTGGAAGTTATGTGCGGATTAGTGTACAGTGATAGCAATTTAGTATGTTTTTAGAGGGGGGGGGGGTTGTTTACCTCCGATGGGTGCTCTTTTTCACTTCCGTTGCGTACGCCTTGAGTGCCGGTCCGAGTCTGATACAGGTATGTCGTCATGCCCCATGTGCAGTGTTGGTTCCCAGTCTGGATTTGTTACATCCATTTCATATGCTGGTTTGCCTGCAATAATGCCAAATCATAAGCTACTCAGTCGACATGACGTGGTTCTGCAGCATCACACATTAGCATGTTTTATCTCATTATCTATGACCTCAGCACATTGAAAATAACACTAAAAGCCTTTCAAGAGTGATATGAATTAATTTAGAACTCACCGGAAAGAAAATGCCGTGAGCAAACCAACAAAAAGCTGGGGATTGCAGAGAACTCGATATCCCCTCGTCTCACCGCTGCAATCCAAGCCTGACGTCTTTGTTTAGTAATATCGGATACATGGGATCCCTCACGTTGCCTCCAGGACGGAAAACGATGAAAAGAGAGCCCGTTATCCAGCTTCTTGCCTTCACGATCGTGTGATCTAACGTTGCAACCGACAACACAACACGTACGATCCATAGCTGAAATGGTATCCTTTGGCTGGCCTACTGTCATGGCGGAAGGGGGCATGGCCCATCTCCCGTGACATCACGCTCCAAAGCCCTATAGGTGGGAAAATGTACCATGTCGACCAATCAAAAATGATATGGAAACATGACATTTGGTTGTTTAGCAAAAGGGGGAAGTTTTAGGAGTGACCGGCAAGAGAGAGCGAGTGAGCGAAAGAGAGAGAGAGTTTTGATACGCGAGAGATTTGTGACGTTTACCGTGTTTGGTCTCAAGTTAGTTTGTTGTCTTGTGTATTTAGTGTGTAGCTGTTGTTTTGTTTTGTGTGTCAGTTCTACTAGTGATCGTCACAGTTGCTGCCTTAAAGCCAACAAAGGCAGATTGCAGTGTAAACGCTGAGTGACACACCTGCTGTCAGACCTGCAGGTTTATCCCTGTGCTGTTCTCATATGTGTTAGAGTGACACAAACTATTGTTTGACACCTGATTGTTCTGTAAATAGTTTGAAATGATTATATGAAAAACGTCTGAGCCTTGGCTGCATTTTTTGGTAAATAGTACCATATAACTTTGTTGTTTGCAAAACGTGTGCGTATTTTTAAAAATGTACAATCTCTATTTGCATTTCAAGTTATGAAGATGATTCGTTAAACATGTGTGTGGTTTTTACAGTCAAAATATCACTTTCTACTTGTATTTTAAATTTTGTCTGAATTTAGATAAATTGTGCTGATACAGTTGGTCAAAATGAGAAAATAACAGATTGGCAAGATAAACTGTTTTTAAAGGTAAAATATAGAGGCCACATCAAAAGTAGTCAAAAAGGGTTAAAGGCTAAAAGCAAAGTTGTCACCAAGTACTGTTTATATTTGTGTGTATTGCTGCAGCTTTTTTGAGTATTAATTTGGTGCCTTTGTGTGAAATAATGGTATTGTGAGTGATCCATATAGTCACAAAGAATAGCCACTTGTTTCTGTGCTACCAAAGTTCCCCGGCTTTCATTCAAAATGTGTTTATCGTCAGCACCTGCACATTAAACTACTTAAACATTATAAATGTCTTCAAGCTCACACTGAGGCCTGTGGGGTACTATCAGCCACTGAGACAGTACACACATTTATATGTGTTTGTATATGAATATTTCATACTTTAAGACTGCCTGTTTATTTAAGGGAGATGAACAAAATACATTGGAATTGTACAAAATAATATCATGGATGATAAATTAAATAGATTTTAAGTAGATGCTTGTGCATTCTTAAAGTCTTATATGTTGAACTGAACTATGTGATCTGTTCAAAGCCTTAATCTTAATTTGAAGTGAAATGTGCATTTTGAGTTTATACACTATGTATATAAGGCGACCGTTTCCTTTTGCAGTATTTTTGTGTGGTGTACTTTTCTATGTCTTAACAAAAGGGGAACAAAGGTGTTTAAGTTCACCTAGGATGATGTGTTTTAATTTTCACATGGTCTTGCTTGAATTTGACCCTGACAAAGGCGTATGAACTCTGTCAGCTGTTTGGAGTTTCCATTTTCTAAACTTCTACATTCTGAACCTTCTTCAGCTCTGAACAGATGATGAAACACTGAATGATTTCAAGCTCACACTTTGTCTAATAAACTTACATCTTTCATTCTTTATACAGATTGTGGGTCTGTGGTTTGTCAGAGATCAGCTGTGATTATCTGGCAGCAGCACTGAAGTCCAACCCCTCCCATCTGAGAGAGCTGCACCTGAGCTGGAACAACAAGCTGCAGGATTCAGGCGTGAAGCATCTGTGTGGTTTCCTGGAGAGTCCAGGATGTGGACTTGAAACTCTGGGGTCAGTCAGCATGTTTTAGTTGTGCTGAGATGAATATGATGTGAAAGTTGTGCTGACACTAAACTGCAGACATCAGGCTGATATTATACTGATCCACACTGAGGATCTTCATGGTAAAGTCTGTTTTCTTCTTCTCTGGTTTAGTCCATTGACTGCAGCAGAACAATGTTCACATTTCAAACCTTCAAAGAAGAAGAAAAATCCTCCACTGGATAATTCACTGTGAAACTCTCCAACTCTTCATTCCACCTTAAAGTCTGTCTGACACTGAAATCCAAAGCAAAATGTGCGTTTGCTTTACAGACAGCAGTCCAACACAAACATACACACATCATCCAAAACACAGTCCAACATCCAAATCCCCTCCACTGCCAGCATGAATGATGGGAAAGAGAAGGAGGAACACTCTGACATTCAGGGTTAGAATGAGTTTCATGAAGCAGACTGTGAAGATCAAAGCTGCATTAGAAAGCTTACATGAATGAATGAGTGGACAGAAGTGGACAGAGATCATCTGAAGCACTTCAAAGGCTTTAAATCAGCACATTTCTCTTTATTCTTTATCAACTCTGTTAGTTTCTCTCAGTTTTCTGTGGAATGAAGCTAACAGCAGGCTAATAAGATGCTGACCAATAGGTTTCTATTAAAGGTTGTAATTTGTATATGAAAAAGTGCTTTGGCTCAGCAGGGATCAGCTTACAGGTAGAATACAGCTGCTGGATGGGATTAGCATGTCATAGCTATCTACCAAACTGCTATGGATCATTTTTGCTAACTGTTTATTCAGCTTAGGCTCACAGGGCTGAAGCCTGTGCCCTAGCTGTCATAGGGCAAGAGGCGTGGTCCACCTGCACAGGTGAGCAGTCCATCACAGGGCCAACAGAGAGAGACAGAGAAGCACTCTCTCACATCCACACCTACAGCCAATTTAGAAGCACCAATGAACCTAAGCAGCATTTCATTGGACTGTGGGAGAACATCCAACCTCCACAGAAAGGCCAACAAGCTTCAACCTACAACCTTCTTGCTTTAAGGCACTAGTGCGAACCACTTTTCCCCATTTCAGCCCAAATCCTGCATCTTCCTGTTTCTGACTCCAGGCCAGCTCCACTAACACTTTCTCATCAGACACTGCCACCTAGTGGAGGAAGTCTTAGTTCCACTTGAAGCTTCAGATGACAGTTAGTTCCTTTACAAAGAGGTGGAGGTGGTGGGGCCACAGCACCATCATCACTGAGTGCCATAGGACACTTAACCTTTGTTTCCATATGCTGGGAACTTCCTGTTGTTCCAAGGAGGACTGGAAAATGTGTGAAAACCTCCCAGTCAGTTCCTCACAGCACACTTCAATCATTTCCCTCCCACAGCATCAGGACCAGGGCTTTTTCTCTCTTTGGTCCCACTAAGAGATTTCCACACAAACACCTCATCAGTGGGACTCTCAGAGCTACCAGCCCTTTGCTACAATCACAAAGCTCTTCATTGAAATCAATGATATCAAAGCTGGAATCAAATGAGTCCAAGTCTTCTGCTGATTCAGCATCACACTCATCTTTGCTCCTTGTTCTGCATCCCCACCATGGACTTCATTCCTTTCCAAGCCAGCCTTGAGTGTCCTTTATTCAGCTCATCCTCTGCTTTACTTTTACACCTGATTTTAGCTGCTTTATCTCTCTTTCAACAAGTTTCTGTGCCTCAATCTTTTTCTTCTCTCCCTCATAACAAGACAGCTTCTTCTGCCTGAGAACATGTTGGAGTGATTTACTAATCCAGGGCTGCTTATTGGGGAAAATACTTCCTGTTTCCAAAGTAATCCCCATTTTTCCCAGAAAGAAATGTAAGTAGAAATCGATGATCTAAGTGAGAACATGAGCCTTTAAAAAGTCCCAGTGGGTGCAGTCAAAGCAGTCCCTCAGTCCCAGTATATAGTCTTTGGTCCAGACTGGAACAACTGTGTGCCCAGTTTGAGCTCTCTTCAGTGCTGTGACCTGACAGACCCAGAGGGGCCATCACATCACATTTAGAAGCTCCTCTAATGGAGCCACAACACATGTCCAACACTTAGTCTGTCTTGTTGGACCAACTGGAAGAAATGATTCAAGGACTTAGTCACAGAACAGAGATTCAAATCTCCAAAATCCAACTGGCTGCATCAGGACATATAGTCTGAAACTCTGCACAGTTTCCTGTTTGAAGCTGCTTCCTGTTGGCTTCAGCTGTTTGGAGTTTCCATTTTCTAAACTTCTACATTCTGAACCTTCTTCAGCTCTGAACAGATGATGAAACACTGAATGATTTCAAGCTCACACTTTGTCTAATAAACTTACATCTTTCATTCTTTATACAGATTGATGGACTGTGGTTTGTCAGAGATCAGCTGTGATTATCTGGCAGCAGCACTGAAGTCCAACCCCTCCCATCTGAGAGAGCTGGAGCTGCAAGGAAACAACCTGAAGCATCCAGATGTGAAGCAGCTGTCTGATCTTCAGCAGAGTCCAGACTACAGACTGGAGACTCTGGGGTCAGTAGAGTGATGGAGTGAGTGGGTGGTGCTGTCAGCAGTATTGTACTAAACACAGTCAGTATGAAACAAAGATCCAGTGTTTCCTGTAAAGCTGCAGCTTCTCAGTGAAGCTGTGAGAGGAGAATGGTGACAGGCTTCAGGATTGGACACAAACACTTCCTGTTTCTGACCTTTATGGTCACCATAGTAACGGCTGACACGCTCTGATCAAACACTGTCAACAGCCAATCAGCTCTCTGAACAAAGCAGCACGCAGACCAATGACTGCATTCGTTTCCAAGTTTAAAGCAGTGAAGAACACAGTCTGTAGGTGAGGAAGAATTTAGTGAGAGCAGATGTTTGGATGGAATTCCTCCAGTTAACAGCTGGAACCGTCCATCTGGATTGTTGGGCTTGTTGTTGGGGTTCCTACAGAGCTCAGAGTGGACACACCAAGGTTCTTCTAATGAATGAAAGTCCAAACTCAAACTAGGAGGGAAAAACATTTTCATCAACTTCAATAAAAATCCAAAGATTAGAAAAAGTGAAGCAACAATGAGTCCTAGTACAGTCCCAGCACTGAAGTCCCTGCTGCTCTTTATACTGGATGTGCTGCATCACTGACTGACAGCTGATGAAGAGTCTCTGGAAACACTCGTTTATCTCCTCTGCTCTTCCTTCTTCTCTCTGCAGGTGTAGGCCATGATGGTAAACAGGACGGTGTGTGTGCTGAGAGAGGAGGAGCTGTGTCCTGATGATCCAGAGAGGTTGAAGCAGCAGCAGCTTGTGTGTAGAGACGCTCTGACTGGGCCATGTTACTGGGAGGTGGAGAGGAGAGCTTCATCCAGCAGTGACTGACAGAGGAATGAGAAGAAGTGCAGATGACTGTCAGTGCTGCAGAGTGAACTGCTCTGAGAACAGCTCCACTGTCAGACACAATGTAGAGTCCAGCATCATCCCTGTGTGTCCCTCTGGATCTGACAGAGGATCATCAGTGTATCTGGACTGCTCTGCTGCTGCTCTGTCCTTCTACAGTCTCTGCACAGTCTCTGTCTGACTCTGGCTTCAGACCCTCCTGGATCAAACTCACCTGGAAAGACATTCAACCATCACTCAATAGATTTGAATACAGAATATATTTGATATATACTGTAGATGTACTGTAGAGTTGCAGTTTGTCACTTGTAAATACAGTCTGTGAGCAGCTGTGAGCTGAAAGATCTTTCTAGAAACACGAAATGTTTTCACTCTTCTGTTGCTTTTTCATATATTTCCACAACATTAATATTGATCCCACCTGTCTCACCTGTTTCATGCTTTTATACATAATAACAGGACACGTGTGATCTGAGCGCTGCTGTGGTTGCTGTGCTGCACGTCTTCATTTAGATAACAGAGACATCTAGTGGTTCAGAGGGAGAACTGCAGGAGGTGGAGCTGTGTTTTAGCATGGAAAACTTTTTATCTTTTAGGCGCAGATACAAATATGACAAGTATCAGTGTGAGATACAAAAGGTCACATCAGTCAGCAGAGGGAACAGTGATCACACAGCAATGTAAGAATAGAAACATAACAGTGAATCTGGACATGTATACAGATGGAAGCAAACAAACAGGATGTAACACTACATTAAAGCCACAAATGGGAAGAAAACAAACACAAAGGAAAATATATTTGATCTCAGGAATCCAAATCAGATGCTTTAGAGCAGGGGTCGGCAACCCTGGGCACGCGTGTCACAGCTGCCACGTGAAGGGTTAACTGATGGCACGACCATAGCTGGACTGGCCATCGGGCATACTGATGGTGATTTTTCGTTTTTAATGGGCTGATGATGTTTTTTTATTTTCTTGTAACGGTATAAACAATGGAAGGTGGTGGATTGGCCGGATGCTGGTCGATATGTAAAAATAAGTCAGTTGTTTGGTGGTGGCTATGGCGGAGCTTCCACAGAGGCAGCAGGTGGATGAGGGAAAGGGGAGGCAGGAGGAGCAGAGACCCGAGGCGGCCGCCGGTCCGAGTGTCAGGTGAACTGAACTTCAGGTAAGAAGTTATGACCTGCAGTCTGTCTGGGTCAGATATAAACCAAGTTTAGGTGGAGTTTATTTTCCTTGTGCTGACTTTTTACAGTCAGTTACAATAACTCATACTGTGTACTAGCTAGCATGACGGAGTTTCTATACAGCTGGGTGGTGCTATGATGTTACTGATAGTGAACTTTACAGTGGCTTGCAAAAGTATTCGGCCCCCTTGAACTTTCCCACATTTTGTCACATTACAGCACAAACATGAATCAGTTTTATTGGAATTCCACGTGAAAGACCAACACAAAGTGGAACGAAAATCATACATGATTCCAAACATTTTTTACAATAAATAACTGCAAAGTGGGGTGTGCGTAATTATTCTGTCATGGAAAAACACACTGCCATCAACTGTTTTGTTTTTGTCAAAATCACTGTAATATAATCACTGTGCCTTTATATACATGTGACTTATATTAATGCTGCTGCCCTCTTGTGGCTAAAGTGTAATTATGTTCTTGTTATTAAGGAAAACATTTGAGAGTAACATGAAAAATGAGTCAGCACTTTGGCTTCAGCTTAAGAAATCCTCATTTTTATGTCATCAGTTATAGTTGCATGTATTCATTATCATAATTTAACCTTTAATATTGATGTTTTAAATAGATTTTGAGTAAATTAGCAATTTTATGGTATTTTATGGTTGTATTAAATTAATACATCACTAATGAATTAATTATTTCAGTAATTAATTTAAAAATGTACATAGTCAATTAAAGAAATATATTAATAATGAATTATCAGTTAATTTCATTTAAAATGTTTCATTATTTGTTTATATACAATTCAAATTAGTTAATTACATATTTAATCAATTATTGGTTTGTTTTCTATTTTAATTATTTTACTGACACATTTAATGAATTATTTAATGATGTATTTATTTAATTCACGTTGCTACTCCTGGCCCTGCATCGCTGTTCATAAATACATTTTATTTGTCAGCTTCACCCATCAAAGTCAGGGGGCGGGGTTAATGCTGATCAAGTCAAAACCATTGCTTTGGTCTGGTGGGCGTTCTTTTAGTGGGCTTTTCTGTCACGGCCTGCGTGGCAGACTATGATGAGGGGAAGGAGGACCCAAATGCTGGACTCTTTGATGAGGTAGTGCGTTTATTTACAGTGATGCTAAATAATCCAAACAACAATAAATCCCCAGTGCGTTCCCGACTCTGACATGTCCTCTTGCCAGTGTTGGTGTTCTTTGTCTCCGCTCCTCAGTGTCTGAGCACCCCGTGCTCGCTGCCCTCTCGTCTCCACACTCATCCTGGGGAATAACAAAGAGGCAGCCGTCAGCAACGCCACAATGCAGCAGACTAACCTTAACTAACTCGCCAAGAGACTAACGTGAAGTTACGCAATGATCCAGCATCAGAGACAGCTCCACCACACTCCTAAGTAGCTCCTCTGACGAGGCTTGATCAGCTGCAGGTGTGAGTAATTCTCCTCCGCAGGTGTGGCCAGGCTCCTGGCTGACACACTCACACACACACCTAGATACACAAACATGGAAACAGGAGACAGCAGCACCAAAAACACACATGTCCATAACTTCTTACAGGCCCTGGGTCACCCAGACCCCGGTCCCATGACAATTCCTCAAAACTAAGTAGGCCTACACACCAGGGTTTGGACATGTGTGGACCCAAACTATACTTAAACTTTACCCTTTTTTGTGTGTCACCAAATACACTTTAATATCTTCTAGACAAGAATGCAGTGTCACAATCTTTAACCTCCTAAGACCCAAACTCCTCCGTGGCATTCATTTTTAGTTTCTCTTTGATATTTGGGCTGATTGGGACCTGATGAATGTAAAAACAAAGAATTACCAGATTTTTTTTTTTTTTTTTTTTAACCAAATTTTAGTTTCTGAGAAAAATGAGAGCCACATATGAGGCTATTTGTCTAAAATTTTGATAGCACAGTGGCAGTGTAACATCCTTGTGAGTGGATATCAGGCCCATCCATCCATCCATCCATCTTCATCCGCTTATCCGAGGTCGGGTCGCGGGGGTAGCAGCCTAAGCAAAGAGGTCCAGACCTCCCTCTCCCCAGCCACCTCCTCCAGCTTGTCCGGGGGAATACCAAGGCGTTCCCAGGCCAGCCGAGAGATATAATCTCTCCAGCGTGTCCTGGGTCTGCCCCGGGGCCTCCTCCCGGTGGGACATGCCTGGAACACCTCGCCCAGGAGGCGCCCAGGGGGCATCCTTGCCAGATGCCCGAACCACCTCAGCTGGCTCCTTTCGATGTGGAGCAGCAGCTGCTCTACTCTAAGCCCCTCCCGGATGGCCGAACTTCTCACCCTATCTCTAAGGGAGAGGCCAGCCACCCTTCGGAGGAAGCTCATTTCCGCCGCTTGTATCCGCGATCTCGTTCTTTCGGTCACTACCCACAGCTCGTGGCCATAGGTGAGGGTAGGGACGTAGATCGACCGGTAAATTGAGAGCTTCGCTTTTACACTCAGCTCCCTCTTCACCACGACTGACCGGTGCAGTGTCCGCATTACTGCAGCCGCAGCCCCAATCCGTCTGTCGATCTCCAGCTCCCTTCTCCCATCACTCGCGAACAAGACCCCGAGATACTTGAACTCCTCCACTTGGGGCAGGAACTCATCCCCGACCCGGAGTGGGCACTCCACCCTTTTCCGGCTGAGAACCATGGCCTCAGATTTGGAGGTGCTGATCCTCATTCCCGCTGCGTTACACTCGGCTGCGAACCGCTCCAGTGCGAGCTGGAGGCCCTCACCCGATGAAGCCAACAGAACCACATCATCCGCAAAAATCAGAGATGAGATTCTGAGGCCACCAAAGCGAAAGCCCTCCGCCACTTGGCTGCGCCTAGAAATCCTGTCCATAAAAATTATGAACAGAACCGGAGACAAAGGGCAGCCCTGGCGGAGCCCATCACCCACCGGGAACGAGTCCGACTTATTGCCGGCAATGCGAACCAAGCTCTTGCAACGGTTGTATAGGGATTGAATGGCCCGTAGCAATGGGCCAGACACCCCACACTCGCGCAACACCTCCCACAGGACGCCCCGAGGGACACGGTCGAATGCCTTCTCCAGGTCCACAAAACACATGTAGACTGGTTGGGCAAACTCCCATGCACCCTCAAGTATCCTCGAGAGGACAAAGAGCTGGTCCAGTGTTCCGCGACCAGGACGAAAACCGCATTGTTCCTCCTGTATCCGAGGTTCGACTAGCGGACGAACCCTCCTCTCCAGCACCCTGGCATAGACTTTCCCGGGGAGGCTGAGGAGTGTGATCCCCCTGTAGTTGGAACACACCCTCCGGTCCCCCTTCTTGAAGATGGGGACCACCACCCCGGTCTGCCAGTCCACAGGTACTGCCCCTGATCTCCACGCAACATTGCAGAGAGCAAAATGTAGTATTTTGGTCTAAACAACCCAAAATGTGATGTCTACATATGTGGACGCCAGGTCCTAGGAGGTTAAATATCTGCTCACTTTGTCAAAATGAACCTAATCATCTCTGATGAATTCAGTGATGTCTGCCAGCTCACCTTGCAAGTGGTCGAGCTTATACCGCCGACAACGCGGCACACAACTTGTAAACCCCCTGCTGACTATCAGCTCTGGAGTTATTTGTTTATGTTAGTTTCAACTGTTCCTGCAAAAAGTAAGCACGTGTTACTGATAAAAAGTCCAATAGAAGCAAAGTCTAAACTTTGAAAACAGAAACCTGTCTGATTAAGATCTGATCTTTGGGGGGTTTCAATAAGCAGTGTGACCCATGTATATGCATCAGGGGTGGTTTTGATTATCGATTTATCGATTAAAATCGATTCTGGCTTGGATAACGTGATATCGATTCATTAAAATCCTGAATCGATTTTTAATATAAATTTATTTTGGCCAAAACGCCAGAATCTCAGGTTAAACCTCCCAAAGTTTCAACAACCACCAAACAGCTAAAACAGTAAATGAGAGCAGGAACACGGATTCTGCACAAAGACGTAAACACAAAGCGCGGAGCCGCCGACGCATCAGAATCAGTGAGATGTGACTTTCTCACCTGACTGCACGGACACGAGCTGAAAGCCGACAGCTCGCTGATTCTGATGTTGCGGCGGCTCCGCGCTTTGTGTTTACGCCCTTTTTGCGCTGATTCTGAAGCTGCAGGTTTGATGTCTCTCCAAACAATATTGAGTAAACCAGCATCAAAAGAAGCTCCAAACTACGCTTCACATAAACATCGTCATGAATTCCCTCTGATTGTTTTGCTGCCACCAGGATAAAATCACACTTCATGCACAGCTCTCTCTCTCTCTCTCTCTCTCTCTCTGTACTTCAAGAACAGTTTCCTGTTTTCTGCATTATTCGCTTGCTTGTTACGCACAAGTCTACCGTTCTTACAGCCTGTCGGCCGCTGTTTTTTTTTCTTTTACTTACTTCTGAAAACAAAGCCTCGTTTCTGCCGTTCAATACTGAACAAATTTAAACTTTTTAAAATGATGCAAAATTGCAAAATGCTCAGCTGTGTCTGTAATCAAACCTCTGTAACTTTGCTCTGCTTCACATCAGCAGCATCAGGTAATGTTCATATGTTCATTAATGGTTTTCTTTTGTTTTTGATGTACTGCAGAATATTTGTATAAAATCCCAGGCCAGGAAAACCTTCATGTTTTTCTGTTTGATCCTCAGCTACTTTGACACAAAGGCCTCTGCTGTGATGCTCACACCTTTGATAAAGTCTGGCAAGTGTCAGATTTCTTTTTATAGATATAAAAATATAGAAATGTACTGATGCATGTAGTAACTGTTAGCTTTAACTGTACAAGGCTTGTTAGACATAATGAAACACACCGTACAGATTTCTGGATGTTAGACTATAATTTTTATAATGATTATTAATCTTGAGTCTAAAAAGTCAGTCAAGTATATCCAGGATATCTTTCTGTTAACTGGATTCACTGACACTAACACTGGGACCAGGATAAGCGGTCGCATGAAGCTGGTTATCAGCTGACAATCTTATTATTTAATTAATTTAATTAAGTTATTTAATTTTTCTAATTTTTCCTCTACATTTCCCCTGAAATGAAGGGATTGTGTTAAACATGCTTTAGTTCCTCACATTTTTCTGCATCTCTTTGTTCAACCCCCTGAATTAAAGCTGAAAGTCTGCACTTCAAACACATCTGAGTTGTTGCATTTAAAATTGATTTTAGTGTATGTACAGAACCAAAATCAGAAACTAAGTTCTCTCTGTCCAGATATTTATGGACCTAACTGTATAATCTCTACAGCACGTAAAAAATGCTGTAAATAAAGAAGTCTGTGAAAATGTGGCACTTAAGGTCAATTTAAACTGAAGTGATATAATCTTCTCCCCACAGTTTGAGTTTGTATTGTCTCAGCTGCAGACAGACTATGATATTAATATTATTAGTTATTAATATTATTAGTTATAAAGGACACCTTCCTGCCTTTAGTCTTATTCATGATGATTATTAGTCGTCTTCTAATGTCCACAAGTCTGTATGATGTGTTTCATAGTTTCTAACAAGCCTTTTAAACTTAAGTTACTGCATTGCTGAAACACCAACATCTGCTTATTGAACAAAACAAAAACAACCAAAAGTCCACACATCTGATTTCATTTTTATTTTAATAGACTTCCAAAGATTATACCAGATAACTGGCCTCAGAATATAATTGAATAAACATTTTTGAAAACGATAACCTAATCCTGTCTTGACAGGCTGAGCTCTTCAGTATCCACCAACAGCATCGTCATGCTGAGTCAGACGTTTCTGCTCCTGCTGGAAATACTCTTCCTCTTTCCACATTGTACCAAATGTTTTTAAATGTTAGTTTCAATTTAAAATGAAAGATTAAAAAAGTGTAACACATATAAACATCAGATAATTAAGACAAGCGAATGGTTCAGTTCCACATGTGCTCCGCTGACACATTAAACTTCAGTAAAATGATGCAGTTATGAAACAACTTTAATCTAAAACAAACTGATTTGCTCAGGAGCAAAAACAGTGAAGTCAGTGACTGTAAGTGAGTGAGCTGTGCTGGTGACTGGATATCAGATTTCCAGTCATTAGAGCAGATAAGTGGCAGAACTATATTACTGATTTAATTTAAATGCAAATAGCCCAAATCCTGATTAAAGCATCAGGTTCACTTATAAAGTATTCTGTAGTTATCTTAGTGTCCATCGCCCTTCCCAACATGGGAATAAAGCAGCTGTGAGAGAATTAAACATGAATGAATCAATGGTACGGAAGTGGAGGAAGCAAGAAGAATGAGCTGAGTAAAGTTTGACTCATGCGACATTTTTGTTTCGCTTAATGCGCCTTATAATCCAGTGAGCCTCATGGTCTGTAAAATATGGTGCATTTGCAAATTATGTGCACAATATTGGAACTAAACTATTTTATATTGACAAACAGCGGCCCGCATTAAACTGTGACTGTCACCAGGTAATGTGGGCGTGTTTGCTGAATAAGCAGCAGGTGTTAAACAGCTGACAGGTGAACAGGATGCATGCAGGTAAACTCGAGGGCCCTTCGAGCTGATCGGTGGTGTCGTGAGGAGAATTTCAGCTCATTATTCATGTTACAGAAACACAGAGGTACGAGACCAGGCAGAAGACTTTCTGATTATTTGTTTTTAGTTAAAATAATTCCATTGTTGTCTAGTGATGGTGTGGTAAAGCTCTGTGAATGTGTCCAATTTTTCCGGCTTTGTTGCTTCACCCAAAGGCAGATCACACAAAGTTTAACTGCTTATTATGAAGAACTGACATCTGCTGGTCATTTAATGTTCAGCAGCACTGCTGTGAGAATACCTGTAGGACACATACCAGTGGATATGTGAGCACATGCACAGCTGCAGGGCTAGAAGGGCCCAAATGAATTAAATAAATAGATTCTTAAATAATTAATTAAATGTGTTATTAATTGATTAATTACATTTATTTAAAAATCATTAAATTTTTAATTTATTGTAAATGTTGGAAATGAAATTATTTGGCATTAAATCAATGATGTATGTATTTAATAAGTATTTTGAACTTAGATTCCTGTCAACTCACAATCGACACAAACACAGTGAACACAAAGCTCCAGCTGTCTGACAACAACAGGACCACTGTATATACTATGGGCACCATGATGCCCATAGTATATACAGTATTCTGAAGAAGGTCTAAAATGTCACTGTGTGTGCGTGCATGTGTGTGTTTTATTTAGATGGATTTTTTTAAATTATTACTCATGATATAACATTGTGCAGACATGCCTGGTAAGGACATGAGGAGGAAACAGCAGGAGCTGTGTGAGGCTACTAAAGGCAGGGCTATAACATTTTCTGTCATCATTTTATTATAGATTAAGTGCAGGAGTTGTTAGGTGTGGATAATTAGATTATAGTTTATTGCAATAGCAAGTTGTGCCTTGTTCTCAGATAGACAGCAAGTGGAGAGTGATATATGAAATGATGGGAAGGAAGGAAGAAGAGAAGCAAAGAGTGATTCACAGGCAGAGCCTAAATTATTTCTCACAGTTTTTCGTTGCCTTATGGTTCCAAGCGCTGTCACCAATCTTTGCATTTTGTTATTATCTCATGACCCTTGTTTAATCAGCTACCATCTCTCCTATGGACTTTTTAATGTTTACAGTCTCAGATCAAAACAGCCCTGCCCTTCCCATATTAGATTCTTGATGAATGTGTGTTGTTATTATTCAGCCTGGTTCAATGTGCCCCTTTTTAACTTTGAGCACCCGCCCCTTTAAACCTGTCTGCACGTCCCTGGTGGCCAACCACCTGGCAGGGCCACACCCACCAGGCCTGAAGGTGCCTGTAAACAGGTGCTCTCAGAAACTCCGGCATCCACACACAAACACAGATATACAGTGGGGCAAAAAAGTATTTAGTCAGCCACCGATTGTGCAAGTTCCCCCACTTAAAATGATGACAGAGGTCAGTAATTTGCACCAGAGGTACACTTCAACTGTGAGAGACAGAATGTGAAAAAAAAATCCATGAATTCACATGGTAGGATTTGTAAAGAATTTATTCGTAAATTAGGGTGGAAAATAAGTATTTGGTCACTTCAAACAAGGAAAATCTCTGGCTCTCACAGACCTGTAACGTCTTCTGTAAGAAGCTTTTCTGTCCCCCACTCGTTACCTGTATGAATGGCACCTGTTTGAACTCATCATCTGTATAAAAGACACCTGTCCACAGCCTCAAACAGTCAGACTCCAAACTCCGCCATGACCAAGACCAAAGAGCTTTCGAAGGACACCAGGAAAAGTATTGTAGACCTGCACCAGACTGGGAAGAGTGAATCTACAATAGGCAAGCAGCTTGGTGTGAAAAAATCAACTGTGGGAGCAATCATCAGAAAATGGAAGACATACAAGACCACTGATAATCTCCCTCGATCTGGGGCTCCACGCAAGATCTCATCCCGTGGGGTCAAAATGATCATGAGAACAGTGAGCAAAGATCCCAGAACCACACGGGGGGACCTGGTGAATGACCTGCAGAGAGCTGGGACCAAAGTAACAAAGGTCACCATCAGTAACACACTACAACGGCAGGGAATCAAATCCCGCAGTGCCAGACGTGTTCCACTGCTGAAGCCAGTGCATGTCCAGGCCCGTCTGAAGTTTGCCAGAGAGCACATGGATGATACAGCAGAGGATTGGGAGAATTGGAAGGAATTGGAAAGAATTGTGGAGAACACAAGGTCCCTCAGGGTCTCATTGTAAATTTCGACGAAGCTCGCTGTGAACGTGAACTGTGAACTGTGAAGTGAGTGGGGGTTAATGCCCCACACTCTTTTCTGTCACTGCTTTGAATGCACAGACTGGTCTTAATGTTGATCTTTGTAATCTTCAGTGTTACGACCCGGCTCAAAAGCCGCAACATAAAAACAGAGATGAATAGCAGAGTGTGGGTGAGAAGAGGTTTCATCCTAAAATGGAAAACCAGGTTGGCTAAAATGGCTGGTGCTTCGATGGAAGGGCAGCACAGTCACCCAGCTGAAACACACTAAAGGGAGTTTGCTCAATTACACTGAACACCATCACTCACCCACTTAAAAGCAAAACAAACTGACATTCAGTCTCCACTAAAATGTCCAAAGATCCCGGACGAGCCACCACTTATGTTATGTATAGTGTGATTTGGCCATCTGAACATGCTACCTATATAAATCCCAGCAGGAAGCATGTTTTAATAGTGTGATTGGGTCATCTGAACAGGCTACCTATATAAATCCCAGCAGGAAGCATGTTTTAATAGTGTGATTGGGTCATCTGAACACGCTACCTATATAAATCCCAGCAGGAAGCATGTTTTAATAGTGTGATTGGGTCATCTGAACATGCTACCTATATAAATCCCAGCAGGAAGCATGTTTTAATAGTGTGATTGGGTCATCTGAACATGCTACCTATATAAATCCCAGCAGGAAGCATGTTTTAATAGTGTGATTGGGTCATCTGAACACGCTACCTATATAAATCCCAGCAGGAAGCATGTTTTAATAGTGTGATTGGGCCATCTGAACATGCTACCTATATAAATCCCAGCAGGAAGCATGTTTTAATAGTGTGATTGGGCCATCTAAACATGCTACCTATATAAATCCCAGCAGGAAGCATGTTTTAATAGTGTGATTGGGCCATCTGAACACGCTACCTATATAAATCCCAGCAGGAAGCATGTTTTAATAGTGTGATTGGGTCATCTGAACACGCTACCTATATAAATCCCAGCAGGAAGCATGTTTTAATAGTGTGATTGGGTCATCTGAACACGCTACCTATATAAATCCCAGCAGGAAGCATGTTTTAATAGTGTGATTGGGTCATCTGAACACGCTACCTATATAAATCCCAGCAGGAAGCATGTTTTAATAGTGTGATTGGGTCATCTGAACACGCTACCTATATAAATCCCAGCAGGAAGCATGTTTTAATAGTGTGATTGGGTCATCTGAACACGCTACCTATATAAATCCAAGCAGGAAGCATGTTTTAATAGTGTGATTGGGTCATCTGAACACGCTACCTATATAAATCCCAGCAGGAAGCATGTTTTAATAGTGTGATTGGGTCATCTGAACACGCTACCTATATAAATCCCAGCAGGAAGCATGTTTTAATAGTGTGATTGGGTCATCTGAACACGCTACCTATATAAATCCCAGCAGGAAGCATGTTTTAATAGTGTGACTGGGTCATCTGAACACGCTACCTATATAAATCCCAGCAGGAAGCATGTTTTAATAGTGTGATTGGGTCATCTGAACACGCTACCTATATAAATCCCAGCAGGAAGCATGTTTTAATAGTGTGATTGGGTCATCTGAACACGCTACCTATATAAATCCCAGCAGGAAGCATGTTTTAATAGTGTGACTGGGTCATCTGAACACGCTACCTATATAAATCCCAGCAGGAAGCATGTTTTAATAGTGTGATTGGGTCATCTGAACACGCTACCTATATAAATCCCAGCAGGAAGCATGTTTTAATAGTGTGATTGGGTCATCTGAACACGCTACCTATATAAATCCCAGCAGGAAGCATGTTTTAATAGTGTGATTGGGTCATCTGAACACGCTACCTATATAAATCCCAGCAGGAAGCATGTTTTAATAGTGTGATTGGGTCATCTGAACACGCTACCTATATAAATCCCAGCAGGAAGCATGTTTTAATAGTGTGATTGGGTCATCTGAACACGCTACCTATATAAATCCCAGCAGGAAGCATGTTTTAATAGTGTGATTGGGTCATCTGAACATGCTACCTATATAAATCCCAGCAGGAAGCATGTTTTAATAGTGTGATTGGGTCATCTGAACACGCTACCTATATAAATCCCAGCAGGAAGCATGTTTTAATAGTGTGATTTGGCCATCTGAACACGCTACCTATATAAATCCCAGCAGGAAGCATGTTTTAATAGTGTGATTGGGTCATCTGAACATGCTACCTATATAAATCCCAGCAGGAAGCATGTTTTAATAGTGTGATTGGGTCATCTGAACATGCTACCTATATAAATCCCAGCAGGAAGCATGTTTTAATAGTGTGATTGGGTCATCTGAACACGCTACCTATATAAATCCCAGCAGGAAGCATGTTTTAATAGTGTGATTGGGTCATCTGAACACGCTACCTATATAAATCCCAGCAGGAAGCATGTTTTAATAGTGTGATTGGGTCATCTGAACACCCTACCTATATAAATCCCAGCAGGAAGCATGTTTTAATAGTGTGATTTGGCCATCTGAACATGCTACCTATATAAATCCCAGCAGGAAGCATGTTTTAATAGTGTGATTGGGCCATCTGAACATGCTACCTATATAAATCCCAGCAGGAAGCATGTTTTAATAGTGTGATTGGGTCATCTGAACATGCTACCTATATAAATCCCAGCAGGAAGCATGTTTTAATAGTGTGATTTGGCCATCTGAACATGCTACCTATATAAATCCCAGCAGGAAGCATGTTTTAATAGTGTGATTGGGCCATCTGAACACGCTACCTATATAAATCCCAGCAGGAAGCATGTTTTAATAGTGTGATTGGGCCATCTGAACATGCTACCTATATAAATCCCAGCAGGAAGCATGTTTTAATAGTGTGATTGGGCCATCTGAACATGCTACCTATATAAATCCCAGCAGGAAGCATGTTTTAATAGTGTGATTGGGCCATCTGAACACGCTACCTATATAAATCCCAGCAGGAAGCATGTTTTAATAGTGTGATTGGGCCATCTGAACATGCTACCTATATAAATCCCAGCAGGAAGCATGTTTTAATAGTGTGATTGGGCCATCTGAACATGCTACCTATATAAATCCCAGCAGGAAGCATGTTTTAATAGTGTGATTGGGTCATCTGAACACGCTACCTATATAAATCCCAGCAGGAAGCATGTTTTAATAGTGTGATTGGGTCATCTGAACATGCTACCTATACAACGGAGCCATTAACCACGTAAGGTAGCATATTCTGATAAGTTAGCACGGATTGATAGACAAGACTATAAATTTACGCTACGGTAGGATGTTTTGACAGAACACCGGTTCTCGTCGCCAACATTTTTCTTTTGTTAAGCTTACTGTTATCAAGGCATGGTAAATGAACAGTAAACCTTGCCTGATGACTAATCTTCCCGTTTCCCTCTCATTGATTTATTTGGGTTGTCATGGCAGAAGTATTAAACGATGCCTTTTATTAGAACATAAGCATTTAAATGGAGCAATTGTATTTGAATTAGTTAAATATGAGTGGGCAACTCTGACCATGACAAGACTGCATTTGCTCTAAAGAATTAATAAAAAATTTAGACATATTGTTGTCATTATTTTTACTCTTCAATTTTATGTGTTTTTTTCTTTAAGATGGTATCAGAAGTTGCTCCTCCACCATGAAAAAAACCATCTGCATATATTCTCTCACTACATCCACGATTCTCCTCTGTGGTCTTCCTCATTCATCCTGTTTGGAGCTTAATGTTCAACATCCTTTATCTGTTAAAATTACAGAAGGAGAAGAAAGTAATCATCAGAGCAGGAATCATGATAAATGATAAATAGATTACCAGTACATACAAACATAACACTTGCATAATTTCTCTGATAACGCTGCATTGGATGGGTTTATTAACGGTGGGCTGAAATTGTACTACAGTCTGCTGGTGAGGAACTTTTTTGAGTGTTGAATAAAATGTCCTCCACAATCTGTATATGAATTGTCATTAAAACCACAGAGATTCTTACTTATAAAGGAAAGAAAAGTGGGACAAAGCCCATCAACATATAGTGTATATTTTCTGAAACATTACAAAGATGCAGGTAATTCTGGGTTCACCTGAATTACAGATTAGACTGGTGGACAAACAGAGATGTTGTGTACAACTGGTGACAGCATCAGTGACAACAAATTAATCAGCGAGGCTGGAAGCAGAATTAGGAGGCGTCAGAGTCAGCGAGGGTCAGAGATCGACGAACAAATTGCCCACCTTCATGGATAATGCATCCCCCTCAGAAGGATTCAAAATTAGGCCACGAAGAACAGTTCAGGAAACCTATTTTGTTTCGTCTGTGAAACTGTATAAATAAAATGTAAATTATGTTAAAGGCAAACACATTTGTAAGCCATAAGAAACAAACATGCTTTGCAATATACCTTCAAACATCTGTATAGATTTGATACATTATTTATTAACTGAATTTGCTAACATGTCTTACATAGTGAGTGTGTCACGGCTGCCGAGGCGAGCCGTGCGGAATAAATGAGGATCCAATCACAGGCAGTCGTGGAGAAGTGAAGGTGATTTATTGAACACAAAAAGAATGTGGACAAACAGCAAACGGGGCTCGAACTAAACTAAACTGGGAAACAACTAAACTACAGAGCACAATCCTGATTGAAAACGAGCAGAGGAGAATGACGATGAAAAGCAAGGAGAAGGCACGGTGGATACACTGAGTAATACAGACGAACCGGCAACATGCAGGAGAACACACAGGGCTTAAATACACACACACCAGTAATCAGGGGATGAGAGACAGGAGGGCAACACAGCTGGGAGAAATCAGAGCTGATGGGACAGGGGAAATGTAAACTGAACATACTCACATCAGACAGAGACCTTCACAATAAAACAGGAAACTCAGACACGGGGAACCAAACAAGACACAGATCTAAACAGACAGCTTCACAAACAGATGGGGTGACACCATAGACAGACAGAGACACAGACTCAAAGGCAGACCGAATATCACACATAGAACTCAAACAATAATAATAATCATCATCATCATAATAAACTAGAAAATGATAACTAAAAGCACTGGGTCACTGACCCAGGACCATGACAGAGTGTTTCTTTTACTGATGATATTTCAGTGATATGTATTTTTTATGACTAAATAATGCTCTATCGAACACCTGGCAATAACAGCAGGTGTGGCAATTTTGTAATTTGTTGTTTAAATTTGATATTATTGTAGGCAGTATATTTTCTTAGCCTTTGTCATACTCATGCTTAACCCTCTCAGGCTCAAATTAAGTTTTTGTTGCTAATGCACAAAAGAATACCTGCAGTGGTACTTCTGAGTAAAAAACTCATGAAATATGTATGTGGGGTGATCAGGTTGTTAGCTTTTAACTGTTGCATATCTGCAATGCCTGCCTTGAGAGGGTTAACAAAGCAATCTCAGAAACCGTACAGTAATCTTGGGTGTGTGGGGGTCACCCAGAGTCAGAATCTAGTGAGATATCAGTGTCACCTCTTACAGTTTTCCTGTAATCTGAGCTCAAATATGAGAAAATATAGAGTACAGTACAGTAAATTGGGTAAATTTTACTGTTAATTTTCTCTGAATCGTACAGTAATTTGGGCTGTGGATCACAGGGTGGAGTGGAAAAAGTGGAAAAGTGGAGATGAACCAAAACTGGGAGTGGATTGTGAAGTACAATAGTGTCAGGACCAGAGTTGGTCAAGTTACTTGAAAAAAGTAATCAGTAACTAATTACTGATTACTTCCCCCAAAAAGTAATCCTGTTACTTTACTGATTACTTATTTTCAAAAGTAATTAATTACTTAGTTACTTTTTAAAAACACGATTTACAACCTGAATAGGTGATAAAGCGATAGATCTTTCAGCCCAATTCTACTTTTTCTGCATAATTCATCATATAAAATGTAATCAAATGGAAAAGTCTCTCTTTTTAAAACTTGTTTAATTAGTTTTAATCTTTTAACTTTATGCATCAAGCAAAAATTGAATTATATGTAACATTCTCTGACTGGAAGAAATTTGTTTAATATTTAAACTTATTTTCTGCCCATTCCAGCACATAAAATAAAATATTTTTTGTGTTTACACTCACTCTTTCAAATAGATGCAAGTAAAACACAGCAGAAAATAAATAAAATCAAAGACTAGCGGTCCTTTGGCTCTATTTTCACCTGTAAAGCAGGAGTAGGGTAGGCGGAGGTTTACCCTGGTGCAGGTGTGCCGCGGTCAGTTGAAGAATCCGCGAGTTTCTCTGTGACTTTCCCATTACGTCGTAGCGCACTCGGTGCTTGCTTGGAAGTTTAGGGGGTTTTTTCGCCGTAAAAAGAAGTTTTCTTCCCACGCACAACGGACACTAATGTTTTTGTCACTTTTTATGGAATCAAACTCAAAGTAAGGTCAGTACTTCCACGCTTTAAACGCTGCACGCTCATACTCTCTCCCGCACTCGATATATTATCCATTGTTGATCTGCACACAGCTGTTGTCACGGACGTTGCACTTGCTTACGTCACTGTCATGAGACATTCTCGCAAAAAAATCACTGTTTTAGTAACGCAGCGTTCCTACGGGAAAGTAACGGTAATCTAATTATCGTTTTTGCAATAGTAATCCCTTACTTTACTTGTTACTTGAAAAAAGTAATCGGATTACAAGTAACGCGTTACTGCCCATCTCTGGTCAGGACACAAAAGACTGCATTTCTAAGCCAGTCGGCACCCGTACCGTAATATGCATAAGAATAGTGCAACAACATTTTAGGTGCGGCTGGCTTGACTGTGTGGTCGTAAGTGAGGGCTCAATTGACCACGGTCAAATATGGTGCTGGAGAAACAAACTACAGAGAACTTCGTAAAGAGAGTATTGAGTGCTTTGGCGATGTAAATGGACTGGTTCTTATATAGTACTCAAAGCACTTTAAAGAACTTGCCTCATTCAGGTGTACGCAAGCACTTTTCTCTGTAAGCACTTTCTGTGTAATGTTCACACACATTCGGAGAGCAACTCTGGGTTGGTATCTTGCCCAGGGATATTTGGCATGCAGACGGGGATTGAAGCACCTTCCTCTACTACCTGAGCAAAGCCACCCCATGTTCGTCTGTGCACAGATTTCTTTCAATACAGTATTATCACAATTGTGCAAAAATACAGGCATGAAAGCTTAAAGTGCGCGATCACAATAAAGGTGACGCTCAGAGACTGACTGAGTGATCTGAGAACTCATCAGCCCTCATCACTGCCTTCACTTACTTGCTGCTATGGGTGCAGGAATAACATAGTTATGCAGTTATCTGGGACTCTCCACCATTTGACCTTAGAACTGAAGAAGCTTCTCGGATGAGAGGTGAAACGTCTTCAAGTAACTTAAAGAAGTCCAGACGCTTTTCTTTACAAGCTCCTTTGACCAGTTATGCAGTTACTTTCTCAGTCTGCTAGAGCCTCCACTTGAACGCAAGAACCTTCATTTATCTTCTCAAACGGAATTCAAAATGTTTTTTTACAAATTGAAGGATTAAGATATAAATCGCAGAAGCATCGATCCACACATTCAAAGAAGAACAACCCAACAAACTCTTCATAAAACCCCAAGAGATATGAAAATCTTTATTTCTGTCTATTCTGTGTTGTTAATAACATCACATCTTCACATAGTAGCAAAAACATATTAAACAAACATTAATCTCAACATGCATACTGTACTTCAAGTTTCTCTCATGGAAAGGCCAGTGTTACTTTTATAGTATCCTTTCCATAAATATCATAAATATCTTTACCCATGTAGTGGAATTATTTTATTTTTTCATTTTAGTTAACAAGTATAATGTGACCACATTCACTTTTTATCAGGACAAGCTACACCACCACGGTGGTTAGCATACAATAACACTGCCTTGTTCTCAAAGCTTCTTGCTAACTGTACTTTTTTCTGAGATGTTCTCTTTAAGTAAGGATACTGAAAGTGTAAGCAGTGTATACGGTCACATCACGTGCTTAAGGTTGTGTTAGCACTGATAATTCCTTCACAGTTCTTTAAAGATGCTGAAGTCATCATATCAGCTGTAAATGCAGTGCTGCTGCTGTCCTTACGCTATACTTTCAAGCATCACACTTTCTTACTGGCCAGTTTATTTCCACTTTTTATGCTCTAGTATGGTGTGACTGAATGAAGTCAGCAAACCAAATTCTGTCCATCTGAGGATGAGAAGAAACTTGCATGAAATGGGAAGCATGAGATGAAGATGGCTCCTATGCTTTAGACGTGGCACTGTTTCTGCCATTGTAAGTACGCTAATGCTTGAAAGATCCATTAAAAGTCTGACACTTCACTCTTCAGCTGGAGCGTCCATCAAGTTTTACATTCCAGGTTTCCTCGTTGGGATTACGACTCAGACGATGATGTGAAAAATTAGTTATTACATTAAACCCATAAGATCAACACTGGCAAAAAAGCCGTGCACTTCACAGAGCAGCTTTCTATGGCCGAGCAGCTCCTGCAGGTGTAAGGTGTAGGTGTCACAGCACTCTGGTCCAAAGAGGTTATGTGCAGCATGCAGACAGAAAATGGCTTTACAGAATATGACTGAATGTTGAGGCACCAAAACACACTCAGTCTGCCCCTCAGTCTGATCAAGAAGAAAACCTGACTGAGCGCTTCATAACATCAGTACGATGATGTCCCAGAGGCCATGTTCAGGTTATTCTCCCGTCCACACTGAGCGGGCGGATCAGTGGAGTCTGCATTAGCTTTAACAGAAAGGTCTGATTTAAGCAGGTAAGCTGAATAGACAAGAAAAGCTAGAAAGCTTTATCAACTATAACCCCAGCGAGGACCTTGACAGGTGTCTTGTGTACAGGTGAAGGCTGGACAGTCAGCAGGATACCTTCCTAACATTTGTCATTCCCAGCATTGAACCGTTTCCTGGCACAGCCTCAGTGAAACAGAGCATCGTTTCCACCCCACAGTTACAGACAGGCTGTGCTTTTCTTTGGTAACACCGTCGAATGAGCCCCGTGTCCTCTCTCAGTAGCTGCTTTCGTGTCCTGTCAGGATGTACAGGCTGCTCAGTGCTGACGGGTCATCAGTCGGTGTGCTCTGAAGGATGATGTCTCTGCACATTGTCAGCAAATGAGAAGGAGATGAGTTGTAAAGGAGAGCCAGAGAAAGGCAGTACTAACCTAAAGCCAGTGCCTCCACCTGCTTCTACTCCTCCCACCTCTAGTACTAACACTACTCTACTGATACTACAACCACTGTAGTTTGACTTTAATGCTACACACTGGTACAGTACTGGTACACTTACTGGAGTTTTACTCCTGTTCCTGCTCATCACCACGCCTACTACTTTTTTAAACTTTATGATAAGTGTGAACATTTACACACCAGCATACAAACAAGTTTAAAGTAGAAAAAAGGAAGCAAAGAGCTGAGAAATACATAAAACATAACACAGAAGAAAAAGAAACCTTTGCAGGGATTCCTTCTACACCCAGTTTGAGTAAAAACTAACTGAAACACAAGGAAAGAAGATAAGATCCACTAAATAAGGGTTGTATAATAATACTTAGTACTGGCAGCCACCAGCGCTAAGCCTCAGCCTCCCAGTAGACACACCTATGGTACCGATTTAAAATCCTACATGTCTTTTTTCTCAGGTTATCACGTTCACAAACTTTGGTGTCCACGCTATTTGCCTGCCAGGCTGACAATGATTTAGATCACAGAAACATTTTTAAGCTGTTATTCCTGGTTTCACAGTGGAAAACTCCGGGTAACGTCCATTATCTTTGCTCCTGTATAAGACTTTCCTGAATGCTGAGGTTTGGTCTTCCACATGAAATTCAGTACTTTTGTTTCAGTTTCATTAATGATGCATTGATTTTGGACATCGATGTAATACATATGTGATACACGACAGTCTTTGAGTCCGTCCTTCTCATATATAATCCCACTGTTTTTGCACTTCAGATGATTCCAGTAATGACTGATTTAAAAAAGAAAAGTGAAATATTTCTAATGAACTCACCACGATTCTTATTACAAACTTCATTAAGAGCTGCTGGATCAACAGGGGTGTCCTGGATTTGTTAGTAATATAATATAGTAATATATTATTATTAGTTTTAATTATTTAGTCAAAAATCAATTCCAGACTGCTCTGAGCAACATGCTGCAGCGAGAGTCCTGACAGGGACTAGAAACAGAACATTTATTGGCTCCCTGTTTTATCCAGAATAAAAGATTCAAAATCCTCACATAAAAGGTTTTGAATAATCAGCCCCTGTCTTATCTTAATGACCTTATAGTACCATATCACCCCATTAGAGCACTTCGTTCCAAGTATTTAAAAGTAAAATGGGAGCCAGACCCTTCGGTTTCCAGGCCCCTCTTGGTAAATGGTAAATGGACCGGTTCTTATATAGTGCAGCGTTCGATACTGTTGATCATAATATCCTATTAGAGCGATTAGAACATGCTGTAGGTATTACAAGTACTGCGCTGCAGTGGTTTGTATCATATCTATCTAATAGACTCCAATTCGTGCATGTAAATGGAGAGTCCTCTTCACACACTGAGGTTAATTATGGAGTTCCACAGGGTTCAGTGCTAGGACCAATTCTGTTTACATTATACATGCTTCCCTTAGGCAGTATCATTAGAAGACATAGCATACATTTTCACTGCTATGCAGATGACACCCAGCTCTATCTGTCCATGAAGCCAGATAACACACACCAATTAGTTAAACTGCAGGAATGTCTTAAAGACATAAAGACCTGGATGGCCGCTAACTTTCTGCTTCTTAATTCAGATAAAACTGAGGTTATTGTACTCGGCCCTGAAAATCTTAGAAATATGGTATCTAATCAGATTCTTACTCTGGATGGCATTACCTTGGCCTCCAGTAACGCGGTGAGGAACCTTGGAGTCATTTTTGACCAGGACATGTCCTTCAACGCACATATTAAACAAATATGTAAGACTGCTTTCTTCCATTTGCGCAACATCTCTAAAATTAGAAATATCCTGTCTCAGAGTGACGCTGAAAAACTAGTTCATGCATTTATTACTTCCAGGCTGGACTACTGTAATTCATTATTATCAGGATGTCCAAAAAACTCACTGAAAAGCCTTCAGCTAATCCAAAATGCTGCAGCAAGAGTCCTGACAGGGACTAGAAAGAGAGAGCATATTTCTCCTGTTTTGGCTTCCCTTCATTGGCTTCCTGTTAAATCCAGAATTGAATTCAAAATCCTGCTCCTCACATACAAGGTCTTAAATAATCAGGCCCCATCTTATCTTAATGACCTTGTAGTACCATATCACCCTATTAGAGCGCTCCGCTCTCGCTCTGCAGGCCTACTTGTTGTTCCTAGAGTATTTAAAAGTAGAATGGGAGGGAGAGCCTTCAGTTTTCAGGCCCCTCTTCTGTGGAACCAGCTTCCAGTTTGGATTCGGGAGACAGACACTATCTCTACTTTTAAGATTAGGCTTAAAACTTTCCTTTTTTCTAAAGCATATAGTTAGGGCTGGACCAGGTGACCCTGAATCCTCCCTTTGTTATGCTGCAATAGATGTAGGCTGCCGGGGGATTCCCATGATGCATTGAGTTTTTCCTTTCCAGTCACCTTTCTCACTCACTATGTATTAATAGACCTCTCTGCATTGAATCATATCTGTTATTAACCTCTGTCTCTCTTCCACAGCATGTCTTTATCCTGTCTTCCTTCTCTCACCCCAACCGGTCGCAGCAGATGGCCGCCCCTCCCTGAGCCTGGTTCTGCCGGAGGTTTCTTCCTGTTAAAAGGGAGTTTTTCCTTCCCACTGTCGCCAAAGTGCTTGCTCATAGGGGGTCATATGATTGTTGGGTTTTTCTCTGTATCTATGAAGCGCCTTGAGGTGACTTTTGTTGTGATTTGGCGCTATATAAATAAAATTGAATTGAATAGTGGTTTTCTACTCTGAGCACTCAAAGCTTGCCTCATTCACCCGTTCACACCCATTCATACTCTGACGGATGCACCGAAGAGCAACTTTCATGCAGGATATCTGGCATGTAGACGGGGAGTAGGTGACCTGCTCCCCCACCTGAACTACAGCCACCACTTCTGTGGAACCAGCTTCCAGTTTGGGTTTGGGAGACAGACACCCTCTCTACTTTTAACATTAGGCTTCAAACTTTCCTTTCTTCCCTGAATCCTCCCTTAGTTAGCCTAAGTCTAGGCTGCTGGCGGGTTCCCGTGATGCACCAAGTGTTTCTTCTTCAGTCGCCCTTTTCACTCACTATCTATTTAAACACCTCTCTGCATTCAATCATTAGTTGAGAATATTCTCTGGCTCTCTTCCCCAGATTGTCTTTGTCCCGTCTTCCTCCTCTCACCCCCCCAACCAATCGCAGCAGATGCCCGCCCCTCCCCCAGCCTGGTTCAGGTTTTCACCTGCTAAAAGGGAGTTTTTCACCTTTGTGCACCATAATTGCAGGGCCTTTACCTTACAATATACAGTGTCTTGAAGTGACTATTGTTGTGATTTGGTACTAGCATAAAGAAAATTAGCACTAAGGAAAGTAGTTTTCTGTACAAAGTGTCAGGTAGACGGTAGTTGATAACTTTAATGGCTGTTTTTCTTTGGAGGGCTGCATGCAAACACATAGGCTGCATTTCCTAAATCCTTGGATCTGAGTAACCAACAGAACAAACACTCTAGTGTGACTCCTGCTTTAATGCTACCATTAATGCTAGCAGTATTCATGCTACTTCCACATGCTACTCTGAAAATCACTTCCAGGTCTATTAACAATAGTATCAAGAAAAATACTATCCTGATTACTTCTGATGTACTAGGATTACTAGTTTCTCACAGTGATTGATAGCTCTTGTCAGCATACAGTTAACATACCTGTTTGTTCCCAGAACTCTGAACACACGACTCTCATCTGTAATTTCTTGTGTTACCTGCACATAAAGTGAAAATTCACATGTGTAATGACTTAGAACTAATATGATAAGCACATGATACGAGCTCAGCCAACGTTGGATGAATTTACTAGTTCATCACCTCATCTGAAACTCCTCCCTTTGAGGCCATGCTTCCAGAACGCCAGCACACTATCCTGCAAGCAGACTGACAGAACAGGAGGTGTCACTCAGCTTTCAGGACACACATCAGCTCTCATTCACTTTGTCACATCATCATTTCTACCTAGTGTTTCAATGGGGAAGTCAAAGACTATTTCTGCAGCCAGCTGTCTGGATGGAAGTCCTTGCAGGTTCACGATCTTTACAGTTCCTGTCCAAACAGTACACAGATTGAGAATGAGCATGAAAGACATTTGAAGGATTCACAATATGCGAGGGGACTTACTTTCCAAGGTGATGAGAACAGTGTCTCGGTCCAGCTGGGTTACCTGCACGACTCTGAGTGCTCCACTATCTCCTGATGCACGGAAAGAAGGAAGCTTGTTGCAACAAGTTGAAGCTTGAAGCTTCAGGAAGTCAGCAGAGACACGCAGAAACGGTCCTACCTGGCACTGGAACAGGAGCGCCGTTCAGCTCTATAATATCAAACCTGAGCTGTTGGCCGGTTGGTGGTTTATCATTACTACAGTCTCTCACTCCAACACACAGCTGAGAAGAGAATCTGGGAGTCTGATGGCGAGTTGCTGTGAAACAGTCACCAAGGAAAACAAAAAAAACTAAATAAATTCTCATGGATGGTTAAGTGATGCTTGTTAAACCTGAGCTGAACCTGTTCATACAACCGTCAAAAACAGCACAACAGAATTCTTGTATGATTATTAAATCTTGAGATTAAAGATAAACCGATGCCATCCACCCATCCATCCATCCATCCATCCATCCATCCATCCATCCATCCGTCCAGCCGTCCATCCATTCATCCATCCATCCATCCATCCATCCATCCATCCATCCATCCATCCATCCATCCATCCATCCATTCAATTCAATTCAATTCAATTCAATTTTATTTATATAGCGCCAAATCACAACAAAAGTCGCCTCAAGGCGCTTCATCCATCCATCCACCCGTCCATCTGTTCGTCCAAACATCCACCCACCCGTCCATCCATCCATCCATCCATCCATCCATCCATCCATCCATCCATCCATCCATCCGTCCATCCATCCATCCATCCATCCATCCATCCATCCACCCGTCCACCCATCCACCCACCCATCCCTCCATCCATCCATCCATCCATCCATCCATCCATCCAGCCGTCCATCCATCCATCCACCCGTCCATCCATCCATCCATCCATCCATCCACCCGTCGATCCATCCTTCCATCCATCCATCCATCCATCCATCCATCCATCCCCTAACTGCACGTCTTTGGACTGATGCCACTTTTCCATAATGTTGTGGCACAGGCGTGTTTCTCCAAGCAGCACTGTGTTAGGACTGCAGACAGGCTTAACACAGAGCTCTGTTCTCACAGTACATACATTATCGTTATGAAATGTGCGAGACATTCACAAAAAAACTGTCAATTATCTGTGCTATGTGATCTAATGGTGCATGCTGGCGTTGAACTGTGTGCTGATAACACTGTTCCTGTAGCACAGAAAACACATGGTAACCATTCAGTTACACGAGCTTGGACCCAGAGAAGGTGCTGTTGGTGTTTTTGGACGGCGTTTATACAACGTTTCTTTTATTTAGTCTCTAAAATCTTGTTGGGCTTGAATAAAAAGTATGCATATGTTATTAAAAAAAAATCAATTACATTCTTCAGCTTCAGATTTTGATATGCTGTCTGTCTACTTTTATGTAATCCAGGTCTAATGGCTGGTTTGCATTGTGGAAATAGGGTTAGAGTTAGAAAGGAAGACATTTATTCAGGTGGCAAGTTCGACATATCTGTACAAACCTTTAGATGCATGAACTTTTGAAGAGGCTCATACCACAAGAGTAAAACCAGGCCAGATGGGACAGCCCCGCACAGATATGTACTATCTGTGTATGGGTTTCTTGCTGAAACAGAGAGAGCAGGACTAAGTGTCTGCAGTTGTTCTCCGTGAACAAACAGACTGACCAGAGTAACTCGGCATTGCTTACCTACACTGCACCTCCTACAACCTTTAGTGTCAGGAATCTTTACAGATATGGTAAACTTTCTGTGGCCAACAGAGAATATCCAGGTCAGAACAAGCAGACAAAATTGGGTTTACAGTATCCTCCTTCCTCAAAATCAGGTGGTAGCATCATACATGACATTATTAACACTGCTGCACCTACAGCTCCTGTTTCCCTGCATCTGTGATGGCGTGTCGTACCTGAGACCGATCCGCTCAGTGAGGCGGTTGGTGCTGAGCGACAGGCTGCTGTGTTTCTTGTGCAGATGTCCTTTCTGTTCAAACAGAGCTGGCAGGCTGTGCGAGTAAAGCTGGGCCGACTTGCCTGCAGGATGGAGCCTTTTTAGAGCAGCATATTATCGAGTGGACACAATGTTCTCCATTTGTGTCACGCTGTTTGTTACCTGATACGGACATCAGCACATTGTTCATAACATATAGCCATATACATCGCTGAGGGAGGAGCTGTGGGGAAAAGACAAGCAGTTCACTGAGACTTCAAACATCCAGCTTCAGTCATCAGACTGTTCCAGAAACATCATTTCCTGGTTTTCAGTGCTCCTCCTTTCATCAGGAGCTGCACTCCTTACTCAGGTTTTTCAGGGTGATGCGATTAATGACTTGCACTTTTTTGTTATTACTTGCATTTTTACACAATGCTCTTCTACTCTGACTGACACTTTCAACTACCAGCTTGACCGCGCATCACTCTTTTCTACCTCAAAACGACCAGTTACACATGTCTGCATGAATTCTGCACGCACGTTTGCACTACAAGCTGCACACAAACACGTGCGCACATCCATGATTTACTCCAAACCTAACTTAACCTTCGGCGCTTTTTAACTTTCAACCCCTTCAGTGGAAACATTGGGAGAAGTTTGCCAGTGTGGTATTATAATATTATTTTATGCCACGTTAGACCCCTAATTGAAGATTGTGAATTATTATGTAGTTTTAGTTTGCATTATTCTCCTGAATTAGAAGAAGGTGATAACTATTGCATTTGTTAAACTGATTTGCATTACATTAGACTGCTGATTTATTGTGAATGAATGATATTGTTTCATGATGCATTATACTGCTGAGTTATAAGAAATACTGTTCGCAGAAAGTCATCGCCTTATTTGTCTGATTAGAAGAGAACAGAACATGCTGGAGTTTTCTGCCCCATCTCAGCAGGAGCAGATAAACAGGGAGCCAAGGTCGTAGCTTAGGCGCCGTGTGAGAGAAAGCATGTGAATGTTTAGGCTTTTATGATAAGGTGGGGGCCACTAGAGGCTATAAGAGTTTGATCAATGCTCCACCATTTTGAGATCTGATGCTGTCTGCGTACGGTGTCCATCTCCCACGCGTGTGATCATTAAAATCATCGTTTGACTCAACCCGGTCGGACCAGTGTTGTTATTGTGGTTTTTCCTCTTGTATCCATCCCCAATATTTGAATCCGTAACACCATCAAACTCGTCGTTGGAGGGGAGAGGGAGGGGAAACAGGAGGACAAAGGATGGCGGGAACAACTGAGCTGTAGTGCTTTTTTTTTTCAACTGTGCAATATTTGCAATATTGTTTTATATTCGACCTTTTTTGTGGGGCAAATAATATTGACACCAGTCATTTTGTGTTTTTCTGAAATTATTCTGTTATTGTGTACAAAATATTTAAAAAATTCAGCTATATATGTTGATGCATGCTTTTATTACCAGTCGCATTGATTGCTGTAACGCCCTGCTCTCTGGTCTCCCCAAAAAGAATATATCACCCTTACAACTTTTACAAAACTGCAGCTCGTGTGCTGACGAAGACCAGAGGGTGGGCCCACAGTACACCGGTTTTAGAATCGCTGCATTGGCTCCCCGTGTATTTCAGGATCGATTTTAAAGTTCTTTTATTGGTTTTTAAATGTCTTAATGGTCTGCTTCTCTCAATGACTATCGCCCTGTAGCCCTCACCTCAGTAGTGATGAAGTGCTTTGAACGCCTGGTCAGAGACTTCATCATTTCTTCACTACCAGACACACTGGACCCACTACAGTTCGCTTACCGTCCAAATCGTTCCACAGACGATGCCATCTCTCATCTCCTCCACACATCAGTCACTCACTTGGACACTAGAAGGGGGAATTATGTTAAAATGCTCTTCATAGACTACAGCTCTGCATTTAATACCATAATTCCCTCCACACTCACCACCAAGCTGGAGCATCTGGGACTCAGCTCATCTATGTGTCAGTGGATCTCCAACTTCCTAACTGGCAGACCACAGGCAGTAAGGATGGGCGGACATGTCTCAGCCTCCACCACTCTCAGCACTGGAGCCCCCCAGGGGTGTGTTCTGAGCCCCCTGCTGTACTCTCTGTACACATATGACTGTGTGGCCACTACCAGCTCCACCACCATCATCAAGTTTGCTGACGACACCGTCGTGGTGGGCCTGATCTCTGATAACAACGAGACGGCCTACCTGAAGGAGATTAGGAATCTGGAGAACTGGTGCCAGAGGAACAACCTCCTTCTAAACGTCAGTAAGACAAAGGAGCTGATAGTGGACTTCAGCACTAAGCAGGAGAGGAACTACCAGACCCCTGTCATCAACGAGTGCCCAGTGGAGAGAGTGGACAGCTTCAAATACCTCAGAGTTCACATCACGCAGGACCTGTCATGGTCCTGTCACATCAACACCGTGGTGAAAAAGGCCCGACAGCGTCTCTACCACCTCAGACGCTTGAGAGACTTCCAACTGCCCTCCAAGGTGCTCAGGAACTTTTACTCCTGCACCATAGAGAGCATCCTGACGGGAAACATCTTAACCTGGTTCGGGAACAGCACCATGCAGGACAGACGAGCTCTACAGAGGGTTGTGCGGTCAGCTGAGCGCACCATCCGCTCCGAGCTCCCTGACCTGCACTCAATCTACAGCAGGCGGTGCTGGACCAAGGCCAGGAAGATTGTGAAGGACCTCAGCCATCCCAACAACAGACTGTTCTCTCTGCTGAGGTCAGGAAAGCGATTCCGCTCCCTGAAGACCAACACAGAGAGACTGAGGAGGAGCTTCTTCCCGCAGGCGATACGGTCTCTCAATCACACCACCACACAGTACTGACCCACACATATGGTTCTTACACACACACTGGACTTTCTGGACATTGTTTTCACTTCATCACTTAAATCACTTTAAGCATATTTGCACTGCACAAGACATAATGTGGATTGCACAACACTGGTCACTATATTCTTCATTTCCAGTTAATACTTGTACAGCTGCTGTTATTGTGTATATATTTATTTATTTATATTTCTTCATACATTCTTATATAGTTCTATATTGTGTATTTTGTTGTACAGTTATTTTATTTTCAACTTTAATTTATATATTTTATGTTATTCTCCCAGTTAAATTTACCCTTCATTCTAATTTGTGTTGTACAGTTATTTCATTTTTAACCTTAATTTATATCTTATTCCCTCCTAGTTAAATTTACCCTTTTTAATTTTTCCTATTTATTTCCTATTTATTTCCTTTTTTTTTTTTCTTTAGGTCACGAGCAGTTGTCCAAGCATTTCACTGCATATCGTACTGTGTACGACTGTGTGCGTGAAAAATAAAATTTGAATTTGAATTTGATTTGGGCCGTCTTATCTCTCAGATCTGCTTTTACCATATGAACCCTCGCGGACCTTGAGGTCCTCTGGTACTGGCCTTTTGACTGTTCCCAAAGACAGCACACATACTCACGGAGAGGCAGCTTTTCAGTGGTATGGTCCTCGTCTGTGGAACAGCCTGCCGGAGGAGCTCAGGGCCGCAGAGAACGTACATGTTTTTAAGAACAGGCTCAAGACCACCTTTTTAATTTATCTTTCACCTAACGTTTATTTATTTTATGCTTATTTATTCTATCCTGTTATTCTATTTATTAATTTAGGTTTTACCTAATATTTATTGATTTTATTCTTACTCATTTTTTATCTTCTTACTATTTCTATTGTATCCCGTTCTTATTTACTTTATCTTTTTACCCTGTATATATCCTATTGTGACATATCTCCAGTGTTTCTCTGCACCGGGGCTGTGATCGACCGTGGCTGCTGGGGCTCTGGGGGTCCTCTCAGCCTGGCTGGGGGGGGGGGGATATGGGTGCATTCATGATTGTTTATGTTAATGAGAGTGTGGGGGGTTAGTTGGAGGGCGGGGTGGGGTGCTTTTAACCATGTAAAGCACTTTGTGCTACTTTTTTTGTATGAAAAGTGCTTTATAAATAAAGATTGATTGATTGATTGATTAATTTCCCAGCTTTGGTCATTATATACAGTATTTTGGAGACAGAGAGTTACAGACTCTCTCCCAGACCACGGACTCATAATACAAGTCAGAGCTTTATAAAAAAAAAAAAGTTGTGTTTTCTAAATTGGAGTTCAAGTTATTTGTACTTCCAATAGTGTTAACATACTACACAGGTCATGAACAAGATTTCTTTTACATTTTCATTGTAAATGGGCTGAAGCAGTTAATTAAAAGTAGTCTAACATAAATGTAAACGCTGTAATTTGATTATTTTAATAAACCATGAAACTTGGATGGATTCGATGCCGGCGTGACCACAGTGCACACGTCTGCTGTCGCTCACAGTGGTCCAAGGAACCGCTCAGGGAGTTTGTGTGTTCGCTCAGACACCTGAAAAATTAGAGGGAACATTGGGCCTCTGACATTCAGTACCCAGTTATTAAAATGTTAAGTGTAAATCATCCGCAGCCCACAATAGCAGCTGAATTTACTACGATTTCAGATCTTTTTACACGTCAATAAGAAACCACCGATGTGTAAAACAGGCTGACAACAGGCTGACAACAGGCTGACAACAGAATGACGTAAACCACACTGCTGCAACTGTGCAGCTCTCAGGTTTTATCTATTGTTTCTCTGTGTGGCCAGCAGGGGGAGGTGTTTTTTTTTTTTTTTTTAAATATTAATGAAAACATTTTTCATGAAAGTTGCAAATTTGTTATCTGTTTTTATGACATTTTTCACTGTGGATTACAACAACATCAACATTAGAAAATGAAATACATTTATAGTAGGTGATCATTAATCACTATTATTGGCACTATTAAAGGGCCCCAAAAATCAAACTTTGCTTAGGGCACCACGGAGGGCCAACCCTTTTTACACTTCAACGATTGTACACAAAATACAATCATCCATCCTTCTATCTATTTATTTTTGTCCACTTATATAATTCAGCATCACAGGGAAGCTGGATCCCAGTTGTTTTTCACAGAGGGCCAAGCAGTGGAGGGAGCTGCCGACCTCCCAGCAATACATGTAAAAGCTTTATTTTATGCTGACTCTGGTCATCTTTATCTATCATAAAAATTTGCTTCACGATCTGAAACACGTAAGTGTGGCAAATATGCAAATAGCTAAGAAATCAGGATGGGGTAAATCGTTTCTCACTGCACTTCTGTTAGGCGACTGAATAAAAACACAAAGTCAGCAGTCTGGCTATGAATGTCTTTAATGTTTCCAAGATCAGAATCACATCAGGGTGTACAACCTCACCCCTGGCGCCGTTGCCCACCTCTCAATTTTAAATACACGTATACATTGAGGGCTACCAGGAGGGGCTATGCGCTTACCTGCTGCTGAGTAATTGCATATGAGAGCATGAGGGTGGGAATGGATGTTTGTATCTGTGTGTGCCTGTTTGTCTGTGTCCATATGTCAGGTCGGGTATCAGACGCCACCTCTCTGGGGACATCTCAGGCCCTCCAAGGTATGGAGGCCTATCTCCCCCCACCACTCCCCCTGCCAGTGGCAGACGCCTTCAGACATCGGTGCATTGGTGGTTCTTTGTGTCTGGGGATGGGCGTCCAGGTACTGCTTGTCGGGGCCTGGAGCCTGGGGCTCGGTCACTCTGGCACAGCTGGCTGCCGGCGGAGCTCACGGGCACGTCACGTTTAAATCATGCTTTTTATCCGTTTTTGTTTTTTAATGTTCTGTAAAGAACTTGGGATCACCTTGTTGTTGAATTGTGCGATATAAATAAACTTGCCTTGCATTTTGGCTGCTACCTCAAAGCACACTGTGCGCTGTCGATCTTACGTGCTGCACAATAATATTCAATATTTAGTATTTACAGTTATATTCACATAGATCATCGCGGTGATGTTGTTTATTATATTGCTCTCTTTTGTTTGCTTCTTTTCTCTTTTTTCTTTCTCAACAGGTGATCCAGGTGATTGATAGATGGATTTTTTGTCTGTTTGTTTTGTTGGCTTGGACAACTTCCTACCAGACCCGTGGAAGTGGAAGCTTCAGTGAAGAAAGATTCCTGCTCCCAGCCGTTCATTGGCTCGGCATTTTAAACCCCTAAAGGGTCACCTGGCCTGTAAATAAACAGGGCCAATAAAAAAAATCACAAGAATAATACAAAAACTTCAGCCAGTTTATCTTAATACATTAAGTTATTCTTGTGTACACAGTAATTCATAAATAAATAATGTATATTATCAATAAAGATTGATCTAAACAGTTTAACTGTTATGTGCAGATAAAGGTTGCATAGCTTTAAAACATTTGCTATCCAGCAAATATCAGTCAAACTCAACACAAAAGGAAACACAACAATGGTTCAAATTGTTTGGACCGGTGATCCAAATCAACTGGTGTTGGTCAAACAGATGTGTGGTAGACTTACTTTGAAGGAGCTGCTACCGACAAACCAGCAAATAAACACCAAATATTTCATCTGTGACATTTGTGAGGTTTCCTCAAACACACAATACATTTGTAACTTTTAATTTTTTCTGTTTTTGTGTCTTGCAAATAAACCTTTAAACTGATTTGAAATGATGTTATGCATTTATTTTTGGCCCTTATCTACGGTGGCCCTGAGAGGCCAAATGGACTGCAACTTAAGAAAACACCAGCAATAAAAAAAAACGCTGCAAAAGCACAAAAAACACAACTGAAATAGGAAAAAAGAAAACACAAATACAAAAAACGAAAACACAAATAGGAAAAAACGAAAACACAAATAGGAAAAAAGAAAACAGAACTGTTTCTGGGGAGACAATAGTAATTAGTAATAAACAGAGCCAGTGTGACTAAGTGGAGCTTGTGAGAGTGAGTGGATTGAAGAAAGTGAGGGACTCAGATGTGTCAGTTGGTTTGTCTTTGTTTGTGAGTGTGGAGGAGAGTTAGATTGGGTTGGTTTTAAAGCTAAGTTAAGAATATTCTGAATTTCAATTCATTTTTATTTACATAGCACCAAATCACAACAACAGTCGCCTCAAGGCGCTTTATATTGTACAGTTTAATTTCCAAAACTTGCATATGATCTTCAGTTTGCAGCTGGACTATCACATAGCAGCTGGAGCAGTCTCACATGGAGGCCAGTCCACTGCTGCCACCTGTGGCCAAGTGCCATAGCCTACTACTAGATGAACTTGTGACACACATCTGCAGCAGAGGCTGAGTGGCTGCTCTCACACCTGGAGCATCCAAATCGACCCACAAACACGCTGAAAGATGCAATGCCATCAATGTGGATTGTCAAGACTGAGAGACCTCTTCCCTCTGACCCCTCCCCAAACCCTCAAACCCTCCTACCCACCTCGACATACAAACTCTGTGTGGCTTCACGTGTTCTGTTGATGTTTACATGATCGAAATAACTTGAATACAAACACAAACAAACAAAGAGGAAGACCGCACCGGAAGGAAACAACTACAAGTCCCAGCATCCTCTGTGTTTAGGGAGCAGTAGTGAAAGTGAAAGTATTGAGCCTCCGTTCAGAGCAGCAGGAGGAGGAAGGTGGAGCTGAGGCAGGTGAGTGTTTACATGAATATGTTTCTTCTTATGACATAAAATAATTCCACGCTGTTCGTGTCTGTGGGTGAAATGTGAGGCCGGTCGGCTCCTCTGAGCGCTGGTTTCCTGTAAGTAGAGAGGAAGTGAGTTTAGCTGAGCCTCCGTTTAGTGTGAGAGAGCAGGAGGAGAGTGAGAGCTGTGCTGAGGCAGGGTGAGTGTTAACACCGCTCTGACATTACTGTGTCTCTGTGGCGGGAACAACAGGCTCCGTCAGTGGAGGCAAAAATAATCAGACTTTGGTTTTTCAAAGGAAACAACTTTATGTCGGAAGTTCCCGCACGCTCATTGGATAACGATGTGTCAATCTCGAGCTATTAGCCAATGAGCGTGCGGATTCACAGAAAGACCCGCCTTTATCACGGGACTTTAAAAACTACAATGGCGACAGAAACTCCGTGAGTGGAGTTCAGGGTGACGTTATGAAACTGTGACGTTTGAGCCACTTCCTGTTCTCAGTCCCAGCGTCCTGATCACCGAGGTTTCTGTTGCTCTGATATCTGATATTGATTATATTGGTAAACAGGCTGTAGCATAAACATCAAACACAGCTGAAGCAGTTTTTGGATGGTTGGCTTCAAATGATCCGTCGGTTTGAAAAGTAAAAACAATTAAAAAATCATATGCAAGCTGATGCAGGGTGAGTGTTAACACCAGGACTTTAGAGGGAAGAAGAGTCACAGCTCAGCATGTTGTTGACGGGTTGTTGTTCAATCGGGGGAAGACATCTGAATCATTGCAGGGGGAATGGCTTTCACAACTTTAATGAATTTACTCTGAGTACATGATATGCCATAATTATCTATGAGTTTGTTATATGTTAACACATTTCCGTCATTGTCTAAAAGGTGTAAAACCGTCCAAATGCCATGATCCATCCAATCCTTATAAAAGATGGATTTTCTTTTATCGTATACATCTGTTGTTCCAAATCGAATTTGTATGTGGAGAAAAAATATGCTTGTGTATCATTTTCCAGTACTGGAGAACCTGTTTGTGAAAATTGGATAATTTAATTTGGAAATTTCAAAGTCGCACTTTATAAGAAATTCAATGCCACCCAGCTTCTCCAAAATTACTTTGGGAAAATAAAACCAAATACTGTTTGAATTATTTATGAAAGATTGCAACCATTTGAGTTTGATGGAACCATCATTGCTTCAAAATCAATCGCATTCAAACCTCCTTCTTCAAATGACTTCACTATATCATTCTTCCTAACATAATGTTGCTTGTTTCTCCAAATGTAATTGAAATTAATTTGATTTATATTATTGATTAGACTATTGGAAACATATAAACATTGTGATGGATAAATCAATCCAGAGATACCTTCTGTTTTAGTAAGCAAGACACGTCCAAAGATGGAGAGGTGTCTTTGTAGCCTGTAATCTTTTTGATTTCTGGGTAATTTGCTCAAAATGTAGATTTTCTCTATTATTTGTGTTCTTTGACATTATAATACCCAAATATTTAATGTCAGTTTTAACAGCTATGTTAAGAGAGCTACTAGGTCACAATCATGAATAGTTAATAATTTGCATTTTCTAATATTCAGGTACAAACCAGAAGCCTTTGAGAAAAGTGAAATTTCATTCATGTTCTATAAAAACTGACGATTCCTCGTCTAACATTAAAGCGTTTAGATGTTCCAAAAGGTAAAGAAACAGAACTATTGAGTCAGAGTATAATAAAGAAATTAAATCTATGAAGTTTTGTTTACCAAAACCAAAATAGGGTAGAGCTTTTAAAATAAAAGGATGTTCGACCGTATCAAATGCCTTATAAAAGTCTAAAAAAAGAATCACACCATCATCTTCAATTAAGTGATTAGAATCCAGTAGATCTACAACCAATCTAATATTATTGGTCGTAGATTATCGATTAGTCTTTTATCTTTACCAGGTTTGGGAATAAGGGAGATAAGACCCTGTTTCATTGTCGTTGCTAACATTTCATTACTAATGATTTCAGTAATAGTTTTGAAGAAAAATTCTTTTATTTCTTTCCAGAAGAATTTATAAAAGATTGCAGTCAAGCCATCCTGACCAGGAGCTTTGTCATTTTCAGTTTGTTTAAGGCTTGATCTCAGTCATCCAGTGATATATCAGAATCACAAATTTCTCTGAATGCAGAATCGATTTTTGGAGTATAAGGTTCAATCTGATCACAAAAAGTTAATGAATCAGCAATTAAATATTTTGAGGAGAATAAATTTGAGTAAAATTTATGTTTTTCTTCCGCTACAGTCTTATGATTTGTGCATTCCTCCCCATTTATGATTAATGTATTAATAGATTTCTTTTCTTGCCTCTGTTTCTCCAAATTGTAGAAATATGAAGCACTTTTTCAGTTTCTTCTATCCATTTTGCACGAGCTCTAATGTAAGCTCCATGAGCCTTTTTCTTGTATAGATCATCTAATTGAGTAAAGACAACAGGGATTTCTTATCAGCCTCTGACATAAAATGTCTATTACAATAGTTATTTATATCGTAAAGTAATTTACTTTCAAATTCCTTCTGTTGTCTACTTTTCATTTTACTAAACGTAATTGAAAATTCTCTAACTTTAAATGAAAAAATTCCCATCTATGTATGTAATTGCCAATTGTTACGTTGTTGTAAATGTTATGGAGGAGCTCTTTAACTATCTTAACATACCCGTCATCAATTAATAGATCTGCATTTAATTTCCAGTAATCTTTTTTTAAACTGCGTTTTATTTTCAGGGTTAAGTTTAAAAGTAATAATACTGTGATCTGTCAACGGGGCTGCTGAGATGGAAACATGTGAAACATCTATATAGTAAAGTCGACCCAACCACAGTATGGAACGCCAGGAGTGCCATAATGAATTAATTAAATGCACCATTGAATAATAAATTAAATGTGACAATAATTAATTAAAATTTGAAATAATTAATTAAAATGGGAAATAAATAATTAAATAAACATTTTTTGACACATTTAATTAATTAATTAATTATTTCACGTTTTAATTAATTATTGCCACATTTAAATAATTATTTAATGGTGTATTTAATTAATTCATTTTGGCACAGTTGACTCCTTCAGGTCTCACCATAAATTTATTTTATGTGTCAACCTCACCCATCAAACCCAGGGGGCGGGGTTAATGCTGATCGAGTCAGAACCATTGCTTTGGCCTGGTGGCCATTGTTTTTAGAAGGCGTTACTGCACACCAACAACTGCCATGTGGAAACTAACAGAACTGAACTTTGAAAAACCCTGTTTGTGTTTGTGTGTGGGATGGACTCAAGCGCAGACAAGGCAGCTAGAATACAGTTCCGTTTTTTACTATACAACACCAGGTGCAAATATATACAAGTGAGATGGCAGGGGGAATCCAGGGCACAGGGAAATCCGGGAAAGGAGCTCTTCACACACGAGGGACTTCATAAAAAACACAGCACACCAAGGGTTCCAGGGAAACGGAATTCCTGTTTACAGACAACAAGTGATTAATCCAAAGGGTCAGCGATACGAAAAGGCAACAAGAGACTAGTACTCCGGAGCTTACTACCGAGGTTACTCAATAGTCCAGCGACGAGATGTTTCCAGCCTCTGCCTTAAGTAGTGGATGAGTTTAGGCGATGAGCCACAGATGTGTGATTAACTTCAGGTGCAAGGGCCAGGGGCGGGAGCCCGCAATGAGCTCCGCCCTGGCGAGACACAGCTAGCGTGAGAGAGGTCGATGTAAACAAGAAACATATGTAGCCAACCTGAGTCAGCCGGGCAGACACGGGGACCATGACAGTTTGTGTCTCACCAAATACCGTTTTAATGTTTTTTAGCCGAGAATGTAGCGGTTTAATCTTCAGATGTCTGGTCGGTTTGTCAAGATACAGCTTTTTTGCAAAAGTGCTTCGATGATTTCGGAGATGTCTGCCCAGCCCAGTCTCACGGCAAAGCGTGGGACAGACCCGCTCGCCTCGCAAGCAATCGAGCTGCTATTACCACCGACAAAGCGCAGGCCGGTACACAGCTGTAATAACCCCTGCTGCACACTGACTTCATTTACAGAAGTTATATTTATCGTGTTTTTATTTCCTGATGTTCGTATGTGTCATATGTGTTCCAGTCACCAATTCTGAATTATAACTAACATTAAAAACATGTTTAAGGAGGAGAGAGAGCAAAAAGATTCGATTAACATCTGATGTTTGGGTTTTTGTTCAATAATCAGCGTGACCTGATAAACACATAAAAGAAATAACGTTGGTGTTTCCGTCATGTAGTAACTGTTAGGTTTAACTGTACAAAGGTGGTTCGACACTATGAAACACACACAGACTTCATGATGTTCGCCTCATTTTTTTATTGTGAATATTAATCATGAGGGTAAACGGCCCTGTACACCACGGAGCGAGGTCAGCATGTCCACCATATCTTCAGCTCTCTGAGTTAACCCATCAAACTAATCTAACGCTCATCTACGAATAATTCACGGGTCATATCAATATAATTTTACAGAAAATCATCCTTATTACTGCCAACTATTCCAGATACCATCAAATGTTAAAGGAAAATATCAGGATGAGTGTCTGTGAGCTGAGAAGGACGTGAAGCGAGCAGTTTATCCCAGAGCTGAAGCTGCTCTGTGTGCAGAGATGAGCTCAGATTCCTGCTGTGATTGATCAACAGTCACAGAAATGTAGACTTGTAGTTATTACTGCAGTATGGTCACAGCAGATACTGATAAACATGTATTATGAGGATGGATGATCAAGTTTCTCACTCTCTCCTTTAAATCTCAGTTTTTTCTTCTTCACAGTTTATCTGTTAATTTATTAATGAATAACACTGAAAGAGTTTCTGTTATATTTCCCCTTGAACATCAGCTTATTAGGGCGGCATTAGGAAATAGCCCCCCTCCAAAGAATGAATAAATGAATGATGATAATAATAAAATGATTCAAAAGCAGAGCTCAGAGTGGTAGAATGGTCAAACATGGATCCACGGGTGGTTCAACTGCATTTGGTGACGTGACTAAAGCAAATCTTTCAAATAATCCCACCATCAACGGGATGTTGTCTCCTTTACTACGGTTACTTTACTTGGTCACCGTGTGAATTTCTTTGAAATGAACCAAATTCTTTTATTTGTCGGTTGTTGCATATTTAACCTCTACAGTCAGGAAAGGAGGAGATGAGGCCTCAACAATGTTGGGTTGTAGCTGTGCTTCAGGTTAGAGTGAGTGTCCATGGAATAAATGTAAGTCAGTGAACTGGAAACATGACTGTGTTCAAACTTTGTTTCCTTTTTATAATGAGTCTAATCAAAGGTGGACACAAGTATCTCCACTGTGACTTTTCTGTGTCACCATCAGAGCTTCTGCACAGTGTTTCTGGGGCAGATAACATTGCAGCATTATGGAGACATTATGGAGACAAAAAGAAAAGCGTCTGGACTTCTTTAAGTTAAACTTAAAGAAGTCCAGACGCTTTTCTTGGACTGTTCAGTGTTTAGTCTCATTCACACACTCCCTCAGACTCTTCACACACACTGATTTGCTGACATAAACACACTCCTGTGTGCTCTCTTGGCTTCACACACACACTGAGGACCATCTACAGACTGTGAGCTCCGTCTTCTTTGTCTTTGGAGCCGAACTCTGACAAAGTTAGGAACAAAACTTTCTCCAGCGTGTGAACTTTCCTCCTAGACTCAGTCTGAGCAGTCAGACCACATATTTCTAAAGCAGCACATGAAGGTGTGGCTCACACACACACAGGTGAAGGAAACAGCTGCAGTATTAAAAGCTGCTTCACTGTCTACAAATATATGAACTGAATGTTTCTTTCAGGCTGTAAAAACCTTATTTATCCTCCATTACAGTCCTGCATTCAGAGCATTACTTCTGTTATATTAGTACATGTATTTTATTCTGATGAACACATGAAACTCTGAGCTGGATTGAATCCATTGAATCAGAGTCCAGGACTCAGACTAAACACACTGAATGTGTCCTGAGCTCGGCCGCTGTTCCACAGTAACTGCTGTCAGAGTCACTGTTACTGAGTTAGCTTAGCTAGCAGAGCAGCTAGCAGTTAGAGTATGAACTCTGTAAGCAGTCAGCTCGGTCCTGGACATGGTTACTGACATAAAGCTGCTCTCTGCAGCCATGTTTGACCTGCTGCTTTGTAGGACTACAGTAATGGAGGATTTGGAGGCTGAACTGGGCTCTGTGACACTTTTTGTAGTGAACTGATGAAAGCTGTGTCTCAGATGGATGTTAGTCCAACACATCAGACACGACCTCTGCAGCTCTCAGTTGATGTGCACATGAATGATTTGTGTTTCCTCTGCAGGTGAAGGTAGAAAGTGTGTGTGAGCTGATGTGAACTGAGCAGCATGGATCAGTGTGAGGACAGAGAGGAGGGAGTCCCTCCCTCTAAAAGCACTCTGTGTGGGGAACATGAGAGCCAGACCAAAGCTCAGAGGTGAGATGACCATCTCTAACTGTCCATGACTCTTCTCCATGTCACAGCTCAGCACTCACATCACTGCTCCATCATTATTCACACTCATACCTCTGTGTGTGTTGTTTTAAAGCCCAGAGCTGTGGGGCGTACCAGGCTCAGCTGGACATAACCCTAAAACTAATCCAGAGCCTGGACCTGAACCCAGCTGTGTTTCCTTAAAGAGCAACATGTCGAAGGGTGTTGGTCTAAACTTTAACAAAAGACTGTTATGTGACAAAGAGTAAGTACATTATTTTTATGAGTTTCACATTGTTCATCATGTCTTTAATTTAATATTTCCAGTTTTTCCTTCCTGTCTCATGAAGCTGTGACATTTATTCTTTTTCTTTTAGGATCAATAAGAGGCCAGAATCTCCTGGACCTGAACCCAGCTGTGTTTCCTTAAAGAGCAACAGGTCGAAGGATGCTTTTATAAACTTTAAAGGATGTTCTTCTGCTGCTGAGAGGTAATGTGTGTCTAGATGTTGTTCCTGACTCTGTATTTCTGAATAAATCCTCATGTTTAATATCAGCTCAGCTCTTTTTCACACATTTCTATGTTGGTGTGTGAAGCGGTGTGTGTTGGAGTGTTTCCACAAACACAGCAGTCAGAGTGGAAAGAGTGGATGTTGTAGGAGGTGTTTGTGTAGTGAAGAGGCTGAGTGTCTGTAGGACTCCAGCTGCTCCAGCAGGTGTCTCCTTTGTGCTTTGCTTCAAACACAGTGTAGGGAGGAGCTTCCACTCAGGTGTTTCAGGTGTTGCTGGATGGAGGAGGACAAATAGTTTTTCCCTTCAGTGACACTTCAGCAGCTCAATGTTCTGGGAGATGTTTGTCTTTATGAAGGTTTATGGATTCTTGTTCTTTGGTTAAACTGAGCAATACATTTTCCATCTAACATTTAAAGTAAATTTCCAGGTGAATAAAAGATCTGCAGCTGCAGCCTCTGTGATGTTTCACAGTCTGAAAGTAACAAATTCAACCAGAGTTCAAACAAAGGCTTAATATACGTGTGTGTTTGATATAATGCCAACAAGTACAAACAGGTGTTCTTACAGGTCTTAATCACAGAGCTCTGATAAGTCTGGTGACTTTCACACTCAGCAATTTTGCTGCCTTTTATTTTATATTGGCCTTTTTAAAGCCCTTCAAAGTCTCCCACATTCATACAGAGCTTTTAACACCAAACTCCTTTACAGTCCTTCTCCTCTCACACACGATCACACGACTGATTTGTCTGCAGCAGCTGTGTTACTGCTAGTATTTTATTATGTGTGTAATCTCCTCATATTGTTCCTGTGGTTTAGTTTGACGTCCTTCTACAAACTCAGCTGCTCTGTTGCTGATACACGTCTCCATGAATATGATTGATCAGATGCTGCCAACACCATGTGTTTCATGTGAGCGCTCAGCTGAAACCCTGGGTTGACTTATCGAGTTAATAACAAGCTTCACGTGACTGTGAATGCTAAAGTGAATCAGATAAAGGAAAGAGACCCTGCTAATGTTGGACTCACTTCTTAGTGTAGATCCCAGGAGGAAGTTCAACATAGCCATTCTTTGTGCTAGCTCGACCAAACCTGAGACCACAGTGCAGGATAATGATCATCATCTGTCTCTGTCAAGGACATTTAAAATCCACAAATAACAAACATAATTATATTTGATCATTAAAAATGATGATTAAACAAAGTGTCAAACATACTTAAGTAGAAGGACTGATGTTTGTGTTAAAATACCCTCTTAAAGCTGAAATACTGATTCAACTTCTTTACTCAAGTAAAGGTAAAAGAGTCCAGGCTCTGAAATGTACTCACAGTATTAAAGTAAAAACTGCATCTTTGAAGGAAATTTCTGCCAGTTTTTGTGCAAAGTTCCCTGAATTTCTACCTCCAACATTAATATGAGAAAATTATCTGAACTTTTATTCTAATGAATTTAATCAGCTTGAACATTTTGTAGCACAAAAGTAGAAAAAACCCAAAGGGAATCAAAAATAGCTCCGTTTGCTGTTGCCTGCATTGTAGATGGGCGGCTTTGCCTCAACACCTAAACAGGAAAATGAGTTTAGTCAAGTATTAAAGTGGGATTGAAGAGGTGAGGAAACCAGAGATCAGGTGTTGTGGTGCAGCATTAAGATAAGATGGGGCCTGATTATTTAAGACCTTGTATGTGAGGAGCAGCCAATGAAGGGAAGCCAAAACAGGAGAAATCTGCTCTCTTTCTAGTCCCTGTCAGGACTCTTGCTGCAGCATTTTGGATTAGCTGAAGGCTTTTCAGGGAGTTTTTAGGACATCCTGATAATAATGAATTACAGTCGTCCAGTCTGGAAGTAATAAATGCATGAACTAGTTTTTCAGCGTCACTCTTTTTAGCGTTTTTTAACAACAAGCTTCTATCTATTAGGGCTCTTGTCTCGCCGACTGCTGCCTCAGATCCGAGTCTTTCTCCTGTGTCCTCAGCTGTCTTAGAGCAGTTTGATCCCGTCTCCCTTAATGACTTGACTGCGGTAGTTTGTAACCTAAGATCATCACACTGCCCCTCTGATTGTCGCCCCCCAACTACTCTTTCAAGGATTGTCAGGTTGGAGATTGGCCTATAATTAGCTAAGACAGCTGGGTCTAGGGATGCTTTTTAAGTAAAGGTTTAACTACAGCCAGCTAGGGATGGGTACCGTTTAGATTTGAAAACCTGCTAAATCAGAATCAGTTGCTGATGACGGCTTTTTTCTTTTACATCAATCACGTATAATCTTAACTCAAAGTGAACATAGACTTGATTGCTCAGATCAGCCAATTCAAAATGCTAATTCAATCAACTCTGAGTTCATGGCTAGACTCAGTTTGTTGGCCCTGCACCTTAAAACTATTTCCTGTTTGTCTCTCGTGTTTTTTGGATATTGTTTTCACATCTTATGTCACGGCTAGCGGGGCGAGCCATGTTGAATTTAATAAAGGACCCAAGATGCAGACACTGCTGTGAAGTGAGTGAGCTTTATTGAAACGGTGAAGTGCAGTGGAGATGGCCTGTGCAGAAGCTAAGATAACCTCTACTGAAAAACTAAAAAACTAACCTGAAACCTTAAACGGAGACACGGGGAGACAACACAGACGAACCAGCAACAAGCAGGAGAAAACAAAGGGCTCATATACACAAAAGAGCCATCAGGGAATGAGAAAAGGGAGACACAGCAGGATTCATTGGACATAACCAGACAAGGGGAAGCAAAAGTAGACACACTAACGTAGGACATGGCACTGTCAAAATAAAACAGGAAGTGAACACAGAGACACAATACTAACACAGTACAGAGGGAACACAGAAACCAAAACCTCAGAACTAGAAAATCTTAATCAGAATGAAATTGTAACAAAAGACAATAACAATCAAAACAAAACCACTGAGTCCACAGACTCGGGACATACATCGGCTCAAACTGTGGTCATAAATATTTTGTACTTGTAAATCAGACTGTGTAGTTGTGAACTGAGTTTTGTAACATTGTAAAACAAAATATCTGGAAAGTTCATGTTTTTGCGTTCATTGATTTGTGTGTGTAAAAATGTAAAAAAATGTAATAAATGTAAGAAACATTAGAACTACTTTTGCTGACACAAAGTTTGGCGAGTTGTCCCTTTAAACCAGTCACTGATATAAAGAGAGCACCGTGTTCCAGGGCATCTGAGCATGGAGGGAAAGCTTTATGCAGGAGATGGTAAGAGCTGTTGGGACTAAAGAAACTGAGCAGAAAACTACAGACATCTGGAAACTGAGTTGTTAATTCTCAGTGGGATCAGCAGGACTAGCAAAGCTTCACCATGACAGTCATCTGATTGACTGAACCCATCCAAACATCACTTCATGGACCTTTAGCTTGTGTCTGTGTGTGGACAGACATAACATGAGCTAATTATACATTACTCCTCCACAGAGTGGACCAGCAGAGAGCAGAGGTTTCCACTGGTCAGTCTGCACAGCAGCATCAAACACACCTGGACTCTGTGGTTATGGTTTGTAGTACTACGTTTACATTTGTTCTTTTCAGTCACCTCTATGCTGCACTTTGTGGACCAGAGGATTGTCAGTGTGTCCAACATAAATCAGAGTTTGGGCTCCATGATTTCAGTCAGATTGGGGTGACTGTAGCTCAGGAGGGGAGCAGGTCAGCTACTAGTTAGGTTTGTGAATCAAACCCTGGCTGGCAAATGTACTGGGTAACGTACTAAACCCAAGCTGCCCTCTGATGCATCCATCAGAGTGTGAAAGAAAGTATTTAAGCATAGAACAATGTGCTTGGTTGAATGAGGCATGTTGTATAAATGCTTTGTGTGCACAGAGTATCAAAGAGAGCTATATAAGAACCAGTCCATTTACCACTGGGTAATTCATATAGTCTTCTTTTCCAGCGGCTGGAGGACAACATCACCATGTTTGTGAAGAACGAGCTGAAGAAGATCCAGAAGCTTCTGAGTCCAGATCACCCAGAAACTTTAAAGAGCCAGATGGAGGATGAGGAGATGTTTGAAGGAGAGGATGAAGATGAAAGAAAGAGCTGCAGAGAAGCATTTCTGAAGATCACACTCCACTTCTTGAGGAGACTTAAGCAGCATGAGATGGCTGACCATCTGCAGAGCAGTAAGAGAATTTCTCTAAAGACTGAATATTGATCTTTCCTAATAGCTCAAGAAATGGACAAATAGACATTCATCCTTTCAGGGTACTGAAAGGCTATGATATTTATTATATAATATTTTTTTCTGAATTTCTTACCTTCAGAAATATTTGCTCCACTCTGTAAACGTGAACTTAAAGCCCAACTGAAGAAGAAGTTCCAGTGTGTGTTTGAGGGCATCGCTAAAGCAGGAAGCCCAACCCTCCTGAATCAGATCTACACAGAGCTCTACATCACAGAGGGAGGGACTGCAGAGGTCAATGAGGAACATGAGGTCAGACAGATTGAAACAGCATCCAGGAAACCAGACAGACCAGAAACAACAATCAGACAAGAAGACATCTTTAAAGCCTCACCAGGAAGAGACGAACCAATCAGAACAGTGCTGACAAAGGGAGTGGCTGGCATTGGGAAAACAGTCTTAACACAGAAATACAGCCTGGACTGGGCTGAAGACAAAGCCAACCAGGACATCCAGTTCATATTTCCATTCACTTTCAGAGAGCTGAATGTGCTGAAAGAGGAAAAGTTCAGCTTGGTGGAACTTGTTCATCACTTCTTTAATCAAACTAACGAATCAGGAATCTGCAGGCTTGAAGACTTCCAGGTTGTGTTCATACTTGATGGTCTGGATGAGTGTCGACTTAATTTGGACTTCAACAAAACTAAAATCCTGACTGAAACAAGAAAGTCCACCTCATTGGATGAGCTGCTGACAAACCTCATCAGAGGGAACCTGCTCCCTTCTGCTCGCCTTTGGATAACAACACGACCTGCAGCAGCCAATCAGATCCCTCCTCAGTGTGTCGACATGGTGACAGAGGTCAGAGGGTTCACTGACCCACAGAAGGAGGAGTACTTCAGGAAGAGATTCAGAGATGAGGAGCAGGCCAGCAGGATCATCTCCCACATCAAGAAAGCTCGAAGCCTCCACATCATGTGTCACATCCCAGTCTTCTGCTGGATCACTGCTACAGTTCTGGAGGATGTGCTGGAAACCAGAGAGGGAGGAGAGCTGCCCAACACCCTGACTGAGATGTACATCCACTTCCTGGTGGTTCAGGCCAAAGTCAAGAGGATCAAATATGATGGAGGAGCTGAGACAGATCCACACTGGAGTCCAGAGAGCAGGAAGATGATTGAGTCTCTGGGAAAACTGGCTTTTGATCAGCTGCAGAAAGGAAACCTGATCTTCTATGAACCAGACCTGATAGAGTGTGGCATCGATATCAGAGCAGCCTCAGTGTACTCAGGAGTGTTCACACAGATCTTTAAAGAGGAGAAACAACTGTACCAGAACAAGGTGTTCTGCTTTGTTCATCTCAGTGTTCAGGAGTTTCTGGCTGCTCTTCATGTCCACCTGACCTTCATCAACTCTGGACTCAATCTGCTGGAAAAACAACAAACAAGCTCTCAGACAGAGAAATACTTCTACCAGTGTGCTGTGGACAAGGCCTTACAGAGTCCAAATGGACACCTGGACTTGTTCCTTCGTTTTCTCTTGGGTCTGAAGACTAATCAAACTCGTTTGCAAGGCCTCATGACACAAACAGGAAGTAGCTCAAAGACCAATCAAGAAGCAGTTCAGTACATCAAGAAGAAGCTCAGTGAGAATCTGTCTGCAGAGAAAAGCATCAATCTGTTTCACTGTCTGAATGAACTGAATGATCGTTCTCTAGTGGAGGAGATCCAACAGTCCCTGAGATCAGGAAGTCTCTCCACAGATAAACTGTCTCCTGCTCAGTGGTCAGCTCTGGTCTTCATCTTACTGTCATCAGAAAAAGATCTGGATGTGTTTGACCTGCAGAAATACTTTGCTTCAGAGGAGGCTCTTCTGAGGCTGCTGCCAGTGGTCAAAGCCTCTAAAAAAGCTCTGTAAGTTATAAAGTTTTTATTATTTAATTTGGTTGGTATGTTATGAAAAACACACTGCCATCAACTTCTGTTTTGTTTTTGTCAAAATCACTGTAATATAATCACTGTACCTTTATATACACGTGACTTGTATTAATGCTGCTGCCCTCTTGTGGCTAAAGTGTAATTATGTTCTTGTTATTAGGGAGGATTTGAGAGTAACATGCCAAGTGAGTCAGCACCTTCGCTTTAGCTTAAAAAATCCAAATTCTTATGTCATCAGTTATAGTTGCATGTATTCATTATCATAACTTAACCTTTAATATTGATGTCTTAAAATTATTTTGAGTAAACTAATGTTAAGGTTCAAATATTGGGGAAGGAGAGTACAAACAACCATGGTCCAGAACTTGGTCAAACAATTGATTTTAATGAAATACACGCGTGGGAAGACCAGCTCCGTTCGCAGACCGGGCTGATCTCCGACTTAATCAAAGCATAAACAGATATTTTATACCATCAGGGCTTGAATTTAATGACGCCCCCTCATACGTCACAAACAGAATATATGCATACGTCAAATCAAAACCACAATGACTTTTAACACAGTTTAAAAGAACATTATCTCCTATCTTCATGGCAGGTACTTCCTGTCACTGCCGGATGCTCGCTTATCATCTTGACACATCAGCAGCAGTTCTGCGACAAACTGCTCTTTTGCAACCCCGAGCAAAACATGATTAAACTTCCACCTATAAATGATTCTCTTTAACTAAGTGTGTGTCTCGTCCTTAAAGGCTCCTCAAAATAACCTGCACTTAGACTCTGCTTTCGGTTTCAGTTCTGCAAAAGACACACTCTGCAAACCTGCAACTTCCTGTCAGCCTGCAACTTAGTCTTTCTGAAAGACACACACTGTTTAAACATCTGAATGCAATATCAATTCTGTAGATTATATTATTAATGCAATGGTAATGATGATGATTATTAACAATAGCAGCAAAATATCTCTCCAATCTCAATACTACCTCTCTCGACCTCTGGAACACCAGAGGTCACAATACATTGTGTTGGGTCACTCCTCGGCCCACTCAGCTGCTTCCATGTCCATCCATGGCATCATGGACATCGGGGTCACCACTCCCGCTCTGACCCTCTCTAGCCGTCCTCTGGCTCAGCAAATCAGACAACCTCATGTCATCTAAGTGGTCCAGTAATAAACACCAGCTCCCCCTCGAGAACACTCCATGCGTAAGATTAGGTTTTTTCTGCGTCCCTCTCTTGTGGTCCATCATGCCTCGGGCCTCCAGGATCCTCACCCCCCTGTGGTCGCCGAGATCTTCTGTAAAGCAAACAAAACACCTTTTCCTGCACCTCCCTAACTTATCATCTTTGGGACTCTTTAATCAAAAGCCTGATCCTAATTATCTTCTTGACTTATTGACTTGTATTTATATATATTCTTCAACATTACTCATCATTTTAAAACTCTTAAAACGCTGCTTTCACGTCCCTGCATGCGTTTCCTGTCGCTTGCCTTATCTAATCATCAACATCCTGTACACAGAAGTCTCGCTGCTGCAAGGCCTCCACTCTGACCTAGAATCTCCTTTCACAAGAAAATCATTATAAGCGCCTATTCTACTAAAAGATCCAAAAAAACAACCACTTTAATCAATTAAGTTTAAACATATAAGCAATTACTCCTGCATACATTTTATCATAGCTAAACACTGCCTTGAAACAACTCCTGTGTGTTAACACTAACTTCATTTTAAAACTCACATTTCCTATGTTATAGCCTGTTTTTGGTATAGCCTTTTTATTTCATCTTGCTCCTTTGATGTAACAATACCTTCTCATTCTAGTTTATCAGACTTAACCAAAATATATGCTTTCCTTCCTTTGGTCCTTCTCTAAAGCAAGAAACTCCTATTCAGTTCCTCTTTTCTGTCACTTGTTACAGGGCCAGCTCAAGTTCAGTTAAACGCTAAATTAATTTGAGGCCTTTTGCCTGGAATCAATACTGTCATGTGTGTTTATGGACTCTGTGTCTGTAAGCGTGTGCAATCCTTCAATAACTCATATCATCCTCACAGTAGATTGGCTAATCATAGCGCTAGCCAAAGGCTCGTGACCCACAAGAGACGAATTGAGCCACAACTCCCTTAAAGGCACAAAATGCAATATGTATAAAAAGTCATTTCTACGTATAAGCTCTCCCCTTTATCCTAAAAATAAATCTATGTAATATCTGTATGTGTGTCTTCTATTCATTAATGTAATTGTCAGTTATTTTCTCTCTTTATTTTACCTTCTTTTTGTTTACCTCTTTGTTTGTGACGTGGACATCCCTAAACCATCCTGAGTTCCGGCTTCAATTTCAACCCAATTGTACCCTCTATTCTCGCAGTCGAACTCGTCTGGGCTTCACCTTCCCACTGGCCCCTGTGCCCTTCTCTTAGTGTCCTTTGTTGTCTTGTGATCCCCAGCAAACACAGTCTGTTTCTTCTCTGTTTCTTCTCCGTTGCTCTTTTCAGTATTTTCCTTTTAGATTAAATCCCAGCCTGGCAAAATATCCCATTCAGTGTCTTTAAACAGTTATGTCACACTGTTCTTACCAGCCTGCAGTTCACCGTGCATTTTCCATCACGTGCTTTTCTTCCATGCTGCTGCTGGTATCGTCAGTGTAGTTTCAGTTGCACTGTCTTTTGCCTGCTGTTAATTCTTGAAGTCCACGATGTTCTGTCGGTCTTCATCAGGAGATTAACTGTCCTATGAGCTTCTTCTCAGGATCGGGACAAGTGGGAGGTCAAGCTGTAAAATTTTAAGCCAAAATCTGGCCTGTTTTCCTCCCAATTCTGTTAATCAATGGTTTTGTACTCAAGATTCTAGGTTGAAAGAAGTCCACCTGTATTGACACACTAAAGCATACAATTAATATCCTTTTCATTTCTTTTCTTAAAACCTCCATTTGCTTCATCTGCCTGGAGTTTAACTCGTATGTTTCTCTCTCTGTGTGCTCACTTGTCACAGTCAGTTCTTTTATGGGCATGCAAAGTTCCTGTCACACACACCATTTCCTGTCAACCTTGCAGCTGCTCAGAACCATATTTTCTGTTTCTATCTCTCCTGTTTTGTTTTTTTTACAGGCTAATAAAACTCTTGTTTTACTAAGTCTTGATCTAAAACAATTCACCCTTATTTCACGCACACACTTCTAAATATACTAAATTCTTTGCGTTTGTCAGATCGTCTCACACACACACCGCCTTTTCTCTCACACTTCCACTTCTGCACTCACTCTACTATCAACTTTCATAGTGTTATTATTATTTATTATTTTGTACAAATCACACCCAATCACTCAAAGCCTGCTACTCACAGCATTCACACACTTAAACTGTGACAAGAGTTGAGGAATATACTCACAACACGCTTTCCTAAGAGTATTTCAGACATGCCTTTCATAATCAGAAAGAGCAAGTCAAAGAAAACAATTGAAACCTCTATTAATTCTCACAGCACACACATAGAATAGAAAAAATAAAACACACCAGCATTTATTGCTGATGAGAGGTTACTCCTAAAAGTAATATGTTAGTCTTAAATATATACAGTGCACTCACTATATTTATATATCAAAACTCAGTCAATTACTATACATCCACTACGGCAACTCAAAACTTTATTTATAGCCCTCTAATGAACATAAATGGCGTCTTAAACACACACTCAACAATGTTTGCAGCAGTATTTGTAAAACCAACTGTGGTTTAAACAGTTCACTGCTGACTAATTTGCATTTTCACACTCACACACACACAGTCTAAAAATAGCTCCAGCACTGCCTCAGACTCCTTTCACACAGAGATCTCTTATTTTATATTACAAAGACGTCTTATATTTACAACCACTGTCACATCTGTCAGCTTTAGCGCATAAACAATTTCGACAAATTTAAGTTAACGGTCCAACCGATAAAGTCCAACTTTTTTGTGATCAATTAACCAGTATCTGTCCAACAGTTTCTGGCCTCATCTCTAAAATCCCTAACTCAATTTAAAAGCGTCAACCAACCCAAACTTTGCCTGAAGCTCTATTTTTGGCATTTCACAGCCAAGGCTTACCCCGAAGTTTTAAGTTAAAGTTACACGCCCGAAGTCCAACTTCTGCTGGCCAAAAAAGCGCAGACTACCGTTCCAAACGGTAAGGAGACTCTAACTCCTAGTTATTCTGGAGTGCCCCAAGCTCCACAGTGACCAACTGACTATCCCTCTTCGAGGACAATGCCTAAGCGTCCTTGGCATTGGCAAGCGTTACCTCTGAGCACTGCGCTTCCTATCAGTCCAACTGACGTTCTTGAATAATTTATAATACTTTGGAACAACAGTAAAACAGCCAAAAAAGTGTAAGACTGAAGCAGGTCCAACCTTATAACCAATACGGGCTCCACCCCAAACAATAACCAAATTCCCTAATATACTAAAATCACTCAGCAGTCCAACTGCTTTCCACGGTCCAACCGTATTAAATCCTTTAGCGGTCCAACCGCATTAAATCATTTAGCGGTCCAACCGCATTAAATCCTCAGTACTGTCATGAGATTCTCATCAAAATCAAAGCAGACATTCCCCAGTAATTTCAGTGAGTAGACTTTAATTTGTAATGTCCAATTTGGCACACTTTGGAAATAATTCAACAGGTAGTGCCTTACCTTTGGATAAGCGGCTTAGAACAACAATGAGAAAAAGAGAGCTGATTATTAGCTCATCAAAACACAAAACAAAATCACAATGAATTATCGGTTAATTTCATTTAAAATAATTCATTAAGTATTTATGTACAATTCAAATTAGTTAATTACATATTTTGTTGGTTTGTTTTCTATTTTAATTATTTTACTGACACATTTAATGAATTATTTAATGATGTATTTATTTAATTCACGTTGCTACTCCTGGCCCTGCATCGCTGTTCATAAATACATTTTATTTGTCAGCTTCACCCATCAAAGTCAGGGGGCGGGGTTAATGCTGATCAAGTCAAAACCATTGCTTTGGTCTGGTGGGCGTTCTTTTAGTGGGCTTTTCTCAATACTAAGTAGGCCTACACACCAGGGTTTGGACATGTGTGGACCCAAACTATACTTTTACCCTTTTTTGTGTGTCACCAAATACACTTTAATATTTTCTAGACAAGAATGTAGTGGCGTAATCTTTAACCTCTTTTGGCTCCAAACAGAAGTGACAGACTTGAGCAGGGTTCATTTAAAGGCTGACAGAAGTGGAGTGGTGACGGGGAGATGTTTGACAGGACAGTGTTTCAGCCTCCACAGGTTCATGTTGTGCTCCATCAGTCAGTGAAGATGAAGTCAGTGCTGATGAGGCTGTAGAGTGTGTGAGGGATGTGAATGAGGATGATGAAGATATGATGATAGCAGATAAAAACAGGCTGCAGAGACTTTGAGCCATACAGGGCACACAGTGTGTGTACAGAACAGCTGAAATCATTATGGAGGCCTCACTGGGATATGGAAGCATCACAGTACAGCTTCAGTGAAGCATTAAAGTCTCTGATATGAGATGAGAAATGAAGCAGCCAGAGCTTTTTCATGAGTGGAAACCCACTGTGACTGTGAGCTGCTGCTACAGCCTCCAGATTAGCCAGCAGCTCATCCTGCTCAACATGGACCTGTGGTCAGAGTGTGTGCTGGATAATCCGGCCCAGGATGAGGCCAAACTGACATGGGATGAAATGTCGGTCACATAATTGAGCTTAGTGTAGTTTCATTTCTGCACAATTTAAAAACAATCAAAACTTTGTTCTGTCTTTTCTATGTTATACTGTAGACTTTCTTTGATACTGTGTCCAAAAGGAGCAGCTTTTACTTTGAAGGGGAGGCGTCTCTGTTTCCTCTTCAGGTTGGATGATGGAAGCAAATTAGTAGCTGTGTCCCAAAACGTCGGCTGCATCCTCCAGAGGTTGCATTTGAAGGCCGATTACATCACAGCCAGGCGATGAAGGCTGTCCGTATTTGTCGACTCCTTCAAATGTGCCCGACAAATGCGTCCTTCATTTCCCCGAATTTGAAGGATTCGTCGGGTGTGTCCTTCGTGGCCCACCATATCCCAGAATTCATAGCGTGGCCCAGCCAAATTTCAGCTGCCAACAATGGCGGCAGCTACTAAGTTTTCAAATTACTCTTATTAATCTTTCTGGGTCACAAAATAAACTTTTAACATATTTTCAGGCGAGAAAGTAGCTGTTTAAACTTCAAATATCTGCTTGGTTTATCAAGACATCGCATATTTGCAAAAGTGTGCCGACGTTTTCGGAGACGTCTGTTCCCCACCCGCTCGCTAGCAAGCCGGGGGGTTCAATGGTCACTCCAGCCGGCGAGAGCAGCGGACGCCTGGCTTCATCGTTTTCAGACCCCGCTCTTTCACTACTCAGGTTAAACATGATATATAAGTCACTCGGATAACTTAAAAATGTAATTGTTTGCCTTTTTTCTGTGTTTTATTTGTTCCGGAGTAAATCGGTTTGGCTGAGATCAAAGTTCCTCCGGGATTTTCACACAGCTGAATAAACGTTAAACAGGAAACTGATTAAACAGAAGTGTGAGACGGTCGAGAGTTTACGCCAGTGTCCTGTTATATTTTAGATAGCAAGGAGCAGACGGCCGAGTTTATTAAACTCCACCAACACAGCGGTGACGCAAATCTGAAGGCTAGACCGTCCCATTTCACAGCCTCGCACTTCCAGCCTTTTCGGTCTTTGAAGGACCCGGCCCACGTAGACCGCGAATACCGGGTCCTCCGAAGGATGCAGCCGACGTTTTGGGACAAAGCTAGTGTGTGATGTTCTTTCAGTGTTGCACTTTGTAGACGCTCCCTGAGCACTGGTCTCACAGCCAGCTGCACATAGAGACCAGTGTTGTTAGTCCAGGTCAGAAGATGACTTGTTGGAATGAAAATGAGCTTGTAGTTTGTCTGCTTTAATAATGTGACTGGAAAAAGGTGTTGGACTTCAAATATGTCCATTTCTTTCACACTTCACCTTTAAAAGTGAAGCCTTGTGGTTCCTGGAACGGAAAAACACGACTTTTTCAAGTCTTTGTCCTGTTTTTATGATAAATGTACAACTTTAATGTGAAACATTCAGAGTTTTTTCTCTTGTTGTGTTTGTTTGAAGCTGCTTCCTGTTGGCTTCAGCTGTTTGGAGTTTCCATTTTCTAAACTTCTACATTCTGAACCTTCTTCAGCTCTGAACAGATGATGAAACACTGAATGATTTCAAGCTCACACTTTGTCTAATAAACTTACATCTTTCATTCTTTATACAGATTGATCAACTGTGGTTTGTCAGAGATCAGCTGTGATTATCTGGCAGCAGCACTGAAGTCCAACCCCTCCCATCTGAGACAGCTGGACCTGAGCTCCAACAACAAGCTGCAGGATTCAGGAGTGAAGCATCTGTGTGGTTTCCTGGAGAGTCCAGGATGTGGACTTGAAACTCTGGGGTCAGTCAGCATGTTTTAGTTGTGCTGAGATGAATATGATGTGAAAGTTGTGCTGACACTAAACTGCAGACATCAGGCTGATATTATACTGATCCACACTGAGGATCTTCATGGTAAAGTCTGTTTTCTTCTTCTCTGGTTTAGTCCATTGACTGCAGCAGAACAATGTTCACATTTCAAACAGTGAGACTCAACGTATGGCCCGCGGCCCACACGCGGCCTGCCCACCTTTCCTGATTCAGAGAGAGGGGACCCTGATTAACTGTGTAGTGTTCTTCCTCACAGTTCTAAGTATCAGACACAACAATGAATAATCCACAGCTGACTGTCTTTAGCAGGTCAAAGGTCACGGCACACAGCAGACAGTGGGAAATATTATAACTCTGATCATTTATCAGCACATATCCATATGTATAAAAACAAAGCTGACACTGTGAGACTTGATCAGAGGTGTGATCATCACAGCAGAGGCCTTTGTGTCAAAGTCACTGAGGATCAAACAGAAACACATGAAGCAGATTTTCCTGTTCTGGCTTTTTATAGCAGATAACCTTCAAAATATTCTGCAGTCCATCAAAAACTGAAGCAAACCATGAATCAACATGTGAACATGAGCTGATGCTGCTGAAGTGAAGCAAAGTTACAGAGGTTTGATTACAGACACAGCTGAGAGTTTGTAATCTGTCATCATTTTAAAAGGTTTACATTTCTTCAGTATATCCACATTTGCAGCTGGTACCTCAACCTCCACTTGTCCAACACAACTGCTGTCCACTGCCTCCATGACATTGTGATTTTGCTGTTGGTCTTCTGTCAGATCTTCATCAATCACTTCTGCACGGGGCACACCTTCAGACTCTGCAGCTGCATAACGAAAGCCTGTAAGATAAAATTAGACATAAGGTAAATGTACACCAATATTCCAATGACAGGTGTGTGATTCATCTGGAAGTTATGTGCGGATTAGTGTACAGTGATAGCAATTTAGTATGTTTTTAGAGGGGGGGGGGTTGTTTACCTCCGATGGGTGCTCTTTTTCGCTTCCGTTGCGTACGCCTTGAGTGCCGGTCCGAGTCTGATACAGGTATGTCGTCATGCCCCATGTGCAGTGTTGGTGCCCAGTCTGGATTTGTTACATCCATTTCATATGCTGGTTTGCCTGCAATAATGCCAAATCATAAGCTACTCAGTCGACATGACGTGGTTCTGCAGCATCACACATTAGCATGTTTTATCTCATTATCTATGACCTCAGCACATTGAAAATAACACTAAAAGCCTTTCAAGAGTGATATGAATTAATTTAGAACTCACCGGAAAGAAAATGCCGTGAGCAAACCAACAAAAAGCTGGGGATTGCAGAGAACTCGATATCCCCTCGTCTCACCGCTGCAATCCAAGCCTGACGTCTTTGTTTAGTAATATCGGATACATGGGATCCCTCACGTTGCCTCCAGGACGGAAAACGATGAAAAGAGAGCCCGTTATCCAGCTTCTTGCCTTCACGATCGTGTGATCTAACGTTGCAACCGACAACACAACACGTACGATCCATAGCTGAAATGGTATCCTTTGGCTGGCCTACTGTCATGGCGGAAGGGGGCATGGCCCATCTCCCGTGACATCACGCTCCAAAGCCCTATAGGTGGGAAAATGTACCATGTCGACCAATCAAAAATGATATGGAAACATGACATTTGGTTGTTTAGCAAAAGGGGGAAGTTTTAGGAGTGACCGGCAAGAGAGAGCGAGTGAGCGAAAGAGAGAGAGAGTTTTGATACGCGAGAGATTTGTGACGTTTACCGTGTTTGGTCTCAAGTTAGTTTGTTGTCTTGTGTATTTAGTGTGTAGCTGTTGTTTTGTTTTGTGTGTCAGTTCTACTAGTGATCGTCACAGTTGCTGCCTTAAAGCCAACAAAGGCAGATTGCAGTGTAAACGCTGAGTGACACACCTGCTGTCAGACCTGCAGGTTTATCCCTGTGCTGTTCTCATATGTGTTAGAGTGACACAAACTATTGTTTGACACCTGATTGTTCTGTAAATAGTTTGAAATGATTATATGAAAACCGTCTGAGCCTTGGCTGCATTTTTTGGTAAATAGTACCATATAACTTTGTTGTTTGCAAAACGTGTGCGTATTTTTAAAAATGTACAATCTCTATTTGCATTTCAAGTTATGAAGATGATTCGTTAAACATGTGTGTGGTTTTTACAGTCAAAATATCACTTTCTACTTGTATTTTAAATTTTGTCTGAATTTAGATAAATTGTGCTGATACAGTTGGTCAAAATGAGAAAATAACAGATTGGCAAGATAAACTGTTTTTAAAGGTAAAATATAGAGGCCACATCAAAAGTAGTCAAGAAGGGTTAAAGGCTAAAAGCAAAGTTGTCACCAAGTACTGTTTATATTTGTGTGTATTGCTGCAGCTTTTTTGAGTATTAATTTGGTGCCTTTGTGTGAAATAATGGTATTGTGAGTGATCCATATAGTCACAAAGAATAGCCACTTGTTTCTGTGCTACCAAAGTTCCCCGGCTTTCATTCAAAATGTGTTTATCGTCAGCACCTGCACATTAAACTACTTAAACATTATAAATGTCTTCAAGCTCACACTGAGGCCTGTGGGGTACTATCAGCCACTGAGACAGTACACACATTTATATGTGTTTGTATATGAATATTTCATACTTTAAGACTGCCTGTTTATTTAAGGGAGATGAACAAAATACATTGGAATTGTACAAAATAATATCATGGATGATAAATTAAATAGATTTTAAGTAGATGCTTGTGCATTCTTAAAGTCTTATATGTTGAACTGAACTATGTGATCTGTTCAAAGCCTTAATCTTAATTTGAAGTGAAATGTGCATTTTGAGTTTATACACTATGTATATAAGGCGACCGTTTCCTTTTGCAGTATTTTTGTGTGGTGTACTTTTCTATGTCTTAACAAAAGGGGAACAAAGGTGTTTAAGTTCACCTAGGATGATGTGTTTTAATTTTCACATGGTCTTGCTTGAATTTGACCCTGACAAAGGCGTATGAACTCTGTCAGCTGTTTGGAGTTTCCATTTTCTAAACTTCTACATTCTGAACCTTCTTCAGCTCTGAACAGATGATGAAACACTGAATGATTTCAAGCTCACACTTTGTCTAATAAACTTACATCTTTCATTCTTTATACAGATTGATGGACTGTGGTTTGTCAGAGATCAGCTGTGATTATCTGGCAGCAGCACTGAAGTCCAACCCCTCCCATCTGAGACAGCTGGACCTGAGCTGGAACAACAAGCTGCAGGATTCAGGAGTGAAGCATCTGTGTGGTTTCCTGGAGAGTCCAGGATGTGGACTTGAAACTCTGGGGTCAGTCAGCATGTTTTAGTTGTGCTGAGATGAATATGATGTGAAAGTTGTGCTGACACTAAACTGCAGACATCAGGCTGATATTATACTGATCCACACTGAGGATCTTCATGGTAAAGTCTGTTTTCTTCTTCTCTGGTTTAGTCCATTGACTGCAGCAGAACAATGTTCACATTTCAAACCTTCAAAGAAGAAGAAAAATCCTCCACTGGATAATTCACTGTGAAACTCTCCAACTCTTCATTCCACCTTAAAGTCTGTCTGACACTGAAATCCAAAATCAAAATGTGCGTTTGCTTTACAGACAGCAGTCCAACACAAACATACACACATCATCCAAAACACAGTCCAACATCCAAATCTCCTCCACTGCCAGCATGAATGATGGGAAAGAGAAGGAGGAACACTCTGACATTCAGGGTTAGAATGAGTTTCATGAAGCAGACTGTGAAGATCAAAGCTGCATTAGAAAGCTTACATGAATGAATGAGTGGACAGAAGTGGACAGAGATCATCTGAAGCACTTCAAAGGCTTTAAATCAGCACATTTCTCTTTATTCTTTATCAACTCTGTTAGTTTCTCTCAGTTTTCTGTGGAATGAAGCTAACAGCAGGCTAATAAGATGCTGACCAATAGGTTTCTATTAAAGGTTGTAATTTGTATATGAAAAAGTGCTTTGGCTCAGCAGGGATCAGCTTACAGGTAGAATACAGCTGCTGGATGGGATTAGCATGTCATAGCTATCTACCAAACTGCTAACTGGGGGATTTCAGGCCATCTATGGATCATTTTTGCTAACTGTTTATTCAGCTTAGGCTCACAGGGCTGCAGCCTGTGCCCTAGCTGTCATAGGGCAAGAGGCGTGGTCCACCTGCACAGGTGAGCAGTCCATCACAGGGCCAACAGAGAGAGACACAGAGAAGCACTCTCTCACATCCACACCTACAGCCAATTTAGAAGCACCAATGAACCTAAGCAGCATTTCATTGGACTGTGGGAGAACATCCAACCTCCACAGAAAGGCCAACAAGCTTCAACCTACAACCTTCTTGCTTTAAGGCACTAGTGCCAACCACTTTTCCCCATTTCAGCCCAAATCCTGCATCTTCCTGTTTCTGACTCCAGGCCAGCTCCACTAACACTTTCTCATCAGACACTGCCACCTAGTGGAGGAAGTCTTAGTCCCATTTGAAGCTTCAGATTACAGTTAGTTCCTTTACAAAGAGGTGGAGGTGGTGGGGCCACAGCACCATCATCACTGAGTGCCATAGGACACTTAACCTTTGTTTCCATATGCTGGGAACTTCCTGTTGTTCCAAGGAGGACTGGAAAATGTGTGAAGATCTCCCAGTCAGTTCCTCACAGCACACTTCAATCATTTCCCTCCCACAGCATCAGGACCAGGGCTTTTTCTCTCTTTGGTCCCACTAAGAGATTTCCACACAAACACCTCATCAGTGGGACTCTCAGAGCTACCAGCCCTTTGCTACAATCACAAAGCTCTTCATTGAAATCAATGATATCAAAGCTGGAATCAAATGAGTCCAAGTCTTCTGCTGATTCAGCATCACATTCATCTTTGCTCCTTGTTCTGCATCCCCACCATGGACTTCATTCCTTTCCAAGCCAGCCATGAGTGTCCTTTATTCAGCTCATCCTCTGCTTTACTTTTACACCTGATTTTAGCTGCTTTATCTCTCTTTCAACAAGTTTCTGTGCCTCAATCTTTTTCTTCTCTCCCTCATAACAAGACAGCTTCTTCTGCCTGAGAACATGTTGGAGTGATTTACTAATCCAGGGCTGCTTATTGGGGAAAATACTTCCTGTTTCCAAAGTAATCCCCATTTTTCCCAGAAAGAAATGTAAGTAGAAATCGATGATCTCAGTGAGAACATGAGCCTTTAAAAAGTCCCAGTGGGTGCAGTCAAAGCAGTCCCTCAGTCCCAGTATAGAGTCTTTGGTCCAGACTGGAACAACTGTGTGCCCAGTTTGAGCTCTCTTCAGTGCTGTGACCTGACAGACCCAGAGGGGCCATCACATCACATTTAGAAGCTCCCCTAATGGAGCCACAACACATGTCCAACACTTAGTCTGTCTTGTTGGACCAACTGGAAGAAATGATTCAAGGACTTAGTCACAGAACAGAGATTCAAATCTCCAAAATCCAACTGGCTGCATCAGGACATATAGTCTGAAACTCTGCACAGTTTCCTGTTTGAAGCTGCTTCCTGTTGGCTTCAGCTGTTTGGAGTTTCCATTTTCTAAACTTCTACATTCTGAACCTTCTTCAGCTCTGAACAGATGATGAAACACTGAATGATTTCAAGCTCACACTTTGTCTAATAAACTTACATCTTTCATTCTTTATACAGATTGTGGGGCTGTGGTTTGTCAAAGATCAGCTGTGATTATCTGGCAGCAGCACTGAAGTCCAACCCCTCCCATCTGAGAGTGCTGGACCTGAGAGGAAACAACCTGAAGCATCCAGATGTGAAGCAGCTGTCTGATCTTCAGCAGAGTCCAGACTACAGACTGGAGACTCTGTGGTCAGTAGAGTGATGGAGTGAGTGGGTGGTGCTGTCAGCAGTATTGTACTAAACACAGTCAGTATGAAACAAAGATCCAGTGTTTCCTGTAAAGCTGCAGCTTCTCAGTGAAGTTGTGAGAGGAGAATGGTGACAGGCTTCAGGATTGGACACAAACACTTCCTGTTTCTGACCTTTATGGTCACCATAGTAACGGCTGACACGCTCTGATCAAACACTGTCAACAGCCAATCAGCTCTCTGAACAAAGCAGCATGCAGACCAATGACTGCATTCATTTCCAAGTTTAAAGCAGTGAAGAACACAGTCTGTAGGTGAGGAAGAATTTAGTGAGAGCAGATGTTTGGATGGAATTCCTCCAGTTAACAGCTGGAACCGTCCATCTGGATTGTTGGGCTTGTTGTTGGGGTTCCTACAGAGCTCAGAGTGGACACACCAAGGTTCTTCTAATGAATGAAAGTCCAAACTCAAACTAGGAGGGAAAAACATTTTCATCAACTTCAATAAAAATCCAAAGATTAGAAAAAGTGAAGCAACAATGAGTCCTAGTACAGTCCCAGCACTGAAGTCCCTGCTGCTCTTTATACTGGATGTGCTGCATCACTGACTGACAGCTGATGAAGAGTCTCTGGAAACACTCGTTTATCTCCTCTGCTCTTCCTTCTTCTCTCTGCAGGTGGTGATGATGGTAAACAGGACGGTGTGTGTGCTGAGAGAGGAGGAGCTGTGTCCTGATGATCCAGAGAGGTTGAAGCAGCAGCAGCTTGTGTGTAGAGACGCTCTGACTGGGCCATGTTACTGGGAGGTGGAGAGGAGAGCTTCATCCAGCAGTGACTGACAGAGGAATGAGAAGAAGTGCAGATGACTGTCAGTGCTGCAGAGTGAACTGCTCTGAGAACAGCTCCACTGTCAGACACAATGTAGAGTCCAGCATCATCCCTGTGTGTCCCTCTGGATCTGACAGAGGATCATCAGTGTATCTGGACTGCTCTGCTGCTGCTCTGTCCTTCTACAGTCTCTGCACAGTCTCTGTCTGACTCTGGCTTCAGACCCTCCTGGATCAAACTCACCTGGAAAGACTTTCAAACATCACTCAATAGATTTGAATACAGAATATATTTGATATATACTGTAGATGTACTGTAGAGTTGCAGTTTGTCACTTGTAAATACAGTCTGTGAGCAGCTGTGAGCTGAAAGATCTTTCTAGAAACAGGAAATGTTTTCACTCTTCTGTTGCTTTTTCATATATTTCCACAACATTAATATTGATCCCACCTGTCTCACCTGTTTCATGCTTTTATACATAATAACAGGACACGTGTGATCTGAGCGCTGCTGTGGTTGCTGTGCTGCACGTCTTCATTTAGATAACAGAGACATCTAGTGGTTCAGAGGGAGAACTGCAGGAGGTGGAGCTGTGTTTTAGCATGGAAAACTTTTTATCTTTTAGGCGCAGATACAAATATGACAAGTATCAGTGTGAGATACAAAAGGTCACATCAGTCAGCAGAGGGAGCAGTGATCACACAGCAATGTAAGAATAGAAACATAACAGTGAATCTGGACATGTATACAGAGGGAAGCAAACAAACAGGATGTAACACTACATTAAAGCCACAAATGGGAAGAAAACAAACACAAAGGAAAATATATTTGATCTCAGGAATCCAAATCAGATGCTTTAGAGCAGGGGTCGGCAACCCTGGGCACGCGTGTCACAGCTGGCAAGCGAAGGGTTAACTGATGGCACGACCATAGCTGGACTGGCCATCGGGCATACCGATGATGATTTTTCGTTTTTCTGGGCCAATGATGTTTTTTTATGATTTTTTTTTTGTAACGGTATAAACGATGGAAGGTGGTGGATTGGCCGGATGCTGGTCGATGTGTAGAAATAAGTCAGTTGTTTGGTGGTGGCTATGGCGGAGCTTCCACAGAGGCAGCAGGTGGATGAGGGAAAGGGGAGGCAGGAGGAGCAGAGACCCGAGGCGGCCGCCGGTCCGAGTGTTGGCCCCCTTGAACTTTCCCACATTTTGTCACATTACAGCACAAACATGAATCAGTTTTATTGGAATTCCACGTGAAAGACCAACACAAAGTGGAACGGAAATCATACATGATTCCAAACATTTTTTACAAATAAATAACTGCAAAGTGGGGTGTGCGTAATTATTCTGTCATGGAAAAACACACTGCCATCAACTGTTTTGTTTTTGTCAAAATCACTGTAGTATAATCACTGTACCTTTATATACATGTGACTTATATTAATGCTGCTGCCCTCTTGTGGCTAAAGTGTAATTATGTTCTTGTTATTAGGGAAAACATTTGAGAGTAACATGACAAATGAGTCAGCACTTTGGCTTCAGCTTAAGAAATCCTCATTTTTATGTCATCAGTTATAGTTGCATGTATTCATTATCATAAGTTAACCTTTAATATTGATGTCTTAAATTGATTTTACTTAAACTAGCAATAATTTTATGGTTGCATTAAATAAATGCATCACTAATGAATGAACTATTTCAGTAATTAATTTAAAAAATCTACATAATCAATTAAAGATATATATTAATAATGAATTATCCATTAATTTCATTTAAAATTTTTCAATATTTGTTTATATACAATTCAAATTAGTTAATTACATATTTAATCAATTATTGGTTTGTTTTCTATTTTGATTATTTTACTGACACATTTAATGAATTATTTAATGATGTATTTATTTAATTCACGTTGCTACTCCTGGCCCTGCATCGCTGTTCATAAATACATTTTATTTGTCAGCTTCACCCATCAAAGTCAGGGGGCGGGGTTAATGCTGATCAAGTCAAAACCATTGCTTTGGTCTGGTGGGCGTTCTTTTAGTGGGCTTTTCTGTCACGGCCTGCGTGGCAGACTATGATGAGGGGAAGGACGACCCCAATGCCAACACGTTCTCACTCCTGTATGGAGGACCACAAGAGCCACGCGCATCGAAATAAAGAATTCTGTGCTTAAGTAATGAATTATAGAATAAATTCTGCATTTGTAAATTCATTTTTGAATTCCCATTTAATAAACTGATTTTTGAAATGCTTTTAAAAACTGCATTTCAAAATCCTTTTTCCAATTGCACTTTAATAAACTGCATAAATTGCATGAATGAAGGGATCCTGCAGCGAAACGGAGAGCCCAACCTCTGACTTAGTGCCTGTTTACTCAGTCTGACCACCTGTGAAGTTAACGCGCTAACGTGGCTAACGCTAGCATCACCACACGTAGCCCCGTTATTTTAAGGTCATCTTAGCTCATGAAAGTTTAACGTCGCAGCTGTACGAGCTAGCTACGTGTTTTGTAAGCTGCTGTGCTCTTCACAAATAAAGCTGGAAGCAGCTCAGACTATTAGAACCAGCACTGAGGCCTGTTACATTTATGTTAGAGCAACAGCTGCAGCCTTTAAACTAGCGATTAAAATGCTGACAGTAATCAGAATCAAAAACGGTTTTATTGCCAAATGTTGAGCAGGTTTACAACATTAGGAAATTGCTGCGGTGCTTCAGTGCAAACATACTGTCATATAACACTTAAATAAAAATAAAAATAAGGATTAAAAGTGCTAAGTAGATAGATATATACATGAGTGCAGGTGGTGATCAGGGCCAAACATGGAATGATGCAGTGAACACAGCGTAGGGTCACGTGGTAGTGGTGGGAACAGTCATACGGTTATTGTTCATGTGTCCAACAGCAGAGGGGAAGAAACTGTTCTTATGGCGAGAGGTTCTGGTGCGAATGGACCGGAGCCTCCTGCCTGAGGGGAGCAGGTCAAACAGACTGTGTCCAGGGTGAGAAGGGTCAGCTGTGACTGAGCTGCACGCCCCAGTGTCCTGGAGGCGTACAGGTCCTGCAGAGATGGGAGTCTGCAGCCAATCACCTTCTCAGCAGAGCGCACAACATGCTGCAGTCTCTGTTTGTCCCTGATAGTGGCTCCAGCGTACCACACGGTGATGGAGGAGGTGAGGATGGACTCGATGATTGCAGTGTAGAATTGCATCATCGATCATATAATCCATTGTTTCAAATTAGACCTAAAACTCCCCCTTTTGACACATCTTCATGTGTCAAACAAAACCACAACTAGAAAATTAAAAGAAAAAGGTTCATCAGATCATTTCTCAGAAAACCTCAGCGATTCTCCTCTCGAGTATATTTGCTCCGGGCCTGCAAACCTGTGTTTAAATAATAAAATCAGTTTAATTATCATGTTCGATCTTTTCAGCTCCTGGCTCCACCCAGAGCCTGCATCCCCAGAACGACCTAGAAACAAAACCTGTATATTAGCATCAACTTCACATTTAAACTCAGTTCCCCCCCTGTCCTTCCCTCACTGTGATCCACTCTGTGCTATAAGAAACTAAACTTAAAACACAACAGTTATCAGTCATGTGCTTCATACAAAATGTGCGTATGTTTTAGTTTCACGTTGATCCTCTGAGTGTCATGGTACTTCTTTTAATCTGACTTTATCAAACCGAACCAAAATAGGTTTGCTGTCTTTACTTTGCTCGTTTTCCTCCAGCACCACCTCGTATCACCTGCCCTTTCCCTTGGACCAGTGTTTGTTGTTCCATAACTGGATTTGGAATGTGACAAGTCCACCAATCCCCTATATAACTCCTACATTTGGCTTTGGTTCTGTTTTCCTTCTATAAAATGTCATTGACTTCTACAGTGGCCTGCTTTGGTTAATGGTAACATCAGTAATATCAAACATTTTCTCCCCTTCAGCATTTGGCATTTTCCCAACAATATAATGTGACACCATCATCTAAACCCAGTCAATAAAACATTTTCTTAAAGCAAACATCAGCAACCCAAAATTAGCCGCCCAAGGGTGGAGTCTGCAGCTCCACTCTCATGTGAACCTTTCGGTCTCCCTCTCTCTCTTGTGCTCCTGCCAAAAGCAAAGCAAAGCATCCACCCTTTTCTTACCGGCGTCGTGAATTGTTTGTCAACATCTACTCATCCTAACGCTGGTCCAGTCTTTGTCACGGCTGCACAGCAGACAAGTGGAGCCTCACGCGCAAAGCATCAGAGTCTCCACCCTCATCAATATGAGCTCATTTATTTGTTCTTTCTTTTGTTTTTAGAAAAAGAGTTCTTTATGATCTTGGACTGGATTGACTCGCTGCAATCCTTTTAGACAGGAACTCGCAGGTTCCCACAGGTGACCTTTCCCTCAGCCCATTGTAATCTGGAAAAGCTCACCTTATATTTGCTCTCACAACAATGTTTTACAGCGCTGTTAATTCAATCTTGCAGGCCTGCTTAGAACAAAGAAGGAGGAAAAGAGAGCTGATTATTAGCTCATCAGAGCACAAAACATCATCACCAAAGGGGGCGACACCTGACAGTTTTCTCTAAGTGCACTGTTACAGAAATAATGAGCCGCTCCTGGACATGTCCATGTTTAGTAAAACTCCCTCTATTGAAATAAGAAAACAAGCCAAAGCTAACTGACAGAATGAACCCATCACTAAAACAACAACCCCAAAAATCTTCATCACAGAAAAGTTTTGCTTACTAATCGAACAATATGTTGTGGGAATTAGAACTTTCCGGGTCATAAAGCTTTTGCCCGACTCTTGGCTTAACTAATACTGACATAGTCTGAAATCAGACTTAAAGTCACTCCCTCTGTTCATTTAGGATAAATGTATCTATATCTGATTTAGGCTAAGTGCCTTTTGTTTAGATGAACTGCTGGACTTCCAGACCAGCAGGTTTAGGGAAGTCTTTATGGGGTCACACTCTGACCCCCCCCACCACACACACACACACACACACACACACACACACACACACACACACACACACACACACACACACACACACGCACGCACGCACGCACACACACACACACACACACACACACGCACGCACACACACACACGCACGCACACACACACACGCACGCACACACACACACACACACACACGCACAGGCAACGTACTCTTTGTTTGTATGTAGACGTCATATGTTAATGAACGTCATATGTATATTCATGTAACCTCAATAAAAGAGCAGTGTTACGGGGGAGCGGACGAGAGCAACTGGGGTCAAGCGAAGGAACGGCGTTTGTCCGGTTCTCTCCCGTGCACGGGAAACATGAAGAACTTTGCCTACTCGTGTCTTGCTTTGCTATGTAATTAAATTGTCCTTAACGTTCCAACGAATAGGTTTATGCTACAAACCTATCACTGAGGTTAACTACACAACCCCTCGCCACCTCCTTATACACAGGAGTGAGTACAAAAGGGTTCGTACGGACGCATCAGCCGGCCGTCCTTCTGCTCGACACTGTTAGCTGAAAGATGATCGGATCATCCTCTGTCCTGTATTTAAGGCTGAGAGTCTTTGTCCAGTCTCTTTTCCACAGCTACTGTCCACAGCACTGATCCACCTGCAGCACAGCCCCACTCAGTTGTTTTATGATTTACATTGTGCACGTTTCCCTTCCAGTGAGCTTACAAAACCTCTGACAGGAGAAGTCAGGCATGTGTTTCCCCCACCTCCCCTTTTAGGCAGTAATAAAATAGAAAACAAACAATCAAACAGGCTAAAGCTAGAGCACAAGCAAAGACAGCACCGGTGACTAAGTTCTCCCATACTGGACGTACGCTACCACGTGGGCTCAAACAGCAGCACATCAGCTCAGTTTACATACTGTTGACATCTTCATCAGAGGGTCAGCAGGGAGCGCTGCTGAGCTGCAGTGGTCTCCACCAGAGTGACGGAGCAGGAATCACAAACAGCACAAACCCACCGTGTTGTTTCCACCCTGTTCAGGAGATCTGAGCCCCCATCCCTTTTTTTCATGTTGCAGCTCTGCACTGCAGGCCCTGAACGCCTCCCGGTTACCCTCAGTGTGCTTAGAGTTTAATTTACAACCGACGAGCTCACAGATCATCTGCAGGCAGGTGAACGAACCCTTAATGTGAGGATAATAGCAGAGCTGAGCTGAGGTCAGAAATAGTCAGGAACGGTGTCGACACAGTGAAGTCAGCTGTTTGGGAATTTGTCTGATTATCAGTTTGGGGGGGGTCGGTGTTAAATAACAAAGGCGGTGTAGGATGGAGAGAGGAGGAGGGAGGGAGCAGTGATGATATGAAGTCAGAATACACATGTGGCAGACATAAGGGGGTCAGACAGGAGCAGCATCAGTCTCTGCTCTGTTTTGTTAATAACGTAGAAAAATAGTTTTGTACAATCAAGCTACATCGACGGACGCTTTACCTCACGTACCCTAAAATGAAAAAGTAGTGACAGTAAGATGGAGGCTGCACATGACACCATGACTGAGTTCACAGCTGTTGCTTTGATTCTAACGTTTAAGACTTTTGGCATCGACTCCGTTTTAATAAATGAGTGCTGGGAGGCGTCGTTTGACTTCAGGAGCTCCTGCGATGCTCCTGCGATGCTCCTGCGATGCTCCTGCGATGCTCCTGCGATGCTCTTACTCTGCGGGAGAAAACCAAAAACCAAAAGTAGCAAACATGGAGCGATATGACTCGTTTAGATTTTGGGAAACGTGCATCGACAGGTACAGTGTCCTTTTCCCCGCGTCTTTAAAAATAATTCATGCATAGATCCCCCACTGAGAAAACCCTTTTATATACTTTCTCCTTTGTACACATTTTATATAGAACTATATATAATATCATTTCTCTATATCTATATTTTCAGAAAAATTCTTTCCACACAATAAAAAACAACAATTAAACAAATGCTTCAAACAAAACAACAAAAAGAGAGAAGATGGAAGAAAGAAAATCACGACTGAGGCCAGTTTGGCACTTTGTCATGAGAACATGACAGAACTCTGTTAGTTGACGGTAAATAGCGAAACTCTATTTTTCTTTGGTTTTTCTTCTCCCTCGATGAGAAATGAAACACAGCAGTACTTACTTGGCACCTAAAAATGCTGGTCGAATGAAAGATATCAGTGTTTTCATAGTTATATGTTTAGTGTACGCCTCCCCCTCCAAACTGCTCAGCAGATCGGGAATTTTTAGAGAAGAGCAGGAGGGAGGCGTGTCAAATGAGAGGAAGAGAGCAGTAATAAAACACGGATGTAGAAAAGAGAAGCATAATGTGCACATAACACACAGGAGATGGAAAAAGAGATGACGCCAACGTAAAAAAGAGAAAACAGCGAGGAGCGAGAGAGCATTCGTCCCTTTGACAAATGTTGGAGGTCTTGAGCCTGGAAACAGCAGACCGTCTTTGAAAACAGTATCTTTGAAAGATCTGAGTCACCCACCCCAAACTGCTCATCTGCTGCTGGACACTTCAGTTGCACCTCCACATGCCACCAGTGGAGGGAGCTGCCAAGTTTCACAGCACATGATGCAGCAGGTGTAGTTGCTTTTGGAGAAAGAAGAGAATAAGAGGACAGAACGAAGGCCCACGTCTAGAGGCCTCCCTTCCAGAGCGGTAGCAGAGCCAGTGTTCCTGGTCCCTAGGTGGCGCTGTGTCGGGCCTGTCCCTACTATACCCTGGTGGTGGAGTGGGGGTGGGGCAGGGTGTTGTTGTGGCCGGTGGAGGGGAATGTGTTGAAGGCGTGAAGAGGCTGCATGCTGGTGATGGTGCTGGGGATCACGGTGATGGTGTTTGGCTTCATCAGCGGCACGTTGTCGGGGGCGCGGCGCAGCGCCAGGGTGTAGTCGGGAGGGCAGGCGGGCCGCAGGATGTCGTGGGGTCGCAGGGGCTCCATGTCGTGGTGAGCGTCGTGCTCCCAGTCCTTCATCTGCAGGGACATGATCTCCTCCTCCTGGCTGTGAGCCAGGTCGTTGGCGGGGCCGCCCCGCTGAGGGGACAGCCGGTGCCGGCGCATCTCGTGCTGCTTGTCACGCTTGTAGTAAAGGGCGGCGAAGGCCAGGATGTTGAGGAAGAAGAGCGACGCTCCAACTGCAACTGTCACGCTCAGTTCGGTGGAGTAGTCGCGGGTGTGTCTGGGAAAGAGGTCCTGGGGCGGGCGCTCTGAGCCCTCGGGCTCAGGATCTGATGGGAAGGTAGGGTAAGGATGACGAGTGGTTCGAGGAACGTTGTTTCTGGGCCTCATGGTGCCGGGGTCACGGCCTGCGGGGGAGCGCGTAGTGGTGGGAAAGAGCACGTCGTGCAGGCTGTGAAGATGAGGGACTAATTCCAGCCAAAAGGCCACTTTGTTAGCTCTGTAGTTGTCTCTGACACGAGGTTTCAAACCGATGTGAAGGTACTGCTTGTCCTTCCAGTTGAACTTGGTCCAGATGACCTCCTCGAAGCGGTTGGGCTTGGTATGAATGAACTCGGTGTCCTGAGGGACGGGCAGGTTGGGGTCCCTGGTGGAGCATAAAGGTTAAACGTTTCAGTTCAAAGTTATATTCAGTCTCCATTATAAGTAACATGTGGCATCAATACACTGAATACAGACAGGAGGCCCATTCTCTGTGCAACCTTTAAACTATCTAAGACCAACCGGCTGCTCTGGGATCTGGATGCTTTTGGTGAACCAGTATGTTCAATTCTTCAAAGCCACACGGGAATTAAACTAGCAACCCAGATTCAAGTATTCAACATGACTAGAAGGCTGTCAGAGAACATACAGTAACGTGTACAGTTTACACTACTGTGACATGAGGCCTACCCAGTCTTTGCGAAGTTAGTCCAGTAAGTCATGACCACAGCGCTCAGCATCACATCGTTCTTGGAGAAGTTGCACGGGAGCAGGTCCGTGGCACCGATCATCGGTACGCCGAACACGTAAGGTATCTCGTCTCCGTGCGCGGCGTCGGCCCACTCGGGCCGCGTCTCGGTTTGGCAGTGGTGGTAGAACGTGTAAAAGTAAACTGGGGACTGAAACTCAGCATGGAGTTTGGCAGTGGCCACAGCTGGTGCCACCCACTGGTGGTCCGTAAACAGGAAGTGAGTGAGAAATCTAGAGAGGAAAAAAAACTCTTTCTGATAACAGAAGGAGTGACAGGCAGCAGAGAGGAAGCATGACTGCATTATCCAAACATGTCTGTACTGTGACTGTGGTCCGGCTGTGAGGGGTTCGCAGGCTGATCTGTCAGAAACACCGACACTGAGATTGGGAGCCCACTACCTGGGGGATGATAGCATTACTGCCCACAGAGCCTCAAAGGTTAAGGCGCAGACACGCCGTGATGTGGATGAGTGGCTCTCTTTAGCACGCTTGTCTTGTTTGATGCACTTCACTGGGCTCACATGTTACTGATTCCATTCTTTACTCGCATGTTTTAAACGCTTAAAGCACTTTCACAGCTTTTTATATTCTTTTGAAAATTCATATGAACTCAAGCTGTCAGAATTGTAATGTAAGCTTTGATAATTGTCCACATTTGTCATTTTGACGATTATCCGTTTATTTTAATGAATACAGCAAACAGAAAAAAACGAACAAATCAACAAACGCGGCTCCTAATAAGACAAAACCTGATGATGCTGCAAAATGCAGTTAAGTGAGAGGAGGCTGTAAAATGGAATAACTGAAAAAGTGGCAGTGTACAGAGGTGGCATCCTCACCCTCTGGGTAGCCATAGAGGTTGTCAACAAAGCTGGAGATGGTGTAGTCGAACGCCGCAGCTGAGATGCCGTCGTTGTCCTCACTGTCGTCCACAAACTTCAGCCCCTCTCCCTGGTTCACTCCTATCAAGATGTCATAGTTTAGGAGCTCCCCCTGGTGGAGCAAATAAGGAAGAACATGCTGAGTGCTGGAACAGAGCCTGTGTGCATCACAAGTCTACAACAGGAAGTGCAGCTAAAGCACAGCTTTGTGAATTGGCAGCATTTCATTTCCCAGTAAACAAAATAAAGATTAGCTGTTGCCATGAAATTCCTACTATAAACTGTAAATACTGCAATATATGCAGGGTTCATACACATTTTTAGGGTCAAATTCAAGCACTTTTTAAGCACATTCAAGGTCAATTTTCAAGCTTTTCCAGCACATTACCAAAAAAGAAGCATGTTTCACTTTGCATCACCTCAGTAAGACCTTGTAAAAATTTAAACAAATCTTCTGAGGTCGATTTAAATGTCTTTTGTTCCCCTTTTGTTAAAAGAGCAGCACACAAAAATACAGAAAAAGGAAACGGTTGCCTTACATGCATATAGTGTACAAACTCAAAAAAACACATTCCTCTTAAAAATGTGCAAATGTGAACAAATCAACTTGTTAGAGATCTTCATCTCCACTGTAAATAAACAACAAGCCAGAAAACAAGAAAACTGCACCAAACACCACAAACACCAACAAATTAATGTCTTCTCATCAGACATTGAAGCTTCTTTCCTGTGTGACATAAAAAATAAGAGACAGATGTTTGTTTGTTTCTTTTAACTAGTTAAGCACCCACGTTCAGTCATCCACCCATTCACGCACACATTCACACACTGGTGATGTAGCTACAGCCACCCTGGGGCGCCACCAGGCCCTCTGACCACCACCAGTAGGCAACAGGTGAAGTGTCTTGCCGGGTGAAGTGTCTTGCCCAAGGACACAACGACCGAGACTGTCCAAGCCGGGGCTCGATTACAAGGCGAACTCCTAACTCTTGAGCCACGATCGCCCAGTGGGGACATGGGGACATTTCAATTTCCAGCAGGAAGCTCCCCCTTTTTGTTAAACCCTTTAGATCAGGGGTCGGCAACCTGCAGCTCTTTAGTCCTTATAGTGCGGCTCCGCGTGGTTTGGGGAAATAAATTAGCTGAAGTGTATTTTATTTATGTTAGTTCTTTTTTTAACTTGTAGTTCTAAATTGGAAGATTATTGTGATTTTGCAATATACAAATAAAATTATATTTTCTTATTTTTTCATCGCTCAAAATAAGCGTCACACTCGCGGAAGCCGGTGTACCCGGCGAAACGCCGTGCATTTATCGAGCCTTTCAACCCCAGATAGGCCAATTATGGCTCTTTGGCTCTTTGGGTCTTAAAGGTTGCTGACCCCTGCTTTAGATGAACAGAGTTTTTTAATTAAATACATAATCTTTAATAAATGTTCTCTTTTATAAAAAGTAGGATAATTAAAAAAACTTTTATTATACCTCTATTGAGTAGAAAAAAAACTCGTGTTTTCTGTCGTCTGTTATATAATATTAGGGATGTTTGTGACAATTAATTTCTTAATCGGCTGGACTAACCAATAGTCCACAACCAGGAAACACTGAATTTTAAGTTAAGTTTGAAAACAGTTTAAAAAAAAATACCCCATTCCAAAATGTCTTGTGACAATCTCATTGGCTTAGGGAGTGATGATGTCATAGATCTTAAGAATCTTAAGTCCTTTGATGTTTTTCCTCAAGTAGGGGTGAGAAACAGCAAGTTTTAGTTCGTTTCAGCAGCAGCTGTGTTTGCAGCCTACAAAACGTTCACCACAAGCTCTTCAAAGTCATCGTATAGAAACTCCAACATGTTTCCAAGGAAAAAACAACCAATTCAAAAAGATTACGCCGCCTCTCCTTCCTGGCGTGGCCGGCCAATTTCCCCAAATGGCTCCTCATCCTTCCAAAGGGCGTTAGAGGAGAGTAGGAAGGAAAACTACCTTCTCCAGAAAAAAATGCAACAAATTGAAGAAGAGAAACTTCAACTGGAGGACAAATGTAGACGAATGGAAGCCCAAAATAAAGAGCTGGAAGAAAGACAACAGCGCCAGCCGGACATAAAAATTATTAATGAGGGCTGGGGAATCAAGTTTGCTCAGAGCCGAGAGCAGATTGTGCACCTCATTAAAGAAAACAGGCAAAAGAGTGCAGAACTAAAAGAAATGACCAACCAGCTCCAAGACAAGAAAACGATGACTGATAAGATACAACGGGATCTCCAATACATGGACCGAAAAAATCGGCTCCTCCAAAGACAGCTCCATGAAGCTGTGGAAGAAAAGAAAGAATTCCTCCAACAGAAGGAAGAGCAGGACAAAAAGCAACGAGACATGCAGCACGAACTGAAGAGCATGCAGGAAAAATACCGCATGCTGAAAGAAAGCCTGGATGAAACACTGCGCCAAAATAAAGACCTTCTTCAACAGAAAGAGCAACAGCAAGAAAGACTGAAAGAAGGAAAACGTATCGTCCAGGACTTTGAGTCTAAAAATCTAAAACTGCAAGAGTTTTGTAATCAGCTGGAGGACAAAGCAACTAAAGTGGAAGAAGAAAAGGACAAACTGGAGAAACGCTGCTCACAGATGCAGAGAAGGATCGATCAGATAGCGAGAAACAGCTCCGAGCTCGTTAAGGGGATTTTGGTGGAATTCAATAACTTGAAGCGTGAAAACACTCAAATGCAGGCGCAAAAACAACAAGAAGACAAAATACATGAAGACCTGCAGCTCACGCTCCAAGAAATCCAGAAAAGAAACGAGCAGTTAGAAGACAAGCACAAAGAGGTCCAACAGAGAAATGCAGACATGCACAAGGACAAGCTGATACAGGAGGCAACATCCAAACAACTCAAAGACAAGCTTGAAGAACAACAAGCAACATTGGAAGAGGTGGAACAAAGATGTGAGAAACTTGAAGAACAAAACGCAGAAACCATCGATGAGCTGAGAAATCTCATCCTGGAGAAAAAAGCGCTCGTGGAAAAGTGCATGAAAAAAAAGAAAAAATGGTTCCACTTGTTCCGGAGGAGAGACGCTACTGCTTCCTCACCTGATGTAGCCTCGTCTTGCTCCACCTCTGTTAACCCCCCCCCAACCAGTCCCGGCCGTTGACTGTCCCCTCCTGAGCCTGGTTCTGCCGGAGGTTCCTGCCCGTTTAAAGGCAGTTTTTCCTCCCCACTGTCGCCAACTGCTTGCTCAGAGGGGATTGTTGGGCTTTTCTCTCCTCTGCCTTGTTTCTTCATTTACTTGTTTAACTTTTTTCATTATTACTTCATTTTACCTTGTTTCTTCATTTACTTGCTTGTTTAACTTTTTTCAACTTATCTAAATAATAAACCAATTAAATTTATCCTTTGAGTATTTTTCATCTCATCTTTACAGAATCTTTCCAAAACATTTTCAAACATTCAGATCTGTCTTTTATTTTCTTCTTGAAGCCTCATAAATGGTGAACTAAAAACCCGGAACATGGTTTGAAACATAGTTTCAGCTGAAACTGGCATAACATGCTGTGTTATTTTAAAACAGTGTCATTTCATACACATTTTCAATTCACTTCAATCGCACAAATGCAGAAATAATTATTTGCAGTATCTTATTTATTATGAGAATGTCATGCCTGATCATTTGTACCTACACCACCAAAAATGGGGGCAAAAGGGAGGAGATCATGTTTAATCGGTTATAAGAAAAGGTCAGAAATATAAGTGCCGACATGAGCAGTGTCCACAGAAACCTCTGACTCTCAGCTCAAAGCTCATATAAACCATTTCTACAACCAGCAAACAAACAAAGACACCGAACAGTTAAAAGAGCAGTGACGTCACCACGAATCTGTGGTCAGGTAATATCCATGTTTTGATTGATGATTTTCTGGAGTTAAATGTGAACCGAAGCATATTTTGGGTGTTATATGCTATTAAATACTTTTTAATTTATTTAAAAGTATTTAATAGCATATAACACCCAAAACATGCTGGGTGTGGAAATAAAAAAATCAGAATTTCCTCTGTTTGAGTCACAGTAACTTTGACATAGTAACATTTGCAGTAAGTCCTAAATGTTCACCTTTAAAATCCCTCCCTCTGTTCATTTTGCCCACATCATGTTTCAGTGGTTGGCCTCAGGTTCTTCAGCTTCCTGACAGTCTGAAGTCAGCTGACAGAGTTTCACCTGCTAAATACACAGAAAATCTTGTTAAAGCCGCACAGTTTGCCCAACAGTAATATTCCCATTAAGCCCTTTCTAAACACTTTATAACAATGTGTCATCACTAAATTATAAACTTCTTCTCCAAATCTGCACGACTGCACTTAGTCACAGACTTTATTTAATTGTCCTGCGGCTGCTATCATATATTTTACCAAACAGTTCTTCTCACACAGTCACAGATATATTTCTCTCAATGCAAACTTCACTCATGTCTCAGACAGGAAACTTGAGTTTTTCTTTTTTTTCTGTCCCCACTCATTCAACTAATTTGCATATTGAGTCACATCTCGAGAAGTTGCCCTGACAACAGAAATGCATATTCAAAACATTGCTGCATAATTCAATTATTATTATTTTATTTTTATTTCTACAGTCGTCACTTCTTTTGCTCAATCAGCTGGAAACCACTTCTAATTCACTATTTTAAACCTGCTTTAAGCTTCTAATCACTGGTTGGTCCTCCCAGTCTCTTTTTCCTTGTCACAAAAGTCACTCTATTGTCCTGCAACTTCCTGAGTTATTCCTCAGCATCAGCCTTTAAGTGTGTTAAATCTACACCATTCAGCATTTATGTCATGTATTCACATTCATGAGTGTAAGCATGTCTTCATTGCGTGTATGTTGTGTGTTCATATTAATATTGAGTGTAAGCTGGTCTTCGTTGCCTCGATGTGTTTTTATAATCAGATTTAATTCCTGCATCTTTGCGCTGAACTGTGGATTCAAACTGTCTCACTTCTGATTCTCTCCAAAAACAATTTCACATGTGACAATTTCTACATGTGTGTTTTCTATTTTTCTATTCATTTATGTATTATTAGTTCATTTATTTCTTTATCTCTCTCTCTCTCTTACTTTTTTTATTTACCTTTCTGTTGCGATGCTCTGGATGTTTCTAAACCCCACAAATGCAGTCTCACTGTTCAACCCAATTTTCCTATGCTGGCATCCTGGCAGCTGCACGCTTGACTTTTCTCAGTTCATGGGCAGTTATTTTGCGCCTTGGTTTTTCCACACGCTTCTTGCGACCCTGTTGACTATTTTGAATGAAACGCTTGATTGTTCGATGATCACGCTTCAGAAGCTTTGCAATTTTGAGACTGCTGCATCCCTCTGCAAGATATCTCACTATTTTTGACTTTTCTGAGCCTGTCAAGTCCTTCTTTTGACCCATTTTGCCAAAGGAAAGGACGTTGCCTAATAATTATGCACACCTGATATAGGGTGTTGATGTCATTAGACCACACCCCTTCTCATTACAGAGATGCACATCACCTAATATGCTTAATTGGTAGTAGGCTTTCAAGCCTATACAGCTTGGAGTAAGACAACATGCATGAAGAGGATGATGTGGACAAAATACTCATTTGCCTAATAATTCTGCTCTCCCTGTAGACTTTTGTCTTATCGCCTTAACCTCCATGGTCTCAAATTCTTTAAGGATATAATTTCTTTTAACCGGATTTGGGCAAATTTCATTTATCAAAATATTCCTGATCACTTTGTTTGTAAACCTGCTGTCACCAAATTCAACTCCAGCTATGCAGAGCTGCCTCAGTCCAGGAGAAATTTTAGAGTGCACAATATCTTCTTTTATCATTGATCTCAAAGGGACTGGGATGGCTTTCACTGGGGATTTATATCTCTTAGCAGTACATCTTACATCAAATTTCTCACAAAACATCTCATGTTTTAGTAAGACCCCATTATCATCCATAAAATGAGCTACAGCCCAAATCCCTTTAGATCTCCATTCATCCACGTACACAGATTTCCTACACAAACGGATATACCTGTTGTTCCATATAGGGGTGTTGTGAGGAGTAAAGCTATGTTTATAGATTAATTTCCAGTAGAGACGGACCTGCTGATGGAAAGCTGAGAGTTTAACAGGTAACGAACTGCAATCAAAGTCACAACGTAACAAAAAGTCTATTCCACCCATTTTGCCAAAAATCACATTGGGAATAATGTTCCAAAAGGAATTTTTGTTCCTAATGAAAGATCTTAACCATTTCAATTTTAGTACACCATTCATAACATCAAAGTCAGTGGCATTAGCCCCACCCTCTTCATAATTCTTAATCACATCATTTTTCTTTATATAATGACATTTGTTCCTCCATATGAACCTAAAATTAAGAGTATTTATAGATTTAATTAGTTTTGGAGGTATGGGCAGAGAAAAGGCTGGATAGATGAGTCTGGACAGACTGTCCATGTTGGTTAGCAAGCTTCTCCCAAACAGAGTTATGTCCCTTTGCAGCCACATGTTTAAAATTGACTTACACTTTTCTATATTGGTACAGATATTCTTATTTTCTGTTGATGTCTTATCCTTGCAAATTACAATGCCCAGATACTTCACCTCTTTTTTGATCTGCATATTATTTATTGCTTGCAGGGGACACTCATGCAGAGCTAGAATTTTGCATTTATTAATATTCAGCTGTAGGCCAGAAGCTTTGGAGAAATGGTTGATCGCCTGCAAGGCTAAAGGAATCTGGTCCTCATTTTTTAGAAACAGGGTGGTATCATCTGCCAGCTGACTGATTATTATCTGTTCACCCATCACAGTTAACCCCTCAATGTGACTGTTTTTAATCAAAATAATTCCTCTGACACAGAAGACCTACATTCCTGGTTTAATTCTTGCTGTCAAAAAATCATGGACTCTGTGGCTCCTTTAAAAACCAGGCAGCTTAAGGCTAAACCTGAGCCTTGGTTTAATGAGAGCAGTCGTGCTGTTAAGAGGGAATGTCGTCGAGCAGAACGGAGGTGGAAAAAGGATAAACTGCATGTATCATTTCAAATTCTCAAAGACTGCTGGCATCGCTACCAGAACACTGTTAAAGAGGCAAAAAGGGAATATTTTGCAAATATTATTTCTTCCAACTGTCATAACCCACGTGTGTTATTTAGGACCATTGACACTGTTCTTAATACTCCTTTGAATGTCTGTTTGGAAGTTTCTCCTGAGATTTGCAATGATTTTCTGAACTTTTTTATTGAAAAGGTTGTCACCATCAGGGCTCTTATCACAGCTCCTGACTCTGACCCCTCTGTCTCTGTCCCTTGCGCTGCTGTTTTCACTCAGTTTGAGCTTGTGACGCTCTCCTCTTTAGAGGATGTGGTTCGCCATATTAAGCCCACAGGTTCCCCACGGGATCCTGTCCCTCCACAATTCTTTAAAGAAATTTTTCCTAGTATACAACAGTATGTCCTTGACATTATTAACAGCAGTCTGTCTTCTGGTGTGGTTCCTGCAAATTTCAAACATGCAGTAGTACAGCCACTGCTTAAGAAACCTGGCCTTGATCACACAGTTTTAGCGAACTATAGGCCTATTTCCAAGCTGCCTTTAGTCTCCAAGGTTTTAGAGAAAATTGTTTTTAGTCAACTGAAAGATTTTCTAGATGAAAATGGAATCTTTGAGGTTTTTCAGTCAGGTTTTAAAACCCTTCACAGCACAGAATCTGCATTACTAAGGGTTTTTAATGACATCCTTCTGGCATGTGATTCTGGTAACCATGTTGTTCTTGTCTTGCTTGACCTAACTGCTGCCTTTGACACAGTAGACCACAATATTTTAATTTCTCGATTACATGATGTAGTGGGTATTGGTGGCACTGCACTCAATTGGTTTAGGTCTTATTTGTCAGATAGAACTTTCTCTGTCAGCCTTCTCGGTTACGAATCGTCTTCTGCTCCTCTGTCATGTGGTGTCCCACAGGGCTCAATTTTAGGGCCACTGCTCTTTTATCTGTATCTACTGCCTCTGGGTTCTATCCTTAGAAGGCATGGGATCTCATTTCACTGTTATGCCGATGACTGCCAAATTTATTTGACACTAAAACGCAAGGATGCCATCTCCATAAAACCTCTCTTGACATGTCTAGATGACATTAAAGCTTGGTTGGCTCGAAACTTTTTAAATTTTAATAAAAAGAAAACAGAAGTGTTGGTGTTTGGACCCAGTGGTCCCTGTGAGTCCTCCTCTGTTGTTTTAGGATCCCTGGAAGTCTATTTTAAATCTGTTGTTACTGACCTTGGTTTTAAGTTGGACAGTGATTTTAAATTGGACAACCAAATCAGAGCAGTGGTGAAGTCCAGTTTTTATCATTTAAGGCGACTGGCAAGACTAAAATCTTTTCTTTCGAGGCAGCACCTTGAAACAGTGATCCATGCTTTTATTTCTTCCCGCCTGGACTACTGTAACTCACTTTATGTGGGGGTCAGTCAGTCATTGCTCTCACGTCTGCAGCTGGTTCAAAATGCGGCTGCATGACTCCTAACAGGAACTCGAAAAAGAGAGCATATAACCCCCGTGCTGGCCTCTCTGCACTGGCTGCCTGTGTCTTTTAGAGTTAATTTTAAAATTCTTATGTTTGTTTTTAAATGTCTACACAGTCTTGCCCCGCCTTACCTCTCTGAGCTTCTTCATCCCCACATACCCTGTCGGTCTCTCAGGTCAGCTGACCAGCTGCTCCTGGAGGTACCGAGATCCAGGAGGAAGCTCAGAGGGGACGGGGCCTTCTCTATTGTGGCTCCAAAATTATGGAATAATTTGCCCATGCATGTTAGAGAGGCCCCTTCACTGTCCACTTTTAAATCACGTCTTAAAACCCACTTTTATTCCTTGGCTTTTAACCTCAGTGAGACTTAGTTTCTTTTTTAATGCAGTAGTTATTTAATTAATGATTTCACTCTTCTTTTATTTGTTTTTTATTTATATCTCATGTAATTTTATTTTACAGTTCCAATGTACAGCACTTTGTGTCAGCTGTGGTTGTTTTAAAGTGCTTTATAAATAAAGTTGATGATGATGATGATGAAAATAGACAACAGCTCAGCAACCATGATGAACAGAAGTGGTGAGCTGCTACATCCCTGCCTTATCCCTCTATTAACCTCAAACCTTGAACATGTACCATGTTCTAGCAAAACAGAGCTGTTAATGTCATTATATAGCATCTCTATAACATTGATAAATGTTATAGAGATCTCCCATCTGACCCTCTGATGAGGTTTGTCAGCAGCTCATCCAATGAGGTGGACTTTCTTGTTTCAGTCAGGATTTTAGTTTTGTTGAAGTCCAAATTAAGTCGACACTCATCCAGACCATCAAGTATGAACACAACCTGGAAGTCTTCAAGCCTGCAGATTCCTGATTCGTTAGTTTGATTAAAGAAGTGATGAACAAGTTCCACCAAGCTGAACTTTTTCTCTTTCAGCACATTCAGCTCTCTGAAAGTGAATGGAAATATGAACTGGATGTCCTGGTTGGCTTTGTCTTCAGCCCAGTCCAGGCTGTATTTCTGTGTTAAGACTGTTTTCCCAATGCCAGCCACTCCCTTTGTCAGCACTGTTCTGATTGGTTCGTCTCTTCCAGGTGAGGCTTTAAAGATGTCTTCTTGTCTGATTGTTGTTTCTGGTCTGTCTGGTTTCCTGGATGCTGTTTCAATCTGTCTGACCTCATGTTCATCATTGACCTCTGCAGTCCCTCCCTCTGTGATGTAGAGCTCTGTGTAGATCTGATTCAGGAGGGTTGGGCTTCCTGCTTTAGCGATCCCCTCAAACACACACTGGAACTTCTTCTTCAGTTGGGCTTTAAGTTCACGTTTACAGAGTGGAGCAAATATTTCTGAAGGTAAGAAATTCAGAAAAAAATATTATATAATAAATATCATAGCCTTTCAGTACCCTGAAAGGATGAATGTCTATTGGTCCATTTCTTGAGCTATTAGGAAAGATCAATATTCAGTCTTTAGAGAAATTCTCTTACTGCTCTGCAGATGGTCAGCCATCTCATGCTGCTTAAGTCTCCTCAAGAAGTGGAGTGTGATCTTCAGAAATGCTTCTCTGCAGCTCTTTCTTTCATCTTCATCCTCACCTTCAAACATCTCCTCATCCTCCATCTGGCTCTTTAAAGTTTCTGGGTGATCTGGACTCAGAAGCTTCTGGATCTTCTTCAGCTCGTTCTTCACAAACATGGTGATGTTGTCCTCCAGCCGCTGGAAAAGAAGACTATATGAATTACCCAGTGGTAAATGGACTGGTTCTTATATAGCTCTCTTTGATACTCTGTGCACACAAAGCATTTTATACAACATGCCTCATTCAACCAAGCACATTGTTCTATGCTTAAATACTTTCTTTCACACTCTGATGGATGCATCAGAGGGCAGCTTGGGTTTAGTACGTTACCCAGTACATTTGCCAGCCAGGGTTTGATTCACAAACCTTCTGACTAGTAGCTGACCTGCTCCCCTCCTGAGCTACAGTCACCCCAATCTGACTGAAATCATGGAGCCCAAACTCTGACTTATGTTGGACACACTGACAATCCTCTGGTCCACAAAGTGCAGCATAGAGGTGACTGAAAAGAACAAATGTAAACGTAGTACTACAAACCATAACCACAGAGTCCAGGTGTGTTTGATGTTGCTGTGCAGACTGACCAGTGGAAACCTCTGCTCTCTGCTGGTCCACTCTGTGGAGGAGTAATGTATAATTAGCTCATGTTATGTCTGTCCACACACAGACACAAGCTAAAGGTCCATGAAGTGATGTTTGGATGGGTTCAGTCAATCAGATGACTGTCATGGTGAAGCTTTGCTAGTCCTGGTGATCCCACTGAGAATTAACAACTCAGTTTCCAGATGTCTGTAGTTTTCTGCTCAGTTTCTTTAGTCCCAACAGCTCTTACCATCTCCTGCATAAAGCTTTCCCTGCATGCTCAGATGCCCTGGAACAAGGTGCTCTCTTTATATCAGTGACTGGTTTAAAGGGACAACTTGCAGTGCTCGCCAAACTTTGTGTCAGCAAAAGTAGTTCTAATGTTTCTTACATTTATTACATTTTTACATTTTTACACACACAAATCAATGAACGCAAAAACATAAACTTTCCAGATATTTTGTTTTACAATGTTACAAAACTCAGTTCAAAACTACACAGTCTGATTTACAAGTACAAAATATTTATGACCACAGTTTGAGCCGATGTATGTCCCGAGTCTGTGGACTCAGTGGTTTTGTTTTGATTGTTATTGTCTTTTGTTACAATTTCATTCTGATTAAGATTTTCTAGTTCTGAGGTTTTGGTTTCTGTGTTCCCTCTGTACTGTGTTAGTATTGTGTCTCTGTGTTCACTTCCTGTTTTATTTTGACAGTGCCATGTCCTACGTTAGTGTGTCTACTTTTGCTTCCCCTTGTCTGGTTATGTCCAATGAATCCTGCTGTGTCTCCCTTTTCTCATTCCCTGATTGCTCTTTTGTGTATATGAGCCCTTTGTTTTCTCCTGCTTGTTGCTGGTTCGTCTGTGTTGTCTCCCCGTGTCTCCGTTTAAGGTTTCAGGTTAGTTTTGTAGTTTTTTCAGTAGAGGTTATCTTAGCTTCTGCACAGGCCATCTCCACTGCACTTCACCGTTTCAATAAAGCTCACTCACTTCACAGCAGTGTTGGCATCTTGGGTCCTTTATTAAATTCAACATGGCTCGCCCCGCTAGCCGTGACATAAGATGTGAAAACAATATCCAAAAAACACGAGAGACAAACAGGAAATAGTTTTAAGGTGCAGGGCCAACAAACTGAGTCTAGCCATGAACTCAGAGTTGATTGAATTAGCATTTTGAATTGGCTGATCTGAGTTACTTCAATCAAGTCTATGTTCACTTTGAGTTAAGATTATACGTGATTGATGTAAAAGAAAAAAGCCGTCATCAGCAACTGATTCTGATTTAGCAGGTTTTCAAATCTAAACGGTACCCATCCCTAGCTGGCTGTAGTTAAACCTTTACTTAAAAAGCATCCCTAGACCCAGCTGTCTTAGCTAATTATAGGCCGATCTCCAACCTGACAATCCTTGAAAGAGTAGTTGGGGGGCGACAATCAGAGGGGCAGTGTGATGATCTTAGGTTACAAACTACCGCAGTCAAGTCATTAAGGGAGACGGGATCAAACTGCTCTAAGACAGCTGAGCACACAGGAGAAAGACTCGGATCTGAGGCAGCAGTCGGCGAGACAAGAGCCCTAATAGATAGAAGCTTGTTGTTAAAAAATGCTAAAAAGAGTGACGCTGAAAAACTAGTTCATGCATTTATTACTTCCAGACTGGACGACTGTAATTCATTATTATCAGGATGTCCTAAAAACTCAGTGAAAAGCCTTCAGCTAATCCAAAATGCTGCAGCAAGAGTCCTGACAGGGACTAGAAAGAGAGCAGATTTCTCCTGTTTTGGCTTCCCTTCATTGGCTGCTCCTCACATACAAGGTCTTAAATAATCAGGCCCCATCTTATCTTAATGCTGCACCACAACACCTGATCTCTGGTTTCCTCACCTCTTCAATCCCACTTTAATACTTGACTAAACTCATTTTCCTGTTTAGGTGTTGAGGCAAAGCCGCCCATCTACAATGCAGGCAACAGCAAACGGAGCTATTTTTGATTCCCTTTGAGTTTTTTCTACTTTTGTGCTACAAAATGTTCAAGCTGATTAAATTCATTAGAATAAAAGTTCAGATAATTTTCTCATATTAATGTTGGAGGTAGAAATTCAGGTAACTTTGCACAAAAACTGGCAGAAATTTCCTTCAAAGATGGAGTTTTTACTTTAATACTTTTTACTCTTTTACCTTTACTTGAGTAAAGAAGTTGAATCATTATTTCAGCTTTAAGAGGGTATTTTAACACAAACATCAGTCCTTCTACTTAAGTATGTTTGACACTTTGTTTAATCATCATTTTTAATGATCAAATATAATTATGTTTGTTATTTGTGGATTTTAAATGTCCTTGACAGAGACAGATGATGATCATTATCCTGCACTGTGCTCTCAGGTTTGGTCGAGCTAGCACAAAGAATGGCTATGTTGAACTTCCTCCTGGGATCTACACTAAGAAGTGAATCCAACATTAGCAGGGTCTCTTTCCTTTATCTGATTCACTTTAGCATTCACAGTCACGTGAAGCTTGTTATTAACTCGATAAGTCAACCCAGGGTTTCAGCTGAGCGCTCACATGAAACACATGGTGTTGGCAGCATCTGATCAATCATATTCATGGAGACGTGTATCAGCAACAGAGCAGCTGAGTTTGTAGAAGGAAGTCAAACTAAACCACAGGAACAATATTTGGAGATTACACACATAATAAAATACTAGCAGTAACACAGCTGCTGCAGACAAATCAGTCGTGTGATCGTGTGTGAGAGGAGAAGGACTGTAAAGGAGTTTGGTGTTAAAAGCTCTGTATGAATGTGGGAGACTTTGAAGGGCTTTAAAAAGGCCAATATAAAATAAAAGGCAGCAAAATTGCTGAGTGTGAAAGTCACCAGACTTATCAGAGCTCTGTGATTAAGACCTGTAAGAACACCTGTTTGTACTTGTTGGCATTATATCAAACACACACGTATATTAAGCCTTTGTTTGAACTCTGGTTGAATTTGTTACTTTCAGACTGTGAAACATCACAGAGGCTGCAGCTGCAGATCTTTTTTTCACCTGGAAATTTACTTTAAATGTTAGATGGAAAATGTATTGCTCAGTTTAACCAAAGTAAGAACAATAATCCATAAACCTTCATAAAGACAAACATCTCCCAGAACATTGAGCTGCTGAAGTGTCACTGAAGGGACAAACTATTTGTCCTCCTCCATCCAGCAACACCTGAAAGACCTGAGTGGAAGCTCCTCCCTACACTGTGTTTGAAGCAAAGCACAAAGGAGACACCTGCTGGAGCAGCTGGAGTCCTACAGACACTCAGCCTCTTCACTACACAAACACCTCCTACAACATCCACTCTTTCCACTCTGACTGCTGTGTTTGTGGAAACACTCCAACACACACCGCTTCACACACCAACATAGAAATGTGTGAAAAAGAGCTGAGCTGATATTAAACATGAGGATTTATTCAGAAATACAGAGTCAGGAACAACATCTAGACACACATTACCTCTCAGCAGCAGAAGAACAGCCTTTAAAGTTTATAAAAGCATCCTTCGACCTGTTGCTCTTTAAGGAAACACAGCTGGGTTCAGGTCCAGGAGATTCTGGCCTCTTATTGATCCTAAAAGAAAAACAATAAATGTCACAGCTTCATGAGACAGGAAGGAAAAACTGGAAATATTAAATTAAAGACATGATGAACAATCTCATAAAAATAATGTACTTACTCTTTGTCACATAACAGTCTTTTGTTAAAGTTTACAATAACACCCTTGCTTAGTCTTTGCTCTGTACTGCAGTACTTGCACTGGTTTCACTGGACAAGTCTGCGTGTGAATCTACAACTGATCTGACATTGTGGCACAAACACAGTAAACAAACACTACGAGCACCTTGTTTCATGTGCAGTGGCTTTCTTCTCATTCTGTTACTGAACACTGTATGAAAAGCCTCTCACTGCCAGCATCCTTCCAGCCCCACGACAACAAGACCAACTCACATCTTCACAACACCAAGAATTTTTCCCCTTTTCTTTGGAGAAACTGAGAAGCCAATAGGATTGTAGCTCAAACTGCCCACAGTCCTGCTTCATCACTGCTCACTCCTACCTGTGTTGGTGCTCAGTGGACAGTCACAGCCTGCTGCTAGCATGAATGCTAAACGTACTGCTGTGGATGATCAGCAGAAAAACATGTGGTCAGTTTGACTGTTTGCTGTATTTAAAGTCTTTTTCTCAGTTCGTCTGTATTCAAAGTGCATTCGGGGCTTTAGCTGACAGCTCTTTGTGCTAACAAACTAAACTCTCTTAGTTTAAGCCAACAGACTTTACCAAACACAAAGCCTGCTGCTGCCTCCATGGGTTAGCTTGTGTGACTGGTGTTTACACCAATGAAATCTAAATCACACTAATGTGTCCTCCAAGGTGTTTGGTGGGAGCACCGAGTGAAACATCTGGTAAAATAACAAACAGGGCTGTGAGAGCAACTGAAGTGATAAAAATACTGTTTGAAGATAAAAAACACTTTGATCTTCTCTTGTCACCTAACAAAGTCCAAACCCTGTGAACTATTTTAGCTTTAATAACTGTGGATTCAGGTATCCTGAACCCATCTTTGGACATTTGTAATTAAATATTTTAAAACTCCATCAGAGACTCCTGATGTGGCTGTTTGGAGAAGGAAAAGAGGGACAAAGTGGAGCGTTGAGCTGAGGCTTCATTCACTGCAAACCTACAGTTATGTTTCCTTATTTCTGCTGTTTGCATGTTCACAGCTGAAATAAAGCTGCCTCTTTGACTTCATCCTGTTGTGTTTGGGTCCAATCCTGCCTGCCACACAGCGCTACAGGACAAAGTCTAATATTTTTATCTTTTTAATGAATCTTTGGTCATATTTATCCAGGAAAACACAAACATGTAAAGGAGTCATCACAGTTCTCTGACCTCGTTGGTTCAGGTTCAGCACTGAAGTCTGGAGGGTTTCTTTGTTTGGACCAGTCACTCCTCACAGACGGACAGCTGGATCCTGCAGACTGTGACCTCTGACCTCTGCAGACACAAACATGTTTTATTCAATGATCAATTCTCTGATGAAGTGATTGAAGCAGCTGTGATCACACAGACTGCAGATAATGCAGCTGTTTCCTGTCAGTAACAGTCCTCTTAGATTAGAGTTCAGCTTTTTACAGGAAAACAAATGTCCCTGAATGCAACAGTGAGACACAGTCTGCCTGTGTGGCTGTGATAGCTGCCGTTAGGAGCGCTCATGTGTTTGCAGTTAGACGAGGAGATGTTACCATCATGGACACGTTAACAAATCCTGCAGCATCACGTGGCACAAACACTTTGTGTTCCTGTCATCTGCAAGCAACAGGAAGTTCATTAATAAAGGCGGGATGGAGACGTGACTGTGATGGTTCTCCTTCATCCAGCTGTTACACACATCTGGGCTCACACGACGAGCCTTTGTCTAATACAGCAGCTGCTCTCTGAACACTTTTCTGAAGAGGAGCTGCACAAACCTTTGTTTGCTTTGTAGAGCAGCGTATCAAAGTCAAACTACCCACTGCTAGCAGCTGTTTCTATCATAGTTTAGGATCCAGATGTGTGAGGTCTAGATTTACACCTCTGATTAAAATACATAGTTAAAAACAGCCAATTGAGTCCAAATGTGTCTTAAACCAGATAAACTGACAGTTACAGCTGAGCCTGTGTGTCCTTGGAGACACTGCTCTGCTACAGAGATGCATTTTAGAAACCAGGAAACATCAAAATCATTCCAGGCTGGTTCCTGTGAATATGGAGCAGTGATGTGAGTGCTGAGCTGTGACATGGAGAAGAGTCATGGACAGTTAGAGATGGTCATCTCACCTCTGAGCTTTGGTCTGGCTCTCATGTTCCCCACACAGAGTGCTTTTAGGGGGAGGGACTCCCTCCTCTCTGTCCTCACACTGATCCATGCTGCTCAGTTCACATCAGCTCACACACACTTTCTACCTTCACCTGCAGAGGAAACACAAATCATTCATGTGCACATCAACTGAGAGCTGCAGAGGTCGTGTCTGATGTGTTGGACTAACATCCATCTGAGACGCAGCTTTCATCAGTTCACTACAAAAAGTGTCACAGAGCCCAGTTCAGCCTCCAAATCCTCCATTACTGTAGTCCTACAAAGCAGCAGGTCAAACATGGCTGCAGAGAGCAGCTTTATGTCAGTAACCATGTCCAGGACCGAGCTAACTGCTTACAGAGTTCATACTCTAACTGCTAGCTGCTCTGCTAGCTAAGCTAACTCAGTAACAGTGACTCTGACAGCAGTTACTGTGGAACAGCGGCCGAGCTCAGGACACATTCAGTGTGTTTAGACACAGGAGTGTTTATGTCAGCAAATCAGTGTGTGTGAAGAGTCTGAGGGAGTGTGTGAATGAGACTCAACACTGAAACCAACAGTCCAAGAAAAGCGTCTGGATTTCTTTAAGTTTAACTTAAAGAAATCCAGACGCTTTTCTTTTTGTCTCCATAATGTCTCCATAATGCTGCAATGTTATCTGCCCCAGAAACACTGTGCAGAAGCTTTGATGGTGACACAGAAAAGTCACAGTGGAGATACTTCTGTCCACCTTTGATTAGACTCATTATAAAAAGGAAAACAAAGTTTGAACACAGTCATGTTTCCAGTTCACTGACTTACATTTATTCCATGGACACTCACTCTAACCTGAACCACAGCTACAACCAGTGTTGGGGAGTAACGGAATACATGTACCGCCGTTACGTATTTAAAATACAAAATATGAGTAACTGTATTCCGTTACAGTTACCGTTTAAAAAGGTGGTATTCAGAATACAGTTACTTTGTTGAAATAAATGGATTACACTGCGGTACTTTCCTGTTTCATTTTGTCGCGGGTCAGGACTGTTTGGGTTTTGTTTGACAGCTACGTTCTGTTGTTCCAGGCGGCGTTACGGTTGCCATGGTACAGGGCTACGCTCTCTCTCTCTCTCTGCAACTGTGTGTTTCCGGGGTGAGAGAGCGCCTTTTCGTTGTTGTTGTTGTTGTGCTAAGCTAACAGGCAGAATGCTACAAGCATAGCTCTAAAGCAGGGGTGTCAAACTCAAATACACAGTGGGCCAAAATTCAAAACTGGAACAAAGTCGCGGGCCAACGTTAATATTTATTGAAAAAAATCTTCCTCCAGATATAACAAGGAACCTTTTCTTACAGACTCAAATAAGTTTTGCTGAAAAACTGAATATGGAATAAGCAACGCTTAATACTGAACGATATAGAACTTATATAAACATATATAACTTAATATTGCACACATGCAAAATTGAAATTCCAATTAAATAACATATCACTGGAATGCATTTCTTAAATAAAAATTGTATTTGCAGCCTTCTGATTTAAATTTTAGCAGTAAACTTTTTCCCCAGGCTAATAATAAATGTAAAAATAAAATAACAATAATAAACCACTTAACTAATAAAAATATCATTAAACGTGAAACCATTCAAGCCCATGTCTGGGAGTAGCAAGACAAATTGCACAAAGAAAATGGTAATTATAGCTCAGTTTGCTACACACTGATCTACTCTGATGCGTCCAAGCCAGATACCTGGCATCTCTTCTTGGATGCTAGTTCCTCAATGTCTGGGCTCAGGCTCTGAGCTGAGGAAATCCTCAGGATCGAGTGAAGGTGTTCATCGGTCAGACGTCTCCTCTGAGATGTTTTGGCCATCTTCATTGAGGAGAATAGTTGCTCACATAGGTAAGTGCTGCCGAACATGGAGAGCATCTGAGCAGCGTGGGTGCGGAGCCCAGGCATTTTGAAATGTGGAAATTGTGAAGCGCCCACAGCATCATACTTTGATTTCAGCGTGTCACTACACTGGAGTTCAATCAGCTCCATTTGGAGGTTTGTTGGAGCTTTTGCCACGTAAACTGCAAAAGGATTACTGAGCAGTTCAAATCGACATTTCTGGGCGTCAAAGTCGGCAAACCGCCGGGTAAACTCAGTACTGAGTACACAGAGTTTTTCAGCAAACTGTACGCATGGGAACACAGCAGTAGAGATTTGCATGTTCATCGTTTGGCAGCAGGGAAAATGGCCCAGGTTTCCTTGTAGCATCTGATTCTGCCACAGGCACAATTTCGTTTTAAAAGCCCTCACTGCAGCGTACATATCTGTGATGATACGCCCCCGTCCCTGAAGCTGCAGGTTCAGTGCAATGAGATGGCTCGTGATATCACACATAAAGGCCAGCTCACACAGAAACTCTTGCTCCCTGAGCTCAGCTGTGTCTTGCCCTTTGCTTTCCAGAAACTGAAATATTTCCTCGCGTAGCTCGAAACATCTGTTCAGTACTTTCCCTCGGCTTAACCACCTCACCTCCGTGTGATACGGCACGTCTCCGTATTCCGAACCACACTCCTCAAGAAAAGATTTGAATTGCCGGTGATTCAGACCTTTGGCTCTTATAAAGTTAACTACTCGTGTTACTGCGGTCATAACATGTTCCATCTTTAGGGCTTTGCCACAAAGTGATTCTTGATGTATGATGCAGTGATAAACAGTCAGCTCACCTGCACAGTTCTCCGCTCGCATCTTCTCCCGTACCCTGCCCACCAGTCCGCTCCTTTGACCACACATCGCTGGTGCACCATCTGTCGTTAACCCCACAAGTTTTTCCCATGGCAACTTCATTTCAGTTAGACATTTGGAAACCTCTTCAAGTATTTCCTTCTCTGTGCTTGTTCCATGCATTGATTTTAATCCTAAAAGTTCTTCCGTAACACAGAGAGTTGAGTCCACACCACGGATGAAGACTGAAAGCTGGGCAGTATCAGAGGCGTCGCTGCTCTCATCCACAGCGAGGGAGAATGCAACGAAACTGTTTCCCTTCTCCATCAGCTGGTTATTTAGATTGTTGGCAAGTTCACGTGTGCGATCAGCTACTGTGTTTCTGCTCAGGCTAACATTTGAAAATGCTTGCTTTTTCTCTGGGCACACAACGTCGCAAACTTTCATCATACAACTTTTCACAAACTCTCCCTCACTGAAGGGCCGGGCTGATTTTGCGATCTCTGCTGCCACAACAAAACTAGCCTTTACAGCAGCCTCACTTTGTGATATGGCTTTTTTGAACATAGTCTGTTGTGAAACAAAACTTCTTTTCATCTCTTCTGCTTTCCGGCGCCTTTGAGTCATGTCCAGGTCCTTGTACTTCTCTTGGTGTTTCGTTTCATAGTGTCGTCTAATGTTGTACTCCTTGGTTAAAGCCACATGAGCTCCACATACAAGACAAACAGGTCTGTCTTTTACATAAGTAAACAGATATTCTGTCTCCCACCTGTCCAGGAAGCTCCTGTTTTCGTTCTTTCTTTTCGCCATTTTGGGAGAGGTAGCGCGGCAGTATTCGCGCGGTTGCTATGACTACAGTCAACAGAGGAGAGGGCGTTAATGGGTCCTCTCCTGACTGACGTGCCAAAACGCCAACAGAGCATTCTGGGAGTTGTAGTATTAGCAGTACATGCGCTGCTTAAGACCGGCGGGCCAGCTCTAATAGTAATTTGGTATGGCCTCGCAGGCCAAATGTAATTAGGCTGCGGGCCAAATTTGGCCCGCGGGCCAGAGTTTGACACCTATGCTCTAAAGAATGTAGCATCATGGGCAGTGTAGTCCGTGCTGCAGGGAGAATGGACTGCCATACACGTTATGGGTCTGTGAGCGCGAGGAGGGAAAAAAGGGGAGTGGAAAGGTACAGCTGTCATCGAGGAAAAACGGGAGCTGGAAGCATGTAACTTTTACTGCCGTTTTGACGAGCCATCAGGCAGCCTTCACACCTCCAACGGCCCCAACAATAGAGGCACTTTGGACACTAATTCCCCCACCTCTCCCCCCTCCATAGAGCCATCACCACCTTCAAACTGTTCACCTACAACACCCCCCTCCTCACCCCACACAAAAGAGGATTTCACACCACCTCCTCCCACCACAACTCTTCATATTCATGAAGCAGATGTGAGGAAGCAGTTTAAGAATCTGAATGCTCGGAAAGCTCCCGGCCCAGACGGTGTGTCTCCTGCCACCCTCAGACACTGTGCAAACGAGCTGGCCCCAGTGTTTTCTGGCATTTTCAACTCCTCACTGCAGGCATGTCATGTGCCTGCCTGCTTCAAGTCCTCCACCATAATCCCTGTCCCCAAGAAACCTAGGATCACTGGACTAAATGACTACAGACCCGTGGCTCTGACATCTGTGGTCATGAAGTCATTTGAGCGCCTAGTTCTCTCCCATCTCAAGACCCTCACGGCCCCCCTCCTGGACCCCCTGCAGTTTGCATACAGAGCCAACAGGTCTGTAGATGACGCCATCAACATGGCCCTACACTTCATCCTGCAGCATCTGGACTCCCCAGGAACCTACGCCAGGATCCTGTTTGTGGACTTCAGCTCTGCCTTCAACACCATCCTTCCAGACCATCTCCGAGGCAAGCTTTCCCAGATGAATGTGCCTGATCCCATCTGCCGGTGGATCACTGACTTCCTGTCGGACAGGAAGCAGCATGTGAGGCTGGGAAAGAATGTCTCGGACTCCCGGACCATCAGCACCGGCTCCCCTCAGGGCTGTGTTCTTTCTCCTCTGCTCTTCTCCCTGTATACCAACTGCTGCACCTCCACCCACCAGTCTGTCAAGCTAATCAAGTTTGCAGATGACACCACCGTTATTGGACTCATCTCGGACGGGGATGAGTCTGCCTACAGGAGGGAGGTTGAACGTCTGGTGTCTTGGTGCAGCCACAACAACCTGGTGCTGAATGCCCAGAAGACAGTGGAGATTATTGTGGACTTCAGGAAGCACACAGCTCCACTCCCCCCCATCATCCTGACTGACACCCCCATCACCTCTGTGGACTCATTCCGCTTCCTGGGTACCACCATCACCCAGGACCTGAAGTGGGAGCCCACCATCACCTCCGTCATCAAGAAAGCCCAGCAGAGGATGTACTTCCTGAGGCAGCTGAAGAAATTCAACCTGCCAACACGGACGATGATGCAATTCTACACTGCAATCATCGAGTCCATCCTCACCTCCTCCATCACCGTGTGGTACGCTGGAGCCACTATCAGGGACAAACAGAGACTGCAGCGTGTTGTGCGCTCTGCTGAGAAGGTGATTGGCTGCAGACTCCCATCTCTGCAGGACCTGTACACCTCCAGGACACTGCGGCGTGCAGCCCGGATCTCAGCTGACCCTTCTCACCCTGGACACAGTCTGTTTGACCTGCTCCCCTCAGGCAGGAGGCTCCGGTCCATTCGCACCAGAACCTCTCGCCACAAGAACAGTTTCTTCCCCTCTGCTGTTGGACACATGAACAATAACCACATGATTGTCCCCGCCACTAACACATGACCCTACGCTGTGTCACTGCATCATTTCATGTTTGGCACTGATCACCACCTGCACTCATGTATATATCTTTCTACGTAGCACTCATAATTCTTATTCTCATGTATATATCTCATGTATATCTCATGCACATATCTTTCTTTCTTTCTACATAGCACTTTAATTCTTATTGTCTGCACTGAAGCACCGCAGCAATTTCCTAATGTTGTAAACCTCAACATCTGGCAATAAACCCATTCTGATTCTGATTCTGATTCACTGGGCTCACATGTTACTGATTCCATTCTTTACTCGCATGTTTTAAACGCTTAAAGCACTTTCACAGCTTTTTATATTCTTTTGAAAATTCATATGAACTCAAGCTGTCAGAATTGTAATGTAAGCTTTGATAATTGTCCACATTTGTCATTTTGACGATTATCCGTTTATTTTAATGAATACAGCAAACAGAAAAAAACGAACAAATCAACAAACGCGGCTCCCATTTTAATCAGCTCCCCCTCGAGAACACTCCATGCGTAAGATTAGGTTTTTTCTGCGTCCCTCTCTTGTGGTCCATCATGCCTCGGGCCTCCAGGATCCTCACCCCCCTGTGGTCACCGAGATCTTCTGTAAAGCAAACAAAACACCTTTTCCTGCACCTCCCTAACTTATCATCTTTGGGACTCTTTAATCAAAAGCCTGATCCTAATTATCTTCTTGACTTATTGACTTGTATTTATATATATTCTTCAACGTTACTCATCATTTTAAAACTCTTAAAACGCTGCTTTCACGTCCCTGCATGCGTTTCCTGTCGCTTGCCTTATCTAATCATCAACATCCTGTACACAGAAGTCTCGCTGCTGCAAGGCCTCCACTCTGACCTAGAATCTCCTTTCACAAGAAAATCATTATAAGCGCCTATTCTACTAAAAGATCCAAAAAAAACAACCACTTTAATCAATTAAGTTTAAGCATATAAGCAATTACTCCTGCATACATTTTATCACAGCTAAACGCTGCCTTGAAACAACTCCTGTGTGTTAACACTAACTTCATTTTAAAACTCACATTTCCTATGTTATAGCCTGTTTTTGGTACAGCCTTTTTATTTCATCTTGCTCCTTTGATGTAACAATACCTTCTCATTCTAGTTTATCAGACTTAACCAAAATATATGCTTTCCTTCCTTTGGTCCTTCTCTAAAGCAAGAAACTCCTATTCAGTTCCTCTTTTCTGTCACTTGTTACAGGGCCAGCTCAAGTTCAGTTAAACGCTAAATTAATTTGAGGCCTTTTGCCTGGAATCAATACTGTCATGTGTGTTTATGGACTCTGTGTCTGTAAGCGTGTGCAATCCTTCAATAACTCATATCATCCTCACAGTAGATTGGCTAATCATAGCGCTAGCCAAAGGCTCGTGACCCACAAGAGACGAATTGAGCCACAACTCCCTTAAAGGCACAAAATGCAATATGTATAAAAAGTCATTTCTACGTATAAGCTCTCCCCTTTATCCTAAAAATAAATCTATGTAATATCTGTATGTGTGTCTTCTATTCATTAATGTAATTGTCAGTTATTTTCTCTCTTTATTTTACCTTCTTTTTGTTTACCTCTTTGTTTGTGACGTGGACATCCCTAAACCATCCTGAGTTCCGGCTTCAATTTCAACCCAATTGTACCCTCTATTCTCGCAGTCGAACTCGTCTGGGCTTCACCTTCCCACTGGCCCCTGTGCCCTTCTCTTAGTGTCCTTTGTTGTCTTGTGATCCCCAGCAAACACAGTCTGTTTCTTCTCTGTTTCTTCTCCGTTGCTCTTTTCAGTATTTTCCTTTTAGATTAAATCCCAGCCTGGCAAAATATCCCATTCAGTGTCTTTAAACAGTTATGTCACACTGTTCTTACCAGCCTGCAGTTCACCGTGCATTTTCCATCACGTGCTTTTCTTCCATGCTGCTGCTGGTATCGTCAGTGTAGTTTCAGTTGCACTGTCTTTTGCCTGCTGTTAATTCTTGAAGTCCACGATGTTCTGTCGGTCTTCATCAGGAGATTAACTGTCCTATGAGCTTCTTCTCAGGATCGGGACAAGTGGGAGGTCAAGCTGTAAAATTTTAAGCCAAAATCTGGCCTGTTTTCCTCCCAATTCTGTTAATCAATGGTTTTGTACTCAAGATTCTAGGTTGAAAGAAGTCCACCTGTATTGACACACTAAAGCATACAATTAATATCCTTTTCATTTCTTTTCTTAAAACCTCCATTTGCTTCATCTGCCTGGAGTTTAACTCGTATGTTTCTCTCTCTGTGTGCTCACTTGTCACAGTCAGTTCTTTTATGGGCATGCAAAGTTCCTGTCACACACACCATTTCCTGTCAACCTTGCAGCTGCTCAGAACCATATTTTCTGTTTCTATCTCTCCTGTTTTGTTTTTTTTACAGGCTAATAAAACTCTTGTTTTACTAAGTCTTGATCTAAAACAATTCACCCTTATTTCACGCACACACTTCTAAATATACTAAATTCTTTGCGTTTGTCAGATCGTCTCACACACACACCGCCTTTTCTCTCACACTTCCACTTCTGCACTCACTCTACTATCAACTTTCATAGTGTTATTATTATTTATTATTTTGTACAAATCACACCCAATCACTCAAAGCCTGCTACTCACAGCATTCACACACTTAAACTGTGACAAGAGTTGAGGAATATACTCACAACACGCTTTCCTAAGAGTATTTCAGACATGCCTTTCATAATCAGAAAGAGCAAGTCAAAGAAAACAATTGAAACCTCTATTAATTCTCACAGCACACACATAGAATAGAAAAAATAAAACACACCAGCATTTATTGCTGATGAGAGGTTACTCCTAAAAGTAATATGTTAGTCTTAAATATATACAGTGCACTCACTATATTTATATATCAAAACTCAGTCAATTACTATACATCCACTACGGCAACTCAAAACTTTATTTATAGCCCTCTAATGAACATAAATGGCGTCTTAAACACACACTCAACAATGTTTGCAGCAGTATTTGTAAAACCAACTGTGGTTTAAACAGTTCACTGCTGACTAATTTGCATTTTCACACTCACACACACACAGTCTAAAAATAGCTCCAGCACTGCCTCAGACTCCTTTCACACAGAGATCTCTTATTTTATATTACAAAGACGTCTTATATTTACAACCACTGTCACATCTGTCAGCTTTAGCGCCTAAACAATTTCGACAAATTTAAGTTAACGGTCCAACCGATAAAGTCCAACTTTTTTGTGATCAATTAACCAGTATCTGTCCAACAGTTTCTGGCCTCATCTCTAAAATCCCTAACTCAATTTAAAAGCGTCAACCAACCCAAACTTTGCCTGAAGCTCTATTTTTGGCATTTCACAGCCAAGGCTTACCCCGAAGTTTTAAGTTAAAGTTACACGCCCGAAGTCCAACTTCTGCTGGCCAAAAAAGCGCAGACTACCGTTCCAAACGGTAAGGAGACTCTAACTCCTAGTTATTCTGGAGTGCCCCAAGCTCCACAGTGACCAACTGACTATCCCTCTTCGAGGACAATGCCTAAGCGTCCTTGGCATTGGCAAGCGTTACCTCTGAGCACTGCGCTTCCTATCAGTCCAACTGACGTTCTTAAATAATTTATAATACTTTGGAACAACAGTAAAACAGCCAAAAAAGTGTAAGACTGAAGCAGGTCCAACCTTATAACCAATACGGGCTCCACCCCAAACAATAACCAAATTCCCTAATATACTAAAATCACTCAGCAGTCCAACTGCTTTCCACGGTCCAACCGTATTAAATCCTTTAGCGGTCCAACCGCATTCAATCATTTTTAGCAGTCCAACTGCATTAAATCCTCAGTACTGTCATGAGATTCTCATCAAAATCAAAGCAGACATTCCCCAGTAATTTCAGTGAGTAGACTTTAATTTGTAATGTCCAATTTGGCACACTTTGGAAATAATTCAACAGGTAGTGCCTTACCTTTGGATAAGCGGCTTAGAACAACAATGAGAAAAAGAGAGCTGATTATTAGCTCATCAAAACACAAAACAAAATCACAATGAATTATCGGTTAATTTCATTTAAAATAATTCATTAAGTATTTATGTACAATTCAAATTAGTTAATTACATATTTTGTTGGTTTGTTTTCTATTTTAATTATTTTACTGACACATTTAATGAATTATTTAATGATGTATTTATTTAATTCACGTTGCTACTCCTGGCCCTGCATCGCTGTTCATAAATACATTTTATTTGTCAGCTTCACCCATCAAAGTCAGGGGGCGGGGTTAATGCTGATCAAGTCAACACCATTGCTTTGGTCTGGTGGGCATTCTTTTAGTGGGCTTTTCTCAATACTAAGTAGGCCTACACACCAGGGTTTGGACATGTGTGGACCCAAACTATACTTTTACCCTTTTTTGTGTGTCACCAAATACACTTTAATATTTTCTAGACAAGAATGTAGTGGCGTAATCTTTAACCTCTTTTGGCTCCAAACAGAAGTGACAGACTTGAGCAGGGTTCATTTAAAGGCTGACAGAAGTGGAGTGGTGACGGGGAGATGTTTGACAGGACAGTGTTTCAGCCTCCACAGGTTCATGTTGTGCTCCATCAGTCAGTGAAGATGAAGTCAGTGCTGATGAGGCTGTAGAGTGTGTGAGGGATGTGAATGAGGATGATGAAGATCTGATGATAGCAGATAAAAACAGGCTGCAGAGACTTTGAGCCATACAGGGCACACAGTGTGTGTACAGAACAGCTGAAATCATTATGGAGGCCTCACTGGAATATGGAAGCATCACAGTACAGCTTCAGTGAAGCATTAAAGTCTCTGATATGAGATGAGAAATGAAGCAGCCAGAGCTTTTTCATGAGTGGAAATCCACTGTGACTGTGAGCTGCTGCTACAGCCTCCAGATTAGCCAGAAGCTCATCCTGCTCAACATGGACCTGTGGTCAGAGTGTGTGCTGGATAATCCGGCCCAGGATGAGGCCAAACTGACATGGGATGAAATGTCTGTCACATAATTGAGCTTAGTGTAGTTTCATTTCTGCACAATTTAAAAACAACCAAAACTTTGTTCTGTCTTTTCTATGTTATACTGTAGACTTTCTTTGATACTGTGTCCAAAAGGAGCAGCTTTTACTTTGAAGGGGAGGCGTCTCTGTTTCCTCTTCAGGTTGGATGATGGAAGCAAATTAGTAGCTGTGTCCCAAAACGTCGGCTGCATCCTCCAGAGGCTGCATTTGAAGGCCGATTACGTCACAGCCAGGCGATGAAGGCTGTCCGTATTTGTCGACTCCTTCAAATGTGCCCGACAAATGCGTCCTTCATTTCCCCGAATTTGAAGGATTCGTCGGGTGTGTCCTTCGTGGCCCACCATATCCCAGAATTCATAGCGCGGCCCAGCCAAATTTCAGCTGCCAACAATGGCGGCTGCTACTAAGTTTTCAAATTACTCTTATTAATCTTTCTGGGTCACAAAATAAACTTTTAACATATTTTCAGGCGAGAAAGTAGCTGTGTAAACTTCAAATATCTGCTTGGTTTATCAAGACATCGCATATTTGCAAAAGTGTGCCGACGTTTTCGGAGACGTCTGTTCCCCACCCGCTCGCTAGCAAGCCGGGGGGTTCAATGGTCACTCCAGCCGGCGAGAGCAGCGGACACCCGGCTTCATCGTTTTCAGACCCCGCTCTTTCACTACTCAGGTGAAACACGATATATAAGTCACTCGGATAACTTAAAAATGTAATTGTTTGCCTTTTTTCTGTGTTTTATTTGTTCCGGAGTAAATCGGTTTGGCTGAGATCAAAGTTCCTCCGGGATTTTCACACAGCTGAATAAACGTTAAACAGGAAACTGATTAAACAGAAGTGTGAGACGGTCGAGAGTTTACGCCAGTGTCCTGTTATATTTTAGATAGCAAGGAGCAGACGGCCGAGTTTATTAAACTCCACCGAGACAGCGGTGACGCAAATCTGAAGGCTAGACCGTCCCATTTCACAGCCTCGCACTTCCAGCCTTTTCGATCTTTGAAGGACCCGGCCCACGTAGACCGCGAATACCGGGTCCTCCAAAGGATGCAGCCGACGTTTTGGGACAAAGCTAGTGTGTGATGTTCTTTCAGTGTTGCACTTTGTAGACGCTCCCTGAGCACTGGTCTCACAGCCAGCTGCACATAGAGACCAGTGTTGTTTGTCCAGGTCAGAAGATGACTTGTTGGAATGAAAATGAGCTTGTAGTTTGTCTGCTTTAATAATGTGACTGGAAAAAGGTGTTGGACTTCAAATATGTCCATTTCTTTCACACTTCACCTTTAAAAGTGAAGCCTTGTGGTTCCTGGAAGGAAAAACACGACTTTTTCAAGTCTTTGTCCTGTTTTTATGATAAATGTACGACTTTAATGTGAAACATTCAGAGTTTTTTCTCTTGTTGTGTTTGTTTGAAGCTGCTTCCTGTTGGCTTCAGCTGTTTGGAGTTTCCATTTTCTAAACTTCTACATTCTGAACCTTCTTCAGCTCTGAACAGATGATGAAACACTGAATGATTTCAAGCTCACACTTTGTCTAATAAACTTACATCTTTCATTCTTTATACAGATTGAGGGACTGTGGTTTGTCAGAGATCAGCTGTGATTATCTGGCAGCAGCACTGAAGTCCAACCCCTCCCATCTGAGAGAGCTGGAGCTGAGCTCCAACAACAAGCTGCAGGATTCAGGAGTGAAGCATCTGTGTGGTTTCCTGGAGAGTCCAGGATGTGGACTTGAAACTCTGAGGTCAGTCAGCATGTTTTAGTTGTGCTGAGATGAATATGATGTGAAAGTTGTGCTGACACTAAACTGCAGACATCAGGCTGATATTATACTGATCCACACTGAGGATCTTCATGGTAAAGTCTGTTTTCTTCTTCTCTGGTTTAGTCCATTGACTGCAGCAGAACAATGTTCACATTTCAAACAGTGAGACTCAACGTATGGCCCGCGGCCCACACGCGGCCTGCCCACCTTTCCTGATTCAGAGAGAGGGGACCCTGATTAACTGTGTAGTGTTCTTCCTCACAGTTCTAAGTATCAGACACAACAATGAATAATCCACAGCTGACTGTCTTTAGCAGGTCAAAGGTCACGGCACACAGCAGACAGTGGGAAATATTATAACTCTGATCATTTATCAGCACATATCCATATGTATAAAAACAAAGCTGACACTGTGAGACTTGATCAGAGGTGTGATCATCACAGCAGAGGCCTTTGTGTCAAAGTCACTGAGGATCAAACAGAAACACATGAAGCAGATTTTCCTGTTCTGGCTTTTTATAGCAGATAACCTTCAAAATATTCTGCAGTCCATCAAAAACTGAAGCAAACCATGAATCAACATGTGAACATGAGCTGATGCTGCTGAAGTGAAGCAAAGTTACAGAGGTTTGATTACAGACACAGCTGAGAGTTTGTAATCTGTCATCATTTTAAAAGGTTTACATTTCTTCAGTATATCCACATTTGCAGCTGCTACCTCAACCTCCACTTGTCCAACACAACTGCTGTCCACTGCCTCCATGACATTGTGATTTTGCTGTTGGTCTTCTGTCAGATCTTCATCAATCACTTCTGCACGGGGCACACCTTCAGACTCTGCAGCTGCATAACGAAAGCCTGTAAGATAAAATTAGACATAAGGTAAATGTACACCAATATTCCAATGACAGGTGTGTGATTCATCTGGAAGTTATGTGCGGATTAGTGTACAGTGATAGCAATTTAGTATGTTTTTAGAGGGGGGGGGGTTGTTTACCTCCGATGGGTGCTCTTTTTCGCTTCCGTTGCGTACGCCTTGAGTGCCGGTCCGAGTCTGATACAGGTATGTCGTCATGCCCCATGTGCAGTGTTGGTGCCCAGTCTGGATTTGTTACATCCATTTCATATGCTGGTTTGCCTGCAATAATGCCAAATCATAAGCTACTCAGTCGACATGATGTGGTTCTGCAGCATCACACATTAGCATGTTTTATCTCATTATCTATGACCTCAGCACGTTGAAAATAACACTAAAAGCCTTTCAAGAGTGATATGAATTAATTTAGAACTCACCGGAAAGAAAATGCCGTGAGCAAACCAACAAAAAGCTGGGGATTGCAGAGAACTCGATATCCGCTCGTCTCACCGCTGCAATCCAAGCCTGACGTCTTTGTTTAGTAATATCGGATACATGGGATCCCTCATGTTGCCTCCAGGATGGAAAATGATGAAAAGAGAGCCCGTTATCCAGCTTCTTGCCTTCACGATCGTGTGATCTAACGTTGCAACCGACAACACAACACGTACGATCCATAGCTGAAATGGTATCCTTTGGCTGGCCTACTGTCATGGCGGAAGGGGGCATGGCCCATCTCCCGTGACATCACGCTCCAAAGCCCTATAGGTGGGAAAATGTACCATGTCGACCAATCAAAAATGATATGGAAACATGACATTTGGTTGTTTAGCAAAAGGGGGAAGTTTTAGGAGTGACCGGCAAGAGAGAGCGAGTGAGCGAAAGAGAGAGAGAGTTTTGATACGTGAGAGATTTGTGACGTTTACCGTGTTTGGTCTCAAGTTAGTTTGTTGTCTTGTGTATTTAGTGTGTAGCTGTTGTTTTGTTTTGTGTGTCAGTTCTACTAGTGATCGTCACAGTTGCTGCCTTAAAGCCAACAAAGGCAGATTGCAGTGTAAACGCTGAGTGACACACCTGCTGTCAGACCTGCAGGTTTATCCCTGTGCTGTTCTCATATGTGTTAGAGTGACACAAACTATTGTTTGACACCTGATTGTTCTGTAAATAGTTTGAAATGATTATATGAAAAACGTCTGAGCCTTGGCTGCATTTTTTGGTAAATAGTACCATATAACTTTGTTGTTTGCAAAACGTGTGCGTATTTTTAAAAATGTACAATCTCTATTTGCATTTCAAGTTATGAAGATGATTCGTTAAACATGTGTGTGGTTTTTACAGTCAAAATATCACTTTCTACTTGTATTTTAAATTTTGTCTGAATTTAGATAAATTGTGCTGATACAGTTGGTCAAAATGAGAAAATAACAGATTGGCAAGATAAACTGTTTTTAAAGGTAAAATATAGAGGCCACATCAAAAGTAGTCAAGAAGGGTTAAAGGCTAAAAGCAAAGTTGTCACCAAGTACTGTTTATATTTGTGTGTATTGCTGCAGCTTTTTTGAGTATTAATTTGGTGCCTTTGTGTGAAATAATGGTATTGTGAGTGATCCATATAGTCACAAAGAATAGCCACTTGTTTCTGTGCTACCAAAGTTCCCCGGCTTTCATTCAAAATGTGTTTATCGTCAGCACCTGCACATTAAACTACTTAAACATTATAAATGTCTTCAAGCTCACACTGAGGCCTGTGGGGTACTATCAGCCACTGAGACAGTACACACATTTATATGTGTTTGTATATGAATATTTCATACTTTAAGACTGCCTGTTTATTTAAGGGAGATGAACAAAATACATTGGAATTGTACAAAATAATATCATGGATGATAAATTAAATAGATTTTAAGTAGATGCTTGTGCATTCTTAAAGTCTTATATGTTGAACTGAACTATGTGATCTGTTCAAAGCCTTAATCTTAATTTGAAGTGAAATGTGCATTTTGAGTTTATACACTATGTATATAAGGCGACCGTTTCCTTTTGCAGTATTTTTGTGTGGTGTACTTTTCTATGTCTTAACAAAAGGGGAACAAAGGTGTTTAAGTTCACCTAGGATGATGTGTTTTAATTTTCACATGGTCTTGCTTGAATTTGACCCTGACAAAGGCGTATGAACTCTGTCAGCTGTTTGGAGTTTCCATTTTCTAAACTTCTACATTCTGAACCTTCTTCAGCTCTGAACAGATGATGAAACACTGAATGATTTCAAGCTCACACTTTGTCTAATAAACTTACATCTTTCATTCTTTATACAGATTGTGGGGCTGTGGTTTGTCAGAGATCAGCTGTGATTATCTGGCAGCAGCACTGAAGTCCAACCCCTCCCATCTGAGAGAGCTGGACCTGAGCTGGAACAACAAGCTGCAGGATTCAGGAGTGAAGCATCTGTGTGGTTTCCTGGAGAGTCCAGGATGTGGACTTGAAACTCTGAGGTCAGTCAGCATGTTTTAGTTGTGCTGAGATGAATATGATGTGAAAGTTGTGCTGACACTAAACTGCAGACATCAGGCTGATATTATACTGATCCACACTGAGGATCTTCATGGTAAAGTCTGTTTTCTTCTTCTCTGGTTTAGTCCATTGACTGCAGCAGAACAATGTTCACATTTCAAACCTTCAAAGAAGAAGAAAAATCCTCCACTGGATAATTCACTGTGAAACTCTCCAACTCTTCATTCCACCTTAAAGTCTGTCTTACACTGAAATCCAAAGCAAAATGTGCGTTTGCTTTACAGACAGCAGTCCAACACAAACATACACACATCATCCAAAACACAGTCCAACATCCAAATCTCCTCCACTGCCAGCATGAATGATGGGAAAGAGAAGGAGGAACACTCTGACATTCAGGGTTAGAATGAGTTTCATGAAGCAGACTGTGAAGATCAAAGCTGCATTAGAAAGCTTACATGAATGAATGAGTGGACAGAAGTGGACAGAGATCATCTGAAGCACTTCAAAGGCTTTAAATCAGCACATTTCTCTTTATTCTTTATCAACTCTGTTAGTTTCTCTCAGTTTTCTGTGGAATGAAGCTAACAGCAGGCTAATAAGATGCTGACCAATAGGTTTCTATTAAAGGTTGTAATTTGTATATGAAAAAGTGCTTTGGCTCAGCAGGGATCAGCTTACAGGTAGAATACAGCTGCTGGATGGGATTAGCATGTCATAGCTATCTACCAAACTGCTAACTGGGGGATTTCAGGCCATCTATGGATCATTTTTGCTAACTGTTTATTCAGCTTAGGCTCACAGGGCTGCAGCCTGTGCCCTAGCTGTCATAGGGCAAGAGGCGTGGTCCACCTGCACAGGTGAGCAGTCCATCACAGGGCCAACAGAGAGAGACAGAGAAGCACTCTCTCACATCCACACCTACAGCCAATTTAGAAGCACCAATGAACCTAAGCAGCATTTCATTGGACTGTGGGAGAACATCCAACCTCCACAGAAAGGCCAACAAGCTTCAACCTACAACCTTCTTGCTTTAAGGCACTAGTGCGAACCACTTTTCCCCATTTCAGCCCAAATCCTGCATCTTCCTGTTTCTGACTCCAGGCCAGCTCCACTAACACTTTCTCATCAGACACTGCCACCTAGTGGAGGAAGTCTTAGTTCCATTTGAAGCTTCAGATGACAGTTAGTTCCTTTACAAAGAGGTGGAGGTGGTGGGGCCACAGCACCATCATCACTGAGTGCCATAGGACACTTAACCTTTGTTTCCATGTGCTGGGAACTTCCTGTTGTTCCAAGGAGGACTGGAAAATGTGTGAAAATCTCCCAGTCAGTTCCTCACAGCACACTTCAATCATTTCCCTCCCACAGCATCAGGACCAGGGCTTTTTCTCTCTTTGGTCCCACTAAGAGATTTCCACACAAACACCTCATCAGTGGGACTCTCAGAGCTACCAGCCCTTTGCTACAATCACAAAGCTCTTCATTGAAATCAATGATATCAAAGCTGGAATCAAATGAGTCCAAGTCTTCTGCTGATTCAGCATCACATTCATCTTTGCTCCTTGTTCTGCATCCCCACCATGGACTTCATTCCTTTCCAAGCCAGCCTTGAGTGTCCTTTATTCAGCTCATCCTCTGCTTTACTTTTACACCTGATTTTAGCTGCTTTATCTCTCTTTCAACAAGTTTCTGTGCCTCAATCTTTTTCTTCTCTCCCTCATAACAAGACAGCTTCTTCTGCCTGAGAACATGTTGGAGTGATTTACTAATCCAGGGCTGCTTATTGGGGAAAATACTTCCTGTTTCCAAAGTAATCCCCATTTTTCCCAGAAAGAAATGTAAGTAGAAATCGATGATCTAAGTGAGAACATGAGCCTTTAAAAAGTCCCAGTGGGAGCAGTCAAAGCAGTCCCTCAGTCCCAGTATATAGTCTTTGGTCCAGACTGGAACAACTGTGTGCCCAGTTTGAGCTCTCTTCAGTGCTGTGACCTGACAGACCCAGAGGGGCCATCACATCACATTTAGAAGCTCCCCTAATGGAGCCACAACACATGTCCAATACTTAGTCTGTCTTGTTGGACCAACTGGAAGAAATGATTCAAGGACTTAGTCACAGAACAGAGATTCAAATCTCCAAAATCCAACTGGCTGCATCAGGACATATAGTCTGAAACTCTGCACAGTTTCCTGTTTGAAGCTGCTTCCTGTTGGCTTCAGCTGTTTGGAGTTTCCATTTTCTAAACTTCTACATTCTGAACCTTCTTCAGCTCTGAACACATGATGAAACACTGAATGATTTCAAGCACTTTGTCTAATAAACTTACATCTTTCATTCTTTATACAGATTGAGTCGCTGTGGTTTGTCAAAGATCAGCTGTGATTATCTGGCAGCAGCACTGAAGTCCAACCCCTCCCATCTGAGACAGCTGAACCTGTACGGAAACAACCTGAAGGATCCAGATGTGAAGCAGCTGTCTGATCTTCAGCAGAGTCCAGACTACAGACTGGAGACTCTGGTGTAAGTAGAGTGATGGAGTGAGTGGGTGGTGCTGTCAGCAGTATTGTACTAAACACAGTCAGTATGAAACAAAGATCCAGTGTTTCCTGTAAAGCTGCAGCTTCTCAGTGAAGCTGTGAGAGGAGAATGGTGACAGGCTTCAGGATTGGACACAAACACTTCCTGTTTCTGACCTTTATGGTCACCATGGTAACGGCTGACACGCTCTGATCAAACACTGTCAACAGCCAATCAGCTCTCTGAACAAAGTAGCACGCAGACCAATGACTGCATTCGTTTCCAAGTTTAAAGCAGTGAAGAACACAGTCTGTAGGTGAGGAAGAATTTAGTGAGAGCAGATGTTTGGATGGAATTCCTCCAGTTAACAGCTGGAACCGTCCATCTGGATTGTTGGGCTTGTTGTTGGGGTTCCTACAGAGCTCAGAGTGGACACACCAAGGTTCTTCTAATGAATGAAAGTCCAAACTCAAACTAGGAGGGAAAAACATTTTCATCAACTTCAATAAAAATCCAAAGATTAGAAAAAGTGAAGCAACAATGAGTCCTAGTACAGTCCCAGCACTGAAGTCCCTGCTGCTCTTTATACTGGATGTGCTGCATCACTGACTGACAGCTGATGAAGAGTCTCTGGAAACACTCGTTTATCTCCTCTGCTCTTCCTTCTTCTCTCTGCAGGTGGAGGCGATGATGGTAAACAGGACGGTGTGTGTGCTGAGAGAGGAGGAGCTGTGTCCTGATGATCCAGAGAGGTTGAAGCAGCAGCAGCTTGTGTGTAGAGACGCTCTGACTGGGCCATGTTACTGGGAGGTGGAGAGGAGAGCTTCATCCAGCAGTGACTGACAGAGGAATGAGAAGTAGTGCAGATGACTGTCAGTGCTGCAGAGTGAACTGCTCTGAGAACAGCTCCACTGTCAGACACAATGTAGAGTCCAGCATCATCCCTGTGTGTCCCTCTGGATCTGACAGAGGATCATCAGTGTATCTGGACTGCTCTGCTGCTGCTCTGTCCTTCTACAGTCTCTGCACAGTCTCTGTCTGACTCTGGCTACATTTTTGGCATTTATATTCTTGGTTGCTCTCTTTATATTTTTCACATGCAAAATGTGCCCATCTTTGGCAAGATTCACACTGCACCTGGAAAGGAAAAATAAATGGCTCATATTCTGTTTGGTGAATACTATTACTCAACATTTTAATTATGATTGGCAAGTAATGATACTAAGACTTATGTGTTTCTTTTGTTTTGTTTTGTTTTACCATTTCAATCATGCTGCGGTCAGCGTTAGCATCTAACATGGAGCAAACAATGCAGTAGTCCTCAGCGTTCCCTGAATCACAATCATAGTTAGGTTTTAATCAAACATTATTTATTGAATAATTAAAAAATAATAGTACATTTTTTCCAAATATACTTCCTGGAAAATTAGTCTAAATTAGACTTTGAGAAGGGTCTTATCTGAAAGTGTTTGAAGAGCACTATTTGTACTGTGCTGTTTGAAAAGCACTATTTAAATTGGAAGTACGCACTAACGTGATAAGGACTTTACTGGACTTACCTCGATTTTCAAGTAGGGTGCAAGCTATCTGCATTCGCTCCAGCACAACTGGCTCTGTAGTGGTTGACACCTCACTGACCTCTCCAAAATCAAGGTAGTGTTCTGCAAACTGTGAGATTGATCATAATTAGAATGTAAAGTCTTAATTAGGTAAAGGATAGGATAATTATAAGCCACAAGGCTTCAGCCTATTCCTTTTTCAGTTACTGTATGATTAAGTACTTCTATGTAAAATGATCATCTTTGTTCTTGTTGACCGAAATAACTTTCACTTCACTTAAATTCACTTAAAGTCTTAATTCTAGCTAACAAGAAACTGAATCATTTGAATACGGGTTACCTTTAACAGTAAAACTCCACAACTGCTGGAATCCTGTTGCTTGTTGTGTTGCATAGTCTGTAACTGCCACTCCATGGTGTCTTCATGCCCTCTCATCCTCAGAAAATTCCTAGTTGAACAAAAGTGTTTGTAATGAAACAAGATTTTTTTTTTTTTAATCTAAGAATAACACCTCAGTATCATACATACCTCCAGTTGCGCAGAATTTTCCTGTCATAAACACCTTCATTCCCATGGGGTCTATGAGCAGTATTTTCTGTGCAGAAATGTTGACAATCTAAAGAAAAAGTTAAATTAAAAATTACAATTGTTTGTGCCACTGAAAACTTATTTAAAAATAACACTTTGTGCAAGAAACTGCTTCACAACAAATTATGCAAATTAATAACAAAATGAACACATACCACAAGAATCCAGTGTGTACCAAAGTTCACAGGGCACAGCCACGTCTTCAACTGGGAACTTCATCTGTGGGATTGGAAGTGCAGAGTAATTTGGATTTACTTAGGTACCATGCGTCTCAGGGTGTTTTCAAATATAGTCTTCTTTAAAGGAACCGAACTCTTTCCTCAGCAACAGAAAGGAGTCAACTGTTTGGACCACTTCTGAGCTTTCAACATACCAGTTGAGGCATCTGAACTGCCCAGAAAACAACGAGCTTGCAACTACTGAACAGAGCAGGTGTGCAGCATTCTGCACAAGTATAGAAAAATGTTAGAGAACAGTAAATAGGGTTTTTTTTTATTTCAAAATTAGTAGGTAAATGACATTTCTTACTTACCTTTCGTCTGTCAATAACACGGTGCAGATATGCATCAATGACCTGTTTTGAAAAATCTGAGTTTATACAACAACAACAACAATTTTTGAAGTAACTGCTTGAGTGCTGTACACAAAAACATCTAAAGGAATATAATTGCTGATAAAGGTTCTTTCTGCATATACTGAAACTGGGTATTATGATGTCACAGATGTCACAACATCTGTGTTGTGGTTGATAACATTTTTTCCTGTTGAAGTGAATGGGTGAAACCTTATCAGAGTTTTGCTATATAAACCCCCCGACCTACCCGCACATTTTAAACTATTAATGGTCTCTGCACTGCAAATGCTTCAGAAGGAGCAGAACCTCGAAATCAGACTCAATAATGATAAGTTCTCTTACCTCATCAGAAACCACCGTGACCCCTGCAGTGTTCGAAAAGAGGAATCCAATAACTTTTATGTTCCAACAACTGACTCCAGGCGCCCAGTATCCTTTGCACGCCATAGCCTCTTTACTAAAAGAAAAATATGATAAGTTAGCTCAGGCATGCATGAGATTTCTAGTGGATAAGCTTGGTAAAGGCCAACGGGCCACAACAGGAAAAAAGTCAATACAATAGGCATGCATTTACACGCAGAGAAATAGGAAAGGTACAGCGGGTGGGCAAAATAGAAAATTACTGACAGGCAGATCCATTTCCAGACTTCCACAAGCTCAGTGCACGTTTCTTTACATCCAATATGAGTTGAAGACTGCAAAATGCAAACAAAGTCATGCAACAGTCAATTAAGTTGCAACGCCAAACTGGCAACAAATGACCAACTGGTCAAAAAGAGTTGTTCACTATGTCACCTTCATCTTCTAAGCTTTGTTTCTGGGAGGGAAGTTCTTGTTCACGCGTTTCTGGTCCTGGAACACAATTAAACTCCTTGTGTCAGCCGTTTTGGGTGCATAATGAATCCTCTGGACTTTGCTGGCACTGAGGGTTAGCAGTAGGATGGCAGGGAGGCATCTTCAGGTCTGTGCTGCTGTTCACTGTCTGACTGCGAGTTGGGTATTTTTAATTGTCACTGATATTTACATGGTGGCTTCTTCTGTACGGCTTGATATGGTCAATGCTGTAGTGATTTCTTAAAGTTGCTCCTTCTGTGTTTTTTAATCTCACACATTTGCCAGCGATGTCTTGAATGGTGTAGGGTCCTGAAAAATCTGGATCAAGTCTTCCTCCCTTCCTTCCACGTTTCATGTTCAAGAGAAGAACTTCATCTCCAACGCTGTACACAAGGTTTCTGTACTTCTTCTGGACTCGTCTAGCATAAGCTTCCTTTTGTAAGTCTTGGGACTTTGCCATATTTTCCTCTACAGTTTTTTTTAACTTGCTCTTGTAGAAGATACAAAGTCACCGTAACTCGACTCCTCAGGGAGAATGATGGAGGACAGCTAAAATGTTCACATTTTAAATTACAATTAGTCCACCACCAGCACCTTTGTTTTGGCCACATTCAGTTTCAGGTGATTCTCCTCACACCACCTCATGAACCGACCAATCAGTCCTCTGTACTCCTCTTCCCTTCCCATTCCCTCTTTAATCCAGGATCTCAACCAGTTTGTTATGTTCTCTCTTATAACTTAACTGGTAAAGTAACAACACATTTTTGGTTGTTAGTAACTTACTTTATTAACCTTGTTGTGGAACGGCACAGGCATATCAATGCACACATACACCACACTTGGTGTTCTCTACTTTACCACAAAATATAAACTGATTTTACTAAATACATCACAGTTCCTCCCATCCAGCTTTGATGAACACATTAAGTATCAAACAATCGAGATATTTTCAGGTAAATGCCGTAACCCAATAATTGTACTTAAACTGAAATATGACACCTACTCAGTGATTTACAACATAGAGGTAGGTTGTTTCCTCTTAAACATTTTAACTGCTTTCCTTACAAAATGAACTGGAAACCTATAAGTTCAGTCTCTGAGGTGCTCTGGGATTTCTCTCAGGGTAACGTCTGCCTGTTTGGTCAGAGTCCATAGTGCTCTGTGTGGAAAGTTCAGGTGTTTGAACATTGGTGGTTTCACGTAAACCCTGAACCTCAGGTGGTGAAGCGAGGGCAAACTCTTCTGAATCTTGAAGTGTAGATGTGTCCTCTCGGGTTGCTCTGGAACCACGTGACATTCTGCATCTAGAATCTGATCAACATGTCTACACCAGACTAAGTTGGCTCCAACATTTATGGTGTATATCAGCGGTCCGGTCCGTGAACGAATCGTGCCAGAATGCCATTTCTGACTTGGGTCTCTGTAGTCTCTGGCGAGAACTTTTTGTCCAACATTGAAGAACCTGGTTTTGTTTCTTGTTGCTTCCACCATGGAAGACTGTTTATCTTGGACATCCTTGCGAATGTCTGGTTTCAGCAAATCTAGATGTGATCTCAGATCTCATCCCATGAAGAGCATTGCAGGTGTGTGTCCAGTTGTTGCATGAGTGGTAAGACAGTAAAAAAATTGTCAATTTTCTGTTGTAGCGGTTTCCGCTCTGTGCGACTTGCTGGTTCAGCTTTGTTGCAGGATGATGGTGAGCTGAAGTGATATGTCGTATGCCGTTACTCCCAAGGAAACACTGGAACTCCTCTCCAGTAAACTGATGACCATTGTCACTTACGAGCTGCTGTGGCAGACCTGTGCGTGCAAACGGTGACCAAAGACTATTGATCGTGCTGGCAGCTGTTGCTTGCTTTACGGGGAAGATTTCTGGCCACTTTGAGTGGGCATCAACCACAACCTGGAACATTTAGTCCATAAATGGGCCAGCATAGTCTATATGAATGCGTTGCCATGGAGCAGATGGCCACTCCCACGCGTGTACAGGTGCTGTTTGAGGCTGGCGCAGCGTCTGCTGGCAAACAATGCAGGATTTAGCCATATTCTCCATTTCACAATCAGTGCCTGGCCACCAAACATAGCTTCTAGCAAGACCTTTCATCTTAACACCCAAATGTCCATCGTGCAGTGAGTCCAGTACCTTTGTACGTAGTTTGGGTGGCAGGATGACACGAGTTCCCCACATGACACATCCTTGGCAAACGGATAGTTGGTCTTTGCGGGTGGAGTACGCAGAGAACTGAGTGTCACTACAGGACGGCCAACCATTCACAGTAAGATCATTTGACAAGATTGTGTTTTGGCTCGTTTCTCTTTTCACCTGAGCACTTGTGACAGGTAGGGGTTCCATTTGTGTAACATGAAACACAGTAGCTGGATCAGTCATTTCTTCGGTGGGTTGGATGTGTGGAAGACGTGAAAGTCCATCTGCATTTCCATGTAGCTTTGTCCCTTTGAACTCAATGGTGTAGGTGTGTGCACCCAGGAACAAAGCCCAAGCAAGCGTACGCAAGCCATGGTTGGAATACCTTTCTGAGGGTTAAAGATGGACACCAGCGGTCGGTGGTCTGTGATCAGGGTGAAGTGTCGTCCATATAAATACTGATTAAACTTCTTCACTCCCCACACTAGACTGAGTGTTTCTCTGTCTATCTGCGTATAGTTGTGCTCGGCTGCATTTAGGGACCTTGAGGCAAAGGCAAGTAGTCGTTCGGATCGATCAGGCATTTTGTGAGATAGCACAGCACCAATGCCATATGGTGAGGCATCACAGGCGAGGCGAAGTGGTAGCTTGGGGTCAAAGTGTGTCATAACCTCCTCTGATGTAATGAGCTGCTTAGCGCCATTAAATGCCTCTTCATAGTTTTTTGTCCATTTCCATTTTGTTCTTGAGCAGATCTACAGGTCAGCTGTTCCACATCATGTTTCTAGGATGGAGCCGTTTGGAATAATGCCGCCCTCTGCTGGACAGATATCGTGTTGTCCCTGAGTCCTTCTGATCCTCAGCACTTTCTATCAGGAGACAACGCACTCAGGTCCCATCTGATGTTGTTCACTTGATGTTCTGAAGCCCAGTACGGACCTTAACACGGGCTCCATGTGGACATATTAGATTAACTGTTTTTTAAGACCAGTTTCTTGAATTACATGACGGTGTGATTTTTATTTTGTGCTTTTAGTGCAGAGAGAGTCTCTGTGGAGGTTGGATGTTCTCCCCGTGTTTGTGTGGGTCCTCTCAGGGGACTCTGGCTTCCTCCCACAGTTCACACACATTCAGGTAGTGGGGTTAGGTTAACTGGTGAATAAGTGTGAGCGTGAACGGTCGTCTGTCTCCTCACCCTGTGTTAGCTGGGATCCACTCCAGCTCGTACATGCCCGTCAGGCACCGTCCTCATACCTGTTCTGGTAAATCCAGTCCTGGAAGACACAGCTCACCTGGAATCTGTGTTCATGTTATAAAATGTTACATTTCATTAGAAGTTGGTTGTATTCCAGTTTTATGTTGCAGTTTTCACTTTTGAAAGGGAAGGTTAGTCCAGCTCAGTCAGATGCTGAATGCTCTCTTTCAGTACGTTGTTGTATTAAACGATGACTCAGCAGACGACACATTGTAGCCATGTTAAAAATCATGCAACAGACCCTTGGTCACGATGTCGTTGTGGGGATGTCTAAAGGCTGGCTTCCTTCTAATAACCGTAACAAGTGTTTATGGCGCTCCTTGTGATGCTGGGTCAAAGTTCAGCCTCTGAAGACCTCGACGTGTTTGAAGTTATCCACAGGCTGCGAGGTCCACTTCAAAGGTGTTCTATGTTAGATGTTGGTCAGGTTAATCAAAATGGAAACTGTTGAGTTTACACATTAACCAACATGGTCCAGCACTAAACATCGTAACGCTTTTAGTTTTTGGAGAGAGGATGCTGCCATCAAATTCAAAATGGGCTAATATTTTTCTTTAAATGTTTCATTTTCTCACTTTGTTTAAAATACTGGTTTATAGGATTTGCAAATGATTGCATTCTGTTCTTAATCATATTTAACACAGCGGATCAAACGTGGGGAAGTGGGTGTTATATTCAGATTGTGGGATACATTTAGGAAATGTAAAACTTTTGATGTTAATGTTGTTTATTTGCAGGGTTTAAAAATAAATGTGTTTATTGTTTGAAACTCATACTTGGCCTTCTACTCTTCATGGCTGCTTAACGAAGCTAACAGGGTGGACAGTCTGAGGAGCTGGGAAAGAAAAGCGTCTGAACTGCTTTAAATTTCTTGAAGACATTTTATCCAAGAAGTTTCTTCAGTTCTGAGAGAACGGCGCGGCGGTGGGTGTGGATAATGTTGCCGAAAGAAAACGGCGGAAGAGGGGCGGCTGAAGAGTAAACTTTCAGAAGTAAGTACTGAATATTATGTCACTTATTTATGTGCAGATGTTTAATAATGAAGAACATTAAAACATTCCTGTTGGCCACATGTTGGCAAAGTTATGTGACATTAGTGATGTTTGTACTTTCAGCGTTTACTTGGTTTTAAAGCCTTTACTTTAAAATATACGCTGTTCAATAGTCGACCTTAATCCTACAGAGAATGTGATGATTTTGTGGATAATTAAAGTCAGTCATTTATCCACAAACACAACAAGCTGAAAGTCAGTGATGCTGCTCAGTTTGCAGTCCTGAATATCACGGCACAAGCAGGATTCACTGCACTGTTAATGTTAGCTATGTTATATTGCTGCCTCTGTTCGGTGGTGTCGAGCCAAACGCACTTTAACGTGTGTTTGAACGAGCTGACGGTTCACTCGTTAAGCTGAAAGAAAGATGCTTTAATCACAGCAGTCACACATGTGTCCACTGCACCATCTGGAACTCTTCTTGTTTAGCACTCGTAATAACACAAACACTAAATCCTCCTGTTTGTAGCAGTGTGTACACCTGAGACTGTCACCTGTCTGTCTGTCCTGCACAGGGCTGAACTGGGACAAAAAATCGGCCTGGGCATTTTGACTAGAGACCGGCCCACCAAAAATGTGACGTCATTCAGGGGTAAAAACCACAAAGGATTCTGGGAACTTGTGGCAAGAGGTACTAGCGCATGCAGGCTTTCAATTGAACTCAGCTACAGAGCGATAAAAAGAAACACAAAAAATAGCCGGTGTTGTGCCAAAAAGTGATTGTCTGCCAAAAAGTGATTGCTCGTATTTAAATTGCTATAAGTAACTTGTTGGGCTATAATATGTGAAACATATGTCAAATGCATCCCTCATGGATGACATAAAGTCATCTCTCCATCTCCATCTCCTGCTCTTTTATTTCTCTCTCTTGCTCCATCTCTCTCTGCTGCTCTTCTGTCTCCTCTGTCACAGACTTCTCCACTTTTGATGATAAATCAGCCTGGTGCAACATGTAAGGATTGGCACAATTTGTTAAGATTTTGAGGAGTTTGAGAAACTAACCTTAAGCATAAAATAAAATTTACTATCAGTAACTTCATAGCACCCGCCCAGCAGTATATAAACTCCGTCATGCTAGCTAGTACCAGTTATTCTAAGCGACTGTAAAAAGTCAGCACAACGAAAACAAACTACAACTAAACTTGGTTTATATCTGACACAGATAGACAGCAGGTCATAACTTCTTACCTGAAGTTCAGTTCCTCTGCCACTATGACCGGCGGCCGCCTCGGGTCTCTCCTCCTCTTGCCTCCCCTTTCCCTTATCCACCTGCTGGCCTCCACCACTTGCTGATGTTGCTAAATCTGTGGAAGCTATGCCACAGCTACCGCCAAACAATTCAGTTATTTTTGCACATTTGGCAGCGTCTGCCTGAAGGGCTTGTTTCTTTTTGGCCCTAATTTTTTCTGCACCTTCTTTCCTTTTTTTGTTCTCCATTTTCTTTAGTTCATCTATAAGATTGCTAAACAAGGGGGAGGGTGCATCCGACCTCCTCGGCTGTAATTGGTCCAGCCCAGAGTCGATCATGACCAATTGGCCAATCCAACACCTTTCATTATTTATACCCTTCCAAAAAAAAAAAAAAATCGATCGGCCCATAAAAGCAAAAAATCGCCAGCGGCCCACCGGGCAAATGCCCGGTATGCCCGATGGCGAGTCCAGCTATGGTCCTGCACTCTCTCTCTGTTTCTTTCTCTCTGATTGTGGAATAAAAGTATGAACATGTGTTTATAAGTTACACTTGTGTTTGAATCCTGCAGCTTATCACACATTTGATTTCCATGTGTGACGACTGCAAGTGTCCAGAGTGAGGACAGACTGAGGGACCCACTGCTGCACATCATCTGTGAGGCTTTGCACCCCTGATGATCCACCAGGACAAACTCAGCAGTGTGTGAGGAAGAGGAGGAGGAAGAGCCAGCAGCAGCTGACAGATGGAGAGAATAGACAGACTGTTCCCTGTTTGTGAAGGACTGCTAGGAAAGTTTAACATAACTGTCTGTGCTGAATCAGCCTTATTAGGTAATGTTCAAATAATGTTATCCTCCCAGTGTTTTCAGTGTGGGAGAAAGTACTCAGGGCCTTCAAGTTACACACTATGAAAGGCAGCAACAAGTTTAATGTTCAGAAACCTAAAGTCTGTATCAGCAGCAGAATGGAGCTAAAATAAATGTTTGTTTCAGTTCTATGAAGCTTTGAGTATTTTGGATCAGTAGCACTGCTGTGTTTGTTGCATCATATTGCTGTAATTGTTTATTTGCTTTATATATTCTGAGCTAAGTTGAGCTATAGTGTTACATCATATTCTATAAGGATGTTATGTGTTTGTAGACTTTCTGCCCAGTTTGACCCATTTAGCAGACGTCAGCCTGTTTAAGGCTCTGATGTCTATTCTGTATGACTTAAAGCAGTTATGACATGGTCTGATTTTCTCACCCAATAAAGGAATATTTCATTTATCAGTCTACTCTTCATTCTATCAGACACAGTTATCACAGCTCGTACATTTGCTTTTTACACATATATGTAAGCACTGAGCCAAATTTAGTAATGCCAACATATTAAAAGAACAATATTTCTCTCTTATATATGATACATCTATATATACACTGTCACAGATACTTGAGTGTCTTTGAGTGAAGATTTAAGGTGATAGGAAATATAAATAACTGCAACTTGAATCTTTGACACAGAGTTCATGCTTCAGAGTTCAGATGTTCAGAGTTCATGGACCGTTGAGGCTGCGAACTTTAAGGCTGCAGACCCTGAATTGGGATACAGCCATCGACTGTGGAAACCTTGCAAGTGGATCGTAAAGGTTGTTACAGAGTCTTTCATGTCTAAATTTGCCGTTAATAATTATATAATTGTAGGAATCATCTAGTTTGCTTACACTGATTACGTTGGCACTTTGTTAGCGCTACAACAACGGTCAGACCCCCGAGGCATCTAAACTTTAGTAAGAATGTGCACTTTTGACACCTCTGGTTAGCATTTAGTGGTCAGTTTCAAACGTATTTGATTTTTGCTTGTTATGAACAAATTCACTTCACTACTTTTCACGATCTGTAACATCAATGCACATTGTTCCATTTACTGCATATTGCACTTTATTCATATCTCTCATTCCACCTGCAAAAACATTGTAAAGGTCGTCACAGAGAGTTTTATATATGTATAAATACTAATATTCTCTATTTATTCTGTTTTATTGCCCAGATGTTAGTTAGCCTTTGTTCAGTTGTCTTTTATATGTCAATAGATACGTATGTCACAAATAAAAGTTTCTTGTAAATTATGTTTTTGTAAAGAATTTTCTCCCAAATCTCTTACATGCTAACTGTAACGTGTTATTTCTGCTAAAACCTGAACTTAAATGTGTATATGGTGTTTATCTGTTTTTCTCTCTGTTTTAGATGCAAATATCAAATTGGAGTTCTGCCTCCAGGCCAGAATTGCAGGAATGCACCACGTGTTGGCTGTTTCACTGCCCTCTGTGCCCCACTCTCAGCCCTGCTGTCAGGGCAAAGATTGAGCAGCATATAAATGGACACATTCAAAGTGCTTTGCCTTTCAAAGGTATGTTGGTATTAAATATACCTCATAGTTAAAGTCATAAATATGCACTTTTTTTCAGCACCTCTGCAGGTCTTTGTTGACTTAAAAGTTATTTTTCACATTGTACAGTTCAGTTCATTCATCAGCGAGAGAAAAAAGTGTTTTCATTAAATATTTTTCCTGTTCACCACATTTCCTGACAGCTCTTGTGATCCACACCATTTTGCTTTCATTATTGAGGACGGCTTGGATATTTTTGTTAATATGTACAATCTGATTGTTAGATAAACTGACTGCATTCTATACAACTACATTTAAATTACATGTTTTTTCTTTTTTTCTCTCTTACAGACAAAATGATGTGCCGGTGCACTTTCACTGCCCTTCTGTAACATGACAGTCATACAGCGTGGGGATATGGCAAGGCAATTATTGTCATGTCAGCATTCAGGACTGCTCCCCACTGAACTCTCCGTGGAGCCTCGTCTCCCTCTCCGTGATCGTCTCCAGCATCTAAACCATTTCCTGAATCTTGGGTAGAACATTCATGTGCTCCACCCTCTGTGCTAAATGAAACTGGGGCTTGTGGAAAGTCCATGAAAATGAAACGTCCTCACTGTGGTCTTAGTCTTCTTACAAAAAAACTTCAAGGCTCACATGATGAGGAGGCATTCAAACAGGTCAGTAGATGTTTGCCTGGCCTGTCATCCACAGTGTTTTTGTGTAGAGGGACTTCTTCCTCTTTGTTTTTCAGTTTGCAGAGGACATGGAGCTCTTTTTAAAAGCATGTGCTGACGAGCAGAGACTACAGGTCAAAGCGATGTTTGACATTTAATGGACAGATGAAGGCACTGGCTGTTTGTTTGTGTTTTTTATCTGTTGTTTGTTTTTCAGTGTACAGAATTCCAGTTAAACTTATTATAAAATGCTGTTCACTTGTTTCCATACTTATAGTAAAAAATGTAAGTGTAAATGTAACAGCATTGTTTATACTTGTAACTTCAGAGTAAAAAGCTTATTGTTGATATTAACATTAATGTATTATCCTGTAATCAATAATATTTTTATGCATTTTACGCATTAACCCTCTGATCTCTATCCTGGCCATTTGGGGCCACTTCACTTCTCCTTGTTTGACTGCTACACTGCAGTGGACCAAAAGAATGACGCAGGTTTGATCTTAAGGCTCTAATAGTTGTGTGTGTTGTGCATGACATTGCAACGCAAACATGTATTTGCAAGATAGACTGGAATAAATTATGATGCATCAAATATTACACAGGCTGCAGTGAATTGTTGTTGATACAGGTTATTGAGCTTTGAGTTTCCCAGTCAAACGTAGCTTTGACACACATGCTAACACTCTTACTCTTGTACATTTCATAACAAGACACCATAGCCAAAATATTAGCTCTCAAAAAAAATTCAAAGCTGCAGCTGCAGCACACACAGCAACAAACACTGTTAGTAAATGTGTCCTGGAGTTTCTGCAGGTGCAGAAAGTGCTGCTGCTGTAAGTCAGCCTAACAGCTTCCAGATCACTGATATTTCTGGAAAGATGGCAAGAAGGGCATCACAGCTCATTTCTACAATCTCCCAGATCTTGGAATACAAGCCCCTGTCCCATGAAAACCACTTCACAGTAGTAGGAGTCCACTAAAACCTACAAATGAAGAGTGATCCTGGAAGAAATAGGGCGCACACTAGTGACCTCAACAGTTGCAAGACAGCCTTGTCCCCGATGCTTATATGAAAAAAAATATGAAGATTTATGAAACCATTAGGACTTTATTACTGTTTTATCTGAAAAGCTACTGGTAATATTTAACCTAACTGGGATTTAAAGTGTAAAAAACAGAATGTAGATAAAATTTTGGTTTTGATGAAAAGGAGTGGAGCTTGTGAGCCACAATGTAAGCAGTGTTGCTTTGCTGACATGCACTCGATGCTGGCAGTACAAGCATTGTAGTGGTTCTTATATTTTTGTAAACTAACTGTATAATATATTGAGCCATTCAACAGTACACAAATGTTTGTAGGCTCCTTTTTGTATGCAACCTGCATGTCTTTCTGAATTAATTGTTTGTTTATATCATGTTTTTCAGGACAAAGAAGTTAAAGTCAAGTGGAAGCCCTGCTCAACATGGTATGTAGTAACAACTTTGTTGGACGGGAACAGACATTCATACTGTTGATAAATAGTTATCACCTCAATTTGAATTCATGTATTTGGACTAAAGTAAATTGGGAGCTGTTAGCTGTCAAGCTGCTCCTCTGTGAGGAGCTTGATAGCTGTCCACCTCCAAAGTTCATTATGAGTTTTGGAGGTGGACATGGTCAAGACTTTTAAGAGTTGGCATAAGACTTCACTTCTTTATAGAGCTTATAGTTGGGGCTGGTTCAGGTCAGCCCTTAGTTATGCTGTCATAGCACCAGACTGCTGGGGGTTAGTGTCTACTCGTGTCATTGTATATATCCAGGAATATGTGCCTGAGGATAGTTGTCATGAAATCAATATTAAATCAAAGTTTTCCTTAATGACCACAGCTGGCATGAGTTCTCCAAAGCTGCCTGCTGTCTCAGGATCTGTCTCCAAAAAGAACCAGGGAGCGCTAACATGTTATGTTCTAGACTGATGAAGAAAATGCACATTAAACATAGTATAAACTCACTATGTTAAGTAATGTGAAGAGGATGCCTTTAGCTCCTATTGGGTTGGTTCCTTGATCAGTGCAATACAGAATCATTCATCTGGTTTGATGTAATGTCCTTAAAACACGTCAAAATGAGGCTCTGTAGTCTGTGTGGCCTCCACATGCCTGTATGACCTCACTACAACACCTGGGCATGCTCCTGATGAAGTGGCAGATGGTCTCCTGATGGATCTCCTCCCAGACTCCAGGACTAGAGCATCTGCCAACTCAGGCAGCAGAAGGTTCTCCAATATGTCTCCAGACTCTGTCACACGTGCTCAGTGTGAACCTGCTTTCATCTGTGAAGAGCACAGGGCGCCAGTGGCAAAGTTGCCAATCTTGGTGTTCTCTGGCAAATGCCAAACATCCTGCACGGTGTTGGGCTGTAAGCACAACCCCCACCTGTGGACGTCGAGCCCTCATACCACCCTCATGGAGTCAGTATCTGACCATTTGAGCAGACGTGCATATTTGTGGCCTGCTGGAGGTCATTTTGCACGGCTCTGGCCTTTCTTTCCTACCCCACAGTACCTTTCCTTATCTTTTGTTTCCTACTCTTTTACTTAGTCTTTGATCACGGTTGTCTTTCTAGATAATTAATGTCATTTGTTCTGGGGCGAGTCACTGGCTCGGGTGCATTCTGGGACTGTCAGTTCACCAGTGTGCTGGCATGCTTCTTAACAAACACACCACTACAGCAAACATCTCAGTTGTACTTGTTGATTTCTTCAACAAAACACTGAACAAAACATGTCCTTGTGAGTGTGCTGCCTGGTGCTTTTACATTTTGTGGTAATTTGAGCAGCCCAGAAAGCATCCCATGAATTCAATGATGTTATTGTATCTGAACATGTACACGAGTCATTAAATTAGATGGGAAAGAATGATTCAGGGTAAACAACTGCACCAAGGGAATTACATTTTTCTTCTCAACATGTAAAATGTCTGTTGATAAGCAATTTCTGAAACAGACATTATAAAAATCACATTAAACAGATGTGATTAACTTTTTATTCTAGCAAACATAACATCAATGATGACACAATCAGTCTTCATCAGAAGTGCTCAAATCACTCTCATCGTCTGAAACGTCCTCCTCCTCTGAGTCCATTTCCAGGAGTGGTTGGTGGCTGAGGATTCTCTTGTACACGTCCTTTACTTTGAGCGTTTCAGCTTTCAGTTCACTTTGTTTTTAAACCAGGCTATGGAGTCCTTTCTGTGCATCCTCCGACATGCCAACAAGGGAGGCTGTAAAAACAACAAAACTATTAAATATAAGTAAAACAAACAAACAAAAAAACTCACCTCATAAACACAAGGAGTTAGGATCATGTAATTAAACTTTTTTTTAAGGGAGAAGCCAGTGTTAGCTAGCAACCCAAATATAGGTAAAAGATCCAGTAAGACTTTAGCATCTGCTATTATTTTCAATCAATTCATCACCAAATGTATAAATAAATAAAAGATGTGCTTACAGTCTGAGGAGATTGTCCCCAACACCACAGATCGCATTTGCAACACTGTCCAGTGATGCTGCATCTCCCTGCAAAGGATCATCTCCTCCTCTCTCAGGCGCCTCACAGCCATCACCTTCTCAAAGACCTTTCTCTTTGTCCGGAGGTCAGCAGCAGCTGCAGTTTAACAACATCAGATGGGAAAACATAGCAGCATATTATGATTCAAGAACAAAACATTCAACTGCTGCTCAGATACTGGGAGTTTGTTTAAAAAGGATATTTAGAAATCAAGAGCTTACGTTCACTTGTGCTCTGCCAGGGCCAAACGTCGCTCTGCATGAGGGCATCACTGGATACGATTTGCTTTGTTGCTTGTTTCCTTGTTGTAGTCGTCAACAGCAGCCGCCAAGCGTTTCTTCTCATCTAAGATGACCTTGTGAATTCTGTGTCGCCTCTTGTTGCTATCTGTAAATAATCATAAAAAGGAACACCTTCACATAATGTATATATTTACATTTTAATCTACACTCATCAATTCGTTTGCTAGAACAAATCACATCCAGCTTAAACAAACCTGGATCTGATTTTATTCTGTTTACAAAGTAGCTGTACAAGCTGTACAAACTGAGCATCAAACGGTCCGTTTCAAAGAAACTGTGACACCATTTTGTCTGTAAAGACTTTGTGTTCGCACTCTGATGATGACGACAAGCTCCTCTACTCGTGCCTGCAACGCTCCAAGGCTGCCATCAGTTTGATCCGTTTCTAAGTGAGAGGAATATTAATCAGAACACAGGATGAGTAACAGTCACCAAACTACAGTGGACTCTGTAATCACTGACTTGATGATATTCATTATAAGACATCTGGAGCCTTCATGTGCTGCATTATCATGAGATAACAAGTATGTTGGTGTTCAGCTTTATAAAACCAACTAGTACGACATCACTTTGTCATGGTCCTGGGCCATGTGGGCCCAGTATTCTTAGTTTCCATGTATTTTTGTATTTCGTTCCTTATTTAGACCGTGTTTTCTGAGTTGCCCTGTTGTGTTGTTCCCTAAGTGTTTTCCCTTCATGGCTTTTACCCCCTGTGTGCCCCTCTGTGTATCTGTGAGCCCTCGTCTCTCCTTATGTTTTATTCCATGTTTCCCCTGCCCTTTATGTCTAAGTTCTCCCCGTGCTCTCTCCCCCCTGTGTGCCCTCTATATATTTATGAGCCCTCGTCTCCCTTTGTGGTTGTTTCATGTTTCCCCAGCCTGTTATGTCTGTGTTTTCCCCGTGCTCTCTCTCCTCCTGTCTGAACCTCTGTGCCTGTACCCGTCAGTGTTATGTTCACTCCGCCCTGTCTCGTTATGGTTATCTGTGTCACCTGTGTTCCCCGTGTGTTCCCACTTTCCTCGTTAACCCTCTGTGTATTTCTGTCTGCGTCTTCCTCTGTTCGGCGTCGCGTTCTCCCTCATGCCGTGTGTGGTTCTCCCCGTGTCTTCCAGTATATGTTACTTTAGCTTTTCCCAGTTTAGTGTAGTTTTGTATTGCTTTTTGTATCTTCGTTATTGTTTATCACTTATCAGCAATAAAGCTGCATTTTGAGTTTATCCCCCGTGTGTGTGAGTTTGCAATTTGGGTCCTCATCCTGCCTGCCACACGGCCGAAACATGACAGAAGAACGCGACCACAACAGGGACCCAGCAGTTCACAACCCCTCCGCGGACCTCCAGGACGACGCGAACATGTCGGACCCAGCGACACGGAGGAGGGGGATCGTCCGGACAGTGGAGTCTCTCTGCGACAAGTGGCTGCACTGTTCCAGTGAGGAGGAACGAGAGGAGTTCGCCCGCCAAGTAGGGGTGTGCGTATCTGTGTTCCCCTGGTTATGGGAGACGCTGCACCCCCTCGTCAGCGACTTTCTCGCCTCCACCCTCCAACTCCGTCCGCAGGAGCAGCGGCCCGGTGGGCGTACACCTTCACCAGAGCCGTGCCGTTGCGCCGTTTCCCCGCTGTCTCATGAGCCAGTAGCGGTCAGAGTTGGAACGGTGAGGCTCGCCACAGACACACCTTCCGCCCGCACCCCGCCGGCTTCCGCGTCTTCACCGCGGTCTGGCCGCACGGCGTGGCGCACGGAGACAACGGAAGCCATAGATTTCGACGATGATGAGCGACAGCAGGTATTGCTAGCCTTACGGGAGGACGAGCTTCGTTGGAAGCCCTGGCTCATTTCAGAGGAGGAACTCACACCTGTTGCCCCGCCTCGGACCAGCCGCTCGCCCTCCCCACACTGCTCAGACTTTACTTCGCCTGCCTCTTTTCTGGCAAGGATGTGGGCGGACGACGAGGAGATCGCCGCCACACCACCCTCTGCTTCGGTGGCTCCAGCATCCATCGTACACACTTCCAGAAAGAACCGGCGTCAGCGCCGCCGTCGCGCACTGCTACGTCCTGTCTCGCCCTCCACGAAGCGTCCCGCGGACGCTGTGGGGGTCCTGGACGCCGATCACGAGGGGCAGCAGCACGCCGCAGGCGCACAGCTAGTGGAAGAGTTCGGGAGGGAGCCGTGGCTCGCTCCTGATCATGACGAGCGCTCTTTCCGGGGGACTCGACTGGCTCTTGGGGGTCCCCGGAGTTGCCAGGGACTTCCACCGCTCACCCCGCCCGCTTCCACGGATAGAAAGAAGCGGCACTCTCGCCGCCGGCACCCTGAGCCTGCCATTTCTCGGACAGTTTTTTCTGAGCCTGCTCCTTTTCCTGCTCGTGTTTCTCCTCCCAGGTCAGTTCAGTTAGCTCCCTCGCAGCCACCCTCAGTTCAGTTAGCTCCCTCGCAGCCACCCTCAGTTCAGTTAGCTCCCTCGCAGCCACCCTCAGTTCAGTTAGCTCCCTCGCAGCCACCCTCAGTTCAGTTAGCTCCCTCGCAGCCACCCTCAGTTCAGTTAGCTCCCTCGCAGCCACCCTCAGTTCAGTTAGCTCCCTCGCAGCCACCCTCAGTTCAGTTAGCTCCCTCGCAGCCACCCTCAGTTCAGTTAGCTCCCTCGCAGCCACCCTCAGTTCAGGCCCCAGTAGCTCCAGTGCCGCCTGTTTCAGTTCAGGCCCCAGTAGCTCCAGTGCCGCCTGTTTCAGTTCAGGCCCCAGTAGCTCCAGTGCCGCCTGTTTCAGTTCAGGCCCCAGTAGCTCCAGTGCCGCCTGTTTCAGTTCAGGCCCCAGTAGCTCCAGTGCCGCCTGTAGCGCAGGCTCCAGTAGCTCCTGTAGCCCAGTCCCCGATAGCAGTACGGTCCGCTGGTCAGCTCAACATTCAGCCAGGGGTCTCAGGTCTCTCTGGCTCTACTTCAGCTCCTGCTGGAAGCTCGGATGAGCTCATCCAGGACTCCGCGGCTCCCACGCCGCCATCTACCTCGTCCGCTGGGGGTTCCAGTGAGCCCGGCCAGCACCTCCCTGTCTCCGCTGGAGGGTCCGAGAGGCCCGTTCAGCCTCCTGTCTCCGCTGGAGGGTCCGAGGGGCCCGTTCAGCCTCCTGTCTCCGCTGGAGGGTCCGAGGGGCCCGTTCAGCCTCCTGTCTCCGCTGGAGGGTCCGAGGGGCCCGTTCAGCCTCCTGTCTCCGCTGGAGGGTCCGAGGGGCCCGTTCAGCCTTCTGTCTCCGCTGGAGGGTCCGAGGGGCCCGTTCAGCCTCCTGTCTCCGCTGGAGGGTCCGAGGGGCCCGTTCAGCCTCCTGTCTCCGCTGGAGGGTCCGAGGGGCCCGTTCAGCCTCACGCCGCATCAGCTGGAGGGCCCGAGGAGCCTGTCCAGCCGCCATCTGCGACCGCCTCGTCATCACCTGGCCCGGCTACATCCGCCTGTGCTTCTGCTACGCCTGGCCCGGCCTCAGCCTCTGCAACCTCGCCTGGCCCGGCCTCAGAGCCTTCGTCTGCCGCAGCCTCCTCTTCAGAGCCTTCGTCTGCCGCAGCCTCCTCTTCAGAGCCTTCGTCTGCCGCAGCCTCCTCTTCAGAGCCTTCGTCTGCCGCAGCCTCCTCTTCAGAGCCTTCGTCTGCCGCAGCCTCCTCTTCAGAGCCTTCGTCTGCCGCAGCCTCCTCTTCAGAGCCTTCGTCTGCCGCAGCCTCCTCTTCAGAGCCTTCGTCTGCCGCAGCCTCCTCTTCAGAGCCTTCGTCTGCCGCAGCCTCCTCTTCAGAGCCTTCGTCGTCTGCCGCAGCCTCCTCTTCAGAGCCTTCGTCAGCTGCCGCAGCCTCAGAGCCTTCGTCAGCTGCAGCAGCCTCAGAGCCTTCGTCAGCTGCAGCAGCCTCAGAGCCTTCGTCAGCTGCAGCAGCCTCAGAGCCTTCGTCAGCTGCAGCAGCCTCAGAGCCTTCGTCAGCTGCAGCAGCCTCAGAGCCTTCGTCAGCTGCAGCAGCCTCAGAGCCTTCGTCAGCTGCAGCAGCCTCAGAGCCTTCAGCCTGTGCTTCGTCTGGTCCTGTGCCCACCGGGCCATGGCCAGCACGCCTGACACTGGAGAGCCGCCGCTGCCTTCCGCGCGGCCGGCCCCCTGAACTGCTCCGTCGTCTCCCTCGCCGCCGCCGCTGCCTTCCGCGCGGCCGGCCCCCTGAACTGCTCCGTCGTCTCCCTCGCCGCCGCCGCTGCCTTCCGCGCGGCCGGCCCCCTGAACTGCTCCGTCGTCTCCTTCGCCGCCGCCGCTGCCTTCCGCGCGGCCGGCCCCCTGAACTGCTCCGTCGTCTCCTTCGCCGCCGCCGCTGCCTTCCGCGCGGCCGGCCTCCGGACCAGCTCTGCCACCTGTGCTACCCGCCTGGTCGGCCCCCCGACCGTGTGACCCGTGAACTCTTGTGCCTGTGGGCTCTGGGTCAGCCCCCTGAACTTTATTTTGACTATGGTCATGTGCTCCTGTGTTTTCTGTTGTTTGTTTTGTTTCCCGTTCTGGTCCCTCCGTCCTGGTCCCCCGCCTCCCGCCCTGGGTGGGTTGTTTTCTGTTTTTGTTTTTGTTTCTCGGGTTTGGGCTGTCGGGAGCCAGCCCTTTAGGGGGGGGTGATGTCATGGTCCTGGGCCATGTGGGCCCAGTATTCTTAGTTTCCATGTATTTTTGTATTTCGTTCCTTATTTAGACCGTGTTTTCTGAGTTGCCCTGTTGTGTTGTTCCCTAAGTGTTTTCCCTTCATGGCTTTTACCCCCTGTGTGCCCCTCTGTGTATCTGTGAGCCCTCGTCTCTCCTTATGTTTTATTCCATGTTTCCCCTGCCCTTTATGTCTAAGTTCTCCCCGTGCTCTCTCCCCCCTGTGTGCCCTCTATATATTTATGAGCCCTCGTCTCCCTTTGTGGTTGTTTCATGTTTCCCCAGCCTGTTATGTCTGTGTTTTCCCCGTGCTCTCTCTCCTCCTGTCTGAACCTCTGTGCCTGTACCCGTCAGTGTTATGTTCACTCCGCCCTGTCTCGTTATGGTTATCTGTGTCACCTGTGTTCCCCGTGTGTTCCCACTTTCCTCGTTAACCCTCTGTGTATTTCTGTCTGCGTCTTCCTCTGTTCGGCGTCGCGTTCTCCCTCATGCCGTGTGTGGTTCTCCCCGTGTCTTCCAGTATATGTTACTTTAGCTTTTCCCAGTTTAGTGTAGTTTTGTATTGCTTTTTGTATCTTCGTTATTGTTTATCACTTATCAGCAATAAAGCTGCATTTTGAGTTTATCCCCCGTGTGTGTGAGTTTGCAATTTGGGTCCTCATCCTGCCTGCCACACGGCCGAAACATGACACACTTCAACCCAGGTCCAATCCAATTTGATCAAACGCAACAACTCTGCCATCAATTCTGCTTTTACAAGCTTATTTTTCATTGTTTGTTGACACTGTCAGAAAGATCTTAACTCTAAGTTCTTTAATGAGGCCATGGTGGGTCCTGTTGTTATACACGAGTGCATTATATTGAGACTCACCTTCAGCCCATTGCTGCAGTGTGTCGTCATCCACACCCAGCTCATTTCTGCTCGCATTCAGGCTCTCCACTTGTTCTCTAAAGATCCTTATGATCTAAGAATACATTAATAAATGTCATTCATATGGACATTTTTAGAGTACTGGTGTTTCCCCCCCATTACCACACACATTAAAATGGGTGTTGAAAAAATGACCTTTAGATATCTCTGGCTCAAAGTGCGGCCCAGTTGTTCCACTTTCCTTTTGTTCCAGCCCAAAGCCAGGAGGCTCAGCATGTCTGTTCGCCCTGCATTTCAGTTAGTATACAAATAAGAATGAATGAGCAGGAGACTGAGTGGAATCTCACACACAGACACACACCTGCTTTAGACATGTACTTCGTTGTGATGGCCGCCCTAGACAGGAAACTGTTTACTTGCTCCACCTCTTCTCCAACTGTAGAACCGGCCCCATCCTGAAACGCACCTCCCCATTTGATCTATAGAAAGGAGGTCACAATACATGACTGCTGAATTCATTCAACCTTATAACAAAATGTCTTAAACGTATCCAAGACTACAAGCTGCAGTATACCTCGCACATCCAAGTGTGAGCTACTCAAAATGAAGTACACATTAAGATAAAGTCAAGTAAATAGTATTACGACAACACCAAGAGAAAAACAAAATAAATATCCACCCATCCAAATATGTATCCACACACACACACGTATGAGTATATGGTTATGGCGTTAACGTCATTTTAACAAGATTAACGCTGACAGCACTGATATATATGTGTATCTTACATCATTTGTGTGTCTCTGGATGTATTTCACAAACTCAGCAACTTCCTCATCTTTCTCAATGAAGACACCTTCAAAGTTCCCCTGCTCTGAAGTGCTGAACGAACACGGTGACAGTTGTTTGAAAAGAAACATCAAAATACAATTTTTGTACAAATCCATATTTGATTTATGTACACAATGCATAACGTACCTTGCATTTGATTGAAAGCGATAAAGCTTGCAGTTTCCATCAACTGAGACGGCGAGCATGTCTGGAGTGCAGGCAGGGCAGCTAAAGCATGGCTCCTTGCACATCCTGTCCACCTCAAACTTTACAGCACTCCACTCCAAGAAACTTTTACTGAAGGCATCAGCTGATATTCGGCCAGTCTTTTAAGTAGAGGACAAACAACAGAATATTCACGGACAGTCATCATAAACATTGATTTGCACAATTTCCTTAAACTTGACAAATTTAGAAACTCACCCTTCCAAAATGGGCTGTTCGTTCATCCAGCACTTTGACAAAGGCCTTAAGTGACATCCCTGCTGCAGCTTCTTAATGTCATAGAAAGACTGAAAGACATCCATTGAAAACAGGGTGCAGAAATTTAAGGTGCCAGGCCAATATCCACCACCCTGGAAGTCCTTAACTGAGGGGGACCACATTAGGCCACAGCTGGTGCAGCTCACCACTGGCAGTGCAAGGTTATAACGGCCTTTAGGAAGGATAAGGAGAAATCCAGTCATGGCTCAACAAAGACATTCATTTTTTCCCATGTTGTTTTCAAAGCGGTCTGGTAAATCCAAATGACCTTTGACAGGTGCCCACATATACTGCGGGCCGAGGGTAATTCAAAACAATGTAGCAATGTACAATTTGCAATAAAACCTGCAAACACATCTATTGTGTATGTACTGTGTGACAAAAGAGCAACTTACCATTTATGGTTACAAGAGCCACAATTGCACCGGGTGAAACCTCAACGTTACCTGCTGGGCAGTCACACACAGTCTGGTCTTTGCACAGGCAACAGCCGAACTAACATTAAAACACACAATATATATAAAAAGAATTGGAAATTAAATGATACACAATAAATATACAATAACAGCACACACTCATAGTACATAGCAATAAATGCATAAGACTTAAAAACCGTACATATTGGATTGTGAAACTCTGATGAAGGCTGCAAAAACCCTCCTGTTACTGCCTCTCTGCTGTGCAGGACAAAGCGTGTGTGAACTGCAATATCACAGTCAGCACAAAGGAATGGAAGAGGCAGGCAGTCCAGACACCTCACAACTACTTGTTTGCCACACTGACACACACGGTGTGACTGTGGATCCAGAGTAGCTAACATATTGTCTATAAGACAAGGCCTGGCCTCTTTCCACTTTAGCAAGGACACCATGTTTCTGATCGCCCAGTGAGTAGCAGCTGACTCAGACAACGTCTCACAAGTCATGGCTGCGTCCTCTTCTCCATCCTCCAACAACTGAAGGAGCTCCTGACGAAGCACCTCAGTTCCACACACTAACAGAAAAAAAATAAAGAAACTCTTCCACAAAGTGAAAAACACTCTAGGCAGTATGTTTCTTACGGTGTGTTCACACCGAACGCGATGGACGCGAATAGAGCGTCAGGTTTACATGTAAAGTCAATGGAAAGGCGCGATGACGCGCGATTGCGGGTCCCGCGAAAATTCGGAAGCAGATTTGCGTCGCGAAAACGCCAAAACGCGTGAAACGCGCGTCAGTGTAGCGCGTCTGGCGCGTTTGACTCGCGAATAAAACCACGCGCGTGAGTTTTTGTGTTGCATTTTGTGCATACGCGCGTTTCGCGTCTACCGCTCGAGTTGGAAAAATCTGAACTCCAGCGTCAAATCGCGCCGCGACAACCAATCAGGAGCCTGGTGACGTGGCTGTTACCTAGGTCAAAGGGGCAGATCCAGCCAAAGCCTTTCATACTTCAATGGAGGGGAAGGCTAATCAATGCGGTAGCAAACAACTCGGAGCTGTACAACACCAGCTGCTTTCAGTACCGAGACAGGAATATAAAGGACCGAGCTTGGAGGAAGATATGTGAAGAGATCGGGCAACCTGGTAAGTTCATTCATTTCTCTTTTGAAAGTTTTCACTGACCCGGGGAAGCCGCACAAAAGCTAGCAAGCCACCGCTATTTTCCCACTGACTTACAAATACCGTTCTGCTTTTATGCATGTTGTCATTTAGGAATATATTTTATTGTTTATTAATAAACAGCACACAGTGGTCCCGCTGTTCATCCGTCACTGCTTCGCTTTTTCGCTGATTTTTTATTGCACAGTACAGCATTGCATTCTGCAGCCTGATTGACAAATCTCCTGCGCTTGCCAGATTTATCACGTTTGGTTTTGATAACCATCGCGTCCAATAGAAAAAAACAGCACAAAAACACCCATAACTATGAGCCTCATTCGGAAATAGACACCTGCACCGTGAGGGAAAAAGGCGCACGAAAGTGGCGGGCAGATGAAGACAAACCGCGGCATAATAATACTTTTACGTTTTGCAATCTACAAAGGTTTGCACTTTGAGAATCAATTGTGAGAACTGTGACCAGGGGCTAGTTATTCTGAGAACCCCTGCAATAAATGAGGGACCACTGTCTACTCTACGATTATTATATCCAACCTGTTAACATTTAATACTGTATTGATAGAACCAACTGATTCTGCAGCAGAGCATCCCCAGTCCCTGAGCTCCTGCTGCTGCACCCACAGGTATGTACAGCAAGCACTGATACCTTTTTAGTCGGTGGGATTCCCTTGTGATCACCTTTACTAAATATCTACAACCAATCTGATTATATCCTGTTATTGTTTTTGTTTTTTTTCAATGTTGAAATTAAAATCTAGTAGCAGCCTTCTCATTTCTTTGTGTTTTGTGCTGTTTTACAGGCCCACAGAGGACGACGGCTCCGAGGCAGATGAGGGACGGGTCCCAGGACGGTCCATCGGCGGTGGAGCTGGCCATCCTGGAGTCCCTGAAGAGGCCACACCAGTCTCCAATGGAGCATTTCCTCCTCAGCCTTGTTCCTGCTCTGGAGAGCAGCTGGTCCTTTTTATTCCTGTCTCTCTGTAAATTCTTATATTTTATATATTTATGTTTAATGTTTTTCTGTTTGAGACTTTTAATATTATTTCAAATAAATGTTTATAATGACTAATGTCTCAGTTCTACTACACAGCAAATGTTGGCACACAACTTGACACATGTAGAATTTATTTCATATTATACTAATGACAAAATATACTAATACAGTGGGATGCAGAAGTTTGGGCAACCTTGTTAATAGACATTATTTTCCTGTATAAATCGTTGGTTGTTACAATAAAAAATGTCAGTTAAATATCATACAGGAGACACACACAGTGATATTTGAGAAGTGAAAAGAAGTTTACTGGATTTACAGAAAGTGTGCAATAATTGTTTAAACAAAATCAAGCAGGTGCATCAATTTGGGCACCACAAAAAAGAAATGAAATGAATATTTAGTGTATATCAATGTGTGTGTCTCCTATATGATATATGGGGTGCCTTTGTCTGGACGTGCTTCCCATCCAGAGCTGCACAGCACAGAGGAAAGTTCCAGCGCTCCTGGAATCCCTCTGTGATGGACCGCCAGTCTCCAGGTGAAGGCACAGCCATGAAGTCGTCCACTAGACAGTCCCAGATGGACGTCGCTGCCTGGGGGGTGATCTGGCTCACCATGGACACACCGACTCTGAAACTGAACGCTTGGTCGTGAAGGAGTCCCCGGTGACAAGGAACCTGGACAAAATTGTTCAAAATACATTATTCAAATTCCAAAATACTTTTGTGATGTCAGATATAAATCACAAAACTTAAATCTTACATAAAACCTTTTGTAATTATAAGGATAATTACAAAATGTATATTAGATAATATCTAAAACAGCTGTGTTTTGTTTTAACTTTAACATATCATAATTTGATTGGTAGCAACTTTTGCCACTACAGTGAGCCAATCACTCATAATTCCTAAACATGTCAATCAGGTAGGAATGAAGTGAGACATTAATAGAAATAAACAGTTGTATGTTGACATGTAGCCCTTTCCTTGCTTAAATCATTAATATTTTTGAAAAATTAATCTGTGATAAGACAGCTTATCAAGATAGAACCATGTAACTAAAGATGAACCAAACTGTTCAGTTTTATCTAACTCTGTTTTAATAAAGGCTGTGACCCCTGCTATAGAGTCTGACAGCTGCAGGGATTATATACAAATATTCAACTATCCCAGAATTAAACCAGGTCTAAATAAAAAGGAGTGAGTATCACTACAAAGGTTAACTCAGTGGTCCTAATGCTACAGTTTGATATCAGCAAACACCGAGCGCATACATTGATAGGACACCACAGCCATGCTATCATTCAAACACTGATAACAGCATAAATCGAATTAAATCGGGACTTGATGAGAGCTTCTGAGTATCACTAGAAATATTATAAAGAGTCGTCTCTGTACCACAGTTTGCTTTCAGTAAACACCGACAGCATTCACTGTTAGCATAGCACATCCATGTTAGCAGTGTATAACTGGATGGTTTAGCATATTAGCACAGATATCAATAAAGGACTACCGTATTAAATACTTTTACTAACCTCAAGCAGACAGACAGGCGCTCTGCAGGTGGGATTGAGCGCCTGTAGTTGGTGTCTAGGCGGGCGATGCTGGGACCGATGAGGGAAAGCAGGTCCTCAAACTGGCCGACGGTGATAGCGCTGGAATCGGCCGTCATCCAGGCGCAGCTCCTGGAGCAAGTGGTGAAACTCACCAAACTGCTCACGCCTCTGGAGGACCTGATGGACCCAGGTACGGCGAGGACGTCTTTTACGCCGCTGCTCTGCTCTCCACAGTACATAGAGAAGGGAGACTCTCTCTTCAAGCGCTAGCTCGACAGCTGCCATCTTGCAAAGATACCAGTCTGGCACAACTTCCTCCCACATCCCTCCCACATTTCCGGTTCACGCGCATGATATTTTGGGGCGCGTTGGATTTTTCTTGGACACGCGTATGAGGTGCGAATGTGCACGCGTCAAGTTAGGGGCGTTTTGGGCTTTTTTCTCGCGTCCATCGCGTTCGGTGTGAACACCTGGAGCATCCAAATCGACCCACAAACACGCTGAAAGATGCAATGCCATCAATGTGGATTGTCCAGACTGAGAGACCTCTTCCCTCTGACCCCTCCCCAAACCCTCAAACCCTCCTACCCACCTCGACATACAAACTCTGTGTGGCTTCACGTGTTCTGTTGATGTTTACTTGATCGAAATAACTTGAACAGAAACACAAACAAACAAAGAGGAAGACCGCACCGGAAGGAAAACACTACAAGTCCCAGCATCCTCTGTGTTTAGGGAGCAGCAGTGAAAGTGAAAGCAGGAGGAGGAAGGTGGAGCTGAGGCAGGTGAGTGTTAACATGAATATGTTTCTTCTTATGACATAAAATAATTCCACGCTGTTCGTGTCTGTGGGTGAAATGTGAGGCCGGTCGGCTCCTCTGAGCGCTGGTTTCCTGTAAGTAGAGAGGAAGTGAGTTTAGCTGAGCCTCCGTTTAGTGTGAGAGAGCAGGAGGAGAGTGAGAGCTGTGCTGAGGCAGGGTGAGTGTTAACACCGCTCTGACATTACTGTGTCTCTGTGGCGGGAACAACAGGCTCCGTCAGTGGAGGCAAAAATAATCAGACTTTGGTTTTTCAAAGGAAACAACTTTATGTCGGAAGTTCCCGCACGCTCATTGGATAACGAGGTGTCAATCTCGAGCTATTAGCCAATGAGCGTGCGGATTCACAGAAAGCCCCGCCTTTATCACGGGACTTTAAAAACTACAATGGCGACAGAAACTCCGTGAGTGGAGTTCAGGGTGACGTTATGAAACTGTGACGTTTGAGCCACTTCCTGTTCTCAGTCCCAGCGTCCTGATCACCGAGGTTTCTGTTGCTCTGATATCTGATATTGATTATATTGGTAAACAGGCTGTAGCATAAACATCAGGTCTGTTCTGAAACCTGGCTTTATTTTTTCAAAGTAAGGGAATATCTGTGGTCTGATACCGCGGGCTCATGGGCTAAGGACTTGGATTGACAAGTCAAGCGCAGATGATTGTGTTGTTTCTTATAAAGGCTTGTGTGTGTGTGCCTTCCTGTGTGTGTCCTTGTGTCAGTGGAACTGAATCAGTGTGTTAGAGAAAGTGCTCCTCTGCTGTGCCGTCATCGTGTGGATGCTTCTTTTAAAGTTGGAACTCATGTTTTTATGATCTGCTTCATTTCATTGAACCTTTATTTCTAACCATGAAGTCCCTTTGAGGTTACAGCCTCCTGGTTAGGTTTAGGCTGTTATTGTGCTTCAGGCTGAAATATGAGGAGTAAGGAGTGGGGCTGGTTAGCCCTCATGACCCTCACCATGACACATACGTCACAGGACAGTGTTTACCACAGAAACTCCATGAAATGATCAATGAGAACTTTAGAAACCCGTCAGTGTGATGCTTCCAGTACAACAGCACCTCTGAGTGTGTGTGTTTGCCTCTCAGACTAACTCCACCCTGACATCAAGAAGATGGAGGAAGAGGATGGAGCAGGATCTGCAGCATCCAGCTGTGTGTCTGTGAGGAGTGACTGGTCCAATGATAACCCTCCAGACTTCAGTAATGAACCTGCAGCAACAATGTAAGAGAGCTGCTGACTCATTTATTCAGTGTAAATAATGATTTTTGATGCAATGGGAGAAGAAAAATGACAAAAACAGTTTTAAAAATAAGGATTAAAATATTAAAAACTATGTTTTTGAGTTTCCTGATGTAGCACAAAAATATATGAACATAACTGTATATAGGACAGATATTTACGGTTCTTTTAGGCAGCACCAAAAAACAAAAAGACTATTTTTAAGCTGTCTGAGGTAGTGAGTCAACATGTCACACTGGATCAAAGGTCAGGGAGTAAAAGTGTGTTTTAAAGGAGGTTTAAAAGCAGCGAGTGAAGGAGCCTGTCGAGGTAAATCGTTCCATAACTGATCAAATTCAGTTGGTGGACCTCTGTGTGAAATCAAGCATCTGGTTCACAGAGAGGATAACCCTCACATGGGCTGTACAACATTATATAGGGAGACAAAAACAGAGATTATCAATCAATCAATCAAAGCTTTATTCGTCACATGCAGGTTGCCCTGCAGTGAAATAGGACCCCCCCCCCCCCCCCCCCCCCCCGACCTTACACATATAGCACAAACATTACATGGGGATACAGGTCGGAGATTGGTAGAATCAGAGAAAAACATTGAAATGTACACTACACTGGGGAAAGTACAAGAGGAAAAAAAGAGACCCCTACTCATGCTATGCTTCCATGGTAGGACAGCATGAGAACAGGAAACAAAAAAACTCCTCTGCACAAGAAGCACATAAATGTCCACAGCACAACATTGTGAAGACATGACAAGCCACAGGGGTGGGTGGGGGTTGAGGAGTAATCCGAAGCGAACACAGCAGCCACCCTGCACAGCGCTACCGTTCCAGCGCGGCACACAGACCCGCCGTGCTGCCCCTTCAGGAAACAAGCATCGAAGGCGTTTGGAAGGGAGGGGGGATGAGTGTGTGCTTATCAGTGTAAGTGTATGTGTGTGCGTGTCCAGAGTTCAGCGGAGACAGTGTCCTTCGCTCTATCAGGCTAAGTAAACAGTCTGCCAGCCAACCCAGGTGGCCTTCATGGGACGGGAAGAACAGTCATCACACAGTCGTTATCAGGGAGTTGTTTTGGTGGGCTCCAGCCTTGGGCCTGCAGCTGGCGCCGTGGTGTCCGAATGTTGAATATTGTTGATTTCTGTTTTGAGCAGCTCGAATTTTAGCACTCTGAGACAGGTCCCTCAACCTCCCGTTGGAGAGCTGCGAGCCTCCCCATGATGGTAGCAAACTTCAGTTCCAAGGTGTTGTCAGTCTTTTGATTCTGAGACTTCACAACTGCAGTGATCCGTTCCGCGATGTTTTCCAACTGTCGCTCAAGGGTGTCATTTTGAGCAGGCCTCTCTCTGATGTTTCCCCTCATACGCTCAATGGTGTTGTTTTGAGCCTTCACAGCAGCTGTAAGCGTCTCCAAGGTGTTGACCATATTACGTTCGTTGTGAGAGGTCGCACCTCGTCCCGGCGCTTCGAATCCAGCGGGCAGCCATGTGGGGGTTTGAACAGCCGGTTCCGCTCTCTTATTTCTCCGATAAAGCAGGGCTAGGCCAACGCCGATCAGCATGAACCCTGTTATCATGGTTCCGAATAGGTAGATATCTTCAGCGTCCTCGATCGACAGTCCCGCCAGGCACACGGTCCTCCAGTTCTGCCACCCGTCCATCGTGTAACCGGCAGGGAAAGTCCCTCCAGGGCACTCAGGCTCTCCCGAGCCCCGACTTCTCGTTGAGAAAAGGGTGTCAATAGCACTCAGGGACCAGTTGATCAAATCCATAATTCTCTTTTAGGTTTAGAGAACGACAGTGAGAGACTGTTCCAGGGAAAAGTAAATTCACACAAGACAAGACAAGGACATAGAGGCGAAGCAGGGAAGATAAGGGTGAGGAGGAGAGGAGAAAAGTGCGACCGCCTTCGCTGAGAGCTGAGAGAGGAAAATCGATTATCGTAGCCATCGCTCTCTCGCATGGACGTGGCAGTCTTGCTGTCTGCTGCGAATCCTCCCCGTACCTCCGTGACCTCGTCTGGTATCTGCTCCCTCCTCTGTAAGAGACAGTAAAGGAAAACACGTCTCTGCCTAGTCTTGAAAATCTAATCTTATCATCCATTGTTCTTCTAGGGCCTCTTCTTCTTGTGGCCTCAGCTAACTGCTAATATTTAAATGGCTAACATTAACATGTGTGCCAGCCAGGTTAACATTTATGATGAACTATGATTAATTAACTGATGTTGAAACTGGAGCTTTACTGACCTCTGAAATTCCTCCTAAAGTGTTATTCAGTGTTGTGACAGTCAGCTGCTTCAGCTGCTGCTGGGATGGGCTGTGGCAAAGAGAACAGAGAAAATCCAAATCAGAGTTTTTCTCTGAATTAAAAGCAAGGAAACAACAATATATTCTACATGGTGAAACTGATGGTTTCTGGTGTTTGGGTCTGTTTTTCTGTATTTATGCAGATAAAGTGTAAACTCAGATGAATTATACCATCAAATGTTAAAGGAAAATATCAGGATGAGTGTCTGTGAGCTGAGAAGGACGTGAAGCGAGCAGTTTATCCCAGAGCTGAAGCTGCTCTGTGTGCAGAGATGAGCTCAGATTCCTGCTGTGATTGATCAACAGTCACAGAAATGTAGACTTGTAGTTATTACTGCAGTATGGTCACAGCAGATACTGATAAACATGTATTATGAGGATGGATGATCAAGTTTCTCACTCTCTCCTTTAAATCTCAGTTTTTTCTTCTTCACAGTTTATCTGTTAATTTATTAATGAATAACACTGAAAGAGTTTCTGTTATATTTCCCCTTGAACATCAGCTTATTAGGGCGGCATTAGGAAATAGCCCCCCTCCAAAGAATGAATAAATGAATGATGATAATAATAAAATGATTCAAAAGCAGAGCTCAGAGTGGTAGAATGGTCAAACATGGATCCACGGGTGGTTCAACTGCATTTGGTGACGTGACTAAAGCAAATCTTTCAAATAATCCCACCATCAACGGGATGTTGTCTCCTTTACTACGGTTACTTTACTTGGTCACCGTGTGAATTTCTTGGAAATGAACCAAATTCTTTTATTTGTTGGTTGTTGCATATTTAACCTCTACAGTCAGGAAAGGAGGAGATGAGGCCTCAACAATGTTGGGTTGTAGCTGTGCTTCAGGTTAGAGTGAGTGTCCATGGAATAAATGTAAGTCAGTGAACTGGAAACATGACTGTGTTCAAACTTTGTTTCCTTTTTATAATGAGTCTAATCAAAGGTGGACAGAAGTATCTCCACTGTGACTTTTCTGTGTCACCATCAGAGCTTCTGCACAGTGTGGAGAAAGATCCAGAAGCAGAGCTGGACTGCAGACAGCCAGTCAGAGCAGCTGTGTACAAAGTAAGACTGAACATCTGTCTGCTGATGGACTCATTTCTGAAAACTGGACTTCTTGTGTTGTTCAGACATTGAAGAGTTTTCTTTCTCTTTAGTCTCATTGTTTTTCTTTCTTTCAGCAGATGTTGGTCTGCAGGAGGTTTTAGATGAACATAAGATCAGTCTGAGGAGGAGATGTGAACGTGTGACTGAAGGAAGTGATGAAACAGGAAGTAGAACCCTCCTCAACAGGATCTACACTGAGCTCTACATCACAGAGGGACAGAGTGAAGAGGTTCATACCCAACATGAGGTGAGGCAGCTGGAGACAGCTTCCAAGATGGACGCCCTCCATGACGCTCCAATCAGGTGCCAGGACATCTTTAAAGCCTTACCTGACCAACAGAGACCCATCAGAGTGGTTCTGACCAACGGCGTGGCTGGTGTTGGAAAAACCTTCTCAGTGCAGAAGTTCACTCTGGACTGGGCAGAGGGCTTGGAGAACCAACATGTCAGTGTGGTGGTTCTGCTTTCATTCAGGGAGCTGAACCTGATCAGAGATGAGCAGTACAGTCTTCTGGAGCTGCTCCATGTTTTCCATCCAACATTACAGAAGGTCACAGCAGAGAAGCTGGCTGTCTCTCAGCTTTTGTTCATCTTTGACGGCCTGGATGAAAGCAGACTTTCATTGGATTTCACCAACAGGAAGCTGCTGTCTGATGTCACACAGAAGTCATCAGTCAGCCAGCTGCTGACAAACCTCATCCAGGGGAATCTGCTTCCCTCGGCTCTCGTCTGGATAACTTCCCGACCTGCAGCAGCCAATCAGATCCCTCCTACATGTGTTGACAGGCTAACAGAAGTACGAGGCTTCACTGACGCCCAGAAGGAGGAGTACTTCAGGAGGAGATTCAGTGATGAAGAGCTGTCCAGCAGAATCATCTCCCACATGAAGACATCCAGGAGCCTCCACATCATGTGTAGTATCCCAGTCTTCTGCTGGATCACTGCTACAGTTCTGGAGCACATGTTGACTACAGAGCAGAGAGGAGGGCTGCCCAAGACCCTGACTGACATGTACTCACACTTCCTGCTGGTTCAGACAAAGAGGAAGAAGAACAAGTACCATGAGGGACGTGAGACGAGTCCACAGGAGCTGACGGAGGCTGACAGGGAAGTTCTTCTGAAGCTGGGGAGGCTGGCGTTTGAACATCTGGAGAAAGGAAACATCATGTTCTACCAAGAAGACCTGGAGCAGTGTGGTCTGGATGTGACAGAGGCCTCGGTGTACTCAGGAGTTTGTACAGAGATCTTCAAAAGAGAGTGTGTGATCTTCCAGAAACCAGTCTACTGCTTTGTTCATCTGAGCATTCAGGAGTTTCTGGCTGCTGTCTACATGTTCCACTGTCACACCAACAGGAAGACAGAGGTGATAGAAGGTTTTCTAGGGAATTTCCGAGAAGAATACAAAAACAGATCTTTTTTTAAGAACATGTTCAAGTCTTATAGCTTCCCATCAATGGATGTCTTTTTGACTAAAGGCATGTATAAATCCCTCCAGAGTAAAAATGGCCACCTGGACCTGTTTGTTCGCTTCCTTCATGGCCTCTGTCTGGAGTCCAACCAGAGACTCTTAGTAGGTCTGCTGGGTCAGACAGAGATCAGTCCAGGAACCATCCAGAGAGTCATCAACAACCTGAAGAAGATGAACAGTGATAAAATCTCTCCTGACAGAAGCATCAACATCTTCCACTGTCTGATGGAGATGAACGACCTCTCAGTACATCAGGAGATCCAAGAGTTCCTGAAGTCAGAGAACAGATCAGAGAAGAAACTCTCTGAGATCCAGTGCTCAGCTCTGGCCTTCATGCTGCAGATGTCAGAGGAGGTTCTGGATGAGTTGGACCTGCAGAAGTACAACACATCAGAGCGGGGACGACTGAGACTGATTCCAGCTGTGAGGAACTGCAGAAAGGCTGGGTGAGTCCAGATGTGATCATTAACATCATTGATCAGTGTAGGTTAGTAGTTTAATGTTGAAAATAAAATCAGATTGTAACCACAAAGTGTTTGTGTCCGTACGCTGCAACCTTCCACACCATTCCTTTATTGTACAGACTCAGCAGCAGCTCCATGGATCCCAAATCCAAGAGTGGAGAACAGATTTGAAGTGTGTCACATCCATGCAGTCACAGCTGTTTCCACCATGTTTCCACTGATATTAATCCTGTTCAATGACACGTTTCATATCAGTGAATATGTTCTTTAGGACGTCCACTGACATGTTTAAGTGTCCTGCTGGAAATCACTCAAATCATCCATGAAATCCATGAAAAAGCCAAAAGCAGATTAAAGCCAAACAAAGATTCTCATTAAAAGTCTGCAGGTCTGAGAGAGACTCAATCGTTGTGTCATGTCAAACACAGTAAGAGGAGCTGAAGCACAGATGTGAAGAGCAGATTCATCAGATTATGACCTCACTCTGTTTTGTCTTCATATACATTCAGTCTGTGTTTATAATGCAGATTTTCTGCTTTTATAATAACACATTTTATATTTTCTATCATCACAGACTGACTCAGTGTGGACTCTCAGAGTCTCACTGTGAAGTTGTGGCCTCAGCTCTGAAGTCCAACCCCTCCCATCTGACAGAGCTGGACATGAGTGGAAATAAAGACCTCCAGGATTCAGGTGTGAAGCTTCTGTGTGCTGGACTGGAGAGTCCAAACTGTCGACTGGAGACTCTGAGGTGAGTTCACTGACTGCGGCTGTTGTTGTTTTTCTATATTTCAGGTCTTTGATGGATGTTTGAAACTTTCTTCAGTTCCTAAATGTTCAGGATGTGTCTGAAGACAAATGTGAAGAAGTTTGAGTGCTTTCAGAAATGTTGTCTTTCCAAACGACTGAACAACAGTTTTTCCTTTTGGCTCCAAACAGAAGTGACAGACTTGAGCAGGGTTCATTTAAAGGCTGACAGAAGTGGAGTGGTGACGGGGAGATGTTTGACAGGACAGTGTTTCAGCCTCCACAGGTTCATGTTGTGCTCCATCAGTCAGTGAAGATGAAGTCAGTGCTGATGAGGCTGTAGAGTGTGTGAGGGATGTGAATGAGGATGATGAAGATCTGATGATAGCAGATAAAAACAGGCTGCAGAGACTTTGAGCCATACAGGGCACACAGTGTGTGTACAGAACAGCTGAAATCATTATGGAGGCCTCACTGGGATATGGAAGCATCACAGTACAGCTTCAGTGAAGCATTAAAGTCTCTGATATGAGATGAGAAATGAAGCAGCCAGAGCTTTTTCATGAGTGGAAATCCACTGTGACTGTGAGCTGCTGCTACAGCCTCCAGATTAGCCAGCAGCTCATCCTGCTCAACATTTCCTCACCAACTTTAATGGAAGTGTGATGTTTTCAGCTGGAGTGATGGTCAGGGTGGCCTCCCTCTCCTCTTCTTCTCCTCTTCCTCTTTCATTTGTAAAGCCACTTCTGCTGCTTTCATTCATTTGGAAGTCCTGTAGCTGAGTTTGGGAGAGACTAACAGCCTCGGCAGCAGAGGGGAGAAAGGCTGTAACACCACCACTTTACTCTGTTCTACCTGTCACATCATTTTATCAGGAAACAAATATGCTCATGTTTTTACTATGTTTGTCTTGAAGATGTAAGAAGATCACATGGTGCTTTTTATTATTGTGTTGGTTTGTTTGCTGTCTCTTGGATGGAGCCCAGCTGTGCGTGGCCCCTGGGCCTGTGGTCAGAGTGTGTGCTGGATAATCCGGCCCAGGATGAGGCCAAACTGACATGGGATGAAATGTCTGTCACATAATTGAGCTTAGTGTAGTTTCATTTCTGCACAATTTAAAAACAACCAAAGCTTTGTTCTGTCTTTTCTATGTTATACTGTAGACTTTCTTTGATACTGTGTCCAAAAGGAGCAGCTTTTACTTTGAAGGGGAGCCGTCTCTGTTTCCTCTTCAGGTTGGATGATGGAAGCAAATGAGTGTGTGATGTTCTTTCAGTGTTGCACTTTGTAGACGCTCCCTGAGCACTGGTCTCACAGCCAGCTGCACATAGAGACCAGTGTTGTTAGTCCAGGTCAGAAGATGACTTGTTGGAATGAAAATGAGCTTGTAGTTTGTCTGCTTTAATAATGTGACTGGAAAAAGGTGTTGGACTTCAAATATGTCCATTTCTTTCACACTTCACCTTTAAAAGTGAAGCCTTGTGGTTCCTGGAAGGAAAAACACGACTTTTTCAAGTCTTTGTCCTGTTTTTATGAGAAATGTACGACTTTAATGTGAAACATTCAGAGTTTTTTCTCTTGTTGTGTTTGTTTGAAGCTGCTTCCTGTTGGCTTCAGCTGTTTGGAGTTTCCATTTTCTAAACTTCTACATTCTGAACCTTCTTCAGCTCTGAACAGATGATGAAACACTGAATGATTTCAAGCTCACACTTTGTCTAATAAACTTACACCTTTCATTCTTTATACAGATTGAGTCGCTGTGGTTTGTCAGAGATCAGCTGTGATTATCTGGCAGCAGCACTGAAGTCCAACCCCTCCCATCTGAGAGAGCTGGACCTGAGCTACAACAACAAGCTGCAGGATTCAGGAGTGAAGCATCTGTGTGGTTTCCTGGAGAGTCCAGGATGTGGACTTGAAACTCTGAGGTCAGTCAGCATGTTTTAGTTGTGCTGAGATGAATATGATGTGAAAGTTGTGCTGACACTAAACTGCAGACATCAGGCTGATATTATACTGATCCACACTGAGGATCTTCATGGTAAAGTCTGTTTTCTTCTTCTCTGGTTTAGTCCATTGACTGCAGCAGAACAATGTTCACATTTCAAACAGTGAGACTCAACGTATGGCCCGCGGCCCACACGCGGCCTGCCCAGCTTTCCTGATTCAGAGAGAGGGGACCCTGATTAACTGTGTAGTGTTCTTCCTCACAGTTCTAAGTATCAGACACAACAATGAATAATCCACAGCTGACTGTCTTTAGCAGGTCAAAGGTCACGGCACACAGCAGACAGTGGGAAATATTATAACTCTGATCATTTATCAGCACATATCCATATGTATAAAAACAAAGCTGACACTGTGAGACTTGATCAGAGGTGTGATCATCACAGCAGAGGCCTTTGTGTCAAAGTCACTGAGGATCAAACAGAAACACATGAAGCAGATTTTCCTGTTCTGGCTTTTTATAGCAGATAACCTTCAAAATATTCTGCAGTCCATCAAAAACTGAAGCAAACCATGAATCAACATGTGAACATGAGCTGATGCTGCTGAAGTGAAGCAAAGTTACAGAGGTTTGATTACAGACACAGCTGAGAGTTTGTAATCTGTCATCATTTTAAAAGGTTTACATTTCTTCAGTATATCCACATTTGCAGCTGGTACCTCAACCTCCACTTGTCCAACACAACTGCTGTCCACTGCCTCCATGACATTGTGATTTTGCTGTTGGTCTTCTGTCAGATCTTCATCAATCACTTCTGCACGGGGCACACCTTCAGACTCTGCAGCTGCATAACAAAAGCCTGTAAGATAAAATTAGACATAAGGTAAATGTACACCAATATTCCAATGACAGGTGTGTGATTCATCTGGAAGTTATGTGCGGATTAGTGTACAGTGATAGCAATTTAGTATGTTTTTAGAGGGGGGGGGGTTGTTTACCTCCGATGGGTGCTCTTTTTCGCTTCCGTTGCGTACGCCTTGAGTGCCGGTCCGAGTCTGATACAGGTATGTCGTCATGCCCCATGTGCAGTGTTGGTGCCCAGTCTGGATTTGTTACATCCATTTCATATGCTGGTTTGCCTGCAATAATGCCAAATCATAAGCTACTCAGTCGACATGATGTGGTTCTGCAGCATCACACATTAGCATGTTTTATCTCATTATCTATGACCGCAGCACGTTGAAAATCACACTAAAAGCCTTTCAAGAGTGATATGAATTAATTTAGAACTCACCGGAAAGAAAATGCCGTGAGCAAACCAACAAAAAGCTGGGGATTGCAGAGAACTCGATATCCGCTCGTCTCACCGCTGCAATCCAAGCCTGACGTCTTTGTTTAGTAATATCGGATACATGGGATCCCTCACGTTGCCTCCAGGATGGAAAACGATGAAAAGAGAGCCCGTTATCCAGCTTCTTGCCTTCACGATCGTGTGATCTAACGTTGCAACCGACAACACAACACGTACGATCCATAGCTGAAATGGTATCCTTTGGCTGGCATGGCCCATCTCCCGTGACATCACGCTCCAAAGCCCTATAGGTGGGAAAATGTACCATGTCGACCAATCAAAAATGATATGGAAACATGACATTTGGTTGTTTAGCAAAAGGGGGAAGTTTTAGGAGTGACCGGCAAGAGAGAGCGAGTGAGCGAAAGAGAGAGAGAGTTTTGATACGTGAGAGATTTGTGACGTTTACCGTGTTTGGTCTCAAGTTAGTTTGTTGTCTTGTGTATTTAGTGTGTAGCTGTTGTTTTGTTTTGTGTGTCAGTTCTACTAGTGATCGTCACAGTTGCTGCCTTAAAGCCAACAAAGGCAGATTGCAGTGTAAACGCTGAGTGACACACCTGCTGTCAGACCTGCAGGTTTATCCCTGTGCTGTTCTCATATGTGTTAGAGTGACACAAACTATTGTTTGACACCTGATTGTTCTGTAAATAGTTTGAAATGATTATATGAAAAACGTCTGAGCCTTGGCTGCATTTTTTGGTAAATAGTACCATATAACTTTGTTGTTTGCAAAACGTGTGCGTATTTTTAAAAATGTACAATCTCTATTTGCATTTCAAGTTATGAAGATGATTCGTTAAACATGTGTGTGGTTTTTACAGTCAAAATATCACTTTCTACTTGTATTTTAAATTTTGTCTGAATTTAGATAAATTGTGCTGATACAGTTGGTCAAAATGAGAAAATAACAGATTGGCAAGATAAACTGTTTTTAAAGGTAAAATATAGAGGCCACATCAAAAGTAGTCAAGAAGGGTTAAAGGCTAAAAGCAAAGTTGTCACCAAGTACTGTTTATATTTGTGTGTATTGCTGCAGCTTTTTTGAGTATTAATTTGGTGCCTTTGTGTGAAATAATGGTATTGTGAGTGATCCATATAGTCACAAAGAATAGCCACTTGTTTCTGTGCTACCAAAGTTCCCCGGCTTTCATTCAAAATGTGTTTATCGTCAGCACCTGCACATTAAACTACTTAAACATTATAAATGTCTTCAAGCTCACACTGAGGCCTGTGGGGTACTATCAGCCACTGAGACAGTACACACATTTATATGTGTTTGTATATGAATATTTCATACTTTAAGACTGCCTGTTTATTTAAGGGAGATGAACAAAATACATTGGAATTGTACAAAATAATATCATGGATGATAAATTAAATAGATTTTAAGTAGATGCTTGTGCATTCTTAAAGTCTTATATGTTGAACTGAACTATGTGATCTGTTCAAAGCCTTAATCTTAATTTGAAGTGAAATGTGCATTTTGAGTTTATACACTATGTATATAAGGCGACCGTTTCCTTTTGCAGTATTTTTGTGTGGTGTACTTTTCTATGTCTTAACAAAAGGGGAACAAAGGTGTTTAAGTTCACCTAGGATGATGTGTTTTAATTTTCACATGGTCTTGCTTGAATTTGACCCTGACAAAGGCGTATGAACTCTGTCAGCTGTTTGGAGTTTCCATTTTCTAAACTTCTACATTCTGAACCTTCTTCAGCTCTGAACAGATGATGAAACACTGAATGATTTCAAGCTCACACTTTGTCTAATAAACTTACATCTTTCATTCTTTATACAGATTGATGGACTGTGGTTTGTCAGAGATCAGCTGTGATTATCTGGCAGCAGCGCTGAAGTCCAACCCCTCCCATCTGAGAGTGCTGGACCTGAGCTACAACAACAACCTGAAGGATCCAGATGTGAAGCAGCTGTCTGATCTTCAGCAGAGTCCAGACTACAGACTGGAGACTCTGGTGTAAGTAGAGTGATGGAGTGAGTGGGTGGTGCTGTCAGCAGTATTGTACTAAACACAGTCAGTATGAAACAAAGATCCAGTGTTTCCTGTAAAGCTGCAGCTTCTCAGTGAAGCTGTGAGAGGAGAATGGTGACAGGCTTCAGGATTGGACACAAACACTTCCTGTTTCTGACCTTTATGGTCACCATAGTAATGGCTGACACGCTCTGATCAAACACTGTCAACAGCCAATCAGCTCTCTGAACAAAGCAGCACGCAGACCAATGACTGCATTCATTTCCAAGTTTAAAGCAGTGAAGAACACAGTCTGTAGGTGAGGAAGAATTTAGTGAGAGCAGATGTTTGGATGGAATTCCTCCAGTTAACAGCTGGAACCGTCCATCTGGATTGTTGGGCTTGTTGTTGGGGTTCCTACAGAGCTCAGAGTGGACACACCAAGGTTCTTCTAATGAATGAAAGTCCAAACTCAAACTAGGAGGGAAAAACATTTTCATCAACTTCAATAAAAATCCAAAGATTAGAAAAAGTGAAGCAACAATGAGTCCTAGTACAGTCCCAGCACTGAAGTCCCTGCTGCTCTTTATACTGGATGTGCTGCATCACTGACTGACAGCTGATGAAGAGTCTCTGGAAACACTCGTTTATCTCCTCTGCTCTTCCTTCTTCTCTCTGCAGGTGGAGGCGATGGTAAACAGGACGGTGTGTGTGCTGAGAGAGGAGGAGCTGTGTCCTGATGATCCAGAGAGGTTGAAGCAGCAGCAGCTTGTGTGTAGAGACGCTCTGACTGGGCCATGTTACTGGGAGGTGGAGAGGAGAGCTTCATCCAGCAGTGACTGACAGAGGAATGAGAAGAAGTGCAGATGACTGTCAGTGCTGCAGAGTGAACTGCTCTGAGAACAGCTCCACTGTCAGACACAATGTAGAGTCCAGCATCATCCCTGTGTGTCCCTCTGGATCTGACAGAGGATCATCAGTGTATCTGGACTGCTCTGCTGCTGCTCTGTCCTTCTACAGTCTCTGCACAGTCTCTGTCTGACTCTGGCTTCAGACCCTCCTGGATCAAACTCACCTGGAAAGGCTTTCAAACATCACTCAATAGATTTGAATACAGAATATATTTGATATATACTGTAGATGTACTGTAGAGTTGCAGTTTGTCACTTGTAAATACAGTCTGTGAGCAGCTGTGAGCTGAAAGATCTTTCTAGAAACACGAAATGTTTTCACTCTTCTGTTGCTTTTTCATATATTTCCACAACATTAATATTGATCCCACCTGTCTCACCTGTTTCATGCTTTTATACATAATAACAGGACACGTGTGATCTGAGCGCTGCTGTGGTTGCTGTGCTGCACGTCTTCATTTAGATAACAGAGACATCTAGTGGTTCAGAGGGAGAACTGCAGGAGGTGGAGCTGTGTTTTAGCGTGGAAAACTTTTTATCTTTTAGGCGCAGATACAAATATGACAAGTATCAGTGTGAGATACAAAAGGTCACATCAGTCAGCAGAGGGAACAGTGATCACACAGCAATGTAAGAATAGAAACATAACAGTGAATCTGGACATGTATACAGATGGAAGCAAACAAACAGGATGTAACACTACATTAAAGCCACAAATGAGAAGAAAACAAAGCCAAAGGAAAATATATTTGATCTCAGGAATCCAAATCAGATGCTTTAGAGCAGGGGTCGGCAACCCTGGGCACGCGTGTCACAGCTGCCACGTGAAGGGTTAACTGATGGCACGACCATAGCTGGACTGGCCATCGGGCATACTGATGGTGATTTTTCGTTTTTAATGGGCCGATGATGTTTTTTTATTTTTTTGTAACGGTATAAACAATGAAAGATGGCGGATTGGCCGGATGCTGGTCGATGTGTAAAAATAAGTCAGTTGTTTGGTGGTGGCTATGGCGGAGCTTCCACAGAGGCAGCAGGTGGATGAGGGAAAGGGGAGGCAGGAGGAGCAGAGACCCGAGGCGGCTGCCGGTCCGAGTGTCAGGTGAACTGAACTTCAGGTAAGAAGTTATGACCTGCAGTCTGTCTGGGTCAGATATAAACCAAGTTTAGGTGGAGTTTATTTTCCTTGTGCTGACTTTTTACAGTCAGTTATAATAACTCCCACTCAGAGGAGACCAGAGATCACATTAACATGTGTGTCTCTGTAGTAACAAACATGACATATTGGCCCAGTTTATTTTTCTTATCATTGTTGTGAGGAGACCATAAATAGCATTTGTATTTTCTGTTGTACAGTTCATTTGCTGTTATGGATAAAAAGTCTTTTTTTGTTTCAAAATAGCTGATAAATATTCGCTGATAGCTGCAAACATCTGTGCACAAATATGATCCTATGAAGTGGTTCTATATAGTGTGTAATTTATTGCTAATGCAATCATATGGCACATTGACTTCTGAGGAAATGTTAGATGCACTCATCATCAGAAAGGTGTCCGACCTAAACCAGGGGGTTTAGAGCATCTTGGAGTTTTTGTGGTTTGTTTTCTTTAAGTCATTTCACAGATTTTCTCTATAATTTCAATTCCTTGAATAAAACAACAAACTTAGGGGATGATTTTGTAATCCAACTTTATGTATGAAAGATTTGACTAAACATAAAACAATCTTCCAACTCAGTCGTCATTCTTATCTTGTGAAATCAAACCAAACGTTCTGTTGTCTCTAAATCAGGGATTGATGAAATCTTTGGTTGCATCCATTTATGAACATGTTCTCATTCATATTAAATCGTAGTCTAAGTCCTTCTTTAGAGGGATAAATGTCATTCATTATCTTCAAATGTGTTTCTGTTGTTTTGGGGGGAAGTTTGAAGTCCATTGTTCAAAGTCTGTTAATGAAACTTTATGAAGTTTATGTAGGATGTTTTTCCTATTTTGTATTTGTTTGAATTATTATGTATTTCTGACTCTTTCTGCCATGATGCCAGGTCTCTCTTGAAAACAACATTTTTAATCTCAATTAAATTTTCACCTGGAGAAATAAAGATGATAATAATAATTTTGTCTTCAGGGAATCATTTCTCTGTAAAACAGCTTCTTCTGAAACTCTTGTTACATTTCTTGTTTATTGTTTGCTGGTTGTAGAAAAATGTCATCGTCTCTGTGTGAACTTAAACTCTACATGTGGTGTCAGCTATAAACGAGCTCTAGAGTCTAATAACGATGCTTTTATTATTGTCTGGTATCCAACCTAACCCTGGGCCTCTGGCTGAATGTGAAACACCAGCAGATGTTAAAAACTGTCTGGGTTACACGTGCATCACGTCGTGTGCTTCCTAACATGGATATGATTGGAATCTGGCCTGTTCAAGCGGTGCTGGTATCGTTGTTGTTTCTGAGACTTTCCAAATCTTTACTGGATAAAAACGTAGCAACTGATGGATTTAACATTTAGCTCTCAGACTGTCCCAGAAAAGGCGGAGGTCTGGAAGTGTATGTGAAGCTCTGTCTTGCTGCTCAAGTCTTGTTCTCTCCATCTGCACCTCAGCCATTTGAAATCTTGGCCTTAACTATTGATCTGTTTGGAAATCAGACTGTTGTTGGCTGCTATCAGCCTCCACCTGCTTCCCCCAGCACATCACCGTCTCTGGTTCAACTTTTATCTGAGCTGCATTTTAATGACGTCTTTCAGATGGATGATTTTCATTGGGACTGGCTTTCTTCTGTGTCTGATGATTTTAAGGCACGCTGCTTGTTTTTAAAACTGACTCAAATTATTTAAAGCCTCACACGCCTTGATCCTAAACACCCAGATAAATCTGCTCTTATTGACCTTTTTAACTAATTTGCTGCGTAAGTTTTCCACATCTGCAGTTTTTGCCAACGACCTGAGTGATCACTGCGTAGTTGGTGCTGTGAGAAACACTAAAATCTCACGCTCCGAGCCCGCATCAGTTTGAACTGGGGTCGTATTAAACAGGCTGACAATGTCAGTTTGGGAACATTTACAGGAGAGTTGTGTCTACTTTGTGGACAGACACGCCCCTTTTTGCCAGGTCAGGGTGAAAGGTCGGGACAGGCCTGGTTTGGTTCAGTACCGGCCGATCTCCTACATGAGAGAAACCAGGCCTGGGCAGGAAGTCTGGCTCTGATGCTGATTGGCTACGTTTTCATTAGCTGTGTAATCGGATTACTGCCTCCATCATCAAGATGTAACTATTTTTTACTTTAACGACTGACAGTCCAAACGACCGTAGGAGGTTTTGGCAAACTATAAAGTGTCTCTGCCAGCTGTGACTCCTCAGAGCTTCCTCCTCACTTAAATATCGACTCCACTCCTGTGTCACACAAAACTGAAATGTTGCTTTAACAAACACTTTGTTGCTTCTTGCTCTTTGTTCAGCACAGTATCTGATGGTAAACCTCTTGCACACAACTCTGCTCGTAGTTCCTGCTTACTGATACCTTTTCCTTCACACCTGTCACAGTAGAAGAGGTTTGTAAGGCTTTGAATAGCCCCAACACCAGAAACTCGTCCTCACAATCGTTCTCCTTCCTTCTTGCACTTGGCTGCAAATATCATAGCTGAGCCAGTGTCTTATATTTTTAATCTTTCTCTACAACAGAAGAACACCACTATACTCTGTGTTCTCTGGTTAACTGGTCCTCATTGGTCTTACACAGGATGGTCCATTAGTATCATTTTATCTATCAATCTGTTTCTGGGTTACTGCCTCCTATTCATCAGAGTACATGTTAGGCAAACAGTTTAGTCACAGCCTGCAGTCTCAGGACATCATTACATTCACTGTTCCATCAGTTCATGCAGAGCTTGGGAAGAAGGCGTTCTCCTTTTCTGCTCCGTCTTCATGGAAAACATAACCGAAGGATTTAAGGCTCTCCGTTGATTTCACTTGGAGACTTCAAAAGACGTACACATGTTTTTGTGAAACCATCTCTGGGAACTTGTTCTCGTTTTTAATGTGACTGAGTACATTACACAAACTTTTCTCTTATTGTTGTAATTTTAATATGTGTGTCTGGAACAGGTCTCTCTTGTAAATGAGACATTGAGTCTCAATGAGCCGACCTGTATAAATAAAGCTTCAATTACAAAGTCCTTTGTATAAAAGCTCCTTCAGCTGCCAGTGGGACGTGCTGTGGCTCTATCGGTTGCAGAGCCTTTATATTGTTAGTTAGAAACTACAAATATAATGGCTCACTGTATTTCAGAATCAGAGAAACTTTATTAATCCAGGAGGGAAACTGAGTTGTCATAGCAGCAAATATACAAGAAACAACAAGCACTCATATAAAGTGAGTGTAGAAACAGAGTTATGATAAATAAATATTCAGATAAATAATATCAATATTTAATATAAATAATCTATAATCCAGTTTTGAGTTCCCTCCCCAGACACCTTAACGCCCACTCACATCCTGGGCCATCTGACCTCAGGAAATCACATGATAGGGTGGGGCCAGGTTTCACAATGAGCTCACCCGAAACCCTGGCTGATTAGGACCCCCACCCGCTTTCACACCTTGGCTCATGTGATTACGTAGAGGATCATCAGGGGGTCCTTTGTCCCTCTTTGGGGGGAAACTCCCACTGGGTTTAAATCTGGGACTCCCCACCAACTGACCCTTAGAACTGAAGAAGCTTCTCAGATGAGAGGTGAAACGTCTTCAAGCAACTCAAAGAAGTCCAGACGCTTTTCTTTGCAAGCTCCTTAGTCTACAATGACCTGGATGACTGAGAACCGTCACAGACAACTCAGTCCCATATTTTAGGTTATTCTGAATAAATCGTTCATGCCCTCTCTTTGGAAAGAAGCTGTTGTGGTTCCTGGTCCTAAATCTAGTCGTCCAAAAGTTCTAAACGACTTCAGGCCTGCTGCCCTCACCTCAGTCTTTGAAAAAATCATCAGAAATGTGATTATGGAAGACACTGAACTTCAGCTTGATTCAATGCAGATTGCACATAAGCCCAATAGAGGAGTGGAGGACGTGCTTTTGATTCTACTTCACCTGATTGTCAAACATGTAGAGAGTAAAGGACTTCAGTTCATCGATTTCTCTGCTTCTTTATATAACACAGCCCCAGATTTGAATCAAAAGACTTTTAGAACAGTTTGAAATCCGGACAAACCTGAGCAAGTGCAGTCATATAAATATCTTGATGACAAATGCTATTATTTTTCTGTAAAGCAAATTGACCTAAAAGTAAAGTAACCTTGATATGTCAGGATGTAGATGTCCCACCCAACAACGTCACCCAGCCCTGAAACATCGGTACTGTTCAAGGCAGCATTGCTGTCCACACGTCCATCAGAGTGTTTCTTTGGACTTCATGGTGTTGCTGCTCCCAGTATTCTCTGAGACAACCTCTGAGGCCGTCACAGAGCAGCTGTATTTGTACTGACATTACATTACACACAGGTGCACTCTATTTAGTCATTAGCACTCATCAGGCAATGTCTATGGGCAACTGACTGCACTCAGACCAAAGGGGGCTGAATAATAATGCACATAACAATTCTCTTCACTCTGCTGACAAGAGATTCAACCCCCACTATGAGCACCTTCTAAAGAGCACCATTGAAAGTATCCTCACCAACTGCATCACTGTGTGGTATGACTCCTGCACTGGGTCCTGCAGGAAAAATATGACAACGGGTAGTGAGAGCAGTGGAGAGGATTGCAGGGTCCTCTCTTGCCTCCCTCCCCAGGAGATCTACTGTGCCTGCCTCATTCGAAAGGTCCTCTTCATTACAGGTGACTCCACTCATCTCTTCAACAGCGTCTTCAGTTTGCTGCCATCAGGAAGGATACTGAAGAGACCTTTTGACCTTTACATTTTCGTTAATATCTTTAAAACAGAAGCAGCAGAAACGAGAATTTTAGCAGCACAAACCAGCACAAGCGTAGCACAGTTGATTGACACCAGTTTTGTTTGATTTAATTAATGTGGGGGGGCTGGTTGACCTCTGGGGACCTCTAGAAATTTTCTTGAATATCTTTAAAATGATAGCAGCACAAACAAAAATTTTTACAGCACAAACGTAGCATAAACGTTTGATACCACTTTTGTTGGATTTGAAGAAGGTGGGGGGTCGCGGGAAAAACCAGCAAAAGAACTCGAGCAGCCGGGCTATGTAAAAGGTGTAGGGGGGCATGTTTGCGGTCACGTCCAGCGGGTGTGTGGGCTGTTTGAGTCATCTGTTACCAGGCAAACTCCAATGCAGCAGGCTGCTGAACACACACAGGCCTCCTGCATCCTCCTCTTCAGCTCTGCTTGCCCGATATCGTGACCTAAGCAGGGTCGGGCCTGGTCAGTACTTGGATGGGAGACCGCCTGGGAAAACCAGGTGCTGTAAGCTTTTGCACTTCCACACACAAACTGCAGAGGGCACTTCTGCTCCTGCTTGTGCTTAGAGGCATGAGAAGTTAACATTTATGGGTGATAAAATCCTTTTTCTATATTTTTAACATGAGAATATCAGTTTTCCATCTTGTGTTCCAGAGTAATCGGACAAAAGACAAACGTAGAACAAGGAAAAAAGAGGCCAAGTGTCTCACCTATAAAACAAAATGACTGTTTTCTGAATAGTCTCACACAGATAAACATTTGCAGGGAATACCTTTTCCTTCAAAACAAACGTCACAGACTGTGTTTTTCTTTACTGATTGTATTTGAGTAGAAACTCAGATTAAAATGGCATCAGTGCTCATAAAATGATTTAACTGTAAAAGTAGGTGTAGTGGATCACTTTGCATAGATCTAGATAAAAGTGCAGTAAGCAAAGACTACAGTGGTCATTGAGCAGCTGTTCCTATAATGTGAATCTGGGATAAAGGCACAGATTATTTGTTTGCCTTTGTTTCCTGGTTCTTTCTTTCTTATCCAAATGGAAAAAGAGAGCATAAAAGTACTGTTTACAAGCAGCTTATCTATCTCATTGTGCCCACTATCATAAAATCTTGGTTGACTGAGCACTGAGCCATCTACCACTCGAAATTGAACCTGTGTGGGACAACAACAAAGTCCAGTATACTAAGTTTCAGTAATGTGCAGTTTTTTCTGTGGAAGATGTAAATCTAAATAGATGTCCTATTGTATGCATAATATACCACTGAACTTTATAAAACAACTACTAAAAGCAAATTTCGATTTATTTTAGATTTTCTCAAATCCAAACAGTGCTAAAAGCATGCACACAGTCAAATATTTTTCATACGAGGTGCTGAAGGTTCTGCAATGTTCTGTCAGTGCGCCCCAGGGCAGCTGTGGCTACAATGTAGCTGCCATCACCAGTGTGTGAATGTGTGAATGATGTATCTGTGGCTTTTTGTCACACTTGGAAACCACGGTGTTGTGCAGCTATTTGCCTTGTTGCAGGGTTTTTAAAAAACTGCAGTTTTGATTTTAGTGAAAGACACCGTCTCATGACTCATTGAGTGCCGCGACTGACGAGCCAATCCGTGGCCTGCAGTCTGACGATGTCACATTTCCTGACTGCTTGGAACCCCGACTAAGTCGTCCTGTAGCCCACATCATAATGTTTCCATCTCTCTGCTTGACTGCGGGGATGCTATTTTTTGCATCACACTCCTATTTCAAAAGGTCAGTTAAAGCCACATAATTGGAATTTCATTTCATCTCCCCACAGCACTTTCTCCAAAGTCTTCCCTGAATCATTTAGATGTTCACTGGCACTTGAGATGGGCCTATACATGTTTCTCCTTGAACAGGTAGCTACCCTATGTTAGCCTAGCTTTCTATCACTGATGCTCTGTGTGTATTGTTATGGTTCAAAATATGGGGATGGAGACAAGAGACAAGAGAAAAATCACAATAACAACACTGGTCCGGTCGGGTTGAGTCAAACGATGATGATCACACGCGTGGGAGATGGACACTGATGCAGACAGCCTCAGATCTCAAAATGGTGGAGCATTGCTCAAACTCTTATAGCCTCTGGTGCCTCCACCTTATCATAAAAGCCTAAACATTCACATGCTTTTCTCTCACACGGCGCCTAAGCTACGACCTTGGCTCCCCGTTTATCTGCTCCTGCTGAGTTGGGGCAGAAAACTCCAGCATGCTCTGTTCTCTTCTAATCAGACAAATAAGGCGATGGCTTTCTGCAGCAGTATTATGCATCATAAAACAATATCATTCATCCACAATAAATCAGCAGTCTACTTTAATGCAAATCAGTTTAACTAATGCAATAGTTGTCAGCTTCTTCTAATTCAGGAGAATAATGCAAACTAAAACTACATAATAATTCACAATCTTTAGTTAGGGGTATAACATGGCATAAAATAATATTATAATCTAACAGTATGCTGCTGCCTCTCTCTCATGTTACTTAAAAAATTAACCCCACAGCTTCAATAACCGTATCTAAAAATCTCTCAGTGAAAGTTACGGTTGTAGGTTTGGAAACATTTTGGGGTAGCCAGTGTTAAATAGAGACAGGGCCACATTCTTTATCTAGTCATTGTAATGAAAGAAGCACATTAAAAACTATATGAGAGTTTGCTTTTAACAAGCATGTAATGACTCTACTTAGTTTAGGTAGTCTTAGGGAGTCAAACTGAAAGTAGCATTTTGTGGATGTTTTCCCTGCTGCCCGATCCCATCAGTCTCTTAAAGCATCATTTCTTATGCGCCCTGGTGTGACAGTGGTTTCATGGCGCTACAGGTTACCTGAGCACATCAGGTATATTACGGTTGAAAACCAGTGCCCGGCCTTCCAGTGGGTGTTCGACCCCTCGTGCACAGCTCAGGAGTCTAAACGACCCAGCAGTTATGGACATGTGTGTTTTTGGTGTGCTGTCCCTCGTTCTCCCTGCTTGCAGGTATATCTGTGTGTGTGTGTGGATGCCGGAGTTTCTGAGAGCACCCGTTTACAGGCACCTTCAGGCCTGGTGGGTGTGGCCCTGCCAGGTGGTTGGCCACACTTGAAGACCATCACACAGCTGATCAAGCCTTGTCGGAGGAGCTACTTAAGAATGCGGTGGCGCTCTCTCTGACGCTGGATCATTGCGTGACTTCACGTTAGTCTCTCGGCCAGTCAGTACGGATAGTCTGCCGCATTGTATGTGTCTTACGGCTGCCTGTTTGTTATCTCCCCAGGAGAAGCGTGGAGATGAGAGGGCAGCGAGCACGGGGTGCTCAGACACTGAGGAGCGGAGACAAGGAACACTAGCACTGGGAAGAGGACATTTCACGGGAGTCGGGAACGCACTGCGGATTTATTGTTATTTTCCATTCACTGTAAATAAACGCACTGCTTGCATTCAGAGCTCCGTGCCTGGCTCCTCCTTCCTCACATCCCCACGGTTGACGCTGACCAACCGTGACAAATAGCTTTTCTTAGATTCATTATTAGTTCAACATTGACAAATAGTAGTTGACTAATATCAGGAGCCAAAAAGAAAACAAAAAACAAACTAAATAAATATTTCAGACGCTGAAAATAAATTATTACGGTTGTTTAAATTTGCTGTCAGCAAGTTAGGTCTAATGCATGTAGTCAATCTAATGAATCAATATTACATGTAAAAAGTACAGAACTGAAAATAAAACTAAAATATAACGGTAAATGAACTGGTTCTTGTATAAAACCTTTCTACTCTCTACAACTTGCCTCATTCATGCACTCACTTTTTTCTATGCTTTTTCTCTGTAAGTGCTTTCTATCTAACATTAATACGCATTCATCCTCCCGATGGATGCATCGGAGAGCAACTTGGGGTTAGCATCTTGCCCAAGGATATTTGGCATGCAGGCTGGAGCAGGCGGGGATTGAACCAGCAACTTTCTGATTAGTAGGTTTCCTGCTCTACCTGAGCTACAGACACCCCAATTTGTGGTGCTCTGGAAACAACACGTTCTCATCCCAACAGGTAACGATGCTATGTGACAAATCATCGGTATGTGTAAATGTGTTTTTTGTTCTAATCATGAATCGCTTTGTAAAACAAGACCTGATAGGGTTAAGGTTAAAGTTATGGTTAGAGTTAATGTTAGGGATAGGGCTGGAATGGACGGCTGGAGCCTCTCCTCCAAGTGTGTGTTACTGCCGCCATCAGCATTCTGTTGTATTCTGTTGTCTGCTTTTCTCTGTAAGCGCTTCGAGCCTGTACTTTTTTGCTTTAGCTGAGTAATGAAGTTGAATCAGTACTTTAACTTTCACTGGAACAATAGTATTTTTACTTCTACTTAAGTGGAGAATGTCTGATCTTTTGCCAACTCTGGCTGTCTCTCAGTCTTGGAATACCCACTTGTTGTCCAGCGGTGTCCTGGGAATATGGGAACTAGACAGACTGGGGAAACAATGGGAGGAGACACAAAGATGGAATCACTTTTACCATCTTTTATGTATTTGCTGGTCGTCTTATTTCTTCTATTTTGCAAGCACAGTGTTGCAATCATTGTCTTTGTGGTACAATGACACAGGTAGAATGCAGGTGTTTTCATGTAACACGATGCCAGAAAGATGAGTAATGTGTTTTGAAGAGAAGATAAAACATCATGTTTGAACAAAGATAAGCAGCAGACACGTCTGTGTGTGAGTTGTTCAGGTTCAGTAAGAAGGTAATATGTCTGCAGAATTTGTAATTCTTATGAAGATATTGCTTGTACAATAAATAAAATCCCTTTAACTTCTTCTGGAGAGTGTCTTTATATATTTAGTCATTTTGGGGCGATCCTTTATTTAGTAGTAACTCTAGTCGGGGATATATATCAGAGTTTACTTTCAGATATGAGCATTGTGTTTCCTGTGGATGAATGAATGAATTATTTATTTATGTAATTTTTGAAAGACTGGCTCATGTAAAATCTCTGAAAGTATGACAAAGCTCTCCTGTTACACTTTATGGACACCTGAGCGTCACCATGAGGGCCTGTCTTTATTCACTTTATTCACTGAAATCCACTTTTATAATGAATTCACAGTAATCACTGACACCTTCAGAGCATTACATTCATTAAAGACGTCTTCTACACCTACTCTTCCAGACGACCGACACATACTTCAACCACTGCAGGTTAACCAGCCACTCATCAGTAAAGCAAAAACTAAATGTAAATGTCCTCATGTGGAAAAGACTGAAACACAACTCCCATATATCACTAATGTAACAGATCCATTTAGGGAGAGTGAGAACACTAGGCTGGATGTGTTTTAATGCAGGAACATTCATCATGTCTTCAGTTCAACAAATCATTTACATTGAATATGTGAGCTGGATGGTTACACGACACAATGTGATTGTCAACAATAACTGCAATGAACGCTGGTTTGAGGGCGGAGTCAAGGAGGCCATTTACGTGAAAAGGGAAAGACCCTCTCTGAATCAAGGAGGGGGCCTAAGGGTACATCTGTCACCATCTTACAATGCTGTGATTGCAGCCGTTCTCCAACTCTCTGTGAATGGTACTCAGGACCATTGATCAGCGGTTGTTGATCAATGGTCATGAGAATTTGCATAATCATGATTAAGGAACTGACCTCCCAGCCCATTGTTCCTTCAGTCGGCTGGTTTCTCTGACTGAAAACGCTACGTCCAGAAGAACAGAATCAACTTTTGGAGATTTACTTCCCTGATGATTGAGCACGCATCAAGACCTTTTAATCAGGCCAACAAATATCTTGTACTCAATTTTAGCAGCAGCCATTGTGACACTGATGATAAAACTTGTGTAAAAGTGCGAAGCTGTAAAAAAGTAATTATAAAAAAGCGTTTTTGTAGCTGAATGTTACTGGATAGCTGTTTCATCTGTAACACATCAAAATAACCTGCTAAGGTTTAATAGGCTATAAGGAACACACTCACTTCCTGAGCCCTGGGCAATAAGAGACGTTTTGTGTTTTATGATTTATTGATATGTTTGATCCTTTCTGACCTGCGTTAATGAAGCAGTCATTAGAGCACCATGTCCGCTAGAATACTTCTGTAGTTTGATGCTTGAGTCGTTGCAGACTTGTTGAAACTCCCTCACCCGTCAAAGCAGCGTCTTTGTTATTCGCGTCCAGCAGATGGCAGTGTTTCACTGTCTGACGGCTGTCTGAAGCTTCAGCTGGATTATCCGTTTTCATGTTTGATTAGAGGTTTGTGTGTGTGTGTGTGTGGGTTTTTAGCCACGAGTTGTCCACGATAAAGCATATTGAATGGCCTGTCTAATATTGTTAGAATTCTCCTTTGGGTTAGTTTCATTACTCAATCGGGACATTTATTTGGAAAAAGAAAAAAAGAGGGAAAAAAGAAAAAAAAGAAAAGAATTAAAAATAAATAAATCCTCATAGTTTACATTTACAAATATCAATACTGAATGTTACGTCCCTCTGCAGCTTCTAATCGTCTCAGTGTTTTCAGCTGGTGCTAATTGGCCACACCTAGTCAGGTGTGGATAAAAGCATACCTGAGGCAAGCTTCCCGGCAGTGCACTAGTCTTTGCCTTGGTGGCACCAGCCATTTTAGCCAACCTGGTTTTCCATTTTAGGATGAAACCTCTTCTCACCCACACTCTGTTATTCATCTCTGTTTTTATGTTGCGGCTTTTGAGCCGGGTCGTAACACTGAAGATTACAAAGATCAACATTAAGACCAGTCTGTGCATTCAAAGCAGTGACAGAAAAGAGTGTGGGGCATTAACCCCCACTCACTTCACAGTTCACGTTCACAGCGAGCTTCGTCGAAATTTACAATGAGACCCTGAGGGACCTTGTGTTCACCGGCAAGTCCAGCAAGAGACCTGAGCATGAGATCCGCAAGACAGCCAGCAACGAATTGACAATCACTAATCTCACCTATGAGCGGGTCTCCAATGAGGATCAGGTACAGCAGACAGACATCTGTAGCTCAGAACAAATTAATTTCAAATCTGCTGACAAATTGTTACCAAACTTTGAAAATACATCAAACTTTATCGATGCTCTATATTTTAAAATGTTCCCTCGTCCTCTCGGGTTCTCCGTCTGATTGCTTTGGCCAATCAGAATCGCTCCACTGCCCAGACAGCCCAGAATGACCGCTCGTCTCGCTCCCACTCAGTCTTCCAGCTGGATATTGAGGGAGTTAATGCCGGCAGGGATGTCAAGTGCAAATGTATCACACTGGAAGTACCAGCATCAGGAATGTGGTTTCTTCTTTTTGGATCTATAATATTTAGTCTGGTTAGTTATTGTTACTGTAACCAGTGCAAAATCTGCTCTGATGACTCAACGTTAATGTTTGAGCCCCTGAGCGCTAAAAGAAGTGTTTTGTAAAGTATTAAAACTACCTTTAATGGAAGGAAAAACGGATCACTGCTTCCTATAAGAGTTGGTTTTCTCTGTGTGTGTAGCCACTCTGTGCCTGGTGGACTTGGCTGGCAGTGAGCGAATGGTGAAGAGCCAGTCTCAGGGTGACCGTTTCAAAGAGATGACCGCCATCAACAGCTCACTGTCCAACCTGGGCGTCGTTATCGCCGCTCTGGCCAAAAAGGTCTGCAGCTGCAGTTTCTGTAGTCTTAGATGTCACACCTGCTTTCTTTACATTTACAGTATTAATGATTTTTTTGGCCTTTGTGTTCCAGGAGACTTACGTAGCTTACAGGAACTCGAAGCTCACGTACCTCCTTCAGGGATGTTTGGGGGGGAAACGGCAAAACGTGAGTTTGTTGACATCACAAATCTTTATAATGACGACACATAAAACTGAAGGAATTTATCCCCAAAAAATATTTAACAGCGTTTGATCTCACCACTTCAGATTGTGACTGTTTATTCTTTGGCACTAATTTTGGATGTCTTTATTTGCAGCTTGATGTTTGTTAACATTGCTCCGGAGCCCGACAGCTTTGGGGAAACTCTGAACTCATTGAGGTTTGCCAGCAAGGTCAGTGCAGTCTTGTTTCCAGTGTTCATTGGACAGAGTACATTAATGATGTCCTTACATCAGCTGTTTATGGTAAACCAAAGCCATACTCCATATCCATTTTAATACCTTGGTGTGTAATTCATACTCACATTTTGTCTGAAGAGTAGGGATGTTCCTGGCGTCTTATTTACTAGTCGACTAATCGAGGGGGAAATAATTAGACTAACCAACTAATGTAAAACTAAGGAACATTCAGATATTGAGTTGATTTTCAGAACTGATTAATAGAAACTGTCAAACTAGACGCAGAGGTATCTTAAACCATTTATCACATTCTGTTAAATACAAATGAAAATGCATTACTACAAAAGATGTTCTATTAAAATATGACAATCATTTGAGAATCTAAAAGTACGTCTAAGTGTGGCGAGAATGATTCAGGTAATACATTATACAGCCGTTTTCTAGTCAGGTTGTGGGGGCAGCAGGAAGGACTACTCCTGACCACAGCTGATAGATGTAAACTGGCTAGCATGACCAAGGATGCTGGGGCCTCCTACTGGTAGGACGTGCCCAGCTGGAACAGCCTCCTGGCCAAGGTGGCTGTCACCTTTTGATGTGAAGGAGTAGTGACTCTACTCTGAGCCCCTCCCCCATTGACTTAACTGCTCTCCTAAAGGAGAGGTTTTCCACCTCTCAGGAAACTAATTTCCTCTGCGTGTATCTGCGATCTCAGTGTTAACAAGAAGATCAGGGTAGATTAATAGATTTATGGCGTTTCTCAACAACAGTGCACCATCTGGTGGTAGATCGCTGCCTAACATTTAGAACACAATGTACCAGCATTGGGCATCAATTAAAATGTTAACAATTAGATTGAACGACTGGTAAGTCTGATACAGACTAGTGACAATTAGTCGACTAGTCACATAAATCCCTGATAGAGCCCACAGAAGTGGCCTGCACCATGTGCGTGGCTTGCTTTGCAGTTTAACCCTCAGTAGGACCTACAGCCATTTTTCATCCCCAGCGTTTTTTAATATTAGGCCATTTTCACTGTGTTGAATAGAATATAGCCAAACCTTCCGACCCTTTTTTTTTTTCTTTAGAATTGCAGTCTCCGTTTATTAGATTAGCTTAAAGTGGCTAAGCTACAAACCGCCATCCACATGAGGTCCTAGAGCCATAAATCGCCCCATTGAAACCCATTATAAACGCTATTTTTCACTGCAGAATTATTACCATTAACGTATGGGTGATGGCTTCTGTTTCGGTTCCGTGTTGGACAAGGGGCCTTAGAATTGTAATTTTTTTATTTGGCCACCGGGTGGCGCCCTTGTTCCGCATGTGACGCCTGCTGGAACATAGACCTTTTCCAGCGGGCTGCTCGAGACATACACCCGGGAAAGGCAGACTCATTCCCCGAGTGCAGCAGCAGCTTGGCCCGCTGCTCGTTCGGGACCATTTTCTGCCCTTAGGGCTGTTAGAGGGTGCATTTTGACCTTTATATTTAAAAATAAATAAAATAAAGGTCTCTCTGCCTAAAAGAAAAAAAATTTGTGTCTGTCTCATTCTAAGTTTAGATAAAAGCCTTCCCTCTTTGAAGTACACCCTGCAATGCAAACAAATCTAACATGAAAACAAGAATAAAAAACAAATTAGACTTTATTTTGTCGCCAACCTCAGCTTGTTTATGCAGGTGCAGGCAGGAGAGGTTATAAGAATAAGCCGTAGCGCGGGAGTAGGCATTTTCACGATGGCACGGTACCGAGGAAGTAGTGGACATCCTGATGCGCTCTGACAGCGAGGATCTCTCCTCTTCATCTGCCGAGAGTGACTCTGATTCCGGGGGTGACACGGATGATTCGTCTCTCGACACTGATCACCAGGAGTCGTCCTCTGATTTTTCTTCTGAAGATGAGAACGAGGGGAGGACGCCGGAGGAAGCAGCGGCGTGGACCTCCAAAGATGGGAAGAAATGGTCCGCAACAAACGCCGAGACGCTGCGCTACGTCGCAGCACCCACGGGGCTTGTTCCGGGACCGACCCACTACGCCGTAGCCCGAATTACGGACCCACTCTCCAGCTTCAGGTTGTACATAACTGATGGGATTATACAGCATATAGTTGCAATGACAAACCTTCAGGGCAGACGCTAAATCTCATTCTGGAGAGATTTAGATAGCAACGAAATGCTCGCTTATGTGGGGCTGCTAATTTTGTCCGGTGTATACCGGTCAAAGCACGAGGCCATCGCCAGCCTTTGGAGTGAGAAAACGGGAAGGAAGATTTTCCGTGCCTCAGTGGCTGAGAAAAGATTTTGTCACATAACCAGAGCGCTCCGATTTGATGACAAACTCACCCGACCTGCACGACGTGCGGACAAATTGGCTCCCATTCGGCAGATATGGGACATGTGGGCACACCGCCTGGGGATGTTGTTTAGTCCAGACCGGGACCTTACGGTGGATGAGCAGCTGGTACCGTTCAAGGGAAGGTGCAGTTTCCGCCAGTATATCCCCAAAAAGCCTGCGAAATGCGGCATAAAGGTCTGGGCAGCATGCGATGTCAAGACATCATACGCCTGGCGGCTGCAGGTTTACACCGGGAGAGCAGCGGGCGAACCGGCCGAGGTAAACCAGGGGATGAGGGTCGTCCAGCAGATGACTGACGGGCTCCATGGGCATGTCGTCACAGTCGACAATTTTTTTCACCTCATCTGAACTGGCAGAGGAACTCCTCGAAAATAAAATGGCTCTGGTCGGCACAATCCGCCAGAACAAAAAAGGAATCCCACCCGTTTTGCGCCAGATGAGAGGGAGAGCCGTCTACTCCTCGATCTTTGCCTTTTCAGCGAAACAGACCCTAGTGTCGTACATTCCCCGACGGGGCAGGAATGTGCTTTTATTGAGCACGAAACATCGCAGGCCGGAGGTCGGCGATGACGAGAGAAAAAAGCCAGCGATCATCACAGACTACAATCGATGCAAAGGAGGTGTCGACAACCTTGATAAGGTGGGTGTCATTACGCATCAGTTACGCACACCTTTATTCATTTTCTTCATATATTCTTGTGTAAAATATACAGAGGTTTTATGTTGGTTTTTTTTTGTTATGTTTATTTTTTGTTAGGTTGTCGGCACCTACTCCTGCAGGAGACGGACCAATCGATGGCCAATGGCCCTTTTTCATCACATCATAGACGTCTCCCTCTACAACGCCTTCATGCTGTGGACCTCCGTGGATCAGGCCTGGCATCAGCAGAAACCACACAGGAGGAGGATGTTCATTGAAGAGGTGGGAGAAGGCCTGATCACGCCCCATTTGTCACAAAGACAGCGTCTTCCCCGCTCATCAGCCGCTGCTGAGTTAGTAAGAGATGCGCAGGATGGTGCTGCTGCAGGCCCCTCTGGAGTGACAAATCCCAAGGGCAGGAAGCTCTGTGAGCTCTGTGTTGGGAAAAGGAGGCGAGTGGGAAACACATGCAGCAAATGTGGAAAATTCAGCTGCCGAGCCCACAGCAAATTTGTCTGCAGCCACTGCTCTACCTGAGCAAGACATTTACCCCCCAGCCACACACACGCCCCCCACCCTCTCACTGCTTTCTCACTTTCTCACACTCTCTTTCTCTCTCATACATTTCCCCATTCCCAACAACAATATACATAATTACATTTACCATATACATGTTCTTGTTCATTGTTGAAAAATAAATGTTTATTTGGTTCAAACTGATCTTGTATTTTTATTTACATAATGCTTTTCATTTGATTTTAGATGGCAACAAGGTAATATGCATTTATTGGGGCAAGAGTTAAAAACGTTCTCCTGCAAAAAAAACTAACGGCCGATCAAAATGAAGGTCAGTAGTAATTTTTAGACCATCCAAAGGCCTAATTAAAAGTACAATAAAATATAACTTTCAAATGTATTTTATGGAAAATATTTAATTTTTTCATTTTTTTTGCCAAAAAAGGCAGTGTGCTCATGTGACAAAACTGGGATATAAAAGGTTAAAATCGCGAAATATAATTAAAACTTTATATGAATATTTCAAGGAGAAGTAGGTCTAAAATATTGGCTAATTTAAAGTGGAAAAATATTAATGTATAATCTTTTTATAGCACTTTTTATGGCGTGGTCGATTTTTGGCTCTAGGTCTTCATAAGGGGTACTTTTTTTTTTTTTTTTTAGGACTTACCAAGGGTTAACCACCAAAACACTCGTCTGCAGTGGAATTTCTTTGAGCTAATCGATTCATTTCATCTTCTAATTAATGTGGAAAATGGTGGCAAAGGTGGATGAAATGAGTGATTCCTAGAGTTACATTTTATTGCCTTTTTTCTTTCCTTTTCTTAAAGTTATGAAGGCATCTTGGATGCCATTTCAGTGAGTGGGGGTTAATGCCCCACACTCTTTTCTGTCACTGCTTTGAATGCACAGACTGGTCTTAATGTTGATCTTTGTGATCTTCAGTGTTACGACCCGGCTCAAAAGCCGCAACATAAAAACAGAGATGAATAGCAGAGTGTGGGTGAGAAGTGGTTTCATCCTAAAATGGAAAACCAGGTCGGCTCAAATGTTCTGTGAGTCATAGGAGTCTACTAACATTTCCATGATAGAACAAGGCTGCAACCTTTGTACACTATATAAGGCAAAGAACTAATTAGCCTCATTTTGTTTTCATTCTGAGGCTTGTTTTTTTTAGCACATACAAACAACTCTTCTTATGAGAATATTAGGACGCGTCTTGTATATATGATCGGCTCGCACATGGCCCGAAGATTGGTTTACCTTCTGCCATGTTGAGGCCAAAAACCCTGAGGACAGAAAAAAACAAAAAAAACCCAAATGGTAGGTTGTCTCTGTGTGAGAGACGTTGGCATTATACCCGATATTTTTTTAAAAATGCAATGTGTGGATTTCTTTTACAGACAACATCTGCCATGTTGTGGACCGCTCAGAGTCTCCCCCTCCAGCACTGCTAATCCAGATGTTGGATCTGTGTTTCCACAAGCCCCGCGAATTCTAGAGACTTATTCATCATGAAGAAAACAAGACAGTCGATCGATCGATTATTTGCGCAAGGGAGGCCACCATGAAAATGACCTCTAGATCCTCCTCCTCCTGCTGCCTTTATTGAGAGACCGTTCACACAAAACACGTCAGAACAAAGCCACGCCCAGACAAGGCATTGTATGTATATGTGTGAACTTCTGTAAGTGTGTGTGTGTGTGTGTGTGTGTGTGTGTCAGACCTCCTGCTGACCAAAGGGTCATAAACGCAGGAAGGTTACATCAAAAGAAGCACAAGGATGTGTCTGTGATAAAAGACTACAGCCCCCCACCTTGATCCTCGAGAATCTGGGGGGAAGGACAGTGGAATTTCTTTCATCAGAGTTAAAACAATGTACAAATGGTAAACATAAAAATGACAAACATTTAACAATTCACTCTAACACCAGACCCCACCGACTCCGCCCCCCTCTCCAGGATGCTCACAGGACTCTGCAGGATCACACCCGTCTGAGGAAACGGAACTCAACATTAAACTCACAACCTTCCACCTGCTGTCGACGGCACTGAATGAGTATGTGCAGGAGATATGTTATGGATGCCAATCCGGTCACCCCAGCCAGTTACAACACAGTTGCCTGTTTGAGCTGCCTGTGTTTTTCTTCAAGACCTACTATGATGAGGTGATGGAAAAGCTCCGGACGCCCCGATTCATCCCGGCCATCCGTCTGTTTGTTTGCTCATACAGTGTCAGTGAGGCTGAAGCACAAATCATCAGCACTGCAGAGCGTCTTCTGTGTGAACTGAGATCAGTGCCGCACATTGTTTGCACCACTGATGAGAATGTCGGATACCTGCTAAATACCAATCATCACACCCGCGGAGTTAAATCAGCGCTGCTCCACATGATTGGAAACTACTGGTCTGGGAGACACAAGATTTAATGCACATCTGTTATAAAAACCTTACTGTGCACTACACAGAAAATGAAATAAAAACGTATGCTAACACTTTTTTCTGGTCATTTGTATTTGTGTTTGGTCAGAGTGATTATGGAAAACACGCTGAGAAAAATATATCACAACCCTGCACACCCAGGGGGTTTAGGAAGTGTAAAGAAGCTCCGTATCGCTGTCAGTGAGGCAACAGGCTTAAAGCCGTCATTACCTGACGTGGAGCGTTTTTAAAAGGAGATATACATATACTCTTCATAAACCTGCAAGGATAGAGGACACAGAAATGCAAGGATACAGAAATGCAAGGATACAGAAATAGAGTTTTGGTTAACGGGACTGACAAACAGTTTCAAGCTGATTTGGTTGACATGCGTGAATATTCTGCGGATGATGATAATGTTAGGTACTTATTGACATGCATAGATGTGTTTTCTAAGTATGCATGGGTTAGGTGCCTTGAAACCAAGACAGGACAGGCTGTTGCTGAGGCTTTTGGTGATATTCTGAGAGAGGGCCGTGTGCCTGAAAAACTCCAAACAGATTTAGGGAAGGAATTTTATAATAAACATTTAAAAAACTAATGGAGCAGCATAACATCACACATTTTTCAACCTTTAGTGAAATGAAATCATGTGTGGTAGAGCGTTTTAACCGCACCTTAAAGGGGAAAATGTGGAAATACTTAACATCAGTTAACTCGCCAAGATATGTTAATGTGATCCAAGATCTTGTACAGTCCTATAACCTGTCTTATCACAGCTCTATCAAAATGACCCCACCGAGGTGTGCAAAGATAATGAGAAAGCAGTCTTTAACACCCTGTACAAAATGAAACCCCAAAAACCGGTGACTTTTAAATTTAATGTGGGCGATACAGAGAGAATATCTAAACTACGAGGCATATTCTGAAAGGGTTACCATCAGACCTACACAGACGAGTACTTTACCATAAAGGAGCGTTTAGGAAGAGACCCTCCCGTATACAAACTAGAGGATCTCACAGGAGCTGCAGTGAAAGGTGTAATTTATGAATACACAGCAGGTGACTATTGACAAAAACAAAAGGTTTCAAATAGAGAAAATACTTGGCAGAAAAAAGAGGACCGAAAAAAGTTAGCGCTGGTCAAATGGCTCGGTTGGCCTTCTCATTTGAATTCATGGATCCCTGAAAAAGACATCGTTGAAGTGTGATTAACAGAGACGCCGCAGCTCTGCATACTTTCATTCTGCACTAGACAAAGACTGATAAAGGAAGGAAGGAAGGAATGGATAAAACGAACAACAACAACGCAGGCTTTTATGTGAGCCTCTTCTCGAATGCTTCAGCACATGTTTATCCAGGCAATAAGAAATCTAATTTTAGAACAAAGCTAGCAAAACCTGTTGTTTTAAATGAACCGTATGAGGTCGGTGTTATAGAATTTCAATACCCAAGACTATGGTTGTCTTTTCCACAATCAGATTCGCGAGTGGAAATTTATGATCCAGTCAAAGATGGAGCATTGTCCATAACCGTGATTGAGCTGTCTGTGGGGCATTATGCATCTGTGGCGCAGATAATAAAACATTAAAACATAACACCGACATTAAAACACAATACAGTGAAGTTAGTAACTATGTTAGTGTTATGGGCCCTATAGGGGCACAGTTCTCACATTTAGAGGGAGACTGGCAGGAATCTTAGGATTCAAATCAGAAGACCCGTTTGTACTTCATTATAAAAACACATACGCACCACATCCTGCAGACGTATACGGCGGAAAATAGAACATTTTTATTTATGCAGATATCGTTGATTACCAGCTTGTGGGTGACGCCCATGCGCGGCTATTAAGAGCAATAAATATAACAGACGATGACCGTCGGGGAGCCATTCTTCAGTTTGACAGCCCACACTACACACCGGTCTCGAAATCCTTAATCAATGACATAGAAATTGATTTGAAAGACGACCAAAATCAACACATACCCTTTTTATACGGGAAGGTGTTTGTCAAGTTCAACTTCAGACACCATTTTTAAAAAATAAGGATGTCTGTCTACAACACAGATGAAGCAAAATATGTAAGATATTATTTAAATCAGGCTGGTGGAGAATTGAATGGTTATATTGGGACCAGCACGCAATATGGCGCAGGTCTGGGAGGTTTGTTCTGCAGCCTGTTTAGAATTGCTGTACCGTTGTTTAAAAAAGGAGTCAGCACAGTCAAACCCCACCTAAAAACAGCAGCATCAGGCATAGTGTCTGATGTGATATCCAACATAACCAAGCCAACATCTACTGAGCAGGATGGCAACAGCTTGTATGTGTATACACCCAAACCTTCTAAGACCCCTCCCACTGCACGCATGCGTGATACGCCGCCGCATAAAAAGCGTAAAACGACAAAAACCTGCCAGGAAAGCCACCAAACGGAGACAACCACGCGGAGTGAAAAGACCCAGAACCAGTCGTTCAAAAACTACAGCATGTGACATCTTCTAAATGGCTCTGTTACACAACCAATCAGAGAATGTCTAAAAACAGAGCTCGATCTTTTTACTGTCCCATACACACAAACGTCCATAGAGAAAACGACCTTTATTGAAATTCCACCAGTTTCTGCAATCACAGACGGAGGTCCAATCGAGTTTAAATCTCATCGTCCGGAGAGGATTACCTGGATCTAAACGATTCCTATATCTACACACGAGTAAGAATCACAGATGCTGACGGCACAAACTTAGGCAGGGATGCAAACGTGGGACTTGTTAATTATCCAGGTTGCACCTTATTTAGTCAGGTAGATGTAAATTTGGGGGATCGCTTGATCAGCCAATCATCCAACACGTATCCATACAGAGGCATAATAGAATGTCTTATCAATTATAATAAGCAGACTTTAGACACACAGTTCAGCAGCGCTTTATTCTGTACAGACACAGCCTCGCACATGAATGATACATGTATAGAAGGGGAGAGCCAGGGTCTGGTGACCAGAGGTACTTATACAGCGAATAGCAGTATTGTTGAATTGATTGCTCCAGCACACGCAGACCTGTTTTTTCAAGAAAAATTATTACTTAATGGAATCGATCTGTCGCTGAAATTTGTGCGCTCTAAAGACGAATTTGCTCTCATGACTGGAGCTAACACCGCGTATCAAGTTAAAATCGTCTCTGCCAGCTTATTTGTGAAAAGAATCAGTGTCTCACCAAGTGTCAGGCTGGCACACGGCAAGGCGCTGCATCATGCAAATGCAAAATATGCTGTAGACAGAGTTTCTTTAAAGACCTTCTCCACACCTGCTGGGGCAAGAATATCAACTAATTTATTTATGGGCAGGTTGCCTAAATTTGTCATCATCGCCTTCGTGGATAACGAAGCTTATCCTGGTTCTTTTACACGTAATCCATTTAATTTTGAAACTGTGATATAGAACTCATGTGTTTATACGCTGATGGACAGTCGTATCCGGCCAAACAATTCCAGCCAAATTTTCAGAGAAAACACTACACCAGAGAATTTTATCAGCTGATACAAACCACTGGAAGACATTTAAAGGATAGACCATTGGCCATAACACGTGAGGACTTTGGCTACACATTATTCTGTTTCAATCTGGAAGCTGATGAAGGACATTCAGGGAACGTATCGTTAGTTCAAACAGGGAACGTGAGGCTTGAAACCCGTTTCAGAAATCCGCTACCCCGAACAATGAACCTGGTGTGTTACTCTGTATTTGATTCAGTCATCCAAATATCTAATATGAGACAAGTGCTGCTGGACGACTACTAAAGATTCAAAATGAATACAATAGAACTAACCAGCATTGTTAAAAGGATTAGTAACAGGGCTCATCTTCTAGGCGTCTTAGCATGTGACCAGCTGCCAACAAAGCCCATCAGATATCCATGCATGGGCATTGTGAATACAGATCCATCAGACTTACCTGGGAAGCACTGGTTGGTGTTCTATATCACAAAGACAAGCAAGGGCACTTTTTTGACAGCTTCGGTAACTCACCTGATAAGTTTTCACCCGAGATAAAAGTTTTTCTTTTAAAAAACACCGCTCGGATATTGTATTCTGGGAGACAGGTTCAGAAGGACTTTTCGGTAACCTGCGGACAACACTGTGTGCTTTTTCTATATCATGTCCAAAAAGGAGCGTCTTATTCAAGACTAATTAATATGTACAGTGATAACCTTGTTTGTAACGATGCAATGGTTTGTCATTTTGTTAACAAAACAAGACCTGTTTCTGCATGTTTTGAAAATAACTTTGATTGTGTGCAGCGCGGATACTGATTCAAGTAACAAATAATAAAAGATAACAGAAGAGAATATCGTTTCATCTGGTATTTATTTTCACCTAATTGCTAAAAACATTATTTAGTAATAATAAAATCTTTAAACATCAGCATAGAGTTCAAAAAGTAGTAAAAAGGGGAAAACTGTCATCTGTTTAACTAAACAATATAGACATAAATAAGAAAAAACACATAAGTAGTAGTGTATAAAAAGGGAAACAAATGCGAGGTTAAATGATCTTTTTTTCAAGAATAAGAAAAACAAACATAATCTTAAAATTCATTAAAAATCGATCCACCCGCTTCTACTCTGCCTTGATTTTTTATGTGTGGTAAATAAGCTTTGATCGCTCAGTGACCGCTTCTTGTGCAAACCATTTGTTTCCACACTCGGGTCGCCAGTGTCGCCTTTATATTGGCTAATAGTCCTCCTCACCTCAGCATTAGGAAAAGCAGACAGAGGAACATTTAAGCGGGCGAGTGTTTTTAAAAATGTCGACCACCCTGCAGGCCATGAAACATCTGTTGCTCTACGTGTTGCTGTTGCACTTTGGATCAAATCATAGAGATGCAAACCTCTGATTCTCTGGTTGTCAATAATAATCTCACCCCTATCATTCCAAGAAACTCCCGACGCACGAGTGAGCGCTGTTAAAATAAGCTCTGCATTTTTTCTGCTCCTTTTTGCCATATAGGACAAAATCTCATCCCAAACATGTCTTTTTGTCTGTCGCCACCAACATTGCTTTGGCGGTCAGATGCATCCTGACCGGATTCAGAAGGCAAAGATAGTGTTAGCACATTTTTTTCACTCATGCCTTGTTTCACAAGTGAACGGTATCTCTGAAGAATGGCAGAACACTTTTTAGCCTCTCATACACATCCAAATCTGCAGCTGCAGCACTTCAACCATAGCTTTGTCTCGCTCGTTTTGCTCTACATGTCTGACGGAGCCTGTATGTTGTTGCTGCTGATGGTTTAACATGTCCAACTGATGCTGCGGGATCAACAACATTTTCTGTGTGTGCTCCATTTTCACCTGTTTGCTATAAGACTGGTGATGAAGGGTATGGCAGCCTCTAATAACGGTAGCAAAAATCCTCCAGATTGGTTGATGGAGCTTCTCTTTTTCAAACGTTTGACCTTTTTGTCTGGAACCAGTCTGATTACTTTTTTTTCTTTTTTAGCTGTCTGTACTGTTGATCAGTCAGCGGGATAACACCTTTCAAAACATTGAGCGATATCTCACACAGAGCATTAATAAAATCCATGCTTGCATTACAAATAATATTCCTCCGTACGCTGGGTGGGGATTTATACAACAACTCCAACAGTGCAATGTTTCTCTGCATCCGTGAATACGACATCCTTTTTACCGCTTTAGCCGTTTTTTGGGGATATAAACAACTTGACGATCTGACAACAAATTGGTTCTGAGTCTTAAATAGTCAGGCGTCTTAGATTTATAATCGATTAGAAGATACCCGTATGGGCTGGATGTGGCATCATTAAAAGCTTCTAAGAAGTATTTTGTATTACCTGGAAACATCTGTCTACCTAAAACTGAAATTTGATATTTATCTCTCGGGTTGTTAAACAGAGTAAAATAATTAGTGTTGAACGAAATTGTTGCATAAACAAATTCTGAACTAAACACATGCAGCTCAACTTCCTATGATGAACGTATTGTGTGGACACATTTTGAACTTCTATGCTGTCAGACGCAGTATTCATCACATCGTTCTTATCCGGAGGTAAAAGGACATCGTCACTCAGAGACTCCGGTATACCATTCACAAAGGTGATTTTTCTTATCTGAAGAAGTTGATTGTATTAAGGTTGCCAGCAGGAGTAGATGTAAACAATATGCCAATTTTGGCTGAAATAATAGTAGATGCTTTTTCAATGATGCTTTTGACAAAGAAAGTCTTTCCACAATTACTCGGCCCGCTAATAACTAAACTAAAGGGTGCTGGAGCCTCCCATCAAAGGCTTGATCCTGATCAGTATCCATAAGGGAGTGTTGTATAGTCAGGCAGCACCCTTCTCTTGTGATAGACCACCTGAACTTTTTTTACAACTGTTTCATTCCTGAGATGAAACTTCTTCTTATTGCGTTTGATGGTGTCAGACTCTGCAACTAAACGTGCATCCCTGTTGGCCACAAATGCCTTGACTAAGCCTTTCAACGATTCGTGGGTAACAACTTTAGAATTAACATCATTGAGTGTTACACCTTTACACTTAACCTGAGTCTTGCCCTGTTTTGTGTAATAACATTAGCATTTTGGACCTCCAGAGACAAACTCAGTAATGTGATCATCCTTTCCAGACCCGCCATCATTGAGCTCATCAGTCAGCTCACCGAGGTATGGTCCTAAAGGGGGTACCCACTCCCCGGGATGAGAGGTGAAGATAACTGAATCTGTGTCACAGTAAAGAATGCGTTCCTGCAGCTTGTCTAACAAGTCATACAGAGTGAGCCTCGCATAGGCCGTAGTCATAGCACCGACAAAGACATTCACATCCTTCACCCGCGACCCTCTACCATCAGCGTGACACCACTGAACCACTGCAACATCATCAGAGATGAAACAAAACTGGCGTCCGTCATAATGGTCACTGAACATCAGCTGGGTGAATCTGGCAGGGTCTGTAATCAGCTCGCAAGATGGCATATTTGTTCGCATGCAGAATCCCCCCCAGAGAGAGTTCAGAAGCAGTTTATTACAACTTCTGATTGCTTTGTTTACACAAATCTTAGCAGGGTCAAGTCTGATGCCTTCTCTCTCATAATAGTCTTGAACAAATTTCTGCTGCTCCTCAGCTGTTTTGACATTTTTCGGGTATCCAGATGCCTGCTGCTTCAATTTCAAAAATGTTTTGAGTGTGTCAGTCTTATTAGGGAGGTGCCAAACTTCAGCGATGCAGACAATCTGATACCCTTTTTCAATAGCCTTTTCAAGCTCAAAGGAAACCCAAGTACCTGACAGTTGCCTCTCACGCTCAGCATGCACACAATCACTGTGCTGGCGCTGCTCTTCAGCACACGTTCTGCAGAGAGGAAACATCAGCTTATTGTGGCACTTGTAGGGCAGAACAGGATGAAATAGACCCCTTGGAGGAAGCACAGTGCACTTAACAAACCCAAAATAATTTTCAACTCTGTCAAAATGATTGGATATGATCTGAGGGTGACCTATTGGATAATGTTTCGTGCACTGAACAGTGGGGTAAAGACTTGTAAAATCATAGTATCTGATCTTTTCATCTCCACCATCATCAACCTTGTGGTACAGTTTCATCGCATTAGTCCTCCCCCCAAACAACGCGTCTCTAGGGTCCAGAGGCTCAGGCTTTTTGTATTTGTGCATAAAGTCCTTGACTGACTGATCAGTCGACTTTAATGATGACCAATCACACCCCCACATGACCACGACATTAAGACCATAATGCATTCTTAGAGCATTCACCTTCTCACAACTTGCATGATACAACTCGCCATATGACAGCTTGGCGGCAGGGTTAACATCACTCTCCGGGTAGCAGCGGAGACAGCCGTGATAGAAACACCCAAAGAATTCATATGCACTTCTGCTGGAAGCATCAAATCCATCCACAAAATAAGGTCCTACTTTTTGTTCGCCGCCTCTGAGAGCATGCTTGATTACAATGTTTTGTTTCGTATTGAAGCCATTCAAGAGACACGTCTGAAAATGTCTTATTCTGATCAACATGCGCACCGTGATGAGTCAATGCCAGGGTGTCTTTTGGAAGAAACAAGGTTTTGAAAATCCCCATGCAGTATGATGCCAGGGTGGCGTGTGAAAATGGATCAATCTGTGTGCACTCCATCAAGGTCTCGCGGTATATTTTACAAGCCATTCTCAACACTTCGACATCATTAATGCAGTACTTACGCATTTCAGCCTGTAAATCAAATGGTTTCTCGCAGGCAGGCTTGTACCACGCCATCAATTTCTCCTTTTCAAATTCAGACATTTTTTCATACCCGTAAAAAGACGGGGCAGGATAAGGACCCACATAGAATTCGTCAGCCCTTGTGTTAAATGTGTGTGGAAAGAAGCCTTTTTCAAGGTCCTCGAATCCCAAGGCAGAAGGCAGAGAGCTAAATGAGTCCATCCATCTCTGATCATAGGATTTGTCATACATTAGAACGACACGACTCCCTCTCATTGTTACACCCGGAGCAATACCCTGTTTAACGAGGTATTCCAGGAGAATATAGCTGTCGAAACCCGAAGAATTATGGGCTATAAATGTATCGCCACGGTATTTAGGCCTTCTGTAGTGGATACATGAATTAAACCTGATTATAAAAACACATCGAGGCAACGAAGACCAGCTTACACTCAATATTAATATGAATACACAACATACACGCAACAAAGACACGCTTACACTCATGAATGGAAAATTGGAGTTTCTGGTGTTTCTGGTGTTTCAGGCCAAGTTTCTGGTTGAATTGTTTACAGCGTCATGTGTCACTAAACCTGACAAGCGAGCTCTCACTCCTGGCTGAAGACGAGGAATGCAGCTCCAAAGAGCAATAACACGGCAGTTAAAGAGCGACAGTGGAGAATGCAGGACAAAGCTGAAAGAGAACTTCCTGTTATTGGATTGTTGAAGTGGGAGAGGACAAAGGAGTGAGAGCAGTAGGTGAGAACACAAAGGAACGCTGTTATTTAATGTGGGAAATCTAAATTTGGGTTAGCAAACCTGGGGAAAAGAAAACTGACTGCTTAAGTGGGAAAATTGTGAAGGAGTCTGAAACACTGCAAATAGAAACATACACAAAATCACACACACAAGCAGAAAATGTATTAACCTTACTAACACTTACAAATACAAGAGAGCTCATGAAGATTAGACAGCATCTTCAGCATGTGAGTCTGTTTATCATCTTGTCCAAGTCACTTAGTGTGAAGAAAAAGTGATACAAAAATCATTGGACTAATATCAAAGTAGTTAAAAATGATCCAGTTATAGCAGAGAAATGTGTAGGAAAGGCAGCTTTGAGAACATGTCCTGGTGGATCTGCAGCTCCACTGCACAGACATCGATTAAACCTGACTAATAACACACATGCAATGAAAATCAGCTTGTTATCTTTCATCAGTGTTAAAATAGTGTGAATGTAACACACTTAAACCCTGAAGTTGAGGAATAACTCAGGGACGTTGAGATATGACTCAGTATGCAAATGAGTTGAATGACTGGGGACAGGAACAGAAAAAGGAGAACTTGTGTTTCCTGTCTGACTGGATGAGTGAAGCTTGCACTGAAACACACACTGTGACTGTGTGAGAAGAAAGGCTTGGTAACAGACAGGATAATTAAATAAAGTGGTCAGGTCTGTGACTACGTGCAGTCGTCCAGATTTGGAAAAGAAATTTAGAATTTAGTGATGATAGATGGTTATAACGTCTTTAGAAAGGGCTTAATGAGAATATCAATGGTGTGCAAAACTGTGCAGCTTTTAACAAGATTTTCTGTGTATTGAGCAGGTGAGACTATGTCAGTTGACCTCAGACTGTCAGGACGCTGAAGAACTTGAGGCAAAACTTTTCTGTGATTAAGATTTTTGGGGTTGTTGTTTTAGTGATGGGTTGATTCTGTCGGTTAGGTTTGGGTTGTTTTCTTATTTTAATAGAGGGAGTTTTATTAAACATGGACATGGTTAGAACTGGGCCCTTTAAAGTTGTAACAGTGCACTTAGAGAAAACCTGTCAGGTGGTTATGTTTTGTGCTCTGATGAGCTAATAATCAGCTCTCTTTTTCTCATTTTTGTTCTAAGCAGGCCTGAAAGATTGAATTAACAGCGCTGTAAAAATTTTCGGGAGAACAAATATAAGGTGAGCTTTTCCAGATTACAACTGGCTGAGGAAAAGCTGACCTGTGGGGACCTGATCAGGTTGTAAGTCCCTGTCTAAAATGATTGCAGCGAGTCAATCCAGTCCAAGAGCATAAAGAACTCTTTTCCTAAAAAACAAAAAACAAAACAAAATAAAACAAATGAATGAGCTCACGTTGCTGAGGGTGGAGAATCTGATTATTTGCGCAGGAGTCTCCACCCTCAGCAATATCTGGTGTGAATGTGTGTGAATGGACTGTGACTGGACTGACGATGTGGACTAAAGGTTGGACTGACTGGACACTGAGATAAAGACTGGACCAAGAGTAGGATGAATAAATGCTGACAAACAATTCACCATGCTGGCAAGAGAAAGGGGATGCTTTGCTTTGCTTTGCTTTGCTTTGCTTTTGCCATGAGCAGGAGGAGCGGAAGACTTAATTCTGGGGCTGCTTATTTTGGGTTGCCGATGTTTGCTTTGAGAAAATTCTGTTTTATTGACTGGGTGTAGATTATGGTAGTACATTATATAGTAGGGGGAAATACCAGATGCTAAAGGGGAGAAAATGTTGGATGTTACTCATGTTACTATTAACAAAAGCAGGCCACTGTAGAAGTCAATTAAATTTGATAGAGGAAAATAATTACAAAGACTTGTCCAAGTGACCAAGGTTTTTTTCCCTTTTCCCCCCCTGCCCCCCCCCCCCCCCCCCCCCCCCTTTCTTAAATAGACAACCATCATATCTCACAGTACAATAATATTGAACGGGTTGCATTGTTGCAGTTTGTCATGTTTCTAAGGTCTTTGTCTGAATGTCCTATGAACATTACCTGTCTTGTTCTCATGTTGTTGCTAAGGATTGTCTCATTGCACTGAAGTCACACTGGGTTAAATATTTACACTTGGGTTTTAAGGGGTATTTTTTTTTATTTTTATTTTTTTTACGGGTTGTACGGAAGCCCCAAACGCAATTTCATTGTTCTTTGACAATGACAATAAATAAATACTTGACTTGACTTGACTTGACTTTTAAACAGTAAATTATTAAAACAGCAGCAAAGTAACGAAAGCATATATATTTTGGGTAAGTCTGATAAAGTAAAATAAAATGTACCATTACATTAAGAGGAGCAGGAAACAAACGGGAGGCCAGTCCTGACGGTGGATTACACTAGGACTGAGGACCTGATTGAGCGTGCCACCGGCTTCAGTGACAGTAACCTCTGGCTGGACTGGGTGGCTCAAAATGCTAAAGAACAACATGTATCTGATTGTGTTGCCTGTGCTTCAGCTAGACCACGTTTGTTCACGGAGCCCGCACCACTGTATCCAGAGGACAAGTGGGGCTATGACTGCATGTTGCGGTTGACTAGAGAAGCGGTGAGCACTGGCAACTGGACTATCTTGTCCAGCTTATTTCCCCTAATTCACAAGCAAACACAAGTAGGACCATTCATGCCCAAACGAAACAACTACACATGCTTTAAATTCTCAACGGATACGGATACGGTAACGGATACGAAGGGGCTGAAAACTCTGTCTAAAACCATGCATGAGCACTCGGGAATTGACAATCCGCTGGACAGCTGGATGACCTCAGTGTTTGGGAAATGGAAGGGGTTTTTCATGTCTGCAATGTTTTCTACTGCCACTTTTTAGCGATACTGGTCACCTGCGGTTGTTGTCTCATTCCTTGCGCCAGAGGACTGCTGGAAAAGGTAATAACGAGGGCAGTGGACCCCAGAACGGTCGTTCCAGTGGCCATGATGCCATTGATGGACTTAGAAGCGGCCAAATGGGCCGAGGAGTGACACAACACGAAGTGTGGTGACCTTTCTTTTTGAAAGGTCAAGAGAGGGAATGTGGGAATAAAGAAAATACTTTACTGCTACAATATAGCCTTCATCATTAACATTGCATTAAAATGTTTATTAAAGCTACTGGCATTAGACTAAAACTTTTATTAAAGGTGCAGCTATAATCATTGTATACACACATTGCATATTGTACTCATGACAGAGTTGATGCTCAGTCTATTCAAGGTCTTAAGCTTCGTTGGGCACGATGTCCCGATGATCTATTGTGTAAGTGACTTGGAGCAGCAGAAGGTTAAACCGCATACACGCTTACAAACACAAATGATTTAAACATAGGCCAGGCCGAGGGCCTGGAATTCATTTAGCTTCTAAATGCATTTGAGCTGCCTAGTAACAAGTGACAGAAGAAGAGTCAAGAAATTGTAAGTCCCCAGGAATCATCTGGAAGGTGAAACAAATTGTCATGTATGGAAGAATGTGACAGAAAGAGGAATGTCTCTGTCTGTTTTTATGCTGATATGGTGATGGTGTATATCTGACCCTGGGTGTGTTTAATAAAATTAAAAGTGTTGCTCACACACATAAAGAACATTGAGATCAAGTAAATTAAGATTAATTAAAGATTAAGTAAAGTTAATATAAAGGACAGAGCCCAGAACATGATATCTTGAACCAACTTTGAATAATTAAGGGAACAATAGATGCACACAGTAGATTATTGAGGTGTAGCAGAGAGAAGCGTTTTGTTTTCTATCCTTTACAGGAGAAGATTTCAGGACCACAGCGACTACAGGGGTGGCGAGAATCCTGGAAGCCCCAGACCGCACGGAACCAACCAGAGAAAGGGGAACCCGAAAAGAAGCACAGAGCGCAGAGAACCATTGTTCCAGAAAATGTGTTGTTTAGGAGATTAAAAGCTCGTTAGACACAGGTTAAATGTGAGCATAAAAGTAATGAAGAGTAATGAGAGGGACTTTAGGAACAGTTGCAGGATTTCTATGTTATGTAAATTGCCCAAACACAGTATTCAGGCCGGATATGCGCTACACGTTAAAGGGGGCAAAGAAACCAGGACTAAGTTTGGAAGATGAAATGGGCTAACTCTATGGAGGATGTTTCCAAAGATTGACAAAATAATCTAGGGCCTTTTACCAGAAAAGCTGATTGTATCTGTTTGGAGTTTACAGTGAGCACTGAGGGAAGTCAGGAGTGGGTTTAAATTGGGATTCTGGGTAAAAAAGGGGGTGTAGGAAGTAGATTTAGGACATTTCACATTTCACAGGTGCTGTCTTAGAGCTTGATTTATTTGTTGTGGATAGAAGTAATTATGACGGAATAATAAGGAAACATTGAAAACATACAACCTGTTGAGGGGACAGATAGGGTTGGGCAATTGAAAGGTTTCATTTTGTTTAGCATAATCTCTTTTGTTATATTTTAGCCTTTTAACATGCAGGTAAACTTAATGGGATAAATTAGGAATTATGTCGTGTTTCTTAGCAAACACGAAAAGGGGGAGAACTGTCATGTAATTAATATATTCTTAGTGCTTATTTTCTGATTATATAGTTTTATGTACTTTAATAATGAAGGTTTGTAAAGCAAGGCCACTTTTGACTCACAAACTAAGTGCTCAGCCAGACTGAAAAACAGGAAGTTAGTGTAGAAATATACAAGCATATTAATAAATACAGGAAGCCAGACAGAAAAGAGGAACTTGTACCATATAAGGAGTTGTTGAAACTGTGTGACGTGTAAAGTACCAAAATAACACCTATATAAGACACATTTTTAGATTCTAATGTTAGAGATCCTGCAACTGGCGAGACCTCTTCCCTCTGACCCCTCCCCAAACCCTCAAACCCTCCTACCCACCTCGACATACAAACTCTGTGTGGCTTCACGTGTTCTGTTGATGTTTACATGATCGAAATAACTTGAACACAAACACAAACAAACAAAGAGGAAGACGCACCGGAAGGAAACAACTACAAGTCCCAGCATCCTCTGTGTTTAGGGAGCAGTAGTGAAAGTGAAAGTATTGAGCCTCCGTTGAGAGGAGGAGGAAGGTGGAGCTGAGGCAGGTGAGTGTTAACATGAATATGTTTCTTCTTATGACATAAAATAATTCCACGCTGTTCGTGTCTGTGGGTGAAATGTGAGGCCGGTCGGCTCCTCTGAGCGCTGGTTTCCTGTAAGTAGAGAGGAAGTGAGTTTAGCTGAGCCTCCGTTTAGTGTGAGAGAGCAGGAGGAGAGTGAGAGCTGTGCTGAGGCAGGGTGAGTGTTAACACCGCTCTGACATTACTGTGTCTCTGTGGCGGGAACAACAGGCTCCGTCAGTGGAGGCAAAAATAATCAGACTTTGGTTTTTCAAAGGAAACAACTTTATGTCGGAAGTTCCCGCACGCTCATTGGATAACGATGTGTCAATCTCGAGCTATTAGCCAATGAGCGTGCGGATTCACAGAAAGACCCGCCTTTATCACGGGACTTTAAAAACTACAATGGCGACAGAAACTCCGTGAGTGGAGTTCAGGGTGACGTTATGAAACTGTGACGTTTGAGCCACTTCCTGTTCTCAGTCCCAGCGTCCTGATCACCGAGGTTTCTGTTGCTCTGATATCTGATATTGATTATATTGGTAAACAGGCTGTAGCATAAACATCAAACACAGCTGAAGCAGTTTTTGGATGGTTGGCTTCAAATGATCCGTCGGTTTGAAAAGTAAAAACAATTTAAAAAAGGTGAAGCTGATGCAGGGTGAGTGTTAACACCAGGACTTTAGAGGGAAGAAGAGTCACAGCTCAGCATGTTGTTGACGGGTTGTTGTTCAGTCGGGGGAAGACATCTGAATCATTGCAGGGGGAATGGCTTTCACAACTTTAATGAATTTACTCTGAGTACATGATATGCCATAATTATCTATGAGTTTGTTATATGTTAACACATTTCCGTCATTGTCTAAAAGGTGTAAAACCGTCCAAATGCCATGATCCATCCAATCCTTATAAAATATGGATTTTCTTTCATCGTATACATCTGTTGTTCCAAATCGAATTTGTATGTGGAGAAAAAATATGCTAATATCTTTTTCCAGTACTGGAGAACCTGTTTGTGAAAATTGGATAATTTAATTTGGAAATTTCAAAGTCGCACTTTAAAAGAAATTCAGAGCTTCTCGAAAATTATTTTGGGGAAATAAAACCAAAATACCGTTTGAATTATTGTTTCATTGTCGTTGCTAACATTTCATTACTAATGATTTCAGTAATAGTTTTGAAGAAAAATTCTTTTATTTCTTTCCAGAAGAATTTATAAAAGATTGCAGTCAAGCCATCCTGACCAGGAGCTTTGTCCATTTTCAGTTTGTTTAAGGCTTGATCTCAGTCATCCAGTGATATATCAGAATCACAAATTTCTCTGAATACAGAATCGATTTTTGGAGTATAAGGTTCAATCTGATCAAAAAACTTAATGAATCAGTGATTAAATATTTTGAGGAGAATAAATTTGAGTAAAATTTATGTTTTTCTTCCGCTACAGTCTTATGATTTGTGCATTCCTCCCCATTTATGATTAATGTATTAATAGATTTCTTTTCTTGCCTCCGTTTCTCCAAATTGTAGAAATATGAAGCACTTTTTCAGCTTCTTCTATCCATTTTGCACGAGCTCTAATGTAAGCTCCATGAGCCTTTTTCTTGTATAGATCATCTAATTGAGTAAAGACAACAGGGATTTCTTATCAGCCTCTGACATAAAATGTCTGTTACAATAGTTATTTATATCGTAAAGTAATTTACTTTCAAATTCCTTCTGTTGTCTACTTTTCATTTTACTAAACGTAATTGAAAATTCTCTAACTTTAAATGAAAAAATTCCCATCTATGTATGTAATTGCCAATTGTTACATTGTTGTAAATGTTATGGAGGAGCTCTTTAACTATCTTAACATACCCGTCATCAATTAATAGATCTGCATTAAATTTCCAGTAATCTTTTTTAAACTGCGTTTTATTTTCAGGGTTAAGTTTAAAAGTAATAATACTGTGATCTGTCAATGGGGCTGCTGAGATGGAAACATGTGAAACATCTATATAGTAAAGTCGACCCAACCACAGTATGGAATACCAGGAGTGCCATAATGAATTAATTAAATGCACCATTAAATAATAAATTAAATGTGACAATAATAAATTTTAATTTGAAATAATTAATTAAATAAATAATTTTTGACACATTTAATTAATTAATTATTTATTTATTTCACGTTTTAATTAATTATTGCCACATTTAAATAATTATTTAATGGTGTATTTAATTAATTCATTTTGGCACAGTTGACTCCTTCAGGTCTCACCATAAATTAATTTTATGTGTCAACCTCACCCATCAAACCCAGGGGGCGGGGTTAATGCTGATCGAGTCAGAACCATTGCTTTGGCCTGGTGGCCATTGTTTTTAGAAGGCGTTACTGCACACCAACAACTGCCATGTGGAAACTAACAGAACTGAACTTTGAAAAACTCTGTTTGTGTCTCACCAAATACCGTTTTAATATTTTTTAGCCGAGAATGTAGCGGTTTAATCTTCAGATGTCTGTGAGCTGAGAAGGACGTGAAGCGAGCAGTTTATCCCAGAGCTGAAGCTGCTCTGTGTGCAGAGATGAGCTCAGATTCCTGCTGTGATTGATCAACAGTCACAGAAATGTAGACTTGTAGTTATTACTGCAGTATGGTCACAGCAGATACTGATAAACATGTATTATGAGGATGGATGATCAAGTTTCTCACTCTCTCCTTTAAATCTCAGTTTTTTTCTTCTTCACAGTTTATCTGTTCATTTATTAATGAATAACACTGAAAGAGTTTCTGTTATATTTCCCCTTGAACATCAGCTTATTAGGGCGGCATTAGGAAATAGCCCCCCTCCAAAGAATGAATAAATGAATGATGATAATAATAAAATGATTCAAAAGCAGAGCTCAGAGTGGTAGAATGGTCAAACATGGATCCACGGGTGGTTCAACTGCATTTGGTGACGTGACTAAAGCAAATCTTTCAAATAATCCCACCATCAACGGGATGTTGTCTCCTTTACTACGGTTACTTTACTTGGTCACCGTGTGAATTTCTTTGAAATGAACCAAATTCTTTTATTTGTCGGTTGTTGCATATTTAACCTCTACAGTCAGGAAAGGAGGAGATGAGGCCTCAACAATGTTGGGTTGTAGCTGTGGTTCAGGTTAGAGTGAGTGTCCATGGAATAAATGTAAGTCAGTGAACTGGAAACATGACTGTGTTCAAACTTTGTTTCCTTTTTATAATGAGTCTAATCAAAGGTGGACAGAAGTATCTCCACTGTGACTTTTCTGTGTCACCATCAGAGCTTCTGCACAGTGTTTCTGGGGCAGATAACATTGCAGCATTATGGAGACATTATGGAGACAAAAAGAAAAGCGTCTGGACTTCTTTAAGTTAAACTTAAAGAAATCCAGACGCTTTTCTTGGACTGTTGGTTTCAGTGTTTAGTCTCATTCACACACTCCCTCAGACTCTTCACACACACTGATTTGCTGACATAAACACACTCCACCATCTACAGACTGTGAGCTCCGTCTTCTTTGTCTTTGGAGCCGAACTCTGACAAAGTCAGGAACAAAACTTTCTCCAGCGTGTGAACTTTCCTCCTAGACTCAGTCTGAGCAGTCAGACCACATATTTCTACAGCAGCACATGAAGGTGTGGCTCACACACACACAGGTGAAGGAAACAGCTGCAGTATTAAAAACTGCTTCACTGTCTACAAATATATGAACTGAATGTTTCTTTCAGGCTGTAAAAACCTTATTTATCCTCCATTACAGTCCTGCATTCAGAGCATTACTTCTGTTATATTAGTACATGTATTTTATTCTGATGAAGACATGAAACTCTGAGCTGGATTGAATCCATTGAATCAGAGTCCAGGACTCAGACTAAACACACTGAATGTGTCCTGAGCTCGGCCGCTGTTCCACAGTAACTGCTGTCAGAGTCACTGTTACTGAGTTAGCTTAGCTAGCAGAGCAGCTAGCAGTTAGAGTATGAACTCTGTAAGCAGTCAGCTCGGTCCTGGACATGGTTACTGACATAAAGCTGCTCTCTGCAGCCATGTTTGACCTGCTGCTTTGTAGGACTACAGTAATGGAGGATTTGGAGGCTGAACTGGGCTCTGTGACACTTTTTGTAGTGAACTGATGAAAGCTGCGTCTCAGATGGATGTTAGTCCAACACATCAGACACGACCTCTGCAGCTCTCAGTTGATGTGCACATGAATGATTTGTGTTTCCTCTGCAGGTGAAGGTAGAAAGTATGTGTGAGCTGATGTGAATTGAGCAGCATGGATCAGTGTGAGGACAGAGAGGAGGGAGTCCCTCCCTCTAAAAGCACTCTGTGTGGGGAACATGAGAGCCAGACCAAAGCTCAGAGGTGAGATGACCATCTCTAACTGTCCATGACTCTTCTCCATGTCACAGCTCAGCACTCACATCACTGCTCCATCATTATTCACAGGAACCAGCCTGGACCTCCACCCAGCTCTGTGTCCTCTAAGAGCAAACGGGTGAAGCATTTCTTTCATAATTTAGGGCAAAAAAAGTCATCTGACAAAAAGTAAGTTCATGTCAGTATTAAAATGTTTGAAATTTTAATCAGCTTTTTACTATTTAACGATTTAAATAATATACTATTTACATAGTTTGTTTATACTTTTTATGTAATGTATTGGACACATTGGATGTGACACATGTTTCATGTTCACTTACTTTTAGCGTCAATCAGAAACCATCCAGCTCTGTGTCCTTAAAGAGTGACCGGTCCAATCATCGAGGCATTGGTTTTAAATCCCAGCCAGTGTCTGCTGCAGAGAGGTGAGCTGTTAGTAACAAGAACTCTCTGATTTAAATGATTTTCATGTTTCCTGGTTTCTAAAATGCATCTCTGTAGCAGAGCAGTGTCTCCAAGGACACACAGGCTCAGCTGTAACTGTCAGTTTATCTGGTTTAAGACACATTTGGACTCAATTGGCTGTTTTTAACTATGTATTTTAATCAGAGGTGTAAATCTAGACCTCACACATCTGGATCCTAAACTATGATAGAAACAGCTGCTAGCAGTGGGTAGTTTGACTTTGATACGCTGCTCTAGAAAGCAAACAAAGGTTTGTGCAGCTCCTCTTCAGAAAAGTGTTCAGAGAGCAGCTGCTGTATTAGACAAAGGCTCGTCGTGTGAGCCCAGATGTGTGTAACAGCTGGATGAAGGAGAACCATCACAGTCGCGTCTCCATCCCGCCTTTATTAATGAACTTCCTGTTGCTTGCAGATGACAGGAACACAAAGTGTTTGTGCCACGTGATGCTGCAGGATTTGTTAACGTGTCCATGATGGTAACATCTCCTCGTCTAACTGCAAACACATGAGCGCTCCTAACGGCAGCTATCACAGCCACACAGGCAGACTGTGTCTCACTGTTGCATTCAGGGACATTTGTTTTCCTGGAAAAAGCTGAACTCTAATCTAAGAGGACTGTTACTGACAGGAAACAGCTGCATTATCTGCAGTCTGTGTGATCACAGCTGCTTCAATCACTTTATCAGAGAATTGATAATTGAATAAAACATGTTTGTGTCTGCAGAGGTCAGAGGTCACAGTCTGCAGGATCCAGCTGTCCGTCTGTGAGGAGTGATGGGTCCAAAGGTCAACCTCTAAACTTCAGTGCTGAACCTGGACCAACGAGGTCAGAGAACTGTGATGACTCCTTTACATGTTTGTGTTTTCCTGGATAAATATGACCAAAGATTCATTAAAAAGATAAAAATATTAGACTTTGTCCTGTAGCGCTGTGTGGCAGGCAGAATTGGACCCAAACACAACAGGATGAAGTCAAAGAGGCAGCTTTATTTCAGCTGTGAACATGCAAACACCAGAAATAAGGAAACATAACTGTAGGTTTGCAGTGAATGAAGCCTCAGCTCGACGCTCCATTTTGTCCCTCTTTTCCTTCTCCAAACAGCCACATCAGGAGTCTCTGATGGAGTTTTAAAATATTTAATTACAAATGTCCAAAGATGGGTTCAGGATACCTGAATCCACAATTATTAAAGCTAAAATAGTTCACAGGGTTTGGATTTTGTTAGGTGACGAGAGAACATCAAAGTGTTTTTTATCTTTAAACAGTATTTTTATCACTTCAGTTGCTCTCACAGCCCTGTTTGTTATTTTACCAGAGCTCTTATGTTTCACTCAGTGCTCCCACCAAACACCTTGGAGGACACATTAGTGTGATTTAGATTTCATTGGTGCAAACACCAGTCACACAAGCTAACCCATGGAGGCAGCAGCAGGCTTTGTGTTTGGTAAAGTCTGCTGGCTTAAACTAAGAGAGTTTAGTTTGTTAGCACAAAGAGCTGTCAGCTAAAGCCCCGAATGCACTTTGAATACAGACGAACTGAGAAAAACACTTTAAATACAGCAAACAGTCAAACTGACCACAAGTTTTTCAGCTGATCATCCACAGCAGTACGTTTAGCATTCATGCTAGCAGCAGGCTATGACTGTCCACAAGGCTTAATATACGTGTGTGTTTGATATAATGCCAACAAGTACAAACAGGTGTTCTTACAGGTCTTAATCACAGAGCTCTGATAAGTCTGGTGACTTTCACACTCAGCAATTTTGCTGCCTTTTATTTTATATTGGCCTTTTTAAAGCCCTTCAAAGTCTCCCACATTCATACAGAGCTTTTAACACCAAACTCCTTTACAGTCCTTCTCCTCTCACACACGATCACACGACTGATTTGTCTGCAGCAGCTGTGTTACTGCTAGTATTTTATTATGTGTGTAATCTCCTCATATTGTTCCTGTGGTTTAGTTTGACTTCCTTCTGCAAACTCAGCTGCTCTGTTGCTGATACACGTCTCCATGAATATGATTGATCAGATGCTGTCAACACCATGTGTTTCATGTGAGCGCTCAGCTGAAACCCTGGGTTGACTTATCGAGTTAATAACAAGCTTCACGTGACTGTGAATGCTAAAGTGAATCCAGATAAAGGAAAGAGACCCTGCTAATGTTGGACTCACTTCTTAGTGTAGATCCCAGGAGGAAGTTCAACATAGCCATTCTTTGTGCTAGCTCGACCAAACCTGAGACCACAGTGCAGGATAATGATCATCATCTGTCTCTGTCAAGGACATTTAAAATCCACAAATAACAAACATAATTATATTTGATCATTAAAAATATGTTTTCACTTAAAAAGCATGAGCACACTGGTGGATTACAGAAACATGAAAACTCGTTAACAGTAAAGTTAATTTAGGTGTAAACAAAGTGTCAAACATACTTAAGTAGAAGGACTGATGTTTGTGTTAACCCTCACATGGGCTGTACAACATTATATAGGGAGACAAAAACAGAGATTATCGTAGCCATCGCTCTCTCGCATGGACGTGGCAGTCTTGCTGTCTGCTGCGAATCCTCCCCGTACCTCCGTGACCTCGTCTGGTATCTGCTCCCTCCTCTGTAAGAGACAGTAAAGGAAAACACGTCTCTGCCTAGTCTTGAAAATCGAATCTTATCATCCATTGTTCTTCTAGGGCCTCTTCTTCTTGTGGCCTCAGCTAACTGCTAATATTTAAATGGCTAACATTAACATGTGTGCCAGCCAGGTTAACATTTATGATGAACTATGATTAATTAACTGATGTTGAAACTGGAGCTTTACTGACCTCTGAAATTCCTCCTAAAGTGTTATTCAGTGTTGTGACAGTCAGCTGCTTCAGCTGCTGCTGGGATGGGCTGTGGCAAAGAGAACAGAGAAAATCCAAATCAGAGTTTTTCTCTGAATTAAAAGCAAGGAAACAACAATATATTCTACATGGTGAAACTGATGGTTTCTGGTGTTTGGGTCTGTTTTTCTGTATTCATGCAGATAAAGTGTAAACTCAGATGAATTATACCATCAAATGTTAAAGGAAAATATCAGGATGAGTGTCTGTGAGCTGAGAAGGACGTGAAGCGAGCAGTTTATCCCAGAGCTGAAGCTGCTCTGTGTGCAGAGATGAGCTCAGATTCCTGCTGTGATTGATCAACAGTCACAGAAATGTAGACTTGTAGTTATTACTGCAGTATGGTCACAGCAGATACTGATAAACATGTATTATGAGGATGGATGATCAAGTTTCTCACTCTCTCCTTTAAATCTCAGTTTTTTCTTCTTCACAGTTTATCTGTTAATTTATTAATGAATAACACTGAAAGAGTTTCTGTTATATTTCCCCTTGAACATCAGCTTATTAGGGCGGCATTAGGAAATAGCCCCCCTCCAAAGAATGAATAAATGAATGATGATAATAATAAAATGATTCAAAAGCAGAGCTCAGAGTGGTAGAATGGTCAAACATGGATCCACGGGTGGTTCAACTGCATTTGGTGACGTGACTAAAGCAAATCTTTCAAATAATCCCACCATCAACGGGATGTTGTCTCCTTTACTACGGTTACTTTACTTGGTCACCGTGTGAATTTCTTTGAAATGAACCAAATTCTTTTATTTGTTGGTTGTTGCATATTTAACCTCTACAGTCAGGAAAGGAGGAGATGAGGCCTCAACAATGTTGGGTTGTAGCTGTGCTTCAGGTTAGAGTGAGTGTCCATGGAATAAATGTAAGTCAGTGAACAGGAAACATGACTGTGTTCAAACTTTGTTTTCCTTTTTATAATGAGTCTAATCAAAGGTGCACAGAAGTATCTCCACTGTGACTTTTCTGTGTCACCATCAGAGCTTCTGCACAGTGTGGAGAAAGATCCAGAAGCAGAGCTGGACTGCAGACAGCCAGTCAGAGCAGCTGTGTACAAAGTAAGACTGAACATCTGTCTGCTGATGGACTCATTTCTGAAAACTGGACTTCTTGTGTTGTTCAGACATTGAAGAGTTTTCTTTCTCTTTAGTCTCATTGTTTTTCTTTCTTTCAGCAGATGTTGGTCTGCAGGAGGTTTTAGATGAACATAAGATCAGTCTGAGGAGGAGATGTGAACGTGTGACTGAAGGAAGTGATGAAACAGGAAGTAGAACCCTCCTCAACACCATCTACACTGAGCTCTACATCACAGAGGGACAGAGTGAAGAGGTTCATACCCAACATGAGGTGAGGCAGCTGGAGACAGCTTCCAAGATGGACGCCCTCCATGACGCTCCAATCAGGTGCCAGGACATCTTTAAAGCCTTACCTGACCAACAGAGACCCATCAGAGTGGTTCTGACCAACGGCGTGGCTGGTGTTGGAAAAACCTTCTCAGTGCAGAAGTTCACTCTGGACTGGGCAGAGGGCTTGGAGAACCAACATGTCAGTGTGGTGGTTCTGCTTTCATTCAGGGAGCTGAACCTGATCAGAGATGAGCAGTACAGTCTTCTGGAGCTGCTCCATGTTTTCCATCCAACATTACAGAAGGTCACAGCAGAGAAGCTGGCTGTCTCTCAGCTTTTGTTCATCTTTGACGGCTTGGATGAAAGCAGACTTTCATTGGATTTCACCAACAGGAAGCTGCTGTCTGATGTCACACAGAAGTCATCAGTCAGCCAGCTGCTGACAAACCTCATCCAGGGGAATCTGCTTCCCTCGGCTCTCGTCTGGATAACTTCCCGACCCGCAGCAGCCAATCAGATCCCTCCTACATGTGTTGACAGGCTAACAGAAGTACGAGGCTTCACTGACGCCCAGAAGGAGGAGTACTTCAGGAGGAGATTCAGTGATGAAGAGCTGTCCAGCAGAATCATCTCCCACATGAAGACATCCAGGAGCCTCCACATCATGTGTAGTATCCCAGTCTTCTGCTGGATCACTGCTACAGTTCTGGAGCACATGTTGACTACAGAGCAGAGAGGAGAGCTGCCCAAGACCCTGACTGACATGTACTCACACTTCCTGCTGGTTCAGACAAAGAGGAAGAAGAACAAGTACCATGAGGGACATGAGACGAGTCCACAGGAGCTGACGAAGGCTGATAGGAAAGTTCTTCTGAAGCTGGGGAGGCTGGCGTTTGAACATCTGGAGAAAGGAAACATCATGTTCTACCAAGAAGACCTGGAGCAGTGTGGTCTGGAAGTGACAGAGGCCTCGGTGTACTCAGGAGTTTGTACAGAGATCTTCAAAAGAGAGTGTGTGATCTTCCAGAAACCAGTCTACTGCTTTGTTCATCTGAGCATTCAGGAGTTTCTGGCTGCTGTCTACAAGTTCCACTGTTTCACCAACAGGAAGACAAAGGTGCTGAAGAACTTTTTGGGAAAAAAATACAACAAGTCCTCTCTGGATGATTTCCTGAGCAGAGCCATGTATAAATCCCTCCAGAGTGAAAATGGCCACCTGGACCTGTTTGTTCGCTTCCTTCATGGCCTCTGTCTGGAGTCCAACCAGAGACTCTTAGTAGGTCTGCTGGGTCAGACAGAGATCAGTCCAGGAACCATCCAGAGAGTCATCAACAACCTGAAGGAGATGAACAGTGATGAAATCTCTCCTGACAGAAGCATCAACATCTTCCACTGTCTGATGGAGATGAACAACCTCTCAGTACATCAGGAGATCCAAGAGTTCCTGAAGTCAGAGAACAGATCAGAGAAGAAACTCTCTGAGATCCAGTGCTCAGCTCTGGCCTTCATGCTGCAGATGTCAGAGGAGGTTCTGGATGAGTTGGACCTGCAGAAGTACAAAACATCAGAGCAGGGACGACAGAGACTGATTCCAGCTGTGAGGAACTGCAGAAAGGCTGGGTGAGTCCAGATGTGATCATTAACATCATTGATCAGTGTAGGTTAGTAGTTTAATGTTGAAAATAAAATCAGATTGTAAGCACAAAGTGTTTGTGTCCGTACGCTGCAACCTTCCACACCATTCCTTTATTGTACAGACTCAGCAGCAGCTCCATGGATCCCAAATCCAAGAGTGGAGAACAGATTTGAAGTGTGTCACATCCATGCAGTCACAGCTGTTTCCACCATGTTTCCACTGATATTAATCCTGTTCAATGACACGTTTCATATCAGTGAATATGTTCTTTAGGACGTCCACTGACATGTTTAAGTGTCCTGCTGGAAATCACTCAAATCATCCATGAAATCCATGAAAAATCCTTTTAGTGTTTCTAACTTCAGCCTCTGTCCTCTCTCTCTCTCCATCCTCCTCACTGCTTCTTTCACTGATAATCACACAAACATCGTATTCAGCTACAAAATAACACAATAATATCATCTGATGATCATTATTATAAGAGCAGGATCCATATTTGATATCAGAGTAACACACTGCTTGGTTATGTGCAGTCATCATCAGTGACTGTGGGTCAAACAGAAGCTCTCTGATTGGTTGCTGACCTTGGTCACCTGTCCACTCTCACCTGTTTGTGTTTGCTCTCTCTTTGCTGTCTCCATCCTCTCTCTCCTTTCTCTCCCTCTCTGTCTTTGTACGTCACTCAGGTCCAATGGAAACAGTGACATTTACAAACCAATCAAAGACAAACTGATCCATGTCAGGTTATAACAATATTCAAAGTGAATACAGGCTGCTGCTGGACACAGACAGGTAACATCATTTTGACTTGCTGTCACCTGGATCTGGACTCATAAACACTGAAGCCCTGAACAGGAATACAAATCATTTTCTGCCAACTAGCGACACAGCAGCAGATAATGGCTCAGAAAGCTCAAATGAGCCAATCATTTCTGTGTTTAGTTCCCCTGAAATCAGATCTGATATCAGCAGCTCTGAGTTCATTCATCATTATTGTCCAGTGATGAGATTTCTGCTCCGTTTGGTAACAGTCAGCAGGTTTTTCCTGCGTGTGGACGTGAACAGTCGTACCTGACAGCAGGTAGCAAACAGAGATCATCTTTCCAGCTGGAACTCTTCACTGAGCTGAACTCATTCAAAATGTTCTGGAGTCAAAACAGGAAACAGTCCAAATGTGTGTCTTCACTCTGACTCTGGATCAGATCTCAGTGACAGACTGTGGACATTATGGAAGCCTAAATGTGACACCATCTTCCTCCTTCATCTGCAGATTAAAGCCAAACAAAGATTCTCATTAAAAGTCTGCAGGTCTGAGAGAGACTCAATCGTTGTGTCATGTCAAACACAGTAAGAGGAGCTGAAGCACAGATGTGAAGAGCAGATTCATCAGATTATGACCTCACTCTGTTTTGTCTTCATATACATTCAGTCTGTGTTTATAATGCAGATTTTCTGCTTTTATAATAACACATTTTATATTTTCTATCATCACAGACTGACTCGGTGTGGACTCTCAGAGTCTCACTGTGAAGTTGTGGCCTCAGCTCTGAAGTCCAGCCCCTCCCATCTGACAGAGCTGGACATGAGTGGAAATAAAGACCTGCAGGATTCAGGTGTGAAGCTTCTGTGCGCTGGACTGGAGAGTCCAAACTGTGGACTGGAGACTCTGAGGTGAGTTCACTGACTGCGGCTGTTGTTGTTTTTCTATATTTCAGGTCTTTGATGTTTGAAACTTTCTTTAGTTCCTAAATGTTCAGGATGTGTCTGAAGACAAATGTGAAGAAGTTTGAGTGCTTTCAGAAATGTTGTCTTTCCAAACGACTGAACAACAGTTTTTCCTTTTGGCTCCAAACAGAAGTGACAGACTTGAGCAGGGTTCATTTAAAGGCTGACAGAAGTGGAGTGGTGACGGGGAGATGTTTGACAGGACAGTGTTTCAGCCTCCACAGGTTCATGTTGTGCTCCATCAGTCAGTGAAGATGAAGTCAGTGCTGATGAGGCTGTAGAGTGTGTGAGGGATGTGAATGAGGATGATGAAGATCTGATGATAGCAGATAAAAACAGGCTGCAGAGACTTTGAGCCATACAGGGCACACAGTGTGTGTACAGAACAGCTGAAATCATTATGGAGGCCTCACTGGGATATGGAAGCATCACAGTACAGCTTCAGTGAAGCATTAAAGTCTCTGATATGAGATGAGAAATGAAGCAGCCAGAGCTTTTTCATGAGTGGAAATCCACTGTGACTGTGAGCTGCTGCTACAGCCTCCAGATTAGCCAGCAGCTCATCCTGCTCAACATTTTCTCACCAACTTTAATAGAAGTGTGATGTTTTCAGCTGGAGTGATGGTCAGGGTGGCCTCCCTCTCCTCTTCTTCTCCTCTTCCTCTTTCCTTTGTAAAGCCACTTCTGCTGCTTTCATTCATTTGGAAGTCCTGTAGCTGAGTTTGGGAGAGACTAACAGCCTCGGCAGCAGAGGGGAGAAAGGATGTAACTGTTGGGTCTGTGTTTCCACAAGCCCCGCTAATTCTAGAGACTTATTCATCATGAAGAAAACAAGACAGTCGATCGATCCATTACTTGCGCAAGGGAGGCCTCGTCTGTGTCCAGCACGACAATGACCCCAATGGTGGCCTCCTCTCGCTGCCTTTTATTGACAATCTTCAAACAATAGTTTACAAAGCACCTCCCCTTGCAACCCCCCTTTGGTTACATAGACAAGGCACTGTATGTAAGTGTGTGTGTGTGTGTGTGTGTGTGTGTGTGTGTGTGTTACCTCCTGCTGACCAAAGGGTCATAAACCCAGGAAGTTTACATCAAAAGAAACAGATCTTTCAGATAGGATGTATCTACAATAAAACCTCCCCCAGCACAGAGTGGCTGGAGAGGTGGTCAGGATCAAAGGGATGGCTTTGATCCTACTGCTTAAACTAAGACTGTACAAATTTAAGAAACACAATGGCAACATTCAACAATTAGACTTAACATTTCCCTCCTTTTTGTCATTGTTCTTAAATTTCAACTTATGCACCCTTTGTTTGGACAGTGTCAGTATAGATTTCATTCATACACAGTAAACTACATCCTATACATAAGCAAATCAGTATCAACAGTCCAAAAACAGGAATTAATTTTTTCAAAAGAAGATGCCACCAAGGACCAGACGGTAACCAAGCTATCCAGCCTTGTGGCGGATCTACTCCTGTCGTGCAATTCATTATGTATTTCTTCAAGTAAACAACTGAATGTCAAAGGTCAAACAAGAAGAATCATCATTCTCAAAAATCATATGTCACTACAATCCAACTGTATACAGACATAGGTATTTAAACGCATCAGTTGACTTTATTGTTTGTCCATATGGCTCTCAGCTAACTTCAAAGCTGCAGCCTGGTCAACACCCTTCTTTATGACTCCTATCAACCCCCCAAATCTTCTCACTGTAGGCATCCTGTGGGGGTTAGAGTCAACTGGTGAATTATCTGCATTTACAACTCTTCTCCTGTCCTGTTGTCACCACAGAAAAAGCTTTGTAAAGGAAATTGGATCAAGCTGTTTTGAACTTCTTGGCTCGAAACCTCAAGTGTTCATGATGTAATGTAGACAAAAGGCTTCTCTGTTTACATCCTTCTTGCAGAAAACAAAAAGAATAGGTGATGTTGCCATGTTCCATGGTTGATCTCCAACTTGGGCTAATCCATTGTCCTTCATACACATAGGCAATTGGCCTGTTTCCAGTTCGTTTAGCTGTTCAATGTCCTGCAGCAAGTCATATTCTTTGAGTCAGACGAGCAGGTCTGTCTCACCAGAGCAGTTCACCTTCCCAGCTACTGGTGAATCAACCTTCCATTCAGGTTCAGAGCAGTTGAAAAGTTGGCAGTGTTCCCGGATGTGTTGCTAAAGCAACCAGACAAACTGCCTCGCTCTCAGTGATGCTATAGGGCCACAGTCCAGAAGAATGTGTAGCCAGTGGCATCACAAGCATAACCATTGGTCTCATTCTTTATGTGAGCGGTTGTGTTCTTAAACTGCCACCAGTAGTTGTTGAAAACCCATGCTGGTACTGGGTGTGGTTTGCTCTGTTCCAGTGCGCTCCCTGTCATCCCACTCAGGGTCCACAGGCACAAGAAGATGCACAGCACATTCCCAGCCATTCTGATGAGTACCTGTGGCTCAGTTGGTTTCTTCACCGGATTGAGACGAGGGGCCCTGGAGGCTTTCCCCCCCCTTTGTTCCCGGTCTTCCTGCCACTTACTCCGAGCTGGCCTGGATGTGTGTCACCTTCTTGCAGTGCGCTTGATATATCCAAGTGTTCCTTCCAGCAATCTTCACTGCTGTGGTCGTCGTCAGCAGCATCCGATATGGACCTTCCCACCATGGACTGGACCAGCACTTCCTCTCCATGGCCAACATCCAATCTCCAGACTTCAGACTCTGCTCCTGCGGAGAAACAGAATCATCTGGCAGATCATTTGTTCTCATGACTACTTTACTTTTAAACATTTTCAAGCATCTAATCTGCTAATACGCTCTCTCTTCTGCTTTTCTATCATCACTACAGAAGACTGGAACTCTAAATGCTCTAACATGTGTAATCTCAAAGAGTCAGACCATTCTCTGTTGGAGTAATCCTCATGTACTTATTCTATACAGTCTAACCATGTCCTGCCTGTCTTCCTAAATCTTAACTTTACTATTCCATTAGTTCTCTCTGCCTGCAAAAGTTTTTTTTTTTAAAAAGTATTTAATAATCCTAGAATGAGTATAACGACTGCTCATTTCCCTCCTGTTTGAGACATGGCAAAGCCAATGGCTCAAAATAGCAGCAGTCTTATACAAATTATCAGGCAGTACTGGTTTATCACACAGATAAAAAACATCATCCTGCAAGCTTGCTCCCTCTGTAAGTCACAACTGTTTTCCTGCTGTAGGTGAGTGGGCCTGCATGTCTGCTGATGCTGTACTGATAAAAGGTTAACACCATGTTTAACTACAGCTGCTTCTTTTGTGATCTTATCTGCAAAAACTTTCCCTAATGCAACTGGATCTTTCCCTCACATGTGTGCTGCACATTTACAAACGGCAATTCTACTGGTTAATAACACTGCCTCCAGCAGATTTTGCATGAGTTTGGTGTGTTCTGCAGGTTTCCCTGTAGAGGTTGTCACACCTCGTCTCACTCACTGCACTACAAAGAAATGTACAGTAGCAAATGTATACTGCCTATCAGTGTATATTGTCTCTCTACAGCTTTACACACTTCCGTTAAAGCTAGCATCTCTGCTGCTCAAGCAAATATGAAACATGCTAGTTGTCCTACATAGATAACTCTCTCTCACTGTCTGCTACAGTAAAACGTGTTCTAGTCTGTCCCTCTGCTGCTGTAAAACTCAAACCATCAGCAAACCAAACCTTTCCCTCAACGAGTGGCACATCTATTAAGTCATCCCTCAGCTTACACTTCTTCTCCTCGCGCTCTCTACACTCATGAGAAGTGCCCTCCTCCGTTGGCAAAAAGGGTTGGACAGATTCAGAATTGTGCACCACTTTATGGTAATATGTGTGGTTGTGAGAGTAACATTAAAGACAAGTGTCTTGTAGGTGTCAGAAATGTAAGTTTAGTCTGCAGTAGTAGACATCTACCTCGTGTGGAACTAACAATGTCAAAAGGTGAAATAAACTATTGAAACATTGTACAGCTTAAACTGCTGCACATACTGATCTCACGCATGGAGGTAAAGCACGAGCAACTAGAGCTAATCTTTTAGGATAGTAAGTTACTGGCTTCACTTGTGGAAAAAGTGCTGTTAGTTATTTTACAGTCACCTGGCATTTGTGCTGTTCACAGAACCACAAGTCCATCGCTGGACCTCCTCTGCGCTGTCACTTTCTGGAGCTTGGCACGCTCCCTCAGGTTCCATTTTCCAACGCTGCTGAAGATTTAACCCTAGAACACTATCGCTATAAATAGTAACACGATCACTAATGCCGGGTGATTTTTACCCGATATAATATAACCAATGAAAAGTAATCAAATATATCAAAATATGACAACACATGACAAATTAGAGTGGTCTTCTTTTACTTTCAACTGTGCCATGTCTAACAAAATGAAAAATAAAACTCCTAAAACAAAATAATGACTCTGGAAAGCTGGTCTTTGGTCCACCCATTCCTGGGACATTTGAGACTTCCCTGGTGATGGCACAGGCTCCTCGACACGCAAACAGCTTAGTTGTCTTCCTTAACGTCAACGTCGAAACTCTTTCATCTTATTTAAGATTTGCTGTGCAAAGTCTCCTCGTGACGATCCTTTGGAAGACCAGTAACACAGCTCTCTGTGCTGAAGGTGATCTCCGATCCTCCTGAAAACTCTCTCCTGGCCTCAGCTTCCATCTTGTGGACGATCCTCTCAGTCACTCCTTCTCGTCATGGCACCTCACGATATCTACAAATTAAAAAATGACACTCCTCTCGCCACACGGCTTTCGCCATGTGTCAACTCCCCAATGAGACATGTACAAGAGTGTTGTACAGTCTCCCTAAAACAATCTCCAAGGTTTGTCCCTTGGAGCAGCTTCACTCCAAGCTGTAACCCTGTGTAAAAACATTAGTCAGCATTGAAATGTTCAGCTTGTTTAGCTCCCAGCTCCTGTATCCTAGAAGACAAAGTCTTAAAATTAAAACAACTTCACATTTGCAACCAACTATAGATCATAAGAGTAATAAAGTATTCAGCATCACAGAGACAAGTATCATTGCAGGTTTATTCTAAACTCATTAAACTCCTACTTTTCCCCATAATTTGTTCCAAATTATTTAACATCTCACCGTCATTCCACATTGTAATCAGTGACGTCCCTTAAGTTTGTTACTCACCATGAGCCCAACAGTGTGGTCAGATAATGGGCCCCGATGTAACTATTCTGTAACCACTGCACATCTGTTCAATTGTCACTCGTCTGTCTGTGCTGAATCCTTTACAAGCACTCTTAAAGAAAAACAACATTAGCCAAACACAAGGTTCATCCCGGTTGTCAGGTGTCGGCCATCCAGATTCCAGAGGAGCTGTGAAAAGTCATAAAGTTAACACTCGCTGTGGAAAAAGTAACAATGGTCTCATCACAGTATGTCTCACACTGCATTCATTTCTTCCCTGTAACATTCTCTCAAAAACACAGTGTAATTTCATCATCAACATATAGCCTGTAACTACAGTTCTCTTCATACAAAATCTCAATAATCCTGTGGTAGAGAAACATCATTAAGTTGTGTCCTGCTGTAAACCACATGATCAAATCACATGATTAACCATCTGCTGTAAAGAGAAATGTAAATGTTAGCACTGCGCAGGTGTGTACACACTTTCTCACAGTAATCTCTGTGAGCAACACAAGGTAGTGAATGACACACACATGGTAAATTCACAGACATAGAATTTAAACTAAAAAGGTTAAATTTTCAGAGTTCACATAGTCATGTGACCCAAGTTTCCTCCTGTGGTCTCCTGCTCCTGCAACAGAGACACACACAGAGACACATCCACACCTTTGTCAGGTGGGGGTTGACTTCACACAATGGTGTTAAGTCAGTCAGTCTTGTCAGCTTTTGTCAGTCAGTCAGTTTCCCATTTATTTTAAAACTCTTACTCATTCACTCAGTGATTCCTTCTTTTGCTAATTGTGGAAATTATCATCGCATCCGTTTCCACGCTCAGCAAAACAACATCATTTCAAAAAGAAAAATAATTTAGACTGGATTTTCTCGCTGAATCCTTTTGGACAGGAACTTGTCTCAAATAAGTGGATTTCTCCTGAGCCCATTTTAATTTTGGAGAAGCTCACTTTGCAACAGTTTTCTCGACGACGCTTCGATTCTGATCGTGCTCAAACAGAGATCATCAAACAAAACTTTCAGTGCACCATGAAAGTAACAAAATAAAAGAAAGAAAATAAAGGAAATCAAAGGAAAGAAAGGCCTTGTTTAAGTCATGACACGTGTTCTTCATGCCAGGGGGATAAATCGTCACAACCCAATTGGCAGGCTCAACTTAAATAACAAAAGACAAATCAAACAGCCAGTTTAATCTCAAACATTCATCCAATCAGCCATACACACAACATACAGCATAACCCTGTTGTCTTAGCACATAATAAGTTTTAGTTCTCATGTAACTAAATGTGTGCCATGGTAAAACTTCTTCACACACCAGAAACTCACAATCAGCTCACTCAGCTCACTCATTTAAGACCTCTCATCTATGATGCAACCATCTGTCCTCCTATAATATTCAGTCCACTAGTCTATGTATCACTTTCATCTTACTAGTGACTTGGACAAGATGACAAACAGAATCTCATGCTTAAGATGCTGTCTGGTCTTCATGAGTATCATTTATGTGTAAATGCATGTAGGGTTAGTATAGTTAATGCATTTTCAGTATGTTTTTGTGTTCTTCTCTCATCACACTTTCATTATTCTCATCACTGCTTAAAACAACACACATCTCTCTCTGTTTTTTTTTCTTTAACTGTACTTTTCTCCAAAACAGAAAATAGCATTACAGCTGTTTCAGACTTAGAAACACCAAACACTCTTCGTGCTATCATTCATCCACACAACTATTTTATTTCTTTTTGTCCACTGGGCAGGTGACCTGCAGAATCATGTCTGCCCCAGCTGGATACCTTTCACACACACCATGACGACAGACACACTCACGGACTGGATCAGGAGAAAAACTTTCTTCATCTTCACACTCTGTTACAGAAACACCATATGGTTTTTTTTGTTTGTTTGTTTTGTGTCAGGGATGGATATGTAGTTGTAACGTTTGTGTTCACTAACTTTACTTTCTGTTTCCTACCCTGCCCAGTCTGTCTTGGACTCAATGCTTCTCCCAATGTCTCTCCATACTCAGCCTCTGCTCTCTCACGCTCTTCTCTGGCTCTACTTTCTGCTAACATTCTTGCTTCTCTCCTCTTCTGAACCTGCTCCAGCCACAACTTAGCAATTGCTAACTGCAATTCCTTCCTCTGCTTCGCTTTACCTGTTTTACCAGCTACACTTACAGCTATTCTTTCTACCAGCATTTTACACTGAACTTCCACTAATGTCCCTTCAAATCCACATTTCTTACGCCAACAACCTACATACTGCGTGCTGCCTGGTAAAAATTTCTCCATAAATTTTAAATCTCCTTCTAAGGCAGACTTACACATTTTATTCTCCATTAACAATCAGCCACACTCACGCAGACCACGTCTGGCCCGCACACACACACAACATAGGCCTATCGCTTGCGTCTGCACGCACAGCTAGAGCTCTCTGTTGAAAACTCTCAAACGCCCCATATGGCGGATAATTCAACCTTCGGACACTCTCTAACGCCCCAAATGGCGGAGATTCCGGACTCCTTCACGGCGGAGACGCCGAACCTAGGTTATCTCCACGCCCCAAATGGCGGAGAACTCTCTACGCCCCAAATGGCGGAGAAGCCTGCGTCTCTCTCACGCGGCTAGCGCGCTCCCGGACTCACGTTTAACGCACAGCCCGTAGCCGCTCTCTAAGGCCTTCTGTACTCACTGTTTGTTTACGTTCATGGGAAGAGCCTCTGGATCCCGTCAATCGTCATCCATCCCGAGGGGAGGTCAGGAGCAAACTTCCCGGCCTGGTGGCAAGCCAAAAACACCAGGGCTTTACGTCAATCATCCCAGACGTTGCGGTGGCGTCCTCTCCCTCTCCTCGGTGGATGCAATGTGTTAGGCTCCGGCTCCGAAGGACCAAATAAATGTTGGGTCTGTGTTTCCACAAACCCCGCTAATTCTAGAGACTTATTCATCATGAAGAAAACAAGACAGTCGATCGATCCATTACTTGCGCAAGGGAGGCCTCGTCTGTGTCCAGCACGACAATGACCCCAATGGTGGCCTCCTCTCGCTGCCTTTTATTGACAATCTTCAAACAATAGTTTACAAAGCACCTCCCCTTGCAACCCCCCTTTGGTTACATAGACAAGGCACTGTATGTAGGGTTGCCAACCGTCCCTTAAAATACGGAATCGTCCCGTATTTAGAAACAAAAGCACACGTCCCGTATTGAGCTAATAAGGGACGCACTTTGTCCCGTAATACAGTGAGAATCAAAAGTAGTCTATAAATGTTTATGGAATTAACGCTTTGTTTGAAAGCATAATTCCCAGCCCCTCTCCTGCTTTGTGACCAATGAGCTGACAGCACACTTATGACAATTCGAGTATGACAATTCAGATTACCGCTCATCTCATTGGTCGAGGAAAGGTCGCTGCGGAGAAAATACCGGAAGACAACAGATGACCACAACAAGAAGCATGGCCAACAGGGGAACAAACGCCGACTCTGCGGTGCAAGTCTCGGATGACAGTACACCTAAAGCTGGGCAAACACTGTGCGATTTTTTTCAGTCACGTTATTCAGCTCCTGCTCAAACTGCACGATTGACTCGCAGGGGTTAGAAGTTGATAGGTCACGATGCAGAGTCTCACACTATACCGCCCGATGCTGTGATGCGACCTGAGTGCTCACACTGTGCCTCCATAACATGAAGGTTATAACAGAAAATCTGTCGCTCGCTCTCTCTGTCTTTCACTCACACAGACACACCACCACCATCAACTTTGCTAAATTGCTAATGAAAAACATTGATCAGGCAGCTGTGATTGAGCAGCAGTGTAAATCCAACTATTTTCACGGTTGTTGTGGTCGTGATAATTTTGTGATGCCACATCGAAAAGGCTCGGATGAGCTTTCCAAAGTTCTACAAGTTGTGCCTCCATCGCTTGTGTCCAGATCACAGCCGTGCTGCTCCGTCTTTTTCACCAACGTTTACGTTTGCGCGTGAGCAGTGTGAGCGCCTGTGGTGACACCCTCACGAGCGATTGATGATCGGGAGCTGGTCGTGAGGTGTTAATCACTTCTCGTTACCCCACGTAAACTACACGACGCACGATGAAGGCCAAAATCGGTCCGATCACTCAAAAATCGGCTCAAATTGGGCCTAAAACCGCACAGTGTGAGTGCAGCATTAGAGCAGCAATGTTTGTTCCCCTCAGAGAAAGGGAAGAATGGGAAAAGGAAAACACCTGGCTGGAAAACGTTAATATGGGCATGTGCAGTGAATATCAGCGCTATGTGGCCAGAAGTGTGATAATATAATTTATTTTGTGTAATAAACAACTGCAAGGATAGATGATTACAACAAATAGATGACTAATACATAAAAGTAATACATAGATGAATAATGATGATGAGTTATGATGTGTAATCATGGGAACAAGCGGGTTTACAAACAGGAGCAGCTGATTAGCATTAGAAAAGCTGAAATAATACCTCAGCTGAAGCCAATTGCACTAAATGCACTATATGTGCACTGTTACAAGAATATTTTTCGTTCTATTGCTTTCTATTAATTTATATAATTTTAAGTTAAGCAGGACAGAGTTCTTTTAAAGAAAGATTTACTTTTATTCTCAAAAGTTAAGCATGACAGGCTTCTGTTTAAGAAAGAGACCTGTTTTACTGTGTTAATGTTGTCATTTTGAGCTAAAAATAAATGGCTAAATGATCATTTGTTTCCCATATGGTCATATCACAAAGAATAGAATATGCATCTGCTTAAATCAACTTCAAGTCAAATGGTTAAAAAAATAATTTCACACACAAAAAAAGAGCTAGAAAATTCACCACACTGGGAAGGGTGAAGACAACTGGGTCGCCCGGCCCTGGCCACGAAGTGTCCCTTATTTATTTTTCAGGGAGTTGGCAACCCTAACTGTATGTAAGTGTGTGTGTGTGTGTGTTGTGTGTGTGTGTGTGTGTGTGTGTGTGTGTGTGTGTGTGTGTGTGTGTGTGTGTGTGTGTGTGTTACCTCCTGCTGACCAAAGGGTCATAAACCCAGGAAGTTTACATCAAAAGAAACAGATCTTCCAGATAGGATGTATCTACAATAAAACCTCCCCCAGCACAGAGTGGTTGGAGAGGTGGCCAGGATCAAAGGAATGGCTTTGATCCTACTGCTTGAACTAAGACTGTACAAATTTAAGAAACACAATGGCAACATTCAACAATTAGACTTAACAGTAACACCACCACTTTACTCTGTTCTACCTGTCACATCATTTTATCAGGAAACAAATATGCTCATGTTTTTACTATGTTTGTCTTGAAGATGTAAGAAGATCACATGGTGCTTTTTATTATTGTGTTGGTTTGTTTGCTGTCTCTTGGATGGAGCCCAGCTGTGCGTGGCCCCTGGGCCTGTGGTCAGAGTGTGTGCTGGATAATCCGGCCCAGGATGAGGCCAAACTGACATGGGATGAAATGTCTGTCACATAATTGAGCTTTGTGAGACATGTACGACTTTAATGTGAAACATTCAGAGTTTTTTCTCTTGTTGTGTTTGAAGCAAAGTTACAGAGGTTTGATTACAGACACAGCTGAGAGTTTGTAATCTGTCATCATTTTAAAAGGTTTACATTTCTTCAGTATATCCACATTTGCAGCTGGTACCTCAACCTCCACTTGTCCAACACAACTGCTGTCCACTGCCTCCATGACATTGTGATTTTGCTGTTGGTCTTCTGTCAGATCTTCATCAATCACTTCTGCACGGGGCACACCTTCAGACTCTGCAGCTGCATAACGAAAGCCTGTAAGATAAAATTAGACATAAGGTAAATGTACACCAATATTCCAATGACAGGTGTGTGATTCATCTGGAAGTTATGTGCGGATTAGTGTACAGTGATAGCAATTTAGTATGTTTTTAGAGGGGGGGGGGGGTTGTTTACCTCCGATGGGTGCTCTTTTTCGCTTCCGTTGCGTACGCCTTGAGTGCCGGTCTGAGTCTGATACAGGTATGTCGTCATGCCCCATGTGCAGTGTTGGTTCCCAGTCTGGATTTGTTACATCCATTTCATATGCTGGTTTGCCTGCAATAATGCCAAATCATAAGCTACTCAGTCGACATGATGTGGTTCTGCAGCATCACACATTAGCATGTTTTATCTCATTATCTATGACCTCAGCACGTTGAAAATCACACTAAAAGCCTTTCAAGAGTGATATGAATTAATTTAGAACTCACCGGAAAGAAAATGCTGTGAGCAAACCAACAAAAAGCTGGGGATTGCAGAGAACTCGATATCCCCTCGTCTCACCGCTGCAATCCAAGCCTGACGTCTTTGTTTAGTAATATCGGATACATGGGATCCCTCACGTTGCCTCCAGGATGGAAAACGATGAAAAGAGAGCCCGTTATCCAGCTTCTTGCCTTCACGATCGTGTGATCTAACGTTGCAACCGACAACACAACACGTACGATCCATAGCTGAAATGGTATCCTTTGGCTGGCCTACTGTCATGGCGGAAGGGGGCGTGGCCCATCTCCCGTGACATCACGCTCCAAAGCCCTATAGGTGGGAAAATGTACCATGTCGACCAATCAAAAATGATATGGAAACATGACATTTGGTTGTTTAGCAAAAGGGGGAAGTTTTAGGAGTGACCGGCAAGAGAGAGCGAGTGAGCGAAAGAGAGAGAGAGTTTTGATACGTGAGAGATTTGTGACGTTTACCGTGTTTGGTCTCAAGTTAGTTTGTTGTCTTGTGTATTTAGTGTGTAGCTGTTGTTTTGTTTTGTGTGTCAGTTCTACTAGTGATCGTCACAGTTGCTGCCTTAAAGCCAACAAAGGCAGATTGCAGTGTAAACGCTGAGTGACACACCTGCTGTCAGACCTGCAGGTTTATCCCTGTGCTGTTCTCATATGTGTTAGAGTGACACAAACTATTGTTTGACACCTGATTGTTCTGTAAATAGTTTGAAATGATTATATGAAAAACGTCTGAGCCTTGGCTGCATTTTTTGGTAAATAGTACCATATAACTTTGTTGTTTGCAAAACGTGTGCGTATTTTTAAAAGTGTACAATCTCTATTTGCATTTCAAGTTATGAAGATGATTCGTTAAACATGTGTGTGGTTTTTACAGTCAAAATATCACTTTCTACTTGTATTTTAAATTTTGTCTGAATTTAGATAAATTGTGCTGATACAGTTGGTCAAAATGAGAAAATAACAGATTGGCAAGATAAACTGTTTTTAAAGGTAAAATATAGAGGCCACATCAAAAGTAGTCAAGAAGGGTTAAAGGCTAAAAGCAAAGTTGTCACCAAGTACTGTTTATATTTGTGTGTATTGCTGCAGCTTTTTTGAGTATTAATTTGGTGCCTTTGTGTGAAATAATGGTATTGTGAGTGATCCATATAGTCACAAAGAATAGCCACTTGTTTCTGTGCTACCAAAGTTCCCCGGCTTTCATTCAAAATGTGTTTATCGTCAGCACCTGCACATTAAACTACTTAAACATTATAAATGTCTTCAAGCTCACACTGAGGCCTGTGGGGTACTATCAGCCACTGAGACAGTACACACATTTATATGTGTTTGTATATGAATATTTCATACTTTAAGACTGCCTGTTTATTTAAGGGAGATGAACAAAATACATTGGAATTGTACAAAATAATATCATGGATGATAAATTAAATAGATTTTAAGTAGATGCTTGTGCATTCTTAAAGTCTTATATGTTGAACTGAACTATGTGATCTGTTCAAAGCCTTAATCTTAATTTGAAGTGAAATGTGCATTTTGAGTTTATACACTATGTATATAAGGCGACCGTTTCCTTTTGCAGTATTTTTGTGTGGTGTACTTTTCTATGTCTTAACAAAAGGGGAACAAAGGTGTTTAAGTTCACCTAGGATGATGTGTTTTAATTTTCACATGGTCTTGCTTGAATTTGACCCTGACAAAGGCGTATGAACTCTGTCAGCTGTTTGGAGTTTCCATTTTCTAAACTTCTACATTCTGAACCTTCTTCAGCCCTGAACAGATGATGAAACACTGAATGATTTCAAGCTCACACTTTGTCTAATAAACTTACATCTTTCATTCTTTATACAGATTGATGGACTGTGGTTTGTCAGAGATCAGCTGTGATTATCTGGCAGCAGCACTGAAGTCCAACCCCTCCCATCTGAGAGAGCTGGACCTGAGCAGGAACAACAAGCTGCAGGATTCAGGAGTGAAGCATCTGTGTGGTTTCCTGGAGAGTCCAGGATGTGGACTTGAAACTCTGGGGTCAGTCAGCATGTTTTAGTTGTGCTGAGATGAATATGATGTGAAAGTTGTGCTGACACTAAACTGCAGACATCAGGCTGATATTATACTGATCCACACTGAGGATCTTCATGGTAAAGTCTGTTTTCTTCTTCTCTGGTTTAGTCCATTGACTGCAGCAGAACAATGTTCACATTTCAAACCTTCAAAGAAGAAGAAAAATCCTCCACTGGATAATTCACTGTGAAACTCTCCAACTCTTCATTCCACCTTAAAGTCTGTCTGACACTGAAATCCAAAGCAAAATGTGCGTTTGCTTTACAGACAGCAGTCCAACACAAACACACACATCATCCAAAACACAGTCCAACATCCAAATCTCCTCCACTGCCAGCATGAATGATGGGAAAGAGAAGGAGGAACACTCTGACATTCAGGGTTAGAATGAGTTTCATGAAGCAGACTGTGAAAATCAAAGCTGCATTAGAAAGCTTACATGAATGAATGAGTGGACAGAAGTGGACAGAGATCATCTGAAGCACTTCAAAGGCTTTAAATCAGCACATTTCTCTTTATTCTTTATCAACTCTGTTAGTTTCTCTCAGTTTTCTGTGGAATGAAGCTAACAGCAGGCTAATAAGATGCTGACCAATAGGTTTCTATTAAAGGTTGTAATTTGTATATGAAAAAGTGCTTTGGCTCAGCAGGGATCAGCTTACAGGTAGAATACAGCTGCTGGATGGGATTAGCATGTCATAGCTATCTACCAAACTGCTAACTGGGGGATTTCAGGCCATCTATGGATCATTTTTGCTAACTGTTTATTCAGCTTAGGCTCACAGGGCTGCAGCCTGTGCCCTAGCTGTCATAGGGCAAGAGGCGTGGTCCACCTGCACAGGTGAGCAGTCCATCACAGGGCCAACAGAGAGAGACAGAGAAGCACTCTCTCACATCCACACCTACAGCCAATTTAGAAGCACCAATGAACCTAAGCAGCATTTCATTGGACTGTGGGAGAACATCCAACCTCCACAGAAAGGCCAACAAGCTTCAACCTACAACCTTCTTGCTTTAAGGCACTAGTGCGAACCACTTTTCCCCATTTCAGCCCAAATCCTGCATCTTCCTGTTTCTGACTCCAGGCCAGCTCCACTAACACTTTCTCATCAGACACTGCCACCTAGTGGAGGAAGTCTTAGTCCCATTTGAAGCTTCAGATTACAGTTAGTTCCTTTACAAAGAGGTGGAGGTGGTGGGGCCACAGCACCATCATCACTGAGTGCCATAGGACACTTAACCTTTGTTTCCATATGCTGGGAACTTCCTGTTGTTCCAAGGAGGACTGGAAAATGTGTGAAAATCTCCCAGTCAGTTCCTCACAGCACACTTCAATCATTTCCCTCCCACAGCATCAGGACCAGGGCTTTTTCTCTCTTTGCTCCCACTAAGAGATTTCCACACAAACACCTCATCAGTGGGACTCTCAGAGCTACCAGCCCTTTGCTACAATCACAAAGCTCTTCATTGAAATCAATGATATCAAAGCTGGAATCAAATGAGTCCAAGTCTTCTGCTGATTCAGCATCACATTCATCTTTGCTCCTTGTTCTGCATCCCCACCATGGACTTCATTCCTTTCCAAGCCAGCCTTGAGTGTCCTTTATTCAGCTCATCCTCTGCTTTACTTTTACACCTGATTTTAGCTGCTTTATCTCTCTTTCAACAAGTTTCTGTGCCTCCATCTTTTTCTTCTCTCCCTCATAACAAGACAGCTTCTTCTGCCTGAGAACATGTTGAAGTGATTTACAAATCCAGGGCTGCTTATTGGGGAAAATACTTCCTGTTTCCAAAGTAATCCCCATTTTTCCCAGAAAGAAATGTAAGTAGAAATCGATGATCTAAGTGAGAACATGAGCCTTTAACAATAGCAGCAAAATATCTCTCCAATCTCAATACTCCCTCTCTCGACCTCTGGAACACCAGAGGTCACAATACATTGTGTTGGGTCACTCCTCGGCCCACTCAGCTGCTTCCATGTCCATCCATGGCATCGTGGACATCGGGGTCACCACTCCCGCTCTGACCCTCTCTAGCCGTCCTCTGGCTCAGCAAATCAGACAACCTCATGTCATCTAAGTGGTCCAGTAATAAACACCAGCTCCCCCTCGAGAACACTCCATACGTAAGATTAGGTTTTTTCTGCGTCCCTCTCTTGTGGTCCATCATGCCTCGGGCCTCCAGGATCCTCACCCCCCTGTGGTCGCCGAGATCTTGTGTAAAGCAAACCAAACACCTTTTCCTGCACCTCCCTAACTTATCATCTTTGGGACTCTTTAATCAAAAGCCTGATCCTAATTATCTTCTTGACTTATTGACTTGTATTTATATATATTCTTCAACGTTACTCATCATTTTAAAACTCTTAAAACGCTGCTTTCACGTCCCTGCATGCGTTTCCTGTCGCTTGCCTTATCTAATCATCAACATCCTGTACACAGAACTCTCGCTGCTGCAAGGCCTCCACTCTGACCTAGAATCTCCTTTCACAAGAAAATCATTATAAGCGCCTATTCTACTAAAAGATCCAAAAAAACAACCACTTTAATCAATTAAGTTTAAACATATAAGCAATTACTCCTGCATACATTTTATCACAGCTAAACGCTGCCTTGAAACAACTCCTGTGTGTTAACACTAACTTCATTTTAAAACTCACATTTCCTATGTTATAGCCTGTTTTTGGTACAGCCTTTTTATTTCATCTTGCTCCTTTGATGTAACAATACCTTCTCATTCTAGTTTATCAGACTTAACCAAAATATATGCTTTCCTTCCTTTGGTCCTTCTCTAAAGCAAGAAACTCCTATTCAGTTCCTCTTTTCTGTCACTTGTTACAGGGCCAGCTCAAGTTCAGTTAAACGCTAAATTAATTTGAGGCCTTTTGCCTGGAATCAATACTGTCATGTGTGTTTATGGACTCTATATGTCTGTAAGCGTGTGCAATCCTTCAATAACTCATATCATCCTCACAGTAGATTGGCTAATCATAGCGCTAGCCAAAGGCTCGTGACCCACAAGAGACGAATTGAGCCACAACTCCCTTAAAGGCACAAAATGCAATATGTATAAAAAGTCATTTCTACGTATAAGCTCTCCCCTTTATCCTAAAAATAAATCTATGTAATATCTGTATGTGTGTCTTCTATTCATTAATGTAATTGTCAGTTATTTTCTCTCTTTATTTTACCTTCTTTTTGTTTACCTCTTTGTTTGTGACGTGGACATCCCTAAACCATCCTGAGTTCCGGCTTCAATTTCAACCCAATTGTACCCTCTATTCTCGCAGTCGAACTCGTCTGGGCTTCACCTTCCCACTGGCCCCTGTGCCCTTCTCTTAGTGTCCTTTGTTGTCTTGTGATCCCCAGCAAACACAGTCTGTTTCTTCTCTGTTTCTTCTCCGTTGCTCTTTTCAGTATTTTCCTTTTAGATTAAATCCCAGCCTGGCAAAATATCCCATTCAGTGTCTTTAAACAGTTATGTCACACTGTTCTTACCAGCCTGCAGTTCACCGTGCATTTTCCATCACGTGCTTTTCTTCCATGCTGCTGCTGGTATCGTCAGTGTAGTTTCAGTTGCACTGTCTTTTGCCTGCTGTTAATTCTTGAAGTCCACGATGTTCTGTCGGTCTTCATCAGGAGATTAACTGTCCTATGAGCTTCTTCTCAGGATCGGGACAAGTGGGAGGTCAAGCTGTAAAATTTTAAGCCAAAATCTGGCCTGTTTTCCTCCCAATTCTGTTAATCAATGGTTTTGTACTCAAGATTCTAGGTTGAAAGAAGTCCACCTGTATTGACACACTAAAGCATACAATTAATATCCTTTTCATTTCTTTTCTTAAAACCTCCATTTGCTTCATCTGCCTGGAGTTTAACTCGTATGTTTCTCTCTCTGTGTGCTCACTTGTCACAGTCAGTTCCTTTTATGGGCATGCAAAGTTCCTGTCACACACACCATTTCCTGTCAACCTTGCAGCTGCTCAGAACCATATTTTCTGTTTCTATCTCTCCTGTTTTGTTTTTTTTACAGGCTAATAAAACTCTTGTTTTACTAAGTCTTGATCTAAAACAATTCACCCTTATTTCACGCACACACTTCTAAATATACTAAATTCTTTGCGTTTGTCAGATCGTCTCACACACACACCGCCTTTTCTCTCACACTTCCACTTCTGCACTCACTCTACTATCAACTTTCATAGTGTTATTATTATTTATTATTTTGTACAAATCACACCCAATCACTCAAAACCTGCTACTCACAGCATTCACACACTTAAACTGTGACAAGAGTTGAGGAATATACTCACAACACGCTTTCCTAAGAGTATTTCAGACATGCCTTTCATAATCAGAAAGAGCAAGTCAAAGAAAACAATTGAAACCTCTATTAATTCTCACAGCACACACATAGAATAGAAAAAATAAAACACACCAGCATTTATTGCTGATGAGAGGTTACTCCTAAAAGTAATATGTTAGTCTTAAATATATACAGTGCACTCACTATATTTATATATATATATATCAAAACTCAGTCAATTACTATACATTCACTACGGCAACTCAAAACTTTATTTATAGCCCTCTAATGAACATAAATGGCGTCTTAAACACACACTCAACAATGTTTGCAGCAGTATTTGTAAAACCAACTGTGGTTTAAACAGTTCACTGCTGACTAATTTGCATTTTCACACTCACACACACACAGTCTAAAAATAGCTCCAGCACTGCCTCAGACTCCTTTCACACAGAGATCTCTTATTTTATATTACAAAGACGTCTTATATTTACAACCACTGTCACATCTGTCAGCTTTAGCGCCTAAACAATTTCGACAAATTTAAGTTAACGGTCCAACCGATAAAGTCCAACTTTTTTGTGATCAATTAACCAGTATCTGTCCAACAGTTTCTGGCCTCATCTCTAAAATCCCTAACTCAATTTAAAAGCGTCAACCAACCCAAACTTTGCCTGAAGCTCTATTTTTGGCATTTCACAGCCAAGGCTTACCCCGAAGTTTTAAGTTAAAGTTACACGCCCGAAGTCCAACTTCTGCTGGCCAAAAAAGCGCAGACTACCGTTCCAAACGGTAAGGAGACTCTAACTCCTAGTTATTCTGGAGTGCCCCAAGCTCCACAGTGACCAACTGACTATCCCTCTTCGAGGACAATGCCTAAGCGTCCTTGGCATTGGCAAGCGTTACCTCTGAGCACTGCGCTTCCTATCAGTCCAACTGACGTTCTTGAATAATTTATAATACTTTGGAACAACAGTAAAACAGCCAAAAAAGTGTAAGACTGAAGCAGGTCCAACCTTATAACCAATACGGGCTCCACCCCAAACAATAACCAAATTCCCTAATATACTAAAATCACTCAGCAGTCCAACTGCTTTCCACGGTCCAACCGTATTAAATCCTTTAGCGGTCCAACCGCATTCAATCATTTTTAGCAGTCCAACTGCATTAAATCCTCAGTACTGTCATGAGATTCTCATCAAAATCAAAGCAGACATTCCCCAGTAATTTCAGTGAGTAGACTTTAATTTGTAATGTCCAATTTGGCACACTTTGGAAATAATTCAACAGGTAGTGCCTTACCTTTGGATAAGCGGCTTAGAACAACAATGAGAAAAAGAGAGCTGATTATTAGCTCATCAAAACACAAAACAAAATCACAATGAATTATCGGTTAATTTCATTTAAAATAATTCATTAAGTATTTATGTACAATTCAAATTAGTTAATTACATATTTTGTTGGTTTGTTTTCTATTTTAATTATTTTACTGACACATTTAATGAATTATTTAATGATGTATTTATTTAATTCACGTTGCTACTCCTGGCCCTGCATCGCTGTTCATAAATACATTTTATTTGTCAGCTTCACCCATCAAAGTCAGGGGGCGGGGTTAATGCTGATCAAGTCAACACCATTGCTTTGGTCTGGTGGGCGTTCTTTTAGTGGGCTTTTCTCAATACTAAGTAGGCCTACACACCAGGGTTTGGACATGTGTGGACCCAAACTATACTTTTACCCTTTTTTGTGTGTCACCAAATACACTTTAATATTTTCTAGACAAGAATGTAGTGGCGTAATCTTTAAGTTCTTTTGGCTCCAAACAGAAGTGACAGACTTGAGCAGGGTTCATTTAAAGGCTGACAGAAATGGAGTGGTGACGGGGAGATGTTTGACAGGACAGTGTTTCAGCCTCCACAGGTTCATGTTGTGCTCCATCAGTCAGTGAAGATGAAGTCAGTGCTGATGAGGCTGTAGAGTGTGTGAGGGATGTGAATGAGGATGATGAAGATCTGATGATAGCAGATAAAAACAGGCTGCAGAGACTTTGAGCCATACAGGGCACACAGTGTGTGTACAGAACAGCTGAAATCATTATGGAGGCCTCACTGGAATATGGAAGCATCACAGTACAGCTTCAGTGAAGCATTAAAGTCTCTGATATGAGATGAGAAATGAAGCAGCCAGAGCTTTTTCATGAGTGGAAATCCACTGTGACTGTGAGCTGCTGCTACAGCCTCCAGATTAGCCAGCAGCTCATCCTGCTCAACATTTCCTCACCAACTTTAATGGAAGTGTGATGTTTTCAGCTGGAGTGATGGTCAGGGTGGCCTCCCTCTCCTCTTCTTCTCCTCTTCCTCTTTCATTTGTAAAGCCACTTCTGCTGCTTTCATTCATTTGGAAGTCCTGTAGCTGAGTTTGGGAGAGACTAACAGCCTCGGCAGCAGAGGGGAGAAAGGCTGTAACACCACCTCTTTACTCTGTTCTACCTGTCACATCATTTTATCAGGAAACAAATATGCTCATGTTTTTACTATGTTTGTCTTGAAGATGTAAGAAGATCACATGGTGCTTTTTATTATTGTGTTGGTTTGTTTGCTGTCTCTTGGATGGAGCCCAGCTGTGCGTGGCCCCTGGGCCTGTGGTCAGAGTGTGTGCTGGATAATCCGGCCCAGGATGAGGCCAAACTGACATGGGATGAAATGTCTGTCACATAATTGAGCTTAGTGTAGTTTCATTTCTGCACAATTTAAAAACAACCAAAACTTTGTTCTGTCTTTTCTATGTTATACTGTAGACTTTCTTTGATACTGTGTCCAAAAGGAGCAGCTTTTACTTTGAAGGGGAGGCGTCTCTGTTTCCTCTTCAGGTTGGATGATGGAAGCAAATTAGTAGCTGTGTCCCAAAACGTCGGCTGCATCCTCCAGAGGCTGCATTTGAAGGCCGATTACGTCACAGCCAGGCGATGAAAGCTGTCCGTATTTGTCGACTCCTTCAAATGTGCCCGACAAATGCGTCCTTCATTTCCCCAAATTTGAAGGATTCGTCGGGTGTGTCCTTCGTGGCCCACCATATCCCAGAATTCATAGCGCGGCCCAGCCAAATTTCAGCTGCCAACAATGGCGGCTGCTACTAAGTTTTCAAATTACTCTTATTAATCTTTCTGGGTCACAAAATAAACTTTTAACATATTTTCAGGCGAGAAAGTAGCTGTGTAAACTTCAAATATCTGCTCGGTTTATCAAGACATCACATATTTGCAAAAGTGTGCCGACGTTTTCGGAGACGTCTGTTACCCACCCGCTCGCTAGCAAGCCGGGGGGTTCAATGGTCACTCCAGCCGGCGAGAGCAGCGGACGCCCGGCTTCATCGTTTTCAGACCCCGCTCGTTGGCTACTCAGGTGAAACATGATATATAAGTCACTCGGAGAACTTAAAAATGTAATTGTTTGCCTTTTTTCTGTGTTTTATTTGTTCCGGAGTAAATCGGTTTGGCTGAGATCAAAGTTCCTCCGGGATTTTCACACAGCTGAATAAACGTTAAACAGGAAACTGATTAAACAGAAGTGTGAGACGGTCGAGAATTTACGCCAGTGTCCTGTTATATTTTAGATAGCAAGGAGCAGACGGCCGAGTTTATTAAACTCCACCGACACAGCGGTGACGCAAATCTGAAGGCTAGACCGTCCCATTTCACAGCCTCGCACTTCCAGCCTTTTCGGTCTTTGAAGGACCCGGCCCACGTAGACCGCGAATACCGGGTCCTCCGAAGGATGCAGCCGATGTTTTGGGACACAGCTAGTGTGCGATGTTCTTTCAGTGTTGCACTTTGTAGACGCTCCCTGAGTACTGGTCTCACAGCCAGCTGCACATAGAGACCAGTGTTGTTAGTCCAGGTCAGAAGATGACTTGTTGGAATGAAAATGAGCTTGTAGTTTGTCTGCTTTAATAATGTGACTGGAAAAAGGTGTTGGACTTCAAATATGTCCATTTCTTTCACACTTCACCTTTAAAAGTGAAGCCTTGTGGTTCCTGGAACGGAAAAACACGACTTTTTCAAGTCTTTGTCCTGTTTTTATGATAAATGTACGACTTTAATGTGAAACATTCAGAGTTTTTTCTCTTGTTGTGTTTGTTTGAAGCTGCTTCCTGTTGGCTTCAGCTGTTTGGAGTTTCCATTTTCTAAACTTCTACATTCTGAACCTTCTTCAGCTCTGAACAGATGATGAAACACTGAATGATTTCAAGCTCACACTTTGTCTAATAAACTTACATCTTTCATTCTTTATACAGATTGTGGGGCTGTGATTTGTCAGAGATCAGCTGTGATTATCTGGCAGCAGCACTGAAGTCCAACCCCTCCCATCTGAGACAGCTGGAGCTGAGTGACAACTACAAGCTGCAGGATTCAGGAGTGAAGCATCTGTGTGGTTTCCTGGAGAGTCCAGGATGTGGACTTGAAACTCTGAGGTCAGTCAGCATGTTTTAGTTGTGCTGAGATGAATATGATGTGAAAGTTGTGCTGACACTAAACTGCAGACATCAGGCTGATATTATACTGATCCACACTGAGGATCTTCATGGTAAAGTCTGTTTTCTTCTTCTCTGGTTTAGTCCATTGACTGCAGCAGAACAATGTTCACATTTCAAACAGTGAGACTCAACGTATGGCCCGCGGCCCACACGCGGCCTGCCCACCTTTCCTGATTCAGAGAGAGGGGACCCTGATTAACTGTGTAGTGTTCTTCCTCACAGTTCTAAGTATCAGACACAACAATGAATAATCCACAGCTGACTATCTTTAGCAGGTCAAAGGTCACGGCACACAGCAGACAGTGGGAAATATTATAACTCTGATCATTTATCAGCACATATCCATATGTATAAAAACAAAGCTGACACTGTGAGACTTGATCAGAGGTGTGATCATCACAGCAGAGGCCTTTGTGTCAAAGTCACTGAGGATCAAACAGAAACACATGAAGCAGATTTTCCTGTTCTGGCTTTTTATAGCAGATAACCTTCAAAATATTCTGCAGTCCATCAAAAACTGAAGCAAACCATGAATCAACATGTGAACATGAGCTGATGCTGCTGAAGTGAAGCAAAGTTACAGAGGTTTGATTACAGACACAGCTGAGAGTTTGTAATCTGTCATCATTTTAAAAGGTTTACATTTTTTCAGTATATCCACATTTGCAGCTGGTACCTCAACCTCCACTTGTCCAACACAACTGCTGTCCACTGCCTCCATGACATTGTGATTTTGCTGTTGGTCTTCTGTCAGATCTTCATCAATCACTTCTGCACGGGGCACACCTTCAGACTCTGCAGCTGCATAACGAAAGCCTGTAAGATAAAATTAGACATAAGGTAAATGTACACCAATATTCCAATGACAGGTGTGTGATTCATCTGGAAGTTATGTGCGGATTAGTGTACAGTGATAGCAATTTAGTATGTTTTTAGAGGGGGGGGGGGTTGTTTACCTCCGATGGGTGCTCTTTTTCGCTTCCGTTGCGTACGCCTTGAGTGCCGGTCCGAGTCTGATACAGGTATGTCGTCTTGCCCCATGTGCAGTGTTGGTGCCCAGTCTGGATTTGTTACATCCATTTCATATGCTGGTTTGCCTGCAATAATGCCAAATCATAAGCTACTCAGTCGACATGATGTGGTTCTGCAGCATCACACATTAGCATGTTTTATCTCATTATCTATGACCTCAGCACGTTGAAAATCACACTAAAAGCCTTTCAAGAGTGATATGAATTAATTTAGAACTCACCGGAAAGAAAATGCCGTGAGCAAACCAACAAAAAGCTGGGGATTGCAGAGAACTCGATATCCACTCGTCTCACCGCTGCAATCCAAGCCTGACGTCTTTGTTTAGTAATATCGGATACATGGGATCCCTCACGTTGCCTCCAGGATGGAAAACGATGAAAAGAGAGCCCGTTATCCAGCTTCTTGCCTTCACGATCGTGTGATCTAACGTTGCAACCGACAACACAACACGTACGATCCATAGCTGAAATGGTATCCTTTGGCTGGCCTACTGTCATGGCGGAAGGGGGCATGGCCCATCTCCCGTGACATCACGCTCCAAAGCCCTATAGGTGGGAAAATGTACCATGTCGACCAATCAAAAATGATATGGAAACATGACATTTGGTTGTTTAGCAAAAGGGGGAAGTTTTAGGAGTGACCGGCAAGAGAGAGCGAGTGAGCGAAAGAGAGAGAGAGTTTTGATACGTGAGAGATTTGTGACGTTTACCGTGTTTGGTCTCAAGTTAGTTTGTTGTCTTGTGTATTTAGTGTGTAGCTGTTGTTTTGTTTTGTGTGTCAGTTCTACTAGTGATCGTCACAGTTGCTGCCTTAAAGCCAACAAAGGCAGATTGCAGTGTAAACGCTGAGTGACACACCTGCTGTCAGACCTGCAGGTTTATCCCTGTGCTGTTCTCATATGTGTTAGAGTGACACAAACTATTGTTTGACACCTGATTGTTCTGTAAATAGTTTGAAATGATTATATGAAAAACGTCTGAGCCTTGGCTGCATTTTTTGGTAAATAGTACCATATAACTTTGTTGTTTGCAAAACGTGTGCGTATTTTTAAAAGTGTACAATCTCTATTTGCATTTCAAGTTATGAAGATGATTCGTTAAACATGTGTGTGGTTTTTACAGTCAAAATATCACTTTCTACTTGTATTTTAAATTTTGTCTGAATTTAGATAAATTGTGCTGATACAGTTGGTCAAAATGAGAAAATAACAGATTGGCAAGATAAACTGTTTTTAAAGGTAAAATATAGAGGCCACATCAAAAGTAGTCAAGAAGGGTTAAAGGCTAAAAGCAAAGTTGTCACCAAGTACTGTTTATATTTGTGTGTATTGCTGCAGCTTTTTTGAGTATTAATTTGGTGCCTTTGTGTGAAATAATGGTATTGTGAGTGATCCATATAGTCACAAAGAATAGCCACTTGTTTCTGTGCTACCAAAGTTCCCCGGCTTTCATTCAAAATGTGTTTATCGTCAGCACCTGCACATTAAACTACTTAAACATTATAAATGTCTTCAAGCTCACACTGAGGCCTGTGGGGTACTATCAGCCACTGAGACAGTACACACATTTATATGTGTTTGTATATGAATATTTCATACTTTAAGACTGCCTCTTTATTTAAGGGAGATGAACAAAATACATTGGAATTGTACAAAATAATATCATGGATGATAAATTAAATAGATTTTAAGTAGATGCTTGTGCATTCTTAAAGTCTTATATGTTGAACTGAACTATGTGATCTGTTCAAAGCCTTAATCTTAATTTGAAGTGAAATGTGCATTTTGAGTTTATACACTATGTATATAAGGCGACCGTTTCCTTTTGCAGTATTTTTGTGTGGTGTACTTTTCTATGTCTTAACAAAAGGGGAACAAAGGTGTTTAAGTTCACCTAGGATGATGTGTTTTAATTTTCACATGGTCTTGCTTGAATTTGACCCTGACAAAGGCGTATGAACTCTGTCAGCTGTTTGGAGTTTCCATTTTCTAAACTTCTACATTCTGAACCTTCTTCAGCTCTGAACAGATGATGAAACACTGAATGATTTCAAGCTCACACTTTGTCTAATAAACTTACATCTTTCATTCTTTATACAGATTGGAGAGCTGTGGTTTGTCAGAGATCAGCTGTGATTATCTGGCAGCAGCACTGAAGTCCAACCCCTCCCATCTGAGAGAGCTGGACCTGAGCTGGAACGAGCTGCAGGATTCAGGAGTGAAGCATCTGTGTGGTTTCCTGGAGAGTCCAGGATGTGGACTTGAAACTCTGAGGTCAGTCAGCATGTTTTAGTTGTGCTGAGATGAATATGATGTGAAAGTTGTGCTGACACTAAACTGCAGACATCAGGCTGATATTATACTGATCCACACTGAGGATCTTCATGGTAAAGTCTGTTTTCTTCTTCTCTGGTTTAGTCCATTGACTGCAGCAGAACAATGTTCACATTTCAAACCTTCAAAGAAGAAGAAAAATCCTCCACTGGATAATTCACTGTGAAACTCTCCAACTTTTCATTCCACCTTAAAGTCTGTCTGACACTGAAATCCAAAGCAAAATGTGCGTTTGCTTTACAGACAGCAGTCCAACACAAACATACACACATCATCCAAAACACAGTCCAACATCCAAATCTCCTCCACTGCCAGCATGAATGATGGGAAAGAGAAGGAGGAACACTCTGACATTCAGGGTTAGAATGAGTTTCATGAAGCAGACTGTGAAGATCAAAGCTGCATTAGAAAGCTTACATGAATGAATGAGTGGACAGAAGTGGACAGAGATCATCTGAAGCACTTCAAAGGCTTTAAATCAGCACATTTCTCTTTATTCTTTATCAACTCTGTTAGTTTCTCTCAGTTTTCTGTGGAATGAAGCTAACAGCAGGCTAATAAGATGCTGACCAATAGGTTTCTATTAAAGGTTGTAATTTGTATATGAAAAAGTGCTTTGGCTCAGCAGGGATCAGCTTACAGGTAGAATACAGCTGCTGGATGGGATTAGCATGTCATAGCTATCTACCAAACTGCTAACTGGGGGATTTCAGGCCATCTATGGATCATTTTTGCTAACTGTTTATTCAGCTTAGGCTCACAGGGCTGCAGCCTGTGCCCTAGCTGTCATAGGGCAAGAGGCGTGGTCCACCTGCACAGGTGAGCAGTCCATCACAGGGCCAACAGAGAGAGACAGAGAAGCACTCTCTCACATCCACACCTACAGCCAATTTAGAAGCACCAATGAACCTAAGCAGCATTTCATTGGACTGTGGGAGAACATCCAACCTCCACAGAAAGGCCAACAAGCTTCAACCTACAACCTTCTTGCTTTAAGGCACTAGTGCGAACCACTTTTCCCCATTTCAGCCCAAATCCTGCATCTTCCTGTTTCTGACTCCAGGCCAGCTCCACTAACACTTTCTCATCAGACACTGCCACCTAGTGGAGGAAGTCTTAGTCCCATTTGAAGCTTCAGATTACAGTTAGTTCCTTTACAAAGAGGTGGAGGTGGTGGGGCCACAGCACCATCATCACTGAGTGCCATAGGACACTTAACCTTTGTTTCCATATGCTGGGAACTTCCTGTTGTTCCAAGGAGGACTGGAAAATGTGTGAAAATCTCCCAGTCAGTTCCTCACAGCACACTTCAATCATTTCCCTCCCACAGCATCAGGACCAGGGCTTTTTCTCTCTTTGCTCCCACTAAGAGATTTCCACACAAACACCTCATCAGTGGGACTCTCAGAGCTACCAGCCCTTTGCTACAATCACAAAGCTCTTCATTGAAATCAATGATATCAAAGCTGGAATCCAATGAGTCCAAGTCTTCTGCTGATTCAGCATCACATTCATCTTTGCTCCTTGTTCTGCATCCCCACCATGGACTTCATTCCTTTCCAAGCCAGCCTTGAGTGTCCTTTATTCAGCTCATCCTCTGCTTTACTTTTACACCTGATTTCAGCTGCTTTATCTCTCTTTCAACAAGTTTCTGTGCCTCAATCTTTTCTTCTGTCCCTCATAACAAGACAGCTTCTTCTGCCTGAGAACATGTTGGAGTGATTTACTAATCCAGGGCTGCTTATTGGGGAAAATACTTCCTGTTTCCAAAGTAATCCCCATTTTTCCCAGAAAGAAATGTAAGTAGAAATCGATGATCTAAGTGAGAACATGAGCCTTTAAAAAGTCCCAGTGGGTGCAGTCAAAGCAGTCCCTCAGTCCCAGTATATAGTCTTTGGTCCAGACTGGAACAACTGTGTGCCCAGTTTGAGCTCTCTTCAGTCCTGTGACCTGACAGACCCAGAGGGGCCATCACATCACATTTAGAAGCTCCCCTAATGGAGCCACAACACATGTCCAACACTTAGTCTGTCTTGTTGGACCAACTGGAAGAAATGATTCAAGGACTTAGTCACAGAACAGAGATTCAAATCTCCAAAATCCAACTGGCTGCATCAGGACATATAGTCTGAAACTCTGCACAGTTTCCTGTTTGAAGCTGCTTCCTGTTGGCTTCAGCTGTTTGGAGTTTCCATTTTCTAAACTTCTACATTCTGAACCTTCTTCAGCTCTGAACAGATGATGAAACACTGAATGATTTCAAGCTCACACTTTGTCTAATAAACTTACATCTTTCATTCTTTATACAGATTGAGTTTCTGTGGTTTGTCAGAGATCAGCTGTGATTATCTGGCAGCAGCACTGAAGTCCAACCCCTCCCATCTGAGACAGCTGGAGCTGCAAGGAAACAACCTGAGGGATCCAGATGTAAAGCAGCTGTCTGATCTTCAGCAGAGTCCAGACTACAGACTGGAGACTCTGGAGTAAGTAGAGTGATGGAGTGAGTGGGTGGTGCTGTCAGCAGTATTGTACTAAACACAGTCAGTATGAAACAAAGATCCAGTGTTTCCTGTAAAGCTGCAGCTTCTCAGTGAAGCTGTGAGAGGAGAATGGTGACAGGCTTCAGGATTGGACACAAACACTTCCTGTTTCTGACCTTTATGGTCACCATGGTAACGGCTGACACGCTCTGATCAAACACTGTCAACAGCCAATCAGCTCTCTGAACAAAGCAGCACGCAGACCAATGACTGCATTCATTTCCAAGTTTAAAGCAGTGAAGAACACAGTCTGTAGGTGAGGAAGAATTTAGTGAGAGCAGATGTTTGGATGGAATTCCTCCAGTTAACAGCTGGAACCGTCCATCTGGATTGCTGGGCTTGTTGTTGGGGTTCCTACAGAGCTCAGAGTGGACACACCAAGGTTCTTCTAATGAATGAAAGTCCAAACTCAAACTAGGAGGGAAAAACATTTTCATCAACTTCAATAAAAATCCAAAGATTAGAAAAAGTGAAGCAACAATGAGTCCTAGTACAGTCCCAGCACTGAAGTCCCTGCTGCTCTTTATACTGGATGTGCTGCATCACTGACTGACAGCTGATGAAGAGTCTCTGGAAACACTCGTTTATCTCCTCTGCTCTTCCTTCTTCTCTCTGCAGGTGGAGGTGGTGATGGTAAACAGGACGGTGTGTGTGCTGAGAGAGGAGGAGCTGTGTCCTGATGATCCAGAGAGGTTGAAGCAGCAGCAGCTTGTGTGTAGAGACGCTCTGACTGGGCCATGTTACTGGGAGGTGGAGAGGAGAGCTTCATCCAGCAGTGACTGACAGAGGAATGAGAAGAAGTGCAGATGACTGTCAGTGCTGCAGAGTGAACTGCTCTGAGAACAGCTCCACTGTCAGACACAATGTAGAGTCCAGCATCATCCCTGTGTGTCCCTCTGGATCTGACAGAGGATCATCAGTGTATCTGGACTGCTCTGCTGCTGCTCTGTCCTTCTACAGTCTCTGCACAGTCTCTGTCTGACTCTGGCTTCAGACCCTCCTGGATCAAACTCACCTGGAAAGACTTTCAAACATCACTCAATAGATTTGAATACAGAATATATTTGATATATACTGTAGATGTACTGTAGAGTTGCAGTTTGTCACTTGTAAATACAGTCTGTGAGCAGCTGTGAGCTGAAAGATCTTTCTAGAAACACGAAATGTTTTCACTCTTCTGTTGCTTTTTCATATATTTCCACAACATTAATATTGATCCCACCTGTCTCACCTGTTTCATGCTTTTATACATAATAACAGGACACGTGTGATCTGAGCGCTGCTGTGGTTGCTGTGCTGCACGTCTTCATTTAGATAACAGAGACATCTAGTGGTTCAGAGGGAGAACTGCAGGAGGTGGAGCTGTGTTTTAGCATGGAAAACTTTTTATCTTTTAGGCGCAGATACAAATATGACAAGTATCAGTGTGAGATACAAAAGGTCACATCAGTCAGCAGAGGGAACAGTGATCACACAGCAATGTAAGAATAGAAACATAACAGTGAATCTGGACATGTATACAGAGGGAAGCAAACAAACAGGATGTAACACTACATTAAAGCCACAAATGTGAAGAAAACAAACACAAAGGAAAATATATTTGATCTCAGGAATCCAAATCAGATGCTTTAGAGCAGGGGTCGGCAACCCTGGGCACGCGTGTCACAGCTGCCACGTGAAGGGTTAACTGATGGCACGACCATAGCTGGACTGGCCATCGGGCATACTGATGGTGATTTTTCGTTTTTAATGGGCCGATGATGTTTTTTTATTTTTTTGTAACGGTATAAACAATGAAAGATGGCGGATTGGCCGGATGCTGGTCGATGTGTAGAAATAAGTCAGTTGTTTGGTGGTGGCTTTGGCGGAGCTTCCACAGAGGCAGCAGGTGGATGAGGGAAAGGGGAGGCAGGAGGATCAGAGACCTGAGGCGGCTGCCGGTCCGAGTGTCAGGTGAACTGAACTTCAGGTAAGAAGTTATGACCTGCAGTCTGTCTGGGTCAGATATAAACCAAGTTTAGGTGCAGTTTATTTTCCTTGTGCTGACTTTTTACAGTCAGTTATAATAACTCCCACTCAGAGGAGACCAGAGATCACATTAACATGTGTGTCTCTGTATTAAGAAACATGACATATTGGCCCAGTTTATTTTTCTTATCATTGTTGTGAGGAGACCATGAATAGCATTTGTATTTTCTGTTGTACAGTTCATTTGCTGTTATGGATAAAAAATCTTTTTTTGTTTCAAAGTAGCTGATAAATATTCGCTGATAGCTGCAAACATCTGCGCACAAATATAATCCTATGAAGTGGTTCTATATAGTGTGTAATTTATTGCTAATGCAATCATATGGCACATTGACTTCTGAGGAAATGTTAGATGCACTCATCATCAGAAAGGTGTCCGACCTAAACCAGGGGGTTTAGAGTATCATAGAGTTTTTGTGGTTTGTTTTCTTTAAGTCATTTCACAGATTTTCTCTATAATTTCAATTCCTTGAATAAAACAACAAACTTAGGGGATGATTTTGTAATCCGACTTTATGTATGAAAGATTTGACTAAACATAAAACAATCTTCCAACTCAGTCGTCATTCTTATCTTGTGAAATCAAACCAAATGTTCTGTTGTCTCTAAATCAGGGATTGATGAAATCTTTGGTTGCATCCATTTATGAACATGTTCTCATTCATATTAAATCGTAGTCTAAGTCCTTCTTTAGAGGGATAAATGTCATTCATTGTCTTCAAATGTGTTTCTGTTGTTTTGGGGGGAAGTTTGAAGTCCATTGTTCAAAGTCTGTTAATGAAACTTTATGAAGTTTATGTAGGATGTTTTTCCTATTTTGTATTTGTTTGAATTATGATGTATTTCTGACTCTTGCTGCCATGATGCCAGGTCTCTCTTGAAAACAACATTTTTAATCTCAATTAAATTTTCACCTGGAGAAATAAAGATGATAATAATAATTTTGTCTTCAGGGAATCATTTCTCTGTAAAACAGCTTCTTCTGAAACTCTTGTTACATTTCTTGTTTATTGTTTGCTGGTTTTAGAAAAATGTCATCGTCTCTGTGTGAACTTAAACTCTACATGTGGTGTCAGCTATAAACGAGCTCTAGAGTCTAATAACGATGCTTTTATTATTGTCTGGTATCCAACCTAACCCTGGGCCTCTGGCTGAATGTGAAACACCAGCAGATGTTAAAAACTGTCTGGGTTACACGTGCATCACGTCGTGTGCTTCCTAACATGGATATGATTGGAATCTGGGCCTGTTCAAGCGGTGCTGGTATTATTGTTGTTTCTGAGACTTTCCAAATCTTTACTGGATAAAAACGTAGCAACTGATGGATTTAACATTTAGCTCTCAGACTGTCCCAGAAAAGGCGGAGGTCTGGAAGTTTATGTGAAGCTCTGTCTTGCTGCTCAAGTCTTGTTCTCTCCATCTGCACCTCAGCCATTTGAAATCTTGGCCTTAACTATTGATCTGTTTGGAAATCAGACTGTTGTTGGCTGCTATCAGCCTCCACCTGCTTCCCCCAGCACATCACCGTCTCTGGTTCAACTTTTATCTGAGCTGCATTTTAATGACGTCTTTCAGATGGATGATTTTCATTGGGACTGGCTTTCTTCTGTGTCTGATGATTTTAAGGCACGCTGCTTGTTTTTAAAACTGACTCAAATTATTTAAAGCCTCACACGCCTTGATCCTAAACACCCAGATAAATCTGCTCTTATTGACCTTTTTTAACTAATATGCTGTGTAAGTTTTCCACATCTGCAGTTTTTGCCAACGACCTGAGTGATCACTGCGTAGTTGGTGCTGTGAGAAACACTAAAATCTCAAGCTCCGAGCCCGCATCAGTTTGAACTGGGGTCGTATTAAACAGGCTGACAATGTCAGTTTGGGAACATTTACAGGAGAGTTGTGTCTACTTTGTGGACAGACACGCCCCTTTTTGCCAGGTCAGGGTGAAAGGTCGGGACAGGCCTGGTTTGGTTCAGTACCGGCCGATCTCCTACATGAGAGAAACCAGGCCTGGGCAGGAAGTCTGGCTCTGATGCTGATTGGCTACGTTTTCATTAGCTGTGTAATCGGATTACTGCCTCCATCATCAAGATGTAACTATTTTTTACTTTAACGACTGACAGTCCAAACGACCGTAGGAGGTTTTGGCAAACTATAAAGTGTCTCTGCCAGCTGTGACTCCTCAGAGCTTCCTCCTCACTTAAATATCGACTCCACTCCTGTGTCACACAAAACTGAAATGTTGCTTTAACAAACACTTTGTTGCTTCTTGCTCTTTGTTCAGCACAGTATCTGATGGTAAACCTCTTGCACACAACTCTGCTCGTAGTTCCTGCTTACTGATACCTTTTCCTTCACACCTGTCACAGTAGAAGAGGTTTGTAAGGCTTTGAATAGCCCCAACACCAGAAACTCGTCCTCACAATCGTTCTCCTTCCTTCTTGCACTTGGCTGCAAATATCATAGCTGAGCCAGTGTCTTATATTTTTAATCTTTCTCTACAACAGAAGAACACCACTATACTCTGTGTTCTCTGGTTAACTGGTCCTCATTGGTCTTACACAGGATGGTCCATTAGTATCATTTTATCTATCAATCTGTTTCTGGGTTACTGCCTCCTATTCATCAGAGTACATGTTAGGCAAACAGTTTAGTCACAGCCTGCAGTCTCAGGACATCATTACATCCACTGTTCCATCAGTTCATGCAGAGCTTGGGAAGAAGGCGTTCTCCTTTTCTGCTCCGTCTTCATGGAAAACATAACCGAAGGATTTAAGGCTCTCCGTTGATTTCACTTGCAGACTTCAAAAGACGTACACATGTTTTTGTGAAACCATCTCTGGGAACTTGTTCTCGTTTTTAATGTGACTGAGTACATTACACAAACTTTTCTCTTATTGTTGTAATTTTAATATGTGTGTCTGGAACAGGTCTCTCTTGTAAATGAGACATTGAGTCTCAATGAGCCGACCTGTATAAATAAAGCTTCAATTACAAAGTCCTTTGTATAAAAGCTCCTTCAGCTGCCAGTGGGACGTGCTGTGGCACTATCGGTTGCAGAGCCTTTATATTGTTAGTTAGAAACTACAAATATAATGGCTCACTGTATTTCAGAATCAGAGAAACTTTATTAATCCAGGAGGGAAACTGAGTTGTCATAGCAGCAAATATACAAGAAACAACAAGCACTCATATAAAGTGAGTGTAGAAACAGAGTTATGATAAATAAATATTCAGATAAATAATATCAATATATAATATAAATAATCTATAATCCAGTTTTGAGTTCCCTCCCCAGACACCTTAACGCCCACTCACATCCTGGGCCATCTGACCTCAGGAAATCACATGATAGGGTGGGGCCAGGTTTCACAATGAGCTCACCCGAAACCCTGGCTGATTAGGACCCCCACCCGCTTTCACACCTTGGCTCATGTGATTACGTAGAGGATCATCAGGGGGTCCTTTGTCCCTCTTTGGGGGGAAACTCCCACTGGGTTTAAATCTGGGACTCCCCACCAACTGACCCTTAGAACTGAAGAAGCTTCTCAGATGAGAGGTGAAACGTCTTCAAGCAACTCAAAGAAGTCCAGACGCTTTTCTTTGCAAGCTCCTTAGTCTACAATGACCTGGATGACTGAGAACCGTCACAGACAACTCAGTCCCATATTTTAGGTTATTCTGAATAAATCGTTCATGCCCTCTCTTTGGAAAGAAGCTGTTGTGGTTCCTGGTCCTAAATCTAGTCGTCCAAAAGTTCTAAACGACTTCAGGCCTGCTGCCCTCACCTCAGTCTTTGAAAAAATCATCAGAAATGTGATTATGGAAGACACTGAACTTCAGCTTGATTCAATGCAGATTGCACATAAGCCCAATAGAGGAGTGGAGGACGTGCTTTTGATTCTACTTCACCTGATTGTCAAACATGTAGAGAGTAAAGGACTTCAGTTCATCGATTTCTCTGCTTCTTTCAATAACACAGCCCCAGATTTGAATCAAAAGACTTTTAGAACAGTTTGAAATCCGGACAAACCTGAGCAAGTGCAGTCATATAAATATCTTGATGACAAATGCTATTATTTTTCTGTAAAGCAAATTGACCTAAAAGTAAAGTAACCTTGATATGTCAGGATGTAGATGTCCCACCCAACAACGTCACCCAGCCCTGAAACATCGGTACTGTTCAAGGCAGCATTGCTGTCCACACGTCCATCAGAGTGTTTCTTTGGACTTCATGGTGTTGCTGCTCCCAGTATTCTCTGAGACAACCTCTGAGGCCGTCACAGAGCAGCTGTATTTGTACTGACATTACATTACACACAGGTGCACTCTATTTAGTCATTAGCACTCATCAGGCAATGTCTATGGGCAACTGACTGCACTCAGACCAAAGGGGGCTGAATAATAATGCACATAACAATTCTCTTCACTCTGCTGACAAGAGATTCAACCCCCACTATGAGCACCTTCTAAAGAGCACCATTGAAAGTATCCTCACCAACTGCATCACTGTGTGGTATGACTCCTGCACTGGGTCCTGCAGGAAAAATATGACAACGGGTAGTGAGAGCAGTGGAGAGGATTGCAGGGTCCTCTCTTGCCTCCCTCCCCAGGAGATCTACTGTGCCTGCCTCATTCGAAAGGTCCTCTTCATTACAGGTGACTCCACTCATCTCTTCAACAGCGTCTTCAGTTTGCTGCCATCAGGAAGGATACTGAAGAGACCTTTTGACCTTTACATTTTCGTTAATATCTTTAAAACAGAAGCAGCAGAAACGAGAATTTTAGCAGCACAAACCAGCACAAGCGTAGCACAGTTGATTGACACCAGTTTTGTTTGATTTAATTAATGTGGGGGGGCTGGTTGACCTCTGGGGACCTCTAGAAATTTTCTTGTATATCTTTAAAATGATAGCAGCACAAACAAAAATTTTTACAGCACAAACGTAGCATAAACGTTTGATACCACTTTTGTTGGATTTGAAGAAGGTGGGGGGTCGCGGGAAAAACCAGCAAAAGAACTCGAGCAGCCGGGCTATGTAAAAGGTGTAGGGGGGCATGTTTGCGGTCACGTCCAGCGGGTGTGTGGGCTGTTTGAGTCATCTGTTACCAGGCAAACTCCAATGCAGCAGGCTGCTGAACACACACAGGCCTCCTGCATCCTCCTCTTCAGCTCTGCTTGCCCGATATCGTGACCTAAGCAGGGTCGGGCCTGGTCAGTACTTGGATGGGAGACCGCCTGGGAAAACCAGGTGCTGTAAGCTTTTGCACTTCCACACACAAACTGCAGAGGGCACTTCTGCTCCTGCTTGTGCTTAGAGGCATGAGAAGTTAACATTTATGGGTGATAAAATCCTTTTTCTATATTTTTAACATGAGAATATCAGTTTTCCATCTTGTGTTCCAGAGTAATCGGACAAAAGACAAACGTAGAACAAGGAAAAAAGAGGCCAAGTGTCTCACCTATAAAACAAAATGACTGTTTTCTGAATAGTCTCACACAGATAAACATTTGCAGGGAATACCTTTTCCTTCAAAACAAACGTCACAGACTGTGTTTTTCTTTACTGATTGTATTTGAGTAGAAACTCAGATTAAAATGGCATCAGTGCTCATAAAATGATTTAACTGTAAAAGTAGGTGTAGTGGATCACTTTGCATAGATCTAGATAAAAGTGCTGTAAGCAAAGACTACAGTGGTCATTGAGCAGCTGTTCCTATAATGTGAATCTGGGATAAAGGCACAGATTATTTGTTTGCCTTTGTTTCCTGGTTCTTTCTTTCTTATCCAAATGGAAAAAGAGAGCATAAAAGTACTGTTTACAAGCAGCTTATCTATCTCATTGTGCCCACTATCATAAAATCTTGGTTGACTGAGCACTGAGCCATCTACCACTCGAAATTGAACCTGTGTGGGACAACAACAAAGTCCAGTATACTAAGTTTCAGTAATGTGCAGTTTTTTCTGTGGAAGATGTAAATCTAAATAGATGTCCTATTGTATGCATAATATACCACTGAACTTTATAAAACAACTTCTAAAAGCAAATTTCGATTTATTTTAGATTTTCTCAAATCCAAACAGTGCTAAAAGCATGCACACAGTCAAATATTTTTCATACGAGGTGCTGAAGGTTCTGCAATGTTCTGTCAGTGCGCCCCAGGGCAGCTGTGGCTACAATGTAGCTGCCATCACCAGTGTGTGAATGTGTGAATGATGTATCTGTGGCTTTTTGTCACACTTGGAAACCACGGTGTTGTGCAGCTATTTGCCTTGTTGCAGGGTTTTTAAAAAACTGCAGTTTTGATTTTAGTGAAAGACACCGTCTCATGACTCATTGAGTGCCGCGACTGACGAGCCAATCCGTGGCCTGCAGTCTGACGATGTCACATTTCCTGACTGCTTGGAACCCCGACTAAGTCGTCCTGTAGCCCACATCATAATGTTTCCATCTCTCTGCTTGACTGCGGGGATGCTATTTTTTGCATCACACTCCTATTTCAAAAGGTCAGTTAAAGCCACATAATTGGAATTTGGTTTCATCTCCCCACAGCACTTTCTCCAAAGTCTTCCCTGAATCATTTAGATGTTCACTGGCACTTGAGATGGGCCTATACATGTTTCTCCTTGAACAGGTAGCTACCCTATGTTAGCCTAGCTTTCTATCACTGATGCTCTGTGTGTATTGTTATGGTTCAAAATATGGGGATGGAGACAAGAGACAAGAGAAAAAAAACCACAATAACAACACTGGTCCGGCCGGGTTAAGTCAAACGATGATTTTAATGATCACACGCGTGGGAGATGGACACTGATGCAGACAGCCTCAGATCTCAAAATGGTGGAGCATTGATCAAACTCTTATAGCCTCTGGTGCCTCCACCTTATCATAAAAGCCTAAACATTCACATGCTTTTCTCTCACACGGCGCCTAAGCTACGACCTTGGCTCCCCGTTTATCTGCTCCTGCTGAGTTGGGGCAGAAAACTCCAGCATGCTCTGTTCTCTTCTAATCAGACAAATAAGGCGATGGCTTTCTGCAGCAGTATTATGCATCATAAAACAATATCATTCATCCACAATAAATCAGCAGTCTAATGTAATGCAAATCAGTTTAACTAATGCAATAGTTATCAGCTTCTTCTAATTCAGGAGAATAATGCAAACTAAAACTACATAATAATTCACAATCTTTAGTTAGGGGTATAACATGGCATAAAATAATATTATAATCTAACAGTATGCTGCTGCCTCTCTCTCATGTTACTTAAAAAATTAACCCCACAGCTTCAATAACCGTATCTAAAAATCTCTCAGTGAAAGTTACGGTTGTAGGTTTGGAAACATTTTGGGGTAGCCAGTGTTAAATAGAGACAGGGCCACATTCTTTATCTAGTCATTGTAATGAAAGAAGCACATTAAAAACTATATGAGAGTTTGCTTTTAACAAGCATGTAATGACTCTACTTAGTTTAGGTAGTCTTAGGGAGTCAAACTGAAAGTAGCATTTTGTGGATGTTTTCCCTGCTGCCCGATCCCATCAGTCTCTTAAAGCATCATTTCTTATGCGCCCTGGTGTGACAGTGGTTTCATGGCGCTACAGGTTACCTGAGCACATCAGGTATATTACGGTTGAAAACCAGTGCCCGGCCTTCCAGTGGGTGTTCGACCCCTCGTGCACAGCTCAGGAGTCTAAACGACCCAGCAGTTATGGACATGTGTGTTTTTGGTGTGCTGTCCCTCGTTCTCCCTGCTTGCAGGTATATCTGTGTGTGTGTGTGGATGCCGGAGTTTCTGAGAGCACCTGTTTACAGGCACCTTCAGGCCTGGTGGGTGTGGCCCTGCCAGGTGGTTGGCCACACTTGAAGACCATCACACAGCTGATCAAGCCTTGTCAGAGGAGCTACTTAAGAATGCGGTGGCGCTCTCTCTGACGCTGGATCATTGCGTGACTTCACGTTAGTCTCTCGGCCAGTCAGTACGGATAGTCTGCCGCATTGTATGTGTCTTACGGCTGCCTGTTTGTTATCTCCCCAGGAGAAGCGTGGAGATGAGAGGGCAGCGAGCACGGGGTGCTCAGACACTGAGGAGCGGAGACAAGGAACACTAGCACTGGGAAGAGGACATTTCACGGGAGTCGGGAACGCACTGCGGATTTATTGTTATTTTCCATTCACTGTAAATAAACGCACTGCTTGCATTCAGAGCTCCGTGCCTGGCTCCTCCTTCCTCACATCCCCACGGTTGACGCTGGCCAACCGTGACAAATAGCTTTTCTTAGATTCATTATTAGTTCAACATTGACAAATAGTAGTTGACTAATATCAGGAGCCAAAAAGAAAACAAAAAACAAACTAAATAAATATTTCAGACGCTGAAAATAAATTATTACGGTTGTTTAAATTTGCTGTCAGCAAGTTAGGTCTAATGCATGTAGTCAATCTAATGAATCAATATTACATGTAAAAAGTACAGAACTGAAAATGAAACTAAAATATAACGGTAAATGAACTGGTTCTTGTATAAAACCTTTCTACTCTCTACAACTTGCCTCATTCATGCACTCACTTTTTTCTATGCTTTTTCTCTGTAAGTGCTTTCTATCTAACATTAATACGCATTCATCCTCCCGATGGATGCATCGGAGAGCAACTTGGGGTTAGCGTCTTGCCCAAGGATATTTGGCATGCAGGCTGGAGCAGGCGGGGATTGAACCAGTAACTTTCTGATTAGTAGGTTTCCTGCTCTACCTGAGCTACAGACACCCCAATTTGTGGTGCTCTGGAAACAACACGTTCTCATCCCAACAGGTAACGATGCTATGTGACAAATCATCGGTATGTGTAAATGTGTTTTTTGTTCTAATCATGAATCGCTTTGTAAAACAAGACCTGATAGGGTTAAGGTTAAAGTTATGGTTAGAGTTAATGTTAGGGATAGGGCTGGAATGGACGGCTGGAGCCTCTCCTCCAAGTGTGTGTTACTGCCGCCATCAGCATTCTGTTGTATTCTGTTGTCTGCTTTTCTCTGTAAGCGCTTCGAGCCTGTACTTTTTTGCTTTAGCTGAGTAATGAAGTTGAATCAGTACTTTAACTTTCACTGGAACAATAGTATTTTTACTTCTACTTAAGTGGAGAATGTCTGATCTTTTGCCAACTCTGGCTGTCTCTCAGTCTTGGAATACCCACTTGTTGTCCAGCGGTGTCCTGGGAATATGGGAACTAGACAGACTGGGGAAACAATGGGAGGAGACACAAAGATGGAATCACTTTTACCATCTTTTATGTATTTGCTGGTCGTCTTATTTCTTCTATTTTGCAAGCACAGTGTTGCAATCATTGTCTTTGTGGTACAATGACACAGGTAGAATGCAGGTGTTTTCATGTAACACGATGCCAGAAAGATGAGTAATGTGTTTTGAAGAGAAGATAAAACATCATGTTTGAACAAAGATAAGCAGCAGACACGTCTGTGTGTGAGTTGTTCAGGTTCAGTAAGAAGGTAATATGTCTGCAGAATTTGTAATTCTTATGAAGATATTGCTTGTACAATAAATAAAATCCCTTTAACTTCTTCTGGAGAGTGTCTTTATATATTTAGTCATTTTGGGGCGATCCTTTATTTAGTAGTAACTCTAGTCGGGGATATATATCAGAGTTTACTTTCAGATATGAGCATTGTGTTTCCTGTGGATGAATGAATGAATTATTTATTTATGTAATTTTTGAAAGACTGGCTCATGTAAAATCTCTGAAAGTATGACAAAGCTCTCCTGTTACACTTTATGGACACCTGAGCGTCACCATGAGGGCCTGTCTTTATTCACTTTATTCACTGAAATCCACTTTTATAATGAATTCACAGTAATCACTGACACCTTCAGAGCATTACATTCATTAAAGACGTCTTCTACACCTACTCTTCCAGACGACCGACACATACTTCAACCACTGCAGGTTAACCAGCCACTCATCAGTAAAGCAAAAACTAAATGTAAATGTCCTCATGTGGAAAAGACTGAAACACAACTCCCATATATCACTAATGTAACAGATCCATTTAGGGAGAGTGAGAACACTAGGCTGGATGTGTTTTAATGCAGGAACATTCATCATGTCTTCAGTTCAACAAATCATTTACATTGAATATGTGAGCTGGATGGTTACACGACACAATGTGATTGTCAACAATAACTGCAATGAACGCTGGTTTGAGGGCGGAGTCAAGGAGGCCATTTACGTGAAAAGGGAAAGACCCTCTCTGAATCAAGGAGGGGGCCTAAGGGTACATCTGTCACCATCTTACAATGCTGTGATTGCAGCCGTTCTCCAACTCTCTGTGAATGGTACTCAGGACCATTGATCAGTGGTTGTTGATCAATGGTCATGAGAATTTGCATAATCATGATTAAGGAACTGACCTCCCAGCCCATTGTTCCTTCAGTCGGCTGGTTTCTCTGACTGAAAACGCTACGTCCAGAAGAACAGAATCAACTTTTGGAGATTTACTTCCCTGATGATTGAGCACGCATCAAGACCTTTTAATCAGGCCAACAAATATCTTGTACTCAATTTTAGCAGCAGCCATTGTGACACTGATGATAAAACTTGTGTAAAAGTGCGAAGCTGTAAAAAAGTAATTATAAAAAAGCGTTTTTGTAGCTGAATGTTACTGGATAGCTGTTTCATCTGTAACACATCAAAATAACCTGCTAAGGTTTAATAGGCTATAAGGAACACACTCACTTCCTGAGCCCTGGGCAATAAGAGACGTTTTGTGTTTTATAATTTATTGATATGTTTGATCCTTTCTGACCTGCGTTAATGAAGCAGTCATTAGAGCACCATGTCCGCTAGAATAGTTCTGTAGTTTGATGCTTGAGTCGTTGCAGACTTGTTGAAACTCCCTCACCCGTCAAAGCAGCGTCTTTGTTATTCGAGTCCAGCAGATGGCAGTGTTTCACTGTCTGACGGCTGTCTGAAGCTTCAGCTGGATTATCCGTTTTCATGTTTGATTAGAGGTTTGTGTGTGTGTGTGTGTGTGTGTGGGTTTTTAGCCACGAGTTGTCCACGATAAAGCATATTGAATGGCCTGTCTAATATTGTTAGAATTCTCCTTTGGGTTAGTTTCATTACTCAATCGGGACATTTATTTGGAAAAAGAAAAATAGAGGGAAAAAAAGAAAAAAAAAGAAAAGAATTAAAAATAAATAAATCCTCATAGTTTACATTTACAAATATCAATACTGAATGTTACGTCCCTCTGCAGCTTCTAATCGTCTCAGTGTTTTCAGCTGGTGCTAATTGGCCACACCTAGTCAGGTGTGGATAAAAGCATACCTGAGGCAAGCTTCCCAGCAGTGCACTAGTCTTTGCCTTGGTGGCACCAGCCATTTTAGCCAACCTGGTTTTCCATTTTAGGATGAAACCTCTTCTCACCCACACTCTGCTATTCATCTCTGTTTTTATGTTGCGGCTTTTGAGCCGGGTCGTAACATGAGTATAATCACACTGGAAGTACCAGCATCAGGAATGTGGTTTCTTCTTTTTGGATCTATAATATTTAGTCTGGTTAGTTATTGTTACTGTAACCAGTGCAAAATCTGCTCTGATGACTCAACGTTAATGTTTGAGCCCCTGAGCGCTAAAAGAAGTGTTTTGTAAAGTATTAAAACTACTTTTAATGGAAGGAAAAACGGATCACTGCTTCCTATAAGAGTTGGTTTTCTCTGTGTGTGTAGTCACTCTGTGCCTGGTGGACTTGGCTGGCAGTGAGCGAATGGTGAAGAGCCAGTCTCAGGGTGACCGTTTCAAAGAGATGACCGCCATCAACAGCTCACTGTCCAACCTGGGCGTCGTTATCGCCGCTCTGGCCAAAAAGGTCTGCAGCTGCAGTTTCTGTAGTCTTAGATGTCACACCTGCTTTCTTTACATTTACAGTATTAATGATTTTTTTGGCCTTTGTGTTCCAGGAGACTTACGTAGCTTACAGGAACTCGAAGCTCACGTACCTCCTTCAGGGATGTTTGGGGGGGAAACGGCAAAACGTGAGTTTGTTGACATCACAAATCTTTATAATGACGACACATAAAACTGAAGGAATTTATCCCCAAAAAATATTTAACAGCGTTTGATCTCACCACTTCAGATTGTGACTGTTTATTCTTTGGCACTAATTTTGGATGTCTTTATTTGCAGCTTGATGTTTGTTAACATTGCTCCGGAGCCCGACAGCTTTGGGGAAACTCTGAACTCATTGAGGTTTGCCAGCAAGGTCAGTGCAGTCTTGTTTCCAGTGTTCATTGGACAGAGTACATTAATGATGTCCTTACATCAGCTGTTTATGGTAAACCAAAGCCATACTCCATATCCATTTTAATACCTTGGTGTGTAATTCATACTCACATTTTGTCTGAAGAGTAGGGATGTTCCTGGCGTCTTATTTACTAGTCGACTAATCGAGGGGGAAATAATTAGACTAACCAACTAATGTAAAACTAAGGAACATTCAGATATTGAGTTGATTTTCAGAACTGATTAATAGAAACTGTCAAACTAGACGCAGAGGTATCTTAAACCATTTATCACATTCTGTTAAATACAAATGAAAATGCATTACTACAAAAGATGTTCTATTAAAATATGACAATCATTTGAGAATCTAAAAGTACGTCTAAGTGTGGCGAGAATGATTCAGGTAATACATTATACAGCCGTTTTCTAGTCAGGTTGTGGGGGCAGCAGGAAGGACTACTCCTGACCACAGCTGATAGATGTAAACTGGCTAGCATGACCAAGGATGCTGGGGCCTCCTACTGGTAGGACGTGCCCAGCTGGAACAGCCTCCTGGCCAAGGTGGCTGTCACCTTTTGATGTGAAGGAGTAGTGACTCTACTCTGAGCCCCTCCCCCATTGACTTAACTGCTCTCCTAAAGGAGAGGTTTTCCACCTCTCAGGAAACTAAGTTCCTCTGCGTGTATCTGCGATCTCAGTGTTAACAAGAAGATCAGGGTAGATTAATAGATTTATGGCGTTTCTCAACAACAGTGCACCATCTGGTGGTAGATCGCTGCCTAACATTTAGAACACAATGATGTACCAGCATTGGGCATCAATTAAAATGTTAACAATTAGATTGAACGACTGGTAAGTCTGATACAGACTAGTGACAATTAGTCGACTAGTCACATAAATCCCTGATAGAGCCCACAGAAGTGGCCTGCACCATGTGCGTGGCTTGCTTTGCAGTTTAACCACCAAAACACTCGTCTGCAGTGGAATTTCTTTGAGCTAATCGATTCATTTATTTCATTTCTTCTTCTAATTAATGTGGAAAATGGTGGCAAAGGTGGCTGAAATGAGTGATTCCTAGAGTTACATGTCAGTTTACAGCATAGGGATTAAGTTTACAGTATAAATACCACTGAATTGTACAAGGATTTGAAGTTTCACTGTAACTTTAACATTTTTGACAATTTTGTTTTGTTTTCTCCCCCACAGGTGAACGACTGCGTCATCAGGACAGCGACTGCCAACAAAAAGTAGAATTATTTTAAAAAAAAAACCCTGAGTTTTCTACTTTTTAGGTTCATCTCAGGTTTCCACGCTGAGTTGGTCATGACAGTTGCCATGTGTGATGGCATGCCACACATGGTAAGCTCCACACCTCACCACCCGTTGATTCACTTTAGTTTAATTTACAGTCACTACTTTAAAATATTCCATTTATTGTTCAATATCGTTTCTTTATTAAATGTATTCATTTTTCCATCACACCTTCCAATGTTTATATGGCGTGCACACATATTAACCTTGCAAGGTCAAAGCTCTGTTTTATGTTATATTAATACATCTTTGTTTGAGTTACCTGGGGGTTGGTGTCTCCTCCTGTCTGGCAAAGGGCTGGGAGACCTGAAGTACTACTGACAGCCTAATTGGATTGCACCACATGCAGGTGAACGACTGCGTCATCAGGACAACAAAGTAGAAATTATTAAAAGAGTAACTTTTATATATGTGCGTTTAAAGCAGGGTGTCAGTTTTTTTTGTTTTTTTTCCACATATGTTGGATTATGTTTCTATATATATACTTTGTAAAGGGTATTTTAAATGAATGAAAATGAATAAATATGATTGTTTCTTTTACCTGTTTCGATGTCTGCCATATCATTAGTATGTTTCGTGGGAATTAAATGTTTATTTAACATGTACGCTATTACATTTACTCTACAAATAAAACCAAATTTAAAGGCCGTTGCATTTTATTGCCTTTTTTCTTTCCTTTTCTTAAAGTTATGAAGGCATCTTGGATGCCATTTCAGTGAGTGGGGGTTAATGCCCCACACTCTTTTCTGTCACTGCTTTGAATGCACAGACTGGTCTTAATGTTGATCTTTGTAATCTTCAGTGTTACGACCCGGCTCAAAAGCCGCAACATAAAAACAGAGATGAATAGCAGAGTGTGGGTGAGAAGAGGTTTCATCCTAAAATGGAAAACCAGGTTGGCTAAAATGGCTGGTGCCACCAAGGCAAAGACTAGTGCACTGCCGGGAAGCTTGCCTCAGGTATGCTTTTATCCACACCTGACTAGGTGTGGCCAATTAGCACCAGCTGAAAACACTGAGACGATTAGAAGCTGCAGAGGGACGTAACACCTCCTCCCTTAAAAGGGTTCCTCTAGGACCCCTAAACAAATTAAAAGTTCCTCTGAAGCAAGTTGGCATCTTTAAGCATGGATGCCCCTACATGAGGATCTGAAGTTGCCACACTGAACACACAAAAAGTAACATGTGACCAACACAAAAGAGCACAACAGTCAAACCCAAAATGATTACCTGACCTGCTACAACACAAAACCAAAAGTACACTAAAAACAACAAATCCCTTACTTTCCCTACCCTAGTCTTCAGTGGTGTACCAGGCTCGAGGCAACTTTAAACGCGAACTCGAGAGCAGGCAGCAGACCAGAGATATAGTCTCCTACCAAACTCTGAAGCGTACCCCCACCCAGGATAGCCACCAAACACAAACTAAAACAATAAAGCAAAACAACAAACAAGTGCTTCGATGGAAGGGCAGCACAGTCACCCAGCTGAAACACACTAAAGGGAGTTTGCTCAATTACACCGAACACCATCACTCACCCACTTAAAAGCAAAACAAACTGACATTCAGTCTCCACTAAAATGTCCAAAGATCCTGGACGAGCCACCACTTATGTTATGTATAGTGTGATTTGGCCATCTGAACATGCTACCTATATAAATCCCAGCAGGAAGCATGTTTTAATAGTGTGATTGGGTCATCTGAACATGCTACCTATATAAATCCCAGCAGGAAGCATGTTTTAATAGTGTGATTGGGTCATCTGAACACCCTACCTATATAAATCCCAGCAGGAAGCATGTTTTAATAGTGTGATTGGGCCATCTGAACATGCTACCTATATAAATCCAAGCAGGAAGCATGTTTTAATAGTGTGATTGGGTCATCTGAACACCCTACCTATATAAATCCCAGCAGGAAGCATGTTTTAATAGTGTGATTGGGTCATCTGAACATGCTACCTATATAAATCCAAGCAGGAAGCATGTTTTAATAGTGTGATTGGGTCATCTGAACATGCTACCTATATAAATCCAAGCAGGAAGCATGTTTTAATAGTGTGATTGGGCCATCTGAACATGCTACCTATATAAATCCAAGCAGGAAGCATGTTTTAATAGTGTGATTGGGTCATCTGAACATGCTACCTATATAAATCCAAGCAGGAAGCATGTTTTAATAGTGTGATTGGGCCATCTGAACATGCTACCTATATAAATCCAAGCAGGAAGCATGTTTTAATAGTGTGATTGGGTCATCTGAACACCCTACCTATATAAATCCCAGCAGGAATCATGTTTTAATAGTGTGATTGGGCCATCTGAACACGCTACCTATATAAATCCCAGCAGGAATCATGTTTTAATAGTGTGATTGGGTCATCTGAACACGCTACCTATATAAATCCCAGCAGGAAGCATGTTTTAATAGTGTGATTGGGTCATCTGAACACCCTACCTATATAAATCCCAGCAGGAAGCATGTTTTAATAGTGTGATTGGGTCATCTGAACACGCTACCTATATAAATCCCAGCAGGAAGCATGTTTTAATAGTGTGATTGGGTCATCTGAACACCCTACCTATATAAATCCCAGCAGGAAGCATGTTTTAATAGTGTGATTGGGTCATCTGAACATGCTACCTATATAAATCCCAGCAGGAAGCATGTTTTAATAGTGTGATTGGGTCATCTGAACATGCTACCTATATAAATCCCAGCAGGAAGCATGTTTTAATAGTGTGATTTGGCCATCTGAACATGCTACCTATATAAATCCCAGCAGGAAGCATGTTTTAATAGTGTGATTGGGTCATCTGAACATGCTACCTATATAAATCCCAGCAGGAAGCATGTTTTAATAGTGTGATTGGGTCATCTGAACACGCTACCTATATAAATCCCAGCAGGAAGCATGTTTTAATAGTGTGATTGGGTCATCTGAACACCCTACCTATATAAATCCCAGCAGGAAGCATGTTTTAATAGTGTGATTGGGTCATCTGAACATGCTACCTATATAAATCCCAGCAGGAAGCATGTTTTAATAGTGTGATTGGGTCATCTGAACACGCTACCTATATAAATCCCAGCAGGAAGCATGTTTTAATAGTGTGATTGGGTCATCTGAACATGCTACCTATATAAATCCCAGCAGGAAGCATGTTTTAATAGTGTGATTGGGTCATCTGAACATCCTACCTATATAAATCCCAGCAGGAAGCATGTTTTAATAGTGTGATTGGGTCATCTGAACACGCTACCTATACAACGGAGCCATTAACCACGTAAGGTAGCATATTCTGATAAGTTAGCACGGATTGATAGACAAGACTATAAATTTACGCTACGGTAGGATGTTTTGACAGAACACCGGTTCTCGTCGCCAACATTTTTCTTTTGTTAAGCTTACTGTTATCAAGGCATGGTAAATGAACAGTAAACCTTGCCTGATGACTAATCTTCCCGTTTCCCTCTCATTGATTTATTTGGGTTGTCATGGCAGAAGTATTAAACAATGCATTTTATTAGAACATAAGCATTTAAATGGAGTAATTGTATTTGAATTAGTTAAATATGAGTGGGCAACTCTGACCATGACAAGACTGCATTTGCTCTAAAGAATTAATAAAAAATTTAGACATATTGTTGTCATTATTTTTACTCTTCAATTTTATGTGTTTTTTCTTTAAGATGGTATCAGAAGTTGCTCCTCCACCATGAAAAAAACCATCTGCATATATTCTTTCACTACATCCACGATTCTCCTCTGTGGTCTTCCTCATTCATCCTGTTTGGAGCTTAATGTTCAACATCCTTTATCTGTTAAAATTACAGAAGGAGAAGAAAGTAATCATCAGAGCAGGAATCATGATAAATGATAAATAGATTACCAGTACATACAAACATAACACTTGCATAATTTCTCTGATAACGCTGCATTGGATGGGTTTATTAACGGTGGGCTGAAATTGTACTACAGTCTGCTGGTGAGGAACTTTTTTGAGTGTTGAATAAAATGTCCTCCACAATCTGTATATGAATTGTCATTAAAACCACAGAGATTCTTACTTATAAAGGAAAGAAAAGTGGGACAAAGCCCATCAACATATAGTGTATATTTTCTGAAACATTACAAAGATGCAGGTAATTCTGGGTTCACCTGAATTACAGATTAGACTGGTGGACAAACAGATGTTGTGTACAACTGGTGACAGCATCAGTGACAACAAATTAATCAGCGAGGCTGGAAGCAGAATTAGGAGGCGTCAGAGTCAGCGAGGGTCAGAGATCGACGAACAAATTGCCCACCTTCATGGATAATGCATCCCCCTCAGAAGGATTCAAAATTAGGCCACGAAGAACAGTTCAGGAAACCTATTTTGTTTCGTCTGTGAAACTGTATAAATGAAATGTAAATTATGTTAAAGGCAAACACATTTGTAAGCCATAAGAAACAAACATGCTTTGCAATATACCTTCAAACATCTGTATAGATTTGATACATTATTTATTAACTGAATTTGCTAACATGTCTTACATAGTGAGTGTGTCACGGCTGCCGAGGCGAGCCGTGCGGAATAAATGAGGATCCAATCACAGGCAGTCGTGGAGAAGTGAAGGTGATTTATTGAACACAAAAAGAATGTGGACAAACAGCAAACGGGGCTCGAACTAAACTAAACTGGGAAACAACTAAACTACAGAGCACAATCCTGATTGAAAACGAGCAGAGGAGAATGACGATGAAACGCAAGGAGAAGGCACGGTGGATACACTGAGTAATACAGACGAACCGGCAACATGCAGGAGAACACACAGGGCTTAAATACACACACACCAGTAATCAGGGGATGAGAGACAGGAGGGCAACACAGCTGGGAGAAATCAGAGCTGATGGGACAGGGGAAATGTAAACTGAACATACTCACATCAGACAGAGACCTTCACAATAAAACAGGAAACTCAGACACGGGGAACCAAACAAGACACAGATCTAAACAGACAGCTTCACAAACAGATGGGGTGACACCATAGACAGACAGAGACACAGACTCAAAGGCAGACCGAATATCACACATAGAACTCAAACAATAATAATAATCATCATCATCATAATAAACTAGAAAATGATAACTAAAAGCACTGGGTCACTGACCCAGGACCATGACAGAGTGTTTCTTTTACTGATGATATTTCAGTGATATGTATTTTTTATGACTAAATAATGCTCTATCGAACACCTGGCAATAACAGCAGGTGTGGCAATTTTGTAATTTGTTGTTTAAATTTGATATTATTGTAGGCAGTATATTTTCTTAGCCTTTGTCATACTCATGCTTAACCCTCTCAGGCTCAAATTAAGTTTTTGTTGCTAATGCACAAAAGAATACCTGCAGTGGTACTTCTGAGTAAAAAACTCATGAAATATGTATGTGGGGTGATCAGGTTGTTAGCTTTTAACTGTTGCATATCTGCAATGCCTGCCTTGAGAGGGTTAACAAAGCAATCTCAGAAACCGTACAGTAATCTTGGGTGTGTGGGGGTCACCCAGAGTCAGAATCTAGTGAGATATCAGTGTCACCTCTTACAGTTTTCCTGTAATCTGAGCTCAAATATGAGAAAATATAGAGTACAGTACAGTAAATTGGGTAAATTTTACTGTTAATTTTCTCTGAATCGTACAGTAATTTGGGCTGTGGATCACAGGGTGGAGTGGAAAAAGTGGAAAAGTGGAGATGAACCAAAACTGGGAGTGGATTGTGAAGTACAATAGTGTCAGGACCAGAGTTGGTCAAGTTACTTGAAAAAAGTAATCAGTAACTAATTACTGATTACTTCCCCCAAAAAGTAATCCTGTTACTTTACTGATTACTTATTTTCAAAAGTAATTAATTACTTAGTTACTTTTAAAAAACACGATTTACAACCTGAATAGGTGATAAAGCGATAGATCTTTCAGCCCAATTCTACTTTTTCTGCATAATTCATCATATAAAATGTAATCAAATGGAAAAGTCTCTCTTTTTAAAACTTGTTTAATTAGTTTTAATCTTTTAACTTTATGCATCAAGCAAAAATTGAATTATATGTAACATTCTCTGACTGGAAGAAATTTGTTTAATATTTAAACTTATTTTCTGCCCATTCCAGCACATAAAATAAAATATTTTTTGTGTTTACACTCACTCTTTCAAATAGATGCAAGTAAAACACAGCAGAAAATAAATAAAATCAAAGACTAGCGGTCCTTTGGCTCTATTTTCACCTGTAAAGCAGGACTGGGGGTAGGCGGAGGTTTACCCTGGTGCAGGTGTGCCGCGGTCAGTTGAAGAATCCGCGAGTTTCTCTGTGACTTTCCCATTACGTCGTAGCGCACTCGGTGCTTGCTTGGAAGTTTAGGGGTTTTTTTCGCCGTAAAAAGAAGTTTTCTTCCCACGCACAACGGACACTAATGTTTTTGTCACTTTTTATGGAATCAAACTCAAAGTAAGGTCAGTACTTCCACGCTTTAAACGCTGCACGCTCATACTCTCTCCCGCACTCGATATATTATCCATTGTTGATCTGCACACAGCTGTTGTCACGGACGTTGCACTTGCTTACGTCACTGTCATGAGACATTCTCGCAAAAAAATCACTGTTTTAGTAACGCAGCGTTCCTACGGGAAAGTAACGGTAATCTAATTATCGTTTTTGCAATAGTAATCCCTTACTTTACTTGTTACTTGAAAAAAGTAATCGGATTACAAGTAACGCATTACTGCCCATCTCTGGTCAGGACACAAAAGACTGCATTTCCAAGCCAGTCGGCACCCGTACCGTAATATGCATAAGAATAGTGCAACAACATTTTAGGTGCGGCTGGCTTGACTGTGTGGTCGTAAGTGAGGGCTCACTTGACCGCGGTCAAATATGGTGCTGGAGAAACAAACTACAGAGAACTTCGTAAAGAGAGTATTGAGTGTTTTGGCGATGTAAATGGACTGGTTCTTATATAGTACTCAAAGCACTTTAAAGAACTTGCCTCATTCAGGTGTACGCAAGCACTTTTCTCTGTAAGCACTTTCTGTGTAATGTTCACACACATTCGGAGAGCAACTCTGGGTTGGTATCTTGCCCAGGGATATTTGGCATGCAGACGGGGATTGAAGCACCTTCCTCTACTACCTGAGCAAAGCCACCCCATGTTCGTCTGTGCACAGATTTCTTTCAATACAGTATTATCACAATTGTGCAAAAATACAGGCATGAAAGCTTAAAGTGCGCGATCACAATAAAGGTGACGCTCAGAGACTGACTGAGTGATCTGAGAACTCATCAGCGCTCCTCACTGCCTTCACTTACTTGCTGCTATGGGTGCAGGAATAACATAGTTATGCAGTTATCTGGGACTCTCCACCATTTGACCTTAGAACTGAAGAAGCTTCTCGGATGAGAGGTGAAACGTCTTCAAGTAACTTAAAGAAGTCCAGACGCTTTTCTTTACAAGCTCCTTTGACCAGTTATGCAGTTACTTTCTCAGTCTGCTAGAGCCTCCACTTGAACGCAAGAACCTTCATTTATCTTCTCAAACGGAATTCAAAATGTTTTTTACAAATTGAAGGATTAAGATATAAATCGCAGAAGCATCGATCCACACATTCAAAGAAGAACAACCCAACAAACTCTTCATAAAACTCCAAGAGATATGAAAATCTTTATTTCTGTCTATTCTGTGTTGTTAATAACATCACATCTTCACATAGTAGCAAAAACATATTAAACAAACATTAATCTCAACATGCATACTGTACTTCAAGTTTCTCTCATGGAAAGGCCAGTGTTACTTTTATAGTATCCTTTCCATAAATATCATAAATATCTTTACCCATGTAGTGGAATTATTTTATTTTTTCATTTTAGTTAACAAGTATAATGTGACCACATTCACTTTTTATCAGGACAAGCTACACCACCACGGTGGTTAGCATACAATAACACTGCCTTGTTCTCAAAGCTTCTTGCTAACTGTACTTTTTTCTGAGATGTTCTCTTTAAGTAAGGATACTGAAAGTGTAAGCAGTGTATACGGTCACATCACGTGCTTAAGGTTGTGTTAGCACTGATAATTCCTTCACAGTTCTTTAAAGATGCTGAAGTCATCATATCAGCTGTAAATGCAGTGCTGCTGCTGTCCTTACGCTATACTTTCAAGCATCACACTTTCTTACTGGCCAGTTTATTTCCACTTTTTATGCTCTAGTATGGTGTGACTGAATGAAGTCAGCAAACCAAATTCTGTCCATCTGAGGATGAGAAGAAACTTGCATGAAATGGGAAGAATGAGATGAAGATGGCTCCTATGCTTTAGACGTGGCACTGTTTCTGCCATTGTAAGTACGCTAATGCTTGAAAGATCCATTAAAAGTCTGACACTTCACTCTTCAGCTGGAGCGTCCATCAAATTTTACATTCCAGGTTTCCTCGTTGGGATTACGACTCAGACGATGATGTGAAAAATTAGTTATTACATTAAACCCATAAAATCAACACTGGCAAAAAAGCCGTGCACTTCACAGAGCAGCTTTCTATGGCCGAGCAGCTCCTGCAGGTGTAAGGTGTAGGTGTCACAGCACTCTGGTCCAAAGAGGTTATGTGCAGCATGCAGACAGAAAATGGCTTTACAGAATATGACTGAATGTTGAGGCACCAAAACACACTCAGTCTGCCCCTCAGTCTGATCAAGAAGAAAACCTGACTGCGCGCTTCATAACATCAGTACGATGATGTCCCAGAGGCCATGTTCAGGTTATTCTCCCGTCCACACTGAGCGGGCGGAGCAGTGGAGTCTGCATTAGCTTTAACAGAAAGGTCTGATTTAAGCAGGTAAGCTGAATAGACAAGAAAAGCTAGAAAGCTTTATCAACTATAACCCCAGCGAGGACCTTGACAGGTGTCTTGTGTACAGGTGAAGGCTGGACAGTCAGCAGGATACCTTCCTAACATTTGTCATTCCCAGCATTGAACCGTTTCCTGGCACAGCCTCAGTGAAACAGAGCATCGTTTCCACCCCACAGTTACAGACAGGCTGTGCTTTTCTTTGGTAACACCGTCGAATGAGCCCCGTGTCCTCTCTCAGTAGCTGCTTTCGTGTCCTGTCAGGATGTACAGGCTGCTCAGTGCTGACGGGTCATCAGTCGGTGTGCTCTGAAGGATGATGGCTCTGCACATTGTCAGCAAATGAGAAGGAGATGAGTTGTAAACGAGAACCAGAGAAAGGCAGTACTAACCTAAAGCCAGTGCCTCCACCTGCTTCTACTCCTCCCACCTCTAGTACTAACACTACTCTACTGATACTACAACCACTGTAGTTTGACTTTAATGCTACACACTGGTACAGTACTGGTACACTTACTGGAGTTTTACTCCTGTTCCTGCTCATCACCACGCCTACTACTTTTTTAAACTTTATGATAAGTGTGAACATTTACACACCAGCATACAAACAAGTTTAAAGTAGAAAAAAGGAAGCAAAGAGCTGAGAAATACATAAAACATAACACAGAAGAAAAAGAAACCTTTGCAGGGATTCCTTCTACACCCAGTTTGAGTAAAAACTAACTGAAACACAAGGAAAGAAGATAAGATCAACTAAATAAGGGTTGTATAATAATACTTAGTACTGGCAGCCACCAGCGCCAAGCCTCAGCCTCCCAGTAGACACACCTATGGTACTGTTAGATTATAATATTATTTTATGCCATGTTATACCCCTAATTAAAGATTGTGAATTATTATGTAGTTTTAGTTTGCATTATTCTCCTGAATTAGAAGAAGCTGACAACTATTGCATTAGTTAAACTGATTTGCATTAAAGTAGACTGCTGATTTATTGTGGATGAATGATATTGTTTTATGATGCATAATACTGCTGCAGAAAGTCATCGCCTTATTTGTCTGATTAGAAGAGAACAGAGCATGCTGGAGTTTTCTGCCCCAACTCAGCAGGAGCAGATAAACGGGGAGCCAAGGTCGTAGCTTAGGCGCCGTGTGAGAGAAAAGCATGTGAATGTTTAGGCTTTTATGATAAGGTGGAGGCACCAGAGGCTATAAGAGTTTGAGCAATGCTCCACCATTTTGAGATCTGATGCTGTCTGCATCAGTGTCCATCTCCCACGCGTGTGATCATCATCGTTTGACTCAACCCGACCGGACCAGTGTTGTTATTGTGATTTTTCTCTTGTCTCCATCCCCAGTATTTTGAACCTTAACAGTACCGATTTAAAATCCTACATGTCTTTGTTCTCAGGTTATCACGTTCACAAACTTTGGTGTCCACGCTATTTGCCTGCCAGGCTGACAATGATTTAGATCACAGAAATCCAACAACATTTTTAAGCTGTTATTCCTGGTTTCACAGTGGAAAACTCCGGGTAACGTCCATTATCTTTGCTCCTGTATAAGACTTTCCTGAATGCTGAGGTTTGGTCTTCCACATGAAATTCAGTATTTTGTTTCAGTTTCATTAATGATGCATTGATTTTGGACATCTATGTAATACATATGTGATACACGACAGTCTTTGAGTCCGTCCTTCTCATATATAATCCCACTGTTTTTGCACTTCAGATGATTCCAGTAATGACTGATTTAAAAAAGAAAAGTGAAATATTTCTAATGAACTCACCACGATTCTTATTACAAACTTCATTAAGAGCTGCTGGATCAACAGGGGTGTCCTGGATTTGTTAGTAATATAATATAGTAATATATTATTATTAGTTTTAATTATTTAGTCAAAAATCAATTCCAGACTGCTCTGAGCAACATGCTGCAGCGAGAGTCCTGACAGGGACTAGAAACAGAACATTTATTGGCTCCCTGTTTTATCCAGAATAAAAGATTCAAAATCCTCACATAAAAGGTTTTGAATAATCAGCCCCTGTCTTATCTTAATGACCTTATAGTACCATATCACCCCATTAGAGCACTTCGTTCCAAGTATTTAAAAGTAAAATGGGAGCCAGACCCTTCGGTTTCCAGGCCCCTCTTGGTAAATGGTAAATGGACCGGTTCTTATATAGTGGTTTTCTACTCTGAGCACTCAAAGCTTGCCTCATTCACCCGTTCACACCCATTCATACTCTGACGGATGCACCGAAGAGCAACTTTCATGCAGGATATCTGGCATGTAGACGGGGAGTAGGTGACCTGCTCCCCCACCTGAGCTACAGCCACCACTTCTGTGGAACCAGCTTCCAGTTTGGGTTTGGGAGACAGACACCCTCTCTACTTTTAACATTAGGCTTCAAACTTTCCTTTCTTCCCTGAATCCTCCCTTAGTTAGCCTAAGTCTAGGCTGCTGGTGGGTTCCCGTGATGCACCAAGTGTTTCTTCTTCAGTCGCCCTTTTCACTCACTATCTGTTTAAACACCTCTCTGCATTCAATCATTAGTTGAGAATATTCTCTGGCTCTCTTCCCCAGATTGTCTTTGTCGCGTCTTCCTCCTCTCACCCCCCCAACCAATCGCAGCAGATGCCCGCCCCTCCCCCAGCCTGGTTCAGGTTTTCACCTGCTAAAAGGGAGTTTTTCACCTTTGTGCACCATAATTGCAGGGCCTTTACCTTACAATATACAGTGTCTTGAAGTGACTATTGTTGTGATTTGGCACTAGAATAAAGAAAATTAGCACTAAGGAAAGTAGTTTTCTGTACAAAGTGTCAGGTAGACGGTAGTTGGTAACTTTAATGGCTGTTTTTCTTTGGAGGGCTGCATGCAAACACATAGGCTGCATTTCCTAAATCCTTGGATCTGAGTAACCAACAGAACAAACACTCTAGTGTGACTCCTGCTTTAATGCTACCATTAATGCTAGCAGTATTCATGCTACTTCCACATGCTACTCTGAAAATCACTTCGAGGTCTATTAACAATAGTATCAAGAAAAATACTATCCTGATTACTTCTGATGTACTAGGATTACTAGTTTCTCACAGTGATTGATAGCTCTTGTCAGCATACAGTTAACATACCTGTTTGTTCCCAGAACTCTGAACACACGACTCTCATCTGTAATTTCTTGTGTTACCTGCACATAAAGTGAAAATTCACATGTGTAATGACTTAGAACTAATATGATAAGCACATGATACGAGCTCAGCCAACGTTGGATGAATTTACTAGTTCATCACCTCATCTGAATGGAAACTCCTCCCTTTGAGGCCATGCTTCCAGAACGCCAGCACACTATCCTGCAAGCAGACTGACAGAACAGGAGGTGTCACTCAGCTTTCAGGACACACATCAGCTCTCATTCACTTTGTTTGTCACATCATCATTTCTACCTAGTGTTTCAATGGGGAAGTCAAAGACTATTTCTGCAGGCAGCTGTCTGGATGGAAGTCCTTGCAGGTTCACGATCTTTACAGTTCCTGTCCAAACAGTACACAGATTGAGAATGAGCATGAAAGACATTTGAAGGATTCACAATATGCGAGGGGACTTACTTTCCAAGGTGATGAGAACAGTGTCTCGGTCCAGCTGGGTTACCTGCACGACTCTGAGTGCTCCACTATCTCCTGATGCACGGAAAGAAGGAAGCTTGTTGCAACAAGTTGAAGCTTGAAGCTTCAGGAAGTCAGCAGAGACACGCAGAAACGGTCCTACCTGGCACTGGAACAGGAGCGCCGTTCAGCTCTATAATATCAAACCTGAGCTGTTGGCCGGTTGGTGGTTTATCATTACTACAGTCTCTCACTCCAACACACAGCTGAGAAGAGAATCTGGGAGTCTGATGGCGAGTTGCTGTGAAACAGTCACCAAGGAAAACAAAAAAAACTAAATAAATTCTCATGGATGGTTAAGTGATGCTTGTTAAACCTGAGCTGAACCTGTTCATACAACCGTCAAAAACAGCACAACAGAATTCTTGTATGATTATTAAATCTTGAGATTAAAGATAAACCGATGCCATCCACCCATCCATCCATCCATCCATCCATCCACCCACCCATCCATCCATCCATCCATCCACCCACCCATCCATCCATCCATCCATCCATCCATCCATCCACCCGTCCATCCATCCATCCATCCATCCATCCATCCATACATCCATCCATCCATCCACCCGTCCATCTGTTCGTCCAAACATCCATCCATCCATCCATCCATCCATCCATCCATCCGTCCATCCATCCATCCATCCATCCATCCATCCATCCATCCATCCACCCGTCCATCCATCCATCCACCCGTCCACCCATCCGTCCATCCATCCATCCACCCACCCATCCCTCCATCCATCCATCCATCCATCCATCCATCCATCCAGCCGTCCATCCATCCATCCACCCGTCCATCCATCCATCCATCCACCCGTCGATCCATCCTTCCATCCATCCATCCATCCATCCATCCATCCATCCCCTAACTGCACGTCTTTGGACTGATGCCACTTTTCCATAATGTTGTGGCACAGGCGTGTTTCTCCAAGCAGCACTGTGTTAGGACTGCAGACAGGCTTAACACAGAGCTCTGTTCTCACAGTACATACATTATCGTTATGAAATGTGCGAGACATTCACAAAAAAACTGTCAATTATCTGTGCTATGTGATCTAATGGTGCATGCTGGCATTGAACTGTGTGCTGATAACACTGTTCCTGTAGCACAGAAAACACATGGTAACCATTCAGTTACACGAGCTTGGACCCAGAGAAGGTGCTGTTGGTGTTTTTGGACGGCGTTTATACAACGTTTCTTTTATTTAGTCTCTAAAATCTTGTTGGGCTTGAATAAAAAGTATGCATATGTTATTAAAAAAAATCAATTACATTCTTCAGCTTCAGATTTTGATATGCTGTCTGTCTACTTTTATGTAATCCAGGTCTAATGGCTGGTTTGCATTGTGGAAATAGGGTTAGAGTTAGAAAGGAAGACATTTATTCAGGTGGCAAGTTCGACATATCTGTACAAACCTTTAGATGCATGAACTTTTGAAGAGGCTCATACCACAAGAGTAAAACCAGGCCAGATGGGACAGCCCCGCACAGATATGTACTATCTGTGTATGGGTTTCTTGCTGAAACAGAGAGAGCAGGACTAAGTGTCTGCAGTTGTTCTCCGTGAACAAACAGACTGACCAGAGTAACTCGGCATTGCTTACCTACACTGCACCTCCTACAACCTTTAGTGTCAGGAATCTTTACAGATATGGTAAACTTTCTGTGGCCAACAGAGAATATCCAGGTCAGAACAAGCAGACAAAATTGGGTTTACAGTATCCTCCTTCCTCAAAATCAAGTGGTAGCATCATACATGACATTATTAACACTGCTGCACCTACAGCTCCTGTTTCCCTGCATCTGTGATGGCGTGTCGTACCTGAGACTGATCCGCTCAGTGAGGCGGTTGGTGCTGAGCGACAGGCTGCTGTGTTTCTTGTGCAGATGTCCTTTCTGTTCAAACAGAGTTGGCAGGCTGTGCGAGTAAAGCTGGGCCGACTTCCCTGCAGGATGGAGCCTTTTTAGAGCAGCATATTATCGAGTGGACACAATGTTCTCCATTTGTGTCACGCTGTTTGTTGATTACCTGATACGGACATCAGCACATTGTTCATAACATATAGCCATATACATCGCTGAGGGAGGAGCTGTGGGGAAAAGACAAGCAGTTCACTGAGACTTCAAACATCCAGCTTCAGTCATCAGACTGTTCCAGAAACATCATTTCCTGGTTTTCAGTGCTCCTCCTTTCATCAGGAGCTGCACTCCTTACTCAGGTTTTTCAGGGTGATGCGATTAATGACTTGCACTTTTTTGTTATTACTTGCATTTTTACACAATGCTCTTCTACTCTGACTGACACTTTCAACTACCAGCTTGACCGCGCATCACTCTTTTCTACCTCAAAACGACCAGTTACACATGTCTGCATGAATTCTGCACGCACGTTTGCACTACAAGCTGCACACAAACACGTGCGCACATCCATGATTTACTCCAAACCTAACTTAACCTTCGGCGCTTTTTAACTTTCAACCCCTTCAGTGGAAACATTGGGAGAAGTTTGCCAATGTGGTATTATAATATTATTTTATGCCACGTTAGACCCCTAATTGAAGATTGTGAATTATTATGTAGTTTTAGTTTGCATTATTCTCCTGAATTAGAAGAAGGTGATAACTATTGCATTTGTTAAACTGATTTGCATTACATTAGACTGCTGATTTATTGTGAATGAATGATATTGTTTCATGATGCATTATACTGATGAGTTATAAGAAATACTGTTCGCAGAAAGTCATCGCCTTATTGGTCTGATTAGAAGAGAACAGAACATGCTGGAGTTTTCTGCCCCATCTCAGCAGGAGCAGATAAACAGGGAGCCAAGGTCGTAGCTTAGGCGCCGTGTGAGAGAAAGCATGTGAATGTTTAGGCTTTTATGATAAGGTGGGGGCCACTAGAGGCTATAAGAGTTTGATCAATGCTCCACCATTTTGAGATCTGATGCTGTCTACGTACGGTGTCCATCTCCCACGCGTGTGATCATTAAAATCATCGTTTGACTCAACCCGGTCGGACCAGTGTTGTTATTGTGGTTTTTCCTCTTGTATCCATCCCCAATATTTGAATCCGTAACACCATCAAACTCGTCGTTGGAGGGGAGAGGGAGGGGAAACAGGAGGACAAAGGATGGCGGGAACAACTGAGCTGTAGTGCTTTTTTTTTTTCAACTGTGCAATATTTGCAATATTGTTTTATATTCGACCTTTTTTGTGGGGCAAATAATATTGACACCAGTCATTTTGTGTTTTTCTGAAATTATTCTGTTATTGTGTACAAAATATTAAAAAAATTCAGCTATATATGTTGATGCATGCTTTTATTACCAGTCGCATTGATTGCCGTAACGCCCTGCTCTCTGGTCTCCCCAAAAAGAATATATCACCCTTACAACTTTTACAAAACTGCAGCTCGTGTGCTGACGAAGACCAGAGGGTGGGCCCACAGTACACCGGTTTTAGAATCGCTGCATTGGCTCCCCGTGTATTTCAGGATCGATTTTAAAGTTCTTTTATTGGTTTTTAAATGTCTTAATGGTCTGCTTCTCTCAATGACTATCGCCCTGTAGCCCTCACCTCAGTAGTGATGAAGTGCTTTGAACGCCTGGTCAGAGACTTCATCATTTCTTCACTACCAGACACACTGGACCCACTACAGTTCGCTTACCGTCCAAATCGTTCCACAGACGATGCCATCTCTCATCTCCTCCACACATCACTCACTCACTTGGACACTAGAAGGGGGAATTATGTTAAAATGCTCTTCATAGACTACAGCTCTGCATTTAATACCATAATTCCCTCCACACTCACCACCAAGCTGGAGCATCTGGGACTCAGCTCATCTATGTGTCAGTGGATCTCCAACTTCCTAACTGGCAGACCACAGGCAGTAAGGATGGGCGGACATGTCTCAGCCTCCACCACTCTCAGCACTGGAGCCCCCCAGGGGTGTGTTCTGAGCCCCCTGCTGTACTCTCTGTACACATATGACTGTGTGGCCACTACCAGCTCCACCACCATCATCAAGTTTGCTGACGACACCGTCGTGGTGGGCCTGGAGAACTGGTGCCAGAGGAACAACCTCCTTCTAAACGTCAGTAAGACAAAGGAGCTGATAGTGGACTTCAGCACTAAGCAGGAGAGGAACTACCAGACCCCTGTCATCAACGAGTGCCCAGTGGAGAGAGTGGACAGCTTCAAATACCTCGGAGTTCACATCACGCTGGACCTGTCATGGTCCTGTCACATCAACACCGTGGTGAAAAGGCCCGACAGCGTCTCTACCACCTCAGACGCTTGAGAGACTTCCAACTGCCCTCCAAGGTGCTCAGGAACTTTTACTCGTGCACCATAGAGAGCATCCTGACGGGAAACATCTTAACCTGGTTCGGGAACAGCACCATGCAGGACAGACGAGCTCTACAGAGGGTTGTGCGGTCAGCTGAGCGCACCATCCGCTCCGAGCTCCCTGACCTGCACTCAATCTACAGCAGGCGGTGCTGGACCAAGGCCAGGAAGATCGTGAAGGACCTCAGCCATCCCAACAACAGACTGTTCTCTCTGCTGAGGTCAGTAAAGCGATTCCGCTCCCTGAAGACCAACACAGAGAGACTGAGGAGGAGCTTCTTCCCGCAGGCGATGCGGTCTCTCAATCACACCACCACACAGTACTGACCCACACATATGGTTCTTACACACACACTGGACTTTCTGGACATTGTTTTCACTTCATCACTTAAATCACTTTAAGCATATTTGCACTGCACAAGACATAATGTGGATTGCACAACACTGGTCACTATATTCTTCATTTCCAGTTAATACTTGTACAGCTGCTGTTATTGTGTATATATTTATTTATTTATATTTCTTCATACATTCTTATATAGTTCTATATTGTGTATTTTGTTGTACAGTTATTTTATTTTCAACTTTAATTTATATATTTTATCTTATTCTCCCAGTTAAATTTACCCTTCATTCTAATTTGTGTTGTACAGTTATTTCATTTTTAACCTTAATTTATATCTTATTCCCTCCTAGTTAAATTTACCCTTTTTAATTTTTCCTATTTATTTCCTATTTATTTCCTTTTTTTTTTTCTTTAGGTCACGAGCAGTTGTCCAAGCATTTCACTGCATATCGTACTGTGTATGACTGTGTGCGTGAAAAATAAAATTTGAATTTGAATTTGATTTGGGCCGTCTTATCTCTCAGATCTGCTTTTACCATATGAACCCTCGCGGACCTTGAGGTCCTCTGGTACTGGCCTTTTGACTGTTCCCAAAGACAGCACACATACTCACGGAGAGGCAGCTTTTCAGTGGTATGGTCCTCGTCTGTGGAACAGCCTGCCGGAGGAGCTCAGGGCCGCAGAGAACGTACATGTTTTTAAGAACAGGCTCAAGACCACCTTTTTAATTTATCTTTCACCTAACGTTTATTTATTTTATGCTTATTTATTCTATCCTGTTATTCTATTTATTAATTTAGGTTTTACCTAATATTTATTGATTTTATTCTTACTCATTTTTTATCTTCTTACTATTTCTATTGTATCCCGTTCTTATTTACTTTATCTTTTTACCCTGTATATATCCTATTGTGACATATCTCCAGTGTTTCCTCGGAGGGGGCTCTCTGCACCGGGGCTGTGATCGACCGTGGCTGCTGGGGCTCTGGGGGTCCTCTCAGCCTGGCTGGGGGGGGGATATGGGTGCATTCATGATTGTTTATGTTAATGAGAGTGTGGGGGGTTAGTTGGAGGGCGGGGTGGGGTGCTTTTAACCATGTAAAGCACTTTGTGCTACTTTTTTTGTATGAAAAGTGCTTTATAAATAAAGATTGATTGATTGATTAATTTCCCAGCTTTGGTCATTATATACAGTATTTTGGAGACAGAGAGTTACAGACTCTCTCCCAGACCACGGACTCATAATACAAGTCAGAGCTTTATAAAAAAAAAAAAGTTGTGTTTTCTAAATTGGAGTTCAAGTTATTTGTACTTCCAATAGTGTTAACATACTACACAGGTCATGAACAAGATTTCTTTTACATTTTCATTGTAAATGGGCTGAAGCAGTTAATTAAAAGTAGTCTAACATAAATGTAAACGCTGTAATTTGATTATTTTAATAAACCATGAAACTTGGATGGATTCGATGCCGGCGTGACCACAGTGCACACGTCTGCTGTCGCTCACAGTGGTCCAAGGAACCGCTCAGGGAGTTTGTGTGTTCGCTCAGACACCTGAAAAATTAGAGGGAACATTGGGCCTCTGACATTCAATACCCAGTTATTAAAATGTTAAGTGTAAATCATCCCCAGCCCACAATAGCAGCTGAATTTACTACGATTTCAGATCTTTTTACACGTCAATAAGAAACCACCGATGTGTAAAACAGCCTGACAACAGAATGACGTAAACCACACTGCTGCAACTGTGCAGCTCTCAGGTTTTATCTATTGTTTCTCTGTGTGGCCAGCAGGGGGAGGTGTTTTTTTTTTTTTTTTTTAAATATTAATGAAAACATTTTTCATGAAAGTTGCAAATTTGTTATCTGTTTTTATGACATTTTTCACTGTGGATTACAACAACATCAACATTAGAAAATGAAATACATTTATAGTAGGTGATCATTAATCACTATTATTGGCACTATTAAAGGGCTCCAAAAATCAAACTTTGCTTAGGGCACCACGGAGGGCCAACCCTTTTTACACTTCAACGATTGTACACAAAATACAATCATCCATCCTTCTATCTATTTATTTTTGTCCACTTATATAATTCAGCATCACAGGGAAGCTGGATCCCAGTTGTTTTTCACAGAGGGCCAAGCAGTGGAGGGAGCTGCCGACCTCCCAGCAATACATGTAAAAGCTTTATTTTATGCTGACTCTGGTCATCTTTATCTATCATAAAAATTTGCTTCACGATCTGAAACACGTAAGTGTGGCAAATATGCAAATAGCTAAGAAATCAGGATGGGGTAAATCGTTTCTCACTGCACTTCTGTTAGGCGACTGAATAAAAACACAAAGTCAGCAGTCTGGCTATGAATGTCTTTAATGTTTCCAAGATCAGAATCACATCAGGGTGTACAACCTCACCCCTGGCGCCGTTGCCCACCTCTCAATTTTAAATACACGTAGACATTGAGGGCTACCAGGAGGGGCTATGCGCTTACCTGCTGCTGAGTAAGTGCATATGAGAGCATGAGGGTGGGAATGGATGTTTGTATCTGTGTGTGCCTGTTTGTCTGTGTCCATATGTCAGGTCGGGTATCAGACGCCACCTCTCTGGGGACATCTCAGGCCCTCCAAGGTATGGAGGCCTATCTCCCCCCACCACGCCCCCTGCCAGTGGCAGACGCCCTCAGACATCGGTGCATTGGTGGTTCTTTGTGTCTGGGGATGGGCGTCCAGGTACTGCTTGTCGGGGCCTGGAGCCTGGGGCTCGCTCGGGCTCCTTCAGGGTGGGGTGCCTTTGGCCTCTCAGCCTGGGGCTCGGTCACTCTGGCACAGCTGGCTGCCGGCAGAGCTCACGGGCACGTCACGTTTAAATCATGCTTTTTATCTGTTTTTGTTTTCTGTAAAGAACTTGGGATCACCTTGTGGTTGAATTGTGCGATATAAATAAACTTGCCTTGCATTTTGGCTGCTACCTCAAAGCACACTGTGCGCTGTCGATCTTACGTGCTGCACAATAATATTCAATACTTAGTATTTGCAGTTATATTCACATAGATCATCACGATGATGTTGTTTATTATATTGCTCTCTTTTGTTTGCTTGTTTTCTCTTTTTTCTTTCTCAACAGGTGATCCAGGTGATTGATAGATGGACTTTTTGTCTGTTTGTTTTGTTGGCTTGGACAACTTCCTACCAGACCCGTGGAAGTGGAAGCTTCAGTGAAGAAAGATTCCTGCTCCCAGCCGTTCATTGGCTCGGCATTTTAAACCCCTAAAGGGTCACCTGGCCTGTAAATAAACAGGGCCAATAAAAAAAATCACAAGAATAATACAAAAATTTCAGCCAGTTTAACTTAATACATTAACTTATTCTTGTGTACACAGTAATTCATAAATAAATAATGTATATTATCAATAAAGATTGATCTAAACAGTTTAACTGCTATGTGCAGATAAAGGTTGCATAGCTTTAAAACATTTGCTATCCAGCAAATATCAGTCAAACTCAACACAAAAGGAAACACAACAATCGTTCAAATTGTTTGGACCGGTGATCCAAATCAACTGGCGTTGGTCAAACAGATGTGTGGTAGACTTACTTTGAAGGAGCTGCTACCGACAAACCAGCAAATAAACACCAAATATTTCATCTGTGACATTTGTGAGGTTTCCTCAAACACACTCCGTCAGTCTTGTTGCTGTTGAACGACAAACTATTTAAAAATGTCGCGGGTTTACCTGGTCATATTCTCATTCACGGGGCGCTCGCCAAAACAAAAGCAAACCATTAACACCACGCCGATGCTGTTCACAGGACAGCAAGAGCAACGATCAGGAGCATCTGGTCTTCGGTATCGTTCCCCTCGTGCGTGTTATTACTGCGATTTCAGTGTTTTTGCTTCACAACTAAAGTGTGCAGTTTACTTTGTGCGCACTCAAATGGAGTCAAGTCAATTAGCGCCACCTGTGGTCAAGTGCCATAGCCTACAGCCAGATTAACTTGTGACACACATCTGAGCCACGTTTGAATTCCTGTTTCATGCACAATACATTTGTAACTTTTAATTTTTTCTGTTTTTGTGTCTTGCAAATAAACCTTTAAACTGATTGAAATGATGTTATGTATTTATTTTTGGCCCTTATCTACGGTGGCCCTGAGAGGCCAAATGGACTGCAACTTAAGAAAACACCAGCAATAAAAAAAAAAAAAAAACGCTGCAAAAGCACAAAAAACACAACTGAAATAGGAAAAAAGAAAACACAAATACAAAAAACGAAAACACAAATAGGAAAAAAGAAAACTGAACTGTTTCTGGGGAGACAATAGTAATCAGTAATAAACAGAGCCAGTGTGACTAAGTGGAGCTTGTGAGAGTGAGTGGATTGAAGAAAGTGAGGGACTCAGATGTGTCAGTTGGTTTGTCTTTGTGTTTGAGTGTGGAGGAGAGTTAGATTGGGTTGGTTTTAAAGCTAAGCCAAATCACAACAACAGTCGCCTCAAGGCGCTTTATATTGTACAGTTTAATTTCCAAAACTTGCATATGATCTTCAGTTTGCAGCTGGACTATCACATAGCAGCTGGAGCAGTCTCACATGGAGGCCAGTCCACTGCTGCCACCTGTGGCCAAGTGCCATAGCCTACTACTAGATGAACTTGTGACACACATCTGCAGTAGAGGCTGAGTGGCTGCTCTCACACCTGGAGCATCCAAATCGACCCACAAACACGTTGAAAGATGCAATGCCATCAATGTGGATTGTCAAGACTGAGAGACCTCTTCCCTCTGACCCCTCCTCAAACCCTCCTACCCACCTCGACATACAAACTCTGTGTGGCTTCACGTGTTCTGTTGATGTTTACATGATCGAAATAACTTGAACACAAACACAAACAAACAAAGAGGAAGACCGCACCGGAAGGAAACAACTACAAGTCCCAGCATCCTCTGCGTTTAGGGAGCAGCAGTGAAAGGGAAAGTATTGAGCCTCCGTTCAGAGCAGCAGGAGGAGGAAGGTGGAGCTGAGGCAGGTGAGTGTTAACATGAATATGTTTCTTCTTATGACATAAAATAATTCCACGCTGTTCGTGTCTGTGGGTGAAATGTGAGGCCGGTCGGCTCCTCTGAGCGCTGGTTTCCTGTAAGTAGAGAGGAAGTGAGTTTAGCTGAGCCTCCGTTTAGTGTGAGAGAGCAGGAGGAGAGTGAGAGCTGTGCTGAGGCAGGGTGAGTGTTAACACCGCTCTGACATTACTGTGTCTCTGTGGCGGGAACAACAGGCTCCGTCAGTGGAGGCAAAAATAATCAGACTTTGGTTTTTCAAAGGAAACAACTTTATGTCGGAAGTTCCCGCACGCTCATTGGATAACGATGTGTCAATCTCGAGCTATTAGCCAATGAGCGTGCGGATTCACAGAAAGCCCCGCCTTTATCACGGGACTTTAAAAACTACAATGGTGACAGAAACTCCGTGAGTGGAGTTCAGGGTGACGTTATGAAACTGTGACGTTTGAGCCACTTCCTGTTCTCAGTCCCAGCGTCCTGATCACCGAGGTTTCTGCTGCTCTGATATCTGATATTGATTATATTTCATTTCATTTCTTTATTTATTTCACACGTGGTTCAACAGTGTTTTGTTTCCTACATACAGATCCTCCTTCCCATTAATATAACACTGCACCCGTGGGTGAAAAGGCGCAGGAAGAAGAATAAATTCTTCTCAGCACCTGCCCCCTATCTGCAATGTAATTATTCTTACAAGAGGGCGCCAACAACCCAAAAATCCCTCTAACATGTATCTTTATGTAACAATGCAAAACTAAAGAACAAATCAGGATAATCAGCAATATACAGCACTACTAAATGGCAATGAAGATTTTTCCTTCCACATTTAGCCCAAATTACTTTCATGTTCTTCATATTGATTTATCCTTTTAAGTATGTAACACATTGTAAACAGGCTGTAGCATAAACATCAAACACAGCTGAAGCAGTTTTTGGATGGTTGGCTTCAAATGATCCGTTGGTTTGAAAAGTAAAAACAATTTAAAAAGGTGAAGCTGATGCAGGGTGAGTGTTAACACCAGGACTTTAGAGGGAAGAAGAGTCACAGCTCAGCATGTTGTTGACGGGTTGTTGTTCAATCGGGGGAAGACATCTGAATCATTGCAGGGGGAATGGCTTTCACAACTTTAATGAATTTACTCTGAGTACATGATATGCCATAATTATCTATGAGTTTGTTATATGTTAACACATTTCCGTCATTGTCTAAAAGGTGTAAAACCGTCCAAATGCCATGATCCATCCAATCCTTATAAAAGATGGATTTTCTTTTATCGTATACATCTGTTGTTCCAAATCGAATTTGTATGTGGAGAAAAAATATGCTTGTGTATCATTTTCCAGTACTGGAGAACCTGTTTGTGAAAATTGGATAATTTAATTTGGAAATTTCAAAGTCGCACTTTATAAGAAATTCAGAGCTTCTCGAAAATTATTTTGGGGAAATAAAACCAAAATACCGTTTGAATTATTGTTTCATTGTCGTTGCCAACATTTCATTACTAATGATTTCGCTAATAGTTTTGAAGAAAAACTCTTTTATTTCTTTCCAGAAGAATTTATAAAAGATTTCAGTCAAGCCGTCCTGACCAGGAGCTTTGTCATTTTCAGTTTGTTTAAGGCTTGATCTCAGTCATCCAGTGATATATCAGAATCACAAATTTCTCTGAATGCAGAATCGATTTTTGGAGTATAAGATTCAATCTGATCAAAAAACTTAATGAATCAGCAATTAAATATTTTGAGGAGTATAAATTTGAGTAAAATTTATGTTTTTCTTCCGCTATAGTCTTATGATTTGTGCATTCCTCCCCATTTATGATTAATGTATTAATAGATTTCTTTTCTTGCCTCCGTTTCTCCAAATTGTAGAAATATGAAGGACTTTTTCAGCTTCTTCTATCCATTTTGCACGAGCTCTAATGTAAGCTCCATGAGCCTTTTTCTTGTATAGATCATCTAATTGAGCCTGTAAAGACAACAGGGATTTCTTATCAGCCTCTGACATAAAATGTCTATTACAGTAGTTATTTATATTGTAAAGTAATTTACTTTCAAATTCCTTCTGTTGTCTACTTTTCATTTTACTAAACGTAATTGAAAATTCTCTAACTTTAAATTAAAAAAAATTCCCATCTATGTATGTAATTGCCAATTGTTACATTGTTGTACATTTTATGGAGGAGCTCTTTAACTATCTTAACATACCCATCATCATTTAACAGATCTGCATTAAATTTCCAGTAATCTTTTTTAAACTGCGTTTTATTTTCAGGGTTAAGTTTAAAAGTAATAATACTGTGATCTGTCAACGGGGCTGCTGAGATGGAAACATGTGAAACATCTATAGAGTAAAGTCGACCCAACCACAATATGGAACGCCAGGAGTGCCATAATGAATTAATTAAATACACCATTAAATAATAAATTAAATGTAACAATAATAATTTTAAATTTTAAATAATTAATTAAATAAATCATTTTTGACACGTTTAATTAATTATTTATTTATTTCACGTTTTAATTAATTATTGCCACATTTAAATAATTATTTAATGGTGTATTTAATTAATTCATTTTGGCACAGTTGACTCCTTCAGGTCTCACCATAAATTTATTTTATGTGTCAACCTCACCCATCAAACCCAGGGGGCGGGGTTAATGCTGATCGAGTCAGAACCATTGCTTTGGCCTGGTGGCCATTGTTTTTAGAAGGCGTTACTGCACACCAACAACTGCCATGTGGAAACTAACAGAACTGAACTTTGAAAAACCCTGTTTGTGTCTCACCAAATACCGTTTTAATATTTTTTTAGCCGAGAATGTAGCGGTTTAATCTTCAGATGTCTGTGAGCTGAGAAGGACGTGAAGCGAGCAGTTTATCCCAGAGCTGAAGCTGCTCTGTGTGCAGAGATGAGCTCAGATTCCTGCTGTGATTGATCAACAGTCACAGAAATGTAGACTTGTAGTTATTACTGCAGTATGGTCACAGCAGATACTGATAAACATGTATTATGAGGATGGATGATCAAGTTTCTCACTCTCTCCTTTAAATCTCAGTTTTTTTCTTCTTCACAGTTTATCTGTTAATTTATTAATGAATAACACTGAAAGAGTTTCTGTTATATTTCCCCTTGAACATCAGCTTATTAGGGCGGCATTAGGAAATAGCCCCCCTCCAAAGAATGAATAAATGAATGATGATAATAATAAAATGATTAAAAAGCAGAGCTCAGAGTGGTAGAATGGTCAAACATGGATCCACGGGTGGTTCAACTGTATTTGGTGACGTGACTAAAGCAAATCTTTCAAATAATCCCACCATCAACGGGATGTTGTCTCCTTTACTACGGTTACTTTACTTGGTCACCGTGTGAATTTCTTTGAAATGAACCAAATTCTTTTATTTGTCGGTTGTTGCATATTTAACCTCTACAGTCAGGAAAGGAGGAGATGAGGCCTCAACAATGTTGGGTTGTAGCTGTGCTTCAGGTTAGAGTGAGTGTCCATGGAATAAATGTAAGTCAGTGAACTGGAAACATGACTGTGTTCAAACTTTGTTTCCTTTTTATAATGAGTCTAATCAAAGGTGGACAGAAGTATCTCCACTGTGACTTTTCTGTGTCACCATCAGAGCTTCTGCACAGTGTTTCTGGGGCAGATAACATTGCAGCATTATGGAGACATTATGGAGACAAAAAGAAAAGCGTCTGGATTTCTTTAAGTTAAACTTAAAGAAATCCAGACGCTTTTCTTGGACTGTTGGTTTCAGTGTTTAGTCTCATTCACACACTCCCTCAGACTCTTCACACACACTGATTTGCTGACATAAACACACTCCTGTGTGCTCTCTTGGCTTCACACACACACTGAGGACCATCTACAGACTGTGAGCTCCGTCTTCTTTGTCTTTGGAGCCGAACTCTGACAAAGTTAGGAACAAAACTTTCTCCAGCGTGTGAACTTTCCTCCTAGACTCAGTCTGAGCAGTCAGACCACATATTTCTAAAGCAGCACATGAAGGTGTGGCTCACACACACACAGGTGAAGGAAACAGCTGCAGTATTAAAAACTGCTTCACTGTCTACAAATATATGAACTGAATGTTTCTTTCAGGCTGTAAAAACCTTATTTATCCTCCATTACAGTCCTGCATTCAGAGCATTACTTCTGTTATATTAGTACATGTATTTTATTCTGATGAACACATGAAACTCTGAGCTGGATTGAATCCATTGAATCAGAGTCCAGGACTCAGACTAAACACACTGAATGTGTCCTGAGCTCGGCCGCTGTTCCACAGTAACTGCTGTCAGAGTCACTGTTACTGAGTTAGCTTAGCTAGCAGGGCAGCTAGCAGTTAGAGTATGAACTCTGTAAGCAGTCAGCTCGGTCCTGGACATGGTTACTGACATAAAGCTGCTCTCTGCAGCCATGTCAATGGTCAATGGTAACTTTATTGTCCCTAACGGGAAATTGATTTGCAGTATGTCCGTACAAACAAACAAACAGACAACCAATACATCACATACACTCACCAAGATAATATAATAATAATAAAAGCCTGATAAAACAACCTAGATTTTTCATCAAAAAAGTGCAATGTGCAATGGCAACAACACTTACGGTTTAGTGTTGTTAACTATGATAATAGCACTAGGTACAAAAGACAGTCTGTGTCTCTTTGTCTTCACTGCAGTCACTTTATAACGACGACCTGATGGAAGCAGTTGAAAATCATTAAAGAGAGGATGATCTGAACACAACAGGACAGAGGTTGCCTTCCTCAGCACCTGCCTGTTATAAAAGTCCACAAGCTGGACCTGAGACCTCCCTGAAATCTTGCCAGCCACTTTAACCAGGTTGTTAAGTCTGGTCTTATTATTCAGGGACATATTACCGTACCAAGCAATGATACAGAAGGTTAAAACAGATTCAATAAAACTTTTATAAAAAAGAGTCATCATTTCAGATGAAACATTAAAACCTCTCAACCTCCTTAAAAAGTATAGTCTTTGTTGGGCCTTTTTCACTGTAGCAGCAAGATGTGACTCAAAGGACAGGGTCTTATCAAGAACAACCCCCAAATACTTATAACTGTCCACCAGTTCAATGGCTGCACCATTTACCATTGTTAGCGCAGGATGAGGATCAATAACCATGTCCTTGGTTTTTAAGGTGTTAATCATTAAGAAGGACTGATCACACCATGAAACAAACTCATCCACAACAGGCCCATGGGAATCCTCTTCACCATGAAGGAGGCTTAAAATGACTGTGTCATCTGCGTATTTGATGAAATGCCTGTTGGCCTGTGTGCTGCGACAGTCATTAGTGTACAAAATATACAAAAGAGGAGAGAGACAACAACCTTGTGGTGAGCAAGTAGAAGAGTTCAGCTGTTTGGAAAAACAACCGTTTACTCTCACACACTGAGATCTGTCAGTTAAAAAGTCTAAAATCCAACCAACGAGATTAAAATCAAGTTTAAATTGGTTAAGAAGCTTGTCAACTAAAAGATGTGGCTGGATAATATTAAAAGCTGAAGAAAAATCGATAAATAAAAGCCGAGCATGAGCTTTGGCGCCATCAAGATGGCAATAAAGGAAGTTCAACAGAGTGACCACTGCATCATCCACACCTCTACAAGGCCTGTATGCAAATTGTAGTGGATCTATAAGCTTCTCTACTTGCTGCCGGATCTCCTTCCTGACAAGTTTTTCAAAGGACTTCATCACTAAGGATGTTAGAGCGACAGGCCTAAAATCATGTAATGATGTAGGTTTTGTGGTCTTAGCAACTGGAGAAATAACTGATTTTTTCCATACCTCTGGAACCTTCTGTTGCTGAAGAGATAAAAGAAAGATGTAATAAAAAATACTACATAATTGCTCAGCGCATGTTCTAAGCACCTGGCCACAAATATTATCAGGACCTGGACTTTTATTAGTCTTACTCATTTTAAAAAGATTTCCCACCCTTCTTTCATCAAAGAACAAAGCTGGGGGGCCTCTGGTGCTCTCTATTAAGAAATCAAGTGTATTCCTTGGATTATAATTATCATTAAATCTTGAATAAAATCTATTCAGCTCATTGGCTAACTGAGAAGCTGAACTAAAACCAGGGAGACTCATCTTATTACAGTCACTGTAACAGTGACCAGTCATGTGTTTCATGCCAGCCCAAGCCACCCTTAAGTTATTGCTACCCATCTCCGCCTCTACCTTATCCTTGTATTTTATTTTGGCTTTTTTGATTTCTGATCTGATCTCCTTCCTAATTTCTCTGACTTTCAAGATAGTCCCTTCAGTAAAAGCTTTTTTCCTTTCGTGAATCAGCCTCGTAAGAACTTTAGAGGACCATGGTTTGTTATTAGGGAAAAAATGCACAACCTTTGAGGGGATAATCATGTCTCTGCAAAAGGATATATAGCCGCAGACAACGTCAGTGAGTTCATTAATGTCTCTACATGATTCTGTAAACACCGACCAGTCTGTACAGTCAAAGCAGCCCTGCAGGGCTAAAGAGGCATCGTCACTCCAAACCTTTATGTGGTGTTTCCTCACTTTCTCTCTTCTCAGTACAGTCTTGTAAACTGGCAGAAGATGCACTGTGTTGTGATCCGAGGATCCGAGGGCGAGGCCAGCCACAGATGTATACGCACCTTTTATGGAACCGTAACATAGATCCAGAGTCTTATTGAAGCGTGTGGGACAGTGCACATACTGATAAAAACTGCTCAGTGTTTTCTTCAAGTCGCAGCGATTAAAGTCCCCAAGAACAATATTAGGGGCTTCAGGAGAGAGAGATTGTAGTGAGTGGATGATGTTGAAGATGGTGTCAGTCGCATTCTTAGGATTCGCTTTAGGGTGGATGTAAATGACGGTGACGTTGATCTGTGGGAATTCCCTCGGCAGATAAAACGGCCTCAAAGACACAGAGAGGAGCTCAATGTCAGGCAGACACACTTGTCTACGAACGGTCACGTTTTTACACCATTTCTGATTTATATACAAACACACCCCTCCTCCTTGCGATTTCTGGGTAGCTCCGGGGTCTCGATCCAAACGTATGGGAACCCCGAAGCCATTTAGTTCCAGAGAACAATCAGGGTCAGAATCCTTGAGTCAAGTATCTGTGAATGCCATTAGACATGCATCCCTGTAGTCACGTAAATGTGCGACATTCAAATGCAGTTCATCTAATTTACTCCTCAGAGACTGCACATTAGCCAGGATTATTGATGGTAAAGGAATACAGTTGTACCGTATTTGCTTCCACAATCGCTGACGTAGGCCTCCCTTCTTACCCCGCTTCCTTGCTTTGACTCTGTTAAAAACAAAAGTGCCCCTGTGGTTACTGGATAATCCAGAGCTGGAAAACACTGGAGGGTGAAAAGAGTCCAGAGACGGGCCTATCCACCGAAGATCCAGAAGAAACTCCCGTGAGTATGTAATTGTTTGAGAGAAGCACTGACTCCAAACAACCGTCAGGATTGCCAATAAAACCAAGCGAAATAAAAAACCCATCTTCATTAAAAGAAGTTCCACAAAGCACAAGCCGATTCTATAGGATTTCCTGAGACAAAAAAAAATAAATAAGATGAAATAAAGGAATAAAAGAATAAAATAAAAATAAGTTAAAACACTGACACTGACAGACAGAGACAACCTGCTGGTCGCCGCAAGAGCAGCGTCCCGATGTGACGATTGCACAATGTTTGACCTGCTGCTTTGTAGGACTACAGTAATGGAGGATTTGGAGGCTGAACTGGGCTCTGTGACACTTTTTGTAGTGAACTGATGAAAGCTGCGTCTCAGATGGATGTTAGTCCAACACATCAGACACGACCTCTGCAGCTCTCAGTTGATGTGCACATGAATGATTTGTGTTTCCTCTGCAGGTGAAGGTAGAAAGTGTGTGTGAGCTGATGTGAATTGAGCAGCATGGATCAGTGTGAGGACAGAGAGGAGGGAGTCCCTCCCTCTAAAAGCACTCTGTGTGGGGAACATGAGAGCCAGACCAAAGCTCAGAGGTGAGATGACCATCTCTAACTGTCCATGACTCTTCTCCATGTCACAGCTCAGCACTCACATCACTGCTCCATCATTATTCACAGGAACCAGCCTGGACCTCCACCCAGCTCTGTGTCCTGTAAGAGTGACGCGTCTAAAGATCGTCCCATTTATTTTAAATCCCAGCCTGTGTCCGCTGCAGAGAGGTGAGCTGTTAGGAACAAGAACTCTCTGATTTACATGATTTTGATGTTTCCTGGTTTCTAAAATGCATCTCTGTAGCAGAGCAGTGTCTCCAAGGACACACAGGCTCAGCTGTAACTGTCAGTTTATCTGGTTTTAAGACACATTTGGACACAATTGGCTGTTTTTAACTATGTATTTTAATCAGAGGTGTAAATCTAGACCTCCTGTGAGATTCCTGACACCCCTCCCCCACCCATCACCTTCACTCAATACCAGGTTGAGATGCAAATGAGGAGACTTCACTCAGGCAAGTCTGCTGGACCAGACGGAGTGAGTCCCCTTGTCCTCAAGGCCTGTGCCCCCCAGCTGTGTGGAGTCTTTCATAAACTGTTTATGCTGAGTCTGAGTCTGCAGAGGGTCCCGGTGATGTGGAAGACATCATGCCTCGTCCCTGTACCAAAGACGCCTCGTCCCAGTGGCCCCCAGGATTACAGGCCCGTGGCACTGACCTCCCACATCATGAAGACCCTGGAAAGGCTCATCCTGGACCAGCTGCGACCCATAGTAAGACCACATCTGGATCCCCTTCAGTTCGCTTATCAGCCTCGTCTCGGAACAGAGGACGCCATCATCTACCTGCTCAATCGTGTCTACACCCATCTGGACCAGCCGGCGAGCACTGTGAGGGTCATGTTTTTTGACTTTTCCAGTGCTTTCAACACCATCAGGCCGACCCTCCTGGGTGATAAGTTAGCAGCGATGCAGGTGAATGCTTCTCTGGTGTCCTGGATTGTTGATTACCTGACAGGAAGACCACAATATGTACGTCTCCCACAGTGTGTGTCTGACAAGGTGATTAGCAACACAGGGGCACCACAGGGGACTGTCCTCTCCCCCTTCCTCTTCACCCTCTACACCACAGACTTCAGCCACTGCACAGAGACCTGCCATCTTCAGAAGTTTTCTGATGACTCTGCGGTGGTTGGATGCATCAGCAGGGATGATGAGACAGAGTACCGGGCTGTGGTCGACTCCTTTGTCACGTGGTGTGAGCAGAATCATCTGCAGCTCAACGTGGCAAAGACCAAGGAACTGATCGTGGACTTCAGGAAGACCAGGAAACACTTGACCCCTGTTTCAATCCAGGGGGTCAGTGTTGACATTGTGGAGGACTATAAATACCTTGGAGTACACATTGACAATAAACTGGACTGGGCTAAAAACACCACAGCACTTTACAGGAAGGGCCAGAGTCGTCTCTATTTTTTGAGGCGACTGAGGTCCTTCAACATCTGCCAGAAAATGCTGAGGATTTTCTATGAGTCTGTGGTGGCCAGTGCGATCCTCTATGCTGTTGCATGCTGGGGGAGCAGGCTGAGGGTCGCAGATGCCAACAGACTTAATAAACTGATCCGTAAGGCCAGCAATGTTGTGGGGATGGAGCTGGACTCCCTCAAGGTGGTGTCGGAGAGGCGGATGCTGTCCAAGATAAAGACAATGTTGGATAACACCTCCCACCCACTCCATGACATGTTGGTCAGTCACAGGAGCTCGTTCAGTGAGAGACTGAGATTACCGAAAAGCACCACTGAACGACACAGGAAATCATTCCTGCCTGTGGCCATCTCCCTGTACAACGCATCCACTTAACACACTGTTTGCTGCTACAACTACACATGTTTCTTTTCCAAATATTTATTTATAAGTGACTTATGTATGTATGTATGTATATATATGTATATATTGTACTATTCTTAGTTAGCGTATTGTCTGTCTTGTCTTAATGTTGGTTTAAAATGGAGCACTGTAACAAAAAATAATTTCCCCCAGGGATCAATAAAGTATTCTGATTCTGATTCTGATTCTGATACGCTGCTCTAGAAAGCAAACAAAGGTTTGTGCAGCTCCTCTTCAGAAAAGTGTTCAGAGAGCAGCTGCTGTATTAGACAAAGGCTCGTCGTGTGAGCCCAGATGTGTGTAACAGCTGGATGAAGGAGAACTATCACAGTCGCGTCTCCATCCCGCCTTTATTAATGAACTTCCTGTTGCTTGCAGATGACAGGAACACAAAGTGTTTGTGCCACGTGATGCTGCAGGATTTGTTAACGTGTCCATGATGGTAACATCTCCTCGTCTAACTGCAAACACATGAGCGCTCCTAACGGCAGCTATCACAGCCACACAGGCAGACTGTGTCTCACTGTTGCATTCAGGGACATTTGTTTTCCTGTAAAAAGCTGAACTCTAATCTAAGAGGACTGTTACTGACAGGAAACAGCTGCATTATCTGCAGTCTGTGTGACCACAGCTGCTTCAATCACTTTATCAGAGAATTGATCATTGAATAAAACATGTTTGTGTCTGCAGAGGTCAGAGGTCACAGTCTGCAGGATCCAGCTGTCCGTCGGTGAGGAGTGACTGGTCCAAAGGTCACCCTCCAGACTTCAGTGCTGAACCTGGACCAACGAGGTCAGAGAACTGTGATGACTCCTTTACATGTTTGTGTTTTCCTGCATAAATATGACCAAAGATTCATTAAAAAGATAAAAATATTAGACTTTGTCCTGTAGCGCTGTGTGGCAGGCAGGATTGGACCCAAACACAACAGGATGAAGTCAAAGAGGCAGCTTTATTTCAGCTGTGAACATGCAAACAGCAGAAATAAGGAAACATAACTGTAGGTTTGCAGTGAATGAAGCCTCAGCTCAACGCTCCACTTTGTCCCTCTTTTCCTTCTCCAAACAACCACATCACGAGTCTCTGATGGAGTTTTAAAATATTTCATTACAAATGTCCAAAGATGGGTTCAGGATACCTGAATCCACAGTTATTAAAGCTAAAATAGTTCACAGGGTTTGGACTTTGTTAGGTGACGAGAGAACATCAAAGTGTTTTTTATCTTTAAACAGTATTTTTATCACTTCAGTTGCTCTCACAGCCCTGTTTGTTATTTTACCAGAGCTCTTATGTTTCACTCAGTGCTCCCACCAAACACCTCGGAGGACACATTAGTGTGATTTAGATTTCATTGGTGCAAACACCAGTCACACAAGCTAACCCATGGAGGCAGCAGCAGGCTTTGTGTTTGGTCTGTTGGCTTAAACTAAGAGAGTTTAGTTTGTTAGCACAAAGAGCTGTCAGCTAAAGCCCCGAATGCACTTTGAATACAGACGAACTGAGAAAAACACTTTAAATACAGCAAACAGTCAAACTGACCACAAGTTTTTCAGCTGATCATCCACAGCAGTACATTTAGCATTCATGCTAGCAGCAGGCTATGACTGTCCACAAGGCTTAATATACGTGTGTGTTTGATATAATGCCAACAAGTACAAATAGGTGTTCTTACAGGTCTTAATCACAGAGGTCTGATAAGTCTGGTGACTTTCACACTCAGCAATTTTGCTGCCTTTTATTTTATATTGGCCTTTTTAAAGCCCTTCAAAGTCTCCCACATTCATACAGAGCTTTTAACACCAAACTCCTTTACAGTCCTTCTCCTCTCACACACGATCACACGACTGATTTGTCTGCAGCAGCTGTGTTACTGCTAGTATTTTATTATGTGTGTAATCTCCTCATATTGTTCCTGTGGTTTAGTTTGACTTCCTTCTGCAAACTCAGCTGCTCTGTTGCTGATACACGTCTCCATGAATATGATTGATCAGATGCTGCCAACACCATGTGTTTCATGTGAGCGCTCAGCTGAAACCCTGGGTTGACTTATCGAGTTAATAACAAGCTTCACGTGACTGTGAATGCTAAAGTGAATCAGATAAAGGAAAGAGACCCTGCTAATGTTGGACTCACTTCTTAGTGTAGATCCCAGGAGGAAGTTCAACATAGCCATTCTTTGTGCTAGCTCGACCAAACCTGAGACCACAGTGCAGGATAATGATCATCATCTGTCTCTGTCAAGGACATTTAAAATCCACAAATAACAAACATAATTATATTTGATCATTAAAAATGATGATTAAACAAAGTGTCAAACATACTTAAGTAGAAGGACTGATGTTTGTGTTAACCCTCACATGGGCTGTACAACATTATATAGGGAGACAAAAACAGAGATTATCGTAGCCATCGCTCTCTCGCATGGACGTGGCAGTCTTGCTGTCTGCTGCGAATCCTCCCCGTACCTCCGTGACCTCGTCTGGTATCTGCTCCCTCCTCTGTAAGAGACAGTAAAGGAAAACACGTCTCTGCCTAGTCTTGAAAATCTAATCTTATCATCCATTGTTCTTCTAGGGCCTCTTCTTCTTGTGGCCTCAGCTAACTGCTAATATTTAAATGGCTAACATTAACATGTGTGCCAGCCAGGTTAACATTTATGATGAACTATGATTAATTAACTGATGTTGAAACTGGAGCTTTACTGACCTCTGAAATTCCTCCTAAAGTGTTATTCAGTGTTGTGACAGTCAGCTGCTTCAGCTGCTGCTGGGATGGGCTGTGGCAAAGAGAACAGAGAAAATCCAAATCAGAGTTTTTCTCTGAATTAAAAGGAAACAACAATATATTCTACATGGTGAAACTGATGGTTTATGGTGTTTGGGTCTGTTTTTCTGTATTTATGCAGATAAAGTGTAAACTCAGATGAATTATACCATCAAATGTTAAAGGAAAACATCAGGATGAGTGTCTGTGAGCTGAGAAGGACGTGAAGCGAGCAGTTTATCCCAGAGCTGAAGCTGCTCTGTGTGCAGAGATGAGCTCAGATTCCTGCTGTGATTGATCAACAGTCACAGAAATGTAGACTTGTAGTTATTACTGCAGTATGGTCACAGCAGATACTGATAAACATGTATTATGAGGATGGATGATCAAGTTTCTCACTCTCTCCTTTAAATCTCAGTTTTTTCTTCTTCACAGTTTATCTGTTAATTTATTAATGAATAACACTGAAAGAGTTTCTGTTATATTTCCCCTTGAACATCAGCTTATTAGGGCGGCATTAGGAAATAGCCCCCCTCCAAAGAATGAATAAATGAATGATGATAATAATAAAATGATTCAAAAGCAGAGCTCAGAGTGGTAGAATGGTCAAACATGGATCCACGGGTGGTTCAACTGCATTTGGTGACGTGACCAAAGCAAATCTTTCAAATAATCCCACCATCAACGGGATGTTGTCTCCTTTACTACGGTTACTTTACTTGGTCACCGTGTGAATTTCTTTGAAATGAACCAAATTCTTTTATTTGTTGGTTGTTGCATATTTAACCTCTACAGTCAGGAAAGGAGGAGATGAGGCCTCAACAATGTTGGGTTGTAGCTGTGGTTCAGGTTAGAGTGAGTGTCCATGGAATAAATGTAAGTCAGTGAACTGGAAACATGACTGTGTTCAAACTTTGTTTTCCTTTTTATAATGAGTCTAATCAAAGGTGGACAGAAGTATCTCCACTTTGACTTTTCTGTGTCACCATCAGAGCTTCTGCACAATGTGGAGAAAGATCCAGAAGCAGAGCTGGACTGCAGACAGCCAGTCAGAGCAGCTGTGTACAAAGTAAGACTGAACATCTGTCTGCTGATGGACTCATTTCTGAAAACTGGACTTCTTGTGTTGTTCAGACATTGAAGAGTTTTCTTTCTCTTTAGTCTCATTGTTTTTCTTTCTTTCAGCAGATGTTGGTCTGCAGGAGGTTTTAGATGAACATAAGATCAGTCTGAGGAGGAGATGTGAACGTGTGACTGAAGGAAGTGATGAAACAGGAAGTAGAACCCTCCTCAACACCATCTACACTGAGCTCTACATCACAGAGGGACAGAGTGAAGAGGTTCATACCCAACATGAGGTGAGGCAGCTGGAGACAGCTTCCAAGATGGACGCCCTCCATGACGCTCCAATCAGGTGCCAGGACATCTTTAAAGCCTTACCTGACCAACAGAGACCCATCAGAGTGGTTCTGACCAACGGCGTGGCTGGTGTTGGAAAAACCTTCTCAGTGCAGAAGTTCACTCTGGACTGGGCAGAGGGCTTGGAGAACCAACATGTCAGTGTGGTGGTTCTGCTTTCATTCAGGGAGCTGAACCTGATCAGAGATGAGCAGTACAGTCTTCTGGAGCTGCTCCATGTTTTCCATCCAACATTACAGAAGGTCACAGCAGAGAAGGTGGCTGTCTCTCAGCTTTTGTTCATCTTTGACGGCCTGGATGAAAGCAGACTTTCATTGGATTTCACCAACAGGAAGCTGCTGTCTGATGTCACACAGAAGTCATCAGTCAGCCAGCTGCTGACAAACCTCATCCAGGGGAATCTGCTTCCCTCGGCTCTCGTCTGGATAACTTCCCGACCCGCAGCAGCCAATCAGATCCCTCCTACATGTGTTGACAGGCTAACAGAAGTACGAGGCTTCACTGACGCCCAGAAGGAGGAGTACTTCAGGAGGAGATTCAGTGATGAAGAGCTGTCCAGCAGAATCATCTCCCACATGAAGACATCCAGGAGCCTCCACATCATGTGTAGTATCCCAGTCTTCTGCTGGATCACTGCTACAGTTCTGGAGCACATGTTGACTACAGAGCAGAGAGGAGAACTGCCCAAGACCCTGACTGACATGTACTCACACTTCCTGCTGGTTCAGACAAAGAGGAAGAAGAACAAGTACCATGAGGGACGTGAGACGAGTCCACAGGAGCTGACGGAGGCTGACAGGAAAGTTCTTCTGAAGCTGGGGAGGCTGGCGTTTGAACATCTGGAGAAAGGAAACATCATGTTCTACCAAGAAGACCTGGAGCAGTGTGGTCTGGAAGTGACAGAGGCCTCGGTGTACTCAGGAGTTTGTACAGAGATCTTCAAAAGAGAGTGTGTGATCTTCCAGAAACCAGTCTACTGCTTTGTTCATCTGAGCATTCAGGAGTTTCTGGCTGCTGTCTACAAGTTCCACTGTCACACCACCAGGAAGACAAAGGTGCTGAAGAACTTTTTGGGAAAAGAATACAACGAGTCCTCTCTGGATTATTTCCTGAACAGAGCCATGTATAAATCCCTCCAGAGTAAAAATGGCCACCTGGACCTGTTTGTTCGCTTCCTTCATGGCCTCTGTCTGGAGTCCAACCAGAGACTCTTAGTAGGTCTGCTGGGTCAGACAGAGATCAGTCCAGGAACCATCCAGAGAGTCATCAACAACCTGAAGGAGATGAACAGTTATGGAATCTCTCCTGACAGAAGCATCAACATCTTCCACTGTCTGATGGAGATGAACCACCTCTCATTATTTCAGGAGATCCAAGAGTTCCTGAAGTCAGAGAGCAGATCAAAGAAGGAACTCTCTGAGATCCAGTGCTCAGCTCTGGCCTTCATGCTGCAGATGTCAGAGGAGGTTCTGGATGAGTTGGACCTGCTGAAGTACAACACATCAGAGCGGGGACGACAGAGACTGATTCCAGCTGTGAGGAACTGCAGAAAGGCTGGGTGAGTCCAGATGCGATCATTAACATCATTGATCAGTGTAGGTTAGTAGTTTAATGTTGAAAATAAAATCAGATTGTAACCACAAAGTGTTTGTGTCCGTACGCTGCAACCTTCCACACCATTCCTTTATTGTACAGACTCAGCAGCAGCTCCATGGATCCCAAATCCAAGAGTGGAGAACAGATTTGAAGTGTGTCACATCCATGCAGTCACAGCTGTTTCCACCATGTTTCCACTGATATTAATCCTGTTCAATGACACGTTTCATATCAGTGAATATGTTCTTTAGGACGTCCACTGACATGTTTAAGTGTCCTGCTGGAAATCACTCAAATCATCCATGAAATCCATGAAAAAGCCAAAAGCAGATTAAAGCCAAACAAAGATTCTCATTAAAAGTCTGCAGGTCTGAGAGAGACTCAATCGTTGTGTCATGTCAAACACAGTAAGAGGAGCTGAAGCACAGATGTGAAGAGCAGATTCATCAGATTATGACCTCACTCTGTTTTGTCTTCATATACATTCAGTCTGTGTTTATAATGCAGATTTTCTGCTTTTATAATAACACATTTTATATTTTCTATCATCACAGACTGACTCAGTGTCGACTCTCAGAGTCTCACTGTGAAGTTGTGGCCTCAGCTCTGAAGTCCAACCCCTCCCATCTGACAGAGCTGGACATGAGTGGAAATAAAGACCTCCAGGATTCAGGTGTGAAGCTTCTGTGTGCTGGACTGGAGAGTCCAAACTGTCGACTGGAGACTCTGAGGTGAGTTCACTGACTGCGGCTGTTGTAGTTGTTTTTCTATATTTCAGGTCTTTGATTGATGTTTGAAACTTTCTTCAGTTCCTAAATGTTCAGGATGTGTCTGAAGACAAATGTGAAGAAGTTTGAGTGCTTTCAGAAATGTTGTCTTTCCAAACGACTGAACAACAGTTTTTCCTTTTGGCTCCAAACAGAAGTGACAGACTTGAGCAGGGTTCATTTAAAGGCTGACAGAAGTGGAGTGGTGACGGGGAGATGTTTGACAGGACAGTGTTTCAGCCTCCACAGGTTCATGTTGTGCTCCATCAGTCAGTGAAGATGAAGTCAGTGCTGATGAGGCTGTAGAGTGTGTGAGGGATGTGAATGAGGATGATGAAGATCTGATGATAGCAGATAAAAACAGGCTGCAGAGACTTTGAGCCATACAGGGCACACAGTGTGTGTACAGAACAGCTGAAATCATTATGGAGGCCTCACTGGGATATGGAAGCATCACAGTACAGCTTCAGTGAAGCATTAAAGTCTCTGATATGAGATGAGAAATGAAGCAGCCAGAGCTTTTTCATGAGTGGAAACCCACTGTGACTGTGAGCTGCTGCTACAGCCTCCAGATTAGCCAGCAGCTCATCCTGCTCAACATTTTCTCACCAACTTTAATGGAAGTGTGATGTTTTCAGCTGGAGTGATGGTCAGGGTGGCCTCCCTCTCCTCTTCTTCTCCGCTTCCTCTTTCATTTGTAAAGCCACTTCTGCTGCTTTCATTCATTTGGAAGTCCTGTAGCTGAGTTTGGGAGAGACTAACAGCCTCGGCAGCAGAGGGGAGAAAGGCTGTAACACCACCACTTTACTCTGTTCTACCTGTCACATCATTTTATCAGGAAACAAATATCATGTTTTTCCTATGTTTGTCTTGAAGATGTAAGAAGATCAGATGGTGCTTTTTATTATTGTGTTGGTTTGTTTCCTGTCTCTTGGATGGAGCCCAGCTGTGCGTGGCCCCTGGGCCTGTGGTCAGAGTGTGTGCTGGATAATCCGGCCCAGGATGAGGCCAAACTGACATGGGATGAAATGTCTGTCACATAATTGAGCTTAGTGTAGTTTCATTTCTGCACAATTTAAAAACAACCAAAACTTTGTTCTGTCTTTTCTATGTTATACTGTAGACTTTCTTTGATACTGTGTCCAAAAAGAGCAGCTTTTACTTTGAAGGGGAGCCGACTCTGTTTCCTCATCAGGTTGGATGATGGAAGCAAATGAGTGTGTGATGTTCTTTCAGTGTTGCACTTTGTAGACGCTCCCTGAGCACTGGTCTCACAGCCAGCTGCACATAGAGACCAGTGTTGTTAGTCCAGGTCAGAAGATGACTTGTTGGAATGAAAATGAGCTTGTAGTTTGTCTGCTTTAATAATGTGACTGGAAAAAGGTGTTGGACTTCAAATATGTCCATTTCTTTCACACTTCACCTTTAAAAGTGAAGCCTTGTGGTTCCTGGAAGGAAAAACACGACTTTTTCAAGTCTTTGTCCTGTTCTTATGAGAAATGTACGACTTTAATGTGAAACATTCAGAGTTTTTTCTCTTGTTGTGTTTGTTTGAAGCTGCTTCCTGTTGGCTTCAGCTGTTTGGAGTTTCCATTTTCTAAACTTCTACATTCTGAACCTTCTTCAGCTCTGAACAGATGATGAAACACTGAATGATTTCAAGCTCACACTTTGTCTAATAAACTTACATCTTTCATTCTTTATACAGATTGGAGCGCTGTGGTTTGTCAGAGATCAGCTGTGATTATCTGGCAGCAGCACTGAAGTCCAACCCCTCCCATCTGAGACAGCTGGACCTGAGCTTCAACAACAAGCTGAAGGATTCAGGAGTGAAGCATCTGTGTGGTTTCCTGGAGAGTCCAGGATGTGGACTTGAAACTCTGAGGTCAGTCAGCATGTTTTAGTTGTGCTGAGATGAATATGATGTGAAAGTTGTGCTGACACTAAACTGCAGACATCAGGCTGATATTATACTGATCCACACTGAGGATCTTCATGGTAAAGTCTGTTTTCTTCTTCTCTGGTTTAGTCCATTGACTGCAGCAGAACAATGTTCACATTTCAAACCTTCAAAGAAGAAGAAAAATCCTCCACTGGATAATTCACTGTGAAACTCTCCAACTCTTCATTCCACCTTAAAGTCTGTCTGACACTGAAATCCAAAGCAAAATGTGCGTTTGCTTTACAGACAGCAGTCCAACACAAACATACACACATCATCCAAAACACAGTCCAACATCCAAATCTCCTCCACTGCCAGCATGAATGATGGGAAAGAGAAGGAGGAACACTCTGACATTCAGGGTTAGAATGAGTTTCATGAAGCAGACTGTGAAGATCAAAGCTGCATTAGAAAGCTTACATGAATGAATGAGTGGACAGAAGTGGACAGAGATCATCTGAAGCACTTCAAAGGCTTTAAATCAGCACATTTCTCTTTATTCTTTATCAACTCTGTTAGTTTCTCTCAGTTTTCTGTGGAATGAAGCTAACAGCAGGCTAATAAGATGCTGACCAATAGGTTTCTATTAAAGGTTGTAATTTGTATATGAAAAAGTGCTTTGGCTCAGCAGGGATCAGCTTACAGGTAGAATACAGCTGCTGGATGGGATTAGCATGTCATAGCTATCTACCAAACTGCTAACTGGGGGATTTCAGGCCATCTATGGATCATTTTTGCTAACTGTTTATTCAGCTTAGGCTCACAGGGCTGCAGCCTGTGCCCTAGCTGTCATAGGGCAAGAGGCGTGGTCCACCTGCACAGGTGAGCAGTCCATCACAGGGCCAACAGAGAGAGACAGAGAAGCACTCCCTCACATCCACACCTACAGCCAATTTAGAAGCACCAATGAACCTAAGCAGCATTTCATTGGACTGTGGGAGAACATCCAACCTCCACAGAAAGGCCAACAAGCTTCAACCTACAACCTTCTTGCTTTAAGGCACTAGTGCGAACCACTTTTCCCCATTTCAGCCCAAATCCTGCATCTTCCTGTTTCTGACTCCAGGCCAGCTCCACTAACACTTTCTCATCAGACACTGCCACATAGTGGAGGAAGTCTTAGTTCCATTTGAAGCTTCAGATTATAGTTAGTTCCTTTACAAAGAGGTGGAGGTGGTGGGGCCACAGCACCATCATCACTGAGTGCCATAGGACACTTAACCTTTGTTTCCATATGCTGGGAACTTCCTGTTGTTCCAAGGAGGACTGGAAAATGTGTGAAAATCTCCCAGTCAGTTCCTCACAGCACACTTCAATCATTTCCCTCCCACAGCATCAGGACCAGGGCTTTTTCTCTCTTTGGTCCCACTAAGAGATTTCCACACAAACACCTCATCAGTGGGACTCTCAGAGCTACCAGCCCTTTGCTACAATCACAAAGCTCTTCATTGAAATCAATGATATCAAAGCTGGAATCAAATGAGTCCAAGTCTTCTGCTGATTCAGCATCACATTCATCTTTGCTCCTTGTTCTGCATCCCCACCATGGACTTCATTCCTTTCCAAGCCAGCCTTGAGTGTCCTTTATTCAGCTCATCCTCTGCTTTACTTTTACACCTGATTTTAGCTGCTTTATCTCTCTTTCAACAAGTTTCTGTGCCTCAATCTTTTTCTTCTCTCCCTCATAACAAGACAGCTTCTTCTGCCTGAGAACATGTTGAAGTGATTTACAAATCCAGGGCTGCTTATTGGGGAAAATACTTCCTGTTTCCAAAGTAATCCCCATTTTTCCCAGAAAGAAATGTAAGTAGAAATCGATGATCTAAGTGAGAACATGAGCCTTTAACAATATCAGCAAAATATCTCTCCAATCTCAATACTCCCTCTCTCGACCTCTGGAACACCAGAGGTCACAATACATTGTGTTGGGTCACTCCTCGGCCCACTCAGCTGCTTCCATGTCCATCCATGGCATCATGGACATCGGGGTCACCACTCCCGCTCTGACCCTCTCTAGCCGTCCTCTGGCTCAGCAAATCAGACAACCTCATGTCATCTAAGTGGTCCAGTAATAAACACCAGCTCCCCCTCGAGAACACTCCATGCGTAAGATTAGGTTTTTTCTGCGTCCCTCTCTTGTGGTCCATCATGCCTCGGGCCTCCAGGATCCTCACCCCCCTGTGGTCGCCGAGATCTTGTGTAAAGCAAACCAAACACCTTTTCCTGCACCTCCCTAACTTATCATCTTTGGGACTCTTTAATCAAAAGCCTGATCCTAATTATCTTCTTGACTTATTGACTTGTATTTATATATATTCTTCAACGTTACTCATCATTTTAAAACTCTTAAAACGCTGCTTTCACGTCCCTGCATGCGTTTCCTGTCGCTTGCCTTATCTAATCATCAACATCCTGTAAACAGAACTCTCGCTGCTGCAAGGCCTCCACTCTGACCTAGAATCTCCTTTCACAAGAAAATCATTATAAGTGCCTATTCTACTAAAAGATCCAAAAAAAAACAACCACTTTAATCAATTAAGTTTAAACATATAAGCAATTACTCCTGCATACATTTTATCACAGCTAAACGCTGCCTTGAAACAACTCCTGTGTGTTAACACTAACTTCATTTTAAAACTCACATTTCCTATGTTATAGCCTGTTTTTGGTACAGCCTTTTTATTTCATCTTGCTCCTTTGATGTAACAATACCTTCTCATTCTAGTTTATCAGACTTAACCAAAATATATGCTTTCCTTCCTTTGGTCCTTCTCTAAAGCAAGAAACTCCTATTCAGTTCCTCTTTTCTGTCACTTGTTACAGGGCCAGCTCAAGTTCAGTTAAACGCTAAATTAATTTGAGGCCTTTTGCCTGGAATCAATACTGTCATGTGTGTTTATGGACTCTGTGTCTGTAAGCGTGTGCAATCCTTCAATAACTCATATCATCCTCACAGTAGATTGGCTAATCATAGCGCTAGCCAAAGGCTCGTGACCCACAAGAGACGAATTGAGCCACAACTCCCTTAAAGGCACAAAATGCAATATGTATAAAAAGTCATTTCTACGTATAAGCTCTCCCCTTTATCCTAAAAATAAATCTATGTAATATCTGTATGTGTGTCTTCTATTCATTAATGTAATTGTCAGTTATTTTCTCTCTTTATTTTACCTTCTTTTTGTTTACCTCTTTGTTTGTGACGTGGACATCCCTAAACCATCCTGAGTTCCGGCTTCAATTTCAACCCAATTGTACCCTCTATTCTCGCAGTCGAACTCGTCTGGGCTTCACCTTCCCACTGGCCCCTGTGCCCTTCTCTTAGTGTCCTTTGTTGTCTTGTGATCCCCAGCAAACACAGTCTGTTTCTTCTCTGTTTCTTCTCCGTTGCTCTTTTCAGTATTTTCCTTTTAGATTAAATCCCAGCCTGGCAAAATATCCCATTCAGTGTCTTTAAACAGTTATGTCACACTGTTCTTACCAGCCTGCAGTTCACCGTGCATTTTCCATCACGTGCTTTTCTTCCATGCTGCTGCTGGTATCGTCAGTGTAGTTTCAGTTGCACTGTCTTTTGCCTGCTGTTAATTCTTGAAGTCCACGATGTTCTGTCGGTCTTCATCAGGAGATTAACTGTCCTATGAGCTTCTTCTCAGGATCGGGACAAGTGGGAGGTCAAGCTGTAAAATTTTAAGCCAAAATCTGGCCTGTTTTCCTCCCAATTCTGTTAATCAATGGTTTTGTACTCAAGATTCTAGGTTGAAAGAAGTCCACCTGTATTGACACACTAAAGCATACAATTAATATCCTTTTCATTTCTTTTCTTAAAACCTCCATTTGCTTCATCTGCCTGGAGTTTAACTCGTATGTTTCTCTCTCTGTGTGCTCACTTGTCACAGTCAGTTCCTTTTATGGGCATGCAAAGTTCCTGTCACACACACCATTTCCTGTCAACCTTGCAGCTGCTCAGAACCATATTTTCTGTTTCTATCTCTCCTGTTTTGTTTTTTTTACAGGCTAATAAAACTCTTGTTTTACTAAGTCTTGATCTAAAACAATTCACCCTTATTTCACGCACACACTTCTAAATATACTAAATTCTTTGCGTTTGTCAGATCGTCTCACACACACACCGCCTTTTCTCTCACACTTCCACTTCTGCACTCACTCTACTATCAACTTTCATAGTGTTATTATTATTTATTATTTTGTACAAATCACACCCAATCACTCAAAGCCTGCTACTCACAGCATTCACACACTTAAACTGTGACAAGAGTTGAGGAATATACTCACAACACGCTTTCCTAAGAGTATTTCAGACATGCCTTTCATAATCAGAAAGAGCAAGTCAAAGAAAACAATTGAAACCTCTATTAATTCTCACAGCACACACATAGAATAGAAAAAATAAAACACACCAGCATTTATTGCTGATGAGAGGTTACTCCTCAAACTAATATGTTAGTCTTAAATATATACAGTGCACTCACTATATTTATATATCAAAACTCAGTCAATTACTATACATCCACTACGGCAACTCAAAACTTTATTTATAGCCCTCTAATGAACATAAATGGCGTCTTAAACACACACTCAACAATGTTTGCAGCAGTATTTGTAAAACCAACTGTGGTTTAAACAGTTCACTGCTGACTAATTTGCATTTTCACACTCACACACACACAGTCTAAAAATAGCTCCAGCACTGCCTCAGACTCCTTTCACACAGAGATCTCTTATTTTATATTACAAAGACGTCTTATATTTACAACCACTGTCACATCTGTCAGCTTTAGCGCCTAAACAATTTCGACAAATTTAAGTTAACGGTCCAACCGATAAAGTCCAACTTTTTTGTGATCAATTAACCAGTATCTGTCCAACAGTTTCTGGCCTCATCTCTAAAATCCCTAACTCAATTTAAAAGCGTCAACCAACCCAAACTTTGCCTGAAGCTCTATTTTTGGCATTTCACAGCCAAGGCTTACCCCGAAGTTTTAAGTTAAAGTTACACGCCCGAAGTCCAACTTCTGCTGGCCAAAAAAGCGCAGACTACCGTTCCAAACGGTAAGGAGACTCTAACTCCTAGTTATTCTGGAGTGCCCCAAGCTCCACAGTGACCAACTGACTATCCCTCTTCGAGGACAATGCCTAAGCGTCCTTGGCATTGGCAAGCGTTACCTCTGAGCACTGCGCTTCCTATCAGTCCAACTGACGTTCTTGAATAATTTATAATACTTTGGAACAACAGTAAAACACCCAAAAAAGTGTAAGACTGAAGCAGGTCCAACCTTATAACCAATACGGGCTCCACCCCAAACAATAACCAAATTCCCTAATATACTAAAATCACTCAGCAGTCCAACTGCTTTCCACGGTCCAACCGTATTAAATCCTTTAGCGGTCCAACCGCATTCAATCATTTTTAGCAGTCCAACTGCATTAAATCCTCAGTACTGTCATGAGATTCTCATCAAAATCAAAGCAGACATTCCCCAGTAATTTCAGTGAGTAGACTTTAATTTGTAATGTCCAATTTGGCACACTTTGGAAATAATTCAACAGGTAGTGCCTTACCTTTGGATAAGCGGCTTAGAACAACAATGAGAAAAAGAGAGATGATTATTAGCTCATCAAAACACAAAACAAAATCACAATGAATTCTCGGTTAATTTCATTTAAAATAATTCATTAAGTATTTATGTACAATTCAAATTAGTTAATTACATATTTTGTTGGTTTGTTTTCTATTTTAATTATTTTACTGACACATTTAATGAATTATTTAATGATGTATTTATTTAATTCACGTTGCTACTCCTGGCCCTGCATCGCTGTTCATAAATACATTTTATTTGTCAGCTTCACCCATCAAAGTCAGGGGGCGGGGTTAATGCTGATCAAGTCAACACCATTGCTTTGGTCTGGTGGGCGTTCTTTTAGTGGGCTTTTCTCAATACTAAGTAGGCCTACACACCAGGGTTTGGACATGTGTGGACCCAAACTATACTTTTACCCTTTTTTGTGTGTCACCAAATACACTTTAATATTTTCTAGACAAGAATGTAGTGGCGTAATCTTTAACCTCTTTTGGCTCCAAACAGAAGTGACAGACTTGAGCAGGGTTCATTTAAAGGCTGACAGAAGTGGAGTGGTGACGGGGAGATGTTTGACAGGACAGTGTTTCAGCCTCCACAGGTTCATGTTGTGCTCCATCAGTCAGTGAAGATGAAGTCAGTGCTGATGAGGCTGTAGAGTGTGTGAGGGATGTGAATGAGGATGATGAAGATCTGATGATAGCAGATAAAAACAGGCTGCAGAGACTTTGAGCCATACAGGGCACACAGTGTGTGTACAGAACAGCTGAAATCATTATGGAGGCCTCACTGGAATATGGAAGCATCACAGTACAGCTTCAGTGAAGCATTAAAGTCTCTGATATGAGATGAGAAATGAAGCAGCCAGAGCTTTTTCATGAGTGGAAACCCACTGTGACTGTGAGCTGCTGCTACAGCCTCCAGATTAGCCAGCAGCTCATCCTGCTCAACATGGACCTGTGGTCAGAGTGTGTGCTGGATAATCCGGCCCAGGATGAGGCCAAACTGACATGGGATGAAATGTCTGTCACATAATTGAGCTTAGTGTAGTTTCATTTCTGCACAATTTAAAAACAACCAAAACTTTGTTCTGTCTTTTCTATGTTATACTGTAGACTTTCTTTGATACTGTGTCCAAAAGGAGCAGCTTTTACTTTGAAGGGGAGGCGTCTCTGTTTCCTCTTCAGGTTGGATGATGGAAGCAAATTAGTAGCTGTGTCCCAAAACGTCGGCTGCATCCTCCAGAGGCTGCATTTGAAGGCCGATTACATCACAGCCAGGCGATGAAGGCTGTCCGTATTTGTCGACTCCTTCAAATGTGCCCGACAAATGCGTCCTTCATTTCCCCGAATTTGAAGGATTCGTCGGGTGTGTCCTTCGTGGCCCACCATATCCCAGAATTCATAGCGCGGCCCAGCCACATTTCAGCTGCCAACAATGGCGGCTGCTACTTTAATGTGAAACATTCAGAGTTTTTTCTCTTGTTGTGTTTGTTTGAAGCTGCTTCCTGTTGGCTTCAGCTGTTTGGAGTTTCCATTTTCTAAACTTCTACATTCTGAACCTTCTTCAGCTCTGAACAGATGATGAAACACTGAATGATTTCAAGCTCACACTTTGTCTAATAAACTTACATCTTTCATTCTTTATACAGATTGATCAACTGTGGTTTGTCAGAGATCAGCTGTGATTATCTGGCAGCAGCACTGAAGTCCAACCCCTCCCATCTGAGACAGCTGGAGCTGAGCTACAACTACAAGCTGCAGGATTCAGGAGTGAAGCATCTGTGTGGTTTCCTGGAGAGTCCAGGATGTGGACTTGAAACTCTGGGGTCAGTCAGCATGTTTTAGTTGTGCTGAGATGAATATGATGTGAAAGTTGTGCTGACACTAAACTGCAGACATCAGGCTGATATTATACTGATCCACACTGAGGATCTTCATGGTAAAGTCTGTTTTCTTCTTCTCTGGTTTAGTCCATTGACTGCAGCAGAACAATGTTCACATTTCAAACAGTGAGACTCAACGTATGGCCCGCGGCCCACACGCGGCCTGCCCACCTTTCCTGATTCAGAGAGAGGGGACCCTGATTAACTGTGTAGTGTTCTTCCTCACAGTTCTAAGTATCAGACACAACAATGAATAATCCACAGCTGACTGTCTTTAGCAGGTCAAAGGTCACGGCACACAGCAGGCAGTGGGAAATATTATAACTCTGATCATTTATCAGCACATATCCATATGTATAAAAACAAAGCTGACACTGTGAGACTTGATCAGAGGTGTGATCATCACAGCAGAGGCCTTTGTGTCAAAGTCACTGAGGATCAAACAGAAACACATGAAGCAGATTTTCCTGTTCTGGCTTTTTATAGCAGATAACCTTCAAAATATTCTGCAGTCCATCAAAAACTGAAGCAAACCATGAATCAACATGTGAACATGAGCTGATGCTGCTGAAGTGAAGCAAAGTTACAGAGGTTTGATTACAGACACAGCTGAGAGTTTGTAATCTGTCATCATTTTAAAAGGTTTACATTTCTTCAGTATATCCACATTTGCAGCTGGTACCTCAACCTCCACTTGTCCAACACAACTGCTGTCCACTGCCTCCATGACATTGTGATTTTGCTGTTGGTCTTCTGTCAGATCTTCATCAATCACTTCTGCACGGGGCACACCTTCAGACTCTGCAGCTGCATAACGAAAGCCTGTAAGATAAAATTAGACATAAGGTAAATGTACACCAATATTCCAATGACAGGTGTGTGATTCATCTGGAAGTTATGTGCGGATTAGTGTACAGTGATAGCAATTTAGTATGTTTTTAGAGGGGGGGAGGGGGGGGGGGGGTTGTTTACCTCCGATGGGTGCTCTTTTTCGCTTCCGTTGCGTACGCCTTGAGTGCCGGTCCGAGTCTGATACAGGTATGTCGTCATGCCCCATGTGCAGTGTTGGTGCCCAGTCTGGATTTGTTACATCCATTTCATATGCTGGTTTGCCTGCAATAATGCCAAATCATAAGCTACTCAGTCGACATGATGTGGTTCTGCAGCATCACACATTAGCATGTTTTATCTCATTATCTATGACCTCAGCACGTTGAAAATCACACTAAAAGCCTTTCAAGAGTGATATGAATTAATTTAGAACTCACCGGAAAGAAAATGCCGTGAGCAAACCAACAAAAAGCTGGGGATTGCAGAGAACTCGATATCCGCTCGTCTCACCGCTGCAATCCAAGCCTGACGTCTTTGTTTAGTAATATCGGATACATGGGATCCCTCACGTTGCCTCCAGGATGGAAAACGATGAAAAGAGAGCCCGTTATCCAGCTTCTTGCCTTCACGATCGTGTGATCTAACGTTGCAACCGACAACACAACACGTACGATCCATAGCTGAAATGGTATCCTTTGGCTGGCCTACTGTCATGGCGGAAGGGGGCGTGGCCCATCTCCCGTGACATCACGCTCCAAAGCCCTATAGGTGGGAAAATGTACCATGTCGACCAATCAAAAATGATATGGAAACATGACATTTGGTTGTTTAGCAAAAGGGGGAAGTTTTAGGAGTGACCGGCAAGAGAGGGCGAGTGAGCGAAAGAGAGAGAGAGTTTTGATACGTGAGAGATTTGTGACGTTTACCGTGTTTGGTCTCAAATTAGTTTGTTGTCTTGTGTATTTAGTGTGTAGCTGTTGTTTTGTTTTGTGTGTCAGTTCTACTAGTGATCGTCACAGTTGCTGCCTTAAAGCCAACAAAGGCAGATTGCAGTGTAAACGCTGAGTGACACACCTGCTGTCAGACCTGCAGGTTTATCCCTGTGCTGTTCTCATATGTGTTAGAGTGACACAAACTATTGTTTGACACCTGATTGTTCTGTAAATAGTTTGAAATGATTATATGAAAAACGTCTGAGCCTTGGCTGCATTTTTTGGTAAATAGTACCATATAACTTTGTTGTTTGCAAAACGTGTGCGTATTTTTAAAAGTGTACAATCTCTATTTGCATTTCAAGTTATGAAGATGATTCGTTAAACGTGTGTGTGGTTTTTACAGTCAAAATATCACTTTCTACTTGTATTTTAAATTTTGTCTGAATTTAGATAAATTGTGCTGATACAGTTGGTCAAAATGAGAAAATAACAGATAAACTGTTTTTAAAGGTAAAATATAGAGGCCACATCAAAAGTAGTCAAGAAGGGTTAAAGGCTAAAAGCAAAGTTGTCACCAAGTACTGTTTATATTTGTGTGTATTGCTGCAGCTTTTTTGAGTATTAATTTGGTGCCTTTGTGTGAAATAATGGTATTGTGAGTGATCCATATAGTCACAAAGAATAGCCACTTGTTTCTGTGCTACCAAAGTTCCCCGGCTTTCATTCAAAATGTGTTTATCGTCAGCACCTGCACATTAAACTACTTAAACATTATAAATGTCTTCAAGCTCACACTGAGGCCTGTGGGGTACTATCAGCCACTGGGACAGTACACACATTTATATGTGTTTGTATATGAATATTTCATACTTTAAGACTGCCTGTTTATTTAAGGGAGATGAACAAAATACATTGGAATTGTACAAAATAATATCATGGATGATAAATTAAATAGATTTTAAGTAGATGCTTGTGCATTCTTAAAGTCTTATATGTTGAACTGAACTATGTGATCTGTTCAAAGCCTTAATCTTAATTTGAAGTGAAATGTGCATTTTGAGTTTATACACTATGTATATAAGGCGACCGTTTCCTTTTGCAGTATTTTTGTGTGGTGTACTTTTCTATGTCTTAACAAAAGGGGAACAAAGGTGTTTAAGTTCACCTAGGATGATGTGTTTTAATTTTCACATGGTCTTGCTTGAATTTGACCCTGACAAAGGCGTATGAACTCTGTCAGCTGTTTGGAGTTTCCATTTTCTAAACTTCTACATTCTGAACCTTCTTCAGCTCTGAACAGATGATGAAACACTGAATGATTTCAAGCTCACACTTTGTCTAATAAACTTACATCTTTCATTCTTTATACAGATTGTGGGACTGTGGTTTGTCAGAGATCAGCTGTGATTATCTGGCAGCAGCACTGAAGTCCAACCCCTCCCATCTGAGACAGCTGGACCTGAGCTCCAACAACAAGCTGCAGGATTCAGGAGTGAAGCATCTGTGTGGTTTCCTGGAGAGTCCAGGATGTGGACTTGAAACTCTGGGGTCAGTCAGCATGTTTTAGTTGTGCTGAGATGAATATGATGTGAAAGTTGTGCTGACACTAAACTGCAGACATCAGGCTGATATTATACTGATCCACACTGAGGATCTTCATGGTAAAGTCTGTTTTCTTCTTCTCTGGTTTAGTCCATTGACTGCAGCAGAACAATGTTCACATTTCAAACAGTGAGACTCAACGTATGGCCCGCGGCCCATACGCGGCCTGCCCACCTTTCCTGATTCAGAGAGAGGGGACCCTGATTAACTGTGTAGTGTTCTTCCTCACAGTTCTAAGTATCAGACACAACAATGAATAATCCACAGCTGACTGTCTTTAGCAGGTCAAAGGTCACGGCACACAGCAGACAGTGGGAAATATTATAACTCTGATCATTTATCAGCACATATCCATATGTATAAAAACAAAGCTGACACTGTGAGACTTGATCAGAGGTGTGATCATCACAGCAGAGGCCTTTGTGTCAAAGTCACTGAGGATCAAACAGAAACACATGAAGCAGATTTTCCTGTTCTGGCTTTTTATAGCAGATAACCTTCAAAATATTCTGCAGTCCATCAAAAACTGAAGCAAACCATGAATCAACATGTGAACATGAGCTGATGCTGCTGAAGTGAAGCAAAGTTACAGAGGTTTGATTACAGACACAGCTGAGAGTTTGTAATCTGTCATCATTTTAAAAGGTTTACATTTCTTCAGTATATCCACATTTGCAGCTGCTACCTCAACCTCCACTTGTCCAACACAACTGCTGACCACTGCCTCCATGACATTGTGATTTTGCTGTTGGTCTTCTGTCAGATCTTCATCAATCACTTCTGCACGGGGCACACCTTCAGACTCTGCAGCTGCATAACGAAAGCCTGTAAGATAAAATTAGACATAAGGTAAATGTACACCAATATTCCAATGACAGGTGTGTGATTCATCTGGAAGTTATGTGCGGATTAGTGTACAGTGATAGCAATTTAGTATGTTTTTAGAGGGGGGGGGGTTGTTTACCTCCGATGGGTGCTCTTTTTGCGCTTCCGTTGCGTACGCCTTGAGTGCCGGTCCGAGTCTGATACAGGTATGTCGTCATGCCCCATGTGCAGTGTTGGTTCCCAGTCTGGATTTGTTACATCCATTTCATATGCTGGTTTGCCTGCAATAATGCCAAATCATAAGCTACTCAGTCGACATGATGTGGTTCTGCAGCATCACACATTAGCATGTTTTATCTCATTATCTATGACCTCAGCACGTTGAAAATAACACTAAAAGCCTTTCAAGAGTGATATGAATTAATTTAGAACTCACCGGAAAGAAAATGCCGTGAGCAAACCAACAAAAAGCTGGGGATTGCAGAGAACTCGATATCCGCTCGTCTCACCGCTGCAATCCAAGCCTGACGTCTTTGTTTAGTAATATCGGATACATGGGATCCCTCACGTTGCCTCCAGGATGGAAAACGATGAAAAGAGAGCCCGTTATCCAGCTTCTTGCCTTCACGATCGTGTGATCTAACGTTGCAACCGACAACACAACACGTACGATCCATAGCTGAAATGGTATCCTTTGGCTGGCCTACTGTCATGGCGGAAGGGGGCATGGCCCATCTCCCGTGACATCACGCTCCAAAGCCCTATAGGTGGGAAAATGTACCATGTCGACCAATCAAAAATGATATGGAAACATGACATTTGGTTGTTTAGCAAAAGGGGGAAGTTTTAGGAGTGACCGGCAAGAGAGAGCGAGTGAGCGAAAGAGAGAGAGAGTTTTGATACGTGAGAGATTTGTGACGTTTACCGTGTTTGGTCTCAAGTTAGTTTGTTGTCTTGTGTATTTAGTGTGTAGCTGTTGTTTTGTTTTGTGTGTCAGTTCTATTAGTGATCGTCACAGTTGCTGCCTTAAAGCCAACAAAGGCAGATTGCAGTGTAAACGCTGAGTGACACACCTGCTGTCAGACCTGCAGGTTTATCCCTGTGCTGTTCTCATATGTGTTAGAGTGACACAAACTATTGTTTGACACCTGATTGTTCTGTAAATAGTTTGAAATGATTATATGAAAAACGTCTGAGCCTTGGCTGCATTTTTTGGTAAATAGTACCATATAACTTTGTTGTTTGCAAAACGTGTGCGTATTTTTAAAAGTGTACAATCTCTATTTGCATTTCAAGTTATGAAGATGATTCGTTAAACATGTGTGTGGTTTTTACAGTCAAAATATCACTTTCTACTTGTATTTTAAATTTTGTCTGAATTTAGATAAATTGTGCTGATACAGTTGGTCAAAATGAGAAAATAACAGATTGGCAAGATAAACTGTTTTTAAAGGTAAAATATAGAGGCCACATCAAAAGTAGTCAAGAAGGGTTAAAGGCTAAAAGCAAAGTTTTCACTGTTGGGTCTGTGTTTCCACAAGCCCCGCTAATTCTAGAGACTTATTCATCATGAAGAAAACAAGACAGTCGATTGATCGATTATTTGTGCAAGGGAGGCCTCGTCTGTGTCCACCACGAAAATGACCACAGATCTGACCTCCTCCTGCTACCTTTTATTGGGAGACAGTTCACACAAAACACGTCAGAACAAAGCCACGCCCCCTTTGTTCTAAGACAAAGCATTTTATGTACAGTTGGGCAAAAAAGTATTTAGTCAGCCACCGATTGTGCAAGTTCCCCCACCTAAAATGATGACAGAGGTCAGTAATTTGCACCAGAGGTACACTTCAACTGTGAGAGACAGAATGTGAAAAAAAAAAATCCATGAATCCACATGGTAGGATTTGTAAAGAATTTATTCGTAAATCAGGGTGGAAAATAAGTATTTGGTCAATAACAAAAATACAACTCAATACTTTGTAACATAACCTTTGTTGGCAATAACAGAGGTCAAACGTTTACTATAGGTCTTTACCAGGTTTGCACACACAGTAGCTGGTATTTTGGCCCATTCCTCCATGCAGATCTTCTCGAGAGCAGTGATGTTTTGGGGCTGTCGCCGAGCAACACGGACTTTCAACTCCCGCCACAGATTTTCTATGGGGTTGAGGTCTGGAGACTGGCTAGGCCACTCCAGGACTTTCAAATGCTTCTTACGGAGCCACTCCTTTGTTGCCCGGGCGGTGTGTTTTGGATCATTGTCATGTTGGAAGACCCAGCCTCGTTTCATCTTCAAAGTTCTCACTGATGGAAGGAGGTTTTGGCTCAAAATCTCACGATACATGGCCCCATTCATTCTGTCCTTAACACGGATCAGTCGTCCTGTCCCCTTGGCAGAAAAACAGCCCCATAGCATGATGTTTCCACCCCCATGCTTCACAGTAGGTATGGTGTTCTTGGGATGCAACTCAGTATTCTTCTTCCTCCAAACACGACGAGTTGAGTTTATACCAAAAAGTTCTACTTTGGTTTCATCTGACCACATGACATTCTCCCAATCCTCTGCTGTATCATCCATGTGCTCTCTGGCAAACTTCAGACGGGCCTGGACATGCACTGGCTTCAGCAGCGGAACACGTCTGGCACTGCGGGATTTGATTCCCTGCCGTTGTAGTGTGTTACTGATGGTGACCTTTGTTACTTTGGTCCCAGCTCTCTGCAGGTCATTCACCAGGTCCCCCCGTGTGGTTCTGGGATCTTTGCTCACCGTTCTCATGATCATTTTGACCCCACGGGATGAGATCTTGCGTGGAGCCCCAGATCGAGGGAGATTATCAGTGGTCTTGTATGTCTTCCATTTTCTGATGATTGCTCCCACAGTTGATTTTTTCACACCAAGCTGCTTGCCTATTGTAGATTCACTCTTCCCAGTCTGGTGCAGGTCTACAATACTTTTCCTGGTGTCCTTCGAAAGCTCTTTGGTCTTGGCCATGGCGGAGTTTGGAGTCTGACTGTTTGAGGCTGTGGACAGGTGTCTTTTATACAGATGATGAGTTCAAACAGGTGCCATTCATACAGGTAACGAGTGGGGGACAGAAAAGCTTCTTACAGAAGACGTTACAGGTCTGTGAGAGCCAGAGATTTTCCTTGTTTGAGGTGACCAAATACTTATTTTCCACCCTGATTTACGAATAAATTCTTTACAAATCCTACCATGTGGATTCATGGATTTTTTTTTCACATTCTGTCTCTCACAGTTGAAGTGTACCTCTGGTGCAAATTACTGACCTCTGTCATCATTTTAAGTGGGGGAACTTGCACAATCGGTGGCTGACTAAATACTTTTTTGCCCCACTGTATATGTGTGAACTTCTGTAAGAGTGTGTGTGTGTGTGTGTGTGTGTGTGTGTGTGTGTGTGTGTGTGTGTGTGTGTGTGTGTGTGTGTGTGTGTGTGTGTGTCAGACCTCCTGCTGACCAAAGTGTCGTAAACCCAGGAAGTTTACATCAAAAGAAACAGATCTTCCAGAGAGGATGTATCTACAATAAAACCTCCCCCAGCACAGAGTGGTTGGAGAGGTGGCCAGGATCAAAGGAATGGCTTTGATCCTACTGCTTGAACTAAGACTGTACAAATTTAAGAAACACAATGGCAACATTCAACAATTAGACTTAACAGTCACCAAGTACTGTTTATATTTGTGTGTATTGCTGCAGCTTTTTTGAGTATTAATTTGGTGCCTTTGTGTGAAATAATGGTATTGTGAGTGATCCATATAGTCACAAAGAATAGCCACTTGTTTCTGTGCTACCAAAGTTCCCCGGCTTTCATTCAAAATGTGTTTATCGTCAGCACCTGCACATTAAACTACTTAAACATTATAAATGTCTTCAAGCTCACACTGAGGCCTGTGGGGTACTATCAGCCACTGAGACAGTACACACATTTATATGTGTTTGTATATGAATATTTCATACTTTAAGACTGCCTGTTTATTTAAGGGAGATGAACAAAATACATTGGAATTGTACAAAATAATATCATGGATGATAAATTAAATAGATTTTAAGTAGATGCTTGTGCATTCTTAAAGTCTTATATGTTGAACTGAACTATGTGATCTGTTCAAAGCCTTAATCTTAATTTGAAGTGAAATGTGCATTTTGAGTTTATACACTATGTATATAAGGCGACCGTTTCCTTTTGCAGTATTTTTGTGTGGTGTACTTTTCTATGTCTTAACAAAAGGGGAACAAAGGTGTTTAAGTTCACCTAGGATGATGTGTTTTAATTTTCACATGGTCTTGCTTGAATTTGACCCTGACAAAGGCGTATGAACTCTGTCAGCTGTTTGGAGTTTCCATTTTCTAAACTTCTACATTCTGAACCTTCTTCAGCTCTGAACAGATGATGAAACACTGAATGATTTCAAGCTCACACTTTGTCTAATAAACTTACATCTTTCATTCTTTATACAGATTGAGTGTCTGTGGTTTGTCAGAGATCAGCTGTGATTATCTGGCAGCAGCACTGAAGTCCAACCCCTCCCATCTGAGAGAGCTGGACCTGAGTAGGAACAACAAGCTGCAGGATTCAGGAGTGAAGCATCTGTGTGGTTTCCTGGAGAGTCCAGGATGTGGACTTGAAACTCTGAGGTCAGTCAGCATGTTTTAGTTGTGCTGAGATGAATATGATGTGAAAGTTGTGCTGACACTAAACTGCAGACATCAGGCTGATATTATACTGATCCACACTGAGGATCTTCATGGTAAAGTCTGTTTTCTTCTTCTCTGGTTTAGTCCATTGACTGCAGCAGAACAATGTTCACATTTCAAACCTTCAAAGAAGAAGAAAAATCCTCCACTGGATAATTCACTGTGAAACTCTCCAACTCTTCATTCCACCTTAAAGTCTGTCTGACACTGAAATCCAAAGCAAAATGTGCGTTTGCTTTACAGACAGCAGTCCAACACAAACATACACACATCATCCAAAACACAGTCCAACATCCAAATCTCCTCCACTGCCAGCATGAATGATGGGAAAGAGAAGGAGGAACACTCTGACATTCAGGGTTAGAATGAGTTTCATGAAGCAGACTGTGAAGATCAAAGCTGCATTAGAAAGCTTACATGAATGAATGAGTGGACAGAAGTGGACAGAGATCATCTGAAGCACTTCAAAGGCTTTAAATCAGCACATTTCTCTTTATTCTTTATCAACTCTGTTAGTTTCTCTCAGTTTTCTGTGGAATGAAGCTAACAGCAGGCTAATAAGATGCTGACCAATAGGTTTCTATTAAAGGTTGTAATTTGTATATGAAAAAGTGCTTTGGCTCAGCAGGGATCAGCTTACAGGTAGAATACAGCTGCTGGATGGGATTAGCATGTCATAGCTATCTACCAAACTGCTAACTGGGGGATTTCAGGCCATCTATGGATCATTTTTGCTAACTGTTTGTTCAGCTTAGGCTCACAGGGCTGCAGCCTGTGCCCTAGCTGTCATAGGGCAAGAGGCGTGGTCCACCTGCACAGGTGAGCAGTCCATCACAGGGCCAACAGAGAGAGACAGAGAAGCACTCTCTCACATCCACACCTACAGCCAATTTAGAAGCACCAATGAACCTAAGCAGCATTTCATTGGACTGTGGGAGAACATCCAACCTCCACAGAAAGGCCAACAAGCTTCAACCTACAACCTTCTTGCTTTAAGGCACTAGTGCGAACCACTTTTCCCCATTTCAGCCCAAATCCTGCATCTTCCTGTTTCTGACTCCAGGCCAGCTCCACTAACACTTTCTCATCAGACACTGCCACCTAGTGGAGGAAGTCTTAGTTCCATTTGAAGCTCCAGATTACAGTTAGTTCCTTTACAAAGAGGTGGAGGTGGTGGGGCCACAGCACCATCATCACTGAGTGCCATAGGACACTTAACCTTTGTTTCCATATGCTGGGAACTTCCTGTTGTTCCAAGGAGGACTGGAAAATGTGTGAAAATCTCCCAGTCAGTTCCTCACAGCACACTTCAATCATTTCCCTCCCACAGCATCAGGACCAGGGCTTTTTCTCTCTTTGGTCCCACTAAGAGATTTCCACACAAACACCTCATCAGTGGGACTCTCAGAGCTACCAGCCCTTTGCTACAATCACAAAGCTCTTCATTGAAATCAATGATATCAAAGCTGGAATCAAATGAGTCCAAGTCTTCTGCTGATTCAGCATCACATTCATCTTTGCTCCTTGTTCTGCATCCCCACCATGGACTTCATTCCTTTCCAAGCCAGCCTTGAGTGTCCTTTATTCAGCTCATCCTCTGCTTTACTTTTACACCTGATTTTAGCTGCTTTATCTCTCTTTCAACAAGTTTCTGTGCCTCAATCTTTTTCTTCTCTCCCTCATAACAAGACAGCTTCTTCTGCCTGAGAACATGTTGAAGTGATTTACAAATCCAGGGCTGCTTATTGGGGAAAATACTTCCTGTTTCCAAAGTAATCCCCATTTTTCCCAGAAAGAAATGTAAGTAGAAATCGATGATCTAAGTGAGAACATGAGCCTTTAACAATATCAGCAAAATATCTCTCCAATCTCAATACTCCCTCTCTCGACCTCTGGAACACCAGAGGTCACAATACATTGTGTTGGGTCACTCCTCGGCCCACTCAGCTGCTTCCATGTCCATCCATGGCATCATGGACATCGGGGTCACCACTCCCGCTCTGACCCTCTCTAGCCGTCCTCTGGCTCAGCAAATCAGACAACCTCATGTCATCTAAGTGGTCCAGTAATAAACACCAGCTCCCCCTCGAGAACACTCCATGCGTAAGATTAGGTTTTTTCTGCGTCCCTCTCTTGTGGTCCATCATGCCTCGGGCCTCCAGGATCCTCACCCCCCTGTGGTCGCCGAGATCTTCTGCAAAGCAAACCAAACACCTTTTCCTGCACCTCCCTAACTTATCATCTTTGGGACTCTTTAATCAAAAGCCTGATCCTAATTATCTTCTTGACTTATTGACTTGTATTTATATATATTCTTCAACGTTACTCATCATTTTAAAACTCTTAAAACGCTGCTTTCACGTCCCTGCATGCGTTTCCTGTCGCTTGCCTTATCTAATCATCAACATCCTGTAAACAGAACTCTCGCTGCTGCAAGGCCTCCACTCTGACCTAGAATCTCCTTTCACAAGAAAATCATTATAAGCGCCTATTCTACTAAAAGATCCAAAAAAAAACAACCACTTTAATCAATTAAGTTTAAACATATAAGCAATTACTCCTGCATACATTTTATCACAGCTAAACGCTGCCTTGAAACAACTCCTGTGTGTTAACACTAACTTCATTTTAAAACTCACATTTCCTATGTTATAGCCTGTTTTTGGTACAGCCTTTTTATTTCATCTTGCTCCTTTGATGTAACAATACCTTCTCATTCTAGTTTATCAGACTTAACCAAAATATATGCTTTCCTTCCTTTGGTCCTTCTCTAAAGCAAGAAACTCCTATTCAGTTCCTCTTTTCTGTCACTTGTTACAGGGCCAGCTCAAGTTCAGTTAAACGCTAAATTAATTTGAGGCCTTTTGCCTGGAATCAATACTGTCATGTGTGTTTATGGACTCTGTGTCTGTAAGCGTGTGCAATCCTTCAATAACTCATATCATCCTCACAGTAGATTGGCTAATCATAGCGCTAGCCAAAGGCTCGTGACCCACAAGAGACGAATTGAGCCACAACTCCCTTAAAGGCACAAAATGCAATATGTATAAAAAGTCATTTCTACGTATAAGCTCTCCCCTTTATCCTAAAAATAAATCTATGTAATATCTGTATGTGTGTCTTCTATTCATTAATGTAATTGTCAGTTATTTTCTCTCTTTATTTTACCTTCTTTTTGTTTACCTCTTTGTTTGTGACGTGGACATCCCTAAACCATCCTGAGTTCCGGCTTCAATTTCAACCCAATTGTACCCTCTATTCTCGCAGTCGAACTCGTCTGGGCTTCACCTTCCCACTGGCCCCTGTGCCCTTCTCTTAGTGTCCTTTGTTGTCTTGTGATCCCCAGCAAACACAGTCTGTTTCTTCTCTGTTTCTTCTCCGTTGCTCTTTTCAGTATTTTCCTTTTAGATTAAATCCCAGCCTGGCAAAATATCCCATTCAGTGTCTTTAAACAGTTATGTCACACTGTTCTTACCAGCCTGCAGTTCACCGTGCATTTTCCATCACGTGCTTTTCTTCCATGCTGCTGCTGGTATCGTCAGTGTAGTTTCAGTTGCACTGTCTTTTGCCTGCTGTTAATTCTTGAAGTCCACGATGTTCTGTCGGTCTTCATCAGGAGATTAACTGTCCTATGAGCTTCTTCTCAGGATCGGGACAAGTGGGAGGTCAAGCTGTAAAATTTTAAGCCAAAATCTGGCCTGTTTTCCTCCCAATTCTGTTAATCAATGGTTTTGTACTCAAGATTCTAGGTTGAAAGAAGTCCACCTGTATTGACACACTAAAGCATACAATTAATATCCTTTTCATTTCTTTTCTTAAAACCTCCATTTGCTTCATCTGCCTGGAGTTTAACTCGTATGTTTCTCTCTCTGTGTGCTCACTTGTCACAGTCAGTTCCTTTTATGGGCATGCAAAGTTCCTGTCACACACACCATTTCCTGTCAACCTTGCAGCTGCTCAGAACCATATTTTCTGTTTCTATCTCTCCTGTTTTGTTTTTTTTACAGGCTAATAAAACTCTTGTTTTACTAAGTCTTGATCTAAAACAATTCACCCTTATTTCACGCACACACTTCTAAATATACTAAATTCTTTGCGTTTGTCAGATCGTCTCACACACACACCGCCTTTTCTCTCACACTTCCACTTCTGCACTCACTCTACTATCAACTTTCATAGTGTTATTATTATTTATTATTTTGTACAAATCACACCCAATCACTCAAAGCCTGCTACTCACAGCATTCACACACTTAAACTGTGACAAGAGTTGAGGAATATACTCACAACACGCTTTCCTAAGAGTATTTCAGACATGCCTTTCATAATCAGAAAGAGCAAGTCAAAGAAAACAATTGAAACCTCTATTAATTCTCACAGCACACACATAGAATAGAAAAAATAAAACACACCAGCATTTATTGCTGATGAGAGGTTACTCCTAAAAGTAATATGTTAGTCTTAAATATATACAGTGCACTCACTATATTTATATATCAAAACTCAGTCAATTACTATACATCCACTACGGCAACTCAAAACTTTATTTATAGCCCTCTAATGAACATAAATGGCGTCTTAAACACACACTCAACAATGTTTGCAGCAGTATTTGTAAAACCAACTGTGGTTTAAACAGTTCACTGCTGACTAATTTGCATTTTCACACTCACACACACACAGTCTAAAAATAGCTCCAGCACTGCCTCAGACTCCTTTCACACAGAGATCTCTTATTTTATATTACAAAGACGTCTTATATTTACAACCACTGTCACATCTGTCAGCTTTAGCGCCTAAACAATTTCGACAAATTTAAGTTAACGGTCCAACCGATAAAGTCCAACTTTTTTGTGATCAATTAACCAGTATCTGTCCAACAGTTTCTGGCCTCATCTCTAAAATCCCTAACTCAATTTAAAAGCGTCAACCAACCCAAACTTTGCCTGAAGCTCTATTTTTGGCATTTCACAGCCAAGGCTTACCCCGAAGTTTTAAGTTAAAGTTACACGCCCGAAGTCCAACTTCTGCTGGCCAAAAAAGCGCAGACTACCATTCCAAACGGTAAGGAGACTCTAACTCCTAGTTATTCTGGAGTGCCCCAAGCTCCACAGTGACCAACTGACTATCCCTCTTCGAGGACAATGCCTAAGCGTCCTTGGCATTGGCAAGCGTTACCTCTGAGCACTGTGCTTCCTATCAGTCCAACTGACGTTCTTGAATAATTTATAATACTTTGGAACAACAGTAAAACAGCCAAAAAAGTGTAAGACTGAAGCAGGTCCAACCTTATAACCAATACGGGCTCCACCCCAAACAATAACCAAATTCCCTAATATACTAAAATCACTCAGCAGTCCAACTGCTTTCCACGGTCCAACCGTATTAAATCCTTTAGCGGTCCAACCGCATTCAATCATTTTTAGCAGTCCAACTGCATTAAATCCTCAGTACTGTCATGAGATTCTCATCAAAATCAAAGCAGACATTCCCCAGTAATTTCAGTGAGTAGACTTTAATTTGTAATGTCCAATTTGGCACACTTTGGAAATAATTCAACAGGTAGTGCCTTACCTTTGGATAAGCGGCTTAGAACAACAATGAGAAAAAGAGAGCTGATTATTAGCTCATCAAAACACAAAACAAAATCACAATGAATTATCGGTTAATTTCATTTAAAATAATTCATTAAGTATTTATGTACAATTCAAATTAGTTAATTACATATTTTGTTGGTTTGTTTTCTATTTTAATTATTTTACTGACACATTTAATGAATTATTTAATGATGTATTTATTTAATTCACGTTGCTACTCCTGGCCCTGCATCGCTGTTCATAAATACATTTTATTTGTCAGCTTCACCCATCAAAGTCAGGGGGCGGGGTTAATGCTGATCAAGTCAACACCATTGCTTTGGTCTGGTGGGCGTTCTTTTAGTGGGCTTTTCTCAATACTAAGTAGGCCTACACACCAGGGTTTGGACATGTGTGGACCCAAACTATACTTTTACCCTTTTTTGTGTGTCACCAAATACACTTTAATATTTTCTAGACAAGAATGTAGTGGCGTAATCTTTAACCTCTTTTGGCTCCAAACAGAAGTGACAGACTTGAGCAGGGTTCATTTAAAGGCTGACAGAAGTGGAGTGGTGACGGGGAGATGTTTGACAGGACAGTGTTTCAGCCTCCACAGCTTCATGTTGTGCTCCATCAGTCAGTGAAGATGAAGTCAGTGCTGATGAGGCTGTAGAGTGTGTGAGGGATGTGAATGAGGATGATGAAGATCTGATGATAGCAGATAAAAACAGGCTGCAGAGACTTTGAGCCATACAGGGCACACAGTGTGTGTACAGAACAGCTGAAATCATTATGGAGGCCTCACTGGAATATGGAAGCATCACAGTACAGCTTCAGTGAAGCTTTAAAGTCTCTGATATGAGATGAGAAATGAAGCAGCCAGAGCTTTTTCATGAGTGGAAATCCACTGTGACTGTGAGCTGCTGCTACAGCCTCCAGATTAGCCAGCAGCTCATCCTGCTCAACATGGACCTGTGGTCAGAGTGTGTGCTGGATAATCCGGCCCAGGATGAGGCCAAACTGACATGGGATGAAATGTCTGTCACATAATTGAGCTTAGTGTAGTTTCATTTCTGCACAATTTAAAAACAACCAAAACTTTGTTCTGTCTTTTCTATGTTATACTGTAGACTTTCTTTGATACTGTGTCCAAAAGGAGCAGCTTTTACTTTGAAGGGGAGGCGTCTCTGTTTCCTCTTCAGGTTGGATGATGGAAGCAAATTAGTAGCTGTGTCCCAAAACGTCGGCTGCATCCTCCAGAGGCTGCATTTGAAGGCCGATTACATCACAGCCAGGCGATGAAGGCTGTCCGTATTTGTCGACTCCTTCAAATGTGCCCGACAAATGCGTCCTTCATTTCCCCGAATTTGAAGGATTCGTCGGGTGTGTCCTTCGTGGCCCACCATATCCCAGAATTCATAGCGCGGCCCAGCCACATTTCAGCTGCCAACAATGGCGGCTGCTACTAAGTTTTCAAATTACTCTTATTAATCTTTCTGGGTCACAAAATAAACTTTTAACATATTTTCAGGCGAGAAAGTAGCTGTGTAAACTTCAAATATCTGCTTGGTTTATCAAGACATCGCATATTTGCAAAAGTGTGCCGACGTTTTCGGAGACGTCTGTTACCCACCCGCTCGCTAGCAAGCCGGGGGGTTCAATGGTCACTCCAGCCGGCGAGAGCAGCGGACGCCCGGCTTCATCGTTTTCAGACCCCGCTCTTTCGCTACTCAGGTGAAACATGATATATAAGTCACTCGGATAACTTAAAAATGTAATTGTTTGCCTTTTTTCTGTGTTTTATTTGTTCCGGAGTAAATCGGTTTGGCTGAGATCAAAGTTCCTCCGGGATTTTCACACAGCTGAATAAACGTTAAACAGGAAACTGATTAAACAGAAGTGTGAGACGGTCGAGAATTTACGCCAGTGTCCTGTTATATTTTAGATAGCAAGGAGCAGACGGCCGAGTTTATTAAACTCCACCGACACAGCGGTGACGCAAATCTGAAGGCTCGACCGTCCCATTTCACAGCCTCGCACTTCCAGCCTTTTCGGTCTTTGAAGGACCCGGCCCACGTAGACCGCGAATACCGGGTCCTCCGAAGGATGCAGCCGACGTTTTGGGACACAGCTAGTGTGCGATGTTCTTTCAGTGTTGCACTTTGTAGACGCTCCCTGAGCACTGGTCTCACAGCCAGCTGCACATAGAGACCAGTGTTGTTAGTCCAGGTCAGAAGATGACTTGTTGGAATGAAAATGAGCTTGTAGTTTGTCTGCTTTAATAATGTGACTGGAAAAAGGTGTTGGACTTCAAATATGTCCATTTCTTTCACACTTCACCTTTAAAAGTGAAGCCTTGTGGTTCCTGGAAGGAAAAACACGACTTTTTCAAGTCTTTGTCCTGTTTTTATGATAAATGTACGACTTTAATGTGAAACATTCAGAGTTTTTTCTCTTGTTGTGTTTGTTTGAAGCTGCTTCCTGTTGGCTTCAGCTGTTTGGAGTTTCCATTTTCTAAACTTCTACATTCTGAACCTTCTTCAGCTCTGAACAGATGATGAAACACTGAATGATTTCAAGCTCACACTTTGTCTAATAAACTTACATCTTTCATTCTTTATACAGATTGATCAACTGTGGTTTGTCAGAGATCAGCTGTGATTATCTGGCAGCAGCACTGAAGTCCAACCCCTCCCATCTGAGAGAGCTGGACCTGAGCTCCAACAACAAGCTGCAGGATTCAGGAGTGAAGCATCTGTGTGGTTTCCTGGAGAGTCCAGGATGTGGACTTGAAACTCTGGGGTCAGTCAGCATGTTTTAGTTGTGCTGAGATGAATATGATGTGAAAGTTGTGCTGACACTAAACTGCAGACATCAGGCTGATATTATACTGATCCACACTGAGGATCTTCATGGTAAAGTCTGTTTTCTTCTTCTCTGGTTTAGTCCATTGACTGCAGCAGAACAATGTTCACATTTCAAACAGTGAGACTCAACGTATGGCCCGCGGCCCACACGCGGCCTGCCCACCTTTCCTGATTCAGAGAGAGGGGACCCTGATTAACTGTGTAGTGTTCTTCCTCACAGTTCTAAGTATCAGACACAACAATGAATAATCCACAGCTGACTGTCTTTAGCAGGTCAAAGGTCACGGCACACAGCAGGCAGTGGGAAATATTATAACTCTGATCATTTATCAGCACATATCCATATGTATAAAAACAAAGCTGACACTGTGAGACTTGATCAGAGGTGTGATCATCACAGCAGAGGCCTTTGTGTCAAAGTCACTGAGGATCAAACAGAAACACATGAAGCAGATTTTCCTGTTCTGGCTTTTTATAGCAGATAACCTTCAAAATATTCTGCAGTCCATCAAAAACTGAAGCAAACCATGAATCAACATGTGAACATGAGCTGATGCTGCTGAAGTGAAGCAAAGTTACAGAGGTTTGATTACAGACACAGCTGAGAGTTTGTAATCTGTCATCATTTTAAAAGGTTTACATTTCTTCAGTATATCCACATTTGCAGCTGGTACCTCAACCTCCACTTGTCCAACACAACTGCTGTCCACTGCCTCCATGACATTGTGATTTTGCTGTTGGTCTTCTGTCAGATCTTCATCAATCACTTCTGCACGGGGCACACCTTCAGACTCTGCAGCTGCATAACGAAAGCCTGTAAGATAAAATTAGACATAAGGTAAATGTACACCAATATTCCAATGACAGGTGTGTGATTCATCTGGAAGTTATGTGCGGATTAGTGTACAGTGATAGCAATTTAGTATGTTTTTAGAGGGGGGGGGGGGGGGTTGTTTACCTCCGATGGGTGCTCTTTTTCGCTTCCGTTGCGTACGCCTTGAGTGCCGGTCCGAGTCTGATACAGGTATGTCGTCATGCCCCATGTGCAGTGTTGGTTCCCAGTCTGGATTTGTTACATCCATTTCATATGCTGGTTTGCCTGCAATAATGCCAAATCATAAGCTACTCAGTCGACATGATGTGGTTCTGCAGCATCACACATTAGCATGTTTTATCTCATTATCTATGACCTCAGCACGTTGAAAATAACACTAAAAGCCTTTCAAGAGTGATATGAATTAATTTAGAACTCACCGGAAAGAAAATGCCGTGAGCAAACCAACAAAAAGCTGGGGATTGCAGAGAACTCGATATCCGCTCGTCTCACCGCTGCAATCCAAGCCTGACGTCTTTGTTTAGTAATATCGGATACATGGGATCCCTCACGTTGCCTCCAGGATGGAAAACGATGAAAAGAGAGCCCGTTATCCAGCTTCTTGCCTTCACGATCGTGTGATCTAACGTTGCAACCGACAACACAACACGTACGATCCATAGCTGAAATGGTATCCTTTGGCTGGCCTACTGTCATGGCGGAAGGGGGCATGGCCCATCTCCCGTGACATCACGCTCCAAAGCCCTATAGGTGGGAAAATGTACCATGTCGACCAATCAAAAATGATATGGAAACATGACATTTGGTTGTTTAGCAAAAGGGGGAAGTTTTAGGAGTGACCGGCAAGAGAGAGCGAGTGAGCGAAAGAGAGAGAGAGTTTTGATACGTGAGAGATTTGTGACGTTTACCGTGTTTGGTCTCAAGTTAGTTTGTTGTCTTGTGTATTTAGTGTGTAGCTGTTGTTTTGTTTTGTGTGTCAGTTCTACTAGTGATCGTCACAGTTGCTGCCTTAAAGCCAACAAAGGCAGATTGCAGTGTAAACGCTGAGTGACACACCTGCTGTCAGACCTGCAGGTTTATCCCTGTGCTGTTCTCATATGTGTTAGAGTGACACAAACTATTGTTTGACACCTGATTGTTCTGTAAATAGTTTGAAATGATTATATGAAAAACGTCTGAGCCTTGGCTGCATTTTTTGGTAAATAGTACCATATAACTTTGTTGTTTGCAAAACGTGTGCGTATTTTTAAAAATGTACAATCTCTATTTGCATTTCAAGTTATGAAGATGATTCGTTAAACATGTGTGTGGTTTTTACAGTCAAAATATCACTTTCTACTTGTATTTTAAATTTTGTCTGAATTTAGATAAATTGTGCTGATACAGTTGGTCAAAATGAGAAAATAACAGATTGGCAAGATAAACTGTTTTTAAAGGTAAAATATAGAGGCCACATCAAAAGTAGTCAAGAAGGGTTAAAGGCTAAAAGCAAAGTTGTCACCAAGTACTGTTTATATTTGTGTGTATTGCTGCAGCTTTTTTGAGTATTAATTTGGTGCCTTTGTGTGAAATAATGGTATTGTGAGTGATCCATATAGTCACAAAGAATAGCCACTTGTTTCTGTGCTACCAAAGTTCCCCGGCTTTCATTCAAAATGTGTTTATCGTCAGCACCTGCACATTAAACTACTTAAACATTATAAATGTCTTCAAGCTCACACTGAGGCCTGTGGGGTACTATCAGCCACTGAGACAGTACACACATTTATATGTGTTTGTATATGAATATTTCATACTTTAAGACTGCCTGTTTATTTAAGGGAGATGAACAAAATACATTGGAATTGTACAAAATAATATCATGGATGATAAATTAAATAGATTTTAAGTAGATGCTTGTGCATTCTTAAAGTCTTATATGTTGAACTGAACTATGTGATCTGTTCAAAGCCTTAATCTTAATTTGAAGTGAAATGTGCATTTTGAGTTTATACACTATGTATATAAGGCGACCGTTTCCTTTTGCAGTATTTTTGTGTGGTGTACTTTTCTATGTCTTAACAAAAGGGGAACAAAGGTGTTTAAGTTCACCTAGGATGATGTGTTTTAATTTTCACATGGTCTTGCTTGAATTTGACCCTGACAAAGGCGTATGAACTCTGTCAGCTGTTTGGAGTTTCCATTTTCTAAACTTCTACATTCTGAACCTTCTTCAGCTCTGAACAGATGATGAAACACTGAATGATTTCAAGCTCACACTTTGTCTAATAAACTTACATCTTTCATTCTTTATACAGATTGTGGGACTGTGGTTTGTCAGAGATCAGCTGTGATTATCTGGCAGCAGCACTGAAGTCCAACCCCTCCCATCTGAGACAGCTGGAGCTGAGTGACAACTACAAGCTGCAGGATTCAGGAGTGAAGCATCTGTGTGGTTTCCTGGAGAGTCCAGGATGTGGACTTGAAACTCTGGGGTCAGTCAGCATGTTTTAGTTGTGCTGAGATGAATATGATGTGAAAGTTGTGCTGACACTAAACTGCAGACATCAGGCTGATATTATACTGATCCACACTGAGGATCTTCATGGTAAAGTCTCTTTTCTTCTTCTCTGGTTTAGTCCATTGACTGCAGCAGAACAATGTTCACATTTCAAACCTTCAAAGAAGAAGAAAAATCCTCCACTGGATAATTCACTGTGAAACTCTCCAACTCTTCATTCCACCTTAAAGTCTGTCTGACACTGAAATCCAAAGCAAAATGTGCGTTTGCTTTACAGACAGCAGTCCAACACAAACATACACACATCATCCAAAACACAGTCCAACATCCAAATCTCCTCCACTGCCAGCATGAATGATGGGAAAGAGAAGGAGGAACACTCTGACATTCAGGGTTAGAATGAGTTTCATGAAGCAGACTGTGAAGATCAAAGCTGCATTAGAAAGCTTACATGAATGAATGAGTGGACAGAAGTGGACAGAGATCATCTGAAGCACTTCAAAGGCTTTAAATCAGCACATTTCTCTTTATTCTTTATCAACTCTGTTAGTTTCTCTCAGTTTTCTGTGGAATGAAGCTAACAGCAGGCTAATAAGATGCTGACCAATAGGTTTCTATTAAAGGTTGTAATTTGTATATGAAAAAGTGCTTTGGCTCAGCAGGGATCAGCTTACAGGTAGAATACAGCTGCTGGATGGGATTAGCATGTCATAGCTATCTACCAAACTGCTAACTGGGGGATTTCAGGCCATCTATGGATCATTTTTGCTAACTGTTTATTCAGCTTAGGCTCACAGGGCTGCAGCCAGTGCCCTAGCTGTCATAGGGCAAGAGGCGTGGTCCACCTGCACAGGTGAGCAGTCCATCACAGGGCCAACAGAGAGAGACAGAGAAGCACTCTCTCACATCCACACCTACAGCCAATTTAGAAGCACCAATGAACCTAAGCAGCATTTCATTGGACTGTGGGAGAACATCCAACCTCCACAGAAAGGCCAACAAGCTTCAACCTACAACCTTCTTGCTTTAAGGCACTAGTGCGAACCACTTTTCCCCATTTCAGCCCAAATCCTGCATCTTCCTGTTTCTGACTCCAGGCCAGCTCCACTAACACTTTCTCATCAGACACTGCCACCTAGTGGAGGAAGTCTTAGTTCCATTTGAAGCTTCAGATGACAGTTAGTTCCTTTACAAAGAGGTGGAGGTGGTGGGGCCACAGCACCATCATCACTGAGTGCCATAGGACACTTAACCTTTGTTTCCATATGCTGGGAACTTCCTGTTGTTCCAAGGAGGACTGGAAAATGTGTGAAAATCTCCCAGTCAGTTCCTCACAGCACACTTCAATCATTTCCCTCCCACAGCATCAGGACCAGGGCTTTTTCTCTCTTTGGTCCCACTAAGAGATTTCCCCACAAACACCTCATCAGTGGGACTCTCAGAGCTACCAGCCCTTTGCTACAATCACAAAGCTCTTCATTGAAATCAATGATATCAAAGCTGGAATCAAATGAGTCCAAGTCTTCTGCTGATTCAGCATCACATTCATCTTTGCTCCTTGTTCTGCATCCCCACCATGGACTTCATTCCTTTCCAAGCCAGCCTTGAGTGTCCTTTATTCAGCTCATCCTCTGCTTTACTTTTACACCTGATTTTAGCTGCTTTATCTCTCTTTCAACAAGTTTCTGTGCCTCAATCTTTTTCTTCTCTCCCTCATAACAAGACAGCTTCTTCTGCCTGAGAACATGTTGGAGTGATTTACTAATCCAGGGCTGCTTATTGGGGAAAATACTTCCTGTTTTCAAAGTAATCCCCATTTTTCCCAGAAAGAAATGTAAGTAGAAATCGATGATCTACGTGAGAACATGAGCCTTTAAAAAGTCCCAGTGGGTGCAGTCAAAGCAGTCCCTCAGTCCCAGTATAGAGTCTTTGGTCCAGACTGGAACAAGTGTGTGCCCAGTTGGAGCTCTCTTCAGTCCTGTGACCTGACAGACCCAGAGGGGCCATCACATCACATTTAGAAGCTCCCATAATGGAGCCACAACACATGTCCAACACTTAGTCTGTCTTGTTGGACCAACTGGAAGAAATGATTCAAGGACTTAGTCACAGAACAGAGATTCAAATCTCCAAAATCCAACTGGCTGCATCAGGACATATAGTCTGAAACTCTGCACAGTTTCCTGTTTGAAGCTGCTTCCTGTTGGCTTCAGCTGTTTGGAGTTTCCATTTTCTAAACTTCTACATTCTGAACCTTCTTCAGCTCTGAACAGATGATGAAACACTGAATGATTTCAAGCTCACACTTTGTCTAATAAACTTACATCTTTCATTCTTTATACAGATTGTGGGGCTGTGGTTTGTCAAAGATCAGCTGTGATTATCTGGCAGCAGCACTGAAGTCCAACCCCTCCCATCTGAGAGAGCTGATCCTGTGGGAAAACAACCTGAAGGATCCAGATGTGAAGCAGCTGTCTGATCTTCAGCAGAGTCCAGACTACAGACTGGAGACTCTGGTGTAAGTAGAGTGATGGAGTGAGTGGGTGGTGCTGTCAGCAGTATTGTACTAAACACAGTCAGTATGAAACAAAGATCCAGTGTTTCCTGTAAAGCTGCAGCTTCTCAGTGAAGCTGTGAGAGGAGAATGGTGACAGGCTTCAGGATTGGACACAAACACTTCCTGTTTCTGACCTTTATGGTCACCATAGTAACGGCTGACACGCTCTGATCAAACGCTGTCAACAGCCAATCAGCTCTCTGAACAAAGCAGCACGCAGACCAATGACTGCATTCGTTTCCAAGTTTAAAGCAGTGAAGAACACAGTCTGTAGGTGAGGAAGAATTTAGTGAGAGCAGATGTTTGGATGGAATTCCTCCAGTTAACAGCTGGAACCGTCCATCTGGATTGTTGGGCTTGTTGTTGGGGTTCCTACAGAGCTCAGAGTGGACACACCAAGGTTCTTCTAATGAATGAAAGTCCAAACTCAAACTAGGAGGGAAAAACATTTTCATCAACTTCAATAAAAATCCAAAGATTAGAAAAAGTGAAGCAACAATGAGTCCTAGTACAGTCCCAGCACTGAAGTCCCTGCTGCTCTTTATACTGGATGTGCTGCATCACTGACTGACAGCTGATGAAGAGTCTCTGGAAACACTCGTTTATCTCCTCTGCTCTTCCTTCTTCTCTCTGCAGGTGGAGGTTGTGGCATTAAACAGGACGGTGTGTGTGCTGAGAGAGGAGGAGCTGTGTCCTGATGATCCAGAGAGGTTGAAGCAGCAGCAGCTTGTGTGTAGAGACGCTCTGACTGGGCCATGTTACTGGGAGGTGGAGAGGAGAGCTTCATCCAGCAGTGACTGACAGAGGAATGAGAAGAAGTGCAGATGACTGTCAGTGCTGCAGAGTGAACTGCTCTGAGAACAGCTCCACTGTCAGACACAATGTAGAGTCCAGCATCATCCCTGTGTGTCCCTCTGGATCTGACAGAGGATCATCAGTGTATCTGGACTGCTCTGCTGCTGCTCTGTCCTTCTACAGTCTCTGCACAGTCTCTGTCTGACTCTGGCTACATTTTTGGCATTTATATTCTTGGTTGCTCTCTTTATATTTTTCACATGCAAAATGTGCCCATCTTTGGCAAGATTCACACTGCACCTGGAAAGGAAAAATAAATGGCTCATATTCTGTTTGGTGAATACTATTACTCAACATTTTAATTATGATTGGCAAGTAATGATACTAAGACTTATGTGTTTCTTTTGTTTTGTTTTACCATTTCAATCATGCTGCGGTCAGCGTTAGCATCTAACATGGAGCAAACAATGCAGTAGTCCTCAGCGTTCCCTGAAACACAATCATAGTTAGGTTTTAATCAAACATTATTTATTGAATAATTAAAAAATAATAGTACATTTTTTCCAAATATACTTCCTGGAAAATTAGTCTAAATTAGACTTTGAGAAGGGTCTTATCTGAAAGTGTTTGAAGAGCACTATTTGTACTGTGCTGTTTGAAAAGCACTATTTAAATTGGAAGTACGCACTAACGTGATAAGGACTTTACTGGACTTACCTCGATTTTCAAGTAGGGTGCAAGCTATCTGCATTCGCTCCAGCACAACTGGCTCTGTAGTGGTTGACACCTCACTGACCTCTCCAAAATCAAGGTAGTGTTCTGCAAACTGTGAGATTGATCATAATTAGAATGTAAAGTCTTAATTAGGTAAAGGATAGGATAATTATAAGCCACAAGGCTTCAGCCTATTCCTTTTTCAGTTACTGTATGATTAAGTACTTCTATGTAAAATGATCATCTTTGTTGTTGTTGACCGAAATAACTTTCACTTCACTTAAATTCACTTAAAGTCTTAATTCTAGCTAACAAGAAACTGAATCATTTGAATAAGGGTTACCTTTAACAGTAAAACTCCACAACTGCAGGAATCCTGTCGCTTGTTGTGTTGCATAGTCTGTAACTGCCACTCCATGGTGTCTTCATGCCCTCTCATCCTCAGAAAATTCCTAGTTGAACAAAAGTGTTTGTAATGAAACAAGATTTTTTTTTTTTAATCTAAGAATAACACCTCAGTATCATACATACCTCCAGCTGCGCAGAATTTTCCTGTCATAAACACCTTCATTCCCATGGGGTCTATGAGCAGTATTTTCTGTGCAGAAATGTTGACAATCTAAAGAAAAAGTTAAATTAAAAATTACAATTGTTTGTGCCACTGAAAACTTATTTAAAAATAACACTTTGTGCAAGAAACTGCTTCACAACAAATTATGCAAATTAATAACAAAATGAACACATACCACAAGAATCCAGTGTGTACCAAAGTTCACAGGGCACAGCCACGTCTTCAACTGGGAACTTCATCTGTGGGATTGGAAGTGCAGAGTAATTTGGATTTACTTAGGTACCATGCGTCTCAGGGTGTTTTCAAATATAGTCTTCTTTAAAGGAACCGAACTCTTTCCTCAGCAACAGAAAGGAGTCAACTGTTTGGACCACTTCTGAGCTTTCAACATACCAGTTGAGGCATCTGAACTGCCCAGAAAACAACGAGCTTGCAACTACTGAACAGAGCAGGTGTGCAGCATTCTGCACAAGTATACAAAAATGTTATAGAACAGTAAATAGGGTTTTTTTTAAATTTCAAAATTAGTAGGTAAATGACATTTCTTACTTACCTTTCGTCTGTCAATAACACGGTGCAGATATGCATCAATGACCTGTTTTGAAAAATCTGAGTTTATACAACAACAGCAACAATTTTTGAAGTAACTGCTTGAGTGCTGTACACAAAAACATCTAAAGGAATAGAATTGCTGATAAAGGTTCTTTCTGCATATACTGAAACTGGGTATTATGATGTCACAACATCTGTGTTGTGGTTGATAACATTTTTTCCTGTTGAAGTGAATGGGTGAAACCTTATCAGAGTTTTGCAATACAAACCCCCCCACCTACTCGCACATTTTAAACTATTAATGGTCTCTGCACTGCAAATGCTTCAGAAGGAGCAGAACCTCGAAATCAGACTCAATAATGATAAGTTCTCTTACCTCATCAGAAACCACCGTGACCCCTGCAGTGTTCGAAAAATAACTTGTATGGTCCAACAGCTGCCTCCAAGCGCCCAGTATCCTTTGCACGCCATAGCCTCTTTACTAAAAGAAAAATATGATAAGTTAGCTCAGGCATGCATGAGATTTCTAGTGGATAAGCTTGGTAAAGGCCAACGGGCCACAACAGGAAAAAAGTCAATACAATAGGCATGCATTTACACGCAGAGAAATAGGAAAGGTACAGCGGGTGGGCAAAAGAGAAAATTACTGACAGGCAGATCCATTTCCAGACTTCCACAAGCTCAGTGCACGTTTCTTTACATCTAATATGAGTTGAAGACTGCAAAATGCAAACAAAGTCATGCAACAGTCAATTAAGTTGCAACGCCAAACTGGCAACAAATGACCAACTGGTCAAAAAGAGTTGTTCACTATGTCACCTTCATTTTCTAAGCTTTGTTTCTGGGAGGGAAGTTCTTGTTCACGCGTTTCTGGTCCTGGAACACAATTAAACTCCTTGTGTCAGCCGTTTTGGGTGCAGAATGAATCCTCTGGACTTTGCTGGCACTGAGGGTTAGCAGTAGGATGGCAGGGAGGCATCTTCAGGTCTGTGCTGCTGTTCACTGTCTGACTGCGAGTTGGGTATTTTTACTTGTCACTGATATTTACATGGTGGCTTCTTCTGTATGGCTTGATATGGTCAATGCTGTAGTGATTTCTTAAAGTTGCTCCTTCTGTGTTTTTTAATCTCACACATTTGCCAGCGATGTCTTGAATGGTGTAGGGTCCTGAAAAATCTCGATCAAGTCTTCCTCCCTTCCTTCCACGTTTCATGTTCAAGAGAAGAACTTCATCTCCAACGCTGTACACAAGGTTTCTGTACTTCTTCTGGACTCGTCTAGCATAAGCTTCCTTTTGTAAGTCTTGGGACTTTGCCATATTTTCCTCTACAGTTTTTTTTTAAACTTGCTCTTGTGCGTCTCTTGTAGAAGATACAAAGTCACCGTAACTCGACTCCTCAGGGAGAATGATGGAGGACAGCTAAAATGTTCACATTTTAAATTACAATTAGTCCACCACCAGCACCTTTGTTTTGGCCACATTCAGTTTCAGGTGATTCTCCTCACGAACCGACCAATCAGTCCTCTGTACTCCTCTTCCCTTCCCATTCCCTCTTTAATCCAGGATCTCAACCAGTTTGTTATGTTCTCTCTTATAACTTAACTGGTAAAGTAACAACACATTTTTGGTTGTTAGTAACTTACTTTATTAACCATGTTGTGGAACGGCACAGGCATATCAATGCACACATACACCACGCTTGGTGTTCTCTACTTTACCACAAAATATAGACTGATTTTACTAAATACATCACAGCTCCTCCCATCCAGCTTTGATGAACACATTAAGTATCAAACAATCGAGATATTTTCAGGTAAATGCCGTAACCCAATAATTGTACTTAAACTGAAATATGACACCTATTCAGTGATTTACAACATAGAGGTAGGTTGTTTCCTCTTAAACATTTTAACCGCTTTCCTTACAAAATGAACTGGAAACCTATAAGTTCAGTCTCTGAGGTGCTCTGGGATTTCTCTCAGGGTAATGTCTGCCTGTTTGGTCAGAGTCCATAGTGCTCTGTGTGGAAAGTTCAGGTGTTTGAACATTGGTGGTTTCACGTAAACCCTGAACCTCAGGTGGTGAAGCGAGGGCAAACTCTTCTGAATCTTGAGGTGTAGATGTGTCCTCTCGGGTTGCTCTGGAACTACGTGACATTCTGCATCTAGAATCTGATCAACATGTCTACGCCAGACTAAGTTGGCTCCAACATTTATGGTGTATATCAGCGGTCCGGTCCGTGAACGAATCGTGCCAGAATGCCATTTCTGACTTGGGTCTCTGTAGTCTCTGGCGAGAACTCTTTGTCCAACATTGAAGAATCTGGTTTTGTTTCTTGTTGCTTCCACCATGGAAGACTGTTTATCTTGGACATCCTTGCGAATGTCTGGTTTCAGCAAATCTAGATGTGATCTCAGATCTCATCCCATGAAGAGCATTGCAGGTGTGTGTCCAGTTGTTGCATGAGTGGTAAGACAGTAAAAAAATTGTCAATTTTCTGTTGTAGCGGTTTCCCCTCTGTGCGACTGGCTGGTTCAGCTTTGTTGCAGGATGATGGTGAGCTGAAGTGATATGTCGTATGCCGTTACTCCCAAGGAAACACTGGAACTCCTCTCCAGTAAACTGATGACCATTGTCACTTACGAGCTGTTGTGGCGGACCTGTGCGTGCAAACGGTCACCAAAGACTATTGATCGTGCTGGCAGCTGTTGCTTGCTTTACGGGGAAGATTTCTGGCCACTTTGAGTGGGCATCAACCACAACCTGGAACATTTAGTCCATAAATGGGCCAGCATAGTCTATATGAATGCGTTGCCATGGAGTAGATGGCCACTCCCACGCGTGTACAGGTGCTGTTTGAGGCTGGCGCAGTGTCCGCTGGCAAACAATGCAGGATTTAGCCATATTCTCCATTTCACAATCAGTGCCTGGCCACCAAACATAGCTTCTAGCAAGACCTTTCATCTTAACACCCAAATGTCCATCGTGCAGTGAGTCCAGTACCTTTGTACGTAGTTTGGGTGGCAGATGACACGAGTTCCCCACATGACACATCCTTGGCAAACGGATAGTTGGTCTTTGTGGGTGGAGTACGCAGAGAACTGAGTGTCACTACAGGACGGCCAACCATTCACAGTAAGATCGTTTGACAAGATTGTGTTTTGGCTCGTTTCTCTTTTCACCTGAGCACTTGTGACAGGTAGGGGTTCCATTTGTGTAACATGAAACACAGTAGCTGGAGCAGTCATTTCTTCGGTGGGTTGCATGTGTGGAAGACGTGAAAGTCCATCTGCATTTCCATGTAGCTTTGTCCCTTTGAACTCAATGGTGTAGGTGTGTGCACCCAGGAACAAAGCCCAAGCAAGCGTGCCGCAGCCATGGTTGGAATACCTTTCTGAGGGTTAAAGATGGACACCAGCGGTCGGTGGTCTGTGATCAGGGTGAAGTGTCGTCCATATAAATACTGATTAAACTTCTTCACTCCCCACACTAGACTGAGTGTTTCTCTGTCTATCTGCGTATAGTTGTGCTCGGCTGCATTTAGGGACCTTGAGGCAAAGGCAAGTAGTCGTTCGGATCGATCGGGCATTTTGTGAGATAGCACGGCACCAATGCCATATGGTGAGGCATCACAGGCGAGGCGAAGTGGTAGATTGGGGTCAAAGTGTGTCAGAACCTCCTCTGATGTAATGAGCTGCTTAACTTAACTAAATTAAATGCCTCTTCATAGTTTTTTGTCCATTTCCATTTGACATTTTGTTGCAGCAGAGAGTTCAGCGGGTGCAGGACTGTTGAAAGGTTTGGTAGAAACTTGTGGTAATAATTAATTAAGCCCAAGAATGAACGTAGCTGACTCACATTTTTAGTGTCTGGTGCCTTCAGGACTGCTTCAACTTTGTCCTCGGTTTTGTGGAGCCCATGTCTGTCGATCTTGTGTCCACAATACTCAATGGCATCCTTGAAGAACTCACATTTGTTTTTGTTTGCTCTCAATCCATATTTTTCTAGCCTGGCCAGGACTGCTGTTAGGTTAGCCAGATGAGTCTGACCGGCTGGAGCAGCATCTAATAACCAACTCACAAAATAAAGAAAAATAAAAACAAACCAACAAACACAAAAACACCAGGCATCATGATACAGACTTATAATTTGCACCAATGTTTTTTCGAAATTCTATACACGAAAGTGAGCGCGAGAGCCCTCGGTGCGCCTGCTCGCTGCCAAAGTCAAAGTAAACTTTATTGTCATCTCCGCTACAGACAGTCCAGTATACAGAGATATGAGATGACGAGGCTCCAGTTACAGCAGTGCAAGTAAACAAACAATAAGAAGAGTAAGAAAATAAATATACACTTTAGGACCAGGGGTAAAGGATCAATAACAATTTAAATTTACAGTTTGAGGGGAGGGGGCCCCTGCTGCTTCCAAAAAGAGCACATTTCATTTATAATGTTGTAAATCCAAGTCCATTATGTATTCATGATTTGAATCCTGGGTTGTGTGAAATCTCAGAAATGCACCCTAGATGAAGTGAATCTGTGAACTAAGGTGTAGGTCTATTAGATCATGTTGTGGTGATCCTTGTGTTGGGGGATTTGTGTTCATACTGGAGTGCAAAATTAAAACCAATGGAAGATGGACAAGAAAAGTTCAAAGCCATCATGGTGCTCAACTTAGAAAAAATAGAAAAGAAGAGGAGGAGAAACGAGCAAAAGATGCAGGTAAGCAGATGTGTGATTGGATAATGGCAGGTCATCCTGAAACTATCAGAATCAGAGTGAGTCAGAAATTATGTGGGTTACAGTTGCTCCAAGAAGAAATGGTAAAAAAACAAACAGTAACAGACTAAACTCCAAACAATACATTATGTTACAGATTTAAATATTAATTAGTCCTTGTCAATTGTTGATTTGTCCTGTTCTCATTGTATGACGAATTATGATGGCTGTTTGGTAGCCGTCTGCATACAATGGCTACTCTCTCTCTGTGTGTGTGTGTGTGTGTGTGCAGCAGCTTTATGTTAATGTGTGTAAGGATTTGTGTCTGTGTGTGTGTGTGTGGGGGGGGGGGGGGCGCCAGAGGGATTGTTCGCCCAGGGTGCCAAACAGGCTAGGACCGCCACTGCCTGCAAATAAACAACATTGACATCAAAAGTTTTACATTTCCTAAATGTATCCCACAATCTGAATATAACACCCACTTCCCCACGTTTGATCCGCTGTGTTAAATATGATTAAGAACAGAATGCAATCATTTGCAAATCCTATAAACCAGTATTTTAAATAAAGTGAGAAAATGAAACATTTAAAGAAAAATATTAGCCCATTTTGAATTTGATGGCAGCATCCTCTCTCCAAAAACTAAAGGCGTTACGATGTTTAGTGCTGGACCATGTTGGTTAATGTGTAAACTCAACAGTTTCCATTTTGATTAACCTGACCAACATCTAACATAGAACACCTTTGAAGTGGACCTCGCACCCTGTGGATAACTTCAAACACGTCGAGGTCTTCAGAGGCTGAACTTTGACCCAGCATCACAAGGAGCGCCATAAACACTTGTTACGGTTATTAGAAGGAAGCCAGCCTTTAGACATCCCCACAACGACATCGTGACCAAGGGTCTGTTGCATGATTTTTAACATGGCTACAATGTGTCGTCTGCTGAGTCATCGTTTAATACAACAACGTACTGAAAGAGAGCATTCAGCATCTGACTGAGCTGGACTAACCTTCCCTTTCAAAAGTGAAAACTGCAACATAAAACTGGAATACAACCAACTTCTAATGAAATGTAACATTTTATAACATGAACACAGATTCCAGGTGAGCTGTGTCTTCCAGGACTGGATTTACCAGAACAGGTATGAGGACGGTGCCTGACGGGCATGTACGAGCTGGAGTGGATCCCAGCTAACACAGGGTGAGGAGACAGACGACCGTTCACGCTCACACTTATTCACCAGTTAACCTAACCCCACTACCTGAATGTGTGTGAACTGTGGGAGGAAGCCAGAGTCCCCTGAGAGGACCCACACAAACACGGGGAGAACATCCAACCTCCACAGAGACTCTCTCTGCACTAAAAGCACAAAATAAAAATCACACCGTCATGTAATTCAAGAAACTGGTCTTAAAAAACATTTAATCTAATATGTCCACATGGAGCCCGTGTTAAGGTCCGTACTGGGCTTCAGAACATCAAGTGAACAACGTCAGATGGGACCTGAGTGCGTTGTCTCCTGATAGAAAGTGCTGAGGATCAGAAGGACTCAGGGACAACACAGCGGATCAAACGTGGGGAAGTGGGTGTTATATTCAGATTGTGGGATAAATTTAGGAAATGTAAAACTTTTGATGTTAATGTTGTTTATTTGCAGGGTTTAAAAATAAATGTGTTTATTGTTTGAAACTCATACTTGGCCTTCTACTCTTCATGGCTGCTTAACGAAGCTAACAGGGTGGACAGTCTGAGGAGCTGGGAAAGAAAAGCGTCTGAACTGCTTTAAATTTCTTGAAGACATTTTATCCAAGAAGTTTCTTCAGTTCTGAGAGAACGGCGCGGCGGTGGGTGTGGATAATGTTGCCGAAAGAAAACGGCGGAAGAGGGGCGGCTGAAGAGTAAACTTTCAGAAGTAAGTACTGAATATTATGTCACTTATTTATGTGCAAATGTTTAATAATGAAGAACATTAAAACATTCCTGTTGGCCACATGTTGGCAAAGTTATGTGACATTAGTGATGTTTGTACTTTCAGCGTTTACTTGGTTTTAAAGCCTTTACTTTAAAATATACGCTGTTCAATAGTCGACCTTAATCCTACAGAGAATGTGATGATTTTGTGGATAATTAAAGTCAGTCATTTATCCACAAACACAACAAGCTGAAAGTCAGTGATGCTGCTCGGTTTGCAGTCCTGAACATCACGGCACAAGCAGGATTCACTGCACTGTTAATGTTAGCTATGTTATATTGCTGCCTCTGTTCGGTGGTGTCGAGCCAAACGGACTTTAACGTGTGTTTGAACGAGCTGACGGTTCACTCGTTAAGCTGAAAGAAAGATGCTTTAATCACAGCAGTCACACATGTGTCCACTGCACCATCTGGGAACTCTTCTTGTTTACACTCGTAATAACACAAACACTAAATCCTCCTTCTCTGGTGCTGTTGTGTAGCAGTGTGTACACCTGAGACTGTCACCTGTCTGTCTGTCCTGCACAGGGCTGAACTGGGACAAAAAATCGGCCTGGGCATTTTGACTAGAGACCGGCCCACCAAAAATGTGACGTCATTCAGGGGTAAAACCGCAAAGGATTCTGGGAACTTGTGGCAAGAGGTACTAGCGCATCCAGGCTTTCAATTGAACTCAGCTACAGAGCGATAAAAAGAAACACAAAAAATAGCCGGTGTTGTGCCAAAAAGTGATTGTCTGCCAAAAAGTGATTGCTCGTATTTAAATTGCTATAAGTAACTTGTTGGGCTATAATATGTGAAACATATGTCAAATGCATCCCTCATGGATGACATAAAGTCATCTCTCCATCTCCATCTCCTGCTCTTTTATTTCTCTCTCTTGCTCCATCTCTCTCTGCTGCTCTTCTGTCTCCTCTGTCACAGACTTCTCCACTTTTGATGATAAATCAGCCTGGTGCAACATGTAAGGATTGGCACAATTTGTTAAGATTTTGAGGAGTTTGAGAAACTAACCTTAAGCATAAAATAAAATTTACTATCAGTAACTTCATAGCACCCGCCCAGCAGTATATAAACTCCGTCATGCTAGCTAGTACCAGTTATTCTAAGCGACTGTAAAAAGTCAGCACAACGAAAACAAACTACAACTAAACTTGGTTTATATCTGACACAGATAGACAGCAGGTCATAACTTCTTACCTGAAGTTCAGTTCCTCTGCCACTATAACCGGTGGCGGCCTCGGGTCTCTCCTCCTCTTGCCTCCCCTTTCCCTTATCCACCTGCTGGCCTCCACCACTTGCTGATGTTGCTAAATCTGTGGAAGCTATGCCACAGCTACCGCCAAACAATTCAGTTATTTTTACACATTTGGCAGCGTCTGCCTGAAGGGCTTGTTTCTTTTTGGCCCTAATTTTTTCTGCACCTTCTTTCCTTTTTTTGTTCTCCATTTTCTTTAGTTCATCTATAAGATTGCTAAACAAGGGGGAGGGTGCATCCGCCCTCCTCGGCTGTAATTGGTCCAGCCCAGAGTCGATCATGACCAATTGGCCAATCCAACACCTTTCATTATTTATACCCTTCCAAAAAAAAAAAAAATCGATCGGCCCATAAAAGCAAAAAATCGCCAGCGGCCCACCGGGCAAATGCCCGGTATGCCCGATGGCGAGTCCAGCTATGGTCCTGCACTCTCTCTCTGTTTCTTTCTCTCTGATTGTGGAATAAAAGTATGAACATGTGTTTATAAGTCACACTTGTGTTTGAATCCTGCAGCTTATCACACATTTGATTTCCATGTGTGACGACTGCAAGTGTCCAGAGTGAGGACAGACTGAGGGACCCACTGCTGCACATCATCTGTGAGGCTTTGCAGCCCTGATGATCCACCAGGACAAACTCAGCAGTGTGTGAGGAAGAGGAGGAGGAAGAGCCAGCAGCAGCTGACAGATGGAGAGAATAGACAGACTGTTCCCTGTTTGTGAAGGACTGCTAGGAAAGTTTAACATAACTGTCTGTGCTGAATCAGTCTTATTAGGTAATGTTCAAATAATGTTATCCTCCCAGTGTTTTCAGTGTGGGAGAAAGTACTCAGGGCCTTCAAGTTACACACTATGAAAGGCAGCAACAAGTTTAATGTTCAGAAACCTAAAGTCTGTATCAGCAGCAGAATGGAGCTAAAAATAAATGTTTGTTTCAGTTCTATGAAGCTTTGAGTATTTTGGATCAGTAGCACTGCTGTGTTTGTTGCATCATATTGCTGTGATTGTTTATATGCTTTATATATTCTGAGCTAAGTTGATCTATAGTGTTACATCATATTCTATAAGGATGTTATGTGTTTGTAGACTTTCTGCCCAGTTTGACCCATTTAGCAGAAGTCAGCCTGTTTAAGGCTCTGATGTCTATTCTGTATGACTTAAAGCAGTTATGACATGGTCTGATTTTCTCACCCAATAAAGGAATATTTCATTTATCAGTCTACTCTTCATTCTATCAGACACAGTTATCACAGCTCGTACATTTGCTTTTTACACATATATGTAAGCACTGAGCCACATTTAGTAATGCCAACATATTAAAAGAACAATATTTCTCTCTTATATATGATACATCTATATACACACTGTCACAGATACTTGAGTGTCTTTGAGTGAAGATTTAAGGTGATAGGAAATATAAATAACTGCAGCTTGAATCTTTGACACAGAGTTCATGCTTCAGAGTTCAGATGTTCAGAGTTCATGGACCGTTGAGGCTGCGAACTTTAAGGCTGCAGACCCTGAATTGGGATACAGCCATCGACTGTGGAAACCTTGCAAGTGGATCGTAAAGGTTGTTACAGAGTCTTTCATGTCTAAATTTGCCGTTAATAATTATATAATTGTAGGAATCATCTAGTTTGCTTACACTGATTACGTTGGCACTTTGTTAGCGCTACAACAACGGTCAGACCCCCGAGGCATCTAAACTTTAGTAAGAATGTGCACTTTTGACACCTCTGGTTAGCATTTAGTGGTCAGTTTCAAACGTATTTGATTTTTGCTTGTTATGAACAAATTCACTTCACTACTTTTCACGATCTGTAACATCAATGCACATTGTTCCATTTACTGCATATTGCACTTTATTCATGTCTCTCATTCCACCTGCAAAAACATTGTAAAGGTCGTCACAGAGAGTTTTATGTATGTATAAATACTAATATTCTCTATTTATTCTGCTTTATTGCCCAGATGTTAGTTAGCCTTTGTTCAATTGTCTTTTATATGTCAATAGATACGTATGTCACAAATAAGTGTCTTGTAAATTATGTTTTTGTAAAGAATTTTCTCCCAAATCTCTTACATGCTAACTGTAACGTGTTATTTCTGCTAAAACCTGAACTTAAATGTGTATATGGTGTTTATCTGTTTTTCTCTCTGTTTTAGATGCAAATATCAAATTGGAGTTCTGCCTCCAGGCCAGAATTGCAGGAATGCACCACGTGTTGGCTGTTTCACTGCCCTCTGTGCCCCACTCTCAGCCCTGCTGTCAGGGCAAAGATTGAGCAGCATATAAATGGACACATTCAAAGTGCTTTGCCTTTCAAAGGTATGTTGGTATTAAATATACCTCATAGTTAAAGTCATAAATATGCACTTCTTTTCAGCACCTCTGCAGGTCTTTGTTGACTTAAAAGTTATTTTTCACATTGTACAGTTCAGTTCATTCATCAGCGAGAGAAAAAAGTGTTTTCATTAAATATTTTTCCTGTTCACCACATTTCCTGACAGCTCTTGTGATCCACACCATTTTGCTTTCATTATTGAGGACGGCTTGGATATTTTTGTTAATATGTACAATCTGATTGTTAGATAAACTGACTGCATTCTATACAACTACATTTAAATTACATGTTTTTTCTTTTTTTCTCTCTTACAGACAAAATGATGTGCCGGTGCACTTTCACTGCCCTTCTGTAACATGACAGTCATACAGCGTGGGGATATGGCAAGGCAATTATTGTCATGTCAGCATTCAGGACTGCTCCCCACTGAACTCTCCGTGGAGCCTCGTCTCCCTCTCCATGTCTCGTCTCCAGCATCTAAACCATTTCCTGAATCTTGGGTAGAACATTCATGTGCTCCACCCTCTGTGCTAAATGAAACTGGGGCTTGTGGAAAGTCCATGAAAATGAAACGTCCTCACTGTGGTCTTAGTCTTCTTACAAAAAAACTTCAAGGCTCACATGATGAGGAGGCATTCAAACAGGTCAATAGATGTTTGCCTGGCCTGTCATCCACAGTGTTTTTGTGTAGAGGGACTTCTTCCTCTTTGTTTTTCAGTTTGCAGAGGACATGGAGCTCTTTTTAAAAGCATGTGCTGACGAGCAGAGACTACAGGTCAAAGCGATGTTTGACATTTAATGGACAGATGAAGGCACTGGCTGTTTGTTTGTGTTTTTTATCTGTTGTTTGTTTCTCAGTGTACAGAATTCCAGTTAAACTTATTATAAAATGCTGTTCACTTGTTTCCATACTTATAGTATTGATATACTATAGTATAGTCTGTTGATAAGCAATTTCTGAAACAGACATTATAAAAATCACATTAAACAGATGTGATTAACTTTTTATTCTAGCAAACATAACATCAATGATGACACAATCAGTCTTCATCAGAAGTGCTCAAATCACTCTCAGCAGCATCATCTGGAACGTCCTCCTCCTCCTCTGAGTCCATTTCCAGGAGTGGTTGGTGGCTGAGGATTCTCTTGTACACGTCCTTTACTTTGAGCGTTTCAGCTTTCAGTTCACTTTGTTTTTAAACCAGGCTATGGAGTCCTTTCTGTGCATCCTCCGACATGCCAACAAGGGAGGCTGTAAAAACAACAAAACTATTAAATATAAGTAAAACAAACAAACAGACAAAAAAACTCACCTCATAAACACAAGGAATTAGGATCATGTAATTAAACTTTTTTTAAGGGAGAAGGCAGTGTTAGCTAGCAACCCAAATATAGGTAAAAGATCCAGTAAGACTTTAGCATCTGCTATTATTTTCAATCAATTCATCACCAAATGTATAAATAAATAAAAGATGTGCTTACAGTCTGAGGAGATTGTCCCCAACACCACAGATCGCATTTGCAACACTGTCCAGTGATGCTGCATCTCCCTGCAAAGGATCATCTCCTCCTCTCTCAGGCGCCTCACAGCCATCACCTTCTCAAAGACCTTTCTCTTTGTCCGGAGGTCAGCAGCAGCTGCAGTTTAACAACATCAGATGGGAAAACATAGCAGCATATTATGATTCAAGAACAAAACATTCAACTGCTGCTCAGATACTGGGAGTTTGTTTAAAAAGGATATTTAGAAATCAAGAGCTTACGTTCACTTGTGCTCTGCCAGGGCCAAACGTCGCTCTGCATGAGGGCATCACTGGATACGATTTGCTTTGTTGCTTGTTTCCTTGTTGTAGTCGTCAACAGCAGCCGCCAAGCGTTTCTTCTCATCTAAGATGACCTTGTGAATTCTGTGTCGCCTCTTGTTGCTATCTGTAAATAATCATAAAAAGGAACACCTTCACATAATGCATATATTTACATTTTAATCTACACTCATCAATTCGTTTGCTAGAACAAATCACATCCAGCTTAAACAAACCTGGATCTGATTTTATTCTGTTTACAAAGTAGCTGTACAAGCTGTACAAACTGAGCATCAAACGGTCCGTTTCAAAGAAACTGTGACACCATTTTGTCTGTAAAGACTTTGTGTTCGCACTCTGATGATGACGACAAGCTCCTCTACTCGTGCCTGCAACGCTCCAAGGCTGCCATCAGTTTGATCCGTTTCTAAGTGAGAGGAATATTAATCAGAACACAGGATGAGTAACAGTCACCAAACTACAGTGGACTCTGTAATCACTGACTTGATGATATTCATTATAAGACATCTGGAGCCTTCATGTGCTGCATTATCATGAGATAACAAGTATGTTGGTGTTCAGCTTTATAAAACCAACTAGTACGACATCACTTCAACCCAGGTCCAATCCAATTTGATCAAACGCAACAACTCGGCCATCAATTCTGCTTTTACAAGCTTATTTTTCATTGTTTGTTGACACTGTCAGAAAGATCTTAACTCTAAGTTCTTTAATGAGGCCATGGTGGGTCCTGTTGTTATACACGAGTGCATTATATTGAGACTCACCTTCAGCCCATTGCTGCAGTGTGTCGTCATCCACACCCAGCTCATTTCTGCTCGCATTCAGGCTCTCCACTTGTTCTCTAAGGATCCTTATGATCTAAGAATACATTAATAAATGTCATTCATATGGACATTTTTAGAGCACTGGTGTTTCCCCCCCATTACCACACACATTAAAATGGGTGTTGAAAAAATGACCTTTAGATATCTCTGGCTCAAAGTGCGGCCCAGTTGTTCCACTTTCCTTTTGTTCCAGCCCAAAGCCAGGAGGCTCAGCATGTCTGTTCGCCCTGCATTTCAGTTAGTATACAAATAAGAATGAATGAGCAGGAGACTGAGTGGAATCTCACACACAGACACACACCTGCTTTAGACATGTACTTCGTTGTGATGGCCGCCCTAGACAGGAAACTGTTTACTTGTTCCACCTCTTCTCCAACTGTAGAACCGGCCCCATCCTGAAACGCACCTCCCCATTTGATCTATAGAAAGGAGGTCACAATACATGACTGCTGAATTCATTCAACCTTATAACAAAATGTCTTAAACGTATCCAAGACTACAAGCTGCAGTATACCTCGCACATCCAAGTGTGAGCTACTCAAAATGAAGTACACATTAAGATAAAGTCAAGTAAATAGTATTACGACAACACCAAGAGAAAAACAAAATAAATATCCACCCATCCAAATATGTATCCACACACACACACGTATGAGTATATGGTTATGGCGTTAACGTCATTTTAACAAGATTAACGCTGACAGCACTGATATATATGTGTATCTTACATCATTTGTGTGTCTCTGGATGTATTTCACAAACTCAGCAACTTCCTCATCTTTCTCAATGAAGACACCTTCAAAGTTCCCCTGCTCTGAAGTGCTGAACGAACACGGTGACAGTTGTTTGAAAAGAAACATCAAAATACAATTTTTGTACAAATCCATATTTGATTTATGTACACAATGCATAACGTACCTTGCATTTGATTGAAAGCGATAAAGCTTGCAGTTTCCATCAACTGAGACGGCGAGCATGTCTGGAGTGCAGGCAGGGCAGCTAAAGCATGGCTCCTTGCACATCCTGTCCACCTCACACTTTACAGCACTCCACTCCAAGAAACTTTTGCTGAAGGCATCAGCTGATATTCGGCCAGTCTTTTAAGTAGAGGACAAACAACAGAATATTCACGGACAGTCATCATAAACATTGATTTGCACAATTTCCTTAAACTTGACAAATTTAGAAACTCACCCTTCCAAAATGGGCTGTTCGTTCATCCAGCACTTTGACAAAGGCCTTAAGTGACATCCCTGCTGCAGCTTCTTAATGTCATAGAAAGACTGAAAGACATCCATTGAAAACAGGGTGCAGAAATTTAAGGTGCCAGGCCAATATCCACCACCCTGGAAGTCCTTAACTGAGGGGGACCACATTAGGCCACAGCTGGTGCAGCTGAACACTGGCAGTGCAAGGTTATAACGGCCTTTAGGAAGGATAAGGAGAAATCCAGTCATGGCTCAACAAAGACATTCATGTTTTCCATGTTGTTTTCAAAGCGGTCTGGTAAATCCAAATGACCTTTGACAGGTGCCCACATATACTGCGGGCCGAGGGTAATTCAAAACAATGTAGCAATGTACAATTTGCAATAAAACCTGCAAACACATCTATTGTGTATGTACTGTGTGACAAAAGAGCAACTTACCATTTATGGTTACAAGAGCCACAATTGCACCGGGTGAAACCTCAACGTTACAGAGGTTTCACTCTGGGGCCTTGAAAGCTGGAGGTTGAACCCATACCCCCTCACCCTTGAAGAACGTTTATCATGGTTTAAGGATTTGTTTTTTATTCAGTGGTCAGACTGGAGAGCACTGCAGCGGGTGTTTAATGAGGTCGATAAGACAATGAAGAGAGACAAGGTCAACTCTTCTTATGAGAATATTAGGAAGCGTCTTGTATATGATCAGCTCGCTCATGGCCCGAAGATTGGTTTACCTTCTGCCATGTTCAGGCCAAAAATCATCAAAAACCCTGAGGACTGAAAAAAAAACAAAAAAACAAAAGGTAGGTTGTCTCTGTGTGAGAGACGTTGGCATTATACTCGATATTTTTAAAAAATGCAATGTGTGGATTTCTTTTACAGACAACATCTGCCATGTTGTGGACCGCTCAGAGTCTCCCCCTCCAGCACTGCTAATCCAGATGTTGGGTCTGTGTTTCCACAAGTCCCGCGAATTCTAGAGACTTATTCATCATGAAGAAAACAAGACAGTCGATCGATCGATTATGTGCGCAAGGGAGGCCACCACGAAAATGACCTCCAGATCCTCCTAGCCCTGCTGCCTTTTATTGAGAGACCGTTCACACAAAACACGTCAGAACAAAGCCACGCCCAGACAAGGCATTGTATGTATATGTGTGAACTTCTGTAAGAATGTGTGTGTGTGTGTGTGTGTGTGTGTGTGTGTGTGTGTGTGTGTGTGTGTGTGTGTAAGAGAGAGCTTGAGAGAAGCTGAGCTTTATTCAAAGTGATTTGAAACAAACTGCAGCAATAAGGGCAAACTAGTGCACAGTTATGTTTACGTGAGCGTTATTTTGTATGCATTTGTACAGTTCCATAACTGTGAGAATACATTGATAGCATTTAACTCTAGTAACAGGCATTTGTACCAGTAAGCATGAAAAAGTAGGGAAAAGAACTAGTATGTAAGCACTGACTAGTACTGTAAAGTATATGTGTATATAGGGCAATCGTGGCTCAAGAGTTCGCAGTTCATCCTGTAATTGGAAGGTTGCCAGATTGAGCCCCGCCTCCGACAGTCTCGGTCGTTGTGTCCCGGGGCAAGACACTTCACCCGTTGCCTACTGGTGGTGGTCAGAGGGCCCGGTGGCGCCAGTGTCCGGCAGCCTCGCCTCTGTCAGTGCGCCCCAGGGCAGCTGTGGCTACAATGTAGCTGCCATCACCAGTGTGTGAATGTGTGAATGACTGAATGTAGTGTAAAGCTCTTTGGGGTCCTTGGGGACTAAGTAAAGCGCTGTACAAATACAGGCCATTTACTGTGCGTGTGTTTATGCTCAAGTGTATGAATAAATTAGTCAGTTTTAAACAGTTGCAATTTAAACAGTAGAAGAGTGGCACTATATTTATATATTTATAAAGAATTTCAAACAACAATTAATTGATGCTCAAAGCAGGTTTATTTAATTAATATCCAGATTTCCAATTAGTTCCCAATTCATTCAGCAGCAAATCACATCACCACTCACTTCAAGGCTGTATGTATTATTGTAAGGTAGACCCTACAATAGTACATACAGAGAACCCAACAATCATATGACCCCCTATGAGCAAGCACTTTGGCGACAGTGGGAAGGAAAAACTCCCTTTTTACAGGAAGAAACCTCCGGCAGAACCAGGCTCAGGTCGGGGCGGCCATCTGCTGCGACCGGTTGGGGTGAGAGAAGGAAGACGTTTGTTGTAGGTCTGATTGAAGGACTGATGTGATGGTAAGTTTTCTGCTGTTCCGCTTTGAATATTGAGAGATTAGTTGATGGATTTCAAGCCAAATTGTGCCCAAGTTTAAGACCACATTCACTGGTTGTTTTTGTTGATGTTATTGTTTTGGGCTTTTTTTCCACAAGAATTTTCTAGCTCCCCTAGAATTCTGGCCACCCAAACGATGATTGCTGCTGAGAGAGCACAAGGTTTTGTCCCCCTGTACTATTCATGTCAGTGCAGGGGGTTCTCCTTGAGAGGCCAGGGTCGAAAAAGGGATGCTTCAGAACCTCCGAGGGTGTTATGCGCTGATTTGCATCCAAGGCCAACATTTCTTTGATTAGCCTTACAAATAATGTTTGGCCATTTTCCGGTCCTCGCCTAACCTTCAGCAGTTGTTCGAGGTCATCGAGACGCTTAAGTTTTATATATCGAGTTTCCTTGGATCGATAATCTGTCTCGTATTGAAATTGTTCTTGGGTCTTAAATGTCCAGCGCTGTTCGTTGTGGTTATCCTCGATGAAATAGCTGTCAGTGTACAAGCCAGACTCTAGAAGATGATCTGGTAGCTGACCCTGGGTTTCAATTATGAATTTCAAAACGTCATAATCGTCTTCCCCAGGATAGAGAGGCACCCCTGTAGCAAGCTCCACAGCTACCAGCCCCAGAGACCACATGTCGATTGCTTTGTCGTATGGAGTGCCAAGCATAACCTCAGGTGCACAATAACCAATTGTCCCCACACAGTCACCAGGAATCACTGCAGAAGCAGGACATGCGAGGCCAAAGTCTATGAGTTTGACTTTGACTTGAGACTCACTGCGGTTCACAACCATGATGTTGACAGGTTTGAGGTCAGCATGCACTATTCCCACAGAACCCAGGTGGAACAGAGCATTTGCGAGCTGATGCAAAATTGGCCTGAGTTCTCTCATTGGGAGACCTTGGTTATTCCGGTCCCCAATGTAGTCCCACAGGCTTTGGTCGAGGAGTTCGAAATTCAAGCAAATGCGCTCTCCATCGAGGAAATAGCCGTTCCATTCGACAATGTTGCACCTGTCTGGATCCAAGCGTCGTAGCTGCTCCAGGATGAAAATTTCCAGTTTTGCCTGGAGCAGAATTTCAGGGTCGCTCTTGTTGACTTTAATAGCAACCGTTTTGTTGTTTTTTGTATCGCGACATCTGGTTACCAAACCAAAGCCTCCTTCTCCAAGGAAGGCCTCTACCACGTGGTGATCTCCTAAAATGGTCCCTTTCGTTATTTGAAGATCATCTTCAGAGGCAGATGGGTTGGCTGAGGTGTTGATGTCTCTTTTTTGAGGAAATTCAACTGAGTTTTGGAAACTGCAGCTGAATTTTTGCGATCCATGACTTTTCCAGCTTGAAGGCTGCTGAGAGAGCACAAGGAGTTCTCCCCCTGTACTATTCATGTCCGTGCAGGGGGTTCTCCTTGAGAGGCCAGGGTCGAAAAAGGGATGCTTCAGAACCTCCGAGGGTGTTATGCGCTGATTTGCATCCAAGGCCAACATTTCTTTGATTAGCCTTACAAATAATGTTTGGCCATTTTCCAGTCCTCGCCTAACCTTCAGCAGTTGTTCGAGGTCATCGAGACACTTAAGTTTTATCGATCGAGTTTCCTTGGATCGATAATCTGTCTCGTATTGAAATTGTTCTGGGGTCTTAAATGTCCAGCGCTGTTCGTTGTGGTTATCCTCGATGAAATAGCTGTCAGTGTACAAGCCAGACTCTAGAAGATGATCTGGTAGCTGACCCTGAGTTTCAATAATGAATTTCAAAACGTCATAATCGTCTTCCCCAGGATAGAGAGGCACCCCTGTAGCAAGCTCCACAGCTACCAGCCCCAGAGACCACATGTCAATTGCTTCATCATATGGAGTGCCAAGCATAACCTCAGGTGCACAATAACCAATTGTCCCCACACAGTCACCAGGAATCACTGCAGAGGTGTTACATGCGATGCCAAAGTCTATAAGTTTGACTCTGACTTGAGACTCACTGCGGTTCACAACCATGATGTTGACAGGTTTGAGGTCAGCATGCACTATTCCCACAGAACCCAGGTGGAACAGAGCATTTGCGAGCTGATTCAAAATTGGCCTGATTTCTCTCATTGGGAGACCTTGGTTATTCCGGTCCCCTATGTAGTCTGACAGGCTTTGGTCGAGGAGTTCGAAATTCAAGCAAATGCGCTCTCCATCGAGGAAATAGCCGTTCCATTCGACAATGTTGCACCTGTCTGGATCCAAGCGTCGTAGCTGCTCCAGGATGAAAATTTCCAGTTTTGCCTGGAGCAGAATTTCAGGGTCGCTCTTGTTGACTTTAATAGCAACCGTTTTGTTGTTTTTTGTATCGCGACATTTCGTTACAACACCAAAGCTTCCTTCTCCAAGGAAAGCCTCCACCATGTGGTGATCTCCCAAAATGGTCCCTTTAGATATTCCAAGCTCATCTGAGCCGAAGGATGGGTTGGCTGACATGGTGTAATGTGTCTGTTTGCGCTGTGGATTGGTGAGAAACAAAACTGAACTTGTTTTGGTTTCTCTCGTAAATTGCTCTCAAAACTTCTCGAAAGGGTTTCAGTTGCTGCAGGTCAACGTCCGTTAAGCATAAAGTAACAGGTGAGCGCTCCTATTTATGGGTTTTGGGATCAAAGCAAAGTTATGACGTCAGAAAGGATCAAAGCAAAGTTACCGCGTCACAAGCGATCGAAGCGATTCTAATATGTGCGCATGCGCACATATGAGAAGCGATCGAAGGGATTCTCATATGTGCGCATGCGCACACACGTGCTTGTTTGTGTAATATTGTTCACACTAAACTTGACCCTAATCAATTTAATATCAGTCAATCAAAGAAAATCTTAGTTTTGGAAAATTTTAAAATGACATAACTGACAGTTAAAACATTTTTTGTTCATGTATTTGTATTTGTATTGTCTTCGGGGTTTTTTTTGCATACCATGTCAAGCTTTTCTGTATATAGTCATGTCGTAGATTTCGGAGCAAACAAGAAATTGAATTGGATTTTAATATTGCAGTGCTTGGATTTCGGATTTGGTGCTTAAAACTTCTTGAAACTGTAACCGTATTTCATTCACCACAAATAACTATCTGATTGAATAGTTTTCTTATCAGATAGAGAAATAAAACGAGTCGCAAAGTCTAAAAGCAACATTTCTCTGCCTGGGCTGTACCTCTGCACGTTAGTCTGTTTCAGTGTGTGACCCCTCACCCCCTCCCTGATCAGTCGGGGGTGAGTGCGCTAATGTGCCTGGAGGCCGTTTTAATGAGTGTTTGCTGGAAAACGAAAAATACAAGAAGGATTTGTACGTTTTCACAACGGGGGAGTTGCGTAAGTACTAGTAAATAATTTTCTCGAGTGTGTACGTTACACATGTTATTTGTTTCAAATTGGTATTATTATTTTGCTAGCTAGCAAACTCGCGGGATAAAGGATTGAAGTGCACTCAGTGCGATACAATACGGTGGCGCTATTCTAACAGTTAGTTATTGCAGGGTAACTTGTAGAATATGCTGTGAATTGAACCAAGATTACACAGCAGTAGCAGTAATACGAGTTACTTCCCTCAAGTGAAAGCGTTAAACGTTAGCCCGATGCTTAACTAGCCAACGTCAGGCTTTCTGATTGAAGGCTAAAAGCGACGTTGTCACCAAGTAAACAGAATATTGATGATATTTTTGTGTATCGCTGCAGCCTTTTCAAGTATTAACCTGGTGTCTTTGGGAACAGCTTAGGGGGAAATGACGGTAATATGACTGAACCATATGGGAACAAAGAATAGGCACTTTTTTGTGCTACCGAAGTTTCCTCGCTTTCATTCAAAATCTGTTTCTCATTAAACAATTGAAACATGATGGCTTCAAGCTGACATTGAGGCCTGTGGGGCACTATCAGCCACTGAGACAGTAGACAAGTGACTATTTCACACTTTAAGGCTGCCTGTTTATTTAAGGGAGATGAACAGTACATTCTAACTGTACATAATAATATCAATGATGATAGATTAAATAAATGGGTTTTTGAAAGACGCTTGTGCATTTTTAAAGTCTAAAGTGTTGAATTGATCTGAGTATGTCATCTGTTCAAAGCCTCTCCCAGTCAGTGCTGTTCTCTATGCCTGTCTTACTCTACATGATGTTATTAGCACAAACACTTTAAAGGTGATAATTAGGTCTACAACAATAACACAGACTGCAATGTAGTTAAGCGTCTTACAGTTAGTTTTGAATGAATGAACTTAAAAAACAACACAAGCAAAGATCTGTCTCCTCCTGTTTTTTGTGTCACATAAGAAAGAAGCATCAATATCTGATGAGAAGACTTATTATTAATTTGGCCTTTCACGTGGTCTTACTCAGGTGATGTGAAGTGAAATATGCATCCTTTTTACGGTAATATGCTGGAAAATGTTGAAAATGGACATTAAACGTGCTCACAAAGTGCTTGAATTTGACCCTGAAAGGTGTATGAAGCCAGAAAAAGTCACACTTGGAGTAAAAACCTCTCATAGCAAGTTAATCATATTCAATTGATTTGATGCTTTCAGCACAAAATTTAGCCACACAGTCAGGACAGCGTCTGATTTACCTTCATCGGTAAACGTGTTTATGCAGTACATAGTAACAGTGTGGCTGAGTCCTCTGCTTCAAATCAGTTCCAGTACATTTGGAGATGTAAGTCTTAACCTTTCACATGCATCGGGAAGGAAAAAACATTTAATCTTCACAGTACTGCCGAAGTGCAGCGATACATTGTGAAGTGCACATTTCCATTTCTCATACAGTACCGAGCAAAAGTCTTGAACCACCCCCTTATTTTTTCGTGTTTTGCCAGGTCAGTCTGTGTTAACGGTGTTATTAACTGCATTCTTCAACTAAAGAAGTGAGAACAAATGATGTGGGCTTTTGTTTTTTTGCAATAGGCTGTAAGTAAATGTGTACAGATACAATTTAAAATTGGTTCTTTGTTAAGTTTTCTGGTCCTTTCCGTGACTTAGGTGTCTGTTTATGTTTGAATGTTTCAGAGATTAGTGTGAAGGGTCTTAACAGACAAAAAGTGGTCAAATACAAGCCCTGGATTAAAAATCAGAAACACTTTAAAAAGCCTGGAGAGCTATTCCTTAATACCACTTTAAAGATTACAGGGAAGTCCGGATCCCTGGAAGCAAATGAGGGATGGCTCAAGACTTTTGCACAGTGCTGTACATGTCATGTTCCCTGTTTTATAGCTCAGCTCAAACTGACACGTTCTCACTAACTGCTTCTCATTTTCTCCACAGTAAACTTTGACCACTTCCAGATACTGCGGGCCATTGGGAAAGGAAGCTTTGGAAAGGCAATGCAGCCTCCATTTTTCACGCCACTTGTATATTGTTTGCCCTTAATTACCCACCACGGTCGTCATCTCTAAAGAATCAGTGCAAGCGAAGCGAAATGTGCTGGGATTACACTTCAGTTCTCGTGTGCTGCTGTTATTTAATAACAGTTATAAATGCAGCTTATGTAATTATTTCTATAAAGTCAGTTAGAGGAGAGCCGATTTCTATTTCATCTCACTCAATCTAGGTGGGAATTTTGACCCCACGTCTCAATTTAATTACACAGCACATTGAATGTCTGGATGAGACTTCAGTAATGAATTCAGGACTGTGTGTGTGTGTGAGATACACAATTGGGGCTGCAGAGATTGGAATAGTTTACCTTCATTTTAAATATCACTGCCCTGTGCACATTGTCAGCTTTAAAATTCAAATTTAAAGAGTTTGTAAGTAAACTGGCTGAGATGAGACAGACGATGCACCGGGTCCTCGTCTGAGTGCTGGCTTTCAGTTGTGCTGTCTCTGTTGCCCAGCCATGCACACACAGACACTGTGCTACACTTACACAGTGAGACAGATGCTCACAGAGACGTCCAGATACATTTTGTCCTTGCTGGAGGTCATCTTGTGTTTTTTGGCCCACTGTGGCCTCACACCGAGCTCCTGCTGTTTTTTGAACACTTTAACAGCTAACAACTTTTAGCTTCCTGTTGAACACACAGTGGGGGGGTGCAGGAGGTAATAAATCAAGTTTGATTATCCTAATTTATAGCTGTCTTTATGTTAAGGATTAAAATAAAATTCACAAGAGGAAGGTGTTGGTGTGTGTGGTTGGGAAGAGAAGGGCGAAGCTAGAATGAAGCACAAACAGAGGGAGGTGTTTGCCTCTCGCTGTAGCGCTGTGAAACACGATCTGTAGATTGCAGCTTGTGTAGGTGCTCCAAGAAAATGGGTTCATTGGCATGCAGCACTGTAGATGTGCACGTATGCACTCGCGAAAGAGAGAGGATGCTTGTGTTGCTGAGCTCGTTCTTGCACAGCGGGGAGATGTGAGGTAGGTTGGGGCTACCTCATAACTCCCCGCTGTGAGGCTGCCAGATGGGAAGAAGAGGAAACCGCCTGGTTGTCCTGAAACGCTCGTTTTCCTCTGCTCACTTTTCATCTTTACAATCTCAGCACTTGGGTGTGTATCTTCTTGCAGTGGGCCTCTCAGTTTCATTCTTATTCATAAGCTCCTCTTTGTGTTATTTAGTTTGTACCTGAAAAGTCTAATTTATGCCTGAGTACACAAGTACAAATAAAAGGAGTACCACGTACTTTAATGGGTCAGCTTGGGTCCAGACCTGAATTAGAGATAATGTTGGGCTGTTTTAGGTCTGAGCCACTAACCTGACGAAAACGCAACACAACTGCTGGTAAGTGTGTGTTGTTTAAAACAGATAGTTGGAGAGGCAGGTCAGTGCTTTTAAAGGTTTATCAGGTGTCAAATCATTTTATAGATGGGAAATGTAGGACTGTGCAAAAGTTTGAGCCACACCTTAATTCTAAGATATAACTTGCTGGGTAATGGGAAACGGGTGCAACAGTTTAAATTTGAAAAGTTTACATGAAAATACAATATAAAAGGCAAAAACAGAGTTGATATAATGAGGTAATGAGCTTGAGCATCTTTATCTTCAGCACGCCCTGAACTCTCTTAGGCACATTTCTTTGGAATTCCTTTAAGTAGTCTTCAGGAATAGTTCTCCGAGCTTCTTTAAGGACATTCAGAGCTCTTCTTTCGATATCAGCTGCCGTTTTGTTCCATTCTCTGCCGAGATGATCCCACACGGCTCAGGTCAGTCCATGAATGATGGTGTTTCGATGTGTTTAGTAAGCTGCTGCCGATCAGACGCTTTCCAGATGGTATTGCATGGTGCATCAAAGTCTGGTGGTACTTTTCATAATTCCATCAATTTTGACGAAATCCAACACCCTGGCTGAAATGCAGACCCAAACTATGGCAGAGCTGTACAGTAGTTTACAGGTGGTTGTAGACATATTACCACAATTTGAACCAGAACTGTCAAATTTTGGTTCATCACTCCATCAGACCTGCTGCTACTGATTTTCAGTCCAGTTCTTGTGTAATTTGGCATCCCTCAGCCTTTTCTCCCTGTTCCCTTTCTTAATAATGGCTTCTTGACAGCCACCCTTCACTGACACCATGAGATGAGGCTTTGGTGAACACTAGATGGATCAACTGAAGGACCAAGTGCATCTTTCAGGTCCTGTGTCAGGTGTTTGCTGAATTTTTTTTGACATGACTTTCAGGTACTGTTCCTCCACTGTAGATAGATTTTTCAGCTTGTCCCCTTTTTTTCTGTCTTCTACTTTCCCAATCCAAAGAAATTAAATAGTGTGTTTCTGTGACAGGTTGCTAGTAACAAAGTCCCTAAAGATAAAATTTAAAATTGGTTCTTTGCTAAGTTGTGTGTTTTGTATTGTATTTGACAACTCGGGTTTGTCCCCTTGAGTTAGGTTAAGTGGTTTAACCCCCCCAAAAAACAAAAATATCGCTCTGAAAGCGATCAGGTACAAGGACTGGACTGAAAATGGGTGAAAAAGCAGTTAATGTCCAAAGAAAAACTTTAAATGACCTTCAGAAAGTCTAAAGAAAGGAAGAAGAAGAACATCTGGCTCAGTACAGGCAAAATATAAAAAACTGAGGAGAGGCTCAAGACTTATTCACAGATAATCAATCAAATTAATCAAGCGTCATCTGGAAGCATCCTCCTGGCTGTAAGAGCGTCTCGTTTTTGTCTCATTAACTGTCTGGTGGCGCTCACAGTAGTCTGCTGTGACGGGGACCTCGAGGACTAATGTTACAGGGAAATCATTAGGAAAGTGCTTTGGACTGAGCTTTACTGAAATCTCAGTTTTCCCCCTGTCGGAGAGCTCCACCACCTCCACCCCTCCTCCTCCTATTCCTTCTTTTTAAACGTCAGTGCAGGTACCGTCTCCCTCCCTCCCATCCCTGTGTTTTTGTTACATAGAACTTAGTGGCTGTGCTCACTGTTCAATTCAAGTTGGTTTAAGAGAGATGGTAGTTTAAAAAACACAAAAACAAGCTGTTTTGGTAAAGCAATATATATGATTATTAAAGATAAAATATAGTGTTAATTTGTTTGAGTTCCTTCCCTCTCTCTTTACTTCTCACTCTGTTTTGAAGCATCTGCCTTCCAGCAGATGGGGGAGACTGTATTGGCAGCTGCTTTCCAGGAGGATGTAGCTCATCTGTATCGCGAGGCCTGTTGGGCCATATACGTCCTAAGAGTAAGAGTAATTTCCTGCTCTCTCTTTTCCTCTCTAACTTTTCCCTGTGTGCATTAGGGCTGCCACAAACGATTATTTTGATAGGCGACTAGTCACCGATTATTTTTGCGATTAGTCGACTAATAGGATTAGGGCTGCACGATTAATCGTTAGAAAATCGCGATCTCGATTCAAACTTATTTGCGATCTCATTTCCAAATGACGATTTAAAAGAAAGAAAAAGAAAAAGACGATGACGATTGTACCGCATTTTGATCCGGGACGTACTCTGCATGAAACCAAGTGCTCACTCTTCCTGCTCAACAAATGACAAGGGCGGAGCCTTATACCACGTGATACAGAAGCTGTGCCGTGTGATGCTAATATTAGCAGGGAAAAAACAACGGTAGACTGGTGGGTAATAAGCGCATGAATAATACAGAAAACAGAGATTGGAGACGGGAAACTGTTTTTGAAGTACAGAGACAGATAGAGAGAGAGCTAGCTGTGCATGGAGTGTGATTTTAATAGTCGTGGAAGCAAAACAGCAAAATTAATGACATTGATCAAATGTGAAGCGCAGTTTGCTGCTTCTTTTGCTGCTGGCTCTGAATTTTGGTTGGAGAGACAAAACCTGCAGCTCAGAATCAGCGCAAGAAGACGTAATCGCAGCGCGAACCGGACGCATCAGGATCGCTAAGCTCCGACAGCGTGTCCGTCTACGAGCCGTCGGGTGAGAAAGCCGAGAAAGACAAAGCTGATTCTGATGCGTCGGTCCGTTCTGTGTTTACGTCTTTGTGTGGAATCAGTGTACCTGCTCTCATTTACACGGATTCGCATTTGCGACCAAATTGGTTGCACTCTAGAGCCCTGTTACTTGATGAAAGTTGGTTTTGCAGAGTTAATCTTGCAGCTCAGCCACAGCATAGCCCTCAGCAACCAAGAGCATGCTAGCGGGCCGTTGTTATTATGTTATTACTGTGCTTTTCGGAAAATAAGGCACTCTAAAAATCAGTCCTTTGATTTTTCTGGAAATCGACAGTGCTCCTTATAATCCGGTTTGCCTTATGTCTCTACCAGCTTTGCACATCTACAGACTGAAATCTTTGCCCATTCTTCTTTGCAAAACAGCTCCAGCTCAGTCAGATTAGATGGGCAGCGTTTGTGAACAGCAGTTTTCAGATTTTGCCACAGATTCTTGATTGGATTTAGATCTGGGCCCTATTTCAGGAAGCCGGTTTAGTGCAAACTCTGAGTAAGTATACCCTGAGTTAACGAAAACTCTGGGTTTTCGGTTTCACAAAGCGAGTTTAGATTAATCCTGAGTGAGTTACTATGACGACACACTCCGTGAAGCTAACCTGCTCCCTAGCAGGTTTACTTCAACTAACCCTGACGTTCTCCGCCTCTGTGTCGGAAACCTGACTGTAGGAAGTGTCAGACATGGCGTGCTCCTTCCTTGAAGAGCCAGTAGATGTTGAAGCCCAAATTCTCCGCAGAGCTCTCCGCCGGGAGAGAGTGATTAGAGCGCGTTCGGACATTTTATCATTTCCTGATGATTTCCTGTGTGAACGTTACCGTTTTTCAGCACAATCTATAATTCATTTGAATAACATCCTCAGGCCTAATATTGCTCATGTGACACATCGTGGACATTCTCTCAGTTCTGTACATATTATTTGTATTGCACTTCGGTTTTTTGCAAACGGGAGCTTTCTGTATAATATTGGTGACGCTGAGCACGTTTCCAAGGCTACCATCTGTCGGGCAGTCAGGAATGTTACAGTTGCACTGAAACGTCTCCTGTACTCGTTTGTGGTGTTCCCCGGTCATAGACCCACAAGATTTATCAAAGAGGGATGCCACAAAATTGCAGGTAGCAGGATGAACAAAACTTAATTCATGATGTGGTGATACTTGAACTACTACTTAAATTGTAGTAGTAGTAGTGGCCAGGCTCTGTGAGTGGTGGTGGTGGAGGACCCCCACCTGTTTTTCGGGCCTCCTCTTTTTTTCTAGTGGCCATAACGGGTCACATTTGAGCATACAGAGTAAGCAAATATGTACTTGTAATGTGCTCAGATGATTTCAATAAGTGCTTACAGAAAGAAAATTAATGTAGCCTCTAACTGCAATTGATTTACATGGGACAAAGAGACCAAGCACTATGGCTCAATTACACCTTACCTGTTTGGTATTTGGTGAGTATTGAGTTGTATTTTTGTTATTGACCAAATACTTATTTTCCACCCTGATTTACGAATAAATTCTTTACAAATCCTACCATGTGGATTCATGGATTTTTTCTTCACATTCTGTCTCTCACAGTTGAAGTGTACCTCTGGTGCAAATTACTGACCTCTGTCATCATTTTAAGTGGGGGAACTTGCACAATCGGTGGCTGACTAAATACTTTTTTGCCCCACTGTATGATCCACCGGTGGTGATATTTTGGTATTTTGTGAGTTCCTGATTTAACAAATCAGCTCTTTAATCCAGGCCTGAGAGATTGAACTTTAAAGCGCTATAAAATATTCTTACTGAAAACAGTCGCAAAGTATTTTTCTCCATGATTATAATGAGCTTGGGAGAAATTCACTTATATGGGACACTGATCGAATGAGAAGTCCCGAGCCTAAAAGGATTGCAGCGAGTCAATCCAGTCCAAAAACAAGGAACTGTTTCCTTCAAAATGATGACGTCATCTTGCTGGTGATGGAGGCTCGAATAGGTTGCGCGTGAGACTCCATTATCAGCAATATCTGGTATGAATGTGTGTGGATGTATGCATGTGACTGGACTGTGACGGACTGACGACTAAAAGTTTAACTGACTTGATATTGAGACAAAAACGGTACCGACTTTAGGATTAGTGAATGTCCACAACAATTCACCCAGCCTGTAAAAGAAGGGTGGATGTTTTGTCTTGCTTTGTTTTGTTTTTGCAAGAACAGAAGGATGATAGAGACTAAGGGGGGAGGCTGTAGCTTCACATGAGTGTGAACTGCAGACTGAACCCTTTGGTTGCTAATTTTGAGTTACTGATGTTTGCATTAAGAAAATTGTGTTTTTAGTAGCTGTAGTTCGATTAATGTATCATATTATATGGTTGGGAATGTTAAATGCTAAAGTGAAGAAAAGGTTTGATTCCACTCATGACGGAGCAGGTTATTATTAACCATAGCAGGTCACTGTAAAGAGTCAATTAACTTTTATAGAGGTAAAAAAAACAAACACCTCCACTGAGGTCTATGAATAACAGGGGAATGATAGACTTGCCACACTCAAAATGGAGATATGTAATGATAAACACTGGTCCCCGTCTTTTGGGTGCTTTCTTGAAATAGTCAGCAATTTAAAAGTAAGATAGACACAATGTCCTCCTGAGACCCAGGGAGGAAGAAAAAAGAAAAAAAGGAAAAGCATTTTCCTTTTTTCTTTTTCTTTTTTCTTTTTCAGATAAATCAAGTGTTGGGACGGTAAAAAAAACACATTACAAAAACAAAATTGTTTTTAACCAATTTTATTTAAATTTTACAACATGTGCACTACAGTGCACAAGGGGAGTTCATTGATCACGAATGTGAAACTAACAAAATTCAAGAGCTATTTAAGAAAATTAAAAGCTCCACTGAATTTGTTGTAAGCAGGATATTAAAACTTATTTATATAACAATATAATAATAAAAATGTAGATCAGGGACCAACTTAGAAGTCACTGACACTTCACTAGCTGTAAGCCATTGGTTCAGGAACAAGTGATTGCACTGGGCTTTCTATTTCACAAAAATCAATTCATTTATGATATCTGAGGAAGTACTGTGATTTTTTTATTTGGAGACACAAAGCAACATTTGGCACTTCCCACATCTCACATATGTTTTACTGTTGCACCCAACCATTCTACAACTGAAATGCCTTGGACTGTTAACCATCTCAGGCAAGTGGAGGGAACCATATTTTGCTACACTCTCATCTGATTGGGGCCTCCTTTTCTTGATTTTTGGAGAGAACTCTTCATTACTGGTATTATTCAGGTCTTGTTCACATGTTTGTCCCTGGTTTCTCAGCCAAGAGGAGCTTGAACTCCAGATACTGGGAGTTCTTTTTGCACATTGAGATCATTGATAACTTTCAGCAAAGACGTGATCGTGTAGAAACAATCAGGTGTCATGGATTCAGCTATAAATGCGACTCTTATTTTTTACTATACTGGAAATCATTCCTGCATTTTACCCATATTTTATTTTTAACTCAAAGCAAAAATTCCAGATTCTCCTACATGTTGGTTTTGGACCAGATAGGACGACAGATTTCAGGTGGCCCTGTGTTTTTCTCTATCACATCTGCCACTGCATCTCGATAATCTTTGTGTGGCTCCTCCTGGGTTCTCACCCTCTCCTATCTGGCTCACATGACTCTCATCTTCTGAAAAATCTCTGTTTGAATCTCGCTCAATTATTCTGTTAAGAATTCTCTCTGCCTTTGTCAAAGAGTTGTCTACTAGGAAAAAGTGAAATAAATATAAGTACAAAGTCCCGACGTGCACTAGAGTACACATTAATAAATTAGTCATGTTCTCTGTGAAACTCAATAAGCCTAATTCTTAAAGACCCCTCAAATTATTTACTAGATGTTTATTTTTTGAAAATTAATAAAAATCTGAGTTTAACAAAACATTTTAAATGTAAATATCAAGCTTACCTTTCTTTCTTCCTTAAAATGTGCTGGTGGGCATGCCAGCCATTTTGAAAAGGTGGGAAAACAATTGGCAAGGCCACACCCCCACACATGGGATATAATTTTAAAGGTACTGTTGTCCTCTCTAAGAAACATCAGGACTTAGAGGAGTGGCAAGTAGAGTATGAGAGCTACAAGAAAAAAACTAAATGTGTACTACAGTGTGCAAAAATGAATTACTGGGTCATCAGGGGGTTATGAGGGACATTTATAAAACTAAAAATCCCACAAACCTTGAAGTGCACTTGAAAAGCTCACACAAGAAGGTTAACCTAGCTTACCTTGAAGAGCTCATCAGGGGGAGCACACCCCCCCCCCCCCCCCTCCTTGAAGAGCTCCCCCACTTAACCAGCATCCCCAGAAAACAGCTAACCCCAGATAAGGCAGCGTGATGCGTCCCGAGGCAACAGGACTGGGACATCTAAATAATTGTGTGAGTCAATCGCCTTCAAAAAGTTTATCAATTCACTTGAACCAAAATTAGGAACACCCGGTGCTGCAAGAGTTAATAGTCTCAATACCCAAGGATAAGCGGAAGAGCATGATTGATATGATGGAACTGGGATTTGGTTACACTTAATTTTTGCAAAACACAACTAAAACTATAACTGAAACTAATCAAAACTAAACTGAAATTAAGGATGTTCAGAAAATAAAAACTAGACTAAACTAGCGACTGATTGGTAAAAACTGATTACAACTGGTAAAAATTGAAAATCTGGAGTCGAAGCTAAATAAAAATAAAAACTAATGAAGATGGCAAAACGTTTAAAACCCTGGTGCAGAGATTGGCGAATCTGACCAGGAAATGTTATAAAATGGATTGTCGGAACAGCCAGCGTTAAAGTCACCTTTGACAGTCCAGACTAAGATGGCGTTGAACATCTTCAGGGCGGAAAAGGGTTGGTGTGACCAAGGTGTGGTTTGGCTTGTTGTATGTATATTTTGAGATCATATGGCTCTGGATGGACCAGTTACCAGGCCATGGAAGGAGGACAGACTCATTGACTGAGGAGAAGGAATTTTCTGGGATTGGAGATCCTCTGGGTGAGTGGTTGACTGAAAGCATGCATAAAATTAAATTTATCTGTTGTTATTGATTGGTAATAGATTGATAATTGGCCACATTTACAGCTGTATTGACTTGTTGTGGACGTAGTCGACTTCAGGTTTAAGCACTCTAATCAACAGGTTGAAAATAGTGACATTAAAGGAAGAGTATGCAGCGCCACCCTGTCAGACGCCAGTGACGGTGGAGCTCAGTGATGAATCAGGTGAGCTGCATTCATGGTTGACTCATAGCGGAGTTTCCCCTGCTGTGGTCAGTAAGGGGAGATCAGGGGGAAATAAGATTTAAAAGAGGCATTTATAAACGTTTATGTGTCAAGTGAAACGGGATAAAAGGGGGTGTTTTACTCTTATTTTGGCATCAGCTTTATTATTGCATCAGAATCATATAACTAGCATTGCATTAAACATTTATTGAAGTTTTTGACATTGTACTAACATTTGTGTTCCAGTGATTGTTATAACCGCAGGTTAATTTTCTATTTACAGGTGTCAGGATAATCATACGATCTTCTATTGCAGGTGTAACCATGATCATTTTCAGACATATTGCAGTTTGTTGCTCATTATAGAGTTGTGCTCAAGTTAATAAGGGTTAAAAGCTACAGTCAACGCGATGTTTGGCTGATCTATGGTGTGGAGTGACTTCGAGCATAGAGGGCCGCACGCGCTTACATAACATTGATATCATGTCATTCTTTGTGATTTTTATTCAATTATGTCTTTAAGCTAAGTTTTAAATAGTGGCAGTTAATTAAATGACATTCATTTAAGATTATATACTTGAGTCAGAGCATCATACGCAGATCAACTTAACAATCTGGGAAACCTTGTAGCTGCCTAACCTTTTCTTTGAATGTTCTAGCTCCGTTGATTTGACACATTGGAATGTGTCAAAAAAAGGGGGGGGGGGGGAAGTTGAGTTTTAACATCAAACAAGGATTATTTGAACATTTTTATAACTTCATTTGTGTCTTTAATAACTTAGGAATGGTAAAGCTTAAGCTAATAGCGGCCCGAGAAGTTTCCGGTCTTTTGTAGAGAATCAGTGAGAAGCATAAATCATTATTTCCATGTGTAAGCATCAATCATTGAAATGAACTGAATAGCGTTTAGAAGATTTGTTAATTTGTTTATCTTTTGTTAAAAAGAGTGGTTTCAATAAGTTTCAGACACACCTTGCAAATGTGCTTATGATGAGTTGGCACTCGGCCTTTTGAAGGTCATAAGCTTCGTTCGGCGTGATGGTCCGGACTGATAAAGTGTAGGAAATGCCTTGAGTGCAGAGGGCTAAATGCAAACACGCTTACACACACATAGGATATGATTAGAATAAGTCCCTGGGACATTCTGAATGTTTTAGACCAATTCTGAATCACTAGAAGGTCAGTAGATAACAACATTAGATTATTAGGGTTAGGAAGAGAGGTGTTTTGGTTTTCTGTCTCTTACAGAGAAAGGGACAGACACCAGACGAGGTCACAGATATGCGAGGATCCTCCGCAGCAGAGACAGACACAGTGACTGCCGAGACATCAACTGGGTCCAAGTGTCATGGCGTTTGGGCTCCAGCTAGTCACCACAAAAGGATGGATCCCATAAACACAGCAATAACCATGAAGGGGTTGGCGGAAATCCAGGAACACCAGACCAACGAAGTTCGAGAGGCTCTTGGGCAAAAAGGGGGACGCGTTCCTGATCTTTTTCTGGAGGATACACAGATCGTTGTTTGAAATCGGGACAGAATAATCCCCTGATCTGTGCCACGACTGAAGGGTTGTCTAACCCCTGAGGTTGAAGAATGAAGAGCAGAGGATCACCCAACTGGAAGACACTGGTAGCTGCAGCAATAAAATAAAGGCTAAAAGCTCCTTGGACAGAGGTTCTAGTCTGAGTACGTCGGAAGGGTATAAGGTAGCACCAAAATAAAGCTGTGGGAGAACTGGGGAGTGTCATCTGTACCTGCTATTGTTGGAATAATAGTTTTTCTTGCATCTGAACTGCGCAAACACAGAGGTCATCTCACATATGGTTCGCCCCTCAGGGGGACAAAGGGCCTCAGGAGTGAGAAGAGATGAACCCGGCGACACTGGATTATAGGGTGTTGGTGAGCTCATTATTCTAACGAGCTCATCAGGGGGAATTGTTAGATTATAATATTATTTTATGCCATGTTATACCCCTAATTAAAGATTGTGAATTATTATGTAGTTTTAGTTTGCATCATTCTCCTGAATTAGAAGAAGATGATAACTATTGCATTTGTTAAACTGATTTGCATTACATTAGACTGCTGATTTATTGTGGATGAATGATATTGTTTTATGATGCATTATACTGCTGAGTTATAAGAAATACTGTTTGCAGAAAGTCATCACCTTATTGGTCTGATTAGAAGAGAACAGAACATACTGGAGTTTTCTGCCCCATCTCAGCAGGAGCAGATAAACGGGGAGCCAAGGTCGTAGCTTAGGCGCCGTGTGAGAGAAAGGATGTGAATGTTTAGGCTTTTATGATAAGGTGGAGGCACCAGAGGCTATAAGAGTTTGAGCAATGTGTAAAGGATACTGGCAAGTGGCTTTGGCACCAGAAGCGAGAGAGCTGACAGCCTTCAAAACTCCTTTTGGTATGTACCAATTTAAAGTCATGCCATTTGGGCTTCAAGGTGCACCAGCGACATTCCAACGATTAATGGACCATGTACTGAGAGATGTGTCAGCATTCTCTGCAGCATATCTGGATGACGTGGTGGTGAACAGCCAGTCCTGGGAAGAGCATGTCATTCACCTACAGAAGGTGCTACACTCCATCAGAATGGCTGGACTGACTATCAATCCCAAGAAGTGCTCCATAGCCAAGAGAGAAGTGGAGTACTTGGGCTTTGTAGTTGGCTCTGGGAAGATAAAGCCGCAGGTTGGAAAGATTGAAGCAATTCAGTCCTTCCCAGTTCCGACAACAAAAAGGAAGGTGAGAGGTTTTCTGGGTCTAGTAGGCTGGTACCGGAAATTCATACCTTCTTTTGCAGAGCGATCCACTGTACTGAATGACCTCACAAAAGGCTCAGCCCCCAACAAAGTGCGTTGGACAGAAGACTGTGAGCAAGCATTCAGAGACCTCAAGGAAGCAGTTTGCACACATCCAGTTCTACACAGTCCAGACTTCAACAAGCCATTCATCTTGCAAACTGATGCTTCAGGAGTTGGCCTTGGTGCTGTCCTTCAGCAAGAGGTGGATGGTGAAAGAAGGCCTGTGGTGTTTCTGAGTCGGAAACTACTCGACAGGAAGACGAGGTATTCGACGGTGGAGAAAGAGTGCTTGGCCATGAAATGGGCTATTGAGGCCTTGAGGTATTATCTTCTGGGACGTCACTTCACTCTGGAGACTGATCATCGTCCCCTCCAGTGGTTGAACCGCATGAGGGATGCAAATGCCCGCATTGCAGGATGGTACTTGTCTTTGCAGCTTTATGACTTTACGGTCCAGTATAGGCCAGGGAAGTCAAATGTGGTTGCTGATTGTTTATCTAGGATGACAGAGGACTGAAGCACTTCGCGCTCAAGAGGGGGAGGAGGAAATGTAAGGAAGAGGACTCCCTTACTGTATTTTTTTTTTTTTTTTTGTGCCTGTCCCGTTTGGCTCTTTTGCCATCAGAACTATTGTCTAAAGGCAAAGAAAGATGCCCAACGGATTTACTTTACCAAATTGACCATCCCAGCCTTGCCGTAATGGTCCATTTGATTCACCTTTTATTGTTCATTTCATTTTCACTTACTGAATACGGGACAGACTTGACTGTATTTATTTATATTATATGTATAGCACTTTAGAGCACACCTTTCACTTTATTAAAAGCACCTTATCAAGCAATTTATGAGCATTGCACTTTAAGCATGGATTTGCACACAAGAAGTTTAAATATTTATTGACTATTTATTGGGAATTTTAAAATCAGTTGGTAGCCTTATTTCAGATCCTGCACAGCTGCTCCTCATCAAGGAATGTGGTGGTTGTCTGTCAGGAGAGAAGAATGGTGATTGAGATTGTGATTAAGGTTTACCAGTAAGGAAAACTAATGCAAACGTGTGTGTGAAATCTAGGGATAAAAGTGGTGCAAATAAGTGTTTGTAAGTTAATGATTACTCACCTTTCTTGCCTGTGTCCTCTTCAAGGTGTTTGGGCAAATGTTTCCCCTGGGGTCCAGACACCATTTAAAGGTTCCGGGAGAGACCATTGGTAAAGAGAGTGTGGTGAATCTTTTTGTGCTTAGGTTTCTGGGTTTTTATAATATTGGGTTTGGTGTAACATTAAGTGTGAAATATTTATTAATATGTAAATGTGGAAATGTATTTATGTATTTATTTATTCTAATTAATATATTGTATACTGTGGTGGAAGGTTGGGATTTAAGAATTTACCTGAGAGTGGAATAATGGTTAAGTCTGTGACAGCTGAACATATTTAAGGCTGCCAGTTGTCATTAGAGGTGGATTTTTTGTGCTGTGAAGAAGCTCGACAAGTTAATTGTTGTAAGGAGAGCCATATAGCAAATAAATACTTTGTTCCACTACACTTGCCTTGGTCTGTCTCACTGTGTTTCCAGCCGCTAAGGGCCGCCCTGTTACAAGGACAAACAGCAGCACATGTTCTCTAAATGTTTGCAGTCATTTTTAAATGACGCTGATACTACATGAGACATTTTCCACATTTATTGTCTTTGAACAGAGAATAATAAAGCCATCAAACATACACAGGCTTCTGCAAATACAAACTTCTGTGGTGCATTTGATGACCTGCAGAGGAGAACAAGTCGGGCTTTTCAGCCCTAACACAACAAGAACAGCTGTGGAACCATTGGCCATTTTCCATAGTGTAGCTGAGTCAAAACAGCCCAAGTGCTGAGAGGGAAAACATGATGATTTATGTAAAGTCATAACTGGCTGCAGCAGCTGAGCTTTGACCTGTGAGCTGCAGCTTAAGCTTCTTTTATGGTTCAGTGTTTAATGTTTAAACTGTTTATGGTTGCACACACACCCACAGTCAGGTTGTATACATATTGAAACATTATATACAGTGTGGCAGCTGACCTTTGACCTTTGACCTGCGAGCTTCAGACTCATTGCTGGTGTGAGGTGTTTACTATTGAAGCTTGCAGACACACCCACATCCTCTAATTTGTTCTCAGGGTTGTTCAGTGTGTTGGAGTTGGAGCAGAAACCTGCTGCAGGTTAATTATTGATCAAACAATATCACACAAGGTGCAGCAGCTGACCTTTGACCTTTGAGCTTCAGACTCTTTGCTGGTGTGAAGTGTTTAATGTGACTTCAGCCTGCAGACACAGAGGACTGATGAAGCAGAAGATTGTCTCTGTTTCTACACAGACCTGGTCCAGACAGCAGAGCTGCAGAGGGAAGACGTTCATGGGAAGAAGCTGAGTAAGTGCAACGTCCTCTTTGAATCCTGGATCAGGAAGTGAAGCCGGGGAATATTTGGTGTTTCAATAAGGTTTCTGTCTTTGACTCAGTCTGCTGTCACTTTGTTTCAGAGAGAAAAAGAGATTTCAGATTAACTGCATTATATGCTGAGTAACTAAATGCTGCTAGTCTGTGGTGTCACTCCCAGCAGCATCACGTCATTTCTTTACTCTGACCTTTAACATCAGTTAACTTAGCTAGCAGAGCAGCTAGCAGTTAGAGTATGAACTCTGTGTCAGCAGTCAGCTTGGTCCTGGTGGTCACCTGGTTTCATGTTTGCTGATGATCCAGATGTGTCCACATAATTATTTATTTCTGTAAATGTAAAGACTTTACAGATAAACAACAGCAGCCCTCTGGCTGGACTCTAACCTGTGAGTTTCCTGTGACTGAAACCACAAGCTGACATTTTCCTTCTGAAGCAGCTGAATGGATGTTTAAGTTTACCTGCATACATGGTGCAAATAAACCCGCTTTGGATGGTTTGGAGGCGGAGCCCAAAGCAGGACAGGATTCTAATGTGATTGGTCACTTTGATGAGGTGGCTGGAACTCAGGTGGTCGAGCAGGTCACCTGCTAACCAGAAGGTTGGTGGTTTAATGCCAGTGTGCATGGTGTCCTGGTGAATGTTCGACAGGAAACACTTAGACACATGGAAAAAGTGCTTGTGTGAACGTACAAGTTGTGTAAAGCTTGTGTTTGAAAAATAAAGTTTATTTCTTATTATTTATTTTATAATAAAGTTTTTTCCTGTGCAGCAGTGGAAATACTGACAACTATAGCTGGATTATTTATTTGAACTCTTTTAAACCAGAGGCTTCAGACGCAGGTTCTGCAGCCTTTAATGGTAATAGTCAAAGTGTGATCGGTGAATTGTGAGCAGCAGAAAGGAGGAAAGCACTAATGCTGGCACAAGGGGCCACAAGCCAGTGTACTCCAAGTGGCAGCCTGGGTAAATGGGGAGTGTTGCATTAGTAAGGGCCTTCTGAACTAAAGCTTTACCAAATAAAATGCGTGGATCATAATGAATAAGACTGTCATGCTACTGATGGCTGAAAGAAAAGGAAGAGGAGGAAGGAGGCATGTTAGGAGTAGGGATGGGTAGCGTTTAGGTTTTATCCGATACCGGTGCCAAACCGGTACTTTTGAAACAGTGCCTGTGCTTAATTGGTGCTCGAATCAGTGATTAAAGAATGGAGAACACAAACTTTGTCCAAAAACCTCTCATGTTTTTATTTTTAGCAGTCTCTTTTTTTCTGCAAAATGATAACCAAGTTAGCCTTTTCTGTTGATACAAGATACCTCCTTTGGTTGGAACCGGTGCTTAAAGAATGGAGAACACAAACTTTGTCCTGAAACCGCTCATGTTTTGTTGTTTTTTTTGTAAAAAGATAACAATGTTAGCCTTTTGTGCAGCTATAGGGCATATATGGTATCACTCTATCAAACAAGAAGACAGCAGCATGTAACTACAACGGTGTTTGCTTGTTCACCTTACATTAATGTAATAACGTGGTTAGCCTACTCAACGTAAATTACACACAAACAACATTAAGCTACACACGCAGAGAAGAACGGCTGCTGCTGCCGTCATGATCCGTCATCATTTCTGCTCCTCTGGCAGGGCTAGGGGCCAGGACTCTCCTCTTCAGGTTCTTGGGGGATGTTGCTAACTCCGTGTCCGATAACAGGCACCACACCCGCAGTAGTTGTGCTCGGTGTGAGGTCTTGCAGGAAGCTATCAAATACGGTGCATTTCTCGGCTTTAAAAAAAAAACACTATGCGTCGCCGGGTGTTTCATGGTAAACAGACTGATTCTTATATAGCGCTTTTCTACTCTCCCAGAGTACTCAACATGCCACATTCACCCAATCACACCAGCACTTTATCTGTACTCAGTGCTTTCTAAGTACATTCACACTCCGAATGTGGAGAGCAAGTTGGGGTTAGTATCTTACCCAAGGATACTTGGCACGAGGAGCCTGGGATCGAACCATCAGCCTTCCGACCAGTAGGTGACCAGCTCTACCTCCTGAGCTACAGCCTCCCTGTTTCACCAGATTCGAGGTGTTACCTCCTTTGCACAGTATCAGCTTAAAGCACTTGTTGCAGGCTGCTGAGTTTGCATCTTTTGCTGTGAAGTACAGCCAGACTTTGACCGCTTAGCCTTGGGCATTTTTAATCTGTCGCTCTGCTCTAAAAGAACATACGTACCGGGGCCCGCCTACTATCCTTGGAAAGGTAAAATGATTGGCTAGAATCCAAAGTGTATGACATCTCAGGAAAAAAAGCACCAAAATGTGCACTGCTTTTCAGTCTGGTTACTACCGTTTATGTCAGACCCGGTGCCATAATGACATCAGATACCGGTGCCCATCCGCAGTTAGGAGGCAATGGTAGAGAAGGAAAGACAGGAGATGGTAAATGGCCTGCATTTGTATAGCGCTTTTCTAGTCCATAGGACCCCAAAGCGCTTTACACTACATTCAGTCATCCACCCATTCACACACACATTCACACACTGGCGATAGCAAGCTACATTGTAGCCACAGCTGCCCTGGGGCGCACTGACAGAGGCGAGGCTGCCGGACACAGGCGCCACCGGGCCCTCTGACCACCACCACCAGTAGGCAAACACGGGGTTAGTATCTTGCCCAAGGATATTTGGCATGCAGCCAGGGTGCAGCCTGGGATCGAACCACCGACCTTCTGATTAGTGGCTGACCTGCTCTGCCACCTGAGCTACAGCCACCCAGAGTGGAGGTGATGTATCTAAATGCATCTGAACAAAGCAGAAGTGCACACCAAACTCAACGGATAGTCAAATGTAGAATCACAGAACAGAACTGCAGGCTGAGTTTGGATGTTTGTCTTTCACACCTCTCTGTGTCTCACACACACAGTGACGTCAGACACAGTCACACTCACTGTTCCATCTGCTTTGTGCACAAATTCATTACTTTCTTCCTTCAATGATCTACATACTACGTGCTGCCCAGTGAATACTTTGCAATGTATTCCATCCCCTTTCAAGGCAGAATTACCCAGTTTATTCCCCATTACAAGACAACAATCAGTCACACTCACACAGACCACGTCTGGCCCGCACTCGCTCACACGTGCGTTTACCCACCAATGAGAGCTCTATCCTCCTTACATATTGGTGGATAAACCAAACACTCAACGCCCTCAGCGGCAGAGGAAAAACCTCCTTTCGGTGGAGCAACCATCCTTAACCCTCCTTAAAAACTGGCGAAGAAACCAGACCTCCTTAGAATAATTAAAAAACTGGTGAGGAAACCAGACCTCCTTAAAAAAAATAAAGAAAAACCGGTGGAGAAACCAGGTAGCTTCTAAAACACCATCTGTTTTAGAAAACAAAACAGATGGTGAATTCTTTAGAGAATTTTCTAGAAATCTTTTTCTTTCAAAACAGAATTCAGAATATTGATCTTTGACATGGAAGCTGTTTCTACAGGATCCTGATGGACACTCAAAGCTTTCATAAAATGTTCTCATTAGTTGTTTGCAGCAGAATATCACCTGATGTGAACCAAAACAACAAAAGTGCTCTGCACATGTGTGTGAGACTACAGATTCTAGAATCAGAACTGCTGATTTCATTACTCTGAACTTTTAAAGGCAGGTTTTGTATCTGAGAGCAGGGACACTTGCTGTGTTCAGTGTGACTCGTCTCTGCAGAAGGTCAGGGCTCTGATAGTTGCAGTTAGCGGGTGACTTACTGGGCAGGTGGCTCCTGAGTGTCTGTTGGAGTCAGGGTTCATTATGGTCCTGGTTGCTACTGGAAATAAAGAAACAAAAGGAGGGTGTGATGTTCAGGAAGTACAGACTGTAGCTCAGCAGGTAGAATTACTAACTGGAAGGTTGGAGGTTTGATCCCTGGCTGCTCCAGTCTGCACGCCACGGTATCCTTGGGCAAGATGTGGAACCCCGACTTCCTCTCCGATGCATCCATCATAGTGTCATTGTTAGAAAAAGAAGTGCTTGTGTGAATGAAGCACGCTGTATAAAATGCTTTGACTGCTCATACAGAAAAGCAGCTCATAAGAACTGGTTCATTTTCCAGATAATTCCACTATTAAGACAACAGACATTTGGGAGGCTTTCTCTGAGAGTAACACTGAAAGTCTTGCTGCTCCTCCACAAAATGAACTTCAGATTAAAGACACAGCTCAGCTAAACACAACTCAAACTAATCTACACTATTTTTCTTTATTACGCAGCGTTTTTATAACTATTTCCAGATGTTTCTAAAGATGAAAACAGAATTAAACTCCAGCCTGATGCGTTTCTGAGGTTCCTGACTCTGACCGTCCCTCAAACGCCTCTCTGGGCGTTTCCTTCTGAAGGAAAAAAATGTCCATCCCGGTTTTCCCTCCAAGGCACGAGCGATAAGCAGAGTTCTGTCCTTTCCTTCTAAGATTCCTAATTATTTAAAGTAACACTCAGGTATGCCATTCAGCGTGTTAGTACGAGCTCGGGAGCAGCTTGGGAGAACAAGAAAACAGAGACTGCTTTAGGTTGCCTTCCCAATCGACTCAAAGGTTTATTTAGTACATAACAGCTTATATAGAGGAAAAAAAGGTTCGTGTGTCAGCTTTCCCAGTTCAAACCAGTACAGACCAAATAAGGAAACGTCTTCCTGCCTTGTGAGCAAAGAAGTATCCTGTGTGTAGTTTATCAGTTCAGCTACAATTTATGATCATCCCAGCAAAATACACTCCTAGACATAGAATACAGAGTTCTTTCATTAGTGAATTCTGAAACAAACCACCTGGCCTTTAACGAGCCTTTTTCTAAGAGATAAAGAAAAAGGGAGGATGGGAGTAAGGAAGTGGTCTCGTCTCTGTGGTATTTTCGACCTTGGGGTACCAGCTTGTGAGTCTTACACATTAATTCTTGGGTCACAGAGAAAGAGAAAAACAACTATTAAATGGGCCTTATTGAGTAACTCTTTTCTGTATAATATCACAATAAAACAATATCCTGTAAATGCTACCATGGTATCAAAATATCACAACACCTTCCGTCGCTTTTACTTTCGCTTTCGTGAATGTTGTGGCGCAGTTGATCGTCTTATTAAATTCAGTTCTTTGCATTCTTTTGGCGGCGAAGAAAAACTGGGCTCAAAGTGGTCAAACTCAAAAAATGATCTTTATTTTACATTCCCGGGAACGGAGAACTGTTAGGCGCTATCATGCACCCACAGCTCTGAAAAAAAAATCACAAGCTGCATGTGTATATATATTTCTGCTACGTCACATATAGTTTCGATCAAAACAACTCCTTACATAGTAGCAGTTGATGACAATGACAGCTGCAGAGTTTGTGTCTGATGTATTAAGTATGAAACACTGTTGGGCTAAAATCTGGTCAGAATGAATCCAGGTGCAGGTGTGTCAGTTTAGGACCACTGGACTAACATCCAAGTGCTCACAATATAAAGTGTATTCTGTAGTAACATCCTGGTGTTGCAGCAACAGTCCCACATGGAAACGTCAACACTCAAACTCAAAATCTCTTTTTGTCAACAATAAAATGACAGCAGACCAATTTGAACAAAGTTGGTAAAAAGCTTCAGAAATTAGTAAAATATTAAAAAGTGTCTGGATGCTCAATCATCCAGGTAAGGGTTAGGTTAGTAATGCTGTGATTGCAGACATTCCCCAACTCTCTGTGAATGGGACTCATGGCCATTGATCAGTGGTTGTTGATCAATGGTCATGACCTCCCAGCCATTGTGCAAATGTCCTGTTTATAAGGTTGGAAACCTGCAGTCAGCTGAGACTGAAGGAGTCACCTGGATGAGTCATGAAACGTTTCTCCCACTGAAAACATCCAGATGAACAGAATCAACTTTTGGGGATTAAAACGTGTCTGAATTAATCATCATGAGTGGGTCAGTCAGTGTGTCGCTGGGCTGATTTGTGTTTCCTCTGCAGGTGAAGGTAGAAAGTGTGTGTGAGCTGATGTGAATTGAGCAGCATGGATCAGTGTGAGGACAGAGAGGAGGGAGTCCCTCCCTCTAAAAGCACTCTGTGTGGGGAACATGAGAGCCAGACCAAAGCTCAGAGGTGAGATGACCATCTCTAACTGTCCATGACTCTTCTCCATGTCACAGCTCAGCACTCACATCACTGCTCCATCATTATTCACAGGAACCAGCCTGGACCTCCACCCAGAAGTGTGTCCTCTAAGAGCAAACGGGTGAAGCATTTCTTTCGTAATTTAGGGCGAAAAAAGTCATCTGACAAAAAGTAAGTTCATGTCAGTATTAAAATGTTTGAAATTTTAATCAGCTTTTTACTATTTAACGATTTAAATAATATACTATTTAATACTTTATTTATACTTTTTATGTAATGTATTGGTCACATTGGATGTGACACATGTTTCATGTTCACTTATTTTTAGCGTCAATCAGAAACCATCCAGCTCTGTGTCCTTAAAGAGTGACCGGTCCAATCATCGAGGCATTGATTTTAAATCCCAGCCTGTGTCTGCTGCAGAGAGGTGAGCTGTTAGTAACAAGAACTCTCTGATTTAAATGATTTTGATGTTTCCTGGTTTCTAAAATGCATCTCTGTAGCAGAGCAGTGTCTCCAAGGACACACAGGCTCAGCTGTAACTGTCAGTTTATCTGGTTTAAGACACATTTGGACTCAATTGGCTGTTTTTAACTATTTATTTTAATCAGAGGTGTAAATTTAGACCTCACACATCTGGATCCTAAACTATGATAGAAACAGCTGCTAGCAGTTGGTAGTTTGACTTTGATACGCTGCTCTACAAAGCAAACAAAGGTTTGTGCAGCTCCTCTTCAGAAAAGTGTTCAGAGAGCAGCTGCTGTATTAGACAAAGGCTCGTCGTGTGAGCCCAGATGTGTGTAACAGCTGGATGAAGGAGAACCATCACAGTCGCGTCTCCATCCCGCCTTTATTAATGAACTTCCTGTTGCTTGCAGATTACAGGAACACAAAGTGTTTGTGCCACGTGATGCTGCAGGATTTGTTAACGTGTCCATGATGGTAACATCTCCTCGTCTAACTGCAAACACATGAGCGCTCCTAACGGCAGCTATCACAGCCACACAGGCAGACTGTGTCTCACTGTTGCATTCAGGGACATTTGTTTTCCTGTAAAAAGCTGAACTCTAATCTAAGAGGACTGTTACTGACAGGAAACAGCTGCATTATCTGCAGTCTGTGTGATCACAGCTGCTTCAATCACTTTATCAGAGAATTGATCATTGAATAAAACATGTTTGTGTCTGCAGAGGTCAGAGGTCACAGTCTGCAGGATCCAGCTGTCCGTCTGTGAGGAGTGATGGGTCCAAAGGTCAACCTCCACACTTCAGTGCTGAACCTGGACCAACGAGGTCAGAGACCTGTGATGACTCCTTTACATGTTTGTGTTTTCCTGGATAAATATGACCAAAGATTCATTAAAAAGATAAAAATATTAGACTTTGTCCTGTAGCGCTGTGTGGCAGGCAGGATTGGACCCAAACACAACAGGATGAAGTCAAAGAGGCAGCTTTATTTCAGCTGTGAACATGCAAACAGCAGAAATAAGGAAACATAACTGTAGGTTTGCAGTGAATGAAGCCTCAGCTCGACGCTGCACTTTGTCCCTCTTTTCCTTCTCCAAACAGCCACATCAGGAGTCTCTGATGGAGTTTTAAAATATTTAATTACAAATGTCCAAAGATGGGTTCAGGATACCTGAATCCACAGTTATTAAAGCTAAAATAGTTCACAGGGTTTGGACTTTGTTAGGTGACGAGAGAACATCAAAGTGTTTTTATCTTCAAACAGTATTTTTATCACTTCAGTTGCTCTCACAGCCCTGTTTGTTATTTTAGTAAGTAAGTAAGTAAAGTTTATTTATTAAGCGCTTTTCATAGACAGGTAGTCACAAAGTGCTGCACACAGAGATTAAAATAAACAGTACGATAAATAGCAAAATGCACAATATACACAATATAGAGTTTAAATGTAAATTAAAAATATAACAATGTAAACAGCATTGGTCAACAGAAAGCTTGTTTAAACAGTAAAGTTTTTAACTGTTTTTTAAAGGATCCCACAGAGTCAACCAAACGTAGTTGTAGAGGTAGACTGTTCCACAGCCTTGGTGCCACAGACTGAAAGGCTCCGCCCCCTTTCATCTTCAGACGTGTTCTGGGAGCAACCAACAAACTCTGAGTCTGTGAGCAGAGACAGCGAGCAGCAGTGTATTTAGTGAGAAGCTTGGATAAATAATCTGGGGCCATTTAGTGCTCTGTACGTTAAAACAATCATTTAAAACGAATTCTAAAATCTATTGGGAGCCAATGTAAAGAACATAAAATAGGAGTGATGTGAGCTCGCTGGGTAGAGCGAGTTAGTAGTCTGGCTGCTGCGTTTTGTACAGCTTGGAGGCGAGAAAGAGATGATTTATCCAAGCTGGTAAACAGGGAATTACAATAATCTAAACGCGATGACACAAATCCATGGACAATATTTTCCAGTTCAGCTAAGGAGACCATATGTCGCAGTTTAGAAATATTCCTTAAATGAAAGAAACAGGAACTAGACAGAGACTTTACATGTGAGTCAAGGCCCAAAGAAGAGTCAAATATTATTCCAAGATTTCGAATATTTGGCTCAGCAGAAGAACAGAAAGGGGCAACAACTTGAATGATTTTAGAATATAGATCAGGAGGAGCTATGATCATGGTCTCTGTCTTGTTCTAACAAGGTAGCTGTTAGAAAGCCAGTCAGAGATTTGAGTTAAAGCCTGGACTAGGGTGGACAGCCTATCCAGCTGATGAGGCTTAACCAGAGCTCTTATGTTTCACTCAGTGCTCCCACCAAACACCTTGGAGGACACATTAGTGTGATTTAGATTTCATTGGTGTAAACACCAGTCACACAAGCTAACCCATGGAGGCAGCAGCAGGCTTTGTGTTTGGTAAAGTCTGTTGGCTTAAACTAAGAGAGTTTAGTTTGTTAGCACAAAGAGCTGTCAGCTAAAGCCCCGAATGCACTTTGAATACAGACGAACTGAGAAAAACACTTTAAATACAGCAAACAGTCAAACTGACAACATGTTTTTCTGCTGATCATCCACAGCAGTACGTTTAGCATTCATGCTAGCAGCAGGCTATGACTGTTAGGGTTGCCAACCGTCCCTTAAAAAACGGAATCGTCCCGTATTTAGAAACAAAAGTACACGTCCCGTATTGAGCTAATAAGGGACGCACTTTGTCCCGTATTGAGCTAATAAGGGACGCACTTTGTCCCGTAATACAGTGAGAATCAAAAGTAGTCTATAAATGTTAATGGAATTAACGCTTTGTTTGAAAACATAATTCCCAGCCCCTCTCCTGCTTTGTGACCAATGAGCTGACAGCACACTTATGACAATTCAGATTACCGCTCATCTCATTGGTCGAGGAAAGGTCGCTTGCGGAGAAAATACCGGAAGACAACAGATGACCACAACAAGAAGCATGGCCAACAGGGAAACAAACGCCGACACTGCGGTGCAAGTCTCGGACGACAGTACACCTAAAGCTGGGCAAACACTGTGCGATTTTTTCAGTCACGTTATTCAGCTCCTGCTCAAACTGCACGATTGACTCGCAGTTGGTAGGTCACGATGCAGGTCTCACACTATACCGCCCGATGCTCTGATGCGACCTGAGTGCTCACACTGTGCCTCCATAAAATGAAGGTTATAACAGAAAATCTGTCGCTCTCTCTCTCTGTCTTTCTCTCACACAGACACACCACCACCATCAACTTTGCTAAATTGCTAATGAAAAACATTGATCAGGCAGCTGTGATTGAGCAGCATGTAAATCCAACTATTTTCACGGTTGTTGTGGTCGTGATAATTTTGTGGGGCCACATCGAAAAGGCTCTGATGAGCTTTCCAAAGTTCTACAGTTGTGCCTCCATCACTTGTGTCCAGATCACACGCTGCACAGCCGTGCTGCTCCGTCTTTTTCACCAACGTTTACGTGTTTGCGCGTGAGCAGTGTGAGCGCCTGTGGTGACACGCTCACGAGCGATTGATGATCGGGAGCTGGTCGTGAGGTGTTAATCGCTTCTCGTTACCCCACGTATACTACACGACACACGATGAAGGGCAAAATCGGGCCGATCGCCAAATCGGTCGCACGACTCAAAAATCGGCTCAAAATGGGCCAAAAATCGCACAGTGTAAGCCCAGCATTAGAGCAGCAATGTTTGTTCCCCTCAGAGAAAGAAAAAAAGGCTGCAAAAGTACAGGGAGGAATGGGAAAAGGAAAACGCCTGGCTGGAAAAGTGCACGATAACACATATAAAGCGCACTGCACTGTGTGCCGGCGCACTTTTTCCATAGGCATGCTTCTAATGGTGGGCACATGAAGAACATGAGGGGCGTGAAAGCTCGGGGAACCCTTAACCAATTTGTTGTCCACCAGGCCACGGCAGAAACAGATATGGTATGTAGACACTGGTTTGTTTTTTAAACCCTCTGGTTAAGGTTAATATGGGCATGTGCAATGAATATCAGCGCTATGTGGCCAGAAGTGTGATAATATAATTTATTTTGTGTAATAAACAACTGCAAGGATAGATGATTACAACAAATAGATGACTAATACATAAAAGTAATACATAGATGAATAATGATGATGAGTTATGATGCGTAATCATGGGAACAAGAGGGTTTACAAACAGGAGCAGCTGATTAGCATTAGAAAAGCTGAAATAATACCTCAGCTGAAGCCAATTGCACTAAATGCACTATATGTGCACTGTTACAAGAATATTTTTCGTTCTATTGCTTTCTATTAATTTATATAATTTTAAGTTAAGCAGGACAGAGTTCTTTTAAAGAAAGATTTACTTATATTCTCAAAAGTTAAGCATGACAGGCTTCTGTTTAAGAAAGAGACCTGTTTTATTGTGTTAATGTTGTCATTTTGAGCTAAAAATAAATGGCTAAAGGATCATTTGTTTCCCATATGGTCTCATCAGGAATCACAGGTAAGCGTCTGTAACCAGGTCCGGGGAAATATTTACTCAAAGTATACACAAAGTTAACCCAACTGGTGAATTAAGAGAGAGATTTCTTAGCAAGGAGCTGAGATCATGAACACAGGAGGGTCAATGTCCCAGCGACAAACTGCTCCATGCCGCAGCGTTAAATGGTTACCTGTAAGCCCAGGTGAATCAGCAACAGGTGGTGTAATCATCATAACTGTGTGGACCAAGAGCGAGAGGCCATTACAAGCTCCACCCAGGCAGGCAAAACGCTAGCAGGAGAGAGCAAAACATAAAACCTGAAAAGCCATCATGAGCCAGAGACACAGAGTTTATACTAGAAGAGAAACCTGCTCATCTTCATCATGTTTGTTTAAACAGAGAAAATCAGAAGTCTCTGTGTGTCAGACCACGGCTCTACACGGACACTTCTAAGCTGCTTCAGAGTGAACTGACCCAGATAATCTGCACACAGCGGCTGTAAAACAGTGAAAGTCATAACTGTCTCTCTGATGGAAAGCTTTTATTGTGAAGTCAGGAAGTCTGCAGGAAGTGTTGAGTTTGTATTCATCACTCAGTGTTTAATGAGACAGGCAGACAGGAAGAGCAGCTCATTAGTGTTGATGAAATCAAAGGAACTGTGAGGAACTGCAGTTTGGTCACATCTGGATGTTTTTCACTGACAGTAAATGTTTTAGTGATAAAGAAATGTGTTCACAGAGAGAGGAAGAGGAGTGGTGTTTGTGATGAGGAGCAGCTGTCCTGCTGTGCTTTGTGTCAGGACGTCCTGAAGGATCCAGTCTCTACCAGCTGTGGACACTGGTTCTGCAGACAGTGCATCTCCTCATACTGGGACCAGTCTGCTTCATCGGGAGACTCCTCCTGTCCCCAGTGTGGAGAAAGATCCAGAAGCAGAGCTGGACTGCAGACAGCCAGTCAGAGCAGCTGTGTACAAAGTAAGACTGAACATCTGTCTGCTGATGGACTCATTTCTGAAAACTGCACTTCTTGTGTTGTTCAGACATTGAAGAGTTTTCTTTCTCTTTAGTCTCATTGTTTTTCTTTCTTTCAGCAGATGTTGGTCTGCAGGAGGTTTTAGATGAACATAAGATCAGTCTGAGGAGGAGATGTGAACGTGTGACTGAAGGAAGTGATGAAACAGGAAGTAGAACCCTCCTCAACACCATCTACACTGAGCTCTACATCACAGAGGGAAAGAGTGAAGAGGTTCATACCCAACATGAGGTGAGGCAGCTGGAGACTGCTTCCAAGATGGACGCCCTCCATGACGCTCCAATCAGGTGCCAGGACATCTTTAAAGCCTTACCTGACCAACAGAGACCCATCAGAGTGGTTCTGACCAACGGCGTGGCTGGTGTTGGAAAAACCTTCTCAGTGCAGAAGTTCACTCTGGACTGGGCAGAGGGCTTGGAGAACCAACATGTCAGTGTGGTGGTTCTGCTTTCATTCAGGGAGCTGAACCTGATCAGAGATGAGCAGTACAGTCTTCTGGAGCTGCTCCATGTTTTCCATCCAACATTACAGAAGGTCACAGCAGAGAAGCTGGCTGTCTCTCAGCTTTTGTTCATCTTTGACGGCCTGGATGAAAGCAGACTTTCATTGGATTTCACCAACAGGAAGCTGCTGTCTGATGTCACACAGAAGTCATCAGTCAGCCAGCTGCTGACAAACCTCATCCAGGGGAATCTGCTTCCCTCGGCTCTCATCTGGATAACTTCCCGACCCGCAGCAGCCAATCAGATCCCTCCTACATGTGTTGACAGGCTAACAGAAGTACGAGGCTTCACTGACGCCCAGAAGGAGGAGTACTTCAGGAGGAGATTCAGTGATGAAGAGCTGTCCAGCAGAATCATCTCCCACATGAAGACATCCAGGAGCCTCCACATCATGTGTAGTATCCCAGTCTTCTGCTGGATCACTGCTACAGTTCTGGAGCACATGTTGACTACAGAGCAGAGAGGAGAGCTGCCCAAGACCCTGACTGACATGTACTCACACTTCCTGCTGGTTCAGACAAAGAGGAAGAAGAACAAGTACCACGAGGGACATGAGACGAGTCCACAGGAGCTGACGGAGGCTGACAGGGAAGTTCTTCTGAAGCTGGGGAGGCTGGCGTTTGAACATCTGGAGAAAGGAAACATCATGTTCTACCAAGAAGACCTGGAGCAGTGTGGTCTGGATGTGACAGAGGCCTCGGTGTACTCAGGAGTTTGTACAGAGATCTTCAAAAGAGAGTGTGTGATCTTCCAGAAACCAGTCTACTGCTTTGTTCATCTGAGCATTCAGGAGTTTCTGGCTGCAGTCTACATGTTCCACTGTCACACCAACAGGAAGACAAAGGTGCTGAAGAACTTCCTTAAACCAAAATCTTTAATCAAGATGATTTCCAGTCTTTTTGATGACGATGATCTCCAATCACTTGATGTATTTCTGAGGAGAGCCATGGAGAAATCCCTCCAGAGTAAAAATGGCCACCTGGACCTGTTTGTTCGCTTCCTTCATGGCCTCTGTCTGGAGTCCAACCAGAGACTCTTAGTAGGTCTGCTGGGTCAGACAGAGATCAGTCCAGGAACCATCCAGAGAGTCATCAACAACCTGAAGAAGATGAACAGTGATGAAATCTCTCCTGACAGAAGCATCAACATCTTCCACTGTCTGATGGAGATGAACCACCTCTCAGTACATCAGGAGATCCAAGAGTTCCTGAAGTCAGAGAACAGATCAGAGAAGAAACTCTCTGAGATCCAGTGCTCAGCTCTGGCCTTCATGCTGCAGATGTCAGAGGAGGTTCTGGATGAGTTGGACCTGCAGAAGTACAACACATCAGAGCAGGGACGACAGAGACTGATTCCAGCTGTGAGGACCTGCAGAAAGGCTAGGTGAGTCCAGATGTGATCATTAACATCATTGATCAGTGTAGGTTGGTAGTTTAATGTTGAAAATAAAATCAGATTGTAAGCACAAAGTGTTTGTGTCCGTACGCTGCAACCTTCCACACCATTCCTTTATTGTACAGACTCAGCAGCAGCTCCATGGATCCCAAATCCAAGAGTGGAGAACAGATTTGAAGTGTGTCACATCCATGCAGTCACAGCTGTTTCCACCATGTTTCCACTGATATTAATCCTGTTCAATGACACGTTTCATATCAGTGAATATGTTCTTTAGGACGTCCACTGACATGTTTAAGTGTCCTGCTGGAAATCACTCAAATCATCCATGAAATCCATGAAAAATCCTTTTAGTGTTTCTAACTTCACCCTCTGTCCTCTCTCTCTCTCCATCCTCCTCACTGCTTCTTTCACTGATAATCACACAAACATCGTATTCAGCTACAAAATAACACAATAATATCATCTGATGATCATTATTATAAGAGCAGGATCCATATTTGATATCAGAGTAACACACTGCTTGGTTATGTGCAGTCATCATCAGTGACTGTGGGTCAAACAGAAGCTCTCTGATTGGTTGCTGACCTTGGTCACCTGTCCACTCTCACCTGTTTGTGTTTGCTCTCTCTTTGCTGTCTCCATCCTCTCTCTCCTTTCTCTCCCTCTCTGTCTTTGTACGTCACTCAGGTCCAATGGAAACAGTGACATTTACAAACCAATCAAAGACAAACTGATCCATGTCAGGTTATAACAATATTCAAAGTGAATACAGGCTGCTGCTGGACACAGACAGGTAACATCATTTTGACTTGCTGTCACCTGGATCTGGACTCATAAACACTGAAGCCCTGAACAGGAATACAAATCATTTTCTGCCAACTAGCGACACAGCAGCAGATAATGGCTCAGAAAGCTCAAATGAGCCAATCATTTCTGTGTTTAGTTCCCCTGAAATCAGATCTGATATCAGCAGCTCTGAGTTCATTCATCATTATTGTCCAGTGATGAGATTTCTGCTCCGTTTGGTAACAGTCAGCAGGTTTTTCCTGCGTGTGGACGTGAACAGTCGTACCTGACAGCAGGTAGCAAACAGAGATCATCTTTCCAGCTGGAACTCTTCACTGAGCTGAACTCATTCAAAATGTTCTGGAGTCAAAACAGGAAACAGTCCAAATGTGTGTCTTCACTCTGACTCTGGATCAGATCTCAGTGACAGACTGTGGACATTATGGAAGCCTAAATGTGACACCATCTTCCTCCTTCATCTGCAGATTAAAGCCAAACAAAGATTCTCATTAAAAGTCTGCAGGTCTGAGAGAGACTCAATCGTTGTGTCATGTCAAACACAGTAAGAGGAGCTGAAGCACAGATGTGAAGAGCAGATTCATCAGATTATGACCTCACTCTGTTTTGTCTTCATATACATTCAGTCTGTGTTTATAATGCAGATTTTCTGCTTTTATAATAACACATTTTATATTTTCTATCATCACAGACTGACTCACTGTGGACTCTCAGAGTCACACTGTGAAGTTGTGGCCTCAGCTCTGAAGTCCAACCCCTCCCATCTGACACAGCTGGACATGAGTAGAAACTACAACCTGCAGGATTCAGGGATGAAGCTTCTGTGTGCTGGACTGGAGAGTCCAAACTGTCGACTGGAGACTCTGAGGTGAGTTCACTGACTGCAGCTGTTGTTGTTTTTCTATATTTCAGGTCTTTGATTGATGTTTGAAACTTTCTTTAGTTCCTAAATGTTCAGGATGTGTCTGAAGACAAATGTGAAGAAGTTTGAGTGCTTTCAGAAATGTTGTCTTTCCAAACGACTGAACAAGAGTTTTTCCTTTTGGCTCCAAACAGAAGTGACAGACTTGAGCAGGGTTCATTTAAAGGCTGACAGAAGTGGAGTGGTGACGGGGAGATGTTTGACAGGACAGTGTTTCAGCCTCCACAGGTTCATGTTGTGCTCCATCAGTCAGTGAAGATGAAGTCAGTGCTGATGAGGCTGTAGAGTGTGTGAGGGATGTGAATGAGGATGATGAAGATCTGATGATAGCAGATAAAAACAGGCTGCAGAGACTTTGAGCCATACAGGGCACACAGTGTGTGTACAGAACAGCTGAAATCATTATGGAGGCCTCACTGGGATATGGAAGCATCACAGTACAGCTTCAGTGAAGCATTAAAGTCTCTGATATGAGATGAGAAATGAAGCAGCCAGAGCTTTTTCATGAGTGGAAACCCACTGTGACTGTGAGCTGCTGCTACAGCCTCCAGATTAGCCAGCAGCTCATCCTGCTCAACATTTCCTCACCAACTTTAATGGAAGTGTGATGTTTTCAGCTGGAGTGATGGTCAGGGTGGCCTCCCTCTCCTCTTCTTCTCCTCTTCCTCTTTCATTTGTAAAGCCACTTCTGCTGCTTTCATTCATTTGGAAGTCCTGTAGCTGAGTTTGGGAGAGACTAACAGCCTCGGCAGCAGAGGGGAGAAAGGCTGTAACACCACCACTTTACTCTGTTCTACCTGTCACATCATTTTATCAGGAAACAAATGTGCTCATGTTTTTACTATGTTTGTCTTGAAGATGTAAGAAGATCACATGGTGCTTTTTATTATTGTGTTGGTTTGTTTGCTGTCTCTTGGATGGAGCCCAGCTGTGCGTGGCCCCTGGGCCTGTGGTCAGAGTGTGTGCTGGATAATCCGGCCCAGGATGAGGCCAAACTGACATGGGATGAAATGTCTGTCACATAATTGAGCTTAGTGTAGTTTCATTTCTGCACAATTTAAAAACAACCAAAACTTTGTTCTGTCTTTTCTATGTTATACTGTAGACTTTCTTTGATACTGTGTCCAAAAGGAGCAGCTTTTACTTTGAAGGGGAGGCGTCCCTGTTTCCTCTTCAGGTTGGATGATGGAAGCAAATTAGTAGCTGTGTCCCAAAACGTCGGCTGCATCCTCCAGAGGCTGCATTTGAAGGCCGATTACGTCACAGCCAGGCGATGAAGGCTGTCCGTATTTGTCGACTCCTTCAAATGTGCCCGACAAATGCGTCCTTCATTTCCCCGAATTTGAAGGATTCGTCGGGTGTGTCCTTCGTGGCCCACCATATCCCAGAATTCATAGCGCGGCCCAGCCAAATTTCAGCTGCCAACAATGGCGGCAGCTACTAAGTTTTCAAATTACTCTTATTAATCTTTCTGGGTCACAAAATAAACTTTTAACATATTTTCAGGCGAGAAAGTAGCTGTTTAAACTTCAAATATGTAATGTAATGTAATTGTTTGCCTTTTTTCTGTGTTTTATTTGTTCCGGAGTAAATCGGTTTGGCTGAGATCAAAGTTCCTCCGGGATTTTCACACAGCTGAATAAACGTTAAACAGGAAACTGATTAAACAGAAGTGTGAGACGGTCGAGAATTTACGCCAGTGTCCTGTTATATTTTAGATAGCAAGGAGCAGACGGCCGAGTTTATTAAACTCCACCGACACAGCGGTGACGCAAATCTGAAGGCTAGACCGTCCCATTTCACAGCCTCGCACTTCCAGCCTTTTCGGTCTTTGAAGGACCCGGCCCACGTAGACCGCGAATACCGGGTCCTCCGAAGGATGCAGCCGACGTTTTGGGACAAAGCTAGTGTGTGATGTTCTTTCAGTGTTGCACTTTGTAGACGCTCCCTGAGCACTGGTCTCACAGCCAGCTGCACATAGAGACCAGTGTTGTTAGTCCAGGTCAGAAGATGACTTGTTGGAATGAAAATGAGCTTGTAGTTTGTCTGCTTTAATAATGTGACTGGAAAAAGGTGTTGGACTTCAAATATGTCCATTTCTTTCACACTTCACCTTTAAAAGTGAAGCCTTGTGGTTCCTGGAAGGAAAAACACGACTTTTTCAAGTCTTTGTCCTGTTTTTATGAGAAATGTACGACTTTAATGTGAAACATTCAGAGTTTTTTCTCTTGTTGTGTTTGTTTGAAGCTGCTTCCTGTTGGCTTCAGCTGTTTGGAGTTTCCATTTTCTAAACCTCTACATTCTGAACCTTCTTCAGCTCTGAACAGATGATGAAACACTGAATGATTTCAAGCTCACACTTTGTCTAATAAACTTACATCTTTCATTCTTTATACAGATTGAGGCTCTGTGGTTTGTCAAAGATCAGCTGTGATTATCTGGCAGCAGCACTGAAGTCCAACCCCTCCCATCTGAGACAGCTGCACCTGAGCTCCAACAACAAGCTGCAGGATTCAGGAGTGAAGCATCTGTGTGGTTTCCTGGAGAGTCCAGGATGTGGACTTGAAACTCTGAGGTCAGTCAGCATGTTTTAGTTGTGCTGAGATGAATATGATGTGAAAGTTGTGCTGACACTAAACTGCAGACATCAGGCTGATATTATACTGATCCACACTGAGGATCTTCATGGTAAAGTCTGTTTTCTTCTTCTCTGGTTTAGTCCATTGACTGCAGCAGAACAATGTTCACATTTCAAACAGTGAGACTCAACGTATGGCCCGCGGCCCACACGCGGCCTGCCCACCTTCCCTGATTCAGAGAGAGGGGACCCTGATTAACTGTGTAGTGTTCTTCCTCACAGTTCTAAGTATCAGACACAACAATGAATAATCCACAGCTGACTGTCTTTAGCAGGTCAAAGGTCACGGCACACAGCAGACAGTGGGAAATATTATAACTCTGATCATTTATCAGCACATATCCATATGTATAAAAACAAAGCTGACACTGTGAGACTTGATCAGAGGTGTGATCATCACAGCAGAGGCCTTTGTGTCAAAGTCACTGAGGATCAAACAGAAACACATGAAGCAGATTTTCCTGTTCTGGCTTTTTATAGCAGATAACCTTCAAAATATTCTGCAGTCCATCAAAAACTGAAGCAAACCATGAATCAACATGTGAACATGAGCTGATGCTGCTGAAGTGAAGCAAAGTTACAGAGGTTTGATTACAGACACAGCTGAGAGTTTGTAATCTGTCATCATTTTAAAAGGTTTACATTTCTTCAGTATATCCACATTTGCAGCTGCTACCTCAACCTCCACTTGTCCAACACAACTGCTGTCCACTGCCTCCATGACATTGTGATTTTGCTGTTGGTCTTCTGTCAGATCTTCATCAATCACTTCTGCACGGGGCACACCTTCAGACTCTGCAGCTGCATAACGAAAGCCTGTAAGATAAAATTAGACATAAGGTAAATGTACACCAATATTCCAATGACAGGTGTGTGATTCATCTGGAAGTTATGTGCGGATTAGTGTACAGTGATAGCAATTTAGTATGTTTTTAGAGGGGGGGGGGGTTGTTTACCTCCGATGGGTGCTCTTTTTCGCTTCCGTTGCGTACGCCTTGAGTGCCGGTCCGAGTCTGATACAGGTATGTCGTCATGCCCCATGTGCAGTGTTGGTGCCCAGTCTGGATTTGTTACATCCATTTCATATGCTGGTTTGCCTGCAATAATGCCAAATCATAAGCTACTCAGTCGACATGATGTGGTTCTGCAGCATCACACATTAGCATGTTTTATCTCATTATCTATGACCTCAGCACGTTGAAAATCACACTAAAAGCCTTTCAAGAGTGATATGAATTAATTTAGAACTCACCGGAAAGAAAATGCTGTGAGCAAACCAACAAAAAGCTGGGGATTGCAGAGAACTCGATATCCGCTCGTCTCACCGCTGCAATCCAAGCCTGACGTCTTTGTTTAGTAATATCGGATACATGGGATCCCTCACGTTGCCTCCAGGACGGAAAACGATGAAAAGAGAGCCCGTTATCCAGCTTCTTGCCTTCACGATCGTGTGATCTAACGTTGCAACCGACAACACAACACGTACGATCCATAGCTGAAATGGTATCCTTTGGCTGGCCTACTGTCATGGCGGAAGGGGGCATGGCCCATCTCCCGTGACATCACGCTCCAAAGCCCTATAGGTGGGAAAATGTACCATGTCGACCAATCAAAAATGATATGGAAACATGACATTTGGTTGTTTAGCAAAAGGGGGAAGTTTTAGGAGTGACCGGCAAGAGAGAGCGAGTGAGCGAAAGAGAGAGAGAGTTTTGATACGTGAGAGATTTGTGACGTTTACCGTGTTTGGTCTCAAGTTAGTTTGTTGTCTTGTGTATTTAGTGTGTAGCTGTTGTTTTGTTTTGTGTGTCAGTTCTACTAGTGATCGTCACAGTTGCTGCCTTAAAGCCAACAAAGGCAGATTGCAGTGTAAACGCTGACTGACACACCTGCTGTCAGACCTGCAGGTTTATCCCTGTGCTGTTCTCATATGTGTTAGAGTGACACAAACTATTGTTTGACACCTGATTGTTCTGTAAATAGTTTGAAATGATTATATGAAAAACGTCTGAGCCTTGGCTGCATTTTTTGCTAAATAGTACCATATAACTTTGTTGTTTGCAAAACGTGTGCGTATTTTTAAAAATGTACAATCTCTATTTGCATTTCAAGTTATGAAGATGATTCGTTAAACATGTGTGTGGTTTTTACAGTCAAAATATCACTTTCTACTTGTATTTTAAATTTTGTCTGAATTTAGATAAATTGTGCTGATACAGTTGGTCAAAATGAGAAAATAACAGATTGGCAAGATAAACTGTTTTTAAAGGTAAAATATAGAGGCCACATCAAAAGTAGTCAAGAAGGGTTAAAGGCTAAAAGCAAAGTTGTCACCAAGTACTGTTTATATTTGTGTGTATTGCTGCAGCTTTTTTGAGTATTAATTTGGTGCCTTTGTGTGAAATAATGGTATTGTGAGTGATCCATATAGTCACAAAGAATAGCCACTTGTTTCTGTGCTACCAAAGTTCCCCGGCTTTCATTCAAAATGTGTTTATCGTCAGCACCTGCACATTAAACTACTTAAACATTATAAATGTCTTCAAGCTCACACTGAGGCCTGTGGGGTACTATCAGCCACTGAGACAGTACACACATTTATATGTGTTTGTATATGAATATTTCATACTTTAAGACTGCCTCTTTATTTAAGGGAGATGAACAAAATACATTGGAATTGTACAAAATAATATCATGGATGATAAATTAAATAGATTTTAAGTAGATGCTTGTGCATTCTTAAAGTCTTATATGTTGAACTGAACTATGTGATCTGTTCAAAGCCTTAATCTTAATTTGAAGTGAAATGTGCATTTTGAGTTTATACACTATGTATATAAGGCGACCGTTTCCTTTTGCAGTATTTTTGTGTGGTGTACTTTTCTATGTCTTAACAAAAGGGGAACAAAGGTGTTTAAGTTCACCTAGGATGATGTGTTTTAATTTTCACATGGTCTTGCTTGAATTTGACCCTGACAAAGGCGTATGAACTCTGTCAGCTGTTTGGAGTTTCCATTTTCTAAACTTCTACATTCTGAACCTTCTTCAGCTCTGAACAGATGATGAAACACTGAATGATTTCAAGCTCACACTTTGTCTAATAAACTTACATCTTTCATTCTTTATACAGATTGAGGTGGTGTGGTTTGTCAGAGATCAGCTGTGATTATCTGGCAGCAGCACTGAAGTCCAACCCCTCCCATCTGAGACAGCTGGACCTGAGCTGGAACAACAAGCTGCAGGATTCAGGAGTGAAGCATCTGTGTGGTTTCCTGGAGAGTCCAGGATGTGGACTTGAAACTCTGAGGTCAGTCAGCATGTTTTAGTTGTGCTGAGATGAATATGATGTGAAAGTTGTGCTGACACTAAACTGCAGACATCAGGCTGATATTATACTGATCCACACTGAGGATCTTCATGGTAAAGTCTGTTTTCTTCTTCTCTGGTTTAGTCCATTGACTGCAGCAGAACAATGTTCACATTTCAAACCTTCAAAGAAGAAGAAAAATCCTCCACTGGATAATTCACTGTGAAACTCTCCAACTCTTCATTCCACCTTAAAGTCTGTGTGACACTGAAATCCAAAGCAAAATGTGCGTTTGCTTTACAGACAGCAGTCCAACACAAACATACACACATCATCCAAAACACAGTCCAACATCCAAATCTCCTCCACTGCCAGCATGAATGATGGGAAAGAGAAGGAGGAACACTCTGACATTCAGGGTTAGAATGAGTTTCATGAAGCAGACTGTGAAGATCAAAGCTGCATTAGAAAGCTTACATGAATGAATGAGTGGACAGAAGTGGACAGAGATCATCTGAAGCACTTCAAAGGCTTTAAATCAGCACATTTCTCTTTATTCTTTATCAACTCTGTTAGTTTCTCTCAGTTTTCTGTGGAATGAAGCTAACAGCAGGCTAATAAGATGCTGACCAATAGGTTTCTATTAAAGGTTGTAATTTGTATATGAAAAAGTGCTTTGGCTCAGCAGGGATCAGCTTACAGGTAGAATACAGCTGCTGGATGGGATTAGCATGTTATAGCTATCTACCAAACTGCTAACTGGGGGATTTCAGGCCATCTATGGATCATTTTTGCTAACTGTTTATTCAGCTTAGGCTCACAGGGCTGCAGCCTGTGCCCTAGCTGTCATAGGGCAAGAGGCGTGGTCCACCTGCACAGGTGAGCAGTCCATCACAGGGCCAACAGAGAGAGACAGAGAAGCACTCTCTCACATCCACACCTACAGCCAATTTAGAAGCACCAATGAACCTAAGCAGCATTTCATTGGACTGTGGGAGAACATCCAACCTCCACAGAAAGGCCAACAAGCTTCAACCTACAACCTTCTTGCTTTAAGGCACTAGTGCGAACCACTTTTCCCCATTTCAGCCCAAATCCTGCATCTTCCTGTTTCTGACTCCAGGCCAGCTCCACTAACACTTTCTCATCAGACACTGCCACCTAGTGGAGGAAGTCTTAGTTCCATTTGAAGCTTCAGATTACAGTTAGTTCCTTTACAAAGAGGTGGAGGTGGTGGGGCCACAGCACCATCATCACTGAGTGCCATAGGACACTTAACCTTTGTTTCCATATGCTGGGAACTTCCTGTTGTTCCAAGGAGGACTGGAAAATGTGTGAAGATCTCCCAGTCAGTTCCTCACAGCACACTTCAATCATTTCCCTCCCACAGCATCAGGACCAGGGCTTTTTCTCTCTTTGGTCCCACTAAGAGATTTCCACACAAACACCTCATCAGTGGGACTCTCAGAGCTACCAGCCCTTTGCTACAATCACAAAGCTCTTCATTGAAATCAATGATATCAAAGCTGGAATCAAATGAGTCCAAGTCTTCTGCTGATTCAGCATCACATTCATCTTTGCTCCTTGTTCTGCATCCCCACCATGGACTTCATTCCTTTCCAAGCCAGCCTTGAGTGTCCTTTATTCAGCTCATCCTCTGCTTTACTTTTACACCTGATTTTAGCTGCTTTATCTCTCTTTCAACAAGTTTCTGTGCCTCAATCTTTTTCTTCTCTTCCTCATAACAAGACAGCTTCTTCTGCCTGAGAACATGTTGGAGTGATTTACTAATCCAGGGCTGCTTATTGGGGAAAATACTTCCTGTTTCCAAAGTAATCCCCATTTTTCCCAGAAAGAAATGTAAGTAGAAATCGATGATCTAAGTGAGAACATGAGCCTTTAAAAAGTCCCAGTGGGTGCAGTCAAAGCAGTCCCTCAGTCCCAGTATAGAGTCTTTGGTCCAGACTGGAACAACTGTGTGCCCAGTTTGAGCTCTCTTCAGTGCTGTGACCTGACAGACCCAGAGGGGCCATCACATCACATTTAGAAGCTCCCCTAATGGAGCCACAACACATGTCCAACACTTAGTCTGTCTTGTTGGACCAACTGGAAGAGATGATTCAAGGACTTAGTCACAGAACAGAGATTCAAATCTCCAAAATCCAACTGGCTGCATCAGGACATATAGTCTGAAACTCTGCACAGTTTCCTGTTTGAAGCTGCTTCCTGTTGGCTTCAGCTGTTTGGAGTTTCCATTTTCTAAACTTCTACATTCTGAACCTTCTTCAGCTCTGAACAGATGATGAAACACTGAATGATTTCAAGCTCACACTTTGTCTAATAAACTTACATCTTTCATTCTTTATACAGATTGGAGAGCTGTGGTTTGTCAGAGATCAGCTGTGATTATCTGGCAGCAGCACTGAAGTCCAACCCCTCCCATCTGAGAGAGCTGGAGCTGCAAGAAAACAACCTGAAGGATCCAGATGTGAAGCAGCTGTCTGATCTTCAGCAGAGTCCAGACTACAGACTGGAGACTCTGGTGTAAGTAGAGTGATGGAGTGAGTGGGTGGTGCTGTCAGCAGTATTGTACTAAACACAGTCAGTATGAAACAAAGATCCAGTGTTTCCTGTAAAGCTGCAGCTTCTCAGTGAAGCTGTGAGAGGAGAATGGTGACAGGCTTCAGGATTGGACACAAACACTTCCTGTTTCTGACCTTTATGGTCACCATGGTAACGGCTGACACGCTCTGATCAAACGCTGTCAACAGCCAATCAGCTCTCTGAACAAAGCAGCACGCAGACCAATGACTGCATTCATTTCCAAGTTTAAAGCAGTGAAGAACACAGTCTGTAGGTGAGGAAGAATTTAGTGAGAGCAGATGTTTGGATGGAATTCCTCCAGTTAACAGCTGGAACCGTCCATCTGGATTGTTGGGCTTGTTGTTGGGGTTCCTACAGAGCTCAGAGTGGACACACCAAGGTTCTTCTAATGAATGAAAGTCCAAACTCAAACTAGGAGGGAAAAACATTTTCATCAACTTCAATAAAAATCCAAAGATTAGAAAAAGTGAAGCAACAATGAGTCCTAGTACAGTCCCAGCACTGAAGTCCCTGCTGCTCTTTATACTGGATGTGCTGCATCTCTGACTGACAGCTGATGAAGAGTCTCTGGAAACACTTGTTTATCTCCTCTGCTCTTCCTTCTTCTCTCTGCAGGTGGAGGTGATGATGGTAAACAGGACGGTGTGTGTGCTGAGAGAGGAGGAGCTGTGTCCTGATGATCCAGAGAGGTTGAAGCAGCAGCAGCTTGTGTGTAGAGACGCTCTGACTGGGCCATGTTACTGGGAGGTGGAGAGGAGAGCTTCATCCAGCAGTGACTGACAGAGGAATGAGAAGAAGTGCAGATGACTGTCAGTGCTGCAGAGTGAACTGCTCTGAGAACAGCTCCACTGTCAGACACAATGTAGAGTCCAGCATCATCCCTGTGTGTCCCTCTGGATCTGACAGAGGATCATCAGTGTATCTGGACTGCTCTGCTGCTGCTCTGTCCTTCTACAGTCTCTGCACAGTCTCTGTCTGACTCTGGCTTCAGACCCTCCTGGATCAAACTCACCTGGAAAGGCTTTCAAACATCACTCAATAGATTTGAATACAGAATATATTTGATATATACTGTAGATGTACTGTAGAGTTGCAGTTTGTCACTTGTAAATACAGTCTGTGAGCAGCTGTGAGCTGAAAGATCTTTCTAGAAACAGGAAATGTTTTCACTCTTCTGTTGCTTTTTCATATATTTCCACAACATTAATATTGATCCCACCTGTCTCACCTGTTTCATGCTTTTATACATAATAACAGGACACGTGTGATCTGAGCGCTGCTGTGGTTGCTGTGCTGCACGTCTTCATTTAGATAACAGAGACATCTAGTGGTTCAGAGGGAGAACTGCAGGAGGTGGAGCTGTGTTTTAGCATGGAAAACTTTTTATCTTTTAGGCGCAGATACAAATATGACAAGTATCAGTGTGAGATACAAAAGGTCACATCAGTCAGCAGAGGGAACAGTGATCACACAGCAATGTAAGAATAGAAACATAACAGTGAATCTGGACATGTATACAGAGGGAAGCAAACAAACAGGATGTAACACTACATTAAAGCCACAAATGTGAAGAAAACAAACACAAAGGAAAATATATTTGATCTCAGGAATCCAAATCAGATGCTTTAGAGCAGGGGTCGGCAACCCTGGGCACGCGTGTCACAGCTGCCACGTGAAGGGTTAACTGATGGCACGACCATAGCTGGACTGGCCATCGGGCATACCGATGATGATTTTTCATTTTTATGGGCTGATGATGTTTTTTTTATTTTTTTGTAACGGTATAAACAATGAAAGATGGCGGATTGGCCGGATGCTGGTCGATGTGTAAAAATAAGTCAGTTGTTTGGTGGTGGCTTTGGCGGAGCTTCCACAGAGGCAGCAGGTGGATGTGTGAAAGGGGAGGCGGGAGGAGCAGAGACCCGAGGCGGCTGCCGGTCCGAGTGTCAGGTGAACTGAACTTCAGGTAAGAAGTTATGACCTGCAGTCTGTCTGGGTCAGATATAAACCAAGTTTAGGTGCAGTTTATTTTCCTTGTGCTGACTTTTTACAGTCAGTTATAATAACTCCCACTCAGAGGAGAACAGAGATCACATTAACATGTGTGTCTCTGTAGTAACAAACATGCCATATTAGCCCAGTTTATTTTTCTTATCATTGTTGTGAGGAGACCATAAATAGCATTTGTATTTTCTGTTGTACAGTTCATTTGCTGTTATGGATAAAAAGTCTTTTTTGTTTCAAAGTAGCTGATAAATATTCGCTGATAGCTGCAAACATCTGCGCACAAATATAATCCTATGAAGTGGTTCTATATAGTGTGTAATTTATTGCTAATGCAATCATATGGCACATTGACTTCTGAGGAAATGTTAGATGCACTCATCATCAGAAAGGTGTCCGACCTAAACCAGGGGGTTTAGAGTATCATAGAGTTTTTGTGGTTTGTTTTCTTTAAGTCATTTCACAGATTTTCTCTATAATTTCAATTCCTTGAATAAAACAACAAACTTAGGGGATGATTTTGTAATCCAACTTTATGTATGAAAGATTTGACTAAACGTAAAACAATCTTCCAACTCAGTCGTCATTCTTATCTTGTGAAATCAAACCAAACGTTCTGTTGTCTCTAAATCAGGGATTGATGAAATCTTTGGTTGCATCCATTTATGAACATGTTCTCATTCATATTAAATCGTAGTCTAAGTCCTTCTTTAGAGGGATAAATGTCATTCATTATCTTCAAATGTGTTTCTGTTGTTTTGGGGGGAAGTTTGAAGTCCATTGTTCAAAGTCTGTTAATGAAACTTTATGAAGTTTATGTAGGATGTTTTTCCTATTTTGTATTTGTTTGAATTATGATGTATTTCTGACTCTTGCTGCCATGATGCCAGGTCTCTCTTGAAAACAACATTTTTAATCTCAATTAAATTTTCACCTGGAGAAATAAAGATGATAATAATAATTTTGTCTTCAGGGAATCATTTCTCTGTAAAACAGCTTCTTCTGAAACTCTTGTTACATTTCTTGTTTATTGTTTGCTGGTTTTAGAAAAATGTCATCGTCTCTGTGTGAACTTAAACTCTACATGTGGTGTCAGCTATAAACGAGCTCTAGAGTCTAATAACGATGCTTTTATTATTGTCTGGTATCCAACCTAACCCTGGACCTCTGGCTGAATGTGAAACACCAGCAGATGTTAAAAACTGTCTGGGTTACACGTGCATCACGTCGTGTGCTTCCTAACATGGATATGATTGGAATCTGGGCCTGTTCAAGCGGTGCTGGTATCGTTGTTGTTTCTGAGACTTTCCAAATCTTTACTGGATAAAAACGTAGCAACTGATGGATTTAACATTTAGCTCTCAGACTGTCCCAGAAAAGGCGGAGGTCTGGAAGTTTATGTGAAGCTCTGTCTTGCTGCTCAAGTCTTGTTCTCTCCATCTGCACCTCAGCCATTTGAAATCTTGGCCTTAACTATTGATCTGTTTGGAAATCAGACTGTTGTTGGCTGCTATCAGCCTCCACCTGCTTCCCCCAGCACATCACCGTCTCTGGTTCAGCTTTTATCTGAGCTGCATTTTAATGACGTCTTTCAGATGGATGATTTTCATTGGGACTGGCTTTCTTCTGTGTCTGATGATTTTAAGGCACGCTGCTTGTTTTTAAAACTGACTCAAATTATTTAAAGCCTCACACGCCTTGATCCTAAACACCCAGATAAATCTGCTCTTATTGACCTTTTTTAACTAATATGCTGCGTAAGTTTTCCACATCTGCAGTTTTTGCCAACGACCTGAGTGATCACTGCGTAGTTGGTGCTGTGAGAAACACTAAAATCTCAAGCTCCGAGCCCGCATCAGTTTGAACTGGGGTCGTATTAAACAGGCTGACAATGTCAGTTTGGGAACATTTACAGGAGAGTTGTGTCTACTTTGTGGACAGACACGCCCCTTTTTGCCAGGTCAGGGTGAAAGGTCGGGACAGGCCTGGTTTGGTTCAGTACCGGCCGATCTCCTACATGAGAGAAACCAGGCCTGGGCAGGAAGTCTGGCTCTGATGCTGATTGGCTACGTTTTCATTAGCTGTGTAATCGGATTACTGCCTCCATCATCAAGATGTAACTATTTTTTACTTTAACGACTGACAGTCCAAACGACCGTAGGAGGTTTTGGCAAACTATAAAGTGTCTCTGCCAGCTGTGACTCCTCAGAGCTTCCTCCTCACTTAAATATCGACTCCACTCCTGTGTCAGACAAAACTGAAATGTTTCTTTAACAAACACTTTGTTGCTTCTTGCTCTTTGTTCAGCACAGTATCTGATGGTAAACCTCTTGCACACAACTCTGCTCGTAGTTCCTGCTTACTGATACCTTTTCCTTCACACCTGTCACAGTAGAAGAGGTTTGTAAGGCTTTGAATAGCCCCAACACCAGAAACTCGTCCTCACAATCGTTCTCCTTCCTTCTTGCACTTGGCTGCAAATATCATAGCTGAGCCAGTGTCTTATATTTTTAATCTTTCTCTACAACAGAAGAACACCACTATACTCTGTGTTCTCTGGTTAACTGGTCCTCATTGGTCTTACACAGGATGGTCCATTAGTATCATTTTATCTATCAATCTGTTTCTGGGTTACTGCCTCCTATTCATCAGAGTACATGTTAGGCAAACAGTTTAGTCACAGCCTGCAGTCTCAGGACATCATTACATCCACTGTTCCATCAGTTCATGCAGAGCTTGGGAAGAAGGCGTTCTCCTTTTCTGCTCCGTCTTCATGGAAAACATAACCGAAGGATTTAAGGCTCTCCGTTGATTTCACTTGCAGACTTCAAAAGACGTACACATGTTTTTGTGAAACCATCTCTGGGAACTTGTTCTCGTTTTTAATGTGACTGAGCACATTACACAAACTTTTCTCTTATTGTTGTAATTTTAATATGTGTGTCTGGAACAGGTCTCTCTTGTAAATGAGACATTGAGTCTCAATGAGCCGACCTGTATAAATAAAGCTTCAATTACAAAGTCCTTTGTATAAAAGCTCCTTCAGCTGCCAGTGGGACGTGCTGTGGCACTATCGGTTGCAGAGCCTTTATATTGTTAGTTAGAAACTACAAATATAATGGCTCACTGTATTTCAGAATCAGAGAAACTTTATTAATCCAGGAGGGAAACTGAGTTGTCATAGCAGCAAATATACAAGAAACAACAAGCACTCATATAAAGTGAGTGTAGAAACAGAGTTATGATAAATAAATATTCAGATAAATAATATCAATATATAATATAAATAATCTATAATCCAGTTTTGAGTTCCCTCCCCAGACACCTTAACGCCCACTCACATCCTGGGCCATCTGACCTCAGGAAATCACATGATAGGGTGGGGCCAGGTTTCACAATGAGCTCACCTGAAACCCTGGCTGATTAGGACCCCCACCCGCTTTCACACCTTGGCTCATGTGATTACGTAGAGGATCATCAGGGGGTCCTTTGTCCCTCTTTGGGGGGAAACTCCCACTGGGTTTAAATCTGGGACTCCCCACCAACTGACCCTTAGAACTGAAGAAGCTTCTCAGATGAGAGGTGAAACGTCTTCAAGCAAGTCAAAGAAGTCCAGACGCTTTTCTTTGCAAGCTCCTTAGTCTACAATGACCTGGATGACTGAGAACCGTCACAGACAACTCAGTCCCATATTTTAGGTTATTCTGAATAAATCGTTCATGCCCTCTCTTTGGAAAGAAGCTGTTGTGGTTCCTGGTCCTAAATCTAGTCGTCCAAAAGTTCTAAACGACTTCAGGCCTGCTGCCCTCACCTCAGTCTTTGAAAAAATCATCAGAAATGTGATTATGGAAGACACTGAACTTCAGCTTGATTCAATGCAGATTGCACATAAGCCCAATAGAGGAGTGGAGGACATGCTTTTGATTCTACTTCACCTGATTGTCAAACATGTAGAGAGTAAAGGACTTCAGTTCATCGATTTCTCTGCTTCTTTCAATAACACAGCCCCAGATTTGAATCAAAAGACTTTTAGAACAGTTTGAAATCCGGACAAACCTGAGCAAGTGCAGTCATATAAATATCTTGATGACAAATGCTATTATTTTTCTGTAAAGCAAATTGACCTAAAAGTAAAGTAACCTTGATATGTCAGGATGTAGATGTCCCACCCAACAACGTCACCCAGCCCTGAAACATCGGTACTGTTCAAGGCAGCATTGCTGTCCACACGTCCATCAGAGTGTTTCTTTGGACTTCATGGTGTTGCTGCTCCCAGTATTCTCTGAGACAACCTCTGAGGCCGTCACAGAGCAGCTGTATTTGTACTGACATTACATTACACACAGGTGCACTCTATTTAGTCATTAGCACTCATCAGGCAATGTCTATGGGCAACTGACTGCACTCAGACCAAAGGGGGCTGAATAATAATGCACATAACAATTCTCTTCACTCTGCTGACAAGAGATTCAACCCCCACTATGAGCACCTTCTAAAGAGCACCATTGAAAGTATCCTCACCAACTGCATCACTGTGTGGTATGACTCCTGCACTGGGTCCTGCAGGAAAAATATGACAACGGGTAGTGAGAGCAGTGGAGAGGATTGCAGGGTCCTCTCTTGCCTCCCTCCCCAGGAGATCTACTGTGCCTGCCTCATTCGAAAGGTCCTCTTCATTACAGGTGACTCCACTCATCTCTTCAACAGCGTCTTCAGTTTGCTGCCATCAGGAAGGATACTGAAGAGACCTTTTGACCTTTACATTTTCGTTAATATCTTTAAAACAGAAGCAGCAGAAACGAGAATTTTAGCAGCACAAACCAGCACAAGCGTAGCACAGTTGATTGACACCAGTTTTGTTTGATTTAATTAATGTGGGGGGGCTGGTTGACCTCTGGGGACCTCTAGAAATTTTCTTGAATATCTTTAAAATGATAGCAGCACAAACAAAAATTTTTACAGCACAAACGTAGCATAAACGTTTGATACCACTTTTGTTGGATTTGAAGAAGGTGGGGGGTCGCGGGAAAAACCAGCAAAAGAACTCGAGCAGCCGGGCTATGTAAAAGGTGTAGGGGGGCATGTTTGCGGTCACGTCCAGCGGGTGTGTGGGCTGTTTGAGTCATCTGTTACCAGGCAAACTCCAATGCAGCAGGCTGCTGAACACACACACAGGCCTCCTGCATCCTCCTCTTCAGCTCTGCTTGCCCGATATCGTGACCTAAGCAGGGTCGGGCCTGGTCAGTACTTGGATGGGAGACCGCCTGGGAAAACCAGGTGCTGTTAGCTTTTGCACTTCCACACACAAACTGCAGAGGGCACTTCTGCTCCTGCTTGTGCTTAGAGGCATGAGAAGTTAACATTTATGGGTGATAAAATCCTTTTTCTATATTTTTAACATGAGAATATCAGTTTTCCATCTTGTGTTCCAGAGTAATCGGACAAAAGACAAACGTAGAACAAGGAAAAAAGAGGCCAAGTGTCTCACCTATAAAACAAAATGACTGTTTTCTGAATAGTCTCACACAGATAAACATTTGCAGGGAATACCTTTTCCTTCAAAACAAACGTCACAGACTGTGTTTTTCTTTACTGATTGTATTTGAGTAGAAACTCAGATTAAAATGGCATCAGTGCTCATAAAATGATTTAACTGTAAAAGTAGGTGTAGTGGATCACTTTGCATAGATCTAGATAAAAGTGCTGTAAGCAAAGACTACAGTGGTCATTGAGCAGCTGTTCCTATAATGTGAATCTGGGATAAAGGCACAGATTATTTGTTTGCCTTTGTTTCCTGGTTCTTTCTTTCTTATCCAAAGTTGCAAGATCTTCTCACACTTAGTTGAAAATAAAGTGCTCTGCTATTGCAAAGAGGCACAAAGAATTATACCCAGCTTTCCCTGACATACTTCACACTAGCAACATATTAGCATGTAGCTATAAGTTTGATTGCGACTATTTGCCTGCACCGCCGTGTACATGTTCCGCATGGACATAGACTCGGTGCATCTGTATTTTGACACGTAAGTGAATCTTGAACTAATCAGGAGTATATTTTATGGCTCAAATGTTAATGCAAGCTTATGCTAATGATTTTACTCCATAATTAGCAGGGCTGCCCATGCTTGTTGATAGAATGAATGTACACTTGAATAAACGTTGACGGACCAGAGTGGTATGTTAACTGTAAGGCTGTAGAAACAAAAGAGTGAGACTACATTAGAGTCCAACTCAAAGGAGCAAACAGAAAGAGAAGAAAAGACAAACAGTTTAGAGCACAGATGAAATGTTTGTTACATTGAATTTTGAAAGCAGACAATTCTGCCAGTGAGGGAAAATCACAGCAGGGGCAACCTGGGCTGAGCTGTGAAAAGAAGGATAAAAACATGTTTCATTTTCTCGAGCATGAAAAGGTCACAGAGACATCTTCTAACGTGCCCTTTTTTCAGAGAATTATTTGGTCCAGCTGTCACAGCAGGAGAAAAATAAAATCTGTTACAGATCAATCCGTTTGAAAGCCCCTTTTAAAATTGTGCTCGGCACTCCATTGACAGATTAGGGCTTATCAAATGCCCAATCTTAAAAGGAACAGAGCGTTAGCTAACCACAGAGGCATTTATATATATATGAAATAGCTTATGGAGCAGTTACAGTGGTGGTTTGTTTTTTTTAAAGTAAATGTTGTTGATCTTAGCATAAGGCTATGCAATTATTACAATAATAATTATCCCTTAATATTTACCACATCACATTTTGGGTTATTTAGACCAAAATACTCAATTCTGCTCTACAAGGGCCTGATATCCACTTATGAGGACATTATACTGCTACTGTTCTCTCAAAATTTTAAACTAATATCCTCATATGTGGCTCTTATTTTTCAAAAAAAACAACAAAAATAAGGTTAAAAAGAAAATCTGGTAATTCTTTGTTTTTACATTCATCGGGCCCCAATGTGACCAAATATCAAAGAGAAATTAAAAATGCATGCCGTGGAAGAGTTCGGGTCTTAGGAGTAATAGGCAGACAAATGGACCAAACATCAGTGCGTGCTGATATCAGCCTCTTTGCAAATAAAACAACGTTTATCGATATGAGGGATCAGATTTTCTCATTTGTGTCTGAATGTTCAAACGTTCGTCATGAAAAGCTATTAAGGCGTGTTTATACCAGCAAAATCAAACCAAATAAAAGGAAAATGGGTATTTGCATTGGCTATAAGCCGAGAACAGCCAAGAACTGATTTATTCATACAAAATCACAAAATGGGTAAAGTGTAACTGGCTACTATAAAAACAGGAAGATATGTGAAGGGAGTATTTGACTCCCTTCTCCTCTTTAGTAGATTCACCTTGTAAGGAGGCGAGAGGGAGTCAAGTTGGGGAGGGAGGGTGGGGGTGGTTAGAGCAAAGGAGCTCAGTCCTCTTCTCTGTTCTGTCATGGGAAACACAGAACAGGGGGTTTTCAAAGGGCAGATCTGCCCGAGGAAAAAAGAATCCCATTTTCATCAGAATACAGTCTTGACACATTTGTGCAGCTTCAAAGTGACTGCAAGTGCAGACTTCAAGGTATCATATGTATGTTTTATCAATGAGTAGAGGTGAGGAAGAATAGGAGGGAACTCGGGAGTAAAAAGAGGAGAAGAAATGAAGGGGAGGATTTGAGGGATGAGGAGGAATCGTGTGGGAAATCTTGGCCTTGGGAAAAAATGTTGATAACGACTCAACAAAAGAGAAATGTAGTTATGGTGCTGGGTGCGCTGTCTGCCACGGACGTGAATCAAGGAGTCTATGCAGCTATGCAGCTCCTTTAGCAAGTCAAATTCGGTATTACGTGTCTGTTGAATAAAGCTCTACTGTGCTATTTCTTTTATTCCATGCAAAACAAAGAAGGAAGGGGGGAAAATAGACTGACATCTTGCGGCCCTCCTGTGTCAGCATGAGGATTTAGTGGCGATTTGTTGCATAAAGCTGATTTTTCTCTTTATTCTCTTTTGAGTCTTGTCCATACCTCCCACAAAATCCACGTGATACTCTTTGTTGCACTCATTTATGAGTCTGCTGCTTTTTCGCCTTCATTTTTTTCCACATTCCCCTCTTTTAACCCCATCTCTGTGCAGTCTGGATTGTTGATTAATACTGCAGCCGTTGGATAACAAACTTTAATCAACCACTGCGAAGTGAATCTCTTGGTTTTCCGTTTATATTTCCTCTAATATTCTCAATTTCCCCCTCTGCTGCTTGCATACCGAGTTATTTATGTGTGTGTGTGTACGTGCAGCATGTGGACAGAGATGATGTACGCATACGTGTTAAAATTGTAGAGAGGGTGATGCTCTGTTGGAAGGCAGCGCGTTCATTTAGCAAGTGCCTAATGCTGTGGGTGCTGTGACTGACTGAACACTAGAGAGGAAGCAGCCAAGCACTCGGCTCGGCTGCCAGAGTGCCGGCATGGGAGCACCGGGGTGGAGGAATCGCTTTTGTGCCCTCGTCCACTGGGAACACTCTCCAGAGATTTAGCTGTGAGTTTACACCCTGCCTACTTGACTGTATGCCTGCCCAAGTATCTCGTCACTGGGGAGATAGAGAGGGCTTTGAGAATTCCCACCATCCTTCCTTGCTTTGGTCTTAGATGTAAGTAGTTGTAGCTGATGAAAAGTGGCATTTGCTTTACAGCAAAAGGTCTTCCAGGTCATGCGCGTTTGCTTTTATTGTTTTCTTTTCTCTTTGTTTGCAATTCCTTAAGCTTTATCCAGTGTAGATGTTTGTGTATGCACAATGCACTGCAGTAAAAGTAACATCAGGCCCTTCTCCTGTTCCAGTCAAAGTTGCGTTGATGGCAGCTTCCTCAGTTCCCGTTGCCAGCAGACCGGTTTTAATTAGCGGGACATTCCGGAGAGTAAGTTAGCGACCGAGTGAGGGAGTGAAGTGAGCGTTAGTGACAGTCTTTCCCAGCTGATATTGATAAAGAAGAAGAAGAGAGGCTTTGATTCTGCTCTTCACTAAGCCCAGGAGAGCGTGGATCGCAACGGCGATAGCATAGTTGAAAAACGAGCAGCAGTTGGAGGAGAGGCCTCGCCGCACTAATGCACATTTTTATTATGTTAACAGACCGTGTCTTAGACTTCAAATTAAAAGCTGAGTTGTAATCACTGGCTCATCAAGTGGTTTTAATCTGTAGACTAGTAGTTTCAGGAGATATCCTGTGTTTGGGGATGGAAATCATTGCCTGCTTTGAGACTTGTTCTCTCTCTGCTTCAAAATGAAGCTAAATCCTAATGAAATCTCAGTAGATTTGAACTCCATAACAACTCAAGTTGTGATCTGGTTTTAATTAATTTTATTATTTCATTTCACGTCAAATGACTTACAGATATTGTAGTTTGTAGTACACAAAAGTCCTGAGATTACACCTGTGCGTCCTGTAGATTGACAGTGATGAGTGCCAAACCCGCGGTGAAGCATTTCTATAACTCGTTGTAGTTTTATGAAAGGTAAAGGTAATCTGCCCTCTCCGTACAGCCTAGCAGGCGTGCTTGTGGGGATGGACCTCTCATTGCTATATCGTGTCCAGCTGTCAGCTCAAATCAAAGAGAATCGGTGCATATTGCTCTTGACTTTAGAATACTGCTATTCTTCCTGCCACAGTATATGCTGGTAGCTGCTCACACTGCCCCTGCAAATGTCAGAGCGCACTGGCTTTGTTCTTTCCTCACTCATCCACCCTCAGACATGGCATAAGTGCCACAAAGTTTTACTCTAGTGTGTGTTTCTGTCTTTCTCTTTATAGTTGTGATGACAAATGTACTCGGGAGGTACTAGACTGTCAGCTTCACTCTTTGTGTGTGTGTGTGTGTATGTCTTCTCTCTTGTCTACAGCCACCAGTTCCACAAAGCTTGAAGACCTGAGCTTTCTTGATGAACAGCGCAATACCCCCCTCCGGACATCCATTCGCCTACCCTGGCATAATACAGGAGGAAGGCCCCCTCAGGACGCTAAAGGTGACTGGGCTATTCATACTACTGCTGTAGGCACTCAGGGGAGATATTTGTAAAATAAACGTGTAAAATATCGCAGTACATAGGATAATGTTATGTGGTATGACTCTGAAAAACCCTGAAGTTAATAGGCAGCCAACGGTAGTTCTGAAGTTTCCAAAGTACCACGTCTGAGTGCAGAGCCAACAACAAAACTGTGCAAATACTTGAACACTGCAATGTAAACAATGCAGCACTTATGGGTATTAACATTATCCTCAAAAGCCTTTTTTTGGCTTTTAAATCATGCCTTTTTTCCCAGCTAACTTTTATCTTGGTTATGTGTTTTGAATCCTCTGAGAGATCCTGCAGATTAAATATTTCATGGGAACATGAATTACTGAATAAGTCATCACTGGATATATACTCAGACTATTTAGTCTTCCTTTTGAAAATGTCCTCTTTCATTTTCACTCAGTCTCAAACATGAAGCTGATACATAAGCATATGGTCAGTGGTTCTGAGCAGGTTTTTTCTACATGAATTCGTACATACGCAACAATCTTAAACAATTGGATTCTTTTCTATAAATTTTATGGGAGATTCAGTTCAACTCAATTCAGTATTATTTATGCAGCGCCAAATCACAACAACAGTCGCATCAAGGCACTTTATACTGTAAGGTAGACCCTACAATAACGCATACAGATGAAAACCCAACAATCATATGACCCTCTATGAGCAAGCACTTTGGAAATAGTGGGAAGGAAAAACTCCCTTTTATCAGGAACAAACCTCTGGCAGAACCAGGCTCAGGGAGGGGCGGCCATCTGTAGCAACCGGTTGGAGAGAGAGAAGGAAGACAGGATAACATACATGCTGTTGAAGAGAGCCAGAGATTAATAACAAGTATGATTCAGTGCAGAGAGGTCTATTAACACATCTTGAGGGAGAAAGGTGACTGAAGAAGAAATATTCAATGCATCATGGGAATCCCCCAGCAGCCTACACCTATTGCAGCATACCTAAGGGAGGATTCAGGGTCAGCTGATCCAGCCCTATCTATATGATTTAAGGTATTTGTTTTTCAGATTTGGGTGTGATGGCACCACCTTTACCTAAATTTTGCAACAGTAGGTCAACATTTCAGTGCAGTTCATTGCAGTTGTATTCATATATTGCAAAAATCCCAACATGTGCCATCTTAGGAAACTCAACCTAGTACGCTGAGGACCTTACAGTTCTGATTTGAGCAACATTTAGTGACTTCCTTTTTGACTGGGCGAACCCTCCGACAGAACTAGACTCGGGATGAGCAGCACTCGTTTGATTGCCATGAGAGGAGAGTGAAAAGAAAGGGGGAAAAAAAGATGAGAAGGAGAAAAGCTTCAACTGTGGGAGAGAGAATACACAAACTGACATGCATGAACAATGAAATGGAGAAGAGGTGAGGATGTCGGTGCACCATGTGAGGCCTCCTGAAAGCAAAGGCCTGTCGCAGCATAATAAGTAAGGGGTGATTCAGACGTTAGCTGAGCGAGCTTTAACTATAAATCTATGAAAGGTTTTGAGGCTAATCTTAAAATTAGAGATTGGGTTTGGCTCCCAACCCTAAACAGCCAGCTGGTTCCACAGGAGCGAAGCAGCTTTAGCCTCTGCTTGTCATTCCGGCTTAGGATACTGAAAAAGCAAGTCATGGTCATTAGGGGCTTTATATTCAAGAAGATGGATTTGAAATCTAAGGGGATCCAATAAAGAGAGGTTAATAAAAGATAACTCTTTTTCTAGTTCCCGTCGATACTCCTTTTGCTCAAGTTAGAGTTTTTCAAACACTGTACTTATTTTGCTGGTATAGTAGAAGGTGGTGATCATTTCAAGTGTCTCAGAACCAGCTCGTTCGCTTTTTGGTTTCATTGTAGGGCACTAGAAACATAAACAGACCTACACCTGCCAATATAAACACTCTCAACTGCCCCTCCAATTACAATAGGCTTTTGTGAACACAGGCAAACTCGCAAGGTGAAAACACTAGCAGCTAACAGCAGTGATAGTTGTAATGTTGAAAGGTGCATTAGCACTAAAGGTAGCAGTCATTTAGTGATGTTAGTTAACAAGTGTTATGAGATCTAATTAGTGCTGAAGTAGACCAGATAAGAGTCCTCTTTCAGGTCTTCACTCTGATTCCACTTAATTGAAAATGTATCCTCTACAGTGTTCAGGGTTTTTCATGTATGTGGCTCCTTCTGGGAAGAAGAATGCGGGAGATGCTCAAAGCATGTTTGTAGGTTAACTGCAACGGAAAACGATTTATTACAGTAAAGTTTCCAGCATTTAAAAGAAGTAATCATTTGTTAACTTCCCGGAGACATGGGGGAAAAAAATAGAAGTAGTGTAAACAATTTTAATCTGTTTCATTTCTTTTCCCGTTTCCTTCAGCGCGTTTTGCTCCCTACAAACCCGTGGACATCATGCTCAAACCTTTGCTGTTCGAGGTTCCCAGCATCACCACAGATTCTGTGTTTGTGGCTCTTTCAGCATCTGGAAGATGTCCTGAAGGCCGGCGAGTCCACAGAGAACCACGGTGCTGTGGTGGTGGGCAGCGTGGGGTATGGGAAGACGGCCATCATCTCCCGACTTGTGGCGCTGAGCTGCCATGGAGGACGCATGCGTCAGATCGCCTCCAACAGTCCCAGCGCCTCCCCGAAAAGTAATTAGTTTTAGTATTTGCCTTTGGATGTGAGCACTACATTAACTGCTCGTGTTTAGCTAATGTTATTATAATTTCATTTCAACATTAGCTTGCAAAGTGTGGGAGGGAAGTAATTATATATTCGTTGGCAATATAAAATCAAGTTGACTAATATTACATTTATCTTACAAAAGAATGCCCTCACACACAACTAATGTTATTAATGCTAGCATATACATATATAGAGAGATGTTAGTTTATATTAATGTAATAACTTTATATATTGGTGACCATGTGCATGTCTTCCAGCTGGCCCAGGACAAAGCACAGAACTTCCTCTCAGCCAGCCTCCACAGCCCACTCCACCATCCAGTGCTGCCAACACACTGAGGACCAGCAGTTGCCCAGGAACTCCCGAGATGCAGCGGCACAGGGAGGAGGCTGTCAAACGCCTGGCTGCAAAGGTGCGCCTTTCAACATCTAAGAGAGCTCACAGTAACAAAGAAGCAGGAATCAAAGAAGCTGAAAAAAGATTGCACTAGTTATGGTGGTGTTTACTCAGGGAAAAAATGTTTGGTGTGTGCACTGGATCAAAAAAAGTAATTTTAACAATTTTCAACAGTGAGTAGATTATTTTTTGTTTTTGATGGATGGATTTGTTGTTTCTTCCTTTCTTTTTTTTAAAAAAAAAAAAAAAAAAGGAAAAAGAAGGAAAATCGACCAAAAAGCATCTCAGGTTTTACCAAGTACTTCTACAACAGCTTCAGTCTGACTTCTGAAAACTCCTCTTTAATAGTGACCACAGATAATTGTGATATATTCTGTTGAATGATGCATAAAATTATACATAACAATAAGGGTAGGTTGCAGTTTACTAGTCAGTGATTAGAACCTCCTCAGGGAGCAACAACCCACAGCGAGCCCTGTCAGCCATGACCTGAGAGCACAGAATGTAAACACACACCAACGTCAAACAGAGCCAGCTTCATCAATATTAGACGTCATTTAGGAATTTACAAACATCAACACACGTTTCAAATAGCAACACCATTTATCTAGGCGGCTATCAGTTATACCGACATGTATGGCACTACTACTGCTTAATTACTGGTTGGTATCCGTTCCTGTGTCAACTTCAAATAGGTGCTTAAATATATTGTAAGGCCGCCTGTTCAAGTGTTGAACTGGGATGTTTGAACATGATAAGGATCCTCAAAATTCCATGAAGCGGAGCAACACTGACTACTGAGGACAGTGCTTACTTTTTTGACAGATGAATATTCCATCTGTTGATTTTTCTGGCGTTACAAGGATCGCAAAATAAAGTCTAAATACTGCCTCTCTGGGAAGTTTACGTGTCAGCGCTGTTGAGCAGAAGATTAAGTGTTTTCTTGTATAAGCTTGTCAACATTTTTCACAAGATATAAAGTACTGCACGGTAACAGCTTTACATGTGTTCTGTTACTCCCCCACACCGTCAGTAACATTGTTAACCACTTGTCTGTGACCGAAACCCCCCCCCCCCCCCAAACATGCATACCAGACACTGAGCATATTTCTGCACATCTTTCTCTTTCAGACTTGTGAAGTGGACAGACAAGTCCTCGATGTTTCACTTTAAAATGTTCCTCTCTCGATGCACGCCGACTAAGCAGTGTGCGGTTTTTGCCTACGACTCTTTTATTTTAGTTTTGGAATTGTTCGCTCTGTTTCCACTGAAATTTCTCTGTCGATTTTTCACTCCCGCATCTTTACTCGCACCACCTCTTCTTGTGTTGCTGAGGGTTCAGTCACATAGCAGGTGCACGTTCACTACATTTTGGAAATACTGCTTGCTAAAAGCACCATTTGATGACTTTGGCACTGCTATTGCCTTGTAGCAGGTCTAATAAAGATGATTGGGGGCCACCGGGATTCAGAGAAGATTTGTGATCCACTGTTGTAGTCAGTTGAGTTTGAATAGTGCTGTGATGGTAGGTTGTAAGGTAATTTAATAGGTGGCAGCTTTGTGAAGGACTTTCTCAGTGGATGTGACGTCTCCTACTGATTCTGCTGCGTTTAATGGTACTGATTACAACCTGTTGTCCTTCTAACACCTTTAGAATTTAATACTCTTATCCTGTCAGGGAGGCCTCCTAATTAGTGACCCTGTCAAAGGGGACAGTTCATGCACCAGACAGCTAGGGTAATGCAGTGAGCTTCATGTAAATGTCTGTGAAACTCAAGCAGTATCTCTTGAGCCAATTATGGTGAAAAGTGTTTCCAATAGGCGCCTTCACAGGGGCTCTGTTCCTGTGATGTGTGATGCAACGCTGAGCAGCTTCTGTCAGATTCTGCCAGTGCTTTTTTAATCATTGATTTAAAAGTGGTCTCATAACAGGAGCACTGAGGCTACTACCCTTTCTGCTTTATTCTTATTATCGAGACGTGCCTTTAGGTAACATTTCTGAAAATGCATTTATTGTTTTGCCAGCAGATGAGCTACCGAGGTTTGACTGCAGAGCCTTGCATCATCGTGTGTCGAGATTCGTATTGCTCATTGATGAGGCGGTAGTCTGCGTGACTTGTATGCTAAATTAAATCATCACTGCAGTAGGGGGCTTATTAAGAGTTGTGTTCATGCACACAGCAGGTTACTTGACTTTGTACAATAATAGGCATTCAATATATCAGTTTCCCTCTTTGTTATGTCACATTTGTGATGAAGCTCAAAAAACGCGTGACGCAAAAATGACAGAAAGGAGTGTTCGGACTTCTCTCAGACGTTTGCTGCTTTTAGGGTAAAGCATAACATCAGAGAAAAATTCTGGTGGTCGTGATTTTTGACAGTTTCTGGAGAAGATGTGAATCAGTGGTTGTGTTATTGTTTCAGTTGGTCCATCTTCTGACTGGATGTCACATGTTTTCCTTACTAAAGATGGGTTATATACATCCAGGGAGTTCAGCTATAATTTTTAAAATCTTACCTCCCTCTTTTCTAATTTGCGCTAGCTTTAATTGTGCCTTTATTGGCATGTGAGTTATATGTTATTATTTGAAAAAGAAAGAACCATAAATATGCATTTAGATCTGTGCTGTGGGGAGAAGTTTGGGTCCAAAACATTTATTGATGCTAAATGTTAAAAAAAAAAGTCTCATATCTTGAGGCTTTAGTCATTTTTCTAGAAGCTGGTCATCGGTTTTCTGTGGAGAACTAAACAGCAACAGCTGAGGTTGAGCCGTCAGAGGAACCGATCACCTGCTCCTCCTCCTGTGGGCCTGGAAGTGTGTCAGCTCCTCCAGGTTGGACTGTAATTAGTACAGTCATCTTCCTTCTTCTCCACCTCTGTCCCTACATTTTCCTTTTAAATCAGACCTCCTTTGAATGCTGCGGAAACCTGCTCAGGTACAGAAGATTCTACCTTTAGATATCCACCTGGGATCTACTCACTTCTTTTTATAGCTTTTCATCCGTTGCCCAATCTCTTCATCATCCCTTCTGTGTGAAATAATGAAAGGATAAAATCATGTCTTTGACATTGTAGAGATAATATGTAGTTTTATGGAGGCTTGTTGGTATCAAAAGCCTCACTTACTTACTTTGTCATGGTAGTTTTTCAGTCACCAGAGATGTTGGTGTTTGTAAACGCTTTAAAGTTATCAAATGTACCCATCAGTCAGTGAATCATATTTTTAATTCTTCCTGATTCTCAAAAAGCAATGGCTTCACTCGCGTTTGTTCTCGTTCCTTTTGTCTTCCAGGTGGTGGCTTATCATTATTGCCAGGCAGATAACACGTACACTTGCTTGGTCCCAGAATTTGTGCACAGCATCGCAGCCCTTCTGTGCAGAGCTCATCAACTGAGTGCGTACCGGGAGCTGTTGCTGAAAGAGCCCCACCTCCAGAGCATGCTCAGTCTGCGCTCCTGTGTCCAAGACCCCATGGCTGCTTTCCGGAGAGGAGTCCTGGAACCGTTGGCCAACCTTCGGAAAGGTAAAACACTGTAGTTGTATATTGCACTATTTCATTTTCATCGTGTATGAGACCACTAATCTCATTTCATAGTATTTTAATATTTAGTTTATTTGTAAATGTCTTTGCAGAGCGAAGGATTCCAGAGGAAGATTACATAATCTTAATAGACGGGCTGAATGAAGCGGAGTTCCACAAACCAGACTATGGAGACACCATTGCATCCTTCATCACAAAAATCATTGCCAAGTTCCCCTCCTGGCTAAAACTGGTTGTCACTGTTCGAATCAACTTGGTGGTAAGAAAGAACTTATAAAGCATGGCTCTGAGTTCACTCAGATGACAAAATATTCACTGTTATAATCACCTCGAGTCAGAATTACAGATGTCACATTATACTGGTGATGAGTTTTAGTTTTAAAAAGTTTATCACTCTTTCTTCCCTCTCGGTAACTACTCTGCTTATCCGCACACTTTACGGCTGATTAAAGTAACTACTGCTAATGGCATTCACTCTTCTGTTGCTGCAGCTGCTTCTCTCACACACTCAGAGACTCGCTTCCCACAATGAACTCACACAGGTGCAGTTTGGCTGTTACACTGTTGAGTGAAGTACTGGATACAGGCAAGCTGTTAAGGGCTTGATTCTTAACTTAATTACCAGTTTCGTGTCTGCTCTTATCCTCTACTATCTGCTTTCCAAGCGCTCTGAGCTGAAGCTTATCAAAAAGTTTGAACACTCAAGACTTCTGTTGTTATATTTTTTTATACAAATTGAATGAAATTTGCACAGGCTGGTTTAACTAAGCATCTTTAACTAAGTGCTTTTACAGTCTTACCTTTTAATATATTTTAATGTTATTAGTGCTAGTTTTCACTTACTTAATATACTGTATTTTTCGGACCATAAGGCGCACCGGATTATAAGGCGCATTAAGCGAAACAAAACAGTCAGATAAGTCAACTCATTTTTCTTGCTTCCTCCAATCCACATTGATTCATAAATGCTGAATTCTCTTGCAGCTGCTCTATTCCCATGTTGTTGCAGCATATTAATGACTAACCTTTGTATTGTGGATGGATTACCTCAGTTGTTCTCCTGATTGAAGTTTGGTCCGTTTACAGCATCCCGCCATGCGATTGCATTTGTCCCTAACCCTCGGGAACCCTCACATTAACTTTTATGAGTGAAAAAAAGTTAGCCTTCATCCTCTAGCTTCACTGTGTTTATGTTATGCTAACATAGCTGTGTCGCTAGCATATCATTTTATACCAGCTAGCCAAGCTTCAGTAACCCTATAAATGTCACTGCTGTTTAGTTTTCTGTCTTCATTTATGTCGAAAGGGACGGCAGAGCTGTACATTTAAATTTTTTCAGAAATCTCTTAGTCATGTATATCATGTTTAGGTGGAACTAGTGAGCTAACTTCTAACTCCGTTAAATTTAATAAATTTTGTTTTCATGGATGCTTGGATGTTGAACTTAATAGTTACACCTGATAAAGCATCAACGCTGTCGATTTTTGAGAAAATTAAAGGATTTTAAGTGCGGCTTATAGTGCAGAAAAAAAAAGTATGCCGGTTGTAGCCAACAGTCCTCCTGCACTTACAGTTCACACTGGCCCTGTTTCCCAATCCATAAAACACTGTAAAACACATTTATTGATTTGTTGACCAGAACATTTCATATCCTAAATCGGAAAATCTAACACTGTGGCAACCCTAGAAAAGAAATGAATCAAAATTCTCTCATTTTAACAAATGTCTAGCTGGACATGCCGTCACCTCTCTAGGCACTCACTCACTGTCACCAGACCCTGCACATTTTTACATTTTGACAAGTGTTTCCTGAGCTGCTCCCGCTTGTTATTCTACTCTTTACAGAGTCAGGCATATCCAGCAACATTCAGGAAAGAATTGAGACACATGACCTGCAGGGCAGGAGAGAGATGAGTCAGTCACTTTGAGCTGACACTAGGTTGACCAGTTCCAGAAATGCTATGGACTTGGATTAAATTCACGCTGCTGACAACTGAGGCTTTGACACTACTGATGAACTACATGAAAACTTATTTTCCTTGCTGGGGGAAAAAAGAAAGCACTGAGCCTTGGATAATAATGTGGTTTTTGATTGACATCTGGAATTTGAGTTATTATTGCTCAGTCAGAAGCCAGGGTCGAGTGTTGTCCATCAGTGTGGGCTGTACTATATAGTGAATTCAGCCTAGCTATTAAGAATTCAGGCAAGGCCCTGTCAGTGTGGTGAATCAATATATTGTAGCGCTGATATTTTGTATTCACCTCTTATGCTCTTCTATTAATGCATTAGAATTGGTTTTTTGACGTGGAAAGATGTTCCAGGTGACTGCACTTAAAGTAATACATTTCGACTACACTGCAACATCCATCCATCCATCCATCCATAAGCAGAACACTGCAACATATGTGTTGTAATGTCTTCTGACAAAGTGAAACAGTGTTTAATGAGAGGGAGTTACTGTTTGTGTGAATTTGCTAGGGTGACGTTTTTAGCCACCTGGAGGCTGGCAAAGCAAGAACAGCAACAACAACAAGGTTGCAGTCGGTTATCGGAGATGTGTTTTTGTTGTCCGTGTGGTAGATTTCATAGTAACAACTGTGCTGGAAAGGAAACGTGTGGTTTAAGGCATATGTAACAGTAGCTGTTTTTTTTATAACCTCTGTTAGTGAATCCTGTGCACATGCTGGTCTGTGGCAAAGGATAGCACATTGTTAACCATGCCATATGTGTCTTTTACTTTCTTGTAATCATATTTTTCTTGTTATATTTCTGTTTTGTTCACATTCCCACTGTAACCACTTAGCAGTTGTCTGCAGTAATGAATCAAATGGCACTGTTGTTTTAATGGGAGCTATATGACGACTTCGCATGTGAAAACCTCGGAGTCGGTTTGACAATGTTTTTGTAAATCAGGCTCCTATGATGTTCAGTAAGTTCCCTTTAAGTGCAATGGAAAGGCTGTTAGTCACTGACTGAAAATGTCTAATTTTCCAAAAATGTAACAGAAGTCAGTTAAATAGTTTTTAAGAGAGTTGGCAGTCTTTTGCAGAAAAACCCTGTATGTCCTCTCTTTTTATTGTTTTTTTTTTTTTTTTTTGGGGGGGGGGGGGGGGGGGGGGCTACGAGTCCACATATTTGGGTAAGATGCAGGAAATGGTTGCAAAATCACAAAGAAATTCCAAAATTGAATTCTCTATGTCCGGTGGGACGTGATGAGAAATATTACAAAAGCAGAATTCAAAATGAAAACAATGAACAAACAGGGCTGCGTACAACCACATGCCATGACACATAACGACAGCACAATGCTTAATAACAGAATTAATGATAAACTGAAGATATTCTACGATAACTGGACCATGCACAGCATTCAAAATAAAATAAATAGAGAAATAAATAAAGTAAATAAAGAAAATGTATATAAAATGTTGTTTGGACATGATGGTTGTCAGTCCTGCTCCATGCAATAGACTATAATGACCATACACTTGCATTACTCAAAGGTTCTTGAAACTGAAATATGAGCTAATGATGATGGTTCCTACTTCCTTCAAAAGTTTTTAGAGCAAGTTCCTACAAAAGATCAAAAGCACAAACTGTACGCTCCATGCTGTATTCTCATACCGTTTCCCCTAACATTAAAGCTCTGGACACAGCAGTCAGCAGCATTGCCATTCAGTGCAGACAGTGGTTACATTCGGCTTTGTAAGTTATCTGAACCATTTGGCCATCATTAATATGCAAAAGCCATCGGTAAACCTGCGTCTGTGTGTGTATGGCTTTGCTATCTAAGCTTTCGGCTACAAGTTCAGAAACTCTGCAGCTTAGTGTTTGTATAAGCTGCAATTTAGCTTGAAATTGGAAGCACTAAATGATCGACTTTAAAGCATTATCACTTCATACTTGTAATATTATGCGTGTACATTTGTACTTGTCGCTTGTACTCAGGTGTCTCTTGCAAAAAACCCCTCAGTGAATAAATAAAGCTTATCTGCTTTACTGCCCGACTAACTCGGGGCATAGCAAAAATGAATCATGGAAGAATAATCAAGATAGCATTGTTAAGACAAGAAAATATGAAGGCATGAAATGTTTCTTATTTGCAGACAGAATCAGAGTTGTGCATAGAGATGAAATTGTCACGCTATTGTTTTGTGCTTTGAACAGACAAATAGCATCTCACCTCGGAGGAAGGGTTCGATATATTGGCCCTTGCCTGCTAGACTAATATCTGGACAATCTCTGAGGTGTTGTTTGCACCCCCTCCCCCCAATCTTGTGGATTGTGTTCGGTATGTTTTATTGAGCGTGTGCATACATGTGCTTGTGTGTGTTTGTCTGTTTGCGCTGCCTTCTCATGATGAGGGAGAGGAAAAATGTTATCTTGCGGAGGCAATGTTTCTCTAGCCTCAGACAGGCAGAGGATTGGAGGATTAAGGTGCATTGATTTCTCCAACCCCTGGGACACAGATTGAAATGTGAGCCCTAGTTCAGACCTCTGCTTGCCCGCTAGCTACCATCCCATCCATCCCCTGCCTCTTAATACTCAGTTTCCCCACTCCTGTTTTCCTCACAGCCACATTTTGAACAGTAACAAGTGTCTGCTTTGGCCTGATAGCTCAGCATGCTTGCTTCCCCACTGCTCAAAGAAACTCTTCTGATAATACACGTACACAGGCAGATTTTGTTTTTCTTAATGGCAGCTCAGGATGCAAAGAATATTTTTGCTTTTAATTAATTAAATTATTTATTTATTGGCTGTGGTATTGAGTAATACAGCTGTGTCTGTAATGCAAACACTGCACCAAATTACTTTTTTTCATGCATTGACACTTTAATAGTACATTGAAGCTCAGATGTATGTTTTTATGTCACGCTCTGTCTTTATCTTGTCTTCAATAGGAGATCACCAGCCTCCTGCCCTTCTCCAAAATCTCCCTGGATGACTTTTCTGACAACAAAGAGATCAGCAATGACCTCAACGCATATATCCAGTATCGTATCAACGGCAGCAAGGACATCATGAACAATATTAGCCTGAACGGCAAGGCCGATCCTATCACAGTCGGCAAGCTAAGTAGCCACCTGATCTCCCGCAGCCAAGGGTCCTACCTGTATCTCAAACTCACCCTGGATCTGTTTGAAAGAGGCCACCTCGTGATCAAAAGTGCCAGTTACAAAGTCGTGCCTGTTTCACTGGCAGAACTGTACCAGTTACAGTGTAACATGAAATTCATGACCAATTCAGCCTTTGAGCGCTCACTGCCGATCCTCAACGTATCGCTCGCCTCGCTGCACCCCCTGACTGACGAGCAGCTGTTCAACGCCATCAACGCGGGGTTCGTCCAGGGGGAGCTACAATGGGAGGACTTTCAGCAACGCATGGAGCTGCTCTCGTGCTTTCTCATCAAACGGAGGGACAAGACGCGCATGTTTTGTCACCCTTCCTTCAGAGAGTGGCTGGTGTGGAGAGCTGATGGAGAGAGTACGGACTTCCTTTGTGACCCCAGGTCAGTTTTCTGCTAATGCAATAACTTCGCAGCTCTCAATTTGGTTTGCAGGCTTCTGTAATGCATTTAGAGTTTGCGTATGTTTCAGTAATGCATTTAGAAAAGGTTCTTGAATTGCACAAATAGGCATGTAGGACAGTAAGAAAAGTACAACTAATGCTGCAGAATAATATGATAAACGTGTCTTCATGTGAATGAAGTTTTGCATCTCAGAGTGCTTCTGAATTTGTTGTTTTAGGTCTCTGACAGCTTTAATCATGCCTAAATTTGGTGTCCATCCTGTCGGTTGTCACAAAGTTCTTACCTAAAATGTTTAAAGCAGTGTCCTGCTTATTTCCGGTCCTCAATTTTAATGCAGGAGAGCAGAATTTAACGTGGGATATGTCTGCAGAAGGGGAGAATAGCTGGCTCTGGATGTATTAGAGGCAGTAATTCAGTGTTTTTCTTCACATATCTGCGCAGAAATCGGTCCATAATAAACACTGCAGACTGCACCAAAGCTTCCATTTGTAAATAAACCCCTTTAGTCAGCAGTTTGCATACGCAGCCCTGCAACATCATAGATCAGATTTCAAGCAGGCTGTTTCACTTCTTCGAGTCGTCTTCTCTTGCATAATGACTCCATTGCATAACATTTGTGAGAATGTGAGAATACAGCTGTGGAAGTGAAGCATGTTAGATTAATGCTCGAATCTTGCAACAATGACATTCAGGCTTCACTGAATGTAATTTGAGATTTTGCAGAAACATTAGACTCCCTGAAGTCCTGTTTGTTGGTGTCAGCTTGTTGCATGCCAAAGTCTTTCCTTTGTCTCGGAAAAAATACACACGGCATGCAGAAAAAAAATTGAGTGTGAAGTGATGTGATGATGTGAGCATTTACAGACACATCACAGCACTAAATTCATTAGCACAAGGCCTGTTTGCGACGTACAGCACATTCAAAAGGTCATCTCAGAATGCACCTTTGATACAGTGAAGCTGTTTGTAATAAAGCAGCACCTCTGCAGATAAATCCTGTGCTCTTTTGGAGCTGTCAGGATTCATCCGAGTTCAGATGCCTGACTGCAGACTTCACCCTCATATCAAACACATCGATTCTCCTTCCACTGCCTCTCCCCGGTCTGAATTGTTCACATGTGCTGGTACCGTATTATAATTGTCAAATTTCAAATAACAAGCCGCACCAGCGTTGTTAGTGGATTACTCGCTCCCTCATCTGCTTGTTTGCAACCCACTAATTTGCGCTGCTGTTGGCAGCTTGCATTGGTCATCGGTAAAATGAACTGCTGCGTCTGTGCTCATGAATTTGTGCTTTGTTAGTAGATCACCCGCACAACTTTTGACTCCTGATCAGTGCTTTTTTTTTTTTGTTGTCTTGCAGCCTCACACTGATTTGCCCTGTTTTAATAAATAGTGCTTTTTGTGAGGGAGGGGGGGGTACTGACCTATGCATTTTGCAGATATTGCATGTTGCAATGCGAGGCAGGCTTATCTCTTTTAGCAGTACTTGCAGTGCTTACCTAATTGAAATGCTGGAGCCACACGCAAATGAGAGATTTCAGTCATTCACACTTCATAAATTGAATGATGTCACTTTTTTCCTCCCTGTTGCTCACCTCTGCTCACACGGCGATGCCTCCAAACGGACGAGAGCTGAGCTTCGTATTCTGGTCATTCACAGCCTTCCAGCTCCATCATTAAAAAAACAAAGGCTTGTAGTCTGGCGCAGGAGATGCACAGAGAGACAAAAGCCTCCTGCACTGCCTCTCTGTTTGTGCCTGGGCACAACTAGAGAGGATTTTTATCCAGATCAAAGGGATTCGCAATCATGCATGCCTTTTTAATGAAGTTCTGCATTAATTAGTGCCTCAGTGACACTCTTCCCCCCTGTTGTTCAGAGGGTCATTGCCAAACATTTTTAGCTTATTCACACTAGCTCCAGAATACAATAGTTCTCCATGACAGTGCCAGGCTCCTCGTCATCAGCAGAATGAATCAGTACTTTCATGTCGTTTGAAGCAGAGGAACAATCATTCCTACTGTTGACGACTGAGTATCCTATCTGTTCCCTTGTTTTCTAACCCAGGACCGGTCACGCTCTCATGGCTTTCATGTTATCGCGCCAAGAGGGGAAACTGAATCGGCAGCAGACAATGGAGCTGGGACACCACATACTCAAAGCACACATCTTCAAGGTATAGATGTGGAACCTACGTGGTCTATGCATTCATCTTTATTTGAAATCCATCCCTTGCAGGAATTTCTTGGTGTTCACTTTCTCTTGATTTATGCACTGTGACAATGGTTCACCAGAGGATAAGCCGTGGGATGTGGAAAGCAACATTGACAGCTTATGCCCCTCAGATTCGCTGGTTTTTACATATGTGTGTTTGTGTATTTACTCATGCATTTATGCATCGGCGTGCGTGCAGGGTCTGAGCAAGAAGACAGGCGTGTCATCCAGTGTCCTTCAGGCTCTGTGGATAAACTGCAGCACTGACGGCCTTTCTGCAGCCCTGGCCTCCCTGAGGAACCTCTACACACCTAATGTCAAGGTAAGCCTTTGCTTCAGGTTTGCTCCTGCGCGTCTGTTGAATGCAGAACAATCGGCTTATTAGCTAACGATGAAAAAAACACATTATTGATAACCTGAAATGCCTAAATGCAACAGGTTGCTTTTGTTGAAATGCAAAGTATAAGCTTCTTGAGGGGATATAGGAAACCTTTAAACACTATATATTAAACACACAGTATATGTATCCAATTTTCAGCATTTTCATAACCCTTTTGTTACATTGGAGTAATATAATCATATACACTGGTTAGGTCATTTTAAAGCAAATGCATCTCAGAAATAACTGCAACTTTCTTTAGATTTTAGTTACACTTTTAATCCCCGAATGTTGCTCCACGCAGAGAATGTTTTATTAATAACCGCTGTCCTTTTATATTGTTAATGTGTCCAATTATAATTTGACAGGTAAATGTTAATAAGCTTCGCGCACGAGCCAACTTCCTGTGTCCTGCTTTTCAGTCGTGTTTCGAAGGGCGATAATCATTTGGCCTTTCCTGGAAAGGCTGTTCTGCCAGCATGATGCATTCTGGCTCGAAGAAAAATTATCCTCCGTACTTCTTTGCCGTTAGTGTTATTGTTTCAGAGGGCGTTCCATCACCTGGTGTCTGTTTGTGAGTTATTGTATAAATGTGTAGTATTAGTCAAACAGACATTTACAAAATGACCTTATTCTCTCCTCTGGGGGAGGGGTGGGGGGGTTAATTATGCTACAGAGGATCCAGAAAATAACACACACTTTCATCTCCTGTCGTCAAACACTCATTTCACTCTTTGGTTTTGTTTGACTAGGCCTTTATTATTGATTTACTCGTAATGAAAGCGAATACCACACTTGATAATTGCATTCGCTAGAATGTGGCCGTTTCATTTGCCGTCTGAAAAATCTGAAGATGAGAATAAGAAGTTTGATCTCTGTATGAGCCATAAAATGAGTAATGGAAACAATTCTGCTGCTCAAACATGGGTGGTAGTTCACATTTTTAAGTGTATAATTTAGCCAATAAAGAGTAAAATAGTTAAACAGTCATCTCTTCTTAAGAGAATAACATTTATTTTTAATTCAGATTTCTTTCACCTTTAAGTACATGTGATAAAAAATTCACTTCTTTGCAAAGACCTTGAAATAAATATTCAAACGTGAATGCTTTCTGCATTTTTTATTTATTTTTTTGCTTGTATGATCAGGTAAGCCGTCTCCTGATGCTGGGAGGGGCAAACGTGAATTACCGCACAGAAGTCCTGAACAACGCACCAGTGCTTTGCGTCCAGTGTCACCTCGGTCACCAGGAAATTGTCTCACTGCTGCTCGAGTTCGGCGCCAGCGTGGATGTTGTTTCAGAAAACGGCATGAGCCCCCTCTGCTTCTCAGCTGCTGCAGGACACTTGGGACAAGTCATGCTGCTCTGTAAAAAGGAGGCTAAGGTGAGGACTTTTCATATTGTGACTACTTGACAACTCTACTGATGTAGTTTTCTTGTGATCATAGACATTTGGCTTCATTTGGCCATCTTTCTGGATTTCTGGCTTTTTCATATGCAGGGTTTGTATGGGTGCTTGAAATCATTAAAAAAGGCTTGAATTTAAATATTGTCTTTTCAAGGTTTGAATAGTGCTTGAATTTTAGATGTGGTGCTTAAACGTGGTTGAAACCATATTTCATTCACCACAAATAACTGAATGAGTCACAAAGTGTGAAAGCAAAATTTCTCCATCTGGTCTGCCTTGCACCTCTGCGTGCCAGTCTGTTTCAATGTGTGACCCCGCCCTCCCCCTGGGGATGAGTGCACTAACTTGACGTTGCTGTTTTAATGAGTGTTTGATGGAAAACGACACTGGTGGAATTTGCACTCTGAGTCACATGACAGGTGAGTCCTAGTAAATAATTTTCGAGTATGTGTACATAACACATGCTAATTTTAAAACTATTATTATTATTTTGCTAGCTATCAAACGTGCTGGAGAAATGCACTGAGTGTGATAGTACAGTAGTTGGTTATGGCATGGTGATTTATGGTATATGCTGTAAACATAGCTAACATTACTTAGCAGTAGCAGTAATGTGAGTTACTTCACTCAAGTAAAAGCTTTAAACGTTAGTCTGATACTTAACTAGCCAACTTGAGGCTTAAGGGAATAATGGTAATAAGAGGGACTGATCCATATGGGCACAGAGAATAGCCACTTTTTGTGGTACTGAAGTTCCCGGGCTTTCATTCAAAATCTGTTTATCGTGAGCACCCACCCATTAAACATAAAAATTATAAATAGCTTCAAGCTATTTCAAGCTATTGATGCCTGTGGGCACTATCAGCCACTGAGACAACAGACAAATTTTAGTGTTTTAATGAATGAATATTTCATACATTAAGGCTGCCTGTTTATTTAAGAGAGGTGAACAATACATTATAATTATACATAATAATATCACAGATGATAGACTAAATAAATAGATTTTACTTAGATGCTTGTTCATTCTTAAAGTCTTATATGTTGAATTGAACTGAATGTCATCTGTTCAAAGGCTCTCCCAGTCAGTGCTGTTCTCCATGCCTGTCTTACTGTACATGATGTTATTAGCACAAACACTTTAAAAGTTACTGTGACTCAAACATAGAAAAAATGATTTTTTATTTCCCTCACCTAATTTTTAAAAGTATTTTATAGCATATAACACGTTTGAAAATATGCTTTGGTTCACATTTAACTCCAGAAAATCATAAATCAAAATAGGGATATTACCTGTCCACAGATTCATGGTGCAGTAACTGCTCTTTTAACTGTCTGGTGTCTTTGCTCTTTGTTTGGTGTTTGTAGACATGGTTTACATGAGTTTTTAGCTGAGATTCAGAGGTTTCTGTGGACACTACTCATGTCAGCACTTATATTTCTGACCTCGTGTTATAATCGATTAAACGTGGTCTCCTCTCTTTTGCCCCCATTTTTGATGTTGTGGGTGCAAATGATCAGGCGTGACATTCTCATAATAAATCAGATAAAATACTGCAAAGAATTAATCCTGCATTTGTGTGATTGAAATGTGTGTGCAGTGACACTGTTTTAAAGATTTGGCCTAAATAATTCTGGAGTGAATGAGCCTAAACATGATGACCGGACTAGTGACACCATATCACCTGTGACACTCACACACGCACGTATGACTTTGCCAGTTTCAGCTGAAACAATTTCAGTGTTTCAAACCATGTTCCAGAGTTTTTAGTTCACCGTTCATGAGGTTTCAAGAAGAAAATGAAAGACAGATCTGAATGTTTGAAAGTGTTTTGGAAAAACTCTGTAAAGATTAGATGAACAATACTCAAAGGATAAATTCAACTGTTTTATTTTGTTAGATAAGTTGAAAAAAAAGTTAAACAAGCAAGTAAATAACGAAACAAGGTAAAATGAAGTAAGAGCAAAAAGTTAACAAGTAAATAACGAAACAAGGTTAAATGAGGTAAGAGCAAAAAGTTAACAAGTAAATAACGAAACAAGGTTAAATGAGGTAAGAACAAAAAGTTAACAAGTAAATAACGAAACAAGGTTAAATGAAGTAAGAGCAAAAAGTTAACAAGTAAATAACGAAACAAGGTTAAATGAGGTAAGAGCAAAAAGTTAACAAGTAAATAACAAAACAAGGTTAAATGAGGTAAGAGCAAAAAGTTAACAAGTAAATAAAGAAACAAGGTTAAATGAGGTAAGAGCAAAAAGTTAACAAGTAAATAACGAAACAAGGTTAAATGAGGTAAGAGCAAAAAGTTAACAAGTAAATAAAGAAACAAGGTTAAATGAGGTAAGAGCAAAAAGTTAACAAGTAAATAACGAAACAAGGTTAAATGAGGTAAGAGCAAAAAGTTAACAAGTAAATAACGAAACAAGGTTAAATGAGGTAAGAGCAAAAAGTTAACAAGTAAATAACGAAACAAGGTTAAATGAGGTAAGAGCAAAAAGTTAACAAGTAAATAAAGAAACAAGGTTAAATGAAGTAAGAGCAAAAAGTTAACAAGTAAATAAAGAAACAAGGTTAAATGAGGTAAGAGCAAAAAGTTAACAAGTAAATAATGAAACAAGGTTAAATGAGGTAAGAGCAAAAAGTTAACAAGTAAATAACGAAACAAGGTTAAATGAAGTAAGAGCAAAAAGTTAACAAGCAAATAACGAAACAAGGTAGAGGAGAGAAAACCCCAACAATCCCCTCTGAGCAAGCACTAGGCGACAGTGGGGAGGAAAAACTGCCTTTAAACGGGCAGAAACCTCCGGCAGAACCAGGCTCAGGAGGGGGCAGTCAACTGCCGGGACTGGTTGGGGGGGTGAACAGAGGTGGAGCAAGACGAGGCTACATCAGTTGAAGAAGCAGTATTGTCCCTCTACCGGAAAAAGCTGAAGAATCTTTTCTTCTTTTTCATGGACTTTTCCACGAGCGCCTTTTTGTCCAGGATGAGGGTTCTCAACTCATGGATGGTTTCTGTGTTTTGCCTCTCTAGTTTCTTGCATGTTTGTTCCACCTGTTCTAATGTTGCTTGTGTTTCTTCAAGCTTTTCTTTGAGGTCTTTGGATGTTGCCTCCTGTGTCAGCTTTGCCTTCTGCAGGTCTGCATTTCTCACTTGATCTTCTTTGTGCAGGCCTTCTAGCTGCTCATTTCTTTTCTGGATATCGCGGAGCGTACACTGCAGGTCCTCATGCGTTTTGTCTTGTTTTTGCTTTTGGGCCTGCATTTCTGTGTTTTCCCGCTTCAAGTTGTTGAATTCCAACAATATCCCCTTAATGAGCTCTGAGTTGTTTTTGGCCATGTGATCAATCTTTTTCTGCATGTGTGAGCATCGTTTTTCTAGTGTTTCCTTTTCTCCCTCCAGCTCACTTGTTTTGACCTTCAGTTCATCACAGAATCCTTGCAACTTTTGATTTTTACTCTCAAAGTCCTTGATAATGCACTTTTCTTCTGGCAGTCTTTCTTTCTGTTGCTCTTTCTCTTGAAGGAGGTCTTTATTTTGGACCAATGTTTGTTCCAACTCTGCCTTCACCATTCTGTACTTTTCCTGCATGCCTTGGAGCTCGCGCTGCAGGTCTTTTTGCTTTGTGTCCTGTTGTTCCTTCTGTTGGAGGACTTCTTTATTTTTTTCTTCAGCTTCATCAAGCTTTCTTTGGAGCAGGTGATTCATTTGGTCCATGTATTGCAGATCCCACTCCATTTTATCAATCGTCGCTTTCCTGCCTTGAAGCTGCTCGGACATTTCTTTAACTTCAGCGCTCTTTTTCTTGTTTTCTTTGATGAGGGATACAATCTGCTCTCTGGCTTGAGCAAACTTGATCCCCCAGCCCTCATTAATAATGTTGATGTCGGGCTGGCGCTGTAGTGTTTCTTCCAGGTGTTTGTTTTGTGCTTCCATCTGTAAGCACTTCTTCTCCAGGTGACGTTTTTCTTCTTCAATTTGTCGAATTTTGTTCTGGAGATGGTTGTTTTCATTCCTACTCTCCTGTAATGCCCTTTGGATGGATAAGAGGCCATTTGGAGAAATTGGCCGGCCACGCGTGGAAGGAGAGGCGGCGAAATCTTTTTGTCTCGGTTGCCGTAATCTTGGATACATGTTGGCGTTTGTATCCGATGACTCTGAGAGGTTTCCAAATTTTTCTGTAGTCAACGTTTGAAGGCTGCAAACACAAAGGCTGCGAAGAAACGAACTGAAAATTGCTGTTTCTCACCCCTATTTATAGAAAAACTTCAAAGGATCCTTGTGACATCCTTGTGACATCCTTGTGACATCATCACTCCTAAGCCAATCAGATTGTCACATGACATTTTGGAATGTGGAATGGGGATATGTTTTTTTTTAAACAGTTTTCAAATGTAACTTAATATTTAAGTGTTTCTTACTTGACCCGCTTAGTCGATTAAAAAGTTAATTGCCACGAACACCCCTAATGTTATATAACAGACCACAGAAAAAAGACAGGTTTTTTTCTACGTGACAGAGCTATAATAAATGTTTTGTTTTTTTAATTATCCTACTTTTTCTAAAAGGGAACATTATTTAAAGAATATGTATTTAATTAAAAACTCTGTATTCATCTAAAGGGTATACCAAGAAGGGTGAGCTTCCTGCTTGAAAAGGAAATGACCAAAATAAATGTATTTCTCTGCAATTACAAACTCTGTGTAAACAGTCTTGGTGTCAAAATAAAGCTAACACTGGTGAGATGTCATCAGAGCTGTAAATATTACTGCAGATGTTACTATGTCAAAGTTACTGTGACTCAAACATAGAAAAAATGATTTTTTATTTCCCTCACCTAATTTTTCAAAGTATTTTATAGCATATAACACGTTTGAAAATATGCTTTGGTTCACATTTAACTCCAGAAAATCATAAATCAAAATATGGATATTACCTGTCCACAGATTCATGGTGCAGTAACTGCTCTTTTAACTGTCTGGTGTCTTTGCTTTGTTTGGTGTTTGTAGACATGGTTTACATGAGTTTTTAGCTGAGATTCAGAGGTTTCTGTGGACACTACTCATGTCAGCACTTATATTTCTGACCTCGTGTTATAATCGATTAAACGTGGTCTCCTCTCTTTTGCCCCCATTTTTGATGTTGTGGGTGCAAATGATCAGGCGTGACATTCTCATAATAAATCAGATAAAATACTGCAAAGAATTAATCCTGCATTTGTGTGATTGAAATGTGTGTGCAGTGACACTGTTTTAAAGATTTGGCCTAAATAATTCTGGAGTGAATGAGCCTAAACATGATGACCGGACTAATGACACCATATCACCTGTGACACTCACACACGCACGTATGACTTTGCCAGTTTCAGCTGAAACAATTTCAGTGTTTCAAACCATGTTCCAGAGTTTTTAGGTCACCGTTCATGAGGTTTCAAGAAGAAAATGAAAGACAGATCTGAATGTTTGAAAGTGTTTTGGAAAAACTCTGTAAAGATTAGATGAACAATACTCAAAGGATAAATTCAACTGTTTTATTTTGTTAGATAAGTTGAAAAAAAAGTTAAACAAGCAAGTAAATAATGAAACAAGGTTAAATGAAGTAAGAGCAAAAAGTTAACAAGTAAATAACGAAACAAGGTTAAATGAGGTAAGAACAAAAAGTTAACAAGTAAATAAAGAAACAAGGTTAAATGAGGTAAGAGCAAAAAGTTAACAAGTAAATAACGAAACAAGGTTAAATAAAGTAAGAGCAAAAAGTTAACAAGTAAATAACGAAACAAGGTTAAATAAAGTAAGAGCAAAAAGTTAACAAGTAAATAAAGAAACAAGGTTAAATGAGGTAAGAGCAAAAAGTTAACAAGTAAATAACGAAACAAGGTTAAATGAAGTAAGAGCAAAAAGTTAACAAGTAAATAACGAAACAAGGTTAAATGAAGTAAGAGCAAAAAGTTAACAAGTAAATAACGAAACAAGGTTAAATGAGGTAAGAGCAAAAAGTTAACAAGTAAATAACGAAACAAGGTTAAATGAGGTAAGAGCAAAAAGTTAACAATTAAATAACGAAACAAGGTTAAATGAAGTAAGAGCAAAAAGTTAACAAGTAAATAACGAAACAAGGTTAAATGAAGTAAGAGCAAAAAGTTAACAAGTAAATAAAGAAACAAGGTTAAATGAAGTAAGAGCAAAAAGTTAACAAGCAAATAACGAAACAAGGTAGAGGAGAGAAAACCCCAACAATCCCCTCTGAGCAAGCACTAGGCGACAGTGGGGAGGAAAAACTGCCTTTAAACGGGCAGAAACCTCCGGCAGAACCAGGCTCAGGAGGGGGCAGTCAACTGCCGGGACTGGTTGGGGGGGTGAACAGAGGTGGAGCAAGACGAGGCTACATCAGTTGAAGAAGCAGTATTGTCCCTCTACCGGAAAAAGCTGAAGAATCTTTTCTTCTTTTTCATGGACTTTTCCACGAGCGCCTTTTTGTCCAGGATGAGGGTTCTCAACTCATGGATGGTTTCTGTGTTTTGCCTCTCTAGTTTCTTGCATGTTTGTTCCACCTGTTCTAATGTTGCTTGTGTTTCTTCAAGCTTTTCTTTGAGGTCTTTGGATGTTGCCTCCTGTGTCAGCTTTGCCTTCTGCAGGTCTGCATTTCTCACTTGATCTTCTTTGTGCAGGCCTTCTAGCTGCTCATTTCTTTTCTGGATATCGCGGAGCGTACACTGCAGGTCCTCATGCGTTTTGTCTTGTTTTTGCTTTTGGGCCTGCATTTCTGTGTTTTCCCGCTTCAAGTTGTTGAATTCCAACAATATCCCCTTAATGAGCTCTGAGTTGTTTTTGGCCATGTGATCAATCTTTTTCTGCATGTGTGAGCATCGTTTTTCTAGTGTTTCCTTTTCTCCCTCCAGCTCACTTGTTTTGACCTTCAGTTCATCACAGAATCCTTGCAACTTTTGATTTTTACTCTCAAAGTCCTTGATAATGCACTTTTCTTCTGGCAGTCTTTCTTTCTGTTGCTCTTTCTCTTGAAGGAGGTCTTTATTTTGGACCAATGTTTGTTCCAACTCTGCCTTCACCATTCTGTACTTTTCCTGCATGCCTTGGAGCTCGCGCTGCAGGTCTTTTTGCTTTGTGTCCTGTTGTTCCTTCTGTTGGAGGACTTCTTTATTTTTTTCTTCAGCTTCATCAAGCTTTCTTTGGAGCAGGTGATTCATTTGGTCCATGTATTGCAGATCCCACTCCATTTTATCAATCGTCGCTTTCCTGACTTGAAGCTGCTCGGACATTTCTTTAACTTCAGCGCTCTTTTTCTTGTTTTCTTTGATGAGGGATACAATCTGCTCTCTGGCTTGAGCAAACTTGATCCCCCAGCCCTCATTAATAATGTTGATGTCGGGCTGGCGCTGTAGTGTTTCTTCCAGGTGTTTGTTTTGTGCTTCCATCTGTAAGCACTTCTTCTCCAGGTGATGTTTTTCTTCTTCAATTTGTCGAATTTTGTTCTGGAGATGGTTGTTTTCATTCCTACTCTCCTGTAATGCCCTTTGGATGGATAAGAGGCCATTTGGAGAAATTGGCCGGCCACGCGTGGAAGGAGAGGCGGCGAAATCTTTTTGTCTCGGTTGCCGTAATCTTGGATACATGTTGGCATTTGTATCCGATGACTCTGAGAGGTTTCCAAATTTTTCTGTAGTCAACGTTTGAAGGCTGCAAACACAAAGGCTGCGAAGAAACGAACTGAAAATTGCTGTTTCTCACCCCTATTTATAGAAAAACTTCAAAGGATCCTTGTGACATCCTTGTGACATCCTTGTGACATCATCACTCCTAAGCCAATCAGATTGTCACATGCACTGCAAAAACTCAAAATCTTACCAAGTAGGTTGGAGAGACAAAACCTGCAGCTCAGAATCAGCGCAAGAAGACGTAATCGCAGCGCGGACCGGACGCATCAGGATCGCTAAGCTCCGACAGCGTGTCCGTCTACGAGCCGTCGGGTGAGAAAGCCGAGAAAGACAAAGTTGATTCTGATGCGTCGGTCCGTTCTGTGTTTACGTCTTTGTGTGGAATCAGTGTACCTGCTCTCATTTACATGGATTCGCATTTGCGACCAAATTGGTTGCACTCTAGAGCCCTGTTACTTGATGAAAGTTGGTTTTGCAGAGTTAATCTTGCAGCTCAGCCACAGCATAGCCCTCAGCAACCAAGAGCATGCTAGCGGGCCGTTGTTATTATGTTATTACTGTGCTTTTCGGAAAATGAGGCACTCTAAAAATCAGTCCTTTGATTTTTCTGGAAATCGACAGTGCTCCTTATAATCCGGTTTGCCTTATGTCTCTACCAGCTTTGCACATCTACAGACTGAAATCTTTGCCCATTCTTCTTCACAAAACAGCTCCAGCTCAGTCAGATTAGATGGGCAGCGTTTGTGAACAGCAGTTTTCAGATTTTGCCACAGATTCTTGATTGGATTTAGATCTGGACTTTGACTGGGCCATTCTAACACATGGACATGTTTTGTTTTAAACCACTCCATTGTTGCCCTGGCTTTATGTTTAGGGTCGTTGTCCTGCTGGAAGGTGAACTTCCGCCCCAGTCTCAAGTCTTTTGCAGACTCCAAGAGGTTTTCTTCCAAGATCGCCCTGTATTTGGCTCCATCCATCTTCCCATCAACTCTGACCAGCTTCCCTGTCCCTGCTGAAGAGAAGCACCCCCAGAGCATGATGCTGCCACCACCATATTTGACAGTGGGGCTGGTGTGTTCAGAGTCATGTGCAGTGTTAGTTTTCCACACAGAGCATTTTGCATTTTGGTCTCATCTGACCAGAGCAGCTTCTTCCACATGTTTGCTGTGTCCCCCACATGGCTTGTGGCAAACTGCAAACGGGACTTCTTATGGTTTCTGTTAACAATGGCTTTCTTCTTGCCACTCTTCCATAAAGGCCAACTTTGTGCAGTGCACGACTAATAGTTGTCCTATGGACAGATTCCCCCACCTGAGCTGTGGATCTCTGCAGCTCGTCCAGAGTCACCATGGGCCTCTTGGCTGCATTTCTGATCAGCGCTCTCCTTGTTCGGCCTGTGAGTTTAGGTGGACGGCCTTGTCTTGGTAGGTTTACAGTTGTGCCATACTCCTTCCATTTCTGAATGATCGCTTGAACAGTGCTCCGTGGGACGTTGTTTCTTTTTGTAGCCTAAGCCTGCTTTGAATTTCTCAGTAACTTTATCCCTGACCTGTCTGGTGTGTTCTTTGGACTTCATGGTGTTGTTGCTCCCAATATTCTCTTAGACAACCTCTGAGGCCGTCACAGAGCAGCTGTATTTGTACTGACATTAGATTACACACAGGTGCACTCTGTTTAATCATTAGCACTCATCAGGCAACGTCTATGGGCAACTGACTGCACTCAGACCAAAGGGGGCTGAACACACACCCCACTTTGCAGTTATTTATTTGTAAAAAATGTTTGGAATCATGTCTGATTTTCGTTCCACTTCTCACGTGTAAACCACTTTGTGTTGGTCTTTCACGTGGAATTCCAATAAAATTGATTCATGTTTGTGGCTGTAATGTGAGAAAATGTGGAAAAGTTCAAGGGGGCCGAATACTTTTGCAAGCCACTGTATGAATCCTGGTTGTGTTTACGGACCTGGAAACGATTTTATGTGCACGGCGCTCGAAAATCTGTCAAATGTTTTAGTACGACTTTGCTAAGCTACGAAGCCGCACCGCTTGATGGATTGTTGGAGCATTACGGCTATCGTAGGCAGGAGCCCCGCGGAGTGATACGTCCTGTGCTTCAACATAATATCACTGTATTGTGTGTTTGTTTAACCTCTTTTTAAGTTTTGTGGATATTATACATGGTTGTGCTGAGGATATGTCGGCCAGTTTCCACTGGAAATGCCTTTTGGTTAAACTGTCAGGGAGGAATTTGCATTTGCACTGTTACATTTTTATATAAGTTTAATGCACATGAAAAGCAGCTGCTTATTTAAGTGAAAATACATTGATTGTTTGTTTTTTTTGCACAAATGAAGTGGAGTTGTAAAGTATTTTGTCTCGTGTCAGTTATATCGTTATCGCACATTTTCAAATTTATATCGTGATGAATATTTTTGGCCATATCGCCCTGCTCTACTTCTACAACACGCCTTGTGTAGATGAGTTAGTGAGGCAAACTGATCAGCTGTCTTATTGTGTCTGTTGAGTGTTTGGTTTTGTGAACGGCCTCTTTAATGCACGAGGGTGTGACCATCCACATCCTTGTATCTGTCCACTGTCAGCCATTCATTTTGTGCAAATCTGGCCAAGTCTTCCAAGTGTGCGTGTTTTTTTTCCTTCTGACCAGATGCAGCTTTCTGCAACATCACTTTAATGTCCTTATACTGATCACCACACTGTGTGTGTGCGCTAAAACAGCAATCATTTCACTGCTCCTTTGTAGTGACAGGTTACAAAACGTCATTAGATGCTGCGTGGCTGTACAAGATAGACTTTGGTTAGCAACAACTCTCTGAGGCCTTTACTGTGAAACAGAACGCTGTCTTATCCGGCTAACTTCAAGGTTTAATGTGGGATTTTTTTGTAATCCAAGACATAATGCCAGGTCAACTCATGCTTTGAACCTAATCTGCTCCACAGCAAATCATGTTCCAAATGAGAGATCAACAGGTAGAAAATCACAACCTACTAACCAGTAAGACCGAAAAAGAACAAAATAAATAAAATCCCCGATCCTGGAAGGTCCCTCAGACCGCTGTGTGCAGAGAGTAGGAGTGTAAAATTTTTCAGCAGAGTCTGATGTCTTTGTCTTTCCATGATGAGCAACAATAATGAACATAGATTCTCTACAACAACTTTATTGTTTTGGAAGTATTAATATATGATCCCAAAACTTCTACATTTAACCTTTTAATCAGACCAGCAAAAATCTAGTATTGAATCTTAGCACAGTCATAAAAAACTATTTGCTAAAAGCATTTTTGCAGCTGAATATTTTAAATTACAGTTAGGATCACTGGTTGGCTGTTTCACCTGTAAGACTTTAAAATAACATGCTAAGGTTTAATAGTCTATAAGGAATACACTCTGAGGCCTGGGCAGTGTTGTGCTAATAAGAGAAGGTTTGTGTGTGCAGTGAAACAGTAATTTTTTTATTTCATAATTTATTGATATGTTTGATCCTTTCGGAGCTGCGTTAATGAAGCAGTCATTAGAGCACCATGTCCGCTAGAATAGTTCTGTAGTTTGATGCTTGAGTCGTTGCAGACTTGTTGAAACTCCCTCACCCGTCAAAGCAGCGTCTTTGTTATTCGCGTCCAGCAGATGGCAGTGTTTCACTGTCTGACGGCTGTCTGAAGCTTCAGCTGGATTATTCGTTTAAATGAGATCGTTTTATAAAACTTACAACAACAGGCCTGAACCTGCTCAGCTCCAAAGAGCTGGCTAAACGATGGGGCATGTTCAGAATCTTCCTGAAGTTTAACAATTTCCCAAAAAGCTCCACAAAGTGAATTTTCATATAAGACAAGAAGGAAAGAACAGGGTGTGACGTGGAAGGGGCCCTCTGGCAAACAAATTACTGCTTTTATTAAGTTACAAAACTCGCAGTCCTGTTCACGAGTGATCAGAGAAGGGAACAGGAGATGGACAGATGGATCGGTGCTGCGGCTGCAGACTCTTCACCAGTCCCTCTTTACCAGTCGATTTACGTCCTTACCCTCTGTCACAACGGGACTGAACGGACTCACGCGTAGGCTCTGAGTAGGGAACAATAAAGGTTTTTTATTTACAGAAGCACCAGGTGATCTATTTACACAGTGGGGAAAAGACGGGTTCCGGGAATCCACACACGAACAGGAGGGGGGAAAGACACTTGCAGTCCACACACGCTCCAAAGTCCTCACTCCATCCACGCTCCACGCTCCTCTTCACACTCCACAAGAAACACAAAAGCTCGCTCCAATCCTCACACACTTGATCGCTCAGGTAACACAGGGGCAGGTCCAGGGAAATCTATTCACAGAGATGCAAAAGGTTACTGTAAGAAGATCGCTAGGGAAACACGAGAACGAACTGAGCTGGGGTTAACACTGACGAGAGTCGGCAACGGTCCAGCGACGAGAAATACAGGGCTGCCATCTTATAAGGGGACTGGAACACTGTTGGGTGATGAGCCACAGGTGTCACCAGGTGCGTGGGCCAAGGGCAGGAGCCCACAGATGAGCTCCGCCCAGGCAGTGAGAGAAGGAGGGAGGGAGAGAGCGGGGACAAAATCAAAACAAAAAAACACATGTAGCCACACTGAGGCGACCGGGTAGACACAGGGACCCTGACACCCTCGCCTTTTTCACAAATGTCATGTATGAAAATCTATAATAACTCCAGTTATACGGATATCAATATCCTCATAAGTGAGGATATTGATAAACTGATTTGAACTTTTACTGATTTCTGTTTAGATATAAATTGATTCAAAGTGGTCAGATATGCAGATTCTGACCTTTCCTCTGGCAAATATATAAACTCACTGAAAACAGTTTGACTTTTCAGAGAGTTTCCTATCTATCTGTATTTTTACTTTAATAGTTAAGCACGATTAACATTTAGGAAACAAAAATAAACAAGTTAATAAATGAAATGAAATAATACTGATTTATATATTCACTCTGTTTACTTTTTCGATATAGAAATACAATGAAGACTTCCATGTTCCTGCTGGTGGCGCTCTCTGGCACTGTGCTCTGCATGACTAACGGACGTGTTCAGAAAACCAGCAGATCATCAACATGATCCCACAAGGGGGATGTGATGATCTGATAGCAAACAGAGATAATAATGGTAACTGTAAGCGCAAGAATACCTTTATCATTGGTGACTTTAATCAAGTTAGAACAATTTGTGATCCAAGCAATTGTATCAATGCAAATAGAAATCTTTATAAAAGCCCCACAGACGTGCACATTCTGTATTGTAAACTGCTGGGACAAACAACCGATACCCATTGTACACACAGATACAGATGAAAAGGCGTATTGTAATTGCATGTGATAAAATCAATACTTTCCTTCAGCCTGTGCACTTTGAATGTTGCTCTTGAGTTGAGAGATGCTGTCAGCTTGCTGCCATCTTTAAACATCACTTCATGATGCTGGTTTAGATGCTTTATAAGACTTTGTTACATTTCTTAAACAGTGATGAAAATAATAAAGAGGAAATATGAGAGAAGTGATTTTCAGTGAATGTTGAAAAAAATCCCACAATAACAAAAATGATGGCAACATTGCTACACTTTGCTTTCTTAGCTTGCATATTGTACATTTTCACAGTTGTTTCTGATTGGCTCCATCTTCTCTCGTTGTCACAGCTGTTGCTCAACTTTCAGCACTCATTTAATTAAAAAAACAACAAACAAAAAAACCAAGCTGCTGCTGGTAAGGTTGGCATTCTTGCAAGACTCAGTAACACAAAACAAATAAAAAAATGCACATCCCATGTTTATCCCATGTGATTCCAGGCTGAGTTTATGCATTTATGCTTATTTGTTTATAAAATATTATAAGCTGGTCTGAGGTCATTTGTTACTAAAGAAAAACAAACAAACACTGTCATTATTTAATCCACTAAAACTAAGACACAATGCAGAAGCAGTGTGTGAAAACTAAGTGCACCTTCACTGGTGTAGCATCTGCCTTAGAAACAATGAAGTCAAATGAAACTGTTGAATCATCTCTATGTGCTAAAGGCTCATTTTAATGCAGCATTAATCACGTTGCTTTAACAGTGCTGCATTTTAACAATGTTTATCACGTTCTTTGTAGATTTTAATTATCACCATCGTCGCTGTGAGAACATGTCTGGTTGGAGCAGGCGGCACTCAGGGATCATGTTGTGTGGAAGAAGAGTCATGTGATTGTTTTTTTTAAAGATTTATTTCTATGAGTGCACAGAGTGTGAAACAGAAAGATAGGATCGACAGAGAAAGCTGATCATGTCTGTTGTGACACCTGCAATCTCTGACTAGAGTTTTAGGTTTTGTCAGGCAGCTAACACAAAGAAAGCCTGGCTTCATTGTACAAATACAACTTACATATACAACACATGACATATTACACAGAGTCATTATTTATTCAACAAAAACTAAGCCAGATGCAGTTTTTGGATTTTATTTCAAAATGTTCTTATTCTGATTGTTTACTTAATATATTTAGACACATTTGGTTTATTTCTATAAAAATGATATTTTACACAAAACTTCAAACAGCTGCCTGCAAACATGGCTCTTTATTGTAAAGCCAGGTATGAACAACAACCTGCAGCTGCATGCTGTTGTGCTCATTGGTGTCACATTAGGTTCTGAACCACAAACAGAGAAGTTTCTTAGAACTGCTGGGCTAGTGATGTAGGTGTTGATGCAAATGATGGCTTAGGGTGGTGCTACGACAGTGTATAAAAACTGAAGCTCCCAGAGCCAAGTGTTATTTGTTCTTCCGTAACTGAGGTGAACTATAACCTGCTCAGGTAGAATTTAATAACAGCGTGTCTGAACTGCTCGTCTCCAGGCTTCACGTCTCATTCTGTAAGAACTTGTTGTTTGTTTATGAACTTTTTAGAAACAACAGACTTTTGTATACTTCCAAGAAAGAGGGAGAACTGACTCTTCTGCCACACTCACGTTCATCTTTATCTGTCATCAGTTCAGATAAAAGCATCACTGATTATTCTGAACACTGTTTTAAAGCTTCTGCGTCACTCTGATTTCTTCTTAAAGTTGGCAGACAGGATTGTGAAGAAGGACATAGTGGATCCCCCCTTTTAATGAGCATATTATCTGTGAACACTGAATACAAACAACCTAAATGCTCATTAAAGAAGCAGGTTGGCTCATAAAGTGCTCTGTACTTGTTTTATGCAAGTGCTGTTTCTGGAAACAACCACCATCTGTAATCAACACAGGACTTATTGAGCTGTCAGGTGTGCAGACAACATGGCACATTTTGGGAACACCTATAGTTGATGTCTTAATTATGAAAATAGCTACTATGTAGTTGATGCTTCCTGTTCTGCCAGAGCAGGTGCAGCCTTTGTGGAAGTGGGTTCCACTGGACCAGCGTCTGTGAACGATCCACTGTGGGTGATTTTTTTTTTTGACCTTACATCTGTGTGTAAGGACCAACCACAACCATCTAAAATCTCTGCATGTTATTTTATCTTCTGTGTAAGAAGTACACAGCATACCCTGATGATCAGCTTCAAGGGTTCTCAGTGTAGGATGCATACAGTATGTCATGCTGAAATATAGAGCACTTACAATAGAACCCACTAGAAACCAATTATTTTAGCCTGGCTCCTTAAATCTATGGCATTTTTCCCATGCTGACTGATATGCTGCTCAGTGTCTTTTGCTGTCTGTCATGATCCTGGGCCATGTTGGCCCAGCATTCTTAGTTTTCGTATGTTTTGTGTGTTGTTCTTTATTTATGCCATGGTTTCTGTTAAGATGTTCCTTATTTGATTACCTCCTGTGTGCCCCTCTGTGTATCTGTGAGCCCTCGTTTCCCCTCCTTGAGTTTTATTCCATGTTTTCCCAGCCCGTTATGTCCGTGCTCTCCCCGTGCTGTCTCTCCTCCTCTCTGAACCTCCGTGTACTTCCTGTTTTACTTTGACAGTCTCCCGTCAGTGTTGCGTTGACTCCTGCCGTGTCTTGTTATGATTATCAGTGTCACCTGTGTTCCCCGTGTGCTCCCACTTCCCTCGTTAACCCTCTGTGTATTTATGTCTGCGTCTCCCTCAGTTCTGTGTCGCGTTCTCCCTCATTCATGGCCGTGTGTTTCTCTGTGTATTACGTTAGAGTTTCCTCGTTTAGGTTGTATGGTTTCTCTCTCCAGCAATAAAGCTGTGTTTTGAGTTCATTCCTGCCTCCGTGAGCTTGCGTTTGGGTCCTCATCCTGCCTGCACACAGCCGCAACCATGACAGTCTGCTTTTAAATCAGATGTCACTCTGAACATAAACACAAGCCACAGCAGCCCAGCTGTCTTAGCTGAGTACAAGGATACATTTACTCTCTTTGTGTAAAATATTGTGATGATTTTACATTATATTAGGCAGGCAGCTGCCCAAATTAAACCGTGACTATCAGCAGTTTGGTTATTTTGAACGCCTCGGCTGGAAAAAATTCTAAATGGTTTGTAAGGTTGGCCACAGCTTTGTATGTAAAGGGGAGTTAGAAGATTGCTTCATATTTTAAGATTGATTAAGATTAATTAATATTTTTAATTGTTTTATTTTACATCTCACCTTTTACACTGCATTGAGTTGCTGCCATGTGATTGGCTGAGTGTACATCGTTCTTTGTTTCAAAATGGACTTAATGCTTGGTTGAACAGTTGTGATGTTTATCTCCTTTAGATTTATTTTTTATTGTCATGATGAAAAATGGTTTGTTGGTTCATACCTATGAAGTTACAGTGTTTCTGAAAAGCCTAAAAAGATGCATTGTTACCATAGTAAACTTCAAAACAGACTTTATTATATGATATAGTTATAAAATTGGATAAAAACTGACTTCAGCATAATATAAAATAATGTGTTGCCACTATGTATGCATTGGTCAACTTTCAGATCTATGAAGTTCAGCTCCCCCAGCTGTGTCTCCCTTCTGTGGCCCATTCCCTCATTGCTACCCTGTGTATTTAAGCCCTGTGTTTTCCCACGCTTGGTGTCGCGTCGTACCCTCAGACCCTGCCTGTGTGTTCCTGCTTGGTTTCATGGTTTGGTTTCTGTTTTTGTTTCATGCCAGCAATAAAAGCTGTGGTTTTAGTTACATTTCGTCTCGGAGTCCTGCATTTGGATCCACATTTCCACCTGCCCACACTCAGAGCCCTGACATCAGCATAATATAAAATAATGTGTTTTCCCGATACCTGATTTTTAGCACTATGTATGCATTGGTCAACTTTCAGATCTATGAAGTTCAGCTCAGTTATCTATGTTTTCATTTTTAGTTTCCATTTGCATTTAGATGCACGGCCGATTCTCTGATGTGTGATCTGTTTCTACCTGTGCTGATGCTAGCAGGACTAAAGCTGATCAAGCAGCAGTAAATATGTGAAGCAAGGCTGAAGGATACACTCATAAAATGAACAGAATCATAAGAATATAACAGCACGAGCACTGCAAATGCAACTAAAACATGTTGACATCAAATGGTATGTTATTTGAAATCTATATGAAATAATGACACATCTATGTTTTCCAATTTATTTTATTTATTAATTTTATTTTTTCCACAGTTGTGTAAATCAGTCTGTCTGTGGACTGCCAGCCAACACATCCACAACACCAACAACTCAGACAGCACAAAGCCTTTTAAGTTGGCGAGGCGTGATAGCAAATGCAGCGCAGGTACATCCATCTGACCTGCAGCAGCATCGCAGACCACGCCCCCCTCCACACCACTCTTTCCTCATAGTTGCTCGCCATCGTTGCTCTCAGAGGGTAGAAGGTCCCGATCGAAGTGCACAGGTAACTCCCCTTCACATTTCACGACAATGATCCTGTTGGTGAGAAGCCTGCCTTCATACTGGCAGCTGGGTTTCCTGGCTCCCTGATGCTTTAGCTTACATTTAATTATGCGAAACGTTGCGGTACTATACGTCATGCCGCTATTTTCATCGTACCTCCCATCACCTCTACAAATGGATTTAACCTTTGCTGGAATGCTGAGGATGAATGTGTTGGTTTCCTTACAACTGTTGTCAAGTTTGTAGATATTCCTATTTGATATTTCTGTGTTACACAGCTTTTCAGTCATCTTAGCATCTACATGCTGTCTTCTAAACTTTTCATAAGGTGTTTCTTCAGGTCGGTGCTCGCTTGGTAGAAAATTGTTCACTTTGGAAAATCCGGAAGCAAAGAGCAGCACGAGCATCGTGCAGACAAACAGTGTCTTCATCGTCTCCTGGAGAAGAAAACACATGGACATTTTTCCACATTAAGAATTTGGCAGATACATCCTTTTGGATCCTGAAGCTCAGCAAGTCGTCTTTGTGAGCTGCAAACACACACGACAAGAGGACTGATAGACCTTTTTCTTTAAATGAAAGAAGTCGTTTTATTTATAGTTTTCTTTTTTATTTATTTCTAATCATATATATTACTTTGTTCTCTGTTTATTTTTTATTTTTCAACTGTTAGGACGATTTCTAAATATCCTGAACAAGCCTGATCTGGACGGCTCCTGGAAGCAGATTCAGGCGTGATGATGTCATTTTCAACTGGAAAAAGAAGCTTTGAAAAGCTGAAGTAGTTTAAATGTTTAGATATTTAACCTTGTTGTATTACTTTATATTTTATATTCATCGTATTAAGACATCAAGATATTTGTTTTTGCCTTAAAATTTTGTGTTTTAATTTATACTTTTTGTTATTATTTTTTTTAATTTTGTCATTTTGCCTTTTTTACTTGATGTGATTTGGATAAATATATATTTATATCTACAGATATATTGAGAGAGTTTTCCTCTGGGTTTCACAAGCCCATTTTATAGATAAAAGTCCAGGTCATAATAGATCCGGTTCATTAAGAACAAAGTTTAAATCCGATTTAATATAAAAGCCTTTCTGCACTCAGTTATTCTTTCCTGTCATATGTTTCAGTGTGCTCTGTAGTAACAATGACACACTGCAAAATAAAAATAATAAGACACTCACCTTTTTTTCCTTTACTAATGATGATGATTAACCTGCAGTGGTTCAGGTATAAGTTGGTTGTCTGGAACAGCAGGTGATGAAGATGTGGTGAAGGGTCTGTGGTTCATGTATATAGTGGGTTCATTACATAACTGGATAGGCAACATCTGACAGTCAGTTTAAATAAGATCTTGTTGTATTTGAACACAAATCAGCAAAAACAGGTCTCTCACCGTGCAAATATACAGCTTACGTAAGTTTAGTGTGCTCACCGAATGCAGTGTTTAGTGTAGCAGCAGAATTATGACAGTTTATGGAGATGTTCAACGTGAGCCTGCTGCCCAGCTTTAAAAGGAAAATCATTTTAAACGATACATAATAAGTTCTTACCAAAAGAGGAATGCAGACGGAGATGAGCAGAGATCTCTTCTGCAGTTCAGATGCTGCTGTGAGTTCTAGTTCACTTCTGTCACAGAGGAACAAAGTGTGTTTGGATCTGGACACTTTGATTTTTATACTTCTGATCAGCACCACCTCAAATAATCCTTTGCATCCACACCTACATCACTGGCCCACCACTTCTAGGAAACTTTAACACTTCCCTGCTTGTGACTCAGAAAGATAATGCAAATATGATGACCACTGACCACAAGAACCTGCATGTAGATGCAGCCTGTTTTTCCACATCTGGCTTTAGAAAAAAAATTAATGCACAAACAAATAGATTTAAAATAAAAAGATGTGTTGGTATATTTTGACCTTTCAAATAAACTATTAACACTTCTTTTTCCCCTTTTTAAGTATAATTTTTGGCAAATAAAGTGAGTGTTTTGACCATTTGCAGTTAAAATGTTGAACAATCTTTTTATTTTTGTTTTACTACCAGTTGGTTGTAATAATTTCATATGAGGATTTACATGGATGTATAACAAAACAAAGGATAAAAGTATATATAAAAGTATATTTAATGAAGCTGATCGAACAACAGTGCAATATGGCATGATGACAGTGTTTACAATTTTGGCAGGAGAACAAAAGATAAATATTATAAAATACAAGACATGAAAATCTCAGAGGTCAGGGGTCGGGGGCCCAGGAAGTCTGACCCGCAGATTCCAGGTCTGACTTCGAGTACATAAAATATCATCTTTCTTGTGGGGAAGGAGCCTGAGTTAGAGCAGGAAGTTACACCATATTGATATTGTTGGGGTAGCCTCAATGCCAGTGTTGGACTCTCCAGTTTCCTTGAAGGAGGTTTGACTTTGTGCCATCGTTGGCTGGACTCTGTGCTCATTGATATCCCCGTATCAGTGAGTTAAGACACCATGCATTTATTTTCTGTGTGGCACACAACAAGAAAACAAGCCAAGAGAGAACACATCAGCCTCCAATGACAGTTTATTAAAAGGTTTATTGGAGGTTATTTGTTGTGTTATTGAACCTGTGTGCTAATGAAAGAGTGTCCTTAATAAACGTACTCCATAAGGAAGTGTGTTCACAAGTGCACAGAACACATTAGGGCACAGGTCAATGATCGATTTTACAATTGTATTGTCAGATCGATGGACACTTTCGGATACTTGGATATTCAGGTGATTAGAGGAGCAGAGATGATCAGCTGATCAGGATTTGGTGGTGTGTTGGATCAGGTGGTGGAGAGATACAGGACAGGCCTGACATACACAAACGTATAGTGAAGGTGCAGAGGCTCAGATCTGTGACATCGTCCCAGCTCAGTGTCCATATTTAGATGTAACAGTGCTATAGACTTTACCTGACAACTTGTATGAGTAATGTTTTCATCTCAGGCATGTCAATTTCATTTGTGAATATATTTTTAATACTTGTACAACAGATTTTTTTGAGTGTTAAATAGAAATTATATGCTGAAACTGAAGTGATGGGTCGCACTCTTTAGTTCACCCCTGCTCTCGAAACAATGTAGGTGGTCCAGTTAACATATTTACATTTTTTCATTTGCTGTTTCACTTGCAAAATATTTCCAGTGTGACATTTGATCAGGTCTTGTAAACCTTGTCGTTAACCAAGCAGTCACTCCCAGGCTGCTGTGCTGATCACCGGATCTTAACTTCATTGTCACAGTGCACTCAGAACAAAACAGCCATGCAGAGATATGAGTCACAGTGACATTAAAACTGATGAAGACCGTCGTCGTTAGAACCAGCAAACTGAATGAACTAAAAAAGATCATCTAAATTCAACTGGTCTAAAATATCAGGATCTCAGTGTTAAGTCCATATTTTTGAAGCTTTTACTGGTTTTACTTAAGAAAAAGAAATAATAAGGAATTGTTTTGGAATTTGTCCAGGTTAACAGATGAAATCATGTTCAGTGCTTTGTCCTGTCAGTAAACACAGATTCTTTATTTGCACTGAATGGGACAGCATATAATTTCACTGCTTTTGGCGTAATGACAATAAAAGATAGTTTCAAAGTCTGACCTGCAAAGCCCGTCCACCCAGTGTCCTCCTCAGTCATGCTGGTTGCATGATTGCTGTAGAAGTGCTAAACTACTGTGACCTGATTAATTGAACTGAGCTCACACTGCAATAACTAATCAGTGAGGTGGTAGTTTAAGTACTTCATTACCAAAATGTATAAATGAAGTACATCAGAAGATGTTGGGGAAGAAGGACTTCACCGGGTGGGCCTGGACCCCCGAGGCCTGTCCCTGTGCCGACCTCGTCTGAGTCTAAAAGATTTATAAGATAGAGCTCATCAGAAGACTAAGATATGAATATAAACATGATATTTGTCAGTTTAATTTAATGTTAAGTTGAACTGGAGTTAACCAGAATCCTTTACTCTTCCAACTCCTCTACTTTGTCTAACAGTTAGCTTAGCTTAGCCTAGCCAAGTTTTCTTTGCAAAATTGCTAATTGCATGGTTTCAAATTGCAGTTTTGATTTTAAGTGGACTAATTGTTCAGACCTGCTCTGGAGCCTGTCTGAAGTATTAAATTGACATATATTTGTCTCAACACCTACGCAGGAGAACTTTTTTGTAAGTGTGAAATGGAAAATAGAAGAAGAAGTAGAGATGTGGGTGTTCCTATTTACATGTTTTTATTTTCTGTTTCTTTAGCCAAACATGTTATTTGATCAGAGCACCTGCCTGTACATCTGCTGTTAACCAAGCAGTTATTTTCAAGCTGCTACACTGATCACAAAGTCAGGACATATGAATGACAGGAAGTGTCCAGTGTCACGTACCGATATTAATGACAACAATGATGGGTCAAAGCAACATATGAACATTTATTACGATATCCTGATAAATGTAATGCAGCGGGATAACTTCTACAGTTATTATGTTAGTGATGATGCCTCTTTGCTTTTCATTTATTCACAGCTTTGTGGCGTACGATGGAGTGTCAGGGCCACATTAAGATGATAACCTGCCATGGCTGCAGTACCCTCTACAACACGGCTTGTGTCGATGATTTAGTGAAGCAAACTGATCAGCTGTCTCATTGTGTCTTTTGTGTGTTTGGTTTTGTGTTTTCAATGAACTGAAAGCCCTCTTTAATGCACGAGGGTGTGACCATCCACATTCTCTCATCTGTCCAGTGTCAGCCATTCATTTTGTGCAAATGGTCAAGTCTTCCAAGTGTGCGTGCTTTTCCTTCTGAGTGCTTTTCCTTCAGCGTCTGTGTTACTCGCGTCCAGCAGATGGCAGTGTTTCACTGTCTGACGGCTGTCTGAAGCTTCAGCTGGATTATCCGTTTGCTATGTTTGCCATGTTACAGTGGGGAGGAAAAACTCCTTTTTAACAGGAATATCTAGACATGAGTGATTACTGCAGTGGGGCACTATCTGTGCTATCTATAAGAAATGTTAGCAACAATAAAACTCTGAGGATCAGGGCTCCATTTCACTCCAGTGTTCAGTGGCATTTTAAAAGAGTGAATACCGACGCTGAATGTCTTTGTAAAGCAAAAGCACTTTGTTAGCCTTTACAGAGCAAAGCTATGGATCAATGTGCAGTGAAGAAAAATCGAGGTGGCCAGTCTGTCCTTTCCTAACCAATCACAGAGCTCCTTACATTGCACCATGTGGCTAATTTGCGTTTTACTGATATTGCTGGGCTGCTGTCAATCATTTTGTCTTTATATTACAACAGAGCATTGACCTTTAACCTGTTTAATTCATACTGAGTATTTAAAAAAAATGTATTGTCATAATAAATTGTGCCTCACTGAAACACCATTTTGCATTAGCCTCTATCACCTGACTTGTCACTGATGATATCACTGCATGAGCAGGCGAGCGGTAGCGGCGGGGGGGTGTAGGTGAAGCTCGTGAAGAACAAAATTCTGTACGAGCGGACGCAGTGAGTCCAATAACCAGGGGTAACTGGAAATAAGGTGTTGTAGGCTGGCTTCCACAGTGTAAAGAGACACTTCTCCCTCATGCTCTAACAGCTGGTAAATCAATTTAGAAGCAGAGTCGATAACGGCCTCCTGAAGCTCCCTAGGTGGGGTGACTGCCGCTGGATCCATATCTGGCTGGTCCGTACTGTCACGGCGGGTGAGGAGAGCCGTGTGAAAATAATAAATGAGGATCCAATCGCAGGCAGTAGTGGAGAAGTGAAGGTGGTTTATTGAACACAAAAATAAATATGGACAAACAGCAAATGGAGCACGAACTAAACTAGACTGGAAACAACTAAACTACAGAGCACAAACACACGGGTGAGACATGGTGGATACACAGACGGACCAGCAACTACAATGACAGAGGACACGACTTAAATACACAGAGAAACACAGGGGAATTACACACAGGTGGTGGACACAGCTGGGAATAATCACCAAGACGAGACAGAGGTCAAACTGAACACACTCACATGAGACGCAGACCTTCACAATAAAACAGGAACAAGAAACCATCACACTAAGACGCAGACTCGACATAGAGAGAGAGAGACAGAAAATGACACATGGAACTAAACTAAACCTGCAAAAACATGACAACTCAAAATACTGGGTCAAACTGACCCAGAACCGTGACAGACTTTCTATAATGTTTTGCTTGAGCATGTCCTGCTTTTCTGTAATGTTATTTCTACAGTTTTAGCAGTTCTTCTCGAGGGAAAGAGAAAGATGTAAAAATCTTATACGTTATATATGTTAAATAACATGTGTAGTGCTCACATGTAATGCAGATGTTAGCTTTGATCTAACCAATAAATCCTGATTGGATGTTGTTAGCGTTAGCACTTGTGTTTGCTTCCCTGCTGTACAACAGCATTACCAAAATACAACTGAAGAAACAAACTCAGTTATGAAAAGTTTGTGTTCAGTTTGCAGTCGCTGAAAATAATTACACCTTTGGGAATGACATGGAAATGCTCCCACACTAAAGATTGGGTTTTGTTTTGGGGATTTTCCATCTTAATTTATCTGTCTTATTTGGCTACATCTACGACACTGCTATGCTCTCTCTTGCCTATGTTTTCGTGGCTGCTGCTATCTGTATTTTAATATATATATATATATATGCAATGAAAATTCCCGTCTCGCCCCTCCCGGCAGTCTGTATACTTTAAGCTCGGGTAGTTTTTACACAGGATACGGGAGGATTACTGAGAAGAACCTAAGCAAACACGTGACAAGTTTTCAACAGGAATGAATGACAGTAAAAATGTTACCTCACAGATCGTTTTCATGCCATCAGTAATGAGCTGGTTTCAGCTGGACTGGACACACTCAAATGGCAAAGAAGGTTGTGTAGCCTTTGCAGAGAAGATGAAATGCATTCATGTAAATCAAAATGCATCTTTTAATTGAGGTAGAGGTTTGTCAGAGATATTATTCTCATAATGTACCTTTGTCCCAGCTGATTACCTTCATTAAACAGCAGGTTGCAAAAACCTCTTGTGTACCTCTTTTCAACCACTGGGAGGCGCTACAGCTTCATTCCTTTCACACTAAGGCAGCGGTAGGGAACTCCAGGCCTCGAGGGCCGGTGTCCCTGCAGGTTTTAGACGTTCCCTACCCCTGCACTAAGGCCTTTGAAATCTTCATTAACACTGAGCTTGAAATTTCTATCAGTCGAATGCAAAGGAGTCCTGTGGTTGTAGGACAGAGGTAGGGAACGTTAATCTGCCATCATTTAGATTATATGACAACAACCTTCAAATCTGAAGTCTCAGAAATCTGCTTCATGTACAAGTTCCTCCAATAATCAGGGCTAATATCACCAAATTGTACATAAACAGACTTTTACATGTTAAATATTTCTCAAATATGGGGGAAAAACAATATAAAATACTATATTATTAACAAAATATCTTAAGATACAGCTACAAATTGCTTGAAACATTTGCAATGAAATATATAAAACAGCTTTATTGTCAGTGAGGACAAAGTTATAGTGATGCTGTGCTGGAGTGTTCAAAAGAAGACAGAGACATGAAGTATAAATATTGTATAATATTAAATATAAGAAAGAACAAAGTTATAAAAACATTAATAATTGAAATCTGCAACAATATTCACATAAAGTGTAAAATACAGAGTTAACTGTTTAATAGGTAAAGTTTAGGTCTTGCAGTCGAACAATGATCCCAAACACAGCAGCAAATCTACAGCAGAATAGCTGAAAAGCAAAGTGCAGACCTCAACCTGGGACATTCAGAGAGCTGTGCTTAAATAAATGCCCACAAAGCTCAAAGAACTGAAGCAACGTTGTAATGAAGAGTGGGCCAACATTCCTTCACAACAATATGAGAGACTGATAAAGTCAAGCAGAAAACAATTAGCTCACATTTGTGCTGCTAGAAGTGTTTCTAGTTATTCACAGGACTGTAGTTTGAATTTAAAGAAATGTGAAAGTGCACTGAAATTAACATAAAGTTATTGCAATTTTTAAAAAAAATCAAGAAATCTAAGAGGAAGAAACAATGTAAACCACACAATTGTTTTCCTTATATTCTCCACACGGCAATGCACATAACAGACATAAAATATTTGCATTTATCAATAGAAAATATACAATTTTTCCATAGTCATAGCCAGGCCCGATTACTGCCAAACCTGTGCTGAATCAATCACTTAAACAGGACCTGTCTGACAAAGTAGAGTAGACCAAAAGATCCTCAAAAACTACACATCATGGCGCAATCCAAGGAAATTCAGAAGCAAATAAGAAACAAAGTAATTGAGATCTCTCAGTCTGGAGATGCAACGTCAAGATGAACAGAATCCAGTTTCTGGGATCCTGAAGGAGAATGTCTGGCCATCTGTTCACAACCACAAGCTGAAGTGCACTTGATCCAAAGCACACCAACAAGTCCACCTCTAAGCAGCTTAAGTAAAACAAAAGAAAGACTTTGGAATGGCTTAGCCAAAGTTCATACGTGAATCTGATTGAGGAGCTGAGACCTTGGAAAGGTGGTTCATACTCAAAAACCCTCCAGTGTGGCTGAATTACAACAATTTTGCAAAGATGAGTGGGCAGAAATTCTTCCACCACCTCGTAAAGGACTCATTGCCAGTTATCCCAAACACTTTATTGCAGATGTTTCTACTCAGGGTGGCCCAACCAGTTATTAGGTTTAGGGGGCAATCACTTTTTCCACACAGGGCCATAATAATGGCCGCCTTAATAATAAATGCCTTGATTTAGGAACTACTTTTAATGTTTACTTGTGCTATTTTGCAAAAAATAAAATCTCTGCAAAAACATCAAAACTGCTGACCATCTGACCTCAATATGAAATTATTAATCTTTTGACCAAAAACATTTAGATTTGTAAAAATAAAGAAACCATAGAGGAACAAACAATGTTGTTTGCTACGTTCTAACATGGCAATCTAAATAACAGTAATGCAAACATATATATTTATCAATAAAAACAGATCGCCTTTTCACTGTTACAAAAGTCAAGTATATCAATGTTTGTTCAGCTTTCATAAATGTAAGTTTGTAAGTACATAGTACATTTTTTGGTCCAACTTCTTTTAATACATGCAACACATTTCAGAACATTTGGGACAGAGACAACAAAAGACTGGAAATACTTCGTAAAAATCTGGTGAAACACTTTAAAGCCAGTGGGATTAAATGGGAAACATAAAATGTAATACTAGACAAAGACCGATTGAATCATGAAGCAAAGAATTAATAACTAAATCACAAGTAGAAAATGTTAAGCAGATATTATTGGATAGATTTTGGTGTAGAAAAAAATGACAAGAAATGAAAAATGAAAGTTATCTGGTCTTTTTCTTTAAAGAGTAGCCTACTGCAGAGCAGCAACACTGACAAACACCATCATCACCAATACTGCAGCTAATACAATGATCCAGGAGGAAACTTGAAAAAGCAGGAAAAATGTGACACTGATCAAAATGAATACATCAATTATTGATCAAAGAGAAAATGCATACTACCACAATGCATTGTTATTGCATCTCAGTTTCTCACCATCACTGATAATCTGACGTCTGCTGGACCTCAGGAATCGTCTCCATCACCTCTCTGTGAGGAGCAGAGAGCACTCGTGCTGCACATCCCACCTGTGTGCTGTGTTTACGTGAACCTGAGAGCACAGCTGTAGTGGTGACAGTGAATGTAGCGTTGGTGTTGGACACACTGACAGTGTTGTACTGTGGGAAGCTGAGGTGTTGTTGTGAGAGTGTTACAGTGGGAGCAGGTCGACCAGTGGCTGAACAGGAAACAACCCACTCTTCAGCAGAGTTTGACTCTCTGACATCAACAACAGGTTCATGCAGCTCTGTGAAGGATCAGGAGATATTGCAAGGAATATGTTGTTGAAAGGAAATCAGTTTCTAGCACATTTAAACACATTAATGCAAAAGTTCTTACCATAGACTTGGAAGCAGGTTCTACCAGTGAAGGAGCCTTCAGGATAAGTGTTAAACAGACAGTGATAGCATCCTTCATCCTGCTCCGTCACATTCCTGATGACTATGGAGCAGTTCTGTAGTCCAGTGTATTTAAACTTGACTTTATCGTTAAAGCCATCATTCACTCTCTGACCATAGTACTTGCTGTAGGTGGCAACATTTGTCTCCACATCACGTGAGATTTTCTGCCATGTGACCTGAAGGACGTCTTTAGTGTCCAAGAGCTGACAGCTGAATTCAGCATCTTCTCCCACTGCTGCCAGCACAGTCTGCTGTGTTTGGACCACTGCTGTTAGAGCTGCATGGAGAATAACATGAGTTAGAGATGTGGAACTGAGAGGTATTGATGGGAAGGATTAAACAATCATTCGGGTCATGGAGTAGTCTGTGTTTTAGGCTCAAACAAATTGACATATGGGTACCACTTAAATGTGATGTAGACTATAAATATAAACCTGACACTCATTGTTTCATACTGTATGTTTCAGGGACATTTTCTTTCATCTATAAAAAAAAAAGTAAGACAATTCAGTTAGCTACCAACTAAACAAAGAAAGTCAGATAGATGTACAGATCGTGTCTATATTGGTTCTGTTGGTCCATGACCAATTCTGGAGGTCTGTACTGCATTTGAACTTTTCCAACAATTTGGAGGTCCAACCATGATTTAAGCTGGACATCAATATGGCGTTCAACATTAGAACCTTGGACTTGATGTATATTTGTTGGACATCATGTAGATATCTATGACAAGTGCAGGGAATTTAAAGGTTTAATTGAGGTCATATTTTTTATTTACAAAATATCAATATTGGGGTTACAAAACAATCCCTTCAGTGGACCAAAAATGAATTATAAAACCCATCACTTCAACATAACCAATACCAGGACTGGTATTGACTGGTAACTCGTGCTACTGTAGAAATTCCCATTGATTTTCTACATTTTCCCAGAGGCCTCCCCTTCTGTGGATTACTAGTATGTCATTTATTAATTTGTGCCTCAATTATTTCAGATCAGTTATTTCACTGGGGAAGCCCTATATTGCCCACTTCCTAATTTCAGCACAGTTTGATCTTTCTCTTTAGCATGTATGTAACTTTGGTTTGTTGAGATTTTGGCATTACTTCTGTCATAAACATTCTCTCTCAGACATAACTGACTAAGATTTCTGTGGTTACCCAGAACATTTTAATAGACTTTTTGTAATCAATCAGGTCTTCAACCCCTTCTTTTTAAAATAGTGTATAAACCGTATGTATGTGTGAAAGACTGTTAATGTTTTGATAAATTGTTTATTTTAGAACAATTGGTGAGTGTGTTTAGCCACTTCACACTACTACACTTTGCTCTAAACTACATTCCTTCTCTGAACAGTATATATGTGAATGGACTGACGGATCTTTTCATTTCAAATGTTAAATAATTGTCAGTAAACTACTTATGACCTTAATGTCATAGAAAGACTGAAAGACATCCATTGAAAACAGGGTGCATAAATTTAAGGTGCCAGGCCAATATCCACCACCCTGGTAGTCCTTAACTGAGGGGGACCACATTAGGTCACAGCTGGTGCAGCTCACCACTGGCAGTGCAAGGTTATAACGGCCTTTAGGAAGGATAAGGAGAAATCCAGTCATGGCTCAACAAAGACATTCATTTGTTTCATGTTGTTTTCAAAGCGGTCTGGTAAATCCAAATGACCTTTGACAGGTGCCCACATATACTGCGGGCCGAGGGTAATTCAAAACAATGTAGCAATGTACAATTTGCACTAAAACACATATATTGTGTATGTAGTGTGTGACAAAAGAGCAGCTTACCATTTATGGTTACTGAAAGAAATCTCCGTCTGTGGATCGGGTTTCCTTCGAGGCGTGAGCACCTATCAGCAGAGATTGTCCATAACCTATAGAACTCAAAGAAATATTCTCAAGTAACAGTCAAATATGCCATTCAGCGTGTTAGTTACGACGTCGGGAGCAGCTGGGAGAACAAAACGACACAGAGACTGTACGGGTTGCTTTCCCAAAATCAACTCAAAGGTTTATTCATCAGACAACAGTATATATAGAGGAAAAAGGTTCGTCTGTCAACAGATTCTCAGTTCAAACCGGTACAGACCAAATAAGGGAACGTCTTCCTGCCTTGTGAGCAAAGAAGTATCCTTTGTATAGTTTATCAGTTCAGCTACAATTTATGATCATCCCAGCAAAATACACTCCTAGACACAGAATACAGAGTTCTTTCATTAGTGAATTCTGAAACGAACCACCTGGCCTTTAACAAGCTCCTTTCTAAGAGATAAGGAAGGGAGGATGGGAGTAAGGAAGTGATCTCTGTGGTGTTTTCAACCTTGAGGTACCAGCCTGTGATTCTTACACATTAATTCTTAGGTTACAGAGAAAGAGAAAAACAACTAGTAAATGGGCCTTATTGAGTAACAGTTTTCCTGTATAATATCACTATAAAACAATATCCTGTAAATGCTACCATGGTATCAAAATATCACAACAGTTACAAGAGCCACAATTGCACCGGGTGAAACCTCAACGTTACAGAGGTTTCACTCTGGGGCCTTGAAAGCTGGAGGTTGCACCCATACCCCCTCACCCTTGAAGAACGTTTATCATAGTTTAAGGATTTGTTTTTTATTCAGTGGTCAGACTGGAGAGCACTGCAGCGGGTGTTTAATGAGGTCGATAAGACTATCAAGAGAGACAAGGTCAACTCTTCTTATGAGAATATTAGGAAGCGTCTTGTATATGATCAGCTCGCACATGGCCCGAAGATTGGTTTACCTTCTGCCATGTTCAGGCCAAAAATCATCAAAAACCTTGAGGACAGAAAAACAAAAAAACAAAACAAAAGGTAGGTTGTCTATGTGTGAGAGACGTTGGCATTAAACCCGATATTTTTAAAAAAATGCAATGCGTGGATTTCTTTTACAGACAACATCTGCCATATTGTGGACCGCTCAGAGTCTCCCCCTCCAGCACTGCTAATCCAGACCCCACCGACTCCGCCCCCCTCTCCAGGATGCTCACAGGACTCTGCAGGATCACACCCGTCTGAGGAAACGGAACTCAACATTAAACTCGCAACCTTCCACCTGCTGTCGACGGCACTGAATGAGTATGTGCAGGAGATATGTTATGGATGCCAATCCGGTCACCCCAGCCAGTTACACCACAGTTGCCTGTTTGAGCTGCCTGTGTTTTTCTTCGAGACCTGCTATGATGAGGTGATGGAAAAGCTCCGGACGCCCCGATTCATCCCGGCCATCCGTCTGTTTGTTTGCTCATACAGTGTCAGTGAGGCTGAAGCACAAATCATCAGCACTGCAGAGCGTCTTCTGTGTGAACTGAGATCAGTGCCGCACATTGTTTGCACCACTGATGAGAATGTCGGATACCTGCTAAATACCAATCATCACACCCGCGGAGTTAAATCAGCGCTGCTCCACATGATTGGAAACTACTGGTCTGGGAGACACAAGATTTAATGCACATCTGTTATAAAAACCTTACTGTGCACTACACAGAAAATGAAATAAAAACGTATGCTAACACTTTTTTCTGGTCATTTGTGTTTGTGTTTGGTCAGAGTGATTATGGAAAACACGCTGAGAAAAATATATCACAACCCTGCACACCCAGGGGGTTTAGGAAGTGTAAAGAAGCTCCGTATCGCTGTCAGTGAGGCAACAGGCTTAAAGCCGTCATTACCTGACGTGGAGCGTTTTTAAAAGGAGATGACACATATACTCTTCATAAACCTGCAAGGATAGAGGACACAGAAATGCAAGGATACAGAAATGCAAGGATACAGAAATAGAGTTTTGGTTAACGGGACTGACAAACAGTTTCAAGCTGATTTGGTTGACATGCGTGAATATTCTGCGGATGATGATAATGTTAGGTACTTATTGACATGCATAGATGTGTTTTCTAAGTATGCATGGGTTAGGTGCCTTGAAACCAAGACAGGACAGGCTGTTGCTGAGGCTTTTGGTGATATTCTGAGAGAGGGCCGTGTGCCTGAAAAACTCCAAACAGATTTAGGGAAGGAATTTTATAATAAACATTTAAAAAACTAATGGAGCAGCATAACATCACACATTTTTCAACCTTTAGTGAAATGAAATCATGTGTGGTAGAGCGTTTTAACCGCACCTTAAAGGGGTAAATGTGGAAATACTTAACATCAGTTAACTCGCCAAGATATGTTAATGTGATCCAAGATCTTGTACAGTCCTATAACCTGTCTTATCACAGCTCTATCAAAATGACCCCACCGAGGTGTGCAAAGATAATGAGAAAGCAGTCTTTAACACCCTGTACAAAATGAAACCCCAAAAACCGGTGACTTTTAAATTTAATGTGGGCGATACAGAGAGAATATCTAAACTACGAGGCATATTCTGAAAGGGTTACCATCAGACCTACACAGACGAGTACTTTACCATAAAGGAGCGTTTAGGAAGAGACCCTCCCGTATACAAACTGGAGGATCTCACAGGAGCTGCAGTGAAAGGTGTATTTTATGAATACACAGCAGGTGACTATTGACAAAAACAAAAGGTTTAAAATAGAGAAAATACTTGGCAGAAAAAAAGAGGCACTTGGCACTTGAGTTTCCGAGCATTTTTATCCTGAGGTTATAACACCTATTGTTTTAAATGAACCGTATGAGGTCGGTGTTATAGAATTTCAATACCCAAGACTATGCTTGTCTTTTCCACAATCAGATTCGCGAGTGGAAATTTATGATCCAGTCACAAATGGAGCATTGTCCATAACCGTGATTGAGCTGTCTGTGGGGCATTATGCATCTGTGGCGCAGATAATAAAACATTAAAACATAACACCGACATTAAAACACAATACAGTGAAGTTAGTAACTATGTTAGTGTTATGGGCCCTATAGGGGCACAGTTCTCACATTTAGAGGGAGACTGGCAGGAATCTTAGGATTCAAATCAGAAGACCCGTTTGTACTTCATTATAAAAACACATACGCATCACATCCTGCAGACGTATACGGCGGAAAATAGAACATTTTTATTTATGCAGATATCGTTGATTACCAGCTTGTGGGTGACGCCCATGCGCGGCTATTAAGAGCAATAAATATAACAGACGATGACCGTCGGGGAGCCATTCTTCAGTTTGACAGCCCACACTACACACAGGTCTCGAAATCCTTAATCGATGACATAGAAATTGATTTGAAAGACGATCAAAATCAACACATACCCTTTTTATACGGGAAGGTGTTTGTCAAGTTCAACTTCCGACCCATAAGACACCATTTTTAAAAAATAAGGATGTCTGTCTACAACACAGATGAAGCAAAATCTGTAAGATATTATTTAAATCAGGCTGGTGGAGAATTGAATGGTTATATTGGGACCAGCACGCAATGTGGCGCAGGTCTGGGAGGTTTGTTCAGCAGCCTGTTTAGAATTGCTGTACCATTGTTTAAAAAAGGAGTCAGCATAGTCAAACCCCACCTAAAAACAGCAGCATCAGGCATAGTGTCTGATGTGATATCCAACATAACCAAGCCAACATCTACTGAGCAGGATGGCAACAGCTTGTATGTGTATACACCCAAACCTTCTAAGACCCCTCCCACTGCACGCATGCGTGATACGCCGCCGCCTAAAAAGCGTAAAACGACAAAACCTGCCAGGAAAGCCACCAAACGGAGACAACCACGCGGAGTGAAAAGACCCAGAACCAGTCGTTCAAAAACTACAGCATGTGACATCTTCTAAATGGCTCTGTTACACAACCAATCAGAGAATGTCTAAAAACAGAGCTCGAGCTTTTTACTGTCCCATACACACAAACGTCCATAGAGAAAACGACCTTTATCGAAATTCCACCAGTTTCTGCAATCACAGACGGAGGTCCAATCGAGTTTAAATCTCATCGTCCGGAGAGGATTACCTGGATCTAAACGATTCCTATATCTACACACGAGTAAGAATCACAGATGCTGACGGCACAAACTTAGGCAGGGATGATTATGTAACGGAGCGGAAAGGCTGATTTTATTTCCACAGTGTTTTGTGTTTTGTTTTTTTTTTTTTAAAGGAAGGAAACCTTCCTCAAAACGGGCAGAGCAGTGGAGCCGCCAAGGGAAAGCACACAATTTAAACTGTAAGATTAAAAATATAATTTATTATATTTAAATAGTTAAAAATGTAAAATGAATTAAAACAACCTTGGCCAAGGGGTAACACAGTAAAAATCAATAAAGCATAACATTAAAAGTCCTGTGGCCTGCGCCACGACCTAAAAGTCCCAGGGAGCTAAGAAATCCAGCAGGTGGTATAACCAAAGGAACCAGCGGAGTCCTCGCCTCCCTCTCGCACTCACGCCCGATATGCCCGGGTGGGCAGAGCTCTCAACTCCGCCCGCCGCTTCTTTAAAACTGGAAATCGGCACAGCCGTCTCGTGGCTTCCACTGGTGCTCTCTGCGCTGGTACTGTTGCTCTCTGCGCGCTGGTGCCTCTGCGCGCTGGTGCCTGCATTAGCCAACTCTAGCCGCCTTAGAAGAAGGGAAAACCCGGCGGCGTCTCGCCGCCCTATCGATGTTTCTGTTCCGGTTGCCACCGCTTTCCTGTGGCACACCAACCGGCACCAGCCCGTCTGGGCTTGTGGCACCGCCACCGCCTGATACCGTTCACTCTCTCAGTCCTCACTCCACCATCAATCTCCTCTCTCTCGTCTCCCATCACTCTTATTGGCCCCCGGGACCTCACAGGTGTGTCGGGTTCATAATCAAGGAGGGGCGGAGACTTTCCAGGACAAGTCACCGATGAATACCATAAAACATGCAATAAAACCAAGAATAGAACACTATACAATATTAAAATATTAAAGAAAGTAAAAACAAAACCAAACATGCACAATAAAAATATCTTAGGTAACTTGTCCCTCTCCACCCCGTGACACAAACGTGGGACTTGTTAATTATCCAGGTTGCACCTTATTTAGTCAGGTAGATGTAAATTTGGGGGATCGCTTGATTAGCCAATCATCCAACACGTATCCATACAGAGGCATAATAGAATGTCTTATCAATTATAATAAGCAGACTTTAGACACACAGTTCAGCAGCGCTTTATTCTGTACAGACACAGCCTCGCACATGAATGATACATGTATAGAAGGGGAGAGCCAGGGTCTGGTGACCAGAGGTACTTATACAGCGAATAGCAGTATTGTTGAATTGATTGCTCCAGTACACGCAGACCTGTTTTTTCAAGAAAAATTATTACTTAATGGAATCGATCTGTCGCTGAAATTTGTGCGCTCTAAAGACGAATTTGCTCTCATGACTGGAGCTAACACTGCGTATAAAGTTAAAATCGTCTCTGCCAGCTTATTTGTGAAAAGAATCAGTGTCTCACCAAGTGTCAGGCTGGCACACGGCAAGGCGCTGCATCATGCAAATGCAAAATATGCTGTAGGTGTAACCGACCCAGAGTTTGGGCCGGTAAAACAGATTAAATGTTCCTGCAAAACAGGGAAATGATGAGACAGAGACGACTGGTGAAGTTTCTCTTTGCCTCGCTTCTGCCATATTTATTTATACAATCACATGTATTTTTAATTTGCAGCATCACCATTCTCTATATACAACAGAAATAACAGTAAAACCGTCTGTGTGTTCAAGCTGCAATACCACGATCTTTACATGGGAAACAAGAATACTTCATCATTTACTCGGTTATTCTCTCTGAATGACAATTCAAAACAATATGAAATGCATGTTCAAATACATTTTTACCTCTCTTTAACTTTTAACCCAAATACCTATGTATTCTGATTGTTTTAACCAACATACCAGTGCTTGGTCTTAAATCAATTTAGCTTAGTGGCTCACAAATACATGAAAGAGTCATGTGTATGTCGACAGGCTTAGCTTTAGCTTTAACATTCTCAAAATCACTTTTCAGAACCAGTAAACAGTCGTTTTTCACTGCCAACAGCAGATTAACATTCATATTCACAATATCAGGACACAACAAGGAGCTTATTCAGCTAAACGACCCGAAATAAGTGAAGAAAGGAAACCAAAATGGCGCCCGCGGCTGGCTGGGCTTTGGCATTTTTTCAGTCCTTCTACTTCATAAAACGTAACCAATAACAGCGTTTACCCGCTGATTTATACCCCCACATTTAGCTATGTTTCTTATCAATATTTTACAACCGTTTTACTATAGTTTTACCGGTTACAAACCTGCAAAACAGGGAAATGATGAGACAGAGACGACTGGTGAAGTTTCTCTTTGCCTCGCTTCTGCCATATTGGAGAGGAGGACCTATGACCTCGCTATTCTGTCTCACTGAACAATGCGCCACCCGGAGGCTGGGGGGTGCAACTACCTCATTACACATGGTTCACTTCGGTGACAAGTCTCTCTTTCTTTTAACAAGTACTACTCCTGATGTGACCACACATTAGTGTGTCACACGCTCCCTGACAAATGGAAATGGCTCCTGACATTCAAAAATACAAACATTTTCAAAAGTAATACAGTCAAATACTCAACATGGCATATGTGCAGGGTAAGTATATGGCCCAACTGGATAAGGCACACAAGATGCAAACCCTGGGCTAAATGGTACAAAAGGTGTTAGTGTCCATGGCTGGTATGGAAAGAATGGCGCAGCTAGTGCAGATACTATGGCCTGTGGCTGTAGAGCCGGTTCTCCCAGTGACTCATAAGTAAACACTTGTCTAGGTCTCCTTTCTCGGGCTGACCTTCTTAACTCAGTCTGTGGGTCACCTGCTGGTATCTGTGGTAGCGCTTGCCCAGGTAAAGTGGACCTTTCACCTTCTTCTTCCAGACAATTCGGCTGTGCCTGTACCTCAGGGACAGGGGGCATCTGACTGTCTATTCCTGTCTGTTCATGTTCGCTGGAGGTTCTTTCTCTTTCACTGTCTCTAGTTGGTAACTGGAAGCGGTTCCTGTGGCCCTCAGGGCTTTGGCTTGTTGGGGGTACGCCAGATTGACTATAATGGATGTCTCTTTCAACATGTCTAGCCTCTCTGGGGAACCTAAACCAGTACCCTCCTGCATCCTCATCCGATTCTGAGTCACTAGAATCGCTTTTCTGTCTGTTTTGTTCACTTAACTCCGCTTCTCTCTGTCTAATCGGTTTCTTAGGTGCCTGCTCAGATCTCGGAGGCGGAGCCTCAACTGGGAGGTCGTTAACCAGTAATAGGAGGTTACGGTGTAGGACCCTGGTTTTACTTCCATCACTGCCCTCCGAATAGACTGCATAAACTGGATTATCACCTATTTGCCCTTTAACCAAATAAATGGTTTTCTCCCAGTAAGATCGCAGCTTCCCTGGTCCCCCACGTTCACTGCAGTTCCTTACGAGGACCCTATCACCAGGCTGTAACACTACACCCCTCAGCTTTTTATCATAGAAAGACTTGTTTTTGATACTAGACAACCTACTTTTTTCACTGGCTATCCTGTACGCTTCTGTCATTCTTTTCGCCCACCTGTCTGTGTAGCTTTTGTGTGACATTATCTGCTTCTCCCCAACTAGACCAAATAAAATGTCTACAGGAAGGCGCGGGTGATGCCCAAACAGTAGAAAATGGGGGGAAAAACCTGTGGATTCATGGCGCGTACAGTTGTAAGCGTGAACTATGTGTGGCAAATGATCCTTCCAATTCCCCTTTTCTTTTTCACCTAGCGTTCTTAACATTTGTAAAAGTGTCCTGTTAAACCTCTCGGCAGGATTACCTTGAGGATGATATGGGGATGTTCTCGAGTGTCCAGTACCTGATTTCTCCCTCAGTGTCTTGAAAAGTTCATTTTCAAACTCGCGCCCTTGGTCGTGGTGAAGTCGTGCTGGGTACCCAAAGCGCGGAATGAACTCTCCAAAGATTCGCTCAGCTGCTGTCTTCCCAGACTTGTTTTTGGTGGGGTACGCCTGGGCAAACCTGGTGAAGTGGTCCACGACGACAAGAATGTATTCATATCCCCCCCGGCTGGGCTCCAGGTGGAGATAGTCGATGCAGACCAGGTCCAAAGGCGAGGTGGATGTGATGGTGCCCATTGGAGCACGTACTTGGGTTGTTGGCTTCTTGCTAATGATACATCGGCACTTCCTGGTAACATAGCTTTCTATGTCCCGTTTCATGTACGGCCAGTAGAACCTCTCTCTCACCAGTGCCAGTACTCTCTCTGTGCCGATATGTCCCATGTTATCATGCAGGTGCTTTAACACCGTCTCTTTGTACTTTGCAGGGAGGATTAGTTGTTGCCTTTCACCTGTCTGTCTATACATCAGTCCGTTTTTGAAATGTAATTTGTCCCACTCCTGCAACATTTTCCTCGTTGTTTTAGTCACTGTGTTTCTGATGTCATTTGTTAAGACTGTCATTTTCTCCTTTAGCCTCATTATTTCTCCAACCGTTTTGTCTTCTCTTTGTGCTTGAGCTAGCTCATCTTGGTCGATTGCAGGGAAAACTGGATGTGGCTCCCGGGCTGCATTTTCAGCGATAGTTAGGGCAGCAATCCATGCAACATCACTTTCTCGAGCTGCTCTAGCTCCACCCCAGGCTGCTTGGACCACCTCAGGTGATAACTCTTCAGTGCACTCACCCACATACATGTCAATGTTAAGAGGGAGACGGGACAATGTGTCAGCATCAACATTGGCCCGGCCAGGCCTGTATTTGATCTCAAAGTGAAAGTCTGACAGTTCCCCGACCCAGCGATGGCCCACGGCATTAAGCTTGGCAGTACTCATAACGTAGGTCAATGGATTATTATCTGTATAGACGGTAAAGTGTGGAGCATAGTACAGATAGTCTCTAAAACGCTCACACACTGCCCATTTAAGTGCCAGAAATTCTAGCTTGCCGCTATGGAGACAATAATTCTTTTCTGCTGGTGACAATGTCCTGGACCCATACGCTATTACCCGTAATTTTCCATCCTGGCGCTGGTAAAGAACAGCACCGAGGCCCTGTTCTGAGGCATCTGTGTGGAGGCAGAACGGTGAGTTAAAATCTGGGTAGGCCAAAACTGGGGGACTCGTAAGCATGGTAATTAGCTGTTCAAGTACATGCTGGTGTTCACTAGTCCATTCAACGGGGGCCTTGGATGACAACTGGGGACCTTTAGTCTTCAGTTGGCGCGATGGGAAGGTTGGCATGTCCGGTTTTACTTTTAACAGTTCATAGATAGGTTTTGCAATCCTCGAAAAGTCTTGGACGTAGCTTCTGTAGTAGCTTAAGAAGCCAAGTAGACGCCTTATATCACCAACTGTTTGAGGTGTCTTAGTTTTTAGGGATTCTACTGCCTCTAAGTCTTTTGGATCAATCCTTACCCCTTCTGCAGATACAAGGCGGCCAACATACCTTACTTCTTTGCGAAACAGTTCGCATTTTTCGGGTCTTAGTTTTACTCCGTGCCTCTGGAGTGCTCTTAAAACTTGTCTCACACCCTCAACATGCTCTTCAAATGTTGGTGCATAGCATAAGATGTCGTCCAGGTATGGGATACAACAATTGTCCCTGAGCGAATCTAACATCTCCTCCATGCTTCTTTGAAAAGCCGCAGGTGCATTGGAGAGGCCGAAGGGTATTCGTACCCACTCATAAAGGCCCCAGGGGGTGACGAAGGCTGTGAGGTGACGTGAGCCCTCCGCCATGAAGCCCTGGTGGTACGCCTTTCCCTGATCAAGGATACTGAACCATGAATGCCCCCCCAGAGTGTCGGTCAGGTCTTGGATCCGAGGAAGAGGGTGTTTATCCGGAATGGTCTTCTGATTCAGCAGACGGTAGTCTATACAAAGGCGTAACGAGCCGTCTTTTTTTCGGACACAGACGACTGGAGCAGCATACGGTGACCTGGATTTAACAATCCACCCCTTGGCCAGGAGGTCCTGAATGTACTCCTTCACTTCGGAGAACAAAGGCTTTGGGACAGAGGAATAGGCCCTCTGCACTGGGATGTCATCTTTGAGGTTGAGTGACATGTGCAAACTAGGAATACAACCAATGTCATGAGCATCTTTAGCGAAAGCGCCTGACTCCTCCCATAACATCTTTTCCACAATGTCTTGCTGCTGTTTCTCAAGATGGCCTAGATCTACTGGTGGCTGCCACAAAGTTCTAGGGGAACCTGTCTCTGCCTGACAAACAGTAGTTGCCTCTACTTTAGCGTCGTTTTCAATGGGTGAATCTGTCTCTATCACCTTCTTAATTGCCTGGACGCTACCAATAGCAGTCTTTCTTGTTAGAACAATGTCATGTCTAGTGTGGTTTTCTACAGGCACAGCTACATAAGGTAGTTTGCCGGGCTGGATCTCTAAGAGTCCCTCTCCTAATCCTAACTGCTGCAACTGGACAGAACTCTCTTCAGGCTCAAACAAGACTAAACGTTCACTTGGGTCAAGCTGTGGTGGGACTTTACACTTTACCCAGGTTGTGCTGCCAGCAGGAATTACTGTGTCTCTGTAACCCACCCTCAAGCGCCCCTGAGCTGTGTTCTCCTGATGTGTCTGGATGAAATGTACCATTCCCTGTGCTTCATCGACTGGAATAGACAGTGCACCCCCAAGTAGCTTAGCTAAGTTAGAAGCAGCCTGTGCTGGGCTTCCCTGGATTAACACTTCCACCACATTGAACCCTATGAGTGGTGTGTCTAAGGGCACTGAGCTAATTAGAAACGGCACGTTCATGGAAAGCTCTGGGTCTTCATTGCCTGGCAAATTTACAGTTAATATTACCCACCCATCAAATGGAAGAGATTCCCCATTAACTGCATAAATCTTTGGCACTTTCCCATAGTCAGTTAACTCTATGAGCTCTGCTATCGGACGAACATTGACATCTGGAATGTATTTATTTTTCCAAGCTCGGTCTATCAAGCTAACCTGAGCCCCTGTATCTACAAGAGCGGTCACAGTTAACCCATTAAGAAGGCATTTTGTTGTTGCTTTTTTTCCTATTAGTCTTACTATTGGCTCTCTGTTGCTTACAGCGGTTTTTAGTGGCTCATTTTTGCTCTTCTTGGATTTCTGTCTCTTGAGTTTAGCTTGGTGCACTTTGGTGTTGTCACATGATTCAGTCTCTGTGTCAAGGTGGGACTCCGATGTTGTCCCGGTCACAGCTGGTCCCTCCGCAGCAACCGGCCCTCGTTTCCCGGCTGCTTTGGACGTTTGAGGCAGCCAATTGCTCTATGGCCCTCTTCGCCGCATGAGAAGCAGTGGTTACAATTTTTAGAGCCCACCTGTGAACATGTAGAACATGCATAAAGTCTCTCAGTCTTTGTTGCAGCTGGTCTAGCTGTACTGCTAGAAGACTCTTTCTTCATTTTTTCTGCGAGTGAATCTACTACTCTAGTGAGTGCATCAATCTTCTCTTCCAGTTGCTTTACTGTGTCGGCTGTTGACTTTTGATCTGCAACCTCTCTCTTTGTTAGTTTGACTTTCCCCTCATCCACATGGGCAACATGAGCACTGAACTGTTTTGCTCGGGGTGTGGAACCTAATCTCCGGTGACGCTCAGATTCTTCACTGGTCACTTTCATTGCATGTTTCAGAATCATCTCATCTGTCACTGACTGGTTCGCCAGCAAGGGCTTCAGCTCTCTTCTAATATCATTGTCCTTATGTCCGATCCCCTGATAAACTGTGTGCAAGAAGACACCTTGAACTGTTTCTGGGGTATATTTAATCTCAGAATCAGTCTTTTTGGACTCAAAAAGAACTCTTTGTTTTAGGCCAATTATGCGGTAGAGAAATTGTTGTGTTGTTTCATTTTCTCTCTGTTTGGCACAAATCAGTTCCTGGAACAGCTCTGTACTACTCCTTTCTCCAAGATGGGACTGCAGGAATCCTTTTAACCCGGCAACTGTCATGTCATCTTTATTAACTAACATGTCCTTGAAACTGCCTGGTTTAATTATTTTTAACACCCCTCTAACAATCTCAGATTCTGTAAAATTCTCTTTTAGACCCTCCTCTATCTGCCTACACACACTGTTGTAGCTGATGTCTGACATGTGATCTCCTACTTGGCCTCCCTGAACCTTGAACTCACGTCTCGGAAGATAAGGTAGGTCTTTGAGGGAAACTACAGGGCCTGGGGGAGGTCTAACATTACTTTGTGAGGTGAGTTGTTCTTGAGCTTGCTGTAGTGCAGGAGTTTTTACTAAACCTTGCAATGTCCTACCAACCTTCTCATAGTCCGAAATCATTTTAAGGAGTTCTTCTTGTGGGATGTTAAGGCTAGAGTTAGACTGATCCATGTTTACTTGAGCTGCATTGAACTGGCTGGGCTCTGAGGTAGGGTGGGGTGCACGCTCTGGCGTCCGTGTTTCCACATCTGTCTCCACGGCACTGGTCTGGTTGTCGGTAGGATTCAGAAGTTCATCTACCATGTCCTTTAGCGCTAACAATTCCCCCATCCCACTGTCCTCAGCTTCTAACATTGCCTTGCTGTAGATGAAGGAGTTGATGTACTCGAAGCTTCCTTCTGCATCATCACTTGACAGCTCTGACAGATCCTTGCCTGGTACTGGACCCACCTTTGCAGCAATCTCAAAAAGCTGATCCGGCATCAGCGCGAAAAGGCCCTTCCTGATGTCCCACACCAGGCTCTTCCTTACGCCGTCAGCCATGATGTCCTCCTCGTTGCTCTGCGATGGGTAGTTCTAAACTGGATCTTCCCTCTGTAGTGGATAGCAGCTCCTTCGCTTTACACCAACTCTCCTTGGACCATCAGCTCCGCAGCAGGTCTTACGGATGTGTGAGGATCAGCTCCATTGATGATGTGGAACCAATCCCCGTACGGGCCACCAAGAATCTGTAACCGACCCAGAGTTTGGGCCGGTAAAACAGATTAAATGTTCCTGCAAAACAGGGAAATGATGAGACAGAGACGACTGGTGAAGTTTCTCTTTGCCTCGCTTCTGCCATATTTATTTATACAATCACATGTATTTTTAATTTGCAGCATCACCATTCTCTATATACAACAGAAATAACAGTAAAACCGTCTGTGTGTTCAAGCTGCAATACCACGATCTTTACATGGGAAACAAGAATACTTCATCATTTACTCGGTTATTCTCTCTGAATGACAATTCAAAACAATATGAAATGCATGTTCAAATACATTTTTACCTCTCTTTAACTTTTAACCCAAATACCTATGTATTCTGATTGTTTTAACCAACATACCAGTGCTTGGTCTTAAATCAATTTAGCTTAGTGGCTCACAAATACATGAAAGAGTCATGTGTATGTCGACAGGCTTAGCTTTAGCTTTAACATTCTCAAAATCACTTTTCAGAACCAGTAAACAGTCGTTTTTCACTGCCAACAGCAGATTAACATTCATATTCACAATATCAGGACACAACAAGGAGCTTATTCAGCTAAACGACCCGAAATAAGTGAAGAAAGGAAACCAAAATGGCGCCCGCGGCTGGCTGGGCTTTGGCATTTTTTCAGTCCTTCTACTTCATAAAACGTAACCAATAACAGCGTTTACCCGCTGATTTATACCCCCACATTTAGCTATGTTTCTTATCAATATTTTACAACCGTTTTACTATAGTTTTACCGGTTACAAACCTGCAAAACAGGGAAATGATGAGACAGAGACGACTGGTGAAGTTTCTCTTTGCCTCGCTTCTGCCATATTGGAGAGGAGGACCTATGACCTCGCTATTCTGTCTCACTGAACAATGCGCCACCCGGAGGCTGGGGGGTGCAACTACCTCATTACACATGGTTCACTTCGGTGACAAGTCTCTCTTTCTTTTAACAAGTACTACTCCTGATGTGACCACACATTAGTGTGTCACATAGGCAGAGTTTCTTTAAAGACCTTCTCCACACCTGCTGGGGCAAGAATATCAACTAATTTATTTATGGGCAGGTTGCCTAAATTTGTCATCATCGCCTTCGTGGATAACGAAGCTTATCCTGGTTCTTTTACACGTAATCCATTTAATTTTAAAACTGATGAAGGACATTCAGGGAACGTATCATTAGTTCAAACAGGGAGCGTGAGGCTGGAAACCCGTTTCAGAAATCCGCTACCCCGAACAATGAACCTGGTGTGTTACTCTGTATTTGATTCAGTCATCCAAATATCTAATATGAGACAAGTGCTGCTGGACGACTACTAAACATTCAAAATGAATACAATAGAACTAACCAGCATTGTTAAAAGGATTAGTAACAGGGCTCATCTTCTAGGCGTCTTAGCATGTGACCAGCTGCCAACAAAGCCCATCAGATATCCATGCATGGGCATTGTGAATACAGATCCATCAGACTTACCTGGGAAGCACTGGTTGGCGATCAATATCACAAAAGACAAGCAAGGGTACTTTTTTGACAGCTTCGGTAACTCACCTGATAAGTTTTCACCCGAGATAAAAGTTTTTCTTTTAAAAACACCGCTCGGATATTGTATTCTGGGAGACAGGTTCAGAAGGACTTTTCGGTAACCTGCGGACAACACTGTGTGCTTTTTCTATATCATGTCCAAAAAGGAGCGTCTTATTCAAGACTAATTAATATGTACAGTGATAACCTTGTTTGTAACGATGCAATGGTTTGTCATTTTGTTAACAAAACAAGACCTGTTTCTGCATGTTTTGAAAATAACTTTGATTGTGTGCAGCGCGGATACTGATTCAAGTAACAAATAATAAAAGATAACAGAAGAGAATATCGTTTCATCTGGTATTTATTTTCACCTAATTGCTAAAAACATTATTTAGTAATAATAAAATCTTTAAACATCAGCACAGAGTTCAAAAAGTAGTAAAAAGGGGAAAACTGTCATCTGTTTAACTAAACAATATAGACATAAATAAGAAAAAACACATAAGTAGTAGTGTATAAAAAGGGAAACAAATGCGAGGGTAAATGATCTTTTTTTCAAGAATAAGAAAAACAAACATAATTTTAAAATTCATTAAAAATCGATCCACCCGCTTCTACTCTGCCTTGATTTTTTATGTGTGGTAAATAAGCTTTGATCGCTCAGTGACCGCTTCTTGTGCAAACCATTTGTTTCCACACTCGGGTCGCCAGTGTCGCCTTTATATTGGCTAATAGTCCTCCTCACCTCAGCATTAGGAAAAGCAGACAGAGACTTTCTCCCTCACTATGTGTTAATAGACCTCTCTGCATTGAATCACACTTGTTATTAATCTCTGTCTCTCTTCCACAGCATGCCTCTTGTCCCATCTTCGTTCTCTCACCCCAACCACTCCTGGCAGATGGCCGCCCCTCACTGAGCCTGTTACTGCCGGCGCTTCCTCCCTGTTAAAAGGGAGTTTTTTTCCACTGTCGCCAAAGTGCTTGCTCATAGGGGGTCATATGATTGTTGGGTTTTTCTCCTTGTGTATATTATTTTAGAGTCTACCTTACAAAGTAAAGCACCTTGAGCCGACTGTTGTTGTGATTTGGTGCTGTATCAATAAAACTGAAGTGAATTGAAATAACATAAAAGGACATAATGCTGCAGGTTGGCTTTCTTTCTTTTCTGATTCACCAGTTTGTATGCATCTTTTCACAGGAGTGACCTAAGGACGGCTGTAGCCTACCCTTATTTACTTATATAATGAACAACATATAGTGTAATGTAGTGTAAAATAGAGTGTTTTCTTTTAATTTAATGACATAAAGCAGGGATCAAATGTTTCCATGGTGACTGTTTTAGAATTGTGTATTTTTAAATCTGCATCAGACTTGAAAAAGAGCTCATCTGTGCAAGAAAAACCATCAAGTCAGGAGTATTTTCATATCTACATTTGATCTTACACAAGTTTTGAAGAGTTTTGGAAAGTTTCTCTTCCCCAACTGTGATAGAACAGCAGCGTTTTAATGGAAGCCAGTAAAGGGATCTACAAACCCATCAGGGTATGTGACACTTTTTGTTTTTACTGCATTTTTGAAGAATTTGATGTAGTTTTAAAAAGCTGACAAACTGAGAATCAATTTAAGTTACAATGAGTAATTTCTTATTTCTTTGACAGGTGCTGTTCAACACACCCATATATAACACAGCTGTGGAGATCTGCTGGTATCTACCAGGTTACAGGGCTCAGGTAAGACCCAGATCCATCCAAACCAAAACTGAGATAAAATGTCAGGTGATTTCTGAAGACCTGGGACTGATGCTGATTAAATGTCTCCTTTTATTTTTAGATTGCAATGATGATGGAATTCCTCAGACTTCAGAAGGAAAACCAAATACCATCAAGCCTCACTGCAGAAGATATGGGAGATCTTTTGGTGGAGAGGAGCAAAGAGACAGTCAGCGTGCAGTGAGTTACTGTGACACCTACAGACCATCCACCTCACACCTGAAACTGTTTGTGCTGAAGTGTAAATGCTGAGAGAAAACCTCTCTTTTGTTTTCTTTTGAAGACTTTGGGAGTTTGAATTGGAGGGTTTGGAAGAAACAGAAGCCAAACCTCTTCTGAAACTGGTAAGACTAGAAAACTCACAAGAGTTTTAGTCATTTGGAGATCTTTTTTTTTTTTTTTACTACAATCACATAACCTCTCAACAAAACTGCAATGTAAACATGCTTTCTGTTTCAGGTGTGGGCAGTGAACACAATAAATAAAATGAGGGACATCGAGTTTCAAGCCCGGATGCTGCTGGAATTTCCAGAGGCCATACCTCCTAAATTTCAGTGAGTCACCTCTGACATAAAATCATTAACAGTCCAGCTACAGTATTTCAAAATTTCTGTTATTTTTTTAAATAGGTGTAAAAGATCATTCTTATAACTTTATTCTGCAGAACACCTAAGCTCCTCAGCAATGTCAGGAAGTACATTGACCTCCTTAAAGAGAGGCAGCAGGACGCACAAACCTCCAAACTGTTCACTGCAACAGACGTGGTGATAGAGGTGGTTCCCCGTGTCCTGCATGGCTTCTGGAAGCTTCCTTCTTACCCCCTACTGAACATGTCCTCCCAAAAATTGAGCATCCTCTCCACCAGTGTGACAAAGGCCACTTTGGATCGAGTGTCCAAATCTCTCCTAACAACGGAAAACCAGGCCATCTTCTCAAGGTCCATCAGAGATGACATGGTGCAAAGTATCCTGTCTGAAGTCAGAGAGAAATATTCAGAAAAGATTCTGCTGAGCCACATTGCAAACTTTGCACCAGGACTACTCAGGGCAATTTCTGATGTAGCAAAGACGAGCATATGCCAGATCTTCCAGCCCCCTTGTGAAAGTCCAGTAGTGTCTGATGTTCTTCCAACTAAAGAACCTCATCCTGAAGGTCTGCTGAAGTCAGATGTTCTTCCCACTTCCCAACCTCCAGTTGAAAGTTCACGAATTGCTGATATTTTTTCCACTCACGAACCTCCTTCCAAAAGTTCAACAAAGGCTGATGTTCTTCCAGCTAAAGAACCTGCTCATGAAAATCTGCTGAAGTCAGATGTTGTTCCTACTAAAGAACCAAAAGGACCTGATCGTGAACGTGTTCTGAAGTCAGATGTTCTTCCTACTTCCGAACCTCTTTTTGAAAGTTCCACAAAGGCCAATGTTCTTCCAGCTAAAGAACCTGCTCATGAAAATCTGCTGAAGTCAGATGTTGTTCCTACTAAAGAACCACAAGAACCTGCTTGTGAAAGTGTTCTGAAGTCAGGTGTTCTTCCTACTAAAGAACCACACGAACCTGCTCCTGAACGTGTTCTAAAGTCAGATGTTCTTCTTACTTCCGAACCTCCTTTTGAAAGTTCAACAAAGGCTGATGTTCTTCCGACTAAAGAGCCTGCTTGTAAAAATCTGCTGAAGCCAGATGTTGTTCCTCCTAAAGAACCTCAAGAACCTGCTTGGGAAAGTGTTCTGAAGTCAGATGTTCTTCCTACTTCCGAACCTCTTTTTGAAAGTTCAACAATGGCTGATATTCTTCCCACTGGAGAACCCGCTCGTGGAAGTCTGCCAAAGTCAGATGTTCCAGATGTTCATCCTACTAAAGAACCTCTCATTGAAAGTTCATCAAAGGCTGATGTTCTTCCTACTAAAGAGCCTGCTTCTGAAAGTCTGGCAACGTCTGATGATCTTCCTAGTGAGGAACTCCCTTCTGTATGTCTATCCATGTCTGAGCCAGTTGTCTCTTTTACTAATAATTCAGAGAAGTCTGACAACATTAAAATCAAGGAGAAAAAGAAGAAAAAAAAGGGCTTCTGCCAAAAATTCAGAGCCCTGTTCTGTTGTTGCTTCAGACCCCAAGAAACTGACTGATTTTGAGAATCCAATCTGTTTGTTCCAACTCTACAAAATCAAATAAAACGATTAATCAATATTTTTTCCATGAGTCTGCATCTATGATTAAAGAATATTTTTCCTTCAGATGTTTATAAGGGTTCTCAAAATACCTCCACAAGTCCAACAATTGTTAACATATTAGTGTTGTTATCTTTAAGAGAATCTGAACTTATTCTTACTCTTAACATATCAACAGCAGTAACTGAAACCTGGAAATGAAAAAAAAGTTACCAACAATTATTAACATTGCTTCACATCTTTGTTTAGTAATGGCCCAGATACACATTGGCACATAGCAGGACCTCAGTGTTTATGAGTATTCTTCCAGACTTAGGAATATTAATAAAAGGAGCATCTACATGCCACAAAGCATCTACATGCCACAAAGCTGGAAGACATGTGTGGTTCACACATGTCTTCCAACATCCTCAGATTTGTGTTTTACAATTAAGAGGAACTTTGCATAAGGTTTGCCATATGCTCAAATCCTCAAAGGTCTATTATTTTTCATAGTTTGTCCTTTCAACCAAAGTTAAAAACTTCTGCGGACATCAGCAGTTTATTCTTTTGCAATGAAACTCTTAAAATTAGAACATTTCCACCAAACCTGGGTGGGTGCTGGAGCTCCAGGAAGGAAAACTCAGAAGAGGAGGAAAAACAGTCCAAAGAAACAGTTCAGGAGGCCAACCGCATGGCCATCAACTGAGACAATTCAGTTCAGGAGGCGTTTCTCCCGTTGAAAATGCTACGTCCAGGTGAACAGAATCACCCTTTTGGGATTTCTACCACGTATTTATCACTAGATTTACTAAACCTGCACAAATTTGCGTAACTTCCCTAAACCCAACACCCCCTAGAATTACTGGCTTTTTTATTTTCTGGTGCAAGTCCCGAGGTGTTAATCACCCCTGCTGAGATTTCCACAGGTCGTCAGCTCATTTCTCCTCCAGCTTTTGTTGTGCAAACCACCCATTATCCTTGAGGCCTGGCACATTTGCATTTGCACACTCAGAGTTGCTCAGATCCAAGTCAGGCCAAACCTCTGTGTTACGACTTTCAGAAATGCCTGCCGTATCTATACAAAATATCCCACACATTGACTGACCTGCAAATATAAAAGACACACATTCACACCTTCCTTGAGTCTCAGCACAGATCTTCCATTGTTCCATTGTGACTGTGTATGTGAGGGAGTGGCATTGCTTGACTACAGCACAGTGCTGTGCATAAAAGCAGACCGACCCAGACGGGAGAATCATTTCTTGTTCGCATTTCTGAGAACGCACATCAGGATGGCCTCCGTATCACTGCCACGCAGGAAGAACCTCTCCGCGCAACAGGCTTTGGCTTTGCTTCAGAAAATGGACGAAGCAGATTCTGATGGAGGAGAGGTTTCATTTGTCCAGCAGGCCACTGATACCTCCTCAGAAGAATCTGAAAAGGAGACGGAACAAGAACCCAACATGCCTCCACAGAAGAGGCCCCGTGGTACTGGGAAGCCCAGCCAGAGCCACACGGCAAAAGACGGCACTGTAGAGGAGGACATTGCAATGCCCAGTGCAGTAGCAAATCGTTCGTGCTTCACTGCGCAAGCTGGACCCACAGAGTCTGCTAAGGTTTGTCACTGCCATAGTAGATATGATATTTATATAAACCCATTTAGAGTGAGGTTCATGTAAATTTACCATTCTCTATTTGTTTATCTTCCGACAGCGCAAGATTACAAGTGTGCTCCAAAGCTTCCTTTGCCTGTTAGACGTGGGAATGCTGCAGACCATCAGGGAGTGTACGGTCCATCAAGCCCACAGAATAGAGCCGGACTGGAATTTGTCAGTTCATGAACTGATGGCATTCATTTCAATCCTGTTTGTAAGAGCAATCATGTGTCCTGTTGGTGCCATTGTGGATTGCTGGTCAGAAAGATTTCTGGTGCCAGTAATCAAAGAGACAATGCCCCGAGATAGATTCATTTCAATTATGCAACACCTTCGATTTGATGACAGGGACACGCGGGCAGAACGGGTGAAAACAGATAAATTTGCGGCGATCTCCGACATCTGGACACGCTTCAACAAGAACTGTGCTAAGAGTTTCACTCCAGGAGAACACATGACCATAGATGAACAGCTGTTCCCTACCAAGGTTCGTTGTCCATTCACACAGTGTATCGCAGCCAAGCCAGACAAATTTGGGATCAAGAACGTGGTCATGAAACTGATGGAGCCGTTTTTGGATGATGGGAGAAACGTCACAACAGACAATTTCTTTACTTCACTGTCACTGTCGCACAGACTGCTGCAGCGCAAAACGCCGTTATGGGGCACGGTGAATAAAGTCTGGCGTGAACTTACTCAACTTGTGCGGATGTATTCCATAAGAGCAGCAACATGCAGGTGGTCAGTAGCGGTTTTCTACAATATGCTGGACCTGTTAGCGGTGAATGCCTACATTTTGTACAAGGCATGTACAGGGTGGACAGGCAAAAGAAGATTGTTTCTGAGTCTTCTAGCTCAGGAACTTCGTTGCCGATTCATGTAGCACAAGGAAATATTAGCACAGACGCAGGCTGCTGAAGCTGCTGCAGCTGCTGTGCCAGGGACTGTAAAGACAACGCAGTGCCAGTGGAATTTACGCAAATTTGCGCAGGGCTAGTAAATCTAGTAGTAGGGACTCGCACCAGGGAAAAAAAAGGCTCAGTAATTCTAGTGTTAAGGTGTGAAACAGCTGTGTACTGCCTTTTGTTCCTGGAGAAGGTATTTAACTGAGAGCCATGCTAGGCTCAGGGAGACTCTGCTGACCCTGCCCCGTGGTCATGTAGGCTCTCCATCAAGCTTGGTTGTCTGTTCTCTGTGTGTTTTGATTAAAGAATGTTAGCTACCGCTCACCGCTCGTCTGCAGGCTTTATTTAAATGGAAACCTTCCACAACAGGCGGGTCTAGCAAAGTGTTGCCAGGGGGCCAGGTAGGGCATTAACAGGGAAAGGGGGGCACAAAGAAATACTTTTCTAGTGTATGAATGTGTGTGTGAATGGGTGGATGATTGTGTATAGTGTAAAGCGCTTTGGGGTCCTTAGGACCAAGTAAAGCGCTTTACAAATACAGACCATTTTTCTTTCTTATTCTCATTTAAAATGTCTCACTGTTATTAAATAATTATCTGAATCTTACAACCAAAGTTTTTATCTGATGTAAAATGTATAGAAATCATACATATACCAACAAGACTGTACATCACTGTCACAACAGTGTTTGTTTTCATTCAAAGGCTTTATGGCTTTAATACCTGGGGGGCCGGTCTCTAGTCAAAATGCCCGATTTTCTGTCCCAGGCCAGTCCTGGCCAACAGGGAAACAAACGCCGACGCTGTGCTGCAAGTCTTGGACGACAGTACACCTAAAGCTGGGCAAACACTGCAATTTTCAAACTGCACGATTGGCTCGCAGTTGGTAGGTCACGATGCAGGTCTCACACTATACCGCCCGATGCTCTGATGCGACCTGAGTGCGCACACTGTGCCTCCATATAATGAAGGTTATAACAGAAAATCTGTCGCTCTCTCTCTCTGTCTTTCTCTCACACAGACACACCACCACCATCAACTTTGCTAAATTGCTAATGAAAAACATTGATCAGGCAGCTGTGATTGAGCAGCAGTGTAAATCCAACTATTTTCACGGTTGTTGTGGTCGTGATAATTTTGTGATGCCACATCGAAAAGGCTCGGATGAGCTTTTCAAAGTTCTACAAGTTGTGCCTCCATCGCTTGTGTCCAGATCACACGCTGCACTACCGTGCTGCACCGTCTTTTTCACCGACGTTTACGTGTTTGCGTGTGAGCAGTGTGAGCGGCTGTGGCGACACGCTCACGAGCGAGCAATGTTTGTTCCCCTCAGAGAAAGAAAAAAAAGGCTGCAAAAGTACAGGGAGGAATGGGAAAAGGAAAACACCTGGCTGGAAAAGTGCACGATAACACATATAAAGCGCACTGCACTGTGTGCCGGTGCACTTTTTCCATAGGCATGCTTCTAGTGGTAGGCACATGAAGAACATGAGGGACGTGAAAGCTCGGGGAACCCTAAACCAATTTTTTGTCCACCAGGCCACGGCAGAAACAGATATGGTATGTAAACACTGTCTCTTTTTTTAAACCCTCTGGTTAAGGTTAATATGGGCATGTGCAGTGAATATCAGCGCTATGTGGCCAGAAGTGTGATAATATAATTTATTTTGTGTAATAAACAACTGCAAGGATAGATGATTACAACAAATAGATGACTAATACATAAAAGTAATACATGAATAATGATGATGAGTTATGATGCGTACTCAAGCGGGTTTACAAACGGGAGCAAAAGCTGAAATAATGCCTCTACTGAAGCCAATTGTACTAAATGCACTAAATGTGCACTGTTACAAGAATATTTTTCTTTCTATTGTTTTCTATTAATTTATATAATTTTAAGTTAAGCAGGACAGAGTTCTTTTAAAGAAAGATTTACTTTTATTCTCAAAAGTTAAGCATGACAGGCTTCTGCTTAAGAAAGAGACCTGTTTTACTGTGTTAATGTTGTCATTTTGAGCTAAAAATAAATGGCTAAATGATTTTCATGTGTTCATGTCACAAAGAATATGCATCTGCTTAAATCAAATTCAAGTCAAATGGTTAAAAAATAATTTCACACACAATAAAAGAGCTAAAAAATTCACCACACTGGGAAGGGTGAAGACAACTGGGTCGCCCGGCCCTGGCCACGAGGTGTCCCTTATTTATTTCTCATGGAGTTGGCAACCCTATGTTTACATGATCGAAATATCTTGAACACAAACACAAACAAACAAAGAGGAAGACCGCACCGGAAGGAAACAACTACAAGTCCCAGCATCCTCTGTGTTTAGGGAGCAGCAGTGAAAGTGAAAGTATTGAGCCTCCGTTCAGAGCAGCAGGAGGAGGAAGGTGGAGCTGAGGCAGGTGAGTGTTAACATGAATATGTTTCTTCTTATGACATAAAATAATTCCACGCTGTTCGTGTCTGTGGGTGAAATGTGAGGCCGGTCGGCTCCTCTGAGCGCTGGTTTCCTGTAAGTAGAGAGGAAGTGAGTTTAGCTGAGCCTCCGTTTAGTGTGAGAGAGCAGGAGGAGAGTGAGAGCTGTGCTGAGGCAGGGTGAGTGTTAACACCGCTCTGACATTACTGTGTCTCTGTGGCGGGAACAACAGGCTCCGTCAGTGGAGGCAAAAATAATCAGACTTTGGTTTTTCAAAGGAAACAACTTTATGTCGGAAGTTCCCGCACGCTCATTGGATAACGATGTGTCAATCTCGAGCTATTAGCCAATGAGCGTGCGGATTCACAGAAAGACCCGCCTTTATCACGGGACTTTAAAAACTACAATGGCGACAGAAACTCCGTGAGTGGAGTTCAGGGTGACGTTATGAAACTGTGACGTTTGAGCCACTTCCTGTTCTCAGTCCCAGCGTCCTGATCACCGAGGTTTCTGTTGCTCTGATATCTGATATTGATTATTAGGGGTGGGTTTTTATAATCGATTCATCGATTAAAATCGATTCTGGCTTGGATAACGTAAAATCGATTCATTAAAATCCTGAATCGATTTTTTAATATAAATTTATTTTGTCCGAAATGCCAGAATCTCTGGTGACATCTCACAAAATTTCAAGAACCACCAAACAGTAAATGAGAGCAGGTACAGGGATTCTGCACATAGACTTAAACACACAGCGCGACCCGCGGATCAGAATCAGTTAGATGTCGCCTTTCTCACAGTCGGGGCTGAAAGCCGACAGCTCGCTGATCCGGGTCCGCGCTTTGTGTTCACGCCCTTTATGCGCTGATTCTAAAGCTGTTAGTTTGATCTCTCTCCAAACAATATTGACCGAATCAGCAGCAAAAGAAGATCCAAACGCTTCACATAAACATCGTCATGAATTCACTCTTTTACTGTTTTGCTTCCATTGCGATGCGCAGCTCTCTCTCTCTCCCTCTCTCCCTCCCCCTCTCCCCCCCCCCCCTCTCTCTCGAACAGTTTCGCTTTCTTCATTATTCGCTTGCTTGTTACGCACAAGTCTACTGTTGTTTACAGCGCTGTCGGCCGCTGTTTTTTCCCCTTTTACATTCTTCCGAAAAGAAAACCTCATTTCTGCTGTTCAATACTGAACAAATTGAAACTTTTTAAAATTATTCAAAATGCAAAATGCTTAGCCATGTCTCTAATAAAACCGCTGTAACGTCAGAGGTAATGTTGATTAATTAATGGTTTTCTTTCGTTTTTGATGTACTGCAGAATATTTTTATAAAATCCCAGGCCAGGAAAATCACCTACATGTTTTTTTGTGTTTTATCTTCAGCTACTTTGACACAAAGGCATCTGCTGTGATGCTCACACCTTGGATAAAGTCTTGAGAGTGTCAGCTTCCTTTTTATAGATACAAAAATATGTAAATGTCCTGATCTGAATTATATCTCTGACTGTCAAAATTTCCCAGATTTAAATCGAATCGAATCGAATTAAATCGAATCGTGGATCGAATCGATTCGGGACCTTGTGAATCGGAATTGAATCGATTCTAGAAATCAGTGACGATACCCAGCCCTATTGATTATATTGGCAAACAGGCTGTAGCATAAACATCAGGTCTGTTCTGAAAACTGGCGTTATTTTTTCAAAGTAAGGGAATATCTGTGGTCTGATACCGCGGGCTCATGGGCTAAGGACTTGGATTGACAAGTCAAGCGCAGATGATTGTGTTGTTTCTTATAAAGGCTTGTGTGTGTGTGCCTTCCTGTGTGTGTCCTTGTGTCAGTGGAACTGAATCAGTGTGTTAGAGAAAGTGCTCCTCTGCTGTGCCGTCATCGTGTGGATGCTTCTTTTAAAGTTGGAACTCATGTTTTTATGATCTGCTTCATTTCATTGAACCTTTATTTCTAACCATGAAGTCCCTTTGAGGTTACAGCCTCCTGGTTAGGTTTAGGCTGTTATTGTGCTTCAGGCTGAAATATGAGGAGTAAGGAGTGGGGCTGGTTAGCCCTCATGACCCTCACCATAACACATACGTCACAGGACAGTGTTTACCACAGAAACTCCATGAAATGATCAATGAGAACTTTAGAAACCCGTCAGTGTGATGCTTCCAGTACAACAGCACCTCTGAGTGTGTGTGTTTACCTCTCAGACTAACTCCACCCTGACATCAAGAAGATGGAGGAAGAGGATGGAGCAGGATCTGCAGCATCCAGCTGTGTGTCTGTGAGGAGTGACCGGTCCAAAGGAGAACCTCTAAGGTTCAGTAATGAACCTGCAGCAACAATGTAAGAGAGCTGCTGACTCATTTATTCAGTGTAAATAATGATTTTGATGCAATGGGAGAAGAAAAATGACAAAAACAGTTTTAAAAATAAGGATTAAAAAATTAAAAACTATGTTTTTGAGTTTCCTGATGTAGCACAAAAATATATGAACATAACTGTATATAGGACAGATATTTTACGGTTCTTTTAGGCAGCACCAAAAAACAAAAAGACTATTTTTAAGCTGTCTGAGGTAGTGAGTCAACATGTCACACTGGGTCAAAGGTCAGGGAGTAAAAGTGTGTTTTAAAGGAGGTTTAAAAGCAGCGAGTGAAGGAGCCTGTCGAGGTAAATCGTTCCATAACTGATCAAATTCAGTTGGTGGACCTCTGTGTGAAATCAAGCATCTGGTTCACAGAGAGGATAACCCTCACACAGTACAACATTATATAGGGAGACAAAAACAGAGATTATCGTAGCCATCGCTCTCTCGCATGGACGTGGCAGTCTTGCTGTCTGCTGCGAATCCTCCCCGTACCTCCGTGACCTCGTCTGGTATCTGCTCCCTCCTCTGTAAGAGACAGTAAAGGAAAACACGTCTCTGCCCAGTCTTGAAAATCTAATCTTATCATCCATTGTTCTTCTAGGGCCTCTTCTTCTTGTGGCCTCAGCTAACTGCTAATATTTAAATGGCTAACATTAACATGTGTGCCAGCCAGGTTCACATTTATGATGACCTATGATTAATTAACTGATGTTGAAACTGGAGCTTTACTGACCTCTGAAATTCCTCCTAAAGTGTTATTCAGTGTTGTGACAGTCAGCTGCTTCAGCTGCTGCTGGGATGGGCTGTGGCAAAGAGAACAGAGAAAATCCAAATCAGAGTTTTTCTCTGAATTAAAAGCAAGGAAACAACAATATATTCTACATGGTGAAACTGATGGTTTCTGGTGTTTGGGTCTGTTTTTCTGTATTTATGCAGATAAAGTGTAAACTCAGATGAATTATACCATCAAATGTTAAAGGAAAATATCAGGATGAGTGTCTGTGAGCTGAGAAGGACGTGAAGCGAGCAGTTTATCCCAGAGCTGAAGCTGCTCTGTGTGCAGAGATGAGCTCAGATTCCTGCTGTGATTGATCAACAGTCACAGAAATGTAGACTTGTAGTTATTACTGCAGTATGGTCACAGCAGATACTGATAAACATGTATTATGAGGATGGATGATCAAGTTTCTCACTCTCTCCTTTAAATCTCAGTTTTTTTCTTCTTCACAGTTTATCTGTTAATTTATTAATGAATAACACTGAAAGAGTTTCTGTTATATTTCCCCTTGAACATCAGCTTATTAGGGCGGCATTAGGAAATAGCCCCCCTCCAAAGAATGAATAAATGAATGATGATAATAGTAAAATGATTAAAAAGCAGAGCTCAGAGTGGTAGAATGGTCAAACATGGATCCACGGGTGGTTCAACTGCATTTGGTGACGTGACTAAAGCAAATCTTTCAAATAATCCCACCATCAACGGGATGTTGTCTCCTTTACTACGGTTACTTTACTTGGTCACCGTGTGAATTTCTTTGAAATGAACCAAATTCTTTTATTTGTTGGTTGTTGCATATTTAACCTCTACAGTCAGGAAAGGAGGAGATGAGGCCTCAACAATGTTGGGTTGTAGCTGTGGTTCAGGTTAGAGTGAGTGTCCATGGAATAAATGTAAGTCAGTGAACTGGAAACATGACTGTGTTCAAACTTTGTTTCCTTTTTATAATGAGTCTAATCAAAGGTGGACAGAAGTATCTCCACTGTGACTTTTCTGTGTCACCATCAGAGCTTCTGCACAGTGTGGAGAAAGATCCAGAAGCAGAGCTGGACTGCAGACAGCCAGTCAGAGCAGCTGTGTACAAAGTAAGACTGAACATCTGTCTGCTGATGGACTCATTTCTGAAAACTGCACTTCTTGTGTTGTTCAGACATTGAAGAGTTTTCTTTCTCTTTAGTCTCATTGTTTTTCTTTCTTTCAGCAGATGTTGGTCTGCAGGAGGTTTTAGATGAACATAAGATCAGTCTGAGGAGGAGATGTGAACGTGTGACTGAAGGAAGTGATGAAACAGGAAGTAGAACCCTCCTCAACAGGATCTACACTGAGCTCTACATCACAGAGGGACAGAGTGAAGAGGTTCATACCCAACATGAGGTGAGGCAGCTGGAGACAGCTTCCAAGATGGACGCCCTCCATGACGCTCCAATCAGGTGCCAGGACATCTTTAAAGCCTTACCTGACCAACAGAGACCCATCAGAGTGGTTCTGACCAACGGCGTGGCTGGTGTTGGAAAAACCTTCTCAGTGCAGAAGTTCACTCTGGACTGGGCAGAGGGCTTGGAGAACCAACATGTCAGTGTGGTGGTTCTGCTTTCATTCAGGGAGCTGAACCTGATCAGAGATGAGCAGTACAGTCTTCTGGAGCTGCTCCATGTTTTCCATCCAACATTACAGAAGGTCACAGCAGAGAAGCTGGCTGTCTCTCAGCTTTTGTTCATCTTTGACGGCCTGGATGAAAGCAGACTTTCATTGGATTTCACCAACAGGAAGCTGCTGTCTGATGTCACACAGAAGTCATCAGTCAGCCAGCTGCTGACAAACCTCATCCAGGGGAATCTGCTTCCCTCGGCTCTCGTCTGGATAACTTCCCGACCCGCAGCAGCCAATCAGATCCCTCCTACATGTGTTGACAGGCTAACAGAAGTACGAGGCTTCACTGACGCCCAGAAGGAGGAGTACTTCAGGAGGAGATTCAGTGATGAAGAGCTGTCCAGCAGAATCATCTCCCACATGAAGACATCCAGGAGCCTCCACATCATGTGTAGTATCCCAGTCTTCTGCTGGATCACTGCTACAGTTCTGGAGCACATGTTGACTACAGAGCAGAGAGGAGAGCTGCCCAAGACCCTGACTGACATGTACTCACACTTCCTGCTGGTTCAGACAAAGAGGAAGAAGAACAAGTACCATGAGGGACATGAGACGAGTCCACAGGAGCTGACGGAGGCTGATAGGAAAGTTCTTCTGAAGCTGGGGAGGCTGGCGTTTGAACATCTGGAGAAAGGAAACATCATGTTCTACCAAGAAGACCTGGAGCAGTGTGGTCTGGATGTGACAGAGGCCTCGGTGTACTCAGGAGTTTGTACAGAGATCTTCAAAAGAGAGTGTGTGATCTTCCAGAAACCAGTCTACTGCTTTGTTCATCTGAGCATTCAGGAGTTTCTGGCTGCTGTCTACATGTTCCACTGTTTCACCAACAGGAAGATAGAGGTGCTGAAGATGTTTCTAAAATCAGAATCTTTCACCAAGATGATTTTCAGTGTTTTTGATGACAAAGATCTCCAATCACTTGATGTATTTCTGAGGAGAGCCATGGAGAAATCCCTCCAGAGTAAAAATGGCCACCTGGACCTGTTTGTTCGCTTCCTTCATGGCCTCTGTCTGGAGTCCAACCAGAGACTCTTAGTAGGTCTGCTGGGTCAGACAGAGATCAGTCCAGGAACCATCCAGAGAGTCATCAACAACCTGAAGGAGATGAACAGTGATGAAATCTCTCCTGACAGAAGCATCAACATCTTCCACTGTCTGATGGAGATGAACCACCTCTCATTATTTCAGGAGATCCAAGAGTTCCTGAAGTCAGAGAACAGATCAGAGAAGAAACTCTCTGAGATCCAGTGCTCAGCTCTGGCCTTCATGCTGCAGATGTCAGAGGAGGTTCTGGATGAGTTGGACCTGCAGAAGTACAAAACATCAGAGCGGGGACGACAGAGACTGATTCCAGCTGTGAGGAGCTGCAGAAAGGCTGGGTGAGTCCAGATGTGATCATTAACATCATTGATCAGTGTAGGTTGGTAGTTTAATTTTGAAAATAAAATCAGATTGTAACCACAAAGTGTTTGTGTCCGTACGCTGCAACCTTCCACACCATTCCTTTATTGTACAGACTCAGCAGCAGCTCCATGGATCCCAAATCCAAGAGTGGAGACCAGATTTGAAGTGTGTCACATCCATGCAGTCACAGCTGTTTCCACCATGTTTCCACTGATATTAATCCTGTTCAATGACACGTTTCATATCAGTGAATATGTTCTTTAGGACGTCCACTGACATGTTTAAGTGTCCTGCTGGAAATCACTCAAATCATCCATGAAATCCATGAAAAATCCTTTTAGTGTTTCTAACTTCACCCTCTGTCCTCTCTCTCTCTCCATCCTAGTAAGTAAGTAAGTAAGTAAGTAAAATGTATTTATACAGCACATTTCACAGATAAAAATCACAAAGTGCTTTACAGTAAGATCAGACATACAAGTTAAAATTAATTAAATCAATTAAAAGCCCGTTTGTATAAAAATGTCTTCAGCTGCTTTTTAAAGGAGTCAGTAGAGTCTAGACACAGTAGTAAAGACAACGGCGGAGAGTTCCACAGCCTAGGTGCCAGTGCCTGAAAAGCCCGATCCCCACGTGTTTTAAACCTAGTACGTGGGACCACCAGTAGCCTCTGACCTGAAGACCTAAGTGATCGGGATGAAGCATGAGGTTTCAACAGGTCAGAGATATACTGGGGAGCTTCACCATGCAGAGCTCTAAAAGTTACAACTAAAATTTTAAAATGAACCCTAAAATTTACAGGCAACCAATGAAGAGAAGCCAAAACTGGAGTAATGTGTGACCTCTTGTTTGTACCAGTTAAAAGTCTTGCCGCTGCATTCTGTACAGCCTGAAGGCGATCCAGAGCTGATTTGTTAAGACACGTAAAAAGACCGTTACAATAATCCAAACGAGAAGAGATAAAAGCATGAATAATCATCTCAAGTTCTGCCTTTGACACCAGTAGCCTGAGTTTAGAAATGTTTCTTAGATGATAAAAACAGTTCCGGACAAGTTGTTTAGAGTGTTTCTCAAGAGACATCGAACTGTCAAATATAACACCTAAGTTTCTGAGACTCGACTGAAATGAAGGGTCTAAAAAACTGATATGCTGCCTAATTTCTGAGAGCATGTGATCAGGTGCAATAATCAAAGTTTCTGTTTTATCTGCATTTAACTGAAGGAAATTGTCATTTAACCATTGTTTGATTTCTGACAGACAATTATTTAAACAAGACAATTTATACAACTCAGAAGCTTTGAAAGAACAGTACAACTGAATGTCATCAGCATAGAGATGATAAGAAATGTTATTGTAACATCTGATAATGTGGCCTAGAGGGAGGATATACAGCAAAAAGAGAATAGGACCTAAAACAGATCCTTGAGGTACCCCAGAAGACAGAACTGATGTTTCCGACAGCACATGATTTATACAGACAGTAAAGGATCTCTCAGATAGATATGACATAAACCATTTTAAAACAACGCCAGTAATCCCAAACAAGTCCTTCAGCCTATTTATCATGATGCTGTGATCAACAGTATCAAAAGCAGAGCTGAGATCCAACATAACCAGAACAGTGTACTCTCCAGAGTCTGCTGCCATCAGAATGTCACTAGACACTTTAAGCAAAGCGGTTTCAGTGGAGTGCAATTTGCGGAAACCAGACTGGAAAATGTCCAGAACATTGTTCTCCTCACTGCTTCTTTCACTGATAATCACACAAACATCGTATTCAGCTACAAAATAACACAATAATATCATCTGATGATCATTATTATAAGAGCAGGATCCATATTTGATATCAGAGTAACACACTGCTTGGTTATGTGCAGTCATCATCAGTGACTGTGGGTCAAACAGAAGCTCTCTGATTGGTTGCTGACCTTGGTCACCTGTCCACTCTCACCTGTTTGTGTTTGCTCTCTCTTTGCTGTCTCCATCCTCTCTCTCCTTTCTCTCCCTCTCTGTCTTTGTACCGTCACTCAGGTCCAATGGAAACAGTGACATTTACAAACCAATCAAAGACAAACTGATCCATGTCAGGTTAGAACAATATTCAAAGTGAATACAGGCTGCTGCTGGACACAGACAGGTAACATCATTTTGACTTGCTGTCACCTGGATCTGGACTCATAAACACTGAAGCCCTAAACAGGAATACAAATCATTTTCTGCCAACTAGCGACACAGCAGCAGATAATGGCTCAGAAAGCTCAAATGAGCCAATCATTTCTGTGTTTAGTTCCCCTGAAATCAGATCTGATATCAGCAGCTCTGAGTTCATTCATCATTATTGTCCAGTGATGAGATTTCTGCTCCGTTTGGTAACAGTCAGCAGGTTTTTCCTGCGTGTGGACGTGAACAGTCGTACCTGACAGCAGGTAGCAAACAGAGATCATCTTTCCAGCTGGAACTCTTCACTGAGCTGAACTCATTCAAAATGTTCTGGAGTCAAAACAGGAAACAGTCCAAATGTGTGTCTTCACTCTGACTCTGGATCAGATCTCAGTGACAGACTGTGGACATTATGGAAGCCTAAATGTGACACCATCTTCCTCCTTCATATGCAGATTAAAGCCAAACAAAGATTCTCATTAAAAGTCTGCAGGTCTGAGAGAGACTCAATCGTTGTGTCATGTCAAACACAGTAAGAGGAGCTGAAGCACAGATGTGAAGAGCAGATTCATCAGATTATGACCTCACTCTGTTTTGTCTTCATATACATTCAGTCTGTGTTTATAATGCAGATTTTCTGCTTTTATAATAACACATTTTATATTTTCTATCATCACAGACTGACTCAGTGTCTACTCTCAGAGACTCACTGTGAAGTTGTGGCCTCAGCTCTGAAGTCCAGCCCCTCCCATCTGACACAGCTGGACATCAGTTGGAATGATGGCCTCCAGGATTCAGGTGTGAAGCTTCTGTGTGCTGGACTGGAGAGTCCAAACTGTCGATTGGAGATTCTGAGGTGAGTTCACTGACTGCGGCTGTTGTAGTTGTTTTTCTATATTTCAGGTCTTTGATTGATGTTTGAAACTTTCTTTAGTTCCTAAATGTTCAGGATGTGTCTGAAGACAAATGTGAAGAAGTTTGAGTGCTTTCAGAAATGTTGTCTTTCCAAACGACTGAACAAGAGTTTTTCCTTTTGGCTCCAAACAGAAGTGACAGACTTGAGCAGGGTTCATTTAAAGGCTGACAGAAGTGGAGTGGTGACGGGGAGATGTTTGACAGGACAGTGTTTCAGCCTCCACAGGTTCATGTTGTTCTCCATCAGTCAGTGAAGATGAAGTCAGTGCTGATGAGGCTGTAGAGTGTGTGAGGGATGTGAATGAGGATGATGAAGATCTGATGATAGCAGATAAAAACAGGCTGCAGAGACTTTGAGCCATACAGGGCACACAGTGTGTGTACAGAACAGCTGAAATCATTATGGAGGCCTCACTGGAATATGGAAGCATCACAGTACAGCTTCAGTGAAGCATTAAAGTCTCTGATATGAGATGAGAAATGAAACAGCCAGAGCTTTTTCATGAGTGGAAATCCACTGTGACTGTGAGCTGCTGCTACAGCCTCCAGATTAGCCAGCAGCTCATCCTGCTCAACATTTCCTCACCAACTTTAATGGAAGTGTGATGTTTTCAGCAGGAGTGATGGTCAGGGTGGCCTCCCTCTCCTCTTCTTCTCCTCTTCCTCTTTCATTTGTAAAGCCACTTCTGCTGCTTTCATTCATTTGGAAGTCCTGTAGCTGAGTTTGGGAGAGACTAACAGCCTCGGCAGCAGAGGGGAGAAAGGCTGTAACACCACCACTTTGCTCTGTTCTACCTGTCACATCATTTTATCAGGAAACAAATATGCTCATGTTTTTACTATGTTTGTCTTGAAGATGTAAGAAGATCACATGGTGCTTTTTATTATTGTGTTGGTTTGTTTCCTGTCTCTTGGATGGAGCCCAGCTGTGCGTGGCCCCTGGGCCTGTGGTCAGAGTGTGTGCTGGATAATCCGGCCCAGGATGAGGCCAAACTGACATGGGATAAAATGTCTGTCACATAATTGAGCTTAGTGTAGTTTCATTTCTGCACAATTTAAAAACAACCAAAACTTTGTTCTGTCTTTTCTATGTTATACTGTAGACTTTCTTTGATACTGTGTCCAAAAGGAGCAGCTTTTACTTTGAAGGGGAGGCGTCTCTGTTTCCTCTTCAGGTTGGATGATGGAAGCAAATTAGTGTGTGATGTTCTTTCAGTGTTGCACTTTGTAGACGGTCCCTGAGCACTGGTCTCACAGCCAGCTGCACATAGAGACCAGTGTTGTTAGTCCAGGTCAGAAGATGACTTGTTGGAATGAAAATGAGCTTGTAGTTTGTCTGCTTTAATAATGTGACTGGAAAAAGGTGTTGGACTTCAAATATGTCCATTTCTTTCACACTTCACCTTTAAAAGTGAAGCCTTGTGGTTCCTGGAAGGAAAAACACGACTTTTTCCAAGTCTTTGTCCTGTTTTTTTGATAAATGTACGACTATACACAGTGCTCTACCTGCACTGTGTATAGTGCTGGCGGAGCGCTGTTGACGTCGACTGAGAAAATTGTCAGGCGGTGGAAGGAATACTTCGAGGACCTCCTTAATCCCACTGACACGTCTTCCGAGGAGGAAGCAGAGTCTGGGGATGAGGGGAATGACCCGCCAATTTCCGGGGGCGAGGTCACTGAGGCAGTTAAACAACTCCTTGGTGGCAGAGCACCTGGTGTTGATGAGGTCCGCCCCGAGTTCCTGAAGGCTCTGGACGTTGTAGGGCTGTCCTGGTTGACACGCCTTTGCAATGTTGCGTGGAGATCAGGGGCAGTACCTGTGGACTGGCAGACCGGGGTGGTGGTCCCCATCTTTAAGAAGGGGGACCGGAGGGTGTGTTCCAACTACAGGGGGATCACACTCCTCAGCCTCCCTGGGAAAGTCTATACCAGGGTGCTGGAAAGGAGAGTGCGTCCGTTAGTTGAACCTCGGATACAGGAGGAACAATGCGGTTTTCGTCCTGGTCGCGGAACACTGGACCAGCTCTTTATCCTCTCGAGGATACTTGAGGGTGCATGGGAGTTTGCCCAACCAGTCTACATGTGTTTTGTGGACTTGGAGAAGGCATTCGACCGTGTCCCTCGGGGTGTCCTGTGGGAGGTGCTGCGGGAGTATGGGGTGTCTGGCCCATTGCTACGGGCCATTCGATCCCTATACAACCGTTGCAAGAGCTTGGTTCGCATTGCCGGCAATAAGTCGGACTCGTTCCAGGTGGGTGATGGGCTCCGCCAGGGCTGCCCTTTGTCTCCGGTTCTGTTCATAATTTTTATGGACAGGATTTCTAGGCGCAGCCAAGGGGCGGAGGGCTTTCGCTTTGGTGGCCTCAGAATCTCATCTCTGATTTTTGCGGATGATGTGGTTCTGTTGGCTTCATCGGGTGAGGGCCTCCAGCTCGCACTGGAGCGGTTCGCAGCCGAGTGTGAAGCAGCGGGAATGAGGATCAGCACCTCCAAATCTGAGGCCATGGTTCTCAGCCGGAAAAAGGTGGAGTGCCCACTCCGGGTCGGGGATGAGTTCCTGCCCCAAGTGGAGGAGTTCAAGTATCTCGGGGTCTTGTTCGCGAGTGATGGGAGAAGGGAGCCGGAGATTGACAGACGGATTGGGGCTGCAGCTGCAGTAATGCGGACGCTGCACCGGTCCGTCGTGGTGAAGAGGGAGCTGAGTGTAAAAGCGAAGCTCTCAATTTACCGGTCGATCTACGTCCCTACCCTCACCTATGGCCACGAGCTGTGGGTAGTGACCGAAAGAACGAGATCGCGGATACAAGCGGCAGAAATGAGCTTCCTCCGAAGGGTGGCTGGCCTCTCCCTTAGAGATAGGGTGAGAAGTTCGGCCATCCGGGAGGGGCTCAGAGTAGAGCCGCTGCTGCTCCACATCGAAAGGAGTCAGCTGAGGTGGTTCGGGCATCTGACAAGGATGCCCCCTGGGCGCCTCCTGGGTGAGGTGTTCGAGGCATGTCCCACCGGGAGGAGGCCCCGGGGCAGACCCAGGACACGCTGGAGAGATTATATCTCTCGGCTGGCCTGGGAACGCCTTGGTATTCCCCCGGATAAGCTGGAGGAGGTGGCTGGGGAGAGGGAGGTCTGGGCCTCTTTGCTTAGGCTGCTGCCCCCGCGACCCGGCCTCGGATAAAGCGGATGAAAATGGATGGATGGATGGATGGATGGATGTACGACTTTAATGTGAAACATTCAGAGTTTTTTCTCTTGTTGTGTTTGTTTGAAGCTGCTTCCTGTTGGCTTCAGCTGTTTGGAGTTTCCATTTTCTAAACTTCTACATTCTGAACCTTCTTCAGCTCTGAACAGATGATGAAACATTGAATGATTTCAAGCTCACACTACATCTTTCATTCTCTATACAGATTGAGGGACTGTGGTTTGTCAGAGATCAGCTGTGATTATCTGGCAGCAGCACTGAAGTCCAACCCCTCCCATCTGAGACAGCTGGACCTGAGCTGCAACAACAAGCTGCAGGATTCAGGAGTGAAGCATCTGTGTGGTTTCCTGGAGAGTCCAGGATGTGGACTTGAAACTCTGAGGTCAGTCAGCATGTTTTAGTTGTGCTGAGATGAATATGATGTGAAAGTTGTGCTGACACTAAACTGCAGACATCAGGCTGATATTATACTGATACAGATTTTTGAAGGTAAACTGTTCTTGAAGTACACTGAGAGAGAGAGAGCTGTGCAGGAAGTAAACGTCAAAGTCAGAGAGAATTCATGACGATGTTCATCAAACGTAAAGCGTAGTTTGGATCTTCTTTTGCTGCTGGTTCAGTCAGTTTTGCTTGGAGACAGATGAAACCTGCAGCTTCAGGATCTGTGAGCTGTCCACTTTCAGCCTCGACGGCGTGTCCGTGTACGTGCCGTCGAGTGAACGATCCACGCTCTGTGTTTCCATCTTTGTGTGTTTAGCTGCTCTCATTTACTGTTTTATCTGTTTGCTTGTTGTTGAAATACATTTGGGAGCTTTAACCTGAGATTCTGGCAAAATACATTTATATTAAAAATCGATTCAGGATTGAATGAATCAACATCGCTTTATTCAAATTAAAACCATTTAAATAGGAAAATCCATTTTTTTACACCCGCCTCTAATGCTGAGTAATGTCAGCTGGTCCATGTGCAGCTGGCTGTGAGGCTCAGGGAGCGTCTGCAAAGTGCAACACTGAAAGAACATCATCCATAAATATTGAGTAATAACTGGACTCTCATACAGCGAGACTCAAATGCCTTTAAACATCAGCTTATCCTGCTGATCCAAGTCCAACACTGAGTTTGTAAAAACATGTTTGTCAATCATTTTGTTTGGTTTCTGAGGAAAATGATTCAATAACTTGCTGCTAATACACAACATTTCATCATATTTCCTCATAACCCTCTTTTGTCTGACCATTTGATCCCATTTGAATTTGCAATAAAGGATCCACAGAGTTTGGTGACAATAATGACAGTAGATGTTTGTGTGAAAGAGCTGGAAGCAAATGAGTGTGTGATGTTCTTTCAGTGTTGCACTTTGTAGACGCTCCCTGAGCACTGCTCTCACAGCCAGCTGCACATAGAGACCAGTGTTGTTAGTCCAGGTCAGAAGATGACTTGTTGGAATGAAAATGAGCTTGTAGTTTGTCTGCTTTAATAATGTGACTGGAAAAAGGTGTTGGACTTCAAATATGTCCATTTCTTTCACACTTCACCTTTAAAAGTGAAGCCTTGTGGTTCCTGGAAGGAAAAACACGACTTTTTCAAGTCTTTGTTCTGTTTTTATGATAAATGTACGACTTTAATGTGAAACATTCAGAGTTTTTTCTCTTGTTGTGTTTGTTTGAAGCTGCTTCCTGTTGGCTTCAGCTGTTTGGAGTTTCCATTTTCTAAACTTCTACATTCTGAACCTTCTTCAGCTCTGAACAGATGATGAAACACTGAATGATTTCAAGCTTACACTTTGTCTAATAAACTTACATCTTTCATTCATTATACAGATTGATGGACTGTGGTTTGTCAGAGATCAGCTGTGATTATCTGGCAGCAGCACTGAAGTCCAACCCCTCCCATCTGAGAGAGCTGGACCTGAGCTGCAACAACAAGCTGCAGGATTCAGGAGTGAAGCATCTGTGTGGTTTCCTGGAGAGTCCAGGATGTGGACTTGAAACTCTGAGGTCAGTCAGCATGTTTTAGTTGTGCTGAGATGAATATGATGTGAAAGTTGTGCTGACACTAAACTGCAGACATCAGGCTGATATTATACTGATCCACACTGAGGATCTTCATGGTAAAGTCTGTTTTCTTCTTCTCTGGTTTAGTCCATTGACTGCAGCAGAACAATGTTCACATTTCAAACCTTCAAAGAAGAAGAAAAATCCTCCACTGGATAATTCACTGTGAAACTCTCCAACTCTTCATTCCACCTTAAAGTCTGTCTGACACTGAAATCCAAAGCAAAATGTGCGTTTGCTTTACAGACAGCAGTCCAACACAAACATACACACATCATCCAAAACACAGTCCAACATCCAAATCTCCTCCACTGCCAGCATGAATGATGGGAAAGAGAAGGAGGAACACTCTGACATTCAGGGTTAGAATGAGTTTCATGAAGCAGACTGTGAAGATCAAAGCTGCATTAGAAAGCTTACATGAATGATGGGAAAGAGAAGGAGGAACACTCTGACATTCATCTATGAATCATTTTTGCTAACTGTTTATTCAGCTTAGGCTCACAGGGCTGCAGCCTGTGCCCTAGCTGTCATAGGGCAAGAGGCGTGGTCCACCTGCACAGGTGAGCAGTCCATCACAGGGCCAACAGAGAGAGACAGAGAAGCACTCTCTCACATCCACACCTACAGCCAATTTAGAAGCACCAATGAACCTAAGCAGCATTTCATTGGACTGTGGGAGAACATCCAACCTCCACAGAAAGGCCAACAAACTTCAACCTACAACCTTCTTGCTTTCAGGCACTAGTGCGAACCACTTTTCCCCATTTCAGCCCAAATCCTGCATCTTCCTGTTTCTGACTCCAGGCCAGCTCCACTAACACTTTCTCATCAGACACTGCCACCTAGTGGAGGAAGTCTTAGTCCCATTTGAAGCTTCAGATTACAGTTAGTTCCTTTACAAAGAGGTGGAGGTGGTGGGGCCACAGCACCATCATCACTGAGTGCCATAGGACACTTAACCTTTGTTTCCATATGCTGGGAACTTCCTGTTGTTCCAAGGAGGACTGGAAAATGTGTGAAAATCTCCCAGTCAGTTCCTCACAGCACACTTCAATCATTTCCCTCCCACAGCATCAGGACCAGGGCTTTTTCTCTCTTTGGTCCCACTAAGAGATTTCCACACAAACACCTCATCAGTGGGACTCTCAGAGCTACCAGCCCTTTGCTACAATCACAAAGCTCTTCATTGAAATCAATGATATCAAAGCTGGAATCAAATGAGTCCAAGTCTTCTGCTGATTCAGCATCACATTCATCTTTGCTCCTTGTTCTGCATCCCCACCATGGACTTCATTCCTTTCCAAGCCAGCCTTGAGTGTCCTTTATTCAGCTCATCCTCTGCTTTACTTTTACACCTGATTTTAGCTGCTTTATCTCTCTTTCAACAAGTTTCTGTGCCTCAATCTTTTTCTTCTCTCCCTCATAACAAGACAGCTTCTTCTGCCTGAGAACATGTTGGAGTGATTTACTAATCCAGGGCTGCTTATTGGGGAAAATACTTCCTGTTTCCAAAGTAATCCCCATTTTTCCCAGAAAGAAATGTAAGTAGAAATCGATGATCTAAGTGAGAACATGAGCCTTTAAAAAGTCCCAGTGGGTGCAGTCAAAGCAGTCCCTCAGTCCCAGTATAGAGTCTTTGGTCCAGACTGGAACAACTGTGTGCCCAGTTTGAGCTCTCTTCAGTCCTGTGACCTGACAGACCCAGAGGGGCCATCACATCACATTTAGAAGCTCCCCTAATGGAGCCACAACACATGTCCAACACTTAGTCTGTCTTGTTGGACCAACTGGAAGAAATGATTCAAGGACTTAGTCACAGAACAAAGATTCAAATCTCCAAAATCCAACTGGCTGCATCAGGACATATAGTCTGAAACTCTGCACAGTTTCCTGTTTGAAGCTGCTTCCTGTTGGCTTCAGCTGTTTGGAGTTTCCATTTTCTAAACTTCTACATTCTGAACCTTCTTCAGCTCTGAACAGATGATGAAACACTGAATGATTTCAAGCTCACACTTTGTCTAATAAACTTACATCTTTCATTCTTTATACAGATTGGAGAGCTGTGGTTTGTCAAAGATCAGCTGTGATTATCTGGCAGCAGCACTGAAGTCCAACCCCTCCCATCTGAGACAGCTGGACCTGTGGGAAAACAACCTGAAGTATCCAGATGTGAAGCAGCTGTCTGATCTTAAGCAGATTCCAGACTACAGACTGGAGACTCTGGTGTAAGTAGAGTGATGGAGTGAGTGGGTGGTGCTGTCAGCAGTATTGTACTAAACACAGTCAGTATGAAACAAAGATCCAGTGTTTCCTGTAAAGCTGCAGCTTCTCAGTGAAGCTGTGAGAGGAGAATGGTGACAGGCTTCAGGATTGGACACAAACACTTCCTGTTTCTGACCTTTATGGTCACCATAGTAACGGCTGACACGCTCTGATCAAACAGTGTCAACAGCCAATCAGCTCTCTGAACAAAGCAGCACGCAGACCAATGACTGCATTCATTTCCAAGTTTAAAGCAGTGAAGAACACAGTCTGTAGGTGAGGAAGAATTTAGTGAGAGCAGATGTTTGGATGGAATTCCTCCAGTTAACAGCTGGAACCGTCCATCTGGATTGTTGGGCTTGTTGTTGGGGTTCCTACAGAGCTCAGAGTGGACACACCAAGGTTCTTCTAATGAATGAAAGTCCAAACTCAAACTAGGAGGGAAAAACATTTTCATCAACTTCAATAAAAATCCAAAGATTAGAAAAAGTGAAGCAACAATGAGTCCTAGTACAGTCCCAGCACTGAAGTCCCTGCTGTTCTTTATACTGGATGTGCTGCATCACTGACTGACAGCTGATGAAGAGTCTCTGGAAACACTCGTTTATCTCCTCTGCTCTTCCTTCTTCTCTCTGCAGCTGATGATGGTAAACAGGACGGTGTGTGTGCTGAGAGAGGAGGAGCTGTGTCCTGATGATCCAGAGAGGTTGAAGCAGCAGCAGCTTGTGTGTAGAGACGCTCTGACTGGGCCATGTTACTGGGAGGTGGAGAGGAGAGCTTCATCCAGCAGTGACTGACAGAGGAATGAGAAGAAGTGCAGATGACTGTCAGTGCTGCAGAGTGAACTGCTCTGAGAACAGCTCCACTGTCAGACACAATGTAGAGTCCAGCATCATCCCTGTGTGTCCCTCTGGATCTGACAGAGGATCATCAGTGTATCTGGACTGCTCTGCTGCTGCTCTGTCCTTCTACAGTCTCTGCACAGTCTCTGTCTGACTCTGGCTACATTTTTGGCATTTATATTCTTGGTTGCTCTCTTTATATTTTTCACATGCAAAATGTGCCCATCTTTGGCAAGATTCACACTGCACCTGGAAAGGAAAAATAAATGGCTCATATTCTGTTTGGTGAATACTATTACTCAACATTTTAATTATGATTGGCAAGTAATGATACTAAGACTTATGTGTTTCTTTTGTTTTGTTTTGTTTTACCATTTCAATCATGCTGCGGTCAGCGTTAGCATCTAACATGGAGCAAACAATGCAGTAGTCCTCAGCGTTCCCTGAAACACAATCATAGTTAGGTTTTAATCAAACATTTTTTATTGAATAATTAAAAAATAATAGTACATTTTTTCCAAATATACTTCCTGGAAAATTAGTCTAAAGTAGACTTTGAGAAGGGTCTTATCTGAAAGTGTTTGAAGAGCACTATTTGTACTGTGCTGTTTGAAAAGCACTATTTAAATTGGAAGTACGCACTAACGTGATAAGGACTTTACTGGACTTACCTCGATTTTCAAGTAGGGTGCAAGCTATCTGCATTCGCTCCAGCACAACTGGCTCTGTAGTGGTTGACACCTCACTGACCTCTCCAAAATCAAGGTAGTGTTCTGCAAACTGTGAGATTGATCATAATTAGAATGTAAAGTCTTAATTAGGTAAAGGATAGGATAATTATAAGCCACAAGGCTTCAGCCTATTCCTTTTTCAGTTACTGTATGATTAAGTACTTCTATGTAAAATGATCATCTTTGTTGTTGTTGACCGAAATAACTTTCACTTCACTTAAATTCACTTAAAGTCTTAATTCTAGCTAACAAGAAACTGAATCATTTGAATACGGGTTACCTTTAACAGTAAAACTCCACAACTGCAGGAATCCTGTCGCTTGTTGTGTTGCATAGTCTGTAACTGCCACTCCATGGTGTCTTCATGCCCTCTCATCCTCAGAAAATTCCTAGTTGAACAAAAGTGTTTGTAATGAAACAAGATTTTTTTTTAAATCTAAGAATAACACCTCAGTATCATACATACCTCCAGTTGCGCAGAATTTTCCTGTCATAAACACCTTCATTCCCATGGGGTCTATGAGCAGTATTTTCTGTGCAGAAATGTTGACAATCTAAAGAAAAAGTTAAATTAAAAATTACAATTGTTTGTGCCACTGAAAACTTATTTAAAAATAACACTTTGTGCAAGAAACTGCTTCACAACAAATTATGCAAATTAATAACAAAATGAACACATACCACAAGAATCCAGTGTGTACCAAAGTTCACAGGGCACAGCCACGTCTTCAACTGGGAACTTCATCTGTGGGATTGGAAGTGCAGAGTAATTTGGATTTACTTAGGTACCATGCGTCTCAGGGTGTTTTCAAATATAGTCTTCTTTAAAGGAACCGAACTCTTTCCTCAGCAACAGAAAGGAGTCAACTGTTTGGACCACTTCTGAGCTTTCAACATACCAGTTGAGGCATCTGAACTGCCCAGAAAACAACGAGCTTGCAACTACTGAACAGAGCAGGTGTGCAGCATTCTGCACAAGTATAGAAAAATGTTATAGAACAGTAAATAGGGTTTTTTTTAATTTCAAAATTAGTAGGTAAATGACATTTCTTACTTACCTTTCGTCTGTCAATAACACGGTGCAGATATGCATCAATGACCTGTTTTGAAAAATCTGAGTTTATACAACAACAGCAACAATTTTTGAAGTAACTGCTTGAGTGCTGTACACAAAAACATCTAAAGGAATAGAATTGCTGATAAAGGTTCTTTCTGCATATACTGGAACTGGGTATTATGATGTCACAGATGTCACAACATCTGTGTTGTGGTTGATTAAATTTTTTCCTATTGAAGTGAATGGGTGAAACCTTATCAGAGTTTTGCTATATAAACCCCCCGACCTACTCGCACATTTTAAACTATTAATGGTCTCTGCACTGCAAATGCTTCAGAAGGAGCAGAACCTCGAAATCAGAATCAATAATAATAAGTTCTCTTACCTCATCAGAAACCACCGTGACCCCTGCAGTGTTCGAAAAGAGGAATCCAATAACTTGTATGGTCCAACAGCTGCCTCCAAATGCCCAGTATCCTTTGCACGCCATAGCCTCTTTACTAAAAGAAAAATATGATAAGTTAGCTCAGGCATGCATGAGATTTCTAGTGGATACGCTTGGTAAAGGCCGACGGGCCACAACAGGAAAAAGTCAATACAATAGGCATGCATTTACACGCAGAGAAATAGGAAAGGTACAGCGGGTGGGCAAAAGAGAAAATTACTGACAGGCAGATCCATTTCCAGACTTCCACAAGCTCAGTGCATGTTTCTTTACATCTAATATGAGTTGAAGACTGCAAAATGCAGTTCAGAAACCTAAAGTATGTATCAGCAGCAGAATGGAGCTAAAAATAAATGTTTGTTTCAGTTCTATGAAGCTTTGAGTATTTTGGATCAGTAGCTGCTGTGTTTGTTGCATCATATTGCTGTAATTGTTTATTTGCTTTATATATTCTGAGCTAAGTTGATCTATAGTGTTACATCATATTCTATAAGGATGTTATGTGCTTGTAGACTTTCTGCCCAGTTTGACCCATTTAGCAGAAGTCAGCCTGTTTAAGGCTCTGATGTCTATTCTGTGTGACTTAAAGCAGTTATGACATGGTCTGATTTTCTCACCCAATAAAGGAATATTTCATTTATCAGTCTACTCTTCATTCTATCAGACACAGTTATCACAGCTCGTACATTTGCTTTTTACACATATATGTAAGCACTGAGCCACATTTAGTAATGCCAACATATTAAAATAACAATATTTCTCTCTTATATATGATACATCTATATACACACTGTCACAGATACTTGAGTGTCTTTGAGTGAAGATTTAAGGTGATAGGAAATATAAATAACTGCAACTTGAATCTTTGACACAGAGTTCATGCTTCAGAGTTCAGATGTTCAGAGTTCATGGACCGTTGAGGCTGCGAACTTTAAGGCTGCAGACCCTGAATTGGGATACAGCCATCGACTGTGGAAACCTTGCAAGTGGATCGTAAAGGTTGTTACAGAGTCTTTCATGTCTAAATTTGCCGTTAATAATTATATAATTGTAGGAATCATCTAGTTTGCTTACACTGATTACGTTGGCACTTTGTTAGCGCTACAACAACGGTCAGACCCCCGAGGCATCTAAACTTTAGTAAGAATGTGCACTTTTGACACCTCTGGTTAGCATTTAGTGGTCAGTTTCAAACATATTTGATTTTTGCTTGTTATGAACAAATTCACTTCACTACTTTTCACGATCTGTAACATCAATGCACATTGTTCCATTTACTGCATATTGCACTTTATTCATATCTCTCATTCCACCTGCAAAAACATTGTAAAGGTCGTCACAGAGAGTTTTATATATGTATAAATACTAATATTCTCTATTTATTCTGTTTTATTGCCCAGATGTTAGTTAGCCTTTGTTCAGTTGTCTTTTATATGTCAATAGATACGTATGTCACAAATAAAAGTTTCTTGTAAATTATGTTTTTGTAAAGAATTTTCTCCCAAATCTCTTACATGCTAACTGTAACGTGTTATTTCTGCTAAAACCTGAACTTAAATGTGTATATGGTGTTTATCTGTTTTTCTCTCTGTTTTAGATGCAAATATCAAATTGGAGTTCTGCCTCCAGGCCAGAATTGCAGGAATGCACCACGTGTTGGCTGTTTCACTGCCCTCTGTGCCCCACTCTCAGCCCTGCTGTCAGGGCAAAGATTGAGCAGCATATAAATGGACACATTCAAAGTGCTTTGCCTTTCAAAGGTATGTTGGTATTAAATATACCTCATAGTTAAAGTCATAAATATGCACTTCTTTTCAGCACCTCTGCAGGTCTTTGTTGACTTAAAAGTTATTTTTCACATTGTACAGTTCAGTTCATTCATCAGCGAGAGAAAAAAGTGTTTTCATTAAATATTTTTCCTGTTCACCACATTTCCTGACAGCTCTTGTGATCCACACCATTTTGCTTTCATTATTGAGGACGGCTTGGATATTTTTGTTAATATGTACAATCTGATTGTTAGATAAACTGACTGCATTCTATACAACTACATTTAAATTACATGTTTTTTCTTTTTTTCTCTCTTACAGACAAAATGATGTGCCGGTGCACTTTCACTGCCCTTCTGTAACATGACAGTCATACAGCGTGGGGATATGGCAAGGCAATTATTGTCATGTCAGCATTCAGGACTGCTCCCCACTGAACTCTCCGTGGAGCCTCGTCTCCCTCTCCATGTCTCGTCTCCAGCATCTAAACCATTTCCTGAATCTTGGGTAGAACATTCATGTGCTCCACCCTCTGTGCTAAATGAAACTGGGGCTTGTGGAAAGTCCATGAAAATGAAACGTCCTCACTGTGGTCTTAGTCTTCTTACAAAAAAACTTCAAGGCTCACATGATGAGGAGGCATTCAAACAGGTCAATAGATGTTTGCCTGGCCTGTCATCCACAGTGTTTTTGTGTAGAGGGACTTCTTCCTCTTTGTTTTTCAGTTTGCAGAGGACATGGAGCTCTTTTTAAAAGCATGTGCTGACGAGCAGAGACTACAGGTCAAAGCGATGTTTGACATTTAATGGACAGATGAAGGCACTGGCTGTTTGTTTGTGTTTTTTATCTGTTGTTTGTTTTTCAGTGTACAGAATTCCAGTTAAACTTATTATAAAATGCTGTTCACTTGTTTCCATACTTATAGTAAAAAATGTAAGTGTAAATGTAACAGCATTGTTTATACTTGTAACTTCAGAGTAAAAAGCTTATTGTTGATATTAACATTAATGTATTATCCTGTAATCAATAATATTTTTATACATTTTACGCATTAACCCTCTGATCTCTATCCTGGCCATTTGGGGCCACTTCACTTCTCCTTGTTTGACTGCTACACTGCAGTGGACCAAAAGAATGACGCAGGTTTGATCTTAAGGCTCTAATAGTTGTGTGTGTTGTGCATGACATTGCAACGCAAACATGTATTTGCAAGATAGACTGGAATAAATTGTGATGCATCAAATATTACACAGGCTGCAGTGAATTGTTGTTGATACAGGTTATTGAGCTTTGAGTTTCCCAGTCAAACGTAGCTTTGACACACATGCTAACACTCTTACTCTTGTACATTTCATAACAAGACACCATAGCCAAAATATTAGCTCTCAAAAGAAATTCAAAGCTGCAGCTGCAGCACACACAGCAACAAACACTGTTAGTAAATGTGTCCTGGAGTTTCTGCAGGTGCAGAAAGTGCTGCTGCTGTAAGTCAGCCTAACAGCTTCCAGATCACTGATATTTCTGGAAAGATGGCAAGAAGGGCATCACAGCTCATTTCTACAATCTCCCAGATCTTGGAATACAAGCCCCTGTCCCATGAAAACCACTTCACAGTAGTAGGAGTCCACTAAAACCTACAAATGAAGAGTGATCCTGGAAGAAATAGGGCGCACACTAGTGACCTCAACAGTTGCAAGACAGCCTTGTCCCCGATGCTTATATGAAAAAAAATATGAAGATTTATGAAACCATTAGGACTTTATTACTGTTTTATCTGAAAAGCTACTGGTAATATTTAACCTAACTGGGATTTAAAGTGTAAAAAACAGAATGTAGATAAAATTTTGGTTTTGATGAAAAGGAGTGGAGCTTGTGAGCCACAATGTAAGCAGTGTTGCTTTGCTGACATGCACTCGATGCTGGCAGTACAAGCATTGTAGTGGTTCTTATATTTTTGTAAACTAACTGTATAATATATTGAGCCATTCAACAGTACACAAATGTTTGTAGGCTCCTTTTTGTATGCAACCTGCATGTCTTTCTGAATTAATTGTTTGTTTATATCATGTTTTTCAGGAAAAAGAAGAAGTTAAAGTCAAGTGGAAGCCCTGCTCAACATGGTATGTAGTAACAACTTTGTTGGACGGGAACAGACATTCATACTGTTGATAAATAGTTATCACCTCAATTTGAATTCATGTATTTGGACTAAAGTAAATTGGGAGCTGTTAGCTGTCAAGCTGCTCCTCTGTGAGGAGCTTGATAGCTGTCCACCTCCAAAGTCCATTATGAGTTTTGGAGGTGGACATGGTCAAGACTTTTAAGAGTTGGCATAAGACTTCACTTCTTTATAGAGCTTATAGTTGGGGCTGGTTCAGGTCAGCCCTTAGTTATGCTGTCATAGCACCAGACTGCTGGGGGTTAGTGTCTACTCGTGTCATTGTATATATCCAGGAATATGTGCCTGAGGATAGTTGTCATGAAATCAATATTAAATCAAAGTTTTCCTTAATGACCACAGCTGGCATGAGTTCTCCAAAGCTGCCTGCTGTCTCAGGATCTGTCTCCAAAAAGAACCAGGGAGCGCTAACATGTTATGTTCTAGACTGATGAAGAAAATGCACATTAAACATAGTATAAACTCACTATGTTAAGTAATGTGAAGAGGATGCCTTTAGCTCCTATTGGGTTGGTTCCTTGATCAGTGCAATACAGAATCATTCATCTGGTTTGATGTAATGTCCTTAAAACACGTCAAAATGAGGCTCTGTAGTCTGTGTGGCCTCCACATGCCTGTATGACCTCACTACAACACCTGGGCATGCTCCTGATGAAGTGGCAGATGGTCTCCTGATGGATCTCCTCCCAGACTCCAGGACTAAAGCATCTGCCAACTCCTGGACAGTCTGTGGTGCAGTTGGTGGATGGAGCGAGACATGATGTCCCAGATGTCCTCAAATGGATTCAGGTCTGGGGAATGGGCGGGCCAGTCCACAGCATCAATGCCTTCGTCTTGCAGGAACTGCTGACACACTCCAGCCACATGAGGTCTAGCGCTGTCTTGCATTAGGAGGAACCCGGGGCCACCCGCACCAGCATTTAGTCTCACAAGGGGTCTGAGGATCTAATTTCAGCACCTAATGGCAGTCAGGATACCTCTGCCGAGCACACGGGGGGCTGTGCGGTCCCCCAAAGAAATGCCACCCACACCATTAGTCACCCACTGCCCAACCATCATGCTGGTGGATGTTTCAGGCAGCAGAAGGTTCTCCAATATGTCTCCAGACTCTGTCACAAGTACTTAGTGTGAACTTGCTTTCATCTGTGAAGAGCACAGGGCGCCAGTGGCAAAGTTGCCAAGCTTGGTGTTCTCTGGCAAATGCCAAACATCCTGCACGGTGTTGGGCTGTAAGCACAACCCCCACCTGTGGACGTCGAGCCCTCATACCACCCTCATGGAGTCAGTATCTGACCGTTTGAGCAGACGTGCATATTTGTGGCCTGCTGGAGGTCATTTTGCACAGCTCTGGCCTTTCTTTCCTACCCCACAGTACCTTTCCTTATCTTTTGTTTCCTACTCTTTTACTTAGTCTTTGATCACGGTTGTCTTTCTAGATAATTAATGTCATTTGTTCTGGGGCGAGTCACTGGCTCGGGTGCATTCTGGGACTGTCAGTTCACCAGTGTGCTGGCATGCTTCTTAACAAACACACCACTACAGCAAACATCTCAGTTGTACTTGTTGATTTCTTCAACAAAACACTGAACAAAACATGTCCTTGTGAGTGTGCTGCCTGGTGCTTTTACATTTTGTGGTAATTTGAGCAGCCCAGAAAGCATCCCATGAATTCAATTATGTTATTGTATCTGAACATGTACACGAGTCATTAAATTAGATGGGAAAGAATGATTCAGGGTAAACAACTGCACCAAGGGAATTACATTTTTCTCCTCAACATGTAAAATGTCTGTTGATAAGCAATTTCTGAAACAGACATTATGAAAATCACATTAAACAGATGTGATTAACTTTTTATTCTAGCAAACATAACATCAATGATGACACAATCAGTCTTCATCAGAAGTGCTCAAATCACTCTCATCGTCTGAAACGTCCTCCTCCTCCTCTGAGTCCATTTCCAGGAGTGGTTGGTGGCTGAGGATTCTCTTGTACACGTCCTTTACTTTGAGCGTTTCAGCTTTCAGTTCACTTTGTTTTTAAACCAGGCTATGGAGTCCTTTCTGTGCATCCTCCGACATGCCAACAAGGGAGGCTGTAAAAACAACAAAACTATTAAATATAAGTAAAACAAACAAACAAACCTCACCTCATAAACACAAGGAGTTAGGATCATGTAATTAAACTTTTTTTAAGGGAGAAGGCAGTGTTAGCTAGCAACCCAAATATAGGTAAAAGATCCAGTAAGACTTTAGCATCTGCTATTATTTTCAATCAATTCATCACCAAATGTATAAATAAATAAAAGATGTGCTTACAGTCTGAGGAGATTGTCCCCAACACCACAGATCGCATTTGCAACACTGTCCAGTGATGCTGCATCTCCCTGCAAAGGATCATCTCCTCCTCTCTCAGGCGCCTCACAGCCATCACCTTCTCAAAGACCTTTCTCTTTGTCCGGAGGTCAGCAGCAGCTGCAGTTTAACAACATCAGATGGGAAAACATAGCAGCATATTATGATTCAAGAACAAAACATTCAACTGCTGCTCAGATACTGGGAGTTTGTTTAAAAAGGATATTTAGAAATCAAGAGCTTACGTTCACTTGTGCTCTGCCAGGGCCAAACGTCGCTCTGCATGAGGGCATCACTGGATACGATTTGCTTTGTTGCTTGTTTCCTTGTTGTAGTCGTCAACAGCAGCCGCCAAGCGTTTCTTCTCATCTAAGATGACCTTGCGAATTCTGTGTCGCCTCTTGTTGCTATCTGTAAATAATCATAAAAAGGAACACCTTCACATAATGCATATATTTACATTTTAATCTACACTCATCAATTCGTTTGCTAGAACAAATCACATCCAGCTTAAACAAACCTGGATCTGATTTTATTCTGTTTACAAAGTAGCTGTACGAGCTGTACAAACTGAGCATCAAACGGTCCGTTTCAAAGAAACTGTGACACCATTTTGTCTGTAAAGACTTTGTGTTCGCACTCTGATGATGACGACAAGCTGCTCTACTCGTGCCTGCAACGCTCCAAGGCTGCCATCAGTTTGATCGGTTTCTAAGTGAGAGGAATATTAATCAGAACACAGGATGAGTAACAGTCACCAAACTACAGTGGACTCTGTAATCACTGACTTGATGATATTCATTATAAGACATCTGGAGCCTTCATGTGCTGCATTATCATGAGATAACAAGTATGTTGGTGTTCAGCTTTATAAAACCAACTAGTACGACATCACTTCAACCCAGGTCCAATCCAATTTGATCAAACGCAACAACTCTGCCATCAATTCTGCTTTTACAAGCTTATTTTTCATTGTTTGTTGACACTGTCAGAAAGATCTTAACTCTAAGTTCTTTAATGAGGCCATGGTGGGTCCTGTTGTTATACACGAGTGCATTATATTGAGACTCACCTTCAGCCCATTGCTGCAGTGTGTCGTCATCCACACCCAGCTCATTTCTGCTCGCATTCAGGCTCTCCACTTGTTCTCTAAAGATCCTTATGATCTAAGAATACATTAATAAATGTCATTCATATGGACATTTTTAGAGTACTGGTGTTTCCCCCCCATTACCACACACATTAAAATGGGTGTTGAAAAAATGACCTTTAGATATCTCTGGCTCAAAGTGCGGCCCAGTTGTTCCACTTTCCTTTTGTTCCAGCCCAAAGCCAGGAGGCTCAGCATGTCTGTTCGCCCTGCATTTCAGTTAGTATACAAATAAGAATGAATGAGCAGGAGACTGAGTGGAATCTCACACACAGACACACACCTGCTTTAGACATGTACTTCGTTGTGATGGCCGCCCTAGACAGGAAACTGTTTACTTGTTCCACCTCTTCTCCAACTGTAGAACCGTCCCCATCCTGAAACGCACCTCCCCATTTGATCTATAGAAAGGAGGTCACAATACATGACTGCTGAATTCATTCAACCTTATAACAAAATGTCTTAAACGTATCCAAGACTACAAGCTGCAGTATACCTCGCACATCCAAGTGTGAGCTACTCAAAATGAAGTACACATTAAGATAAAGTCAAGTAAATAGTATTACGACAACACCAAGAGAAAAACAAAATAAATATCCACCCATCCAAATATGTATCCACACACACACACGTATGAGTATATGGTTATGGCGTTAACGTCATTTTAACAAGATTAACGCTGACAGCACTGATATATATGTGTATCTTACATCATTTGTGTGTCTCTGGATGTATTTCACAAACTCAGCAACTTCCTCATCTTTCTCAATGAAGACACCTTCAAAGTTCCCCTGCTCTGAAGTGCTGAACGAACACGGTGACAGTTGTTTGAAAAGAAACATCAAAATAAAATTTTTGTACAAATCCATATTTGATTTATGTACACAATGCATAACGTACCTTGCATTTGATTGAAAGCGATAAAGCTTGCAGTTTCCATCAACTGAGACGGCGAGCATGTCTGGAGTGCAGGCAGGGCAGCTAAAGCATGGCTCCTTGCACATCCTGTCCACCTCACACTTTACAGCACTCCACTCCAAGAAACTTTTGCTGAAGGCATCAGCTGATATTCGGCCAGTCTTTTAAGTAGAGGACAAACAACAGAATATTCACGGACAGTCATCATAAACATTGATTTGCACAATTTCCTTAAACTTGACAAATTTAGAAACTCACCCTTCCAAAATGGGCTGTTCGTTCATCCAGCACTTTGACAAAGGCCTTAAGTGACATCCCTGCTGCAGCTTCTTAATGTCATAGAAAGACTGAAAGACATCCATTGAAAACAGGGTGCAGAAATTTAAGGTGCCAGGCCAATATCCACCACCCTGGAAGTCCTTAACTGAGGGGGACCACATTAGGCCACAGCTGGTGCAGCTCACCACTGGCAGTGCAAGGTTATAACGGCCTTTAGGAAGGATAAGGAGAAATCCAGTCATGGCTCAACAAAGACATTCATTTTTTCCCATGTTGTTTTCAAAGCGGTCTGGTAAATCCAAATGACCTTTGACAGGTGCCCACATATACTGCGGGCCGAGGGTAATTCAAAACAATGTAGCAATGTACAATTTGCAATAAAACCTGCAAACACATCTATTGTGTATGTACTGTGTGACAAAAGAGCAACTTACCATTTATGGTTACAAGAGCCACAATTGCACCGGGTGAAACCTCAACGTTACCTGCTGGGCAGTCACACACAGTCTGGTCTTTGCACAGGCAACAGCCGAACTAACATTAAAAACACACAATATATATAAAAAGAATTGGAAATTAAATGATACACAATAAATATACAATAACAGCACACACTCATAGTACATAGCAATAAATGCATAAGACTTAAAAACCGTACATATTGGATTGTGAAACTCTGATGAAGGCTGCAAAAACCCTCCTGTTACTGCCTCTCTGCTGTGCAGGACAAAGCGTGTGTGAACTGCAATATCACAGTCAGCACAAAGGAATGGAAGAGGCAGGCAGTCCAGACACCTCACAACTACTTGTTTGCCACACTGACACACACGGTGTGACTGTGGATCCAGAGTAGCTAACATATTGTCTATAAGACAAGGCCTGGCCTCTTTCCACTTTAGCAAGGACACCATGTTTCTGATCGCCCAGTGAGTAGCAGCTGACTCAGACAACGTCTCACAAGTCATGGCTGCGTCCTCTTCTCCATCCTCCAACAACTGAAGGAGCTCCTGACGAAGCACCTCAGTTCCACACACTAACAGAAAAAAAATAAAGAAACTCTTCCACAAAGTGAAAAACACTCTAGGCAGTATGTTTCTTAGGACTGCACAAAAGCCCTGCCTAACTCAACTATAACAACAAATATAAAAGTAAAGGAATCACAATATATACAAGAAGGTAAAGTACCTTTTGTTGGGTTGACACTGGCAACATAACTAGGTTCTTCACGTGGACACTGATGCTGATCTGCAGACACTGGGGGGAAAAAGAGATTGAAGAATATTTACTTACTGAAATTCTTTGGTGAAAACAAGTTGTGAGATAAAATCAATGGTTGTGAGAACACTGACCACGTGGCAACTAGTACTTCGACTGGATGATGGTCTTTGAGGAATAAAATCTCCCTGTCTGTCAAGGGCGGCATCACTTACATTTTGATTAGATACCTTGAGTTTGTAAATGATCAGATTACATAATTGGAATACAATGTATCCAATTCAGGGTTGCAGGAGGATGAAGCCTATCCCAGCTGATACAGGACAAAGACAGGCTGCCAGTTTATTGCAGGGCTAACACGATATGTGTAACAGAAAATCCACTTAAATGTTTGATATTTCTTATAATAATCATAATTATGACTATTATTTAAAGGTTTCTTTAAATAATACATTTTGATTTTTTATAACCTCTAAAATATAAACCTGAGCTGTTTCAGATTCTGACCTCTGACCTCACTGCAGCTCCCTCTTGGAATTACGTCTGCTTCTTGTCTACCCCCAGTGATGACCGCCTGCCCTTGATATCACGTACTGTACCTGAGGAACAAAAAAGGACAAACACTTGCCTTCATTTAAGAAGTACATTCATACAGAGGTAATCTATGGAAACACACTAGTTCACCCTTTGGGAGAAATCAGTTCCTGTGAAACATTTCTGTAAATGAACATCATGTGGAGAATGAATGAAATGAGTTCTTCAGGTGACTCAGCAGTCCCACACTGACAAATGAAATCTAGTTAAACTATTAAGCATATTTGCTCTTCTGAAATCTGTGTTAAACAACAACAAACATAAATTAGTAACAAAAATACAGCTGAGTAGAGGCTTTACAAACCACCAGCAGCCATAATGCTAAATTTTAATCTTCAAATGTTTCTGAGCCGTCTTCAACCTGCTTTTAACACATTAAAGTCCCACAGTCAATGCAGCCTGACTCAATCCTAGATGTTCAGCACACAGAGACACAGAGGTGCCGTTTACAGTTTAGTGATAACCTGAGTCACTGATCATTTGCAGTATTACAGAGTCTGGCAGTCTTTGCATGATGTCCACGTCACTGTGAGTTTCTAGCTGACTCTCAGGTGTGACAGGTGTGCCAGCAGGAAAGAGTAATAATAACCTGCATCCTGAGGTTTGTCATGCAGGATTAAAGCAGCCAGGCTTTGTTCACACAGCTAGGATTGTATTTTACACTGACCCTGGGTCAGTATAAGTATCATACAGTTTAAACGAAGCACTGAAACTTGCACATATTTATTACAGATGCACTGAAGCTAATCGAGATATTTGCTGTCAGTCTGTGGCTGCGATTAAACACTTTACTGGAAACTTTATTAACTAGTAACTTCATCAGTCATGACAGAAGCTAATATTTCTGTGCTAACATCGTTTAAACAGTAACAGCTTTCCTCCAATATAAGCTAACGTTTACACCGTAACTTTAAGCTAGCACCATAAAGACGGTAAAACACGTAATAACATCTACAAATGCATCTTAAAGCTGTTATATTAGCACTCGGTGTATTACTAACATAAGCACATTAACATTACTGACACTCGCTGACTTTTAATAGTCATTCTATAAATGCTGTCCGTTTAAATGGTCTTACCTGGTGGTCCATATGGTCCATAAGTGAAGCAGAGGGAGCCTGACCATGCGTCACACGTTTGACGAGTTGGGAGTGAGAACGTGTTGGGCTATAAGGAACACACTCACTTCCTGAGCCCTGGGCAATAAGAGACGTTTTGTGTTTTATGATTTATTGATATGTTTGATCCTTTCTGAGCTGCGTTAATGAAGCAGTCATTAGAGCACCATGTCCGCTAGAATAGTTCTGTAGTTTGATGCTTGAGTCGTTGCAGACTTGTTGAAACTCCCTCACCCGTCAAAGCAGCGTCTTTGTTATTCGAGTCCAGCAGATGGCAGTGTTTCACTGTCTGACGGCTGTCTGAAGCTTCAGCTGGATTATTCGTTTAAATGAGATCGTTTTATAAAACTTACAACAACAGGCCTGAACCTGCTCAGCTCCAAAGAGCTGGCTAAACGATGGGGCATGTTCAGAATCTTCCTGAAGTTTAACAATTTCCCAAAAAGCTCCACAAAGTGAATTTTCATATGAGACAAGAAGGAAAGAACAGGGTGTGACGTGGAAGGGGCCCTCTGGCAAACAAATTACTGCTTTTATTAAGTTACAAAACTCGCAGTCCTGTTCACGAGTGATCAGAGAAGGGAACAGGAGATGGACAGATGGATCGGTGCTGCGGCTGCAGACTCTTCACCAGTCCCTCTTTACCAGTCGATTTACGTCCTTACCCTCTGTCACAACGGGACTGAACGGACTCACGCGTAGGCTCTGAGTGGGGAACAGTAAAGGTTTTTTATTTACAGAAGCACCAGGTGATCTATTTACACAGTGGGGAAAAGACGGGTTCCGGGAATCCACACACGAACAGGAGGGGGGAAAGACACTTGCAGTCCACACACGCTCCAAAGTCCTCACTCCATCCACGCTCCACAAGAAACACAAAAGCTCGCTCCAATCCTCACACACTTGATCGCTCAGGTAACACAGGGGCAGGTCCAGGGAAATCTATTCACAGAGATGCAAAAGGTTACTGTAAGAAGATCGCTAGGGAAACACGAGAACGAACTGAGCTGGGGTTAACACTGACGAGAGTCGGCAACGGTCCAGCGACGAGAAATACAGGGCTGCCATCTTATAAGGGGACTGGAACACTGTTGGGTGATGAGCCACAGGTGTCACCAGGTGCGTGGGCCAAGGGCAGGAGCCCACAGATGAGCTCCGCCCAGGCAGTGAGAGAAGGAGGGAGGGAGAGAGCGGGGACAAAATCAAAACAAAAAAACACATGTAGCCACACTGAGGCGACCGGGTAGACACAGGGACCCTGACACCCTCGCCTTTTTCACAAATGTCATGTATGAAAATCTATAATAACTCCAGTTATACGGATATCAATATCCTCATAAGTGAGGATATTGATAAACTGATTTGAACTTTTACTGATTTCTGTTTAGATATAAATTGATTCAAAGTGGTCAGATATGCAGATTCTGACCTTTCCTCTGGCAAATATATAAACTCACTGAAAACAGTTTGACTTTTCAGAGAGTTTCCTATCTATCTGTATTTTTACTTTAATAGTTAAGCACGATTAACATTTAGGAAACAAAAATAAACAAGTTAATAAATGAAATGAAATAATACTGATTTATATATTCACTCTGTTTACTTTTTCGATATAGAAATACAATGAAGACTTCCATGTTCCTGCTGGTGGCGCTCTCTGGCACTGTGCTCTGCATGACTAACGGACGTGTTCAGAAAACCAGCAGATCATCAACATGATCCCACAAGGGGGATGTGATGATCTGATAGCAAACAGAGATAATAATGGTAACTGTAAGCGCAAGAATACCTTTATCATTGGTGACTTTAATCAAGTTAGAACAATTTGTGATCCAAGCAATCGTATCAATGCAAATAGAAATCTTTATAAAAGCCCCACAGACGTGCACATTCTGTATTGTAAACTGCTGGGACAAACAACGATACCCATTGTACATCCAGATACAGATGAAAAGGCGTATTGTAATTGCATGTGATAAAATCAATACTTTCCTTCAGCCTGTGCACTTTGAATGTTGCTCTTGAGTTGAGAGATGCTGTGAGCTTGCTGCCATCTTTAAACATCACTTCATGATGCTGGTTTAGATGCTTTATAAGACTTTGTTACGTTTCTTAAACAGTGATGAAAATAATAAAGAGGAAATATGAGAGAAGTGATTTTCAGTGAATGTTGAAAAAAATCCCACAACAACAAAAATGATGGCAACATTGCTACACTTTGCTTTCTTAGCTTGCATATTGTACATTTTCACAGTTGTTTCTGATTGGCTCCATCTTCTCTCGTTGTCACAGCTGTTGCTCAACTTTCAGCACTCATTCAATTAAAAAAACAACAAACACAAAAACCAAGCTGCTGCTGGTAAGGTTGGCATTCTTGCAAGACTCAGTAACACAAAACAAATAAAAAAATGCACATCCCATGTTTATCCCATGTGATTCCAGGCTGAGTTTATGCATTTATGCTTATTTGTTTATAAAATATTATAAGCTGGTCTGAGGTCATTTGTTACTAAAGAAAAACAAACAAACACTGTGTCATTATTTAATCCACTAAAACTAAGACACAATGCAGAAGCAGTGTGTGAAAACTAAGTGCACCTTCACTGGTGTAGCATCTGCCTTAGAAACAATGAAGTCAAATGAAACTGTTGAATCATCTCTATGTGCTAAAGGCTCATTTTAATGCAGCATTAATCACGTTGCTTTAACAGTGCTGCATTTTAATAATGTTTATCACGTTCTTTGTAGATTTTAATTATCACCATCGTCGCTGTGAGAACATGTCTGGTTGGAGCAGGCGGCACTCAGGGATCATGTTGTGTGGAAGAAGAGTCATGTGATTGTTTTTTTTAAAGATTTATTTCTATGAGTGCACAGAGTGTGAAACAGAAAGATAGGATCGACAGAGAAAGCTGATCATGTCTGTTGTGACACCTGCAATCTCTGACTAGAGTTTTAGGTTTTGTCAGGCAGCTAACACAAAGAAAGCCTGGCTTCATTGTACAAATACAACTTACATATACAACACATGACATATTACACAGAGTCATTATTTATTCAACAAAAACTAAGCCAGATGCAGTTTTTGGATTTTATTTCAAAATGTTCTTATTCTGATTGTTTACTTAATATATTTAGACACATTTGGTTTATTTCTATAAAAATGATATTTTACACAAAACTTCAAACAGCTGCCTGCAAACATGGCTCTTTATTGTAAAGCCAGGTATGAACAACAACCTGCAGCTGCATGCTGTTGTGCTCATTGGTGTCACATTAGGTTCTGAACCACAAACAGAGAAGTTTCTTAGAACTGCTGGGCTAGTGATGTAGGTGTTGATGCAAATGATGGCTTAGGGTGGTGCTACGACAGTGTATAAAAACTGAAGCTCCCAGAGCCAAGTGTTATTTGTTCTTCCGTAACTGAGGTGAACTATAACCTGCTCAGGTAGAATTTAATAACAGCGTGTCTGAACTGCTCGTCTCCAGGCTTCACGTCTCATTCTGTAAGAACTTGTTGTTTGTTTATGAACTTTTTATAAACAACAGACTTTTGTATACTTCCAAGAAAGAGGGAGAACTGACTCTTCTGCCACACTCACGTTCATCTTTATCTGTCATCAGTTCAGATAAAAGCATCACTGATTATTCTGAACACTGTTTTAAAGCTTCTGCGTCACTCTGATTTCTTCTTAAAGTTGGCAGACAGGATTGTGAAGAAGGACATAGTGGATCCCCCCTTTTAATGAGCATATTATCTGTGAACACTGAATACAAACAACCTAAATGCTCATTAAAGAAGCAGGTTGGCTCATAAAGTGCTCTGTACTTGTTTTATGCAAGTGCTGTTTCTGGAAACAACCACCATCTGTAATCAACACAGGACTTATTGAACTGTCAGGTGTGCAGACAACATGGCACATTTTGGGAACACCTATAGTTGATGTCTTAATTATGAAAATAGCTACTATGTAGTTGATGCTTCCTGTTCTGCCAGAGCAGGTGCAGCCTTTGTGGAAGTGGGTTCCACTGGACCAGCGTCTGTGAACGATCCACTGTGGGTGATTTTTTTTTTGACCTTACATCTGTGTGTAAGGACCAACCACAACCATCTAAAATCTTTGCATGTTATTTTATCTTCTGTGTAAGAAGTACACAGCATACCCTGATGATCAGCTTCAAGGGTTCTCAGTGTAGGATGCATACAGTATGTCATGCTGAAATATAGAGCACTTACAATAGAACCCACTAGAAACCAATTATTTTAGCCTGGTTCCTTAAATCTATGGCATTTTTCCCATGCTGACTGATATGCTGCTCAGTGTCTTTTGCTGTCTGTCATGATCCTGGGCCATGTTGGCCCAGCATTCTTAGTTTTCGTATGTTTTGTGTGTTGTTCTTTATTTATGCCATGGTTTCTGTTAAGATGTTCCTTATTTGATTACCTCCTGTGTGCCCCTCTGTGTATCTGTGAGCCCTCGTTTCCCCTCCTTGAGTTTTATTCCATGTTTTCCCAGCCCGTTATGTCCGTGCTCTCCCCGTGCTGTCTCTCCTCCTCTCTGAACCTCCGTGTACTTCCTGTTTTACTTTGACAGTCTCCCGTCAGTGTTGCGTTCACTCCTGCCATGTCTTGTTATGATTATCAGTGTCACCTGTGTTCCCCGTGTGCTCCCACTTCCCTCGTTAACCCTCTGTGTATTTATGTCTGCGTCTCCCTCAGTTCTGTGTCGCGTTCTCCCTCATTCATGGCCGTGTGTTTCTCTGTGTATTACGTTAGAGTTTCCTCGTTTAGGTTGTATGGTTTCTCTCTCCAGCAATAAAGCTGTGTTTTGAGTTCATTCCTGCCTCCGTGAGCTTGCGTTTGGGTCCTCATCCTGCCTGCACACAGCCGCAACCATGACAGTCTGCTTTTAAATCAGATGTCACTCTGAACATAAACACAAGCCACAGCAGCCCAGCTGTCTTAGCTGAGTACAAGGATACATTTACTCTCTTTGTGTAAAATATTGTGATGATTTTACATTATATTAGGCAGGCAGCTGCCCAAATTAAACCGTGACTATTAGCAGTTTGGTTATTTTGAACGCCTCGGCTGGAAAAAATTCAAAATGGTTTGTAAGGTTGGCCACAGCTTTGTATGTAAAGGGGAGTTAGAAGATTGCTTCATATTTTAAGATTGATTAAGATTAATTAATATTTTTAATTGTTTTATTTTACATCTCACCTTTTACACTGCATTGAGTTGCTGCCATGTGATTGGCTGAGTGTACATCGTTCTTTGTTTCAAAATGGACTTAATGCCTGGTTGAACAGTTGTGATGTTTATCTCCTTTAGATTTATTTTTTATTGTCATGATGAAAAATGGTTTGTTGGTTCATACCTATGAAGTTACAGTGTTTCTGAAAAGCCTAAAAAGATGAATTGTTACCATAGTAAACTTCAAAACAGACTTTATTATATGATATAGTTATAAAATTGGATAAAAACTGACTTCAGCATAATATAAAATAATGTGTTGTCACTATGTATGCATTGGTCAACTTTCAGATCTATGAAGTTCAGCTCCCCCAGCTGTGTCTCCCTTCTGTGGCCCATTCCCTCATTACTACCCTGTGTATTTAAGCCCTGTGTTTTCCCACGCTTGGTGTCGCGTCGTACCCTCAGACCCTGCCTGTGTGTTCCTGCTTGGTTTCATGGTTTGGTTTCTGTTTTTGTTTCATGCCAGCAATAAAAGCTGTGGTTTTAGTTACATTTCGTCTCGGAGTCCTGCATTTGGATCCACATTTCCACCTGCCCGCACTCAGAGCCCTGACATCATTTTCCCGATACCTGATTTTTAGCACTATGTATGCATTGGTCAACTTTCAGATCTATGAAGTTCAGCTCAGTTATCTATGTTTTCATTTTTAGTTTCCATTTGCATTTAGATGCACGGCCGATTCTCTGATGTGTGATCTGTTTCTACCTGTGCTGATGCTAGCAGGACTAAAGCTGATCAAGCAGCAGTAAATATGTGAAGCAAGGCTGAAGGATACACTCATAAAATGAACAGAATCATAAGAATATAACAGCACGAGCACTGCAAATGCAACTAAACCATGTTGACATCAAATGGTATGTTATTTGAAATCTATATGAAATAATGACACATCTATGTTTTCCAATTTATTTTATTTATTAATTTAATTTTTTCCACAGTTGTGTAAATCAGTCTGTCTGTGGACTGCCAGCCAACACATCCACAACACCAACAACTCAGACAGCACAAAGCCTTTTAAGTTGGCGAGGCGTGATAGCAAATGCAGCGCAGGTACATCCATCTGACCTGCAGCAGCATCGCAGACCACGCCCCCCCTCCACACCACTCTTTCCTCATAGTTGCTCGCCATCGTTGCTCTCAGAGGGTAGAAGGTCCCGATCGAAGTGCACAGGTAACTTCCCTTCACATTTCACGACAATGATCCTGTTGGTGAGAAGCCTGCCTTCATACTGGCAGCTGGGTTTCCTGGCTCCCTGATGCTTTAGCTTACATTTAATTATGCGAAACGTTGCGGTACTATACGTCATGCCGCTATTTTCATCGTACCTCCCATCACCTCTACAAATGGATTTGACCTTTGCTGGAATGCTGAGGATGAATGTGTTGGTTTCCTTACAACTGTTGTCAAGTTTGTAGATATTCCTATTTGATATTTCTGTGTTACACAGCTTTTCAGTCATCTTAGCATCTACATGCTGTCTTCTAAACTTTTCATAAGGTGTTTCTTCAGGTCGGTGCTCGCTTGGTAGAAAATTGTTCACTTTGGAAAATCCGGAAGCAAAGAGCAGCACGAGCATCGTGCAGACAAACAGTGTCTTCATCGTCTCCTGGAGAAGAAAACACATGGACGTTTTTCCACATTAAGAATTTGGCAGATACATCCTTTTGGATCCTGAAGCTCAGCAAGTCGTCTTTGTGAGCTGCAAACACACACGACAAGAGGACTGATAGACCTTTTTCTTTAAATGAAAGAAGTCGTTTTATTTATAGTTTTCTTTTTTATTTATTTCTAATCATATATATTACTTTGTTCTCTGTTTATTTTTTATTTTTCAACTGTTAGGACGATTTCTAAATATCCTGAACAAGCCTGATCTGGACGGCTCCTGGAAGCAGATTCAGGCGTGATGATGTCATTTTCAACTGGAAAAAGAAGCTTTGAAAAGCTGAAGTAGTTTAAATGTTTAGATATTTAACCTTGTTGTATTACTTTATATTTTATATTCATCGTATTAAGACATCAAGATATTTGTTTTTGCCTTAAAATTTTGTGTTTTCATTTATACTTTTTGTTATTATTTTTTTTAATTTTGTCATTTTGCCTTTTTTACTTGATGTGATTTGGATAAATATATATTTATATCTACAGATATATTGAGAGAGTTTTTCTCTGGGTTTCACAAGCCCATTTTATAGATAAAAGTCCAGGTCATAATAGATCCGGTTCATTAAGAACAAAGTTTAAATCCGATTTAATATAAATGCCTTTCTGCACTCAGTTATTCTTTCCTGTCACATGTTTCAGTGTGCTCTGTAGTAACAATGACACACTGCAAAATAAAAATAATAAGACACTCACCTTTTTTTTCCTTTACTAATGATGATGATTAACCTGCAGTGGTTCAGGTATAAGTTGGTTGTCTGGAACAGCAGGTGATGAAGATGTGGTGAAGGGTCTGTGGTTCATGTATATAGTGGGTTCATTACATAACTGGATAGGCAACATCTGACAGTCAGTTTAAATAAGATCTTGTTGTATTTGAACACAAATCAGCAAAAACAGGTCTCTCACCGTGCAAATATACAGCTTACGTAAGTTTAGTGTGCTCACCGAATGCAGTGTTTAGTGTAGCAGCAGAATTATGACAGTTTATGGAGATGTTCAACGTGAGCCTGCTGCCCAGCTTTAAAAGGAAAATCATTTTAAATGATACATAATAAGTTCTTACCAAAAGAGGAATGCAGACGGAGATGAGCAGAGATCTCTTCTGCAGTTCAGATGCTGCTGTGAGTTCTAGTTCACTTCTGTCACAGAGGAACAAAGTGTGTTTGGATCTGGACACTTTGATTTTTATACTTCTGATCAGCACCACCTCAAATAATCCTTTGCATCCACACCTACATCACTGGCCCACCACTTCTAGGAAACTTTAACACTTCCCTGCTTGTGACTCAGAAAGATAACTATGATGACCACTGACCACAAGAACCTGCATGTAGATGCAGCCTGTTATTCCACATCTGGCTTTAGAAAAAAAATTAATGCACAAACAAATAGATTTAAAATAAAAAGATGTGTTGGTATATTTTGACCTTTCAAATAAACTATTAACACTTCTTTTTTCCCCTTTTTAAGTATAATTTTTGGCAAATAAAGTGAATGTTTTGACCATTTGCAGTTAAAATGTTGAACAATCTTTTTATTTTTGTTTTACTACCAGTTGGTTGTAATAATTTCATATGAGGGTTTAAATGGATGTATAACAAAACAAAGGATAAAAGTATATTTAAAAGTATATTTAATGAAGCTGATCGAACAACAGTGCAATATGGCATGATGACAGTGTTTGCAATTTTGGCAGGAGAACAAAAGATAAATATTATAAAATACAAGACATGAAAATCTCAGAGGTCAGGGGTCGGGGGCCCAGGAAGTCTGACCCGCAGATTCCAGGTCTGACTTCGAGTACATAAAATATCATCTTTCTTGTGGGGAAGGAGCCTGAGTTAGAGCAGGAAGTTACACCATATTGATATTGTTGGGGTAGCCTCAATGCCAGTGTTGGACTCTCCAGTTTCCTTGAAGGAGGTTTGACTTTGTGCCATCGTTGGCTGGACTCTGTGCTCATTGATATCCCCGCATCAGTGAGTTAAGACACCATGCATTTATTTTCTGTGTGGCACACAACAAGAAAACAAGCCAAGAGAGAACACATCAGCCTCCAATGACAGTTTATTAAAAGGTTTATTGGAGGTTATTTGTTGTGTTATTGAACCTGTGTGCTAATGAAAGAGTGTCCTTAATAAACGTACTCCATAAGGAAGTGTGTTCACAAGTGCACAGAACACATTAGGGCACAGGTCAGTGATCGGTTTTACAATTGTATTGTCAGATCGATGGACACTTTCGGATACTTGGATATTCAGGTGATTAGAGGAGCAGAGATGATCAGCTGATCAGGATTTGGTGGTGTGTTGGATCAGGTGGTGGAGAGATACAGGACAGGCCTGACATACACAAACGTATAGTGAAGGTGCAGAGGCTCAGATCTGTGACATCGTCCCAGCTCAGTGTCCATATTTAGATGTAACAGTGCTATAGACTTTACCTGACAACTTGTATGAGTAATGTTTTCATCTCAGGCATGTAAATTTCATTTGTGAATATATTTTTAATACTTGTACAACAGATTTTTTTGAGTGTTAAATAGAAATTATATGCTGAAACTGAAGTGATGGGTCGCACTCTTTAGTTCACCCCTGCTCTCGAAACAATGTAGGTGGTCCAGTTAACATATTTACATTTTTTCATTTGCTGTTTCACTTGCAAAATATTTCCAGTGTGACATTTGATCAGGTCTTGTAAACCTTGTCGTTAACCAAGCAGTCACTCCCAGGCTGCTGTGCTGATCACCGGATCTTAACTTCATTGTCACAGTGCACTCAGAACAAAACAGCCATGCAGAGATATGAGTCACAGTGACATTAAAACTGATGAAGACCGTCGTCGTTAGAACCAGCAAACTGAACGAACTAAAAAAGATCATCTAAATTCAACTGGTCTAAAATATCAGGATCTCAGTGTTAAGTCCATATTTTTGAAGTTGAAGCTTTTACTGGTTTTACTTAAGAAAAAGAAATAATAAGGAATTGTTTTGGAATTTGTCCAGGTTAACAGATGAAATCATGTTCAGTGCTTTGTCCTGTCAGTAAACACAGATTCTTTATTTGCACTGAATGGGACAGCATATAATTTCACTGCTTTTGGCATAATGACAATAAAAGATAGTTTCAAAGTCTGACCTGCAAAGCCCGTCCACCCAGTGTCCTCCTCAGTCATGCTGGTTGCATGATTGCTGTAGAAGTGCTAAACTACTGTGACCTGATTAATTGAACTGAGCTCACACTGCAATAACTAATCAGTGAGGTGGTAGTTTAAGTACTTCATTACCAAAATGTATAAATGAAGTACATCAGAAGATGTTGGGGAAGAAGGACTTCACTGGGTGGGCCTGGACCCCCGAGGCCTGTCCCTGTGCCGACCTCGTCTGAGTCTAATAGATTTATAAGATAGAGCTCATCAAAAGACTAAGATATGAATATAAACATGATATTTGTCAGTTTAATTTAATGTTAAGTTGAACTGGAGTTAACCAGAATCCTTTACTCTTCCAACTCCTCTACTTTGTCTAACAGTTAGCTTAGCTTAGCCTAGCCAAGTTTTCTTTGCAAAATTGCTAATTGCATGGTTTCAAATTGCAGTTTTGATTTTAAGTGGACTAATTGTTCAGACCTGCTCTGGGGCCTGTCTGAAGTATTAAATTGACATATATTTGTCTCAACACCTACGCAGGAGAACTTTTTTGTAAGTGTGAAATGGAAAATAGAAGAAGAAGTAGAGATGTGGGTGTTCCTATTTACATGTTTTTATTTTCTGTTTCTTTAGCCAAACATGTTATTTGATCAGAGCACCTGCCTGTACACCTGCTGTTAACCAAGCAGTTATTTTCAAGCTGCTACACTGATCACAAAGTCAGGACATATGAATGACAGGAAGTGTCCAGTGTCACGTAGCGATATTAATGACAACAATGATGGGTCAAAGCAACATATGAACATTTATTACGATATCCTGATAAATGTAATGCAGCGGGATAACTTCTACAGTTATTATGTTAGTGATGATGCCTCTTTGCTTTTCATTTATTCACAGCTTTGTGGCGTACGATGGAGTGTCAGGGCCACATTAAGATGATAACCTGCCACGGCTGCAGTACCCTCTACAACACGGCTTGTGTCGATGATTTAGTGAAGCAAACTGATCAGCTGTCTCATTGTGTCTTTTGTGTGTTTGGTTTTGTGTTTTCAATGAACTGAAAGCCCTCTTTAATGCACGAGGGTGTGACCATCCACATTCTCTCATCTGTCCAGTGTCAGCCATTCATTTTGTGCAAATGGTCAAGTCTTCCAAGTGTGCGTGCTTTTCCTTCAGCGTCTGTGTTACTCGTGTCCAGCAGATGGCAGTGTTTCACTGTCTGACGGCTGTCTGAAGCTTCAGCTGGATTATCCGTTTGCTATGTTTGCCATGTTACAGTGGGGAGGAAAAACTCGTTTTTAACAGGAATATCTAGACATGAGTGATCACTGCAGTGGGGCACTATCTGTGCTATCTATAAGAAATGTTAGCAACAATAAAACTCTGAGGATCAGGGCTCCATTTCACTCCAGTGTTCAGTGGCATTTTAAAAGAGTGAATACCGACGCTGAATGTCTTTGTAAAGCAAAAGCACTTTGTTAGCCTTTACAGAGCAAAGCTATGGATCAATGTGCAGTGAAGAAAAATCGAGGTGGCCAGTCTGTCCTTTCCTAACCAATCACAGAGCTCCTTACATTGCACCATGTGGCTAATTTGCGTTTTACTGATATTGCTGGGCTGCTGTCAATCATTTTGTCTTTATATTACAACAGAGCATTGACCTTTAACCTGTTTAATTCATACTGAGTATTTAAAAAAAGGTATTGTCATAATAAATTGTGCCTCACTGAAACACCATTTTGCATTAGCCTCTATCACCTGACTTGTCACTGATGATATCACTGCATGAGCAGGCGAGCGGTAGCGGCGGGGGGGTGTAGGTGAAGCTCGTGAAGAACAAAATTCTGTACGAGCGGACGCAGTGAGTCCAATAACCAGGGGTAACTGGAAATAAGGTGTTGTAGGTTGGCTTCCACAGTGTAAAGAGACACTTCTCCCTCATGCTCTAACAGCTGGTAAATCAATTTAGAAGCAGAGTCGATAACGGCCTCCTGAAGCTCCCTAGGTGGGGTGACTGCCGCTGGATCCATATCTGGCTGGTCCGTACTGTCACGGCGGGTGAGGAGAGCCGTGTGAAAATAATAAATGAGGATCCAATCGCAGGCAGAAGTGGAGAAGTGAAGGTGGTTTATTGAACACAAAAATAAATATGGACAAACAGCAAATGGAGCACGAAGTAAACTAGACTGGAAACAACTAAACTACAGAGCACAAACCTGGACAAGAACGAGCAGAGGAGATGGACAGCAGGGAGAACACACGGGTGAGACATGGTGGATACACAGACGCACCAGCAACTACAATGACAGAGGACACGACTTAAATACACAGAGAAACACAGGGGAATTACACACAGGTGGTGGACACAGCTGGGAATAATCACCAAGACGAGACAGAGGTCAAACTGAACACACTCACATGAGACGCAGACCTTCACAATAAAACAGGAACAAGAAACCATCACACTAAGACGCAGACTCGACATAGAGAGAGAGACAGAAAATGACACATGGAACTAAACTAAACCTGCAAAAACATGACAACTCAAAATACTGGGTCAAACTGACCCAGAACCGTGACAGACTTTCTATAATGTTTTGCTTGAGCATGTCCTGCTTTTCTGTAATGTTATTTCTACAGCCTCTTATTTCTAACCTCTTGTGTACCTCTTTTCAACCACTGGGAGGCGCTACAGCTTCATTCCTTTCACACTAAGGCAGCGGTAGGGAACTCCAGGCCTCGAGGGCCGGTGTCCCTGCAGGTTTTAGACGTTCCCTACCCCTGCACTAAGGCCTTTGAAATCTTCATTAACACTGAGCTTGAAATTTCTATCAGTCGAATGCAAAGGAGTCCTGTGGTTGTAGGACAGAGGTAGGGAACGTTAATCTGCCATCATTTAGATTATATGACAACAACCTTCAAATCTGAAGTCTCAGAAATCTGCTTCATGTACAAGTTCCTCCAATAATCAGGGCTAATATCACCAAATTGTACATAAACAGACTTTTACATGTTAAATATTTCTCAAATATGGGGAAAAAAACAATATAAAATACTATATTATTAACAAAATATCTTAAGATACAGCTACAAATTGCTTGAAACATTTGCAATGAAATATATAAAACAGCTTTATTGTCAGTGAGGACAAAGTTATAGTGATGCTGTGCTGGAGTGTTCAAAAGAAGACAGAGACATGAAGTATAAATATTGTATAATATTAAATATAAGAAAGAACAAAGTTATAAAAACATTAATAATTGAAATCTGCAACAATATTCACATAAAGTGTAAAATACAGAGTTAACTGTTTAATAGGTAAAGTTTAGGTCTTGCAGTCGAACAATGATCCCAAACACAGCAGCAAATCTACAGCAGAATAGCTGAAAAGCAAAGTCCAGACCTCAACCTGGGACATTCAGAGAGCTGTGCTTAAATAAATGCCCACAAAGCTCAAAGAACTGAAGCAACGTTGTAATGAAGAGTGGGCCAACATTCCTCCACAACAATATGAGAGACTGATAAAGTCAAGCAGAAAACAATTAGCTCACATTTGTGCTGCTAGAAGTGTTTCTAGTTATTCACAGGACTGTAGTTTGAATTTAAAGAAATGTGAAAGTGCACTGAAATTAACATAAAGTTATTGCAATTTTTTAAAAAAATCAAGAAATCTAAGAGGAAGAAACAATGTAAACCACACAATTGTTTTCCTTATATTCTCCACACGGCAATGCACATAACAGACATAAAATATTTGCATTTATCAATAGAAAATATACAATTTTTCCATAGTCATAGCCAGGCCCGATTACTGCCAAACCTGTGCTGAATCAATCACTTAAACAGGACCTGTCTGACAAAGTAGAGTAGACCAAAAGATCCTCAAAAACTACACATCATGGCGCAATCCAAGGAAATTCAGAAGCAAATAAGAAACAAAGTAATTGAGATCTCTCAGTCTGGAGATGCAACGTCAAGATGAACAGAATCCAGTTTCTGGGATCCTGAAGGAGAATGTCTGGCCATCTGTTCACGACCACAAGCTGAAGTGCACTTGATCCAAAGCACACCAACAAGTCCACCTCTAAGCAGCTTAAGTAAAACAAAAGAAAGACTTTGGAATGGCTTAGCCAAAGTTCATACGTGAATCTGATTGAGGTGCTGTGACCTTGGAAAGGTGGTTCATACTCAAAACCCCTCCAGTGTGGCTGAATTACAACAATTTTGCAAAGATGAGTGGGCAGAAATTCTTCCAGCACCTCGTAAAGGACTCATTGCCAGTTATCCCAAACGCTTTATTGCAGATGTTTCTACTCAGGGTTGCCCAACCAGTTATTAGGTTTAGGGGGCAATCACTTTTTCCACACAGGGCCATAATAATGGCCGCCTTAATAATAAATGCCTTGATTTAGGAACTACTTTTAATGTTTACTTGTGCTATTTTGCAAAAAATAAAATCTCTGCAAAAACATCAAAACTGCTGACCATCTGACCGCAATATGAAATTATTAATCTTTTGACCAAAAACATTTAGATTTGTAAAAATAAAGAAACCATAGAGGAACAAACAATCTTGTTTGCTACGTTCTAACATGGCAATCTAAATAACAGTAATGCAAACATATATATTTATCAATAAAAACAGATCGCCTTTTCACTGTTACAAAAGTCAAGTACATCAGTGTTTGTTCAGCTTTCATAAATGTAAGTTTATAAGTACATAGTACATTTTTTGGTCCAACTTCTTTTAATACATGCAACACATTTCAGAACATTTGGGACAGAGACAACAAAAGACTGGAAATACTTCGTAAAAATCTGGTGAAACACTTTAAAGCCAGTGGGATTAAATGGGAAACATAAAATTTAATACTAGACAAAGACCGATTGAATCATGAAGCAAAGAATTAATAACTAAATCACAAGTAGAAAATGTTATGCAGATATTATTGGATAGATTTTGGTGTAGAAAAAAATGACAAGAAATGAAAAATGAAAGTTATCTGGTCTTTTTCTTTAAAGAGTAGCCTACTGCAGAGCAGCAACACTGACAAAGACCATCATCACCAATGCTGCAGCTAATACAATGATCCAGGAGGAAACTTGAAAAAGCAGGAAAAATGTGACACTGATCAAAATGAATACATCAATTATTGATCAAAGAGAAAATGCATACTAGCACAATGCATTGTTATTGCATCTCAGGTTCTCACCATCACTGATAATCTGACGTCTGCTGGACCTCAGGAATCGTCTCCATCACCTCTCTGTGAGGAGCAGAGAGCACTCGTGCTGCACATCCCACCTGTGTGCTGTGTTTACGTGAACCTGAGAGCACAGCTGTAGTGGTGACAGTGAATGTAGCGTTGGTGTTGGACACACTGACAGTGTTGTACTGTGAGAAGCTGAGGTCTTGTTGTGAGAGTGTTACAGTGGGAGCAGGTCGACCAGTGGCTGAACAGGAAACAACCCACTCTTCAGCAGAGTTTGACTCTCTGACATCAACAACAGGTTCATGCAGCTCTGTGAAGGATCAGGAGATATAAAATAAGGAGTATATTGTTAAAGATACATTGACTTCTAACACATGTAACGCATTAAGGTAAAATTTCTTACCATAAGGATGTGTTACACGATTTATAAACCCCAGTTTGTTAATTATTTGTTCATTATTCATAACTATATACTTAATGTTTTAAAAATTAAGTGTTTTTGGTCAAATGGAATTTCTTTTTGGGTAATTTTAGCCCCTTTTAGCCCTCTGCCAAAATGTTTTAACCTTTCTGTCTCTAACAGTAAAACATCGTTCCTTTATCTTCTGTGTCTGGTGTGTTGGTCAGGATTAGCTAGCTTGGCAAAAAGTTCACATTAAACAAAGTGTGTTACTGTGAGGTGTGTGTTCGTACTATGAGTCACAGCTCGAGTTTTCTTGCGGGTGAAGGTTTTTCACCTCGCTGTCATTCTTGCATAAAAGTGTTTGACCCCTTCAGGAAAAAAAACGAAATTTGGGATTATTTTTTGTTTTGTTCATTGTGTGTATTTGTTTCTACTTTTTACTTTTTCTTTTACTGTGTACAGCACTTTGGTCAACCTGTGTTGTTTTTAGACATGGTTATTGATTGATTGATTGATTGATTGATATGTCTTTGATTAAAATACAGCCTACTCCACATCCTCCAAGTTACAGAGAAGAGGAACCATCTGGGGTGAACTTGTGCACTTGGTATTGGCTGTCATGGTCCCTGTGCCTCTCCGGCTCGCTCATGTTGGCCACAGGTTTGTTTTGTTTTCTCTCCTGCTTCCCTGGGTGGAGCTCATTGTGGGCTCTCACCCTTGGCCCACGTATCTGCGGTGATTTCTACACCTGTTGCTGATCAGGCGGCGTCCCCCTTGCCTATTTAACGCTGCGGCACGGAGTATTCGGCACTGGAACGTTGAACCTCCCATGTTCGTGCTCTCAGCTCTCCTAAGACAAACTCTCTCAGTGTTGTGTGGCGTATTGATCTAATTGGACTCTTTGTGTTTAGATCTCCCCGGAACTGGTGGCGGACCCTGACCTGTGATCCCTGTGTGTGTCAACATAAGTGGAAATTGGAGCGAGAGTGGCTGTGGAGAAGCGAGTGTGCGTAAGAAGAGGAGTGGCGGAGTTTGGGCCGAGTGGGGAGCGAGTGTGGATTCCTTCCCCTGGAGCCCTGAAGCCCTGCCCCATGCACTGTATATACACATCACTGTGGTTTCCCTTCTGTGTTAATAAATTGTCAACCCTTTGCTTGCCAGAACGCTGCCTGCGTCTGAATCCATCTGTTAGCCCTGACATTGGATACCTGGAAATCAGTGAAGGGACCATTAATGCTTCAACTTGTACACAGGTTTGAGAGCAACCACCCAAAAGCTTCTGCTAATAAACACTAGTCTGTGTTTGTGATGCAAATGTTTCTGGCTGTGTTCACAAACATTTAGTAAGGTGAGTGAGGAATATTAATACTTATTATTAGATCATTAGCAGACTGTAGAACTTGACTGCACGCCAAGGTGGCAGTTCAGCCATTTGATTCATGTTGCAGCAGCTCATGAGTGAATGAACATCGTGCAATAAAAGTGCTTCTAGAAGTACATTTTTGCAAAAACGGACATTGTGGAGGAATGTAGGGAAGACACGAGGGAGCCCGATATTTTACTCAAACGTTAATCGCTGCATCACACAACTGAACATTCAAAGCGCCAAAACCTAACCCTCTCACTTCCCGTTACACTGGGTACGAGTGGAGCTACCTGGTGGTATGTACTTACATTTATTTAAATTTACTTGAGTAGGGTAGAGTCATGCTAATGACCTAATAATTTTATTCAGGTGTGTTGCAGCAGAGATACATTTAAAAGCTTCAGGACGCTGGCTCTCAAGGCCTGGACACCCCTGCTTTACACAAAGATGGGTTAAATCACAGTGCAAAGAATGAATGAATAAATGAAATATAAACAATAAATAATTATTAAATAGTCTTACACATCAATGTCATTGGTTGACTTTTGAAGTATTTGAATCCTTATTGGGTTCCCTGAGTGACAGAAGGATTAAAACACTTTAAAATCAGTACTGAAAATATGTGCAGACATTACTGGATAGATTTAGGGTTAGAATCAATAAATCACTATCATGTTAAACACTCTTAGAGTTCAAACCTTCGTAGAAACATAAGTCCAGTATTATGGAATGAAACCTAAAGGTGCATTTGAGGGTGCAAAACGTTTCGTCGGCATTGTTGTGTTTGTTTGGGAGAAAACGTACAAACACACAGTGCAGCACTTCAGAGTTACACTGCTAGCGATCGAAGATTTATGTAAATTCGACAAGCTAAACGCATTCTGTACTGTACAGCAGGAGTCCCCAACCTTTTTGCGCCACAGACCACTTTAATGTCAGACAATATTTTCAGGGAACGACCTTTAAGGTGTAAGATGGAAACCTAAGCTAGAATAACACCCAACTAAATCTTAACTAATAATGGCAACACAAGAACTAAGCATATATTCAATATAATATAAGACCTCCAAAAACACACAACTCAAAATACTGGGTCACAGATCCAGCCCCCGACACATAACGCATAATAAACAGACAACCTGACAATGAACAAAAGGAAAGTCACACAATATATACACAAAGGGATGATAAGGGAAATGGAAACACATGAGGACACAGCAGGGACAAATTAGATGTGATGAGACAGGAGAAAGCAAAACTGAACACACTGAACAGGACACGAGACTTTCCAAATAAAACAGGATACAAACTAAGAGACACGGCTCGACACACAGGGACCGGGGGCGAAACAGACATGGGAACACTGAGTGAATCACAAGGAGGGGAAACATCAACAAAACACAATGATGTGACTATGGCGACTATGGAGGAAGACCAAATACAGACGGGAAATTATTTTTGATAAAAGTAATATTAATTTGACTAATGGACAGGCAGTGATAAACAGCAAACAAGCTGCTTCGCTTTACAGTCTTTGTTTTATCATCTGCAACTCCTGCAGTGTGAAACAGTCTTGGTATGTCAAACATAAAAACATTTTAGATACCGCTTCATCAGGTTACATATATATACCGTATTTCTTCATCAGAGAATCTATAATGTATTAAACTAAAAGTGTACACCTGGTTTAAAGAGTATTAACTAAATAAGAACGTGACAACTTTCAGTCATTAATGTAGCAGAGACAGAGTCTGACTAAAGGGACATCACAGTGAGACCTGTTTGATCTGCAGACACAGTCTCTCTCTACTAAGAGTGTGTTTGACTTTAATTTTCACACAAATGATTCAGCTCCTCTAAACCCTCCAACAAACATTTACAAATGCTTAGAAACATTTTGTGTTTCTAATTACTAATGTTCCCCAGCCCCAGCATTCCCACAAATCTGTCTGTTTCCTTTTTTTAAGTTTCACTGTCTGTTCTCTAAACTTCGATGATGCAGCTGGTCGTCTTTGTGTGAATCTGCGTGTGAAGGTAATCGAATCAGTATGTATTTTTTCTGATAATATCAGCTGTGTGCAGCTTCGCTCCAGCACAAACCATAGCATTGTTCATGATGACAGATATGAACGAGGTTGACTTGTAACACCGCAGTTATGTGAGCCGTCATTTGTAAGCCTCTTAAACTTTCGTGCACTTTTACACAAAGGTTTATGGTAGTGCTTCTTCTTCTTTGGGGATTTTTGTTCAACAGACTGAAAAAATCTGTAATATATTTTTGAAATATATTTAAATTGGTATTTAAAGGACTATAGCATATTCTAATTAGATTTATGATACTGTGTTAAGACAGTAAAATTGTGCATGTGTGTGTTTGTGTGTCTGTCTGAATTTTGCTGGTACTGCACTGATTGATGATTGTTGATGATCCACCTGACTAGTATAAATTAGAGTTTTATATAACAGAACAAATTTGATATCTGTAAAAATATTTTTTAAATTCTTGCTTACTAGCTGACACTAAATTTCTAACTGATTCCTCTTCTGGGACACCCACACTGTGTGCAGTTTCATCTCAGCCCACTGTGTGATTGCACATTAAAGGACATTTCTCCCCAAATTCAATAAGCTCAGTGGATTATCATAACAGCGTATCAACAATTCATTTAAGAAATCCTTCTTAGTTATTGTCATGAAAATCTCAGTGGATTCTTGACTTTGCTCGTCTACTCTACAGCCTGGATAGTTTCATTTCAAACTGCTGCCGTGTTTCTGCCAAATTAAAAAACAGTTCTACTCAAATTCAACAAGGTTCAGTTAATAAACAATGATTAACAAAAGATTTTGTTCATATTTCATTATATAATTCTGATCCATCAAAAATATTCCTTCTTAGAATAATCCTTTCTCTTATTGAAGATCGATTTATTTTTCTCATTTTGGTCATTCCTATTAACTCAGCCATTTCCTTAATCAATCCCACACCACCGCCCCCAAAACCATGGGAACACAGAGCAAGGAAAGCACAAAGTACACAAGAAGACGGGGACAATAAATACACACTGGATAATGAGACGAGAGGCAACGGGTGAGAGACATGATGCAGGAGAAAGCTACAATAGTCACAGGAAGCAACAGTTAAAACAATAAAACAGGAAAACATGGAGAACAAGGGTTAAATTACATAGAGGAGAACAGACTGGACAGGGGAACATGAGCTAGATAAATGCAGACGAGACTGAGACACTGATGGGAACAAATCATTAACCAAATGGGGGAAGTAAAACTCAAAGCTAAGTTCACAAGACATGAGACGATAAAAAAGAGGAAATGATACACAGAGACATACGCAGACATGTAGAAAACAGACAGGAAAATATAAGTGAATGGGAAACATGACAGATGGGGAAATCAGACAATGACAGACAAACAGAGAGACAAGACAGACAAAGAGACATAACTGAAGTACAGAAAGGGATCACAAAAGCAGATATTTAGTGTTACAAAACCAAGAAGACAAACTACAATATGAAAACAGGGTACATGGGATATAGTAAATCCTAAAGCAAACTATTAACCATCCTTATATACAAAGATCCAAACTAAAACACAAAAGACTCTCAAAAACAAAAAGGCATCACAAAACCCTGAGGAAAAAAACAGCGATCCTCCATCAGCTTCAGCTTATCCTTTTCAGGGTCGCGGGGGCGCTGGAGCCTATCCCAGCTGTCATAGGGCGAGAGGCGGGGTACACCCTGGACAGGTCGCCAGTCTGTCGCAGGGCTAACACACAGGGATAGACAACGATTCGCACTCACATTCACTCACACATTCACACCTAGTGGCAATTTGGATTATCCAACTAAATATCCCCACAAGCTGCATGTCTTTGGACGGTGGGAGGAAGCCGGAGTACCCGGAGAGAACAGCGATCCTAACAAATAATATTGCAGTGGTTGGAGATGAAACTTTGCGGACATGTAGTAAATGGACTGATTCTTATATAGTGCTTTTCTACTCTCCTGGAGTTTTCAAAGTGCTCTATACAACAGGCCTCATTCACACAAGCACTTCTAAACACAAGTGCAAACTAATCATCAGAGGGCAACTTGGGGTTAGTATCTTGCCCAAGGATATTTGGCATGCAGGCTGGGGAAGCCAAGGTTCGAGCCACCAACCTTCCAATCAGCAGCTGATCTGCTCTACCACCTGAGCCACAGCCACCCACCCATCACAAGTGGGTGAGGCTGGTTCTGATATGGTGCTTTTCTACTCTGAGCATTCAAAGTGCTTCATACAAATGACTCATTCAAGGACTTTTCCTGTGCAGAAGAGTTTTCTATCTTGGGGTTAGTATCTCGTATCAAACAACCAACCTTCCAGTTACTTCGTGACCAGGGGCCTGTTCTTCGTACCGCGCTAAGTAAGTTAGCTGGATTTGATTGTTGACGATTTCGCGTGATCTTGGATCGTTCGGTTCCCCGAAGCTCATCCGGGACTTGCTGTCATAGCAACAGAGCCGTAAGCTCGGGAGCAGGTTTACTTTATGTAAACAGGATTAGATCACGGCCACGCAGGTATGTCCGCTTCATTTATACGAAAGCAACAGCGATATTTCACCACTGTTTCACCATAAATAAATAACATCAATGTAACTAAAGATAATGCAGCACTTGATCCTTTTATTGATGTCACACAGATACATACAGGTCATTTCCTAAAAAAGGGAAATGTACTATTAACATTCTATTACATGTATGTGATTATTACAGATGTAATTCATATTTCAGAGTAGTAATTGCAAATTACTTCGTGTAATCAAGATGAGAGACCACGGCTATAAAAGCGAAGGTGGATTTGGGAAGCCTGTCGCAGCCATGTCCTGTCCGTATACGCGAGCCACCCATTGCGGAAGGTGCAAGATTGATAAGGAGAGTCCTCAGAATTCAGCGTATATTGCGGGACAGACAGGATCCTTTAGCTCAGCGCGACAGTGTGCTCATAGAGAGATATCGATATTCCCGTGAGGGTATTATTCACTTAACCAACTTGTTGACGAGGGGGTGCAGGACCACCACCTGTCTTTTTTTGCTCTGCCCTTTTCTTGGTTGCTGTTATAAACAAACAAACTGATTATTTCAGGGTCTCTTTCCAAGAGACGAAAAGCAATATAAGTGATAAATATTACCATTCTGTAGAATATTCTTATATTTCACTTTTACTTGTTCCCATGTTCTAGTGGGTCCTGTTGTGGCTCTAATGTGAAAGGGGATATAATATAACATATTATAATATAATATAATGTAATATAATATTGGATAATATAGTGTGATATGAAATTACTTACGAGTTTAATTTGTCAGCAACTTTCTGCCAGCCCTCTCTCCTTGCTTTTGCAGCCTTTGCAGTGTTCCCTTGCGTTCTGATTAAACTCTGAAACTCCTGAAATCCCTCACTCAAGAGTTCTTGCTCTGCTGCCGAAAAATACCGAGCGTGCTCCTTCGACATTTTCGCCGACCAATCAAAGGGTTGCCGATCAATGTTTCTACTATCGATGCGTAGCCCCTGTTAAGCCACCCAGTGATCTCACATTACTTCATCCAGCTGTACTAATCGTCAACAGCAGGTGTGTTCGGAGAACCGGTTTAGCGAGCTCACGGTTAGCGCGATGATTTGGTCTTGGATGTAGTAAGTGACGTACGAAGAACGGGCCCCTGCTCTAACTCCTGAGCTACAGACAGAAGAGGAGTTTGTTAAGAATTTTATGACAACTGTCAAAGTTTTTTTTCTATTGTTTATTAAATGAATCTTATTAAATTTGAGTAGAACGCTCCTTTTATTTCTCTGAAACCTTGCAGCTTTTGGTGGTTAAACTGCAAATATATAGAGAAGGTAACCCAGAGGAAGAATGCACAGAGACTTTAAGGTCAGCTATCAAGAATCATTTTTACGCATTTTGATGCAATGTTATGATATTTGATGTTGAAATTGATTAGAAATGACTAATTTCATTTCTACAGAATTATGCAGTGTGGGTGTCCAAGAAGATGAATTCAGAATTTCATGTCAACTATCATATATGATTGAATACAGAACCTTCATACACCTACCTGAAACCATTTAAATGACATTATTGAGTTCCTTCAAAGTTTCTCCGTTTGAACAGAGTTGTTCTTTAATTTCTCGTGTCTCAAGCAGCAGTTTGAGGTGAAACTATGGATGCATGAAAGAGCAGCTGAGCCAAATGAGAACTGAATTTCAACTATAAAAGATGATTTTCAGAAATATTTTACATTTTTTGAAGTTATTTTAGATTTGAATGAATCATGAATGAAGAAGCATTACCAGAAAAATTAAGAAGAAAAGACAACTTGAGTGAAAAACAAATGACACTATGGCTTTATTTCTGTTAACTTCCTGAAAACCATGTGTGTTGTTATGTGTGTGATCAGCAAAAAGGGATAAGAAGCAGCACTACCGTAAAACTTAGCGTTGAAGCTCAAGCTTGGCAGATAACGGGTGGCAGGCGTGGCTCACACTTGACCACGGTGTTGGAGAAACTCTGAGCTCCGGGTCTTTATAATCACTCTGCGGAGCTCACAGAGACTGCAGGGAGGACAGGAGGACAGAGCAGACTTTGTGAATTATTTTTTATCTTAGATGTAATATAAATTCAACACAGGCCTCTGAGGAAAAGGATCGTGCTACAAACTTTTGTCTCTTCCAACAGAAAGCAGAGGAGTGGAGTTACTCAGAGACTGACTGGATTAAACACACCAAAGGTTTATATTCCAGTTGGACCGTATCTCTTACCAAGGTCTGCACTACGTATCAGGATGTGATCTTATTCAGGTAATATCAGGGTTCTTATAGGGGTTTGTTCACAATAGTAACTCATGCAGCCATTTTTCAGTCTCACTGACCAAACTTTTTACAACATGCTGCATTTTTAATAGTAAACTTCTGTTCAGTGCTTTTCCTGTCACACACTCATACATGTGTTTTGTCTGCAGCAGCAGCTGTGTTGTTGTTAGCTTGTATTATCTGTTTAATCTCTTCAACATGGTTTTAGTTTTCTTTGTAAAGTCAGCAGCTCTGTCACTTTTCTCTGATTCCTCTTCTGCTCGACACTCAGCTGACACTCAGTTTCATTTCCACATTCATGAAGTTGTTGTCCAAGCGAATCACAGGCTCCATGATTGGTCAGCAGACTGTGTCCAGGCAGACAGGTTGGATAAGAATAACACATTTATGTTTGATTACGCCCGTTTCCAATTCAGTTCCAGTCATTCCTGGCCCCAGGAGGTTGATGGGGGTGGGAGATGGGGGGCAGTGGGTTGTAAGCACAATGTAGATGAGTGGAGGCTTAATGTACTTAAACTTCCAGTCACAGTGAATCAGTGTGTGTCAGTGAATGCATCATGTGTGCTTCATGGCTCCATCTAGTGGACTGATAGTAGAAGTAGAGCAGCTGATGGCAGCTTCCTGTGCCTCACACTGCTGTCTGACTGCATTCAGCTGATATTTGGACAGCACACATGATGGAAAGGAGGATTTTGGTTTATGTGCACATGAATGATTTGTGTTTCCTCTGCAGGTGAAGGTAGAAAGTGTGTGTGAGCTGATGTGAATTGAGCAGCATGGATCAGTGTGAGGACAGAGAGGAGGGAGTCCCTCCCTCTAAAAGCACTCTGTGTGGGGAACATGAGAGCCAGACCAAAGCTCAGAGGTGAGATGACCATCTCTAACTGTCCATGACTCTTCTCCATGTCACAGCTCAGCACTCACATCACTGCTCCATCATTATTCACACTCATACCTCTGTGTGTGTTGTTTTAAAGCCCAGAGCTGTGGGGCGTACCAGGCTCAGCTGGACATAACCCTGAAACTAATCCAGAGCCTGGACCTGAACCCAGCTGTGTTTCCTTAAAGAGCAACAGGTCGAAGGATGCTGCTGTAAACTTTAACAAAAGACTGTTATGTGACAAAGAGTAAGTACATTATTTTTATGAGTTTCACATTGTTCATCATGTCTTTAATTTAATATTTCCAGTTTTTCCTTCCTGTCTCATGAAGCTGTTACATTTATTGTTTTTCTTTTAGGATCAATAAGAGGCCAGAATCTCCTGGACCTGAACCCAGCTGTGTTTCCTTAAAGAGCAACGTGTCGAAGGATTTTTATATAAACTTTAAAGGCTGTTCTTCTGCTGCTGAGAGGTAATGTGTGTCTAGATGTTGTTCCTGACTCTGTATTTCTGAATAAATCCTCATGTTTAATATCAGCTCAGCTCTTTTTCACACATTTCTATGTTGGTATGTGAAGCGGTGTGTGTTGGAGTGTTTCCACAAACACAGCAGTCAGAGTGGAAAGAGTGGATGTTGTAGGAGGTGTTTGTGTAGTGAAGAGGCTGAGTGTCTGTAGGACTCCAGCTGCTCCAGCAGGTGTCTCCTTTGTGCTTTGCTTCAAACACAGTGTAGGGAGGAGCTTCCACTCAGGTGTTTCAGGTGTTGCTGGATGGAGGAGGACAAATAGTTTTTCCCTTCAGTGACACTTCAGCAGCTCAATGTTCTGGGAGATGTTTGTCTTTATGAAGGTTTATGGATTCTTGTTCTTACTTTGGTTAAACTGAGCAATACATTTTCCATCTAATATTTAAAGTAAATTTCCAGGTGAATAAAAGATCTGCAGCTGCAGCCTCTGTGATGTTTCACAGTCTGAAAGTAACAAATTCAACCAGAGTTCAAACAAAGGCTTAATATACGTGTGTGTTTGATATAATGCCAACAAGTACAAACAGGTGTTCTTACAGGTCTTAATCATAGAGCTCTGATAAGTCTGGTGACTTTCACACTCAGCAGTTTTGCTGCCTTTTATTTTATATTGGCCTTTTTAAAGCCCTTCAAAGTCTCCCACATTCATACAGAGCTTTTAACACCAAACTCCTTTACAGTCCTTCTCCTCTCACACACGATCACACGACTGATTTGTCTGCAGCAGCTGTGTTACTGCTAGTATTTTATTATGTGTGTAATCTCCTCATATTGTTCCTGTGGTTTAGTTTGACGTCCTTCTGCAAACTCAGCTGCTCTGTTGCTGATACACGTCTCCATGAATATGATTGATCAGATGCTGCCAACACCATGTGTTTCATGTGAGCGCTCAGCTGAAACCCTGGGTTGACTTATCGAGTTAATAACAAGCTTCACGTGACTGTGAATGCTAAAGTGAATCCAGATAAAGGAAAGAGACCCTGCTAATGTTGGACTCACTTCTTAGTGTAGATCCCAGGAGGAAGTTCAACATAGCCATTCTTTGTGCTAGCTCGACCAAACCTGAGACCACAGTGCAGGATAATGATCATCATCTGTCTCTGTCAAGGACATTTAAAATCCACAAATAACAAACATAATTATATTTGATCATTAAAAATGATGATTAAACAAAGTTTCAAACATACTTAAGTAGAAGGACTGATGTTTGTGTTAAAATACCCTCTTAAAGCTGAAATACTGATTCAACTTCTTTCTCCAAAAGTTGATTCTGTTCATCTGGACGTAGCATTTTGTGGGAGAAACGTTTCGTCATCATCCAGGTGACTCCTTCAGTCTCAGCTGACTGCAGGTTTCCAATCTTATAAACAGGACATTTGAATAATAACTGAAACCAGCCCACTGAAGGAACAATGGGCTGGGAGGTCAGTTCCTTAATCTTAATTATGAAAATTCTCATGACCATTGATCAACAACCACTGATCAATGGTCATGAGTACCATTCACAGAGAGTTGGGGAATGGCTGCAATCACAGCATGTAAGATGGTGACAGATGTACCCTTAGGCCCCTCCTCCATTCAGAGATGGTCTTTCCCTTTTCACGTAAATGGCCTCCTTGACTCCGCCCTCAAACCAGCGTTCCTCCCTGTCCAGGATTTTACATCCTCATCATTGAAAGAGTGTCCACTGGCCTGTAGGTGTAAATAGACTGCAGAGTCCTGGCCTGACGGGGTGGCTCTGCTGTGTTGTAGCCAGAGGTTGTTTGGTTTCCCCGATGTATAAATCCTGGCAATCCTCCTGCACTTAACAGCGTACACTATGTTACTCTGTTACTCTGATCCTTGGAGTGGACCAGTTTTTGGCGCAGCGTGTTTTGGGGTTTAAAAGCCACAGAGACCCAGTGTTTAGAAAAAATCTGTCTCAACTGCTCCGATACTCCTGACACGTACGGGATCACTACAGGTTTTTGCTTAAGCAGCGGCTGGTAAATGTGGTTATCCCAGCTTTGACAAAAGTCCAGCTGGGATAACCACATTTACTCTACGTCCAGATGAACAGAATCAACTTTTGGAGATTTACTTTCCTGGATGATTAAGAATGCATCAAGACGTTCCTCCTAAAGTGTTATTCAGTGTTGTGACAGTCAGCTGCTTCAGCTGCTGCTGGGATGGGCTGTGGCAAAGAGAACAGAGAAAATCAAAATCAGAGTTTTTCTCTGAATTAAAAGCAAGGAAACAACAATATATTCTACATGGTGAAACTGATGGTTTATGGTGTTTGGGTCTGTTTTTCTGTATTTATGCAGATAAAGTGTAAACTCAGATGAATTATAGCATCAAATGTTAAAGGAAAATATCAGGATGAGTGTCTGTGAGCTGAGAAGGACGTGAAGCGAGCAGTTTATCCCAGAGCTGAAGCTGCTCTGTGTGCAGAGATGAGCTCAGATTCCTGCTGTGATTGATCAACAGTCACAGAAATGTAGACTTGTAGTTATTACTGCAGTATGGTCACAGCAGATACTGATAAACATGTATTATGAGGATGATGATCAAGTTTCTCACTCTCTCCTTTAAATCTCAGTTTTTTTCTTCTTCACAGTTTATCTGTTAATTTATTAATGAATAACACTGAAAGAGTTTCTGTTATATTTCCCCTTGAACATCAGCTTATTAGGGCGGCATTAGGAAATAGCCCCCCTCCAAAGAATGAATAAATGAATGATGATAATAATAAAATGATTAAAAAGCAGAGCTCAGAGTGGTAGAATGGTCAAACATGGATCCACGGGTGGTTCAACTGCATTTGGTGACGTGACTAAAGCAAATCTTTCAAATAATCCCACCATCAACGGGATGTTGTCTCCTTTACTACGGTTACTTTACTTGGTCACCGTGTGAATTTCTTTGAAATGAACCAAATTCTTTTATTTGTTGGTTGTTGCATATTTAACCTCTACAGTCAGGAAAGGAGGAGATGAGGCCTCAACAATGTTGGGTTGTAGCTGTGGTTCAGGTTAGAGTGAGTGTCCATGGAATAAATGTAAGTCAGTGAACTGGAAACATGACTGTGTTCAAACTTTGTTTTCCTTTTTATAATGAGTCTAATCAAAGGTGGACAGAAGTATCTCCACTGTGACTTTTCTGTGTCACCATCAGAGCTTCTGCACAGTGTGGAGAAAGATCCAGAAGCAGAGCTGGACTGCAGACAGCCAGTCAGAGCAGCTGTGTACAAAGTAAGACTGAACATCTGTCTGCTGATGGACTCATTTCTGAAAACTGGACTTCTTGTGTTGTTCAGACATTGAAGAGTTTTCTTTCTCTTTAGTCTCATTGTTTTTCTTTCTTTCAGCAGATGTTGGTCTGCAGGAGGTTTTAGATGAACATAAGATCAGTCTGAGGAGGAGATGTGAACGTGTGACTGAAGGAAGTGATGAAACAGGAAGTAGAACCCTCCTCAACACCATCTACACTGAGCTCTACATCACAGAGGGACAGAGTGAAGAGGTTCATACCCAACATGAGGTGAGGCAGCTGGAGACAGCTTCCAAGATGGACGCCCTCCATGACGCTCCAATCAGGTGCCAGGACATCTTTAAAGCCTTACCTGACCAACAGAGACCCATCAGAGTGGTTCTGACCAACGGCGTGGCTGGTGTTGGAAAAACCTTCTCAGTGCAGAAGTTCACTCTGGACTGGGCAGAGGGCTTGGAGAACCAACATGTCAGTGTGGTGGTTCTGCTTTCATTCAGGGAGCTGAACCTGATCAGAGATGAGCAGTACAGTCTTCTGGAGCTGCTCCATGTTTTCCATCCAACATTACAGAAGGTCACAGCAGAGAAGCTGGCTGTCTCTCAGCTTTTGTTCATCTTTGACGGCCTGGATGAAAGCAGACTTTCATTGGATTTCACCAACAGGAAGCTGCTGTCTGATGTCACACAGAAGTCATCAGTCAGCCAGCTGCTGACAAACCTCATCCAGGGGAAGCTGCTTCCCTCGGCTCTCGTCTGGATAACTTCCCGACCCGCAGCAGCCAATCAGATCCCTCCTACATGTGTTGACAGGCTAACAGAAGTACGAGGCTTCACTGACGCCCAGAAGGAGGAGTACTTCAGGAGGAGATTCAGTGATGAAGAGCTGTCCAGCAGAATCATCTCCCACATGAAGACATCCAGGAGCCTCCACATCATGTGTAGTATCCCAGTCTTCTGCTGGATCACTGCTACAGTTCTGGAGCACATGTTGACTACAGAGCAGAGAGGAGAGCTGCCCAAGACCCTGACTGACATGTACTCACACTTCCTGCTGGTTCAGACAAAGAGGAAGAAGAACAAGTACCATGAGGGACATGAGACGAGTCCACAGGAGCTGACGGAGGCTGACAGGGAAGTTCTTCTGAAGCTGGGGAGGCTGGCGTTTGAACATCTGGAGAAAGGAAACATCATGTTCTACCAAGAAGACCTGGAGCAGTGTGGTCTGGATGTGACAGAGGCCTCGGTGTACTCAGGAGTTTGTACAGAGATCTTCAAAAGAGAGTGTGTGATCTTCCAGAAACCAGTCTACTGCTTTGTTCATCTGAGCATTCAGGAGTTTCTGGCTGCAGTCTACATGTTCCACTGTCACACCAACAGGAAGACAAAGGTGCTGAAGATGTTTCTAAAATCAGAATCTTTCACCAGTCTTTTTGATAAAAAATATCTCCAATCACTTGATGTATTTCTGAGGAGAGCCATGGAGAAATCCCTCCAGAGTAAAAATGGCCACCTGGACCTGTTTGTTCGCTTCCTTCATGGCCTCTGTCTGGAGTCCAACCAGAGACTCTTAGTAGGTCTGCTGGGTCAGACAGAGATCAGTCCAGGAACCATCCAGAGAGTCATCAACAACCTGAAGGAGATGAACAGTGATAAAATCTCTCCTGACAGAAGCATCAACATCTTCCACTGTCTGATGGAGATGAACGACCTCTCATTATTTCAGGAGATCCAAGAGTTCCTGAAGTCAGAGAACAGATCAGAGAAGAAACTCTCTGAGATCCAGTGCTCAGCTCTGGCCTTCATGCTGCAGATGTCAGAGGAGGTTCTGGATGAGTTGGACCTGCAGAAGTACAACACATCAGAGCGGGGACGACAGAGACTGATTCCAGCTGTGAGGAACTGCAGAAAGGCTGGGTGAGTCCAGATGTGATCATTAACATCATTGATCAGTGTAGGTTAGTAGTTTAATTTTGAAAATAAAATCAGATTGTAACCACAAAGTGTTTGTGTCCGTACGCTGCAACCTTCCACACCATTCCTTTATTGTACAGACTCAGCAGCAGCTCCATGGATCCCAAATCCAAGAGTGGAGAACAGATTTGAAGTGTGTCACATCCATGCAGTCACAGCTGTTTCCACCATGTTTCCACTGATATTAATCCTGTTCAATGACACGTTTCATATCAGTGAATATGTTCTTTAGGACGTCCACTGACATGTTTAAGTGTCCTGCTGGAAATCACTCAAATCATCCATGAAATCCATGAAAAATCCTTTTAGTGTTTCTAACTTCACCCTCTGTCCTCTCTCTCTCTCCATCCTCCTCACTGCTTCTTTCACTGATAATCACACAAACATCGTATTCAGCTACAAAATAACACAATAATATCATCTGATGATCATTATTATAAGAGCAGGATCCATATTTGATATCAGAGTAACACACTGCTTGGTTATGTGCAGTCATCATCAGTGACTGTGGGTCAAACAGAAGCTCTCTGATTGGTTGCTGACCTTGGTCACCTGTCCACTCTCACCTGTTTGTGTTTGCTCTCTCTTTGCTGTCTCCATCCTCTCTCTCCTTTCTCTCCCTCTCTGTCTTTGTACGTCACTCAGGTCCAATGGAAACAGTGACATTTACAAACCAATCAAAGACAAACTGATCCGTGTCAGGTTATAACAATATTCAAAGTGAATACAGGCTGCTGCTGGACACAGACAGGTAACATCATTTTGACTTGCTGTCACCTGGATCTGGACTCATAAACACTGAAGCCCTGAACAGGAATACAAATCATTTTCTGCCAACTAGCGACACACCAGCAGATAATGGCTCAGAAAGCTCAAATGAGCCAATCATTTCTGTGTTTAGTTCCCCTGAAATCAGATCTGATATCAGCAGCTCTGAGTTCATTCATCATTATTGTCCAGTGATGAGATTTCTGCTCCGTTTGGTAACAGTCAGCAGGTTTTTCCTGCGTGTGGACGTGAACAGTCGTACCTGACAGCAGGTAGCAAACAGAGATCATCTTTCCAGCTGGAACTCTTCACTGAGCTGAACTCATTCAAAATGTTCTGGAGTCAAAACAGGAAACAGTCCAAATGTGTGTCTTCACTCTGACTCTGGATCAGATCTCAGTGACAGACTGTGGACATTATGGAAGCCTAAATGTGACACCATCTTCCTCCTTCATCTGCAGATTAAAGCCAAACAAAGATTCTCATTAAAAGTCTGCAGGTCTGAGAGAGACTCAATCGTTGTGTCATGTCAAACACAGTAAGAGGAGCTGAAGCACAGATGTGAAGAGCAGATTCATCAGATTATGACCTCACTCTGTTTTGTCTTCATATACATTCAGTCTGTGTTTATAATGCAGATTTTCTGCTTTTATAATAACACATTTATATTTTCTATCATCACAGACTGACTCAGTGTCTACTCTCAGAGTCTCACTGTGAAGTTGTGGCCTCAGCTCTGAAGTCCAACCCCTCCCATCTGACAGAGCTGGACATGAGTGGAAATGATGGCCTCCAGGATTCAGCAGTGAAGCTTCTGTGTGCTGGACTGGAGAGTCCAAACTGTCGACTGGAGACTCTGAGGTGAGTTCACTGACTGCGGCTGTTGTTGTTTTTCTATATTTCAGGTCTTTGATGTTTGAAACTTTCTTCAGTTCCTAAATGTTCAGGATGTGTCTGAAGACAAATGTGAAGAAGTTTGAGTGCTTTCAGAAATGTTGTCTTTCCAAACGACTGAACAACAGTTTTTCCTTTTGGCTCCAAACAGAAGTGACAGACTTGAGCAGGGTTCATTTAAAGGCTGACAGAAGTGGAGTGGTGACGGGGAGATGTTTGACAGGACAGTGTTTCAGCCTCCACAGGTTCATGTTGTGCTCCATCAGTCAGTGAAGATGAAGTCAGTGCTGATGAGGCTGTAGAGTGTGTGAGGGATGTGAATGAGGATGATGAAGATCTGATGATAGCAGATAAAAACAGGCTGCAGAGACTTTGAGCCATACAGGGCACACAGTGTGTGTACAGAACAGCTGAAATCATTATGGAGGCCTCACTGGGATATGGGAGCATCACAGTACAGCTTCAGTGAAGCATTAAAGTCTCTGATATGAGATGAGAAATGAAGCAGCCAGAGCTTTTTCATGAGTGGAAATCCACTGTGACTGTGAGCTGCTGCTACAGCCTCCAGATTAGCCAGCAGCTCATCCTGCTCAACATGGACCTGTGGTCAGAGTGTGTGCTGGATAATCCGGCCCAGGATGAGGCCAAACTGACATGGGATGAAATGTCTGTCACATAATTGAGCTTAGTGTAGTTTCATTTTGCACAATTTAAAAACAACCAAAACTTTGTTCTGTCTTTTCTATGTTATACTGTAGACTTTCTTTGATACTGTGTCCAAAAGGAGCAGCTTTTACTTTGAAGGGGAGGCGTCTCTGTTTCCTCTTCAGGTTGGATGATGGAAGCAAATGAGTGTGTGATGTTCTTTCAGTGTTGCACTTTGTAGACGCTCCCTGAGCACTGGTCTCACAGCCAGCTGCACATAGAGACCAGTGTTGTTAGTCCAGGTCAGAAGATGACTTGTTGGAATGAAAATGAGCTTGTAGTTTGTCTGCTTTAATAATGTGACTGGAAAAAGGTGTTGGACTTCAAATATGTCCATTTCTTTCACACTTCACCTTTAAAAGTGAAGCCTTGTGGTTCCTGGAAGGAAAAACACGACTTTTTCAAGTCTTTGTCCTGTTTTTATGATAAATGTACGACTTTAATGTGAAACATTCAGAGTTTTTTCTCTTGTTGTGTTTGTTTGAAGCTGCTTCCTGTTGGCTTCAGCTGTTTGGAGTTTCCATTTTCTAAACTTCTACATTCTGAATCTTCTTCAGCTCTGAACAGATGATGAAACACTGAATGATTTCAAGCTCACACTTTGTCTAATAAACTTACATCTTTCATTCTTTATACAGATTGTGGGGCTGTGGTTTGTCAGAGATCAGCTGTGATTATCTGGCAGCAGCGCTGAAGTCCAACCCCTCCCATCTGAGACAGCTGGAGCTGAGTGACAACTACAAGCTGCAGGATTCAGGAGTGAAGCATCTGTGTGGTTTCCTGGAGAGTCCAGGATGTGGACTTGAAACTCTGAGGTCAGTCAGCATGTTTTAGTTGTGCTGAGATGAATATGATGTGAAAGTTGTGCTGACACTAAACTGCAGACATCAGGCTGATATTATACTGATCCACACTGAGGATCTTCATGGTAAAGTCTGTTTTCTTCTTCTCTGGTTTAGTCCATTGACTGCAGCAGAACAATGTTCACATTTCAAACAGTGAGACTCAACGTATGGCCCGCGGCTCACACGCGGCCTGCCCACCTTCCCTGATTCAGAGAGAGGGGACCCTGATTAACTGTGTAGTGTTCTTCCTCACAGTTCTAAGTATCAGACACAACAATGAATAATCCACAGCTGACTGTCTTTAGCAGGTCAAAGGTCACGGCACACAGCAGACAGTGGGAAATATTATAACTCTGATCATTTATCAGCACATATCCATATGTATAAAAACAAAGCTGACACTGTGAGACTTGATCAGAGGTGTGATCATCACAGCAGAGGCCTTTGTGTCAAAGTCACTGAGGATCAAACAGAAACACATGAAGCAGATTTTCCTGTTCTGGCTTTTTATAGCAGATAACCTTCAAAATATTCTGCAGTCCACCAAAAACTGAAGCAAACCATGAATCAACATGTGAACATGAGCTGATGCTGCTGAAGTGAAGCAAAGTTACAGAGGTTTGATTACAGACACAGCTGAGAGTTTGTAATCTGTCATCATTTTAAAAGGTTTACATTTCTTCAGTATATCCACATTTGCAGCTGCTACCTCAACCTCCACTTGTCCAACACAACTGCTGTCCACTGCCTCCATGACATTGTGATTTTGCTGTTGGTCTTCTGTCAGATCTTCATCAATCACTTCTGCACGGGGCACACCTTCAGACTCTGCAGCTGCATAACGAAAGCCTGTAAGATAAAATTAGACATAAGGTAAATGTACACCAATATTCCAATGACAGGTGTGTGATTCATCTGGAAGTTATGTGCGGATTAGTGTACAGTGATAGCAATTTAGTATGTTTTTAGAGGGGGGGGGGGTTGTTTACCTCCGATGGGTGCTCTTTTTCGCTTCCGTTGCGTACGCCTTGAGTGCCGGTCCGAGTCTGATACAGGTATGTCGTCATGCCCCATGTGCAGTGTTGGTGCCCAGTCTGGATTTGTTACATCCATTTCATATGCTGGTTTGCCTGCAATAATGCCAAATCATAAGCTACTCAGTCGACATGATGTGGTTCTGCAGCATCACACATTAGCATGTTTTATCTCATTATCTATGACCTCAGCACGTTGAAAATAACACTAAAAGCCTTACAAGAGTGATATGAATTAATTTAGAACTCACCGGAAAGAAAATGCCGTGAGCAAACCAACAAAAAGCTGGGGATTGCAGAGAACTCGATATCCGCTCGTCTCACCGCTGCAATCCAAGCCTGACGTCTTTGTTTAGTAATATCGGATACATGGGATCCCTCACGTTGCCTCCAGGATGGAAAACGATGAAAAGAGAGCCCGTTATCCAGCTTCTTGCCTTCACGATCGTGTGATCTAACGTTGCAACCGACAACACAACACGTACGATCCATAGCTGAAATGGTATCCTTTGGCTGGCCTACTGTCATGGCGGAAGGGGGCATGGCCCATCTCCCGTGACATCACGCTCCAAAGCCCTATAGGTGGGAAAATGTACCATGTCAACCAATCAAAAATGATATGGAAACATGACATTTGGTTGTTTAGCAAAAGGGGGAAGTTTTAGGAGTGACCGGCAAGAGAGAGCGAGTGAGCGAAAGAGAGAGAGAGTTTTGATACGTGAGAGATTTGTGACGTTTACCGTGTTTGGTCTCAAGTTAGTTTGTTGTCTTGTGTATTTAGTGTGTAGCTGTTGTTTTGTTTTGTGTGTCAGTTCTACTAGTGATCGTCACAGTTGCTGCCTTAAAGCCAACAAAGGCAGATTGCAGTGTAAACGCTGAGTGACACACCTGCTGTCAGACCTGCAGGTTTATCCCTGTGCTGTTCTCATATGTGTTAGAGTGACACAAACTATTGTTTGACACCTGATTGTTCTGTAAATAGTTTGAAATGATTATATGAAAAACGTCTGAGCCTTGGCTGCATTTTTTGGTAAATAGTACCATATAACTTTGTTGTTTGCAAAACGTGTGCGTATTTTTAAAAGTGTACAATCTCTATTTGCATTTCAAGTTATGAAGATGATTCGTTAAACATGTGTGTGGTTTTTACAGTCAAAATATCACTTTCTACTTGTATTTTAAATTTTGTCTGAATTTAGATAAATTGTGCTGATACAGTTGGTCAAAATGAGAAAATAACAGATTGGCAAGATAAACTGTTTTTAAAGGTAAAATATAGAGGCCACATCAAAAGTAGTCAAGAAGGGTTAAAGGCTAAAAGCAAAGTTGTCACCAAGTACTGTTTATATTTGTGTGTATTGCTGCAGCTTTTTTGAGTATTAATTTGGTGCCTTTGTGTGAAATAATGGTATTGTGAGTGATCCATATAGTCACAAAGAATAGCCACTTGTTTCTGTGCTACCAAAGTTCCCCGGCTTTCATTCAAAATGTGTTTATCGTCAGCACCTGCACATTAAACTACTTAAACATTATAAATGTCTTCAAGCTCACACTGAGGCCTGTGGGGTACTATCAGCCACTGAGACAGTACACACATTTATATGTGTTTGTATATGAATATTTCATACTTTAAGGCTGCCTGTTTATTTAAGGGAGATGAACAAAATACATTGGAATTGTACAAAATAATATCATGGATGATAAATTAAATAGATTTTAAGTAGATGCTTGTGCATTCTTAAAGTCTTATATGTTGAACTGAACTATGTGATCTGTTCAAAGCCTTAATCTTAATTTGAAGTGAAATGTGCATTTTGAGTTTATACACTATGTATATAAGGCGACCGTTTCCTTTTGCAGTATTTTTGTGTGGTGTACTTTTCTATGTCTTAACAAAAGGGGAACAAAGGTGTTTAAGTTCACCTAGGATGATGTGTTTTAATTTTCACATGGTCTTGCTTGAATTTGACCCTGACAAAGGCGTATGAACTCTGTCAGCTGTTTGGAGTTTCCATTTTCTAAACTTCTACATTCTGAACCTTCTTCAGCTCTGAACAGATGATGAAACACTGAATGATTTCAAGCTCACACTTTGTCTAATAAACTTACATCTTTCATTCTTTATACAGATTGATGAGCTGTGATTTGTCAGAGATCAGCTGTGATTATCTGGCAGCAGCACTGAAGTCCAACCCCTCCCATCTGAGAGAGCTGGACCTGAGCTACAACAACAAGCTGCAGGATTCAGGAGTGAAGCATCTGTGTGGTTTCCTGGAGAGTCCAGGATGTGGACTTGAAACTCTGAGGTCAGTCAGCATGTTTTAGTTGTGCTGAGATGAATATGATGTGAAAGTTGTGCTGACACTAAACTGCAGACATCAGGCTGATATTATACTGATCCACACTGAGGATCTTCATGGTAAAGTCTGTTTTCTTCTTCTCTGGTTTAGTCCATTGACTGCAGCAGAACAATGTTCACATTTCAAACCTTCAAAGAAGAAGAAAAATCCTCCACTGGATAATTCACTGTGAAACTCTCCAACTCTTCATTCCACCTTAAAGTCTGTCTGACACTGAAATCCAAAGCAAAATGTGCGTTTGCTTTACAGACAGCAGTCCAACACAAACATACACACATCATCCAAAACACAGTCCAACATCCAAATCTCCTCCACTGCCAGCATGAATGATGGGAAAGAGAAGGAGGAACACTCTGACATTCAGGGTTAGAATGAGTTTCATGAAGCAGACTGTGAAGATCAAAGCTGCATTAGAAAGCTTACATGAATGAATGAGTGGACAGAAGTGGACAGAGATCATCTGAAGCACTTCAAAGGCTTTAAATCAGCACATTTCTCTTTATTCTTTATCAACTCTGTTAGTTTCTCTCAGTTTTCTGTGGAATGAAGCTAACAGCAGGCTAATAAGATGCTGACCAATAGGTTTCTATTAAAGGTTGTAATTTGTATATGAAAAAGTGCTTTGGCTCAGCAGGGATCAGCTTACAGGTAGAATACAGCTGCTGGATGGGATTAGCATGTCATAGCTATCTACCAAACTGCTAACTGGGGGATTTCAGGCCATCTATGGATCATTTTTGCTAACTGTTTATTCAGCTTAGGCTCACAGGGCTGCAGCCTGTGCCCTAGCTGTCATAGGGCAAGAGGCGTGGTCCACCTGCACAGGTGAGCAGTCCATCACAGGGCCAACAGAGAGAGACAGAGAAGCACTCTCTCACATCCACACCTACAGCCAATTTAGAAGCACCAACGAACCTAAGCAGCATTTCATTGGACTGTGGGAGAACATCCAACCTCCACAGAAAGGCCAACAAGCTTCAACCTACAACCTTCTTGCTTTAAGGCACTAGTGCGAACCACGTTTCCCCATTTCAGTCCAAATCCTGCATCTTCCTGTTTCTGACTCCAGGCCAGCTCCACTAACACTTTCTCATCAGACACTGCCACCTAGTGGAGGAAGTCTTAGTTCCATTTGAAGCTTCAGATTACAGTTAGTTCCTTTACAAAGAGGTGGAGGTGGTGGGGCCACAGCACCATCATCACTGAGTGCCATAGGACACTTAACCTTTGTTTCCATGTGCTGGGAACTTCCTGTTGTTCCAAGGAGGACTGGAAAATGTGTGAAGATCTCCCAGTCAGTTCCTCACAGCACACTTCAATCATTTCCCTCCCACAGCATCAGGACCAGGGCTTTTTCTCTCTTTGGTCCCACTAAGAGATTTCCACACAAACACCTCATCAGTGGGACTCTCAGAGCTACCAGCCCTTTGCTACAATCACAAAGCTCTTCATTGAAATCAATGATATCAAAGCTGGAATCAAATGAGTCCAAGTCTTCTGCTGATTCAGCATCACATTCATCTTTGCTCCTTGTTCTGCATCCCCACCATGGACTTCATTCCTTTCCAAGCCAGCCTTGAGTGTCCTTTATTCAGCTCATCCTCTGCTTTACTTTTACACCTGATTTTAGCTGCTTTATCTCTCTTTCAACAAGTTTCTGTGCCTCCATCTTTTTCTTCTCTCCCTCATAACAAGACAGCTTCTTCTGCCTGAGAACATGTTGGAGTGATTTACTAATCCAGGGCTGCTTATTGGGGAAAATACTTCCTGTTTTAAAAGTAATCCCCATTTTTCCCAGAAAGAAATGTAAGTAGAAATCGATGATCTAAGTGAGAACATGAGCCTTTAAAAAGTCCCAGTGGGTGCAGTCAAAGCAGTCCCTCAGTCCCAGTATAGAGTCTTTGGTCCAGACTGGAACAACTGTGTGCCCAGTTTGAGCTCTCTTCAGTGCTGTGACCTGACAGACCCAGAGGGGCCATCACATCACATTTAGAAGCTCCCCTAATGGAGCCACAACACATGTCCAACACTTAGTCTGTCTTGTTGGACCAACTGGAAGAAATGATTCAAGGACTTAGTCACAGAACAGAGATTCAAATCTCCAAAATCCAACTGGCTGCATCAGGACATATAGTCTGAAACTCTGCACAGTTTCCTGTTTGAAGCTGCTTCCTGTTGGCTTCAGCTGTTTGGAGTTTCCATTTTCTAAACTTCTACATTCTGAACCTTCTTCAGCTCTGAACAGATGATGAAACACTGAATGATTTCAAGCTCACACTTTGTCTAATAAACTTACATCTTTCATTCTTTATACAGATTGGAGAGCTGTGGTTTGTCAAAGATCAGCTGTGATTATCTGGCAGCAGCACTGAAGTCAAACCCCTCCCATCTGAGACAGCTGCACCTGTGGAGAAACAACCTGAAGGATCCAGATGTGAAGCAGCTGTCTGATCTTCAGCAGAGTCCAGACTACAGACTGCAGACGCTGGGGTAAGTAGAGTGATGGAGTGAGTGGGTGGTGCTGTCAGCAGTATTGTACTAAACACAGTCAGTATGAAACAAAGATCCAGTGTTTCCTGTAAAGCTGCAGCTTCTCAGTGAAGCTGTGAGAGGAGAATGGTGACAGGCTTCAGGATTGGACACAAACACTTCCTGTTTCTGACCTTTATGGTCACCATAGTAACGGCTGACACGCTCTGATCAAACGCTGTCAACAGCCAATCAGCTCTCTGAACAAAGCAGCACGCAGACCAATGACTGCATTCGTTTCCAAGTTTAAAGCAGTGAAGAACACAGTCTGTAGGTGAGGAAGAATTTAGTGAGAGCAGATGTTTGGATGGAATTCCTCCAGTTAACAGCTGGAACCGTCCATCTGGATTGTTGGGCTTGTTGTTGGGGTTCCTACAGAGCTCAGAGTGGACACACCAAGGTTCTTCTAATGAATGAAAGTCCAAACTCAAACTAGGAGGGAAAAACATTTTCATCAACTTCAATAAAAATCCAAAGATTAGAAAAAGTGAAGCAACAATGAGTCCTAGTACAGTCCCAGCACTGAAGTCCCTGCTGCTCTTTATACTGGATGTGCTGCATCACTGACTGACAGCTGATGAAGAGCCTCTGGAAACACTCGTTTATCTCCTCTGCTCTTCCTTCTTCTCTCTGCAGGTGGAGGTGATGATGGTAAACAGGACGGTGTGTGTGCTGAGAGAGGAGGAGCTGTGTCCTGATGATCCAGAGAGGTTGAAGCAGCAGCAGCTTGTGTGTAGAGATGCTCTGACTGGGCCATGTTACTGGGAGGTGGAGAGGAGAGCTTCATCCAGCAGTGACTGACAGAGGAATGAGAAGAAGTGCAGATGACTGTCAGTGCTGCAGAGTGAACTGCTCTGAGAACAGCTCCACTGTCAGACACAATGTAGAGTCCAGCATCATCCCTGTGTGTCCCTCTGGATCTGACAGAGGATCATCAGTGTATCTGGACTGCTCTGCTGCTGCTCTGTCCTTCTACAGTCTCTGCACAGTCTCTGTCTGACTCTGGCTTCAGACCCTCCTGGATCAAACTCACCTGGAAAGGCTTTCAAACATCACTCAATAGATTTGAATACAGAATATATTTGATATATACTGTAGATGTACTGTAGAGTTGCAGTTTGTCACTTGTAAATACAGTCTGTGAGCAGCTATGAGCTGAAAGATCTTTCTAGAAACAGGAAATGTTTTCACTCTTCTGTTGCTTTTTCATATATTTCCACAACATTAATATTGATCCCACCTGTCTCACCTGTTTCATGCTTTTATACATAATAACAGGACACGTGTGATCTGAGCGCTGCTGTGGTTGCTGTGCTGCACGTCTTCATTTAGATAACAGAGACATCTAGTGGTTCAGAGGGAGAACTGCAGGAGGTGGAGCTGTGTTTTAGCATGGAAAACTTTTTATCTTTTAGACGCAGATACAAATATGACAAGTATCAGTGTGAGATACAAAAGGTCACATCAGTCAGCAGAGGGAACAGTGATCACACAGCAATGTAAGAATAGAAACATAACAGTGAATCTGGACATGTATACAGATGGAAGCAAACAAACAGGATGTAACACTACATTAAAGCCACAAATGTGAAGAAAACAAACACAAAGGAAAATATATTTGATCTCAGGAATCCAAATCAGATGCTTTAGAGCAGGGGTCGGCAACCCTGGGCACGCGTGTCACAGCTGCCACGTGAAGGGTTAACTGATGGCACGACCATAGCTGGACTGGCCATCGGGCATACCGATGGTGATTTTTCGTTTTTAATGGGCCGATGATGTTTTTTTATTTTTTTGTAACGGTATAAACAATGAAAGGTGGCGGATTGTCCGGATGCTGGTCGATGTGTAAAAATAAGTCAGTTGTTTGGTGGTGGCTATGGCGGAGCTTCCACAGAGGCAGCAGGTGGATGAGGGAAAGGGGAGGCGGGAGGAGCAGAGACCCGAGGCGGCCGCCGGTCCGAGTGTCAGGTGAACTGAACTTCAGGTAAGAAGTTATGACCTGCAGTCTGTCTGGGTCAGATATAAACCAAGTTTAGGTGCAGTTTATTTTCCTTGTGCTGACTTTTTACAGTCAGTTATAATAACTCCCACTCAGAGGAGACCAGAGATCACATTAACATGTGTGTCTCTGTATTAAGAAACATGACATATTGGCCCAGTTTATTTTTCTTATCATTGTTGTGAGGAGACCATAAATAGCATTTGTATTTTCTGTTGTACAGTTCATTTGCTGTTATGGATAAAAAGTCTTTCTTTGTTTCAAAATAGCTGATAAATATTCGCTGATAGCTGCAAACATCTGCGCACAAATATAATCCTATGAAGTGGTTCTATATAGTGTGTAATTTATTGCTAATGCAATCATATGGCACATTGACTTCTGAGGAAATGTTAGATGCACTCATCATCAGAAAGGTGTCCGACCTAAACCAGGAGGTTTAGAGAATCATAGAGTTTTTGTGGTTTGTTTTCTTTAAGTCATTTCACAGATTTTCTCTATAATTTCAATTCCTTGAATAAAACAAACTTAGGGGATGATTTTGTAATCTGACTTTATGTATGAAAGATTTGACTAAACATAAAACAATCTTCCAACTCAGTCGTCATTCTTATCTTGTGAAATCAAACCAAATGTTCTGTTGTCTCTAAATCAGGGATTGATGAAATCTTTGGTTGCATCCATTTATGAACATGTTCTCATTCATATTAAATCGTAGTCTAAGTCCTTCTTTAGAGGGATAAATGTCATTCATTGTCTTCAAATGTGTTTCTGTTGTTTTGGGGGGAAGTTTGAAGTCCATTGTTCAAAGTCTGTTAATGAAACTTTATGAAGTTTATGTAGGATGTTTTTCCTATTTTGTATTTGTTTGAATTATGATGTATTTCTGACTCTTTCTGCCATGATGCCAGGTCTCTCTTGAAAACAACATTTTTAATCTCAATTAAATTTTCACCTGGAGAAATAAAGATGATAATAATAATTTTGTCTTCAGGGAATCATTTCTCTGTAAAACAGCTTCTTCTGAAACTCTTGTTACATTTCTTGTTTATTGTTTGCTGGTTTTAGAAAAATGTCATCGTCTCTGTGTGAACTTAAACTCTACATGTGGTGTCAGCTATAAACCAGCTCTAGAGTCTAATAACGATGCTTTTATTATTGTCTGGTATCCAACCTAACCCTGGGCCTCTGGCTGAATGTGAAACACCAGCAGATGTTAAAAACTGTCTGGGTTACACGTGCATCACGTCGTGTGCTTCCTAACATGGATATGATTGGAATCTGGGCCTGTTCAAGCGGTGCTGGTATCATTGTTGTTTCTGAGACTTTCCAAATCTTTACTGGATAAAAACGTAGCAACTGATGGATTTAACATTTAGCACTCAGACTGTCCCAGAAAAGGCGGAGGTCTGGAAGTTTATGTGAAGCTCTGTCTTGCTGCTCAAGTCTTGTTCTCTCCATCTGCACCTCAGCCATTTGAAATCTTGGCCTTAACTATTGATCTGTTTGGAAATCAGACTGTTGTTGGCTGCTATCAGCCTCCACCTGCTTCCCCCAGCACATCACCGTCTCTGGTTCAACTTTTATCTGAGCTGCATTTTAATGACGTCTTTCAGATGGATGATTTTCATTGGGACTGGCTTTCTTCTGTGTCTGATGATTTTAAGGCACGCTGCTTGTTTTTAAAACTGACTCAAATTATTTAAAGCCTCACACGCCTTGATCCTAAACACCCAGATAAATCTGCTCTTATTGACCTTTTTTAACTAATATGCTGCGTAAGTTTTCCACATCTGCAGTTTTTGCCAACGACCTGAGTGATCACTGCGTAGTTGGTGCTGTGAGAAACACTCTCACGCTCCGAGCCCGCATCAGTTTGAACTGGGGTCGTATTAAACAGGCTGACAATGTCAGTTTGGGAACATTTACAGGAGAGTTGTGTCTACTTTGTGGACAGACACGCCCCTTTTTGCCAGGTCAGGGTGAAAGGTCGGGACAGGCCTGGTTTGGTTCAGTACCGGCCGATCTCCTACATGAGAGAAACCAGGCCTGGGCAGGAAGTCTGGCTCTGATGCTGATTGGCTACGTTTTCATTAGCTGTGTAATCGGATTACTGCCTCCATCATCAAGATGTAACTATTTTTTACTTTAACGACTGACAGTCCAAACGACCGTAGGAGGTTTTGGCAAACTATAAAGTGTCTCTGCCAGCTGTGACTCCTCAGAGCTTCCTCCTCACTTAAATATCGACTCCACTCCTGTGTCAGACAAAACTGAAATGTTGCTTTAACAAACACTTTGTTGCTTCTTGCTCTTTGTTCAGCACAGTATCTGATGGTAAACCTCTTGCACACAACTCTGCTCGTAGTTCCTGCTTACTGATACCTTTTCCTTCACACCTGTCACAGTAGAAGAGGTTTGTAAGGCTTTGAATAGCCCCAACACCAGAAACTCGTCCTCACAATCGTTCTCCTTCCTTCTTGCACTTGGCTGCAAATATCATAGCTGAGCCAGTGTCTTATATTTTTAATCTTTCTCTACAACAGAAGAACACCACTATACTCTGTGTTCTCTGGTTAACTGGTCCTCATTGGTCTTACACAGGATGGTCCATTAGTATCATTTTATCTATCAATCTGTTTCTGGGTTACTGCCTCCTATTCATCAGAGTACATGTTAGGCAAACAGTTTAGTCACAGCCTGCAGTCTCAGGACATCATTACATCCACTGTTCCATCAGTTCATGCAGAGCTTGGGAAGAAGGCGTTCTCCTTTTCTGCTCCGTCTTCATGGAAAACATAACCGAAGGATTTAAGGCTCTCCGTTGATTTCACTTGCAGACTTCAAAAGACGTACACATGTTTTTGTGAAACCATCTCTGGGAACTTGTTCTCGTTTTTAATGTGACTGAGTACATTACACAAACTTTTCTCTTATTGTTGTAATTTTAATATGTGTGTCTGGAACAGGTCTCTCTTGTAAATGAGACATTGAGTCTCAATGAGCCGACCTGTATAAATAAAGCTTCAATTACAAAGTCCTTTGTATAAAAGCTCCTTCAGCTGCCAGTGGGACGTGCTGTGGCACTATCGGTTGCTGAGCCTTTATATTGTTAGTTAGAAACTACAAATATAATGGCTCACTGTATTTCAGAATCAGAGAAACTTTATTAATCCAGGAGGGAAACTGAGTTGTCATAGCAGCAAATATACAAGAAACAACAAGCACTCATATAAAGTGAGTGTAGAAACAGAGTTATGATAAATAAATATTCAGATAAATAATATCAATATATAATATAAATAATCTATAATCCAGTTTTGAGTTCCCTCCCCAGACGCCTTAACGCCCACTCACATCCTGGGCCATCTGACCTCAGGAAATCACATGATAGGGTGGGGCCAGGTTTCACAATGAGCTCACCCGAAACCCTGGCTGATTAGGACCCCCACCCGCTTTCACACCTTGGCTCATGTGATTACGTAGAGGATCATCAGGGGGTCCTTTGTCCCTCTTTGGGGGGAAACTCCCACTGGGTTTAAATCTGGGACTCCCCACCAACTGACCCTTAGAACTGAAGAAGCTTCTCAGATGAGAGGTGAAACGTCTTCAAGCAACTCAAAGAAGTCCAGACGCTTTTCTTTGCAAGCTCCTTAGTCTACAATGACCTGGATGACTGAGAACCGTCACAGACAACTCAGTCCCATATTTTAGGTTATTCTGAATAAATCGTTCATGCCCTCTCTTTGGAAAGAAGCTGTCGTGGTTCCTGGTCCTAAATCTAGTCGTCCAAAAGTTCTAAACGACTTCAGGCCTGCTGCCCTCACCTCAGTCTTTGAAAAAATCATCAGAAATGTGATTATGGAAGACACTGAACTTCAGCTTGATTCAATGCAGATTGCACATAAGCCCAATAGAGGAGTGGAGGACGTGCTTTTGATTCTACTTCACCTGATTGTCAAACACGTAGAGAGTAAAGGACTTCAGTTCATCGATTTCTCTGCTTCTTTCAATAACACAGCCCCAGATTTGAATCAAAAGACTTTTAGAACAGTTTGAAATCCGGACAAACCTGAGCAAGTGCAGTCATATAAATATCTTGATGACAAATGCTATTATTTTTCTGTAAAGCAAATTGACCTAAAAGTAAAGTAACCTTGATATGTCAGGATGTAGATGTCCCACCCAACAACGTCACCCAGCCCTGAAACATCGGTACTGTTCAAGGCAGCATTGCTGTCCACACGTCCATCAGAGTGTTTCTTTGGACTTCATGGTGTTGCTGCTCCCAGTATTCTCTGAGACAACCTCTGAGGCCGTCACAGAGCAGCTGTATTTGTACTGACATTACATTACACACAGGTGCACTCTATTTAGTCATTAGCACTCATCAGGCAATGTCTATGGGCAACTGACTGCACTCAGACCAAAGGGGGCTGAATAATAATGCACATAACAATTCTCTTCACTCTGCTGACAAGAGATTCAACCCCCACTATGAGCACCTTCTAAAGAGCACCATTGAAAGTATCCTCACCAACTGCATCACTGTGTGGTATGACTCCTGCACTGGGTCCTGCAGGAAAAATATGACAACGGGTAGTGAGAGCAGTGGAGAGGATTGCAGGGTCCTCTCTTGCCTCCCTCCCCAGGAGATCTACTGTGCCTGCCTCATTCGAAAGGTCCTCTTCATTACAGGTGACTCCACTCATCTCTTCAACAGCGTCTTCAGTTTGCTGCCATCAGGAAGGATACTGAAGAGACCTTTTGACCTTTACATTTTCGTTAATATCTTTAAAACAGAAGCAGCAGAAACGAGAATTTTAGCAGCACAAACCAGCACAAGCGTAGCACAGTTGATTGACACCAGTTTTGTTTGATTTAATTAATGTGGGGGGGGGGCTGGTTGACCTCTGGGGACCTCTAGAAATTTTCTTGAATATCTTTAAAATGATAGCAGCACAAACAAAAATTTTTACAGCACAAACGTAGCATAAACGTTTGATACCACTTTTGTTGGATTTGAAGAAGGTGGGGGGTCGCGGGAAAAACCAGCAAAAGAACTCGAGCAGCCGGGCTATGTAAAAGGTGTAGGGGGGCATGTTTGCGGTCACGTCCAGCGGGTGTGTGGGCTGTTTGAGTCATCTGTTACCAGGCAAACTCCAATGCAGCAGGCTGCTGAACACACACAGGCCTCCTGCATCCTCCTCTTCAGCTCTGCTTGCCCGATATCGTGACCTAAGCAGGGTCGGGCCTGGTCAGTACTTGGATGGGAGACCGCCTGGGAAAACCAGGTGCTGTTAGCTTTTGCACTTCCACACACAAACTGCAGAGGGCACTTCTGCTCCTGCTTGTGCTTAGAGGCATGAGAAGTTAACATTTATGGGTGATAAAATCCTTTTTCTATATTTTTAACATGAGAATATCAGTTTTCCATCTTGTGTTCCAGAGTAATCGGACAAAAGACAAACGTAGAACAAGGAAAAAAGAGGCCAAGTGTCTCACCTATAAAACAAAATGACTGTTTTCTGAATAGTCTCACACAGATAAACATTTGCAGGGAATACCTTTTCCTTCAAAACAAACGTCACAGACTGTGTTTTTCTTTACTGATTGTATTTGAGTAGAAACTCAGATTAAAATGGCATCAGTGCTCATAAAATGATTTAACTGTAAAAGTAGGTGTAGTGGATCACTTTGCATAGATCTAGATAAAAGTGCTGTAAGCAAAGACTACAGTGGTCATTGAGCAGCTGTTCCTATAATGTGAATCTGGGATAAAGGCACAGATTATTTGTTTGCCTTTGTTTCCTGGTTCTTTCTTTCTTATCCAAATGGAAAAAGAGAGCATAAAAGTACTGTTTACAAGCAGCTTATCTATCTCATTGTGCCCACTATCATAAAATCTTGGTTGACTGAGCACTGAGCCATCTACCACTCGAAATTGAACCTGTGTGGGACAACAGCAAAGTCCAGTATACTAAGTTTCAGTAATGTGCAGTTTTTTCTGTGGAAGATGTAAATCTAAATAGATGTCCTATTGTATGCATAATATACCACTGAACTTTATAAAACAACTTCTAAAAGCAAATTTCGATTTATTTTAGATTTTCTCAAATCCAAACAGTGCTAAAAGCATGCACACAGTCAAATATTTTTCATACGAGGTGCTGAAGGTTCTGCAATGTTCTGTCAGTGCGCCCCAGGGCAGCTGTGGCTACAATGTAGCTGCCATCACCAGTGTGTGAATGTGTGAATGATGTATCTGTGGCTTTTTGTCACACTTGGAAACCACGGTGTTGTGCAGCTATTTGCCTTGTTGCAGGGTTTTTAAAAAACTGCAGTTTTGATTTTAGTGAAAGACACCGTCTCATGACTCATTGAGTGCCGCGACTGACGAGCCAATCCGTGGCCTGCAGTCTGACGATGTCACATTTCCTGACTGCTTGGAACCCCGACTAAGTCGTCCTGTAGCCCACATCATAATGTTTCCATCTCTCTGCTTGACTGCGGGGATGCTATTTTTTGCATCACACTCCTATTTCAAAAGGTCAGTTAAAGCCACATAATTGGAATTTGGTTTCATCTCCCCACAGCACTTTCTCCAAAGTCTTCCCTGAATCATTTAGATGTTCACTGGCACTTGAGATGGGCCTATACATGTTTCTCCTTGAACAGGTAGCTACCCTATGTTAGCCTAGCTTTCTATCACTGATGCTCTGTGTGTATTGTTATGGTTCAAAATATGGGGATGGAGACAAGAGACAAGAGAAAAAAACCACAATAACAACACTGGTCCGGCCGGGTTAAGTCAAACGATGATTTTAATGATCACACGCGTGGGAGATGGACAATTTTATCCCACAACTTAGACATTCACATTACTCACACCCTCATTACACATACATATAGGATCTTGGGGGTGGGCACGATACACGGAGTCCAAGTTACCATCAGGGTGTACACCTCACCCCTGGCATCGTTGCCCACCTCTCAATTTTAAATACACGTAGACATTGAGGGCTAGCAGGAGGGACTATGCGCTTACCTGCTGCTCTCTGGCAGGTAGCTCCATGCCCTCCTGGGTTTTAATTACACCTTAGAACACACATGCATCAACACTACAATGAGCGGGTGGAGGGAGGTTTGGAGTTATCTCTCACCCCCATCCTCTGCGGCCTGCTGGAGCGGGGGGGCTAGGAGGAGTTGGCCGTCCGGCTGCGGTCTGGGGTGTGGGGCCTCCCTGCTGCTGCGGAGTCGGGGCGGTCTGCCTCTCCCCACCGCAGGGAAAAGGGTAACACTACCTGGGTCTGGGTGCAGTTCCCCCCTCCAGGGGCAAGGGTACCTAGACCCAGTTCGTAGAGTACGCTTGGGGAGTGGGATCGTGTATACAGCGTCTCTTTATGTCTGTCTCCACGTCGGTTGAGTGTGGAGTAAGTGCATATGAGAGCATGAGGGTGGGAATGGATGTTTGTGTCTGTGTGTGCCTGTATGTCTGTGTCTATATGTCAGGTTGGGTATCAGACGCCACCTCTCTGGGGACAACTCAGGCCCTCCAAGGTTTGGAGGCCTATCTCCCCCCACCACCACTTCCCATGCCGGTGGCGGACTCCCTCAGGTGTCGGTGCGTTGGTGGTTCTTTGTGTCTGGGGGTGGGCGTCCGGGTACACACCGGCTCACTCCTTGGCGGCCGCTTGTCGGGGCCTGGAGCCTGGGGCACTTCGGAGGTGGGGTGCCCCCGGCCTCTCGGCCTGGGGCTTGGTCACTCAGGCACAGCTGGCTGCTGGCGGAGCTCACGGGCGCGTCACTGCAACTCCCCTTGGCTTCTGCTCTGCGGCTGCTGAATGAGCCCTCATCTGGGACTCTCCTCAGCTCTTACTGGGACAGTGGCGCGGCTGCCCCTCTGTGGGTCTTCCTTGGTCTCTTGTGTTCTGGGGGCCTCTGGATGTCTCGAGTTTTGATCTCCTTCATACCTGCTTCATGCCCTGGAGGACGGGGCTGTGCCCCCACACACACACACACACACACACACTCCCTAGCAGATCGTTACATGGAGAAACCTTTGGAATACAAGCATGCTGATCCACGCAGGTATGCACACAGGTGTACACACGGGTATTCACAGACGCGGACTACAGCTTTCTTGGCTGCTGCCTCAAAGCACATTGTGCGCTGTCTATCTTGCGTGCTGCACAATATCGTTTATTATTTAGTAACTATTGATATCTACTGCTAGCTAGTTTATTGTGATGGTGCTGGTTTTTTTTATTATGTTGCTCTTTGTTGTTTGCTTTCTCTTCTGTTTTTTTTTTCTCCATACAGGTGACCCAGGAGTTTTGGTTTTTTTTCTCTCTTCCCCCCCTTCTCACCGTCTCTTCTCCCCTTTGGTTTTCTTTCTCTCCCTCTCTTTCTTTCATTCTTTCTCCCTGTCCTATCCCACAGTCATTTCTGTCCCGTTTGCAACTGAAAATAAAATAAATTCATAATTATAATAAAGGTCAATCAAATGGACCAATATGGCAAGGCCATGATGACCCACTTGGTAAAATAAATCCTCTTGGCATCTTTCTTGGCCTTAAGACAACAATTCTGATGGCTATAGATCCAAATGGGACACACAAAAGAAAAAAGAATCTTTTATTCTGGATAAAACAGGGAGCCAATAAATGTTCTGTTTCTAGTCCCTGTCAGGACTCTCGCTGCAGCATGTTGCTCAGAGCAGTCTGGAATTGATTTTTGACTAAATAATTAAAACTAATAATAATATATTACTATATTATATTACTAACAAATCCAGGACACCCCTGTTGATCCAGCAGCTCTTAATGAAGTTTGAAATAAGAATCGTGGTGAGTTCATTAGAAATATTTCACTTTTCTTTTTTAAATCAGTCATTACTGGAATCATCTGAAGTGCAAAAACAGTGGGATTATATATGAGAAGGACGGACTCAAAGACTGTCGTGTATCACATATATATTACATCGATGTCCAAAATCAATGCATCATTAATGAAACTGAAACAAAAGTACTGAATTTCATGTGGAAGACCAAACCTCAGCATTCAGGAAAGTCTTATACAGGAGCAAAGATAATGGACGTTACCCGGAGTTTTCCACTGTGAAACCAGGAATAACAGCTTAAAAATGTTGTTGGATTTCTGTGATCTAAATCATTGTCAGCCTGGCAGGCAAATAGCGTGGACACCAAAGTTTGTGAACGTGAAAACCTGAGAACAAAGACATGTAGGATTTTAAATCGGTACTGTTAAGGTTCAAAATACTGGGGATGGAGACAAGAGAAAAATCACAATAACAACACTGGTCCGGTCGGGTTGAGTCAAACGATGATTTTAATGATCACACGCGTGGGAGATGGACACCGTATGCAGACAGCCTCAGATCTCAAAATGGTGGAGCATTGATCAAACTCTTATAGCCTCTGGTTCTCCCACCTTATCATAAAAGCCTAAACATTCACATGCTTTTCTCTCACACGGCGCCTAAGCTACGACCTTGGCTCCCCGTTTATCTGCTCCTGCTGAGTTGGGGCAGAAAACTCCAGCATGCTCTGTTCTCTTCTAATCAGACAAATAAGGCGATGGCTTTCTGCAGCAGTATTATGCATCATAAAACAATATCATTCATCCACAATAAATCAGCAGTCTACTTTAATGCAAATCAGTTTAACTAATGCAATAGTTGTCAGCTTCTTCTAATTCAGGAGAATAATGCAAACTAAAACTACATAATAATTCACAATCTTTAGTTAGGGGTATAACATGGCATAAAATAATATTATAATCTAACAGTATGCTGCTGCCTCTCTCTCATGTTACTTAAAAAATTAACCCCACAGCTTCAATAACCGTATCTAAAAATCTCTCAGTGAAAGTTACGGTTGTAGGTTTGGAAACATTTTGGGGTAGCCAGTGTTAAATAGAGACAGGGCCACATTCTTTATCTAGTCATTGTAATGAAAGAAGCACATTAAAAACTATATGAGAGTTTGCTTTTAACAAGCATGTAATGACTCTACTTAGTTTAGGTAGTCTTAGGGAGTCAAACTGAAAGTAGCATTTTGTGGATGTTTTCCCTGCTGCCCGATCCCATCAGTCTCTTAAAGCATCATTTTTATGCGCCCTGGTGTGACAGTGGTTTCATGGCGCTACAGGTTACCTGAGCACATCAGGTATATTACGGTTGAAAACCAGTGCCCGGCCTTCCAGTGGGTGTTCGACCCCTCGTGCACAGCTCAGGAGTCTAAACGACCCAGCAGTTATGGACATGTGTGTTTTTGGTGTGCTGTCCCTCGTTCTCCCTGCTTGCAGGTATATCTGTGTGTGTGTGTGGATGCCGGAGTTTCTGAGAGCACCTGTTTACAGGCACCTTCAGGCCTGGTGGGTGTGGCCCTGCCAGGTGGTTGGCCACACTTGAAGACCATCACACAGCTGATCAAGCCTTGTCGGAGGAGCTACTTGAGAATGCGGTGGCGCTCTCTCTGACGCTGGATCATTGCGTGACTTCACGTTAGTCTCTCGGCCAGTCAGTACGGATAGTCTGCCGCATTGTATGTGTCTTACGGCTGCCTGTTTGTTATCTCCCCAGGAGAAGCGTGGAGACGAGAGGGCAGCGAGCACGGGGTGCTCAGACACTGAGGAGCGGAGACAAGGAACACTAGCACTGGGAAGAGGACATTTCACGGGAGTCGGGAACGCACTGCGGATTTATTGTTATTTTCCATTCACTGTAAATAAACGCACTGCTTGCATTCAGAGCTCCGTGCCTGGCTCCTCCTTCCTCACATCCCCACGGTTGACGCTGGCCAACCGTGACAAATAGCTTTTCTTAGATTCATTATTAGTTCAACATTGACAAATAGTAGTTGACTAATATCAGGAGCCAAAAAGAAAACAAAAAACAAACTAAATAAATATTTCAGACGCTGAAAATAAATTATTACGGTTGTTTAAATTTGCTGTCAGCAAGTTAGGTCTAATGCATGTAGTCAATCTAATGAATCAATATTACATGTAAAAAGTACAGAACTGAAAATGAAACTAAAATATAACGGTAAATGAACTGGTTCTTGTATAAAACCTTTCTACTCTCTACAACTTGCCTCATTCATGCACTCACTTTTTTCTATGCTTTTTCTCTGTAAGTGCTTTCTATCTAACATTAATACGCATTCATCCTCCCGATGGATGCATCGGAGAGCAACTTGGGGTTAGCGTCTTGCCCAAGGATATTTGGCATGCAGGCTGGAGCAGGCGGGGATTGAACCAGCAACTTTCTGATTAGTAGGTTTCCTGCTCTACCTGAGCTACAGACACCCCAATTTGTGGTGCTCTGGAAACAACACGTTCTCATCCCAACAGGTAACGATGCTATGTGACAAATCATCGGTATGTGTAAATGTGTTTTTTGTTCTAATCATGAATCGCTTTGTAAAACAAGACCTGATAGGGTTAAGGTTAAAGTTATGGTTAGAGTTAATGTTAGGGATAGGGCTGGAATGGACGGCTGGAGCCTCTCCTCCAAGTGTGTGTTACTGCCGCCATCAGCATTCTGTTGTATTCTGTTGTCTGCTTTTCTCTGTAAGCGCTTCGAGCCTGTACTTTTTTGCTTTAGCTGAGTAATGAAGTTGAATCAGTACTTTAACTTTCACTGGAACAATAGTATTTTTACTTCTACTTAAGTGGAGAATGTCTGATCTTTTGCCAACTCTGGCTGTCTCTCAGTCTTGGAATACCCACTTGTTGTCCAGCGGTGTCCTGGGAATATGGGAACTAGACAGACTGGGGAAACAATGGGAGGAGACACAAAGATGGAATCACTTTTACCATCTTTTATGTATTTGCTGGTCGTCTTATTTCTTCTATTTTGCAAGCACAGTGTTGCAATCATTGTCTTTGTGGTACAATGACACAGGTAGAATGCAGGTGTTTTCATGTAACACGATGCCAGAAAGATGAGTAATGTGTTTTGAAGAGAAGATAAAACATCATGTTTGAACAAAGATAAGCAGCAGACACGTCTGTGTGTGAGTTGTTCAGGTTCAGTAAGAAGGTAATATGTCTGCAGAATTTGTAATTCTTATGAAGATATTGCTTGTACAATAAATAAAATCCCTTTAACTTCTTCTGGAGAGTGTCTTTATATATTTAGTCATTTTGGGGCGATCCTTTATTTAGTAGTAACTCTAGTCGGGGATATATATCAGAGTTTACTTTCAGATATGAGCATTGTGTTTCCTGTGGATGAATGAATGAATTATTTATTTATGTAATTTTTGAAAGACTGGCTCATGTAAAATCTCTGAAAGTATGACAAAGCTCTCCTGTTACACTTTATGGACACCTGAGCGTCACCATGAGGGCCTGTCTTTATTCACTTTATTCACTGAAATCCACTTTTATAATGAATTCACAGTAATCACTGACACCTTCAGAGCATTACATTCATTAAAGACGTCTTCTACACCTACTCTTCCAGACGACCGACACATGCTTCAACCACTGCAGGTTAACCAGCCACTCATCAGTAAAGCAAAAACTAAATGTAAATGTCCTCATGTGGAAAAGACTGAAACACAACTCCCATATATCACTAATGTAACAGATCCATTTAGGGAGAGTGAGAACACTAGGCTGGATGTGTTTTAATGCAGGAACATTCATCATGTCTTCAGTTCAACAAATCATTTACATTGAATATGTGAGCTGGATGGTTACACGACACAATGTGATTGTCAACAATAACTGCAATGAGCGCTGGTTTGAGGGCGGAGTCAAGGAGGCCATTTACGTGAAAAGGGAAAGACCCTCTCTGAATCAAGGAGGGGGCCTAAGGGTACATCTGTCACCATCTTACAATGCTGTGATTGCAGCCGTTCTCCAACTCTCTGTGAATGGTACTCAGGACCATTGATCAGTGGTTGTTGATCAATGGTCATGAGAATTTGCATAATCATGATTAAGGAACTGACCTCCCAGCCCATTGTTCCTTCAGTCGGCTGGTTTCTCTGACTGAAAACGCTACGTCCAGAAGAACAGAATCAACTTTTGGAGATTTACTTCCCTGATGATTGAGCACGCATCAAGACCTTTTAATCAGGCCAACAAATATCTTGTACTCAATTTTAGCAGCAGCCATTGTGACACTGATGATAAAACTTGTGTAAAAGTGCGAAGCTGTAAAAAAGTAATTATAAAAAAGCGTTTTTGTAGCTGAATGTTACTGGATAGCTGTTTCATCTGTAACACATCAAAATAACCTGCTAAGGTTTAATAGGCTATAAGGAACACACTCACTTCCTGAGCCCTGGGCAATAAGAGACGTTTTGTGTTTTATAATTTATTGATATGTTTGATCCTTTCTGACCTGCGTTAATGAAGCAGTCATTAGAGCACCATGTCCGCTAGAATAGTTCTGTAGTTTGATGCTTGAGTCGTTGCAGACTTGTTGAAACTCCCTCACCCGTCAAAGCAGCGTCTTTGTTATTCGCGTCCAGCAGATGGCAGTGTTTCACTGTCTGACGGCTGTCTGAAGCTTCAGCTGGATTATCCGTTTTCATGTTTGATTAGAGGTTTGTGTGTGTGTGTGTGTGTGTGTGTGGGTTTTTAGCCACGAGTTGTCCACGATAAAGCATATTGAATGGCCTGTCTAATATTGTTAGAATTCTCCTTTGGGTTAGTTTCATTACTCAATCGGGACATTTATTTGGAAAAAGAAAAAAAAGAGGGAAAAAAAAGAAAAAAAAAAGAAAAGAATTAAAAATAAATAAATCCTCATAGTTTACATTTACAAATATCAATACTGAATGTTACGTCCCTCTGCAGCTTCTAATCGTCTCAGTGTTTTCAGCTGGTGCTAATTGGCCACACCTAGTCAGGTGTGGATAAAAGCATACCTGAGGCAAGCTTCCCGGCAGTGCACTAGTCTTTGCCTTGGTGGCACCAGCCATTTTAGCCAACCTGGTTTTCCATTTTAGGATGAAACCTCTTCTCACCCACACTCTGCTATTCATCTCTGTTTTTATGTTGCGGCTTTTGAGCCGGGTCGTAACATGAGTATAATCACACTGGAAGTACCAGCATCAGGAATGTGGCTTCTTCTTTTTGGATCTATAATATTTAGTCTGGTTAGTTATTGTTACTGTAACCAGTGCAAAATCTGCTCTGATGACTCAACGTTAATGTTTGAGCCCCTGAGCGCTAAAAGAAGTGTTTTGTAAAGTATTAAAACTACCTTTAATGGAAGGAAAAACGGATCACTGCTTCCTATAAGAGTTGGTTTTCTCTGTGTGTGTAGCCACTCTGTGCCTGGTGGACTTGGCTGGCAGTGAGCGAATGGTGAAGAGCCAGTCTCAGGGTGACCATTTCAAAGAGATGACCGCCATCAACAGCTCACTGTCCAACCTGGGCGTCGTTATCGCCGCTCTGGCCAACGAGGTCTGCAGCTGCAGTTTCTGTAGTCTTAGATGTCACACCTGCTTTCTTTACATTTACAGTATTAATGATTTTTTTGGCCTTTGTGTTCCAGGAGACTTACGTAGCTTACAGGAACTCGAAGCTCACGTACCTCCTTCAGGGATGTTTGGGGGGGAAACGGCAAAACGTGAGTTTGTTGACATCACAAATCTTTATAATGACGACACATAAAACTGAAGGAATTTATCCCCAAAAAATATTTAACAGCGTTTGATCTCATCACTTCAGATTGTGACTGTTTATTCTTTGGCACTAATTTTGGATGTCTTTATTTGCAGCTTGATGTTTGTTAACATTGCTCCGGAGCCCGACAGCTTTGGGGAAACTCTGAACTCATTGAGGTTTGCCAACAAGGTCAGTGCAGTCTTGTTTCCAGTGTTCATTGGACAGAGTACATTAGTGATGTCCTTACATCAGCTGTTTATGGTAAACCAAAGCCATACTCCATATCCATTTTAATACCTTGGTGTGTAATTCATACTCACATTTTGTCTGAAGAGTAGGGATGTTCCTGGCGTCTTATTTACTAGTCGACTAATCGAGGGGGAAATAATTAGACTAACCAACTAATGTAAAACTAAGGAACATTCAGATATTGAGTTGATTTTCAGAACTGATTAATAGAAACTGTCAAACTAGACGCAGAGGTATCTTAAACCATTTATCACATTCTGTTAAATACAAATGAAAATGCATTACTACAAAAGATGTTCTATTAAAATATGACAATCATTTGAGAATCTAAAAGTACGTCTAAGTGTGGCGAGAATGATTCAGGTAATACATTATACAGCCGTTTTCTAGTCAGGTTGTGGGGGCAGCAGGAAGGACTACTCCTGACCACAGCTGATAGATGTAAACTGGCTAGCATGACCAAGGATGCTGGGGCCTCCTACTGGTAGGACGTGCCCAGCTGGAACAGCCTCCTGGCCAAGGTGGCTGTCACCTTTTGATGTGAAGGAGTAGTGACTCTACTCTGAGCCCCTCCCCCATTGACTTAACTGCTCTCCTAAAGGAGAGGTTTTCCACCTCTCAGGAAACTAATTTCCTCTGCGTGTATCTGCGATCTCAGTGTTAACAAGAAGATCAGGGTAGATTAATAGATTTATGGTGTTTCTCAACAACAGTGCACCATCTGGTGGTAGATCGCTGCCTAACATTTAGAACACAATGATGTACCAGCATTGGGCATCAATTAAAATGTTAACAATTAGATTGAACGACTGGTAAGTCTGATACAGACTAGTGACAATTAGTCGACTAGTCACATAAATCCCTGATAGAGCCCACAGAAGTGGCCTGCACCATGTGCGTGGCTTGCTTTGCAGTTTAACCCTCAGTAGGACCTACAGCCATTTTTCATCCCCAGCGTTTTTTAATATTAGGCCATTTTCACTGTGTTGAATAGAATATAGCCAAACCTTCCGACCCTTTTTTTTTTTTTTCTTTAGAATTGCAGTCTCCGTTTATTAGATTAGCTTAAAGTGGCTAAGCTACAAACCGCCATCCACATGAGGTCCTAGAGCCATAAATCGCCCCATTGAAACCCATTATAAACGCTATTTTTCACTGCAGAATTATTACCATTAACGTATGGGTGATGGCTTCTGTTTCGGTTCCGTGTTGGACAAGGGGCCTTAGAATTGTAATTTTTTTTATTTGGCCACCGGGTGGCGCCCTTGTTCCGCATGTGACGCCTGCTGGAATATAGACCTTTTCCAGCGGGCTGCTCGAGACATACACCCGGGAAAGGCAGACTCATTCCCCGAGTGCAGCAGCAGCTTGGCCCGCTGCTCGTTCGGGACCATTTTCTGCCCTTAGGGCTGTTAGAGGGTGCATTTTGACCTTTATATTTAAAAATAAATAAAATAAAGGTCTCTCTGCCTAAAAGAAAAAAAATTTGTGTCTGTCTCATTCTAAGTTTAGATAAAAGCCTTCCCTCTTTGAAGTACACCCTGCAATGCAAACAAATCTAACATGAAAACAAGAATAAAAAACAAATTAGACTTTATTTTGTCGCCAACCTCAGCTTGTTTATGCAGGTGCAGGCAGGAGAGGTTATAAGAATAAGCCGTAGCGCGGGAGTAGGCATTTTCACGATGGCATGGTACCGAGGAAGTAGTGGACATCCTGATGCGCTCTGACAGCGAGGATCTCTCCTCTTCATCTGCCGAGAGTGACTCTGATTCCGGGGGTGACACGGATGATTCGTCTCTCGACACTGATCACCAGGAGTCGTCCTCTGATTTTTCTTCTGAAGATGAGAACGAGGGGAGGACGCCGGAGGAAGCAGCGGCGTGGACCTCCAAAGATGGGAAGAAATGGTCCGCAACAAACGCCGAGACGCTGCGCTACGTCGCAGCACCCACGGGGCTTATTCCGGGACCGACCCACTACGCCGTAGCCCGAATTACGGACCCACTCTCCAGCTTCAGGTTGTACATAACTGATGGGATTATACAGCATATAGTTGCAATGACAAACCTTCAGGGCAGACGCTACATCTCATTCTGGAGAGATTTAGATAGCAACGAAATGCTCGCTTATGTGGGGCTGCTAATTTTGTCCAGTGTATACCGGTCAAAGCACGAGGCCATCGCCAGCCTTTGGAGTGAGAAAACGGGAAGGAAGATTTTCCGTGCCTCAGTGGCTGAGAAAAGATTTTGTCACATAACCAGAGCGCTCCGATTTGATGACAAACTCACCCGACCTGCACGACGTGCGGACAAATTGGCTCCCATTCGGCAGATATGGGACATGTGGGCACACCGCCTGGGGATGTTGTTTAGTCCAGACCGGGACCTTACGGTGGATGAGCAGCTGGTACCGTTCAAGGGAAGGTGCAGTTTCCGCCAGTATATCCCCAAAAAGCCTGCGAAATGCGGCATAAAGGTCTGGGCAGCATGCGATGTCAAGACATCATACGCCTGGCGGCTGCAGGTTTACACCAGGAGAGCAGCGGGCGAACCGGCCGAGGTAAACCAGGGGATGAGGGTCGTCCAGCAGATGACTGACGGGCTCCATGGGCATGTCGTCACAGTCGACAATTTTTTTTTCACCTCATCTGAACTGGCAGAGGAACTCCTCAAAAATAAAATGGCTCTGGTCGGCACAATCCGCCAGAACAAAAAAGGAATCCCACCCGTTTTGCGCCAGATGAGAGGGAGAGCCGTCTACTCCTCGATCTTTGCCTTTTCAGCGAAACAGACCCTAGTGTCGTACATTCCCCGACGGGGCAGGAATGTGCTTTTATTGAGCACGAAAGATCGCAGGCCGGAGGTCAGCGATGACGAGAGAAAAAAGCCAGCGATCATCACAGACTACAATCGATGCAAAGGAGGTGTCGACAACCTTGATAAGGTGGGTGTCATTACGCATCAGTTACGCACACCTTTATTCATTTTTCTTCATATATTCTTGTGTAAAATATACAGAGGTTTTATGTTGTTTTTTTTTTGTTATGTTTATTTTTTGTTAGGTTGTCGGCACCTACTCCTGCAGGAGACGGACCAATCGATGGCCAATGGCCCTTTTTCATCACATCATAGACGTCTCCCTCTACAACGCCTTCATGCTGTGGACCTCCGTGGATCAGGCCTGGCATCAGCAGAAGCCACACAGGAGGAGGATGTTCATTGAAGAGGTGGGAGAAGGCCTGATCACGCCCCATTTGTCACAAAGACAGCGTCTTCCCCGCTCATCAGCCGCTGCTGAGTTAGTAAGAGATGCGCAGGATGGTGCTGCTGCAGGCCCCTCTGGAGTGACAAATCCCAAGGGCAGGAAGCTCTGTGAGCTCTGTGTTGGGAAAAGGAGGCGAGTGGGAAACACATGCAGCAAATGTGGAAAATTCAGCTGCCGAGCCCACAGCAAATTTGTCTGCAGCCACTGCTCTACCTGAGCAAGACATTTACCCCCCAGCCACACACACGCCCCCCACCCTCTCACTGCTTTCTCACTTTCTCACACTCTTTCTCTCTCATACATTTCCCCATTCCCAACAACAATATACATAATTACATTTACCATATACATGTTCTTGTTCATTGTTGAAAAATAAATGTTTATTTGGTTCAAACTGATCTTGTATTTTTATTTACATAATGCTTTTTATTTGATTTTAGATGGCAACAAGGTAATATGCATTTATTGGGGCAAGAGTGAAAAACGTTCTCCTGCAAAAAAAACTAACGGCCGATCAAAATGAAGGTCAGTAGTAATTTTTAGACCATCCAAAGGCCTAATTAAAAGTACAATAAAATATAACTTTCAAATGTATTTTATGGAAAATATTTAATTTTTTCATTTTTTTTGCCAAAAAAGGCAGTGTGCTCATGTGACAAAACCGGGATATAAAAGGTTAAAATCTTGAAATATAATTAAAACTTTATATGAATATTTCAAGGAGAAGTAGGTCTAAAATATTGGCTAATTTAAAGTGGAAAAATATTAATGTATAATCTTTTTATAGCACTTTTTATGGCGTGGTCGATTTTTGGCTCTAGGTCTTCATAAGGGGTACTTTTTTTTTTTTTTTTTTAGGACTTACCAAGGGTTAACCCCCAAAACACTCGTCTGCAGTGGAATTTCTTTGAGCTAATCGATTCATTTCATCTTCTAATTAATGTGGAAAATGGTGGCAAAGGTGGATGAAATGAGTGATTCCTAGAGTTACATTTTATTGCCTTTTTTCTTTCCTTTTCTTAAAGTTATGAAGGCATCTTGGATGCCATTTCAGTGAGTGGGGGTTAATGCCCCACACTCTTTTCTGTCACTGCTTTGAATGCACAGACTGGTCTTAATGTTGATCTTTGTAATCTTCAGTGTTACGACCCGGCTCAAAAGCCGCAACATAAAAACAGAGATGAATAGCAGAGTGTGGGTGAGAAGAGGTTTCATCCTAAAATGGAAAACCAGGTCGGCTCAAATGTTCTGTGAGTCATAGGAGTCTACTAACATTTCCATGATAGAACAAGGCTGCAACCTTTGTACACTATATAAGGCAAAGAACTAATTAGCCTCATTTTGTTTTCATTCTGAGGCTTGTTTTTTTTAGCACATACAAACAACTCTTCTTATGAGAATATTAGGACGCGTCTTGTATATATGATCGGCTCGCACATGGCCCGAAGATTGGTTTACCTTCTGCCATGTTGAGGCCAAAAACCCTGAGGACAGAAAAAAACAAAAAAAACCAAATGGTAGGTTGTCTCTGTGTGAGAGACGTTGGCATTATACCCGATATTTTTTTAAAAATGCAATGTGTGGATTTCTTTTACAGACAACATCTGCCATGTTGTGGACCGCTCAGAGTCTCCCCCTCCAGCACTGCTAATCCAGATGTTGGATCTGTGTTTCCACAAGCCCCGCGAATTCTAGAGACTTATTCATCATGAAGAAAACAAGACAGTCGATCGATCGATTATTTGCGCAAGGGAGGCCACCATGAAAATGACCTCTAGATCCTCCTCCTCCTGCTGCCTTTATTGAGAGACCGTTCACACAAAACACGTCAGAACAAAGCCACGCCCAGACAAGGCGTGTGTGTGTGTGTGTGTGTGTGTGTGTGTGTCAGTCAGACCTCCTGCTGACCAAAGGGTCATAAACACAGGAAGGTTACATCAAAAGAAGCACAAGGATGTGTCTGTGATAAAAGACTACAGCCCCCCACCTTGATCCTCGAGAATCTGGGGGGAAGGACAGTGGAATTTCTTTCATCAGAGTTAAAACAATGTACAAATGGTAAACATAAAAATGACAAACATTTAACAATTCACTCTAACACCAGACCCCACCGACTCCGCCCCCCTCTCCAGGATGCTCACAGGACTCTGCAGGATCACACCCGTCTGAGGAAACGGAACTCAACATTAAACTCACAACCTTCCACCTGCTGTCGACGGCACTGAATGAGTATGTGCAGGAGATATGTTATGGATGCCAATCCGGTCACCCCAGCCAGTTACAACACAGTTGCCTGTTTGAGCTGCCTGTGTTTTTCTTCGAGATCTACTATGATGAGGTGATGGAAAAGCTCCGGACGCCCCGATTCATCCCGGCCATCCGTCTGTTTGTTTGCTCATACAGTGTCAGTGAGGCTGAAGCACAAATCATCAGCACTGCAGAGCGTCTTCTGTGTGAACTGAGATCAGTGCCGCACATTGTTTGCACCACTGATGAGAATGTCGGATACCTGCTAAATACCAATCATCACACCCGCGGAGTTAAATCAGCGCTGCTCCACATGATTGGAAACTACTGGTCTGGGAGACACAAGATTTAATGCACATCTGTTATAAAAACCTTACTGTGCACTACACAGAAAATGAAATAAAAACGTATGCTAACACTTTTTTCTGGTCATTTGTATTTGTGTTTGGTCAAAGTGATTATGGAAAACACGCTGAGAAAAATATATCCCAACCCTGCACACCCAGGGGGTTTAGGAAGTGTAAAGAAGCTCCGTATCGCTGTCAGTGAGGCAACAGGCTTAAAGCCGTCATTACCTGACGTGGAGCGTTTTTAAAAGGAGATGACACATATACTCTTCATAAACCTGCAAGGATAGAGGACACAGAAATGCAAGGATACAGAAATGCAAGGATACAGAAATAGAGTTTTGGTTAACGGGATTGACAAACAGTTTCAAGCTGATTTGGTTGACATGCGTGAATATTCTGCGGATAATGATAATGTTAGGTACTTATTGACATGCATAGATGTGTTTTCTAAGTATGCATGGGTTAGGTGCCTTGAAACCAAGACAGGACAGGCTGTTGCTGAGGCTTTTGGTGATATTCTGAGAGAGGGCCGTGTGCCTGAAAAACTCCAAACAGATTTAGGGAAGGAATTTTATAATAAACATTTAAAAAACTAATGGAGCAGCATAACATCACACATTTTTCAACCTTTAGTGAAATGAAATCATGTGTGGTAGAGCGTTTTAACCGCACCTTAAAGGGGAAAATGTGGAAATACTTAACATCAGTTAACTGGCCAAGATATGTTAATGTGATCCAAGATCTTGTACAGTCCTATAACCTGTCTTATCACAGCTCTATCAAAATGACCCCACCGAGGTGTGCAAAGATAATGAGAAAGCAGTCTTTAACACCCTGTACAAAATGAAACCCCAAAAACCGGTGACTTTTAAATTTAATGTGGGCGATACAGAGAGAATATCTAAACTACGAGGCATATTCTGAAAGGGTTACCATCAGACCTACACAGACGAGTACTTTACCATAAAGGAGCGTTTAGGAAGAGACCCTCCCGTATACAAACTGGAGGATCTCACAGGAGCTGCAGTGAAAGGTGTATTTTATGAATACACAGCAGGTGACTATTGACAAAAACAAAAGGTTTAAAATAGAGAAAATACTTGGCAGAAAAAAGAGGACCGAAAAAAGTTAGCGCTGGTCAAATGGCTCGGTTGGCCTTCTCATTTGAAAATCATGGATCCCTGAAAAAGACATCGTTGAAGTGTGATTAACAGAGACGCCGCAGCTCTGCATACTTTCATTCTGCACTAGACAAAGACTGATAAAGGAAGGAAGGAATGAATGGATAAAACGAACAACAACAACGCAGGCTTTTATGTGAGCCTCTTCTCGAATGCTTCAGCACATGTTTATCCAGGCAATAAGAAATCTAATTTTAGAACAAAGCTAGCAAAACCTGTTGTTTTAAATGAACCGTATGAGGTCGGTGTTATAGAATTTCAATACCCAAGACTATGGTTGTCTTTTCCACAATCAGATTCGCGAGTGGAAATTTATGATCCAGTCACAAATGGAGCATTGTCCATAACCGTGATTGAGCTGTCTGTGGGGCATTATGCATCTGTGGCGCAGATAATAAAACATTAAAACATAACACCGACATTAAAACACAATACAGTGAAGTTAGTAACTATGTTAGTGTTATGGGCCCTAGGGGCACAGTTCTCACATTTAGAGGGAGACTGGCAGGAATCTTAGGATTCAAATCAGAAGACCCGTTTGTACTTCATTATAAAAACACATACGCACCACATCCTGCAGACGTATACGGCGGAAAATAGAACATTTTTATTTATGCAGATATCGTTGATTACCAGCTTGTGGGTGACGCCCATGCGCAGCTATTAAGAGCAATAAATATAACAGACGATGACCGTCGGGGAGCCATTCTTCAGTTTGACAGCCCACACTGCACACAGGTCTCGAAATCCTTAATCGATGACATAGAAATTGATTTGAAAGACGACCAAAATCAACACATACCCTTTTTATACGGGAAGGTGTTTGTCAAGTTCAACTTCCGACCCATAAGACACCATTTTTAAAAAATAAGGATGTCTGTCTACAACACAGATGAAGCAAAATATGTAAGATATTATTTAAATCAGGCTGGTGGCGAATTGAATGGTTATATTGGGACCAGCACGCAATGTGGCGCAGGTCTGGGAGGTTTGTTCAGCAGCCTGTTTAGAATTGCTGTACCGTTGTTTAAAAAAAGGAGTCAGCATAGTCAAACCCCACCTAAAAACAGCAGCATCAGGCATAGTGTCTGATGTGATATCCAACATAACCAAGCCAACATCTACTGAGCAGGATGGCAACAGCTTGTATGTGTATACACCCAAACCTTCTAAGACCCCTCCCACTGCACGCATGCGTGATACGCCGCCGCATAAAAAGCGTAAAACGACAAAACCTGCCAGGAAAGCCACCAAACGGAGACAACCACGCGGAGTGAAAAGACCCAGAACCAGTCGTTCAAAAACTACAGCATGTGACATCTTCTAAATGGCTCTGTTACACAACCAATCAGAGAATGTCTAAAAACAGAGCTCGATCTTTTTACTGTCCCATACACACAAACGTCCATAGAGAAAACGACCTTTATTGAAATTCCACCAGTTTCTGCAATCACAGACGGAGGTCCAATCGAGTTTAAATCTCATCGTCCGGAGAGGATTACCTGGATCTAAACGATTCCTATATCTACACACGAGTAAGAATCACAGATGCTGACGGCACAAACTTAGGCAGGGATGCAAACGTGGGACTTGTTAATTATCCAGGTTGCACCTTATTTAGTCAGGTAGATGTAAATTTGGGGGATCGCTTGATCAGCCAATCATCCATCACGTATCCATACAGAGGCATAATAGAATGTCTTATCAATTATAATAAGCAGACTTTAGACACACAGTTCAGCAGCGCTTTATTCTGTACAGACACAGCCTCGCACATGAATGATACATGTATAGAAGGGGAGAGCCAGGGTCTGGTGACCAGAGGTACTTATACAGCGAATAGCAGTATTGTTGAATTGATTGCTCCAGTACACGCAGACCTGTTTTTTCAAGAAAAATTATTACTTAATGGAATCGATCTGTCGCTGAAATTTGTGCGCTCTAAAGACGAATTTGCTCTCATGACTGGAGCTAACACCGCGTATAAAGTTAAAATCGTCTCTGCCAGCTTATTTGTGAAAAGAATCAGTGTCTCACCAAGTGTCAGGCTGGCACACGGCAAGGCGCTGCATCATGCAAATGCAAAATATGCTGTAGGCAGAGTTTCTTTAAAGACGTTCTCCACACCTGCTGGGGCAAGAATATCAACTAATTTATTTATGGGCAGGTTGCCTAAATTTGTCATCATCGCCTTCGTGGATAACGAAGCTTATCCTGGTTCTTTTACACGTAATCCATTTAATTTTAAAACTGTGATATAGAATTCATGTGTTTATACGCTGATGGACAGTCGTATCCGGCCAAACAATTCCAGCCAAATTTTCAGAGAAAACACTACACCAGAGAATTTTATCAGCTGATACAAACCACTGGAAGACGTTTATAGGATAGACCATTGGCCATAACACGTGAGGACTTTGGCTACACATTATTCTGTTTCAATCTGGAAGCTGATGAAGGACATTCAGGGAACGTATCATTAGTTCAAACAGGGAGCGTGAGGCTGGAAACCCGTTTCAGAAATCCGCTACCCCGAACAATGAACCTGGTGTGTTACTCTGTATTTGATTCAGTCATCCAAATATCTAATATGAGACAAGTGCTGCTGGACGACTACTAAACATTCAAAATGAATACAATAGAACTAACCAGCATTGTTAAAAGGATTAGTAACAGGGCTCATCTTCTAGGCGTCTTAGCATGTGACCAGCTGCCAACAAAGCCCATCAGATATCCATGCATGGGCATTGTGAATACAGATCCATCAGACTTACCTGGGAAGCACTGGTTGGCGTTCTATATCACAAAGACAAGCAAGGGCACTTTTTTGACAGCTTCGGTAACTCACCTGATAAGTTTTCACCCGAGATAAAACTTTTTCTTTTAAAAACACCGCTCGGATATTGTATTCTGGGAGACAGGTTCAGAAGGACTTTTCGGTAACCTGCGGACAACACTGTGTGCTTTTTCTATATCATGTCCAAAAAGGAGCGTCTTATTCAAGACTAATTAATATATACAGTGATAACCTTGTTTGCAACGATGCAATGGTTTGTCATTTTGTTAACAAAATAAGACCTGTTTCTGCATGTTTTGAAAATAACTTTGATTGTGTGCAGCGCGGATACTGATTCAAGTAACAAATAATAAAAGATAACAGAAGAGAATATCGTTTCATCTGGTATTTATTTTCACCTAATTGTTAAAAACATTATTTAGTAATAATAAAATCTTTAAACATCAGCATAGAGTTCAAAAAGTAGTAAAAAGGGGAAAACTGTCATCTGTTTAACAAAACAATATAGACATAAATAAGAAAAAAACACATAAGTAGTAGTGTATAAAAAGGGAAACAAATGCGAGGGTAAATGATCTTTTTTTCAAGAATAAAAAAAACAAACATAATTTTAAAATTCATTAAAAATCGATCCACCCGCTTCTACTCTGCCTTGATTTTTTATGTGTAGTAAATAAGCTTTGATCGCTCAGTGACCGCTTCTTGTGCAAACCATTTGTTTCCACACTCGGGTCGCCCGTGTCGCCTTTATATTGGCTAATAGTCCTCCTCACCTCAGCATTAGGAAAAGCAGACAGAGGAACATTTAAGCGGGCGAGTGTTTTTAGAAATGTCGACCACCCTGCAGGCCATGAAACATCTGTTGCTCTACGTGTTGCTGTTGCACTTTGGATCAAATCATAGAGATGCAAACCTCTGATTCTCTGGTTGTCAATAATAATCTCACCCCTATCATTCCAAGAAACTCCCGACGCACGAGTGAGCGCTGTTAAAATAAGCTCTGCATTTTTTCTGCTCCTTTTTGCCATATAGGACAAAATCTCATCCCAAACATGTCTTTTTGTCTGTCGCCACCAACATTGCTTTGGCGGTCAGATGCATCCTGACCGGTTTCAGAAGGCAAAGATAGTGTTAGCACATTTTTTTCACTCATGCCTTGTTTCACAAGTGAACGGTATCTCTGAAGAATGGCAGAATACTTTTTAGCCTCTCATACACATCCAAATCTGCAGCTGCAGCACTTCAACCATAGCTTTGTCTCGCTCGTTTTGCTCTACATGTCTGACGGAGCCTGTATGTTGTTGCTGCTGATGGTTTAACATGTCCAACTGATGCTGCAGGACCAAAAACATTTTCTGTGTGTGCTCCATTTTCACCTGTTTGCTATAAGACTGGTGATGAAGGGTATGGTAGCCCCTAATAACGGTAGCAAAAATCCTCCAGATTGGTTGATGGATCTTCTCTTTTTCAAACCTTTGACCTTTTTGTCTGGAACCAGCCTGATTACTTTTTTTCTTTTTTAGTTGTCTGTACTGTTGATCAGTCAGCAGGATAACACCTTTCAAAACATTGAGCGATATCTCACACAGAGCATTAATAAAATCCATGCTTGCATTACAAATAATATTCCTCCGTACGCTGGGTGGGGATTTATACAACAACTCCAACAGTGCAATGTTTCTCTGCATCTGTGAATACGACATCCTTTTTACCGCTTTAGCCGTTTTTTGGGGATATAAACAACTTGACGATCTGACAACAAATTGGTTCTGAGTCTTAAATAGTCAGGCGTCTTAGATTTATAATTGATTAGAAGATACCCGTATGGGGTGGATGTGGCATCATTAAAAGCTTCTAAGAAGTATTTTGTATTACCTGGAAACATCTGTCTACCTAAAACTGAAATTTGATATTTATCTCTAGGGTTGTTAAACAGAGTAAAATAATTAGTGTTGAACGAAATTGTTGCATAAACAAATTCTGAACTAAACAGATGCAGCTCAAGTTCCTATGATGAACGTATTGTGTGAACACATTTTGAACTTCTATGCTGTCAGACGCAGTATTCATCACATCGTCGATAATGAGCAAGTTGTTCTTATCCGGAGGTAAAAGGACATCGTCACTCAGAGACTCCGGTGTACCATTCACAAAGGTGATTTTTCTTATCTGAAGAAGTTGATTGTATTAAGGTTGCCAGCAGGAGTAGATGTAAACAATATGCCAATTTTGGCTGAAATAATAGTGGATGCTTTTTCAATGATGCTTTTGACAAAGAAAGTCTTTCCACAATTACTCGGCCCGCTAATAACTAAACTAAAGGGTGCTGGAGCCTCCCATCAAAGGCTTGATCCTGATCAGTATCCATAAGGGGGTGTTGTATAGTCAGGCAGCACCCTTCTCTTGTTATAGACCACCTGAACTTTTTTTACAACTGTTTCATTCCTGAGATGAAACCTCTTCTTATTGCGTTTGATGGTGTCAGACTCTGCAACTAAACGCGCATCCCTGTTGGCCACAAATGCCTTGACTAAGCCTTTCAACGATTCGTGGGTAACAACTTTAGAATTAACATCATTGAGTGTTACACCTTTACACTTAACCTGAGTCTTGCCCTGTTTTGTGTAATAATATTAGCATTTTGGACCTCCAGAGACAAACTCAGTAATGTGATCATCCTCTCCAGACCCTCCATCACTGAGCTCATCAGTCAGCTCACCGAGGTATGGTCCTAAAGGGGGTACCCACTCCCCGGGATGAGAGGTGAAGATAACTGAATCTGTGTCGCAGTAAAGAATGTGTTCCTGCAGCTTGTCTAACAAGTCATACAGAGTGAGCCTCGCATAGGCCGTAGTCATAGCACCGACAAAGACATTCACATCCTTCACCCGCGACCCTCTACCATCAGCGTGACACCACTGAACCACTGCAACATCATCAGAGATGAAACAAAACTGGCGTCCGTCATAATGGTCACTGAACATCAGCTGTGTGAATCTGGCAGGGTCTGTAATCAGCTCGCAAGATGGCATATTTGTTCGCATGCAGAATCACCCCCGAGAGAGTTCAGAAGCAGTTTATTACAACTTCTGATTGCTTTGTTTACACAAATCTTAGCAGGGTCAAGTCTGATGCCTTCTCTCTCACAATAGTTTGGAACAAACTTCTGCTGCTCCTCAGCTGTTTTGACATTTTTCGGGTATCCAGATGCCTGCTGCTTCAATTTCAAAAATGTTTTGAGTGTGTCAGTCTTATTAGGGAGGTGCCAAACTTCAGCGATGCAGACAATCTGATACCCTTTTTCAATAGCCTTTTCAAGCTCAAAGGAAACCCAAGTACCTGACAGTTGCCTCTCACACTCAGCATGCACACAATCACTGTGCTGGCGCTGCTCTTCAGCACACGTTCTGCAGAGAGGAAACATCAGCTTATTGTGGCACTTGTAGGGCAGAACAGGATGAAATAGACCTCTTGGAGGAAGCACAGTGCACTTAACAAACCTGAAATAATTTTCAACTCTGTCAAAATGATTGGATATGATCTGAGGGTGACCTATTGGATAATGTTTCGTGCACTGAACAGTGGGGTAAAGACTTGTAAAATCATAGTATCTGATCTTTTCATCTCCACCATCATCAACCTTGTGGTACAGTTTCATCGCATTAGTCCTCCCCCCAAACAACGCGTCTCTAGGGTCCAGAGGCTCAGGCTTTTTGTATTTGCGCATAAAGTCCTTGACTGACTGATCAGTCGACTTTAATGATGACCAATCACACCCCCACATGACCACGACATTAAGACCATAATGCATTCTTAGAGCATTCACCTTCTCACAACTTGCATGATACAACTCGCCATATGACAGCTTGGCGGCAGGGTTAACATCACTCTCCGGGTAGCAGCGGAGACAACCGTGATAGAAACACCCAAAGAATTCATATGCACTTCTGCTGGAAGCATCAAATCCATCCACAAAATAAGGTCCTACTTTTTGTTCGCCGCCTCTGAGAGCATGCTTGATAACAATGTTTTGTTTCGTATTGAAGCCATTCAAGAGACACGTCTGAAAATGTCTTATTCTGATCAACATGCGCACCGTGATGAGTCAGTGCCAGGGTGTCTTTTGGAAGAAACAAGGTTTTGAAAATCCCCATGCAGTATGATGCCAGGGTGGCGTGTGAAAATGGATCAATCTGCGTGCACTCCATCAAGGTCTCGCGGTATATTTTACAAGCCATTCTCAACACTTCGACATCATTAATGCAGTACTTACGCATTTCAGCCTGTACATCAAATGGTTTCTCGCAGGCAGGCTTGTACCACGCCATAAATTTCTCCTTTTCAAATTCAGACATTTTTTCATACCTGTAAAAAGACGGGGCAGGATAAGGACCCACATAGAATTCGTCAGCCCTTGTGTTAAATGTGTGTGGAAAGAAGCCTTTTTCAAGGTCCTCGAATCCCAAGGCAGAAGGCAGAGAGCTAAATGAGTCCATCCATCTCTGATCATAGGATTTGTCATACATTAGAACGACACGACTCCCTCTCATTGTTACACCCGGAGCAATACCCTGTTTAACGAGGTATTCCAGGAGAATATAGCTGTCGAAACCCGAAGAATTATGGGCTATAAATGTATAGCCACGGTATTTAGGCCTTCTGTAGTGGCTACATGAATTAAACCTGATTATAAAAACACATCGAGGCAACGAAGACCAGCTTACACTCAATATTAATATGAATACACAACATACACGCAACAAAGACACGCTTACACTCATGAATGGAAAATTGGAGTTTCTGGTGTTTCTGGTGTTTCAGGCCAAGTTTCTGGTTGAATTGTTTACAGCGTCATGTGTCACTAAACCTGACAAGCGAGCTCTCACTCTTAACTGAAGACGAGGAATGCAGCTCCAAAGAGCAATAACACGGCAGTTAAAGAGAGACAGTGGAGGATGCAGGACAAAGCTGAAAGAGAACTTCCTGTTATTGGATTGTTGAAGTGGGAGAGAACAAAGGAGTGAGAGCAGTAGGTGAGAACACAGAGGAACGCTGTTATTTAATGTGGGAAATCTAAATTTGGGTTAGCAAACCTGGGGAAAAGAAAACTGACTGCTTAAGTGGGAAAATTGTGAAGGAGTCTGAAACACTGCAAATAGAAACATACACAAAATCACACACACAAGCAGAAAATGTATTAACCTTACTAACACTTACAAATACAAGAGAGCTTATGAAGATTAGACAACATCTTCAGCATGTGAGTCTGTTTATCATCTTGTCCAAGTCACTTAGTGTGAAGAAAAAGTGATACAAAGATCATTGGACTCATAGCAAAGTAGTTAAAAATGATCCAGTTATAGCAGAGAAATGTGTAGGAAAGGCAGCTTTGAGAACATGTCCTGGTGGATCTGCAGCTCCACTGCACAGACATCGATTAAACCTGACTAATAACACACATGCAATGAAAATCAGCTTGTTATCTTTCATCAGTGTTAAAATAGTGTGAATGTAACACACTTAAACCCTGAAGTTGAGGAATAACTCAGGGACGTTGAGATATGACTCAGTATGCAAATGAGTTGAATGACTGGGGACAGGAACAGAAAAAGGAGAACTTGTGTTTCCTGTCTGACTGGATGAGTGAAGCTTGCACTGAAACACACACTGTGACTGTGTGAGAAGAAAGGCTTGGTAACAGACAGGATAATTAAATAAAGTGGTCAGGTCTGTGACTACGTGCAGTCGTCCAGATTTGGAAAAGAAATTTAGAATTTAGTGATGATAGATGGTTATAACGTCTTTAGAAAGGGCTTAATGAGAATATCAATGGTGTGCAAAACTGTGCAGCTTTTAACAAGATTTTCTGTGTATTGAGCAGGTGAGACTATGTCAGTTGACCTCAGACTGTCAGGACGCTGAAGAACTTGAGGCAAAACTTTTCTGTGATTAAGATTTTTGGGGTTGTTGTTTTAGTGATGGGTTGATTCTGTCGGTTAGGTTTGGGTTGTTTTCTTATTTTAATAGAGGGAGTTTTATTAAACATGGACATGGTTAGAACTGGGCCCTTTAACATTGTAACAGTGCACTTAGAGAAAACCTGTCAGGTGATGATGTTTTGTGCTCTGATGAGCTAATAATCAGCTCTCTTTTTCTCATTTTTGTTCTAAGCAGGCCTGAAAGATTGAATTAACAGCGCTGTAAAAATTTTCGGGAGAACAAATATAAGGTGAGCTTTTCCAGATTACAACTGGCTGAGGAAAAGCTGACCTGTGGGGACCTGATCAGGTTGTAAGTCCCTGTCTAAAATGATTGCAGCGAGTCAATCCAGTCCAAGAGCATAAAGAACTATTTTCCTAAAAAACAAAAAACAAAACAAAATAAAACAAATGAATGAGCTCACGTTGCTGAGGGTGGAGAATCTGATTATTTGCGCAGGAGTCTCCACCCTCAGCAATATCTGGTGTGAATGTGTGTGAATGGACTGTGACTGGACTGACGATGTGGACTAAAGGTTGGACTGACTGGACACTGAGATAAAGACTGGACCAAGAGTAGGATGAATAAATGCTGACAAACAATTCACCACGCTGGCAAGAGAAAGGGGATGCTTTGCTTTGCTTTGCTTTGCTTTTGCCATGAGCAGGAGGAGCGGAAGACTTAATTCTGGGGCTGCTTATTTTGGGTTGCTGATGTTTGCTTTGAGAAAATTCTGTTTTATTGACTGGGTGTAGATTATGGTAGTACATTATATAGTAGGGGGAAATACCAGATGCTAAAGGGGAGAAAATGTTGGATGTTACTCATGTTACTATTAACAAAAGCAGGCCACTGTAGAAGTCAATTAAATTTGATAGAGGAAAATAATTACAAAGACTTGTCCAAGTGACCAAGGTTTTTTTCCCTTTTCCCCCCCTGCCCCCCCCCCCCTTTCTTAAATAGACAACCATCATATCTCACAGTATAATAATATTGAACGGGTTGCATTGTTGCAGTTTGTCATGTTTCTCAGGTCTTTGTCTGAATGTCCTATGAACATTACCTGTCTTGTTCTCATGTTGTTGCTAAGGATTGTCTCATTGCACTGAAGTCACACTGGGTTAAATATTTACACTTGGGTTTTAAGGGGTATTTTTTTTTTTTTTTTACGGGTTGTACGGAAGCCCCAAACGCAATTTCATTGTTCTTTGACAATGACAATAAATAAATACTTGACTTGACTTGACTTTTAAACAGTAAATTATTAAAACAGCAGCAAAGTAATGAAAGCATATATATTTTGGGTAAGTCTGATAAAGTAAAATAAAATGTACCATTACATTAAGAGGAGCAGGAAACAAACGGGAGGCCAGTCCTGACGGTGGATTACACTAGGACTGAGGACCTGATTGAGCGTGCCACCGGCTTCAGTGACAGTAACCTCTGGCTGGACTGGGTGGCTCAAAATGCTAAAGAACAACATGTATCTGATTGTGTTGCCTGTGCTTCAGCTAGACCACGTTTGTTCACGGAGCCCGCACCACTGTATCCAGAGGACAAGTGGGGCTATGACTGCATGTTGCGGTTGACTAGAGAAGCGGTGAGCACTGGCAACTGGACTATCTTGTCCAGCTTATTTCCCCTAATTCACAAGCAAACACAAGTAGGACCATTCATGCCCAAACGAAACAACTACACATGCTTTAAATTCTCAACGGATACGGTAACGGATACGGAGGGGCTGAAAACTCTGTCTAAAACCATGCATGAGCACTCGGGAATTGACAATCCGCTGGACAGCTGGATGACCTCAGTGTTTGGGAAATGGAAGGGGTTTTTCATGTCTGCAATGTTTTCTACTGCCACTTTTTAGCGATACTGGTCACCTGCGGTTGTTGTCTCATTCCTTGCGCCAGAGGACTGCTGGAAAAGGTAATAACGAGGGCAGTGGACCCCAGAACGGTCGTTCCAGTGGCCATGATGCCATTGATGGACTTAGAAGCGGCCAAATGGGCCGAGGAGTGACACAACACGAAGTGTGGTGACCTTTCTTTTTGAAAGGTCAAGAGAGGGAATGTGGGAATAAAGAAAATACTTTACTGCTACAATATAGCCTTCATCATTAACATTGCATTAAAATGTTTATTAAAGCTACTGGCATTAGACTAAAACTTTTATTAAAGGTGCAGCTATAATCATTGTATACACACATTGCATATTGTGCTCATGACAGAGTTGATGCTCAGTCTATTCAAGGTCTTAAGCTTCGTTGGGCACGATGTCCCGATGATCTATTGTGTAAGTGACTTGGAGCAGCAGAAGGTTAAACCGCATACACGCTTACAAACACAAATGATTTAAACATAGGCCAGGCCGAGGGCCTGGAATTCATTTTGCTTCTAACTGCATTTGAGCTGCCTAGTAACAAGTGACAGAAGAAGAGTCAAGAAATTGTAAGTCCCCAGGAATCATCTGGAAGGTGAAACAAATTGTCATGTATGGAAGAATGTGACAGAAAGAGGAACGTCTCTGTCTGTTTTTATGCTGATATGGTGATGGTGTATATCTGACCCTGGGTGTGTTTAATAAAATTAAAAGTGTTGCTCACACACATAAAGAACATTGAGATCAAGTAAATTAAGATTAATTAAAGATTAAGTAAAGTTAATATAAAGGACAGAGCCCAGAACATGATATCTTGAACCAACTTTGAATAATTAAGGGAACAATAGATGCACACAGTAGATTATTGAGGTGTAGCAGAGAGAGGCGTTTTGTTTTCTATCCTTTACAGGAGAAGATTTCAGGACCACAGCGACTACAGGGGTGGCGAGAATCCTGGAAGCCCCAGACCGCACGGAACCAACCAGAGAAAGGGGAACCAAAAGAAGCACAGAGCACAGAGAACCATAGTTCCAGAAAATGTGTTGTTTAGGAGATTAAAAGCTCGTTAGACACAGGTTAAATGTGAGCATAAAAGTAATGAAGAGTAAGGAGAGGGACTTTAGGAACAGTTGTAGGATTTCTATGTTATGTAAATTGCCCAAACACAGTATTCAGGCCGGATATGCTCTACATGTTAAAGGGGGCAAAGAAACCAGGACTAAGTTTGGAAGATGAAATGGGCTAACTCTATGGAGGATGTTTCCAAAGATTGACAAAATAATCTAGGGCCTTTTACCAGAAAAGCTGATTGTATCTGTTTGGAGTTTACAGTGAGCACTGAGGGAAGTCAGGAGTGGGTTTAAATTGGGATTCTGGGTAAAAAAGGGGGTGTAGGAAGTAGATTTAGGACATTTCACATTTCACAGGTGCTGTCTTAGAGCTTGATTTATTTGTTGTGGATAGAAGTAATTATGACGGAATAATAAGGAAACATTGAAAACATACAACCCGTTGAGGGGACAGATAGGGTTGGGCAATTGAAAGGTTTCATTTTGTTTAGCATAATCTCTTTTGTTATATTTTAGCCTTTTAACATGCAGGTAAACTTAATGGGATAAATTAGGAATTATGTCGTGTTTCTTAGCAAACACGAAAAGGGGGAGAACTGTCATGTAATTAATATATTCTTAGTGCTTATTTTCTGATTATATAGTTTTATGTACTTTAATAATGAAGGTTTGTAAAGCAAGGCCACTTTTGACTCACAAACTAAGTGCTCAGCCAGACTGAAAAACAGGAAGTTAGTGTAGAAATATACAAGCATATTAATAAATACAGGAAGCCAGACAGAAAAGAGGAACTTGTACCATATAAGGAGTTGTTGAAACTGTGTGACGTGTAAAGTACCAAAATAACACCTATATAAGACACATTTTTAGATTCTAATGTTAGAGATCCTGCAACTGGCGAGACCTCTTCCCTCTGACCCCTCCCCAAACCCTCAAACCCTCCTACCCACCTCGACATACAAACTCTGTGTGGCTTCACGTGTTCTGTTGATGTTTACATGATCGAAATAACTTGAACACAAACACAAACAAACAAAGAGGAAGACCGCACCGGAAGGAAAAAACTACAAGTCCCAGCATCCTCTGTGTTTAGGGAGCAGTAGTGAAAGTGAAAGTATTGAGCCTCCGTTGAGAGGAGGAGGAAGGTGGAGCTGAGGCAGGTGAGTGTTAACATGAATATGTTTCTTCTTATGACATAAAATAATTCCACGCTGTTCGTGTCTGTGGGTGAAATGTGAGGCCGGTCGGCTCCTCTGAGCGCTGGTTTCCTGTAAGTAGAGAGGAAGTGAGTTTAGCTGAGCCTCCGTTTAGTGTGAGAGAGCAGGAGGAGAGTGAGAGCTGTGCTGAGGCAGGGTGAGTGTTAACACCGCTCTGACATTACTGTGTCTCTGTGGCGGGAACAACAGGCTCCGTCAGTGGAGGCAAAAATAATCAGACTTTGGTTTTTCAAAGGAAACAACTTTATGTCGGAAGTTCCCGCACGCTCATTGGATAACGATGTGTCAATCTCGACCTATTAGCCAATGAGCGTGCGGATTCACAGAAAGACCCGCCTTTATCACGGGACTTTAAAAACTACAATGGCGACAGAAACTCCGTGAGTGGAGTTCAGGGTGACGTTATGAAACTGTGACGTTTGAGCCACTTCCTGTTCTCAGTCCCAGCGTCCTGATCACCGAGGTTTCTGTTGCTCTGATATCTGATATTGATTATATTTCATTTCATTCCTTTATTTATTTCACACGTGGTTCAACAGTGTTTTGTTTCCTACATACAGATCCTCCTTCCCATTAATATAACACTGCACCCATGGGTGAAAAGGAACAGGAAGAAGAAAAAATTCTTCTCAGCACCTGCCCCCTATCTGCAATCTAATTATTCTTACAAGAGGGCGCCAACAACCCAAAAATCCCTCTAACATGTATCTTTATGTAACAATGCAAAACTAAACAACAAATCAGGATAATCAGCAATATACAGCACTACTAAATGTCAATGACGATTTTTCCTTCCACATTTAGCCCAAATTACTTTCATGTTCTTCATATTGATTTATCCTTTTAAGTATGTAACACATTCTAAACAGGCTGTAGCATAAACATCAAACACAGCTGAAGCAGTTTTTGGATGGTTGGCTTCAAATGATCCGTCGGTTTGAAAAGTAAAAACAATTAAAAAAAAGGTGAAGTTGATGCAGGGTGAGTGTTAACACCAGGACTTTAGAGGGAAGAAGAGTCACAGCATGTTGTTGACGGGTTGTTGTTCAGTCGGGGGAAGACATCTGAATCATTGCAGGGGGAATGGCTTTCACAACTGTAATGAATTTACTCTGAGTACATGATATGCCATAATTATCTATGAGTTTGTTATATGTTAACACATTGCCGTCATTGTCTAAAAGGTGTAAAACCGTCCAAATGCCATGATCCATCCAATCCTTATAAAAGATGGATTTTCTTTTATCGTATACATCTGTTGTTCCAAATCGAATTTGTATGTGGAGAAAAAATATGCTTGTGTATCATTTTCCAGTACTGGAGAACCTGTTTGTGAAAATTGGATAATTTAATTTGGAAATTTCAAAGTCGCACTTTAAAAGAAATTCAGAGCTTCTCGAAAATTATTTTGGGGAAATAAAACCAAAATACCGTTTGAATTATTGTTTCATTGTCGTTGCCAACATTTCATTACTAATGATTTCAGTAATAGTTTTGAAGAAAAATTCTTTTATTTCTTTCCAGAAGAATTTATAAAAGATTGCAGTCAAGCCATCCTGACCAGGAGCTTTGTCCATTTTCAGTTTGTTTAAGGCTTGATCTCAGTCATGCAGTGATATATCAGAATCACAAATTTCTCTGAATACAGAATCGATTTTTGGAGTATAAGGTTCAATCTGATCAAAAAACTTAATGAATCAGTGATTAAATATTTCGAGGAGTATAAATTTGAGTAAAATTTATGTTTTTCTTCCGCTATAGTCTTATGATTTGTGCATTCCTCCCCATTTACGATTATTGTATTAATAGATTTCTTTTCTTGCCTCCGTTTCTCCAAATTGTAGAAATATGAAGCACTTTTTCAGCTTCTTCTATCCATTTTGCACGAGCTCTAATGTAAGCTCCATGAGCCTTTTTCTTGTATAGATCATCTAATTGAGTAAAGACAACAGGGATTTCTTATCAGCCTCTGACATAAAATGTCTATTACAATAGTTATTTATATCGTAAAGTAATTTACTTTCAAATTCCTTCTGTTGTCTACTTTTCATTTTACTAAACGTAATTGAAAATTCTCTAACTTTAAATGAAAAAATTCCCATCTATGTATGTAATTGCCAATTGTTACGTTGTTGTAAATGTTATGGAGGAGCTCTTTAACTATCTTAACATACCCGTCATCAATTAATAGATCTGCATTTAATTTCCAGTAATCTTTTTTAAACTGCGTTTTATTTTCAGGGTTAAGTTTAAAAGTAATAATACTGTGATCTGTCAACGGGGCTGCTGAGATGGAAACATGTGAAACATCTATATAGTAAAGTCGACCCAACCACATTATGGAACACCAGGAGTGCCATAATGAATTAATTAAATGCACCATTGAATAATAAATTAAATGTGACAATAATTAATTAAAATTTGAAATAATTAATTAAAATGGGAAATAAATAATTAAAAAAATTTTTTTTGACACATTTAATTAATTAATTAATTATTTCACGTGTTAATTAATTATTGCCACATTTAAATAATTATTTAATGGTGTATTTAATTAATTCATTTTGGCACAGTTGACTCCTTCAGGTCTCACCATAAATTTATTTTATGTGTCAACCTCACCCATCAAACCCAGGGGGCGGGGTTAATGCTGATCGAGTCAGAACCATTGCTTTGGCCTGGTGGCCATTGTTTTTAGAAGGCGTTACTGCACACCAACAACTGCCATGTGGAAACTAACAGAACTGAACTTTGAAAAACCCTGTTTGTGTTTGTGTGTGGGATGGACTCAAGCGCAGACAAGGCAGCTAGAATACAGTTCCGTTTTTTACTATGCAACACCAGGTGCAAATATATACAAGTGAGATGGCAGGGGGAATCCAGGGCACAGGGAAATCCGGGAAAGGAGCTCTTCACACACGAGGGACTTCATAAAAAACACAGCACACCAAGGGTTCCAGGGAAACGGAATTCCTGTTTACAGACAACAAGTGATTAATCCAAAGGGTCAGCGATACGAAAAGGCAACAAGAGACTAGTACTCCGGAGCTTACTACCGAGGTTACTCAATAGTCCAGCAACGAGATGTTTCCAGCCTCTGCCTTAAGTAGTGGATGAGTTTAGGCGATGAGCCACAGATGTGTGATTAACTTCAGGTGCAAGGGCCAGGGGCGGGAGCCCGCAATGAGCTCCGCCCTGGCGAGACACAGCTAGCGTGAGAGAGGTAGATGTAAACAAGAAACATATGTAGCCAACCTGAGTCAGCCGGGCAGACACGGGGACCATGACAGTTTGTGTCTCACCAAATACCGTTTTAATATTTTTTAGCCGAGAATGTAGCGGTTTAATCTTCAGATGTCTGGTCGGTTTGTCAAGATACAGCTTTTTTGCAAAAGTGCTTCGATGATTTCGGAGATGTCTGCCCAGCCCAGTCTCACGGCAAAGCGTGGGGCAGACCCGCTCGCCTCGCAAGCAATCGAGCTGCTATTACCACCGACAAAGCGCAGGCCGGTACACAGCTGTAATAACCCCCGCTGACACTGACTTCATTTACAGAGGTTATATTTATCGTGTTTTTATTTCCTGATGTTCGTATGTGTCATACGTGTTCCAGTCACCAATTCTGAATTATAACTAACATTAAAAACATGTTTAAGGAGGAGAGAGAGCAAAAAGATTCGATTAACATCTGATGTTTGGGTTTTTGTTCAATAATCAGCGTGACCTGATAAACACATAAAAGAAATAACGTTGGTGTTTCCGTCATGTAGTAACTGTTAGGTTTAACTGTACAAAGGTGGTTCGACACTATGAAACACACACAGACTTCATGATGTTCGCCTCATTTTTTTATTGTGAATATTAATCATGAGGGTAAACGGCCCTGTACACCACGGAGCGAGGTCAGCATGTCCACCATATCTTCAGCTCTCTGAGTTAACCCATCAAACTAATCTAACGCTCATCTACGAATAATTCACGGCTCATATCAATATTATTTTACAGAAAATCATCCTTATTACTGCCAACTATTCCAGATACCATCAAATGTTAAAGGAAAATATCAGGATGAGTGTCTGTGAGCTGAGAAGGACGTGAAGCGAGCAGTTTATCCCAGAGCTGAAGCTGCTCTGTGTGCAGAGATGAGCTCAGATTCCTGCTGTGATTGATCAACAGTCACAGAAATGTAGACTTGTAGTTATTACTGCAGTATGGTCACAGCAGATACTGATAAACATGTATTATGAGGATGGATGATCAAGTTTCTCACTCTCTCCTTTAAATCTCAGTTTTTTTCTTCTTCACAGTTTATCTGTTAATTTATTAATGAATAACACTGAAAGAGTTTCTGTTATATTTCCCCTTGAACATCAGCTTATTAGGGCGGCATTAGGAAATAGCCCCCCTCCAAAGAATGAATAAATGAATGATGATAATAATAAAATGATTCAAAAGCAGAGCTCAGAGTGGTAGAATGGTCAAACATGGATCCACGGGTGGTTCAACTGCATTTGGTGACGTGACTAAAGCAAATCTTTCAAATAATCCCACCATCAACGGGATGTTGTCTCCTTTACTACGGTTACTTTACTTGGTCACCGTGTGAATTTCTTTGAAATGAACCAAATTCTTTTATTTGTCGGTTGTTGCATATTTAACCTCTACAGTCAGGAAAGGAGGAGATGAGGCCTCAACAATGTTGGGTTGTAGCTGTGCTTCAGGTTAGAGTGAGTGTCCATGGAATAAATGTAAGTCAGTGAACTGGAAACATGACTGTGTTCAAACTTTGTTTCCTTTTTATAATGAGTCTAATCAAAGGTGGACAGAAGTATCTCCACTGTGACTTTTCTGTGTCACCATCAGAGCTTCTGCACAGTGTTTCTGGGGCAGATAACATTGCAGCATTATGGAGACATTATGGAGACAAAAAGAAAAGCGTCTGGATTTCTTTAAGTTAAACTTAAAGAAATCCAGACGCTTTTCTTGGACTGTTGGTTTCAGTGTTTAGTCTCATTCACACACTCCCTCAGACTCTTCACACACACTGATTTGCTGACATAAACACACTCCTGTGTGCTCTCTTGGCTTCACACACACACTGAGGACCATCTACAGACTGTGAGCTCCGTCTTCTTTGTCTTTGGAGCCGAACTCTGACAAAGTTAGGAACAAAACTTTCTCCAGCGTGTGAACTTTCCTCCTAGACTCAGTCTGAGCAGTCAGACCACATATTTCTACAGCAGCACATGAAGGTGTGGCTCACACACACACAGGTGAAGGAAACAGCTGCAGTATTAAAAACTGCTTCACTGTCTACAAATATATGAACTGAATGTTTCTTTCAGGCTGTAAAAACCTTGTTTATCCTCCATTACAGTCCTGCATTCAGAGCATTACTTCTGTTATATTAGTACATGTATTTTATTCTGATGAACACATGAAACTCTGAGCTGGATTGAATCCATTGAATCAGAGTCCAGGACTCAGACTAAACACACTGAATGTGTCCTGAGCTCGGCCGCTGTTCCACAGTAACTGCTGTCAGAGTCACTGTTACTGAGTTAGCTTAGCTAGCAGAGCAGCTAGCAGTTAGAGTATGAACTCTGTAAGCAGTCAGCTCGGTCCTGGACATGGTTACTGACATAAAGCTGCTCTCTGCAGCCATGTTTGACCTGCTGCTTTGTAGGACTACAGTAATGGAGGATTTGGAGGCTGAACTGGGCTCTGTGACACTTTTTGTAGTGAACTGATGAAAGCTGCGTCTCAGATGGATGTTAGTCCAACACATCAGACACGACCTCTGCAGCTCTCAGTTGATGTGCACATGAATGATTTGTGTTTCCTCTGCAGGTGAAGGTAGAAAGTGTGTGTGAGCTGATGTGAACTGAGCAGCATGGATCAGTGTGAGGACAGAGAGGAGGGAGTCCCTCCCTCTAAAAGCACTCTGTGTGGGGAACATGAGAGCCAGACCAAAGCTCAGAGGTGAGATGACCATCTCTAACTGTCCATGACTCTTCTCCATGTCACAGCTCAGCACTCACATCACTGCTCCATCATTATTCACACTCATACCTCTGTGTGTGTTGTTTTAAAGCCCAGAGCTGTGGGGCGTACCAGGCTCAGCTGGACATAACCCTGAAACTAATCCAGAACCTGGACCTGAACCCAGCTGTGTTTCCTTAAAGAGCAACATGTCGAAGGGTGTTGGTGTAAACTTTAACAAAAGACTGTTATGTGACAAAGAGTAAGTACATTATTTTTATGAGATTGTTCATCATGTCTTTAATTTAATATTTCCAGTTTTTCCTTCCTGTCTCATGAAGCTGTGACATTTATTCTTTTTCTTTTAGGATCAATAAGAGGCCAGAATCTCCTGGACCTGAACCCAGCTGTGTTTCCTTAAAGAGCAACGTGTCGAAGGATATTGATTTAAACTTTAAAGGATGTTCTTCTGCTGCTGAGAGGTAATGTGTGTCTAGATGTTGTTCCTGACTCTGTATTTCTGAATAAATCCTCATGTTTAATATCAGCTCAGCTCTTTTTCACACATTTCTATGTTGGTATGTGAAGCGGTGTGTGTTGGAGTGTTTCCACAAACACAGCAGTCAGAGTGGAAAGAGTGGATGTTGTAGGAGGTGTTTGTGTAGTGAAGAGGCTGAGTGTCTGTAGGACTCCAGCTGCTCCAGCAGGTGTCTCCTTTGTGCTTTGCTTCAAACACAGTGTAGGGAGGAGCTTCCACTCAGGTGTTTCAGGTGTTGCTGGATGGAGGAGGACAAATAGTTTTTCCCTTCAGTGACACTTCAGCAGCTCAATGTTCTGGGAGATGTTTGTCTTTATGAAGGTTTATGGATTATTGTTCTTACTTTCGTGAAACTGAGCAATACATTTTCCATCTAACATTTAAAGTAAATTTCCAGGTGAATAAAAGATCTGCAGCTGCAGCCTCTGTGATGTTTCACAGTCTGAAAGTAACAAATTCAACCAGAGTTCAAACAAAGGCTTAATATATGTGTGTGTTTGATATAATGCCAACAAGTACAAACAGGTGTTCTTACAGGTCTTAATCACAGAGCTCTGATAAGTCTGGTGACTTTCACACTCAGCAATTTTGCTGCCTTTTATTTTATATTGGCCTTTTTAAAGCCCTTCAAAGTCTCCCACATTCATACAGAGCTTTTAACACCAAACTCCTTTACAGTCCTTCTCCTCTCACACACGATCACACGACTGATTTGTCTGCAGCAGCTGTGTTACTGCTAGTATTTTATTATGTGTGTAATCTCCTCATATTGTTCCTGTGGTTTAGTTTGACTTCCTTCTGCAAACTCAGCTGCTCTGTTGCTGATACACGTCTCCATGAATATGATTGATCAGATGCTGCCAACACCATGTGTTTCATGTGAGCGCTCAGCTGAAACCCTGGGTTGACTTATCGAGTTAATAACAAGCTTCACGTGACTGTGAATGCTAAAGTGAATCCAGATAAAGGAAAGAGACCCTGCTAATGTTGGACTCACTTCTTAGTGTAGATCCCAGGAGGAAGTTCAACATAGCCATTCTTTGTGCTAGCTCGACCAAACCTGAGACCACAGTGCAGGATAATGATCATCATCTGTCTCTGTCAAGGACATTTAAAATCCACAAATAACAAACATAATTATATTTGATCATTAAAAATATGTTTTCACTTAAAAAAGCATGAGCACACTGGTGGATTACAGAAACATGAAAACTCGTTAACAGTAAAGTTAATTTAGACGTAAACAAAGTGTCAAACATACTTAAGTAGAAGGACTGATGTTTGTGTTAAAATACCCTCTTAAAGCTGAAATAATGATTCAACTTCTTTACTCAAGTAAAGGTAAAAGAGTACAGGCTCTGAAATGTACTCACAGTATTAAAGTAAAAACGCCATCTTTGAAGGAAATTTCTGCCAGTTTTTGTGCAAAGTTCCCTGAATTTCTACCTCCAACATTAATATGAGAAAATTATCTGAACTTTTATTCTAATGAATTTAATCAGCTTGAACATTTTGTAGCACAAAAGTAGAAAAAACCCAAAGGGAATCAAAAATAGCTCCGTTTGCTGTTGCCTGCATTGTAGATGGGCGGCTTTGCCTCAACACCTAAACAGGAAAATGAGTTTAGTCAAGTATTAAAGTGGGATTGAAGAGGTGAGGAAACCAGAGATCAGGTGTTGTGGTGCAGCATTAAGATAAGATGGGGCCTGATTATTTAAGACCTTGTATGTGAGGAGCAGCCAATGAAGGGAAGCCAAAACAGGAGAAATCTGCTCTCTTTCTAGTCCCTGTCAGGACTCTTGCTGCAGCATTTTGGATTAGCTGAAGGCTTTTCACTGAGTTTTTAGGACTTCCTGATAATAATGAATTACAGTCGTCCAGCCTGGAAGTAATAAATGCATGAACTAGTTTTTCAGCGTCACTCTTTTTAGCATTTTTTAACAACAAGGTTCTGTCTATTAGGGCTCTTGTCTCGCCGACTGCTGCCTCAGATCCGAGTCTTTCTCCTGTGTGCTCAGCTGTCTTAGAGCAGTTTGATCCCGTCTCCCTTAATGACTTGACTGCGGTAGTTCGTAACCTAAGATCATCACACTGCCCCTCTGATTGTCGCCCCCCAACTACTCTTTCAAGGATTGTCAGGTTGGAGATTGGCCTATAATTAGCTAAGACAGCTGGGTCTAGGGATGCTTTTTAAGTAAAGGTTTAACTACAGCCAGCTAGGGATGGGTACCGTTTACATTTGAAAACCTGCTAAATCAGAATCAGTTGCTGATGACGGCTTTTTTCTTTTCCATCAATCACGTATAATCTTAACTCAAAGTGAACATAGACTTGATTGCTCAGATCAGCCAATTCAAAATGCTAATTCAATCAACTCTGAGTTCATGGCTAGACTCAGTTTGTTGGCCCTGCACCTTAAAACTATTCCCTGTTTGTCTCTCGTGTTTTTTGGATATTGTTTTCACATCTTATGTCACGGCTAGCGGGGCGAGCCATGTTGAATTTAATAAAGGACCCAAGATGCCGACACTGCTGTGAAGTGAGTGAGCTTTATTGAAACGGTGAAGTGCAGTGGAGATGGCCTGTGCAGAAGCTAAGATAACCTCTACTGAAAAAACCAAAAAACTAACCTGAAACCTTAAACGGAGACACGGGGAGACAACACAGACGAACCAGCAACAAGCAGGAGAAAACAAAGGGCTCATATACACAAAAGAGCCATCAGGGAATGAGAAAAGGGAGACACAGCAGGATTCATTGGACATAACCAGACAAGGGGAAGCAAAAGTAGACACACTAACATAGGACATGGCACTGTCAAAATAAAACAGGAAGTGAACACAGAGACACAATACTAACACAGTACAGAGGGAACACAGAAACCAAAACCTCAGAACTAGAAAATCTTAATCAGAATGAAATTGTAACAAAAGACAATAACAATCAAAACAAAACCACTGAGTCCACAGACTCGGGACATACATCGGCTCAAACTGTGGTCATAAATATTTTGTACTTGTAAATCAGACTGTGTAGTTTTGAACTGAGTTTTGTAACATTGTGAAACAAAATATCTGGAAAGTTCATGTTTTTGCGTTCATTGATTTGTGTGTGTAAAAATGTAAAAAAATGTAATAAATGTAAGAAACATTAGAACTACTTTTGCTGACACAAAGTTTGGCGAGCACTGCAAGTTGTCCCTTTAAACCAGTCACTGATATAAAGAGAGCACCTTGTTCCAGGGCATCTGAGCATGGAGGGAAAGCTTTATGCAGGAGATGGTAAGAGCTGTTGGGACTAAAGAAACTGAGCAGAAAACTACAGACATCTGGAAACTGAGTTGTTAATTCTCAGTGGGATCAGCAGGACTAGCAAAGCTCCACCATGACAGTCATCTGATTGACTGAACCCATCCAAACATCACTTCATGGACCTTTAGCTTGTGTCTGTGTGTGGACAGACATAACATGAGCTAATTATACATTACTCCTCCACAGAGTGGACCAGCAGAGAGCAGAGGTTTCCACTGGTCAGTCTGCACAGCAACATCAAACACACCTGGACTCTGTGGTTATGGTTTGTAGTACTACGTTTACATTTGTTCTTTTCAGTCACCTCTATGCTGCACTTTGTGGACCAGAGGATTGTCATTGTGTCCAACATAAGTCAGAGTTTGGGCTCCATGATTTCAGTCAGATTGGGGTGACTGTAGCTCAGGAGGGGAGCAGGTCAGCTACTAGTCAGAAGGTTTGTGAATCAAACCCTGGCTGGCAAATGTACTGGGTAACGTACTAAACCCAAGCTGCCCTCTGATGCATCCATCAGAGTGTGAAAGAAAGTATTTAAGCATAGAACAATGTGCTTGGTTGAATGAGGCATGTTGTATAAAATGCTTTGTGTGCACAGAGTATCAAAGAGAGCTATATAAGAACCAGTCCATTTACCACTGGGTAATTCATATAGTCTTCTTTTCCAGCGGCTGGAGGACAACATCACCATGTTTGTGAAGAACGAGCTGAAGAAGATCCAGCAGCTTCTGAGTCCAGATCACCCAGAAACTTTAAAGAGCCAGATGGAGGATGAGGAGATGTTTGAAGGTGAGGATGAAGATGAAAGAAAGAGCTGCAGAGAAGCATTTCTGAAGATCACACTCCACTTCTTGAGGAGACTTAAGCAGCATGAGATGGCTGACCATCTGCAGAGCAGTAAGAGAATTTCTCTAAAGACTGAATATTGATCTTTCCTAATAGCTCAAGAAATGGACCAATAGACATTCATCCTTTCAGGGTACTGAAAGGCTATGATATTTATTATATAATATTTTTTTCTGAATTTCTTACCTTCAGAAATATTTGCTCCACTCTGTAAACGTGAACTTAAAGCCCAACTGAAGAAGAAGTTCCAGTGTGTGTTTGAGGGCATCGCTAAAGCAGGAAGCCCAACCCTCCTGAATCAGATCTACACAGAGCTCTACATCACAGAGGGAGGGACTGCAGAGGTCAATGAGGAACATGAGGTCAGACAGATTGAAACAGCATCCAGGAAACCAGACAGACCAGAAACAACAATCAGACAAGAAGACATCTTTAAAGCCTCACCAGGAAGAGACGAACCAATCAGAACAGTGCTGACAAAGGGAGTGGCTGGCATTGGGAAAACAGTCTTAACACAGAAATACAGCCTGGACTGGGCTGAAGACAAAGCCAACCAGGACATCCAGTTCATATTTCCATTCACTTTCAGAGAGCTGAATGTGCTGAAAGAGGAAAAGTTCAGCTTGGTGGAACTTGTTCATCACTTCTTTAATCAAACTAACGAATCAGGAATCTGCAGGCTTGAAGACTTCCAGGTTGTGTTCATACTTGATGGTCTGGATGAGTGTCGACTTAATTTGGACTTCAACAAAACTAAAATCCTGACTGAAACCAGAAAGTCCACCTCATTGGATGAGCTGCTGACAAACCTCATCAGAGGGAACCTGCTCCCTTCTGCTCGCCTTTGGATAACAACACGACCTGCAGCAGCCAATCAGATCCCTCCTCAGTGTGTCGACATGGTGACAGAGGTCAGAGGGTTCACTGACCCACAGAAGGAGGAGTACTTCAGGAAGAGATTCAGAGATGAGGAGCAGGCCAGCAGGATCATCTCCCATATTAAGAAAGCTCGAAGCCTCCACATCATGTGTCACATCCCAGTCTTCTGCTGGATCACTGCTACAGTTCTGGAGGATGTGCTGGAAACCAGAGAGGGAGGAGAGCTGCCCAACACCCTGACTGAGATGTACATCCACTTCCTGGTGGTTCAGGCCAAAGTGAAGAGGATCAAATATGATGGAGGAGCTGAGACAGATCCACACTGGAGTCCAGAGAGCAGGAAGATGATTGAGTCACTGGGAAAACTGGCTTTTGATCAGCTGCAGAAAGGAAACCTGATCTTCTATGAACCAGACCTGACAGAGTGTGGCATCGATATCAGAGCAGCCTCAGTGTACTCAGGAGTGTTCACACAGATCTTTAAAGAGGAGAAACAACTGTACCAGAACAAGGTGTTCTGCTTTGTTCATCTCAGTGTTCAGGAGTTTCTGGCTGCTCTTCATGTCCACCTGACCTTCATCAACTCTGGACTCAATCTGCTGGAAGAGCAAGAAACAACTTTGAAGGTGTTTCAAACAAGAAAATCTTCAAAGAAATACTTCTACCAGTGTGCTGTGGACAAGGCCTTACAGAGCCCCAATGGACACCTGGACTTGTTCCTTCGTTTTCTCTTGGGTCTGAAGACTAATCAAACTCGTTTGCAAGGCCTCATGACACAAACAGGAAGTAGCTCAAAGACCAATCAAGAAGCAGTTCAGTACATCAAGAAGAAGCTCAGTGAGAATCTGTCTGCAGAGAAAAGCATCAATCTGTTTCACTGTCTGAATGAACTGAATGATCATTCTCTACTGGAGGAGATCCAACAGTCCCTGAGTTCAGGACGTCTCTCCACAGATAAACTGTCTCCTGCTCAGTGGTCAGCTCTGGTCTTCATCTTACTGTCATCAGAAAAAGATCTGGATGTGTTTAACCTGAATAAATACTCTGCTTCAGAGGAGGCTCTTCTGAGGCTGCTGCCAGTGGTCAAAGCCTCTAAAAAAGCTCTGTAAGTTATAAAGTTTTTATTATTTAATTTGGTTGGTATGTTATGGAAAACACACTGCCATGAACCTCTGTTTTGGTTTTGTCAAAATCACTGTAATATAATCACTGTACCTTTATATACATGTGACTTGTATTAATGCTGCTGCCCTCTTGTGGCTAAAGTGTAATTATGTTATTGTTATTAGGGAGGATTTGAGAGTAAGGCTACGTTCACACTGCAGGCGAAAGCGCATCAAATCCGATTTTTCTGACCTTTATAAATCTGACTTTTTTGACCCTATGCGACCCATATCCGATCATGCTATGACAGTGTGAACGTCGCGAATCCGATATTTTCAAATCCGACCTGGGTCACTTTCGTATGTGGTACTGAATCCGATACATATCCGATGTTTTAGAAAGCGACTGCTGTTTGAACGGTCATGTCGCATTAAATCCGTCTTTTACGTCACCAACACAAGACAAACGCCAATTATCAGCGCCCGATAAGACATCGCGAACGCTTCCTGGCCATCCTGTGTAGATGTCAGTGAAACTGTTGGGAAGACAACGTTGGAGAAACGTGAACATTTTATTTGTACTGTATAATCTGCAGATTCTGACAGAAATCTGCAGCTATCCTTTGAAGCACCGCTCCTCTAAAACAGCAATAAGGATCATTATTAGGTTATCTACATTATTATGTAAATAACAAAATAACTTAAAGCAAAAATTGGGAAACGTAAAGTCCGAAGTCTTCATATTAAGGGTCATCTGTCAAACAATATTCTTTGCTCTGGGTCTAAACAGAGCGCGTTGTGTGTGAAGTCTTCTTTTGCGCATGCAAATGCACAAATGCGTCCTTCATTTCCCCGAATTTGAAGGATTCGTCGGGTGTGTCCTTCGTGGCCCACCATATCCCAGAATTCATAGCGCGGCCCAGCCAAATTTCAGCTGCCAACAATGGCGGCTGCTACTAAGTTTTCAAATTACTCTTATTAATCTTTCTGGGTCACAAAATAAACTTTTAACATATTTTCAGGCGAGAAAGTAGCTGTGTAAACTTCAAATATCTGCTTGGTTTATCAAGACATCGCATATTTGCAAAAGTGTGCCGACGTTTTCGGAGACGTCTGTTCCCCACCCGCTCGCTAGCAAGCCGGGGGGTTCAATGGTCACTCCAGCCGGCGAGAGCAGCGGACGCCCGGCTTCATCGTTTTCAGACCCCGCTCTTTCGCTACTCAGGTTAAACACGATATATAAGTCACTCGGATAACTTAAAAATGTAATTGTTTGCCTTTTTTCTGTGTTTTATTTGTTCCGGAGTAAATCGGTTTGGCTGAGATCAAAGTTCCTCCGGGATTTTCACACAGCTGAATAAACGTTAAACAGGAAACTGATTAAACAGAAGTGTGAGACGGTCGAGAATTTACGCCAGTGTCCTGTTATATTTTAGATAGCAAGGAGAAGACGGCCGAGTTTATTAAACTCCACCGAGACAGCAGTGACGCAAATCTGAAGGCTAGACCGTCCCATTTCACAGCCTCGCACTTCCAGCCTTTTCGGTCTTTGAAGGACCCGGCCCACGTAGACCGCGAATACCGGGTCCTCCGAAGGATGCAGCCGACGTTTTGGGACAAAGCTAGTGTGTGATGTTCTTTCAGTGTTGCACTTTGTAGACGCTCCCTGAGCACTGGTCTCACAGCCAGCTGCACATAGAGACCAGTGTTGTTAGTCCAGGTCAGAAGATGACTTGTTGGAATGAAAATGAGCTTGTAGTTTGTCTGCTTTAATAATGTGACTGGAAAAAGGTGTTGGACTTCAAATATGTCCATTTCTTTCACACTTCACCTTTAAAAGTGAAGCCTTGTGGTTCCTGGAAGGAAAAACACGACTTTTTCAAGTCTTTGTCCTGTTTTTATGAGAAATGTACGACTTTAATGTGAAACATTCAGAGTTTTTTCTCTTGTTGTGTTTGTTTGAAGCTGCTTCCTGTTGGCTTCAGCTGTTTGGAGTTTCCATTTTCTAAACTTCTACATTCTGAACCTTCTTCAGCTCTGAACAGATGATGAAACACTGAATGATTTCAAGCTCACACTTTGTCTAATAAACTTACATCTTTCATTCTTTATACAGATTGAGGAGCTGTGGTTTGTCAGAGATCAGCTGTGATTATCTGGCAGCAGCACTGAAGTCCAACCCCTCCCATCTGAGAGAGCTGGACCTGTGGGGAAACAACCTGAAGGATTTAGGAGTGAAGCATCTGTGTGGTTTCCTGGAGAGTCCAGGATGTGGACTTGAAACTCTGAGGTCAGTCAGCATGTTTTAGTTGTGCTGAGATGAATATGATGTGAAAGTTGTGCTGACACTAAACTGCAGACATCAGGCTGATATTATACTGATCCACACTGAGGATCTTCATGGTAAAGTCTGTTTTCTTCTTCTCTGGTTCAGTCCATTGACTGCAGCAGAACAATGTTCACATTTCAAACCTTCAAAGAAGAAGAAAAATCCTCCACTGGATAATTCACTGTGAAACTCTCCAACTCTTCATTCCACCTTAAAGTCTGTCTGACACTGAAATCCAAAGCAAAATGTGCGTTTGCTTTACAGACAGCAGTCCAACACAAACATACACACATCATCCAAAACACAGTCCAACATCCAAATCTCCTCCACTGCCAGCATGAATGATGGGAAAGAGAAGGAGGAACACTCTGACATTCAGGGTTAGAATGAGTTTCATGAAGCAGACTGTGAAGATCAAAGCTGCATTAGAAAGCTTACATGAATGAATGAGTGGACAGAAGTGGACAGAGATCATCTGAAGCACTTCAAAGGCTTTAAATCAGCACATTTCTCTTTATTCTTTATCAACTCTGTTAGTTTCTCTCAGTTTTCTGTGGAATGAAGCTAACAGAAGGCTAATAAGATGCTGACCAACCAGGGATCAGCTTACAGGTAGAATACAGCTGCTGGATGGGATTAGCATGTCATAGCTATCTACCAAACTGCTAACTGGGGGATTTCAGGCCATCTATGGATCATTTTTGCTAACTGTTTATTCAGCTTAGGCTCACAGGGCTGCAGCCTGTGCCCTAGCTGTCATAGGGCAAGAGGCGTGGTCCACCTGCACAGGTGAGCAGTCCATCACAGGGCCAACAGAGAGAGACAGAGAAGCACTCTCTCACATCCACACCTACAGCCAATTTAGAAGCACCAATGAACCTAAGCAGCATTTCATTGGACTGTGGGAGAACATCCAACCTCCACAGAAAGGCCAACAAGCTTCAACCTACAACCTTCTTGCTTTAAGGCACTAGTGCGAACCACTTTTCCCCATTTCAGCCCAAATCCTGCATCTTCCTGTTTCTGACTCCAGGCCAGCTCCACTAAAACTTTCTCATCAGACACTGCCACCTAGTGGAGGAAGTCTTAGTCCCATTTGAAGCTTCAGATTACAGTTAGTTCCTTTACAAAGAGGTGGAGGTGGTGGGGCCACAGCACCATCATCACTGAGTGCCATAGGACACTTAACCTTTGTTTCCATATGCTGGGAACTTCCTGTTGTTCCAAGGAGGACTGGAAAATGTGTGAAAATCTCCCAGTCAGTTCCTCACAGCACACTTCAATCATTTCCCTCCCACAGCATCAGGACCAGGGCTTTTTCTCTCTTTGGTCCCACTAAGAGATTTCCACACAAACACCTCATCAGTGGGACTCTCAGAGCTACCAGCCCTTTGCTACAATCACAAAGCTCTTCATTGAAATCAATGATATCAAAGCTGGAATCAAATGAGTCCAAGTCTTCTGCTGATTCAGCATCACATTCATCTTTGCTCCTTGTCCTGCATCCCCACCATGGACTTCATTCCTTTCCAAGCCAGCCTTGAGTGTCCTTTATTCAGCTCATCCTCTGCTTTACTTTTACACCTGATTTTAGCTGCTTTATCTCTCTTTCAACAAGTTTCTGTGCCTCAATCTTTTTCTTCTCTCCCTCATAACAAGACAGCTTCTTCTGCCTGAGAACATGTTGGAGTGATTTACTAATCCAGGGCTGCTTATTGGGGAAAATGCTTCCTGTTTCCAAAGTAATCCCCATTTTTCCCAGAAAGAAATGCAAGTAGAAATCGATGATCTAAGTGAGAACATGAGCCTTTAACAATAGCAGCAAAATATCTCTCCAATCTCAATACTCCCTCTCTCGACCTCTGGAACACCAGAGGTCGCAATACATTGTGTTGGGTCACTCCTCGGCCCACTCAGCTGCTTCCATGTCCATCCATGGCATCATGGACATCGGGGTCACCACTCCCGCTCTGACCCTCTCTAGCCGTCCTCTGGCTCAGCAAATCAGACAACCTCATGTCATCTAAGTGGCCCAGTAATAAACACCAGCTCCCCCTCGAGAACACTCCATGCGTAAGATTAGGTTTTTTCTGCGTCCCTCTCTTGTGGTCCATCATGCCTCGGGCCTCCAGGATCCTCACCCCCCTGTGGTCGCCGAGATCTTGTGTAAAGCAAACCAAACACCTTTTCCTGCACCTCCCTAACTTATCATCTTTGGGACTCTTTAATCAAAAGCCTGATCCTAATTATCTTCTTGACTTATTGACTTGTATTTATATATATTCTTCAACGTTACTCATCATTTTAAAACTCTTAAAACGCTGCTTTCACGTCCCTGCATGCGTTTCCTGTCGCTTGCCTTATCTAATCATCAACATCCTGTACACAGAACTCTCGCTGCTGCAAGGCCTCCACTCTGACCTAGAATCTCCTTTCACAAGAAAATCATTATAAGCGCCTATTCTACTAAAAGATCCAAAAAAACAACCACTTTAATCAATTAAGTTTAAACATATAAGCAATTACTCCTGCATACATTTTATCACAGCTAAACGCTGCCTTGAAACAACTCCTGTGTGTTAACACTAACTTCATTTTAAAACTCACATTTCCTATGTTATAGCCTGTTTTTGGTACAGCCTTTTTATTTCATCTTGCTCCTTTGATGTAACAATACCTTCTCATTCTAGTTTATCAGACTTAACCAAAATATATGCTTTCCTTCCTTTGGTCCTTCTCTAAAGCAAGAAACTCCTATTCAGTTCCTCTTTTCTGTCACTTGTTACAGGGCCAGCTCAAGTTCAGTTAAACGCTAAATTAATTTGAGGCCTTTTGCCTGGAATCAATACTGTCATGTGTGTTTATGGACTCTATATGTCTGTAAGCGTGTGCAATCCTTCAATAACTCATATCATCCTCACAGTAGATTGGCTAATCATAGCGCTAGCCAAAGGCTCGTGACCCACAAGAGACGAATTGAGCCACAACTCCCTTAAAGGCACAAAATGCAATATGTATAAAAAGTCATTTCTACGTATAAGCTCTCCCCTTTATCCTAAAAATAAATCTATGTAATATCTGTATGTGTGTCTTCTATTCATTAATGTAATTGTCAGTTATTTTCTCTCTTTATTTTACCTTCTTTTTGTTTACCTCTTTGTTTGTGACGTGGACATCCCTAAACCATCCTGAGTTCCGGCTTCAATTTCAACCCAATTGTACCCTCTATTCTCGCAGTCGAACTCGTCTGGGCTTCACCTTCCCACTGGCCCCTGTGCCCTTCTCTTAGTGTCCTTTGTTGTCTTGTGATCCCCAGCAAACACAGTCTGTTTCTTCTCTGTTTCTTCTCCGTTGCTCTTTTCAGTATTTTCCTTTTAGATTAAATCCCAGCCTGGCAAAATATCCCATTCAGTGTCTTTAAACAGTTATGTCACACTGTTCTTACCAGCCTGCAGTTCACCGTGCATTTTCCATCACGTGCTTTTCTTCCATGCTGCTGCTGGTATCGTCAGTGTAGTTTCAGTTGCACTGTCTTTTGCCTGCTGTTAATTCTTGAAGTCCACGATGTTCTGTCGGTCTTCATCAGGAGATTAACTGTCCTATGAGCTTCTTCTCAGGATCGGGACAAGTGGGAGGTCAAGCTGTAAAATTTTAAGCCAAAATCTGGCCTGTTTTCCTCCCAATTCTGTTAATCAATGGTTTTGTACTCAAGATTCTAGGTTGAAAGAAGTCCACCTGTATTGACACACTAAAGCATACAATTAATATCCTTTTCATTTCTTTTCTTAAAACCTCCATTTGCTTCATCTGCCTGGAGTTTACCTCGTATGTTTCTCTCTCTGTGTGCTCACTTGTCACAGTCAGTTCCTTTTATGGGCATGCAAAGTTCCTGTCACACACACCATTTCCTGTCAACCTTGCAGCTGCTCAGAACCATATTTTCTGTTTCTATCTCTCCTGTTTTGTTTTTTTTACAGGCTAATAAAACTCTTGTTTTACTAAGTCTTGATCTAAAACAATTCACCCTTATTTCACGCACACACTTCTAAATATACTAAATTCTTTGCGTTTGTCAGATCGTCTCACACACACACCGCCTTTTCTCTCACACTTCCACTTCTGCACTCACTCTACTATCAACTTTCATAGTGTTATTATTATTTATTATTTTGTACAAATCACACCCAATCACTCAAAACCTGCTACTCACAGCATTCACACACTTAAACTGTGACAAGAGTTGAGGAATATACTCACAACACGCTTTCCTAAGAGTATTTCAGACATGCCTTTCATAATCAGAAAGAGCAAGTCAAAGAAAACAATTGAAACCTCTATTAATTCTCACAGCACACACATAGAATAGAAAAAATAAAACACACCAGCATTTATTGCTGATGAGAGGTTACTCCTAAAAGTAATATGTTAGTCTTAAATATATACAGTGCACTCACTATATTTATATATATATATATCAAAACTCAGTCAATTACTATACATCCACTACGGCAACTCAAAACTTTATTTATAGCCCTCTAATGAACATAAATGGCGTCTTAAACACACACTCAACAATGTTTGCAGCAGTATTTGTAAAACCAACTGTGGTTTAAACAGTTCACTGCTGACTAATTTGCATTTTCACACTCACACACACACAGTCTAAAAATAGCTCCAGCACTGCCTCAGACTCCTTTCACACAGAGATCTCTTATTTTATATTACAAAGACGTCTTATATTTACAACCACTGTCACATCTGTCAGCTTTAGCGCCTAAACAATTTCGACAAATTTAAGTTAACGGTCCAACCGATAAAGTCCAACTTTTTTGTGATCAATTAACCAGTATCTGTCCAACAGTTTCTGGCCTCATCTCTAAAATCCCTAACTCAATTTAAAAGCGTCAACCAACCCAAACTTTGCCTGAAGCTCTATTTTTGGCATTTCACAGCCAAGGCTTACCCCGAAGTTTTAAGTTAAAGTTACACGCCCGAAGTCCAACTTCTGCTGGCCAAAAAAGCGCAGACTACCGTTCCAAACGGTAAGGAGACTCTAACTCCTAGTTATTCTGGAGTGCCCCAAGCTCCACAGTGACCAACTGACTATCCCTCTTCGAGGACAATGCCTAAGCGTCCTTGGCATTGGCAAGCGTTACCTCTGAGCACTGCGCTTCCTATCAGTCCAACTGACGTTCTTGAATAATTTATAATACTTTGGAACAACAGTAAAACAGCCAAAAAAGTGTAAGACTGAAGCAGGTCCAACCTTATAACCAATACGGGCTCCACCCCAAACAATAACCAAATAACCAAATTCCCTAATATACTAAAATCTGCATTAAATCCTCAGTACTGTCATGAGATTCTCATCAAAATCAAAGCAGACATTCCCCAGTAATTTCAGTGAGTAGACTTTAATTTGTAATGTCCAATTTGGCACACTTTGGAAATAATTCAACAGGTAGTGCCTTACCTTTGGATAAGCGGCTTAGAACAACAATGAGAAAAAGAGAGCTGATTATTAGCTCATCAAAACACAAAACAAAATCACAATGAATTATCGGTTAATTTCATTTAAAATAATTCATTAAGTATTTATGTACAATTCAAATTAGTTAATTACATATTTTGTTGGTTTGTTTTCTATTTTAATTATTTTACTGACACATTTAATGAATTATTTAATGATGTATTTATTTAATTCACGTTGCTACTCCTGGCCCTGCATCGCTGTTCATAAATACATTTTATTTGTCAGCTTCACCCATCAAAGTCAGGGGGCGGGGTTAATGCTGATCAAGTCAACACCATTGCTTTGGTCTGGTGGGCGTTCTTTTAGTGGGCTTTTCTCAATACTAAGTAGGCCTACACACCAGGGTTTGGACATGTGTGGACCCAAACTATACTTTTACCCTTTTTTGTGTGTCACCAAATACACTTTAATATTTTCTAGACAAGAATGTAGTGACACAATCTTTAACCTCTTTTGGCTCCAAACAGAAGTGACAGACTTGAGCAGGGTTCATTTAAAGGCTGACAGAAGTGGAGTGGTGACGGGGAGATGTTTGACAGGACAGTGTTTCAGCCTCCACAGCTTCATGTTGTGCTCCATCAGTCAGTGAAGATGAAGTCAGTGCTGATGAGGCTGTAGAGTGTGTGAGGGATGTGAATGAGGATGATGAAGATCTGATGATAGCAGATAAAAACAGGCTGCAGAGACTTTGAGCCATACAGGGCACACAGTGTGTGTACAGAACAGCTGAAATCATTATGGAGGCCTCACTGGGATATGGAAGCATCACAGTACAGCTTCAGTGAAGCATTAAAGTCTCTGATATGAGATGAGAAATGAAGCAGCCAGAGCTTTTTCATGAGTGGAAACCCACTGTGACTGTGAGCTGCTGCTACAGCCTCCAGATTAGCCAGCAGCTCATCCTGCTCAACATTTCCTCACCAACTTTAATGGAAGTGTGATGTTTTCAGCTGGAGTGATGGTCAGGGTGGCCTCCCTCTCCTCTTCTTCTCCTCTTCCTCTTTCATTTGTAAAGCCACTTCTGCTGCTTTCATTCATTTGGAAGTCCTGTAGCTGAGTTTGGGAGAGACTAACAGCCTCGGCAGCAGAGGGGAGAAAGGCTGTAACACCACCACTTTACTCTGTTCTACCTGTCACATCATTTTATCAGGAAACAAATATGCTCATGTTTTTACTATGTTTGTCTTGAAGATGTAAGAAGATCACATGGTGCTTTTTATTATTGTGTTGGTTTGTTTGCTGTCTCTTGGATGGAGCCCAGCTGTGCGTGGCCCCTGGGCCTGTGGTCAGAGTGTGTGCTGGATAATCCGGCCCAGGATGAGGCCAAACTGACATGGGATGAAATGTCTGTCACATAATTGAGCTTAGTGTAGTTTCATTTCTGCACAATTTAAAAACAACCAAAACTTTGTTCTGTCTTTTCTATGTTATACTGTAGACTTTCTTTGATACTGTGTCCAAAAGGAGCAGCTTTTACTTTGAAGGGGAGGCGTCTCTGTTTCCTCTTCAGGTTGGATGATGGAAGCAAATTAGTAGCTGTGTCCCAAAACGTCGGCTGCATCCTCCAGAGGCTGCATTTGAAGGCCGATTACGTCACAGCCAGGCGATGAAGGCTGTCCGTATTTGTCGACTCCTTCAAATGTGCCCGACAAATGCGTCCTTCATTTCCCCGAATTTGAAGGATTCGTCGGGTGTGTCCTTCGTGGCCCACCATATCCCAGAATTCATATCCCAGCCAAATTTCAGCTGCCAACAATGGCGGCTGCTACTAAGTTTTCAAATTACTCTTATTAATCTTTCTGGGTCACAAAATAAACTTTTAACATATTTTCAGGCGAGAAAGTAGCTGTGTAAACTTCAAATATCTGCTTGGTTTATCAAGACATCGCATATTTGCAAAAGTGTGCCGACGTTTTCGGAGACGTCTGTTACCCACCCGCTCGCTAGCAAGCCGGGGGGTTCAATGGTCACTCCAGCCGGCGAGAGCAGCGGACGCCCGGCTTCATCGTTTTCAGACCCCGCTCTTTGGCTACTCAGGTTAAACATGATATATAAGTCACTCGGATAACTTAAAAATGTAATTGTTTGCCTTTTTTCTGTGTTTTATTTGTTCCGGAGTAAATCGGTTTGGCTGAGATCAAAGTTCCTCCGGGATTTTCACACAGCTGAATAAACGTTAAACAGGAAACTGATTAAACAGAAGTGTGAGACGGTCGAGAATTTACGCCAGTGTCCTGTTATATTTTAGATAGCAAGGAGCAGACGGCCGAGTTTATTAAACTCCACCAACACAGCGGTGACGCAAATCTGAAGGCTAGACCGTCCCATTTCACAGCCTCGCACTTCCAGCCTTTTCGGTCTTTGAAGGACCCGGCCCACGTAGACCGCGAATACCGGGTCCTCCGAAGGATGCAGCCGACGTTTTGGGACAAAGCTAGTGTGTGATGTTCTTTCAGTGTTGCACTTTGTAGACGCTCCCTGAGCACTGGTCTCACAGCCAGCTGCACATAGAGACCAGTGTTGTTAGTCCAGGTCAGAAGATGACTTGTTGGAATGAAAATGAGCTTGTAGTTTGTCTGCTTTAATAATGTGACTGGAAAAAGGTGTTGGACTTCAAATATGTCCATTTCTTTCACACTTCACCTTTAAAAGTGAAGCCTTGTGGTTCCTGGAAGGAAAAACACGACTTTTTCAAGTCTTTGTCCTGTTTTTATGATAAATGTACGACTTTAATGTGAAACATTCAGAGTTTTTTCTCTTGTTGTGTTTGTTTGAAGCTGCTTCCTGTTGGCTTCAGCTGTTTGGAGTTTCCATTTTCTAAACTTCTACATTCTGAACCTTCTTCAGCTCTGAACAGATGATGAAACACTGAATGATTTCAAGCTCACACTTTGTCTAATAAACTTACATCTTTCATTCTTTATACAGATTGAGGGACTGTGGTTTGTCAGAGATCAGCTGTGATTATCTGGCAGCAGCACTGAAGTCCAACCCCTCCCATCTGAGACAGCTGAACCTGAGTGACAACAACAAGCTGCAGGATTCAGGAGTGAAGCATCTGTGTGGTTTCCTGGAGAGTCCAGGATGTGGACTTGAAACTCTGAGGTCAGTCAGCATGTTTTAGTTGTGCTGAGATGAATATGATGTGAAAGTTGTGCTGACACTAAACTGCAGACATCAGGCTGATATTATACTGATCCACACTGAGGATCTTCATGGTAAAGTCTGTTTTCTTCTTCTCTGGTTTAGTCCATTGACTGCAGCAGAACAATGTTCACATTTCAAACAGTGAGACTCAACGTATGGCCCGCGGCCCACACGCGGCCTGCCCACCTTTCCTGATTCAGAGAGAGGGGACCCTGATTAACTGTGTAGTGTTCTTCCTCACAGTTCTAAGTATCAGACACAACAATGAATAATCCACAGCTGACTGTCTTTAGCAGGTCAAAGGTCACGGCACACAGCAGACAGTGGGAAATATTATAACTCTGATCATTTATCAGCACATATCCATATGTATAAAAACAAAGCTGACACTGTGAGACTTGATCAGAGGTGTGATCATCACAGCAGAGGCCTTTGTGTCAAAGTCACTGAGGATCAAACAGAAACACATGAAGCAGATTTTCCTGTTCTGGCTTTTTATAGCAGATAACCTTCAAAATATTCTGCAGTCCATCAAAAACTGAAGCAAACCATGAATCAACATGTGAACATGAGCTGATGCTGCTGAAGGGAAGCAAAGTTACAGAGGTTTGATTACAGACACAGCTGAGAGTTTGTAATCTGTCATCATTTTAAAAGGTTTACATTTCTTCAGTATATCCACATTTGCAGCTGGTACCTCAACCTCCACTTGTCCAACACAACTGCTGTCCACTGCCTCCATGACATTGTGATTTTGCTGTTGGTCTTCTGTCAGATCTTCATCAATCACTTCTGCACGGGGCACACCTTCAGACTCTGCAGCTGCATAACGAAAGCCTGTAAGATAAAATTAGACATAAGGTAAATGTACACCAATATTCCAATGACAGGTGTGTGATTCATCTGGAAGTTATGTGCGGATTAGTGTACAGTGATAGCAATTTAGCATGTTTTTAGAGGGGGGGGGGGGGGGGGGTTGTTTACCTCCGATGGGTGCTCTTTTTCGCTTCCGTTGCGTACGCCTTGAGTGCCGGTCCGAGTCTGATACAGGTATGTCGTCATGCCCCATGTGCAGTGTTGGTGCCCAGTCTGGATTTGTTACATCCATTTCATATGCTGGTTTGCCTGCAATAATGCCAAATCATAAGCTACTCAGTCGACATGATGTGGTTCTGCAGCATCACACATTAGCATGTTTTATCTCATTATCTATGACCTCAGCACATTGAAAATAACACTAAAAGCCTTTCAAGAGTGATATGAATTAATTTAGAACTCACCGGAAAGAAAATACCGTGAGCAAACCAACAAAAAGCTGGGGATTGCAGAGAACTCGATATCCGCTCGTCTCACCGCTGCAATCCAAGCCTGACGTCTTTGTTTAGTAATATCGGATACATGGGATCCCTCACGTTGCCTCCAGGACGGAAAACGATGAAAAGAGAGCCCGTTATCCAGCTTCTTGCCTTCACGATCGTGTGATCTAACGTTGCAACCGACAACACAACACGTACGATCCATAGCTGAAATGGTATCCTTTGGCTGGCCTACTGTCATGGCGGAAGGGGGCATGGCCCATCTCCCGTGACATCACGCTCCAAAGCCCTATAGGTGGGAAAATGTACCATGTCGACCAATCAAAAATGATATGGAAACATGACATTTGGTTGTTTAGCAAAAGGGGGAAGTTTTAGGAGTGACCGGCAAGAGAGAGCGAGTGAGCGAAAGAGAGAGAGAGTTTTGATACGTGAGAGATTTGTGACGTTTACCGTGTTTGGTCTCAAGTTAGTTTGTTGTCTTGTGTATTTAGTGTGTAGCTGTTGTTTTGTTTTGTGTGTCAGTTCTACTAGTGATCGTCACAGTTGCTGCCTTAAAGCCAACAAAGGCAGATTGCAGTGTAAACGCTGAGTGACACACCTGCTGTCAGACCTGCAGGTTTATCCCTGTGCTGTTCTCATATGTGTTAGAGTGACACAAACTATTGTTTGACACCTGATTGTTCTGTAAATAGTTTGAAATGATTATATGAAAAACGTCTGAGCCTTGGCTGCATTTTTTGGTAAATAGTACCATATAACTTTGTTGTTTGCAAAACGTGTGCGTATTTTTAAAAATGTACAATCTCTATTTGCATTTCAAGTTATGAAGATGATTCGTTAAACATGTGTGTGGTTTTTACAGTCAAAATATCACTTTCTACTTGTATTTTAAATTTTGTCTGAATTTAGATAAATTGTGCTGATACAGTTGGTCAAAATGAGAAAATAACAGATTGGCAAGATAAACTGTTTTTAAAGGTAAAATATAGAGGCCACATCAAAAGTAGTCAAGAAGGGTTAAAGGCTAAAAGCAAAGTTGTCACCAAGTACTGTTTATATTTGTGTGTATTGCTGCAGCTTTTTTGAGTATTAATTTGGTGCCTTTGTGTGAAATAATGGTATTGTGAGTGATCCATATAGTCACAAAGAATAGCCACTTGTTTCTGTGCTACCAAAGTTCCCCGGCTTTCATTCAAAATGTGTTTATCGTCAGCACCTGCACATTAAACTACTTAAACATTATAAATGTCTTCAAGCTCACACTGAGGCCTGTGGGGTACTATCAGCCACTGAGACAGTACACACATTTATATGTGTTTGTATATGAATATTTCATACTTTAAGACTGCCTGTTTATTTAAGGGAGATGAACAAAATACATTGGAATTGTACAAAATAATATCATGGATGATAAATTAAATAGATTTTAAGTAGATGCTTGTGCATTCTTAAAGTCTTATATGTTGAACTGAACTATGTGATCTGTTCAAAGCCTTAATCTTAATTTGAAGTGAAATGTGCATTTTGAGTTTATACACTATGTATATAAGGCGACCGTTTCCTTTTGCAGTATTTTTGTGTGGTGTACTTTTCTATGTCTTAACAAAAGGGGAACAAAGGTGTTTAAGTTCACCTAGGATGATGTGTTTTAATTTTCACATGGTCTTGCTTGAATTTGACCCTGACAAAGGCGTATGAACTCTGTCAGCTGTTTGGAGTTTCCATTTTCTAAACTTCTACATTCTGAACCTTCTTCAGCTCTGAACAGATGATGAAACACTGAATGATTTCAAGCTCACACTTTGTCTAATAAACTTACATCTTTCATTCTTTATACAGATTGTGGGGCTGTGGTTTGTCAGAGATCAGCTGTGATTATCTGGCAGCAGCACTGAAGTCCAACCCCTCCCATCTGAGACAGCTGGACCTGAGATACAACGACAACCTGCAGGATTCAGGAGTGAAGCATCTGTGTGGTTTCCTGGAGAGTCCAGGATGTGGACTTGAAACTCTGAGGTCAGTCAGCATGTTTTAGTTGTGCTGAGATGAATATGATGTGAAAGTTGTGCTGACACTAAACTGCAGACATCAGGCTGATATTATACTGATCCACACTGAGGATCTTCATGGTAAAGTCTGTTTTCTTCTTCTCTGGTTTAGTCCATTGACTGCAGCAGAACAATGTTCACATTTCAAACCTTCAAAGAAGAAGAAAAATCCTCCACTGGATAATTCACTGTGAAACTCTCCAACTCTTCATTCCACCTTAAAGTCTGTCTGACACTGAAATCCAAAGCAAAATGTGCGTTTGCTTTACAGACAGCAGTCCAACACAAACATACACACATCATCCAAAACACAGTCCAACATCCAAATCTCCTCCACTGCCAGCATGAATGATGGGAAAGAGAAGGAGGAACACTCTGACATTCAGGGTTAGAATGAGATTCATGAAGCAGACTGTGAAGATCAAAGCTGCATTAGAAAGCTTACATGAATGAATGAGTGGACAGAAGTGGACAGAGATCATCTGAAGCACTTCAAAGGCTTTAAATCAGCACATTTCTCTTTATTCTTTATCAACTCTGTTAGTTTCTCTCAGTTTTCTGTGGAATGAAGCTAACAGCAGGCTAATAAGATGCTGACCAATAGGTTTCTATTAAAGGTTGTAATTTGTATATGAAAAAGTGCTTTGGCTCAGCAGGGATCAGCTTACAGGTAGAATACAGCTGCTGGATGGGATTAGCATGTCATAGCTATCTACCAAACTGCTAACTGGGGGATTTCAGGCCATCTATGGATCATTTTTGCTAACTGTTTATTCAGCTTAGGCTCACAGGGCTGCAGCCTGTGCCCTAGCTGTCATAGGGCAAGAGGCGTGGTCCACCTGCACAGGTGAGCAGTCCATCACAGGGCCAACAGAGAGAGACAGAGAAGCACTCTCTCACAGCCACACCTACAGCCAATTTAGAAGCACCAATGAACCTAAGCAGCATTTCATTGGACTGTGGGAGAACATCCAACCTCCACAGAAAGGCCAACAAGCTTCAACCTACAACCTTCTTGCTTTAAGGCACTAGTGCGAACCACTTTCCCCCATTTCAGCCCAAATCCTGCATCTTCCTGTTTCTGACTCCAGGCCAGCTCCACTAACACTTTCTCATCAGACACTGCCACCTAGTGGAGGAAGTCTTAGTTCCATTTGAAGCTTCAGATGACAGTTAGTTCCTTTACAAAATCCAACTGGCTGCATCAGGACATATAGTCTGAAACTCTGCACAGTTTCCTGTTTGAAGCTGCTTCCTGTTGGCTTCAGCTGTTTGGAGTTTCCATTTTCTAAACTTCTACATTCTGAACCTTCTTCAGCTCTGAACAGATGATGAAACACTGAATGATTTCAAGCTCACACTTTGTCTAATAAACTTACATCTTTCATTCTTTATACAGATTGATCAACTGTGGTTTGTCAAAGATCAGCTGTGATTATCTGGCAGCAGCACTGAAGTCCAACCCCTCCCATCTGAGAGAGCTGGAGCTGCAAGGAAACAACCTGAAGGATCCAGATGTGAAGCAGCTGTCTGATCTTCAGCAGAGTCCAGACTACAGACTGGAGACTCTGAGGTCAGTAGAGTGATGGAGTGAGTGGGTGGTGCTGTCAGCAGTATTGTACTAAACACAGTCAGTATGAAACAAAGATCCAGTGTTTCCTGTAAAGCTGCAGCTTCTCAGTGAAGCTGTGAGAGGAGAACGGTGACAGGCTTCAGGATTGGACACAAACACTTCCTGTTTCTCACCTTTATGGTCACCATGGTAACGGCTGACACGCTCTGATCAAACGCTGTCAACAGCCAATCAGCTCTCTGAACAAAGCAGCACGCAGACCAATGACTGCATTCATTTCCATGTTTAAAGCAGTGAAGAACACAGTCTGTAGGTGAGGAAGAATTTAGTGAGAGCAGATGTTTGGATGGAATTCCTCCAGTGAACAGCTGGAACCGTCCATCTGGATTGTTGGGCTTGTTGTTGGGGTTCCTACAGAGCTCAGAGTGGACACACCAAGGTTCTTCTAATGAATGAAAGTCCAAACTCAAACTAGGAGGGAAAAACATTTTCATCAACTTCAATAAAAATCCAAAGATTAGAAAAAGTGAAGCAACAATGAGTCCTAGTACAGTCCCAGCACTGAAGTCCCTGCTGCTCTTTATACTGGATGTGCTGCATCACTGACTGACAGCTGATGAAGAGTCTCTGGAAACACTCGTTTATCTCCTCTGCTCTTCCTTCTTCTCTCTGCAGGTGGAGGTGATGATGGTAAACAGGACGGTGTGTGTGCTGAGAGAGGAGGAGCTGTGTCCTGATGATCCAGAGAGGTTGAAGCAGCAGCAGCTTGTGTGTAGAGACGCTCTGACTGGGCCATGTTACTGGGAGGTGGAGAGGAGAGCTTCATCCAGCAGTGACTGACAGAGGAATGAGAAGAAGTGCAGATGACTGTCAGTGCTGCAGAGTGAACTGCTCTGAGAACAGCTCCACTGTCAGACACAATGTAGAGTCCAGCATCATCCCTGTGTGTCCCTCTGGATCTGACAGAGGATCATCAGTGTATCTGGACTGCTCTGCTGCTGCTCTGTCCTTCTACAGTCTCTGCACAGTCTCTGTCTGACTCTGGCTACATTTTTGGCATTTATATTCTTGGTTGCTCTCTTTATATTTTTCACATGCAAAATGTGCCCATCTTTGGCAAGATTCACACTGCACCTGGAAAGGAAAAATAAATGGCTCATATTCTGTTTGGTGAATACTATTACTCAACATTTTAATTATGATTGGCAAGTAATGATACTAAGACTTATGTGTTTCTTTTGTTTTGTTTTGTTTTACCATTTCAATCATGCTGCGGTCAGCGTTAGCATCTAACATGGAGCAAACAATGCAGTAGTCCTCAGCGTTCCCTGAAACACAATCATAGTTAGGTTTTAATCAAACATTATTTATTGAATAATTAAAAAATAATAGTACATTTTTTCCAAATATACTTCCTGGAAAATTAGTCTAAATTAGACTTTGAGAAGGGTCTTATCTGAAAGTGTTTGAAGAGCACTATTTGTACTGTGCTGTTTGAAAAGCACTATTTAAATTGGAAGTACGCACTAACGTGATAAGGACTTTACTGGACTTACCTCGATTTTCAAGTAGGGTGCAAGCTATCTGCATTCGCTTCAGCACAACTGGCTCTGTAGTGGTTGACACCTCACTGACCTCTCCAAAATCAAGGTAGTGTTCTGCAAACTGTGAGATTGATCATAATTAGAATGTAAAGTCTTAATTAGGTAAAGGATAGGATAATTATAAGCCACAAGGCTTCAGCCTATTCCTTTTTCAGTTACTGTATGATTAAGTACTTCTATGTAAAATGATCATCTTTGTTGTTGTTGACCGAAATAACTTTCACTTCACTTAAATTTACTTAAAGTCTTAATTCTAGCTAACAAGAAACTGAATCATTTGAATAAGGGTTACCTTTAACAGTAAAACTCCACAACTGCTGGAATCCTGTCGCTTGTTGTGTTGCATAGTCTGTAACTGCCACTCCATGGTGTCTTCATGCCCTCTCATCCTCAGAAAATTCCTAGTTGAACAAAAGTGTTTGTAATGAAACAAGATTTTTTTTTTTTAATCTAAGAATAACACCTCAGTATCATACATACCTCCAGTTGCGCAGAATTTTCCTGTCATAAACACCTTCATTCCCATGGGGTCTATGAGCAGTATTTTCTGTGCAGAAATGTTGACAATCTAAAGAAAAAGTTAAATTAAAAATTACAATTGTTTGTGCCACTGAAAACTTATTTAAAAATAACACTTTGTGCAAGAAACTGCTTCACAACAAATTATGCAAATTAATAACAAAATGAACACATACCACAAGAATCCAGTGTGTACCAAAGTTCACAGGGCACAGCCACGTCTTCAACTGGGAACTTCATCTGTGGGATTGGAAGTGCAGAGTAATTTGGATTTACTTAGGTACCATGCGTCTCAGGGTGTTTTCAAATATAGTCTTCTTTAAAGGAACCAAACTCTTTCCTCAGCAACAGAAAGGAGTCAACTGTTTGGACCACTTCTGAGCTTTCAACATACCAGTTGAGGCATCTGAACTGCCCAGAAAACAACGAGCTTGCAACTACTGAACAGAGCAGGTGTGCAGCATTCTGCACAAGTATAGAAAAATGTTATAGAACAGTAAATAGGTTTTTTTTTTTTTAATTTCAAAATTAGTAGGTAAATGACATTTCTTACTTACCTTTCGTCTGTCAATAACACGGTGCAGATATGCATCAATGACCTGTTTTGAAAAATCTGAGTTTATACAACAACAGCAACAATTTTTGAAGTAACTGCTTGAGTGCTGTACACAAAAACATCTAAAGGAATAGAATTGCTGATAAAGGTTCTTTCTGCATATACTGAAACTGGGTATTATGATGTCACAACATCTGTGTTGTGGTTGATAACATTTTTTCCTGTTGAAGTGAATGGGTGAAACCTTATCAGAGTTTTGCAATATAACCCCCCACCTACCCGCACATTTTAAACTATTAATGGTCTCTGCACTGCAAATGCTTCAGAAGGAGCAGAACCTCGAAATCAGACTCAATAATGATAAGTTCTCTTACCTCATCAGAAACCACCGTGACCCCTGCAGTGTTCGAAAAGAGGAATCCAATAACTTGTATGGTCCAACAGCTGCCTCCAAGCTCCCAGTATCCTTTGCACGCCATAGCCTCTTTACTAAAAGAAAAATATGATAAGTTAGCTCAGGCATGCATGAGATTTGTAGTGGATAAGCTTGGTAAAGGCCGACGGGCCACAACAGGAAAAAGTCAATACAATAGGCATGCATTTACACGCAGAGAAATAGGAAAGGTACAGCGGGTGGGCAAAATAGAAAATTACTGACAGGCAGATCCATTTCCAGACTTCCACAAGCTCAGTGCACGTTGCATGTTTCTTTATATCCAATATGAGTTGAAGACTTCAAAATGCAAACAAAGTCATGCAACAGTCAATTAAGTTGCAACGCCAAACTGGCAACAAATGACCAACTGGTCAAAAAGAGTTGTTCACTATGTCACCTTCATTTTCTAAGCTTTGTTTCCGGGAGGGAAGTTCTTGTTCACGCGTTTCTGGTCCTGGAACACAATTAAACTCCTTGTGTCAGCCGTTTTGGGTGCATAATGAATCCTCTGGACTTTGCTGGCACTGAGGGTTAGCAGTAGGATGGCAGGGAGGCATCTTCAGGTCTGTGCTGCTGTTCACCGTCTGACTGCGAGTTGGGTATTTTTAATTGTCACTGATATTTACATGGTGGCTTCTTCTGTATGGCTTGATATGGTCAATGCTGTAGTGATTTCTTAAAGTTGCTCCTTCCGTGTTTTTTTAATCTCACACATTTGCCAGCGATGTCTTGAATGGTGTAGGGTCCTGAAAAATCTGGATCAAGTCTTCCTCCCTTCCTTCCACGTTTCATGTTCAAGAGAAGAACTTCATCTCCAACGCTGTACACAAGGTTTCTGTACTTCTGGACTCGTCTAGCATAAGCTTATGCATAAGCATAAGATTGTACTTAAACTGAAATATGACACCTACTCAGTGATTTACAACATAGAGGTAGGTTGTTTCCTCTTAAACATTTTAACTGCTTTCCTTACAAAATGAACTGGAAACCTATAAGTTCAGTCTCTGAGGTGCTCTGGGATTTCTCTCAGGGTAACGTCTGCCTGTTTGGTCAGAGTCCATAGTGCTCTGTGTGGAAAGTTCAGGTGTTTGAACATTGGTGGTTTCACGTAAACCCTGAACCTCAGGTGGTGAAGCGAGGGCAAACTCTTCTGAATCTTGAGGTGTAGATGTGTCCTCTCAGGTTGCTCTGGAACCACGTGACATTCTGCATCTAGAATCTGATCAACATGTCTACGCCAGACTAAGTTGGCTCCAACATTTATGGTGTATATCAGCGGTCCGGTCCGTGAACGAATCGTGCCAGAATGCCTTTTCTTACTTGGGTCTCTGTAGTCTCTGGCGAGAACTCTTTGTCCAACATTGAAGAACCTGGTTTTGTTTCTTGTTGCTTCCACCATGGAAGACTGTTTATCTTGGACATCCTTGCGAATGTCTGGTTTCAGCAAATCTAGATGTGATCTCAGATCTCATCCCATGAAGAGCATTGCAGGTGTGTGTCCAGTTGTTGCATGAGTGGTAAGACAGTAAAAAAATTGTCAATTTTCTGTTGTAGCGGTTTCCCCTCTGTGCGACTGGCTGGTTCAGCTTTGTTGCAGGATGATGGTGAGCTGAAGTGATATGTCGTATGCCGTTACTCCCAAGGAAACACTGGAACTCCTCTCCAGTAAACTGATGACCATTGTCACTTACGAGCTGTTGTGGCAGACCTGTGCGTGCAAACGGTGACCAAAGACTATTGATCGTGCTGGCAGCTGTTGCTTGCTTTACGGGGAAGATTTCTGGCCACTTTGAGTGGGCATCAACCACAACCTGGAACATTTGGTCCATAAATGGGCCAGCATAGTCTATATGAATGCGTTGCCATGGAGCAGATGGCCACTCCCACGCGTGTACAGGTGCTGTTTGAGGCTGGCGCAGCGTCTGCTGGCAAACAATGCAGGATTTAGCCATATTCTCCATTTCACAATCAGTGCCTGGCCACCAAACATAGCTTCTAGCAAGACCTTTCATCTTAACACCCAAATGTCCATCGTGCAGTGAGTCCAGTACCTTTGTACGTAGTTTGGGTGGCAGATGACACGAGTTCCCCACATGACACATCCTTGGCAAACGGATAGTTGGTCTTTGCGGGTGGAGTACGCAGAGAACTGAGTGTCACTACAGGACGGCCAACCATTCACAGTAAGATCGTTTGACAAGATTGTGTTTTGGCTCGTTTCTCTTTTCACCTGAGCACTTGTGACAGGTAGGGGTTCCATTTGTGTAACATGAAACACAGTAGCTGGAGCAGTCATTTCTTCGGTGGGTTGCATGTGTGGAAGACGTGAAAGTCCATCTGCATTTCCATGTAGCTTTGTCCCTTTGAACTCAATGGTGTAGGTGTGTGCACCCAGGAACAAAGCCCAAGCAAGCGTGCCGCAGCCATGGTTGGAATACCTTTCTGAGGGTTAAAGATGGACACCAGCGGTCGGTGGTCTGTGATCAGGGTGAAGTGTCGTCCATATAAATACTGATTAAACTTCTTCACTCCCCACACTAGACTGAGTGTTTCTCTGTCTATCTGCGTATAGTTGTGCTCGGCTGCATTTAGGGACCTTGAGGCAAAGGCAAGTAGTCGTTCGGATCGATCAGGCATTTTGTGAGATAGCACGGCACCAATGCCATATGGTGAGGCATCACAGGCGAGGCGAAGTGGTAGATTGGGGTCAAAGTGTGTCAGAACCTCCTCTGATGTAATGAGCTGCTTAACTTAACTAAATTAAATGCCTCTTCATAGTTTGTCCATTTCCATTTGACATTTTGTTGCAGCAGAGAGTTCAGCGGGTGCAGGACTGTTGAAAGGTTTGGTAGAAACTTGTGGTAATAATTAATTAAGCCCAAGAATGAACGTAGCTGACTCACATTTTTAGTGTCTGGTGCCTTCAGGACTGCTTCAACTTTGTCCTCGGTTTTGTGGAGCCCATGTCTGTCGATCTTGTGTCCACAATACTCAATGGCATCCTTGAAGAACTCACATTTGTTTTTGTTTGCTCTCAATCCATATTTTTCTAGCCTGGCCAGGACTGCTGTTAGGTTAGCCAGATGAGTCTGACCGGCTGGAGCAGCATCTAATAACCAACTCACAAAATAAAGAAAAATAAAAACAAACCAACAAACACAAAAACACCAGGCATCATGATACAGACTTATAATTTGCACCAATGTTTTTTCGAAATTCTATACACGAAAGTGAGCGCGAGAGCCCTCGGTGCGCCTGCTCGCTGCCAAAGTCAAAGTAAACTTTATTGTCATCTCCGCTACAGACAGTCCAGTATACAGAGATATGAGATGACGAGGCTCCAGTTACAGCAGTGCAAGTAAACAAACAATAAGAAGAGTAAGAAAATAAATATACACTTTAGGACCAGGGGTAAAGGATCAATAACAATTTAAATTTACAGTTTGAGGGGAGGGGGCCCCTGCTGCTTCCAAAAAGAGCACATTTCATTTATAATGTTGTAAATCCAAGTCCATTATGTATTCATGATTTGAATCCTGGGTTGTGTGAAATCTCAGAAATGCACCCTAGATGAAGTGAATCTGTGAACTAAGGTGTAGGTCTATTAGATCATGTTGTGGTGATCCTTGTGTTGGGGGATTTGTGTTCATACTGGAGTGCAAAATTAAAACCAATGGAAGATGGACAAGAAAAGTTCAAAGCCATCATGGTGCTCAACTTAGAAAAAATAGAAAAGAAGAGGAGGAGAAACGAGCAAAAGATGCAGGTAAGCAGATGTGTGATTGGATAATGGCAGGTCATCCTGAAACTATCAGAATCAGAGTGAGTCAGAAATTATGTGGGTTACAGTTGCTCCAAGAAGAAATGGTAAAAAAACAAACAGTAACAGACTAAACTCCAAACAATACATTATGTTACAGATTTAAATATTAATTAGTCCTTGTCAATTGTTGATTTGTCCTGTTCTCATTGTATGACGAATTATGATGGCTGTTTGGTAGCCGTCTGCATACAATGCATACTCTGTGTGTGTGTGTGTGTGCGTGTGTGTGTGTGTGTGTGTGTGTGTGTGTGTGTGTGTGTGTGTGTGTGTGTGCAGCAGCTTTATGTTAATGTGTGTAAGGATTTGTGTCTGTGTGTGTGTGTGGGGGGGGCGCCAGAGGGATTGTTCGCCCAGGGTGCCAAACAGGCTAGGACCGCCACTGCCTGCAAATAAACAACATTAACATCAAAAGTTTTACATTTCCTAAATGTATCCCACAATCTGAATATAACACCCACTTCCCCACGTTTGATCCGCTGTGTTAAATATGATTAAGAACAGAATGCAATCATTTGCAAATCCTATAAACCAGTATTTTAAACAAAGTGAGAAAATGAAACATTTAAAGAAAAATATTAGCCCATTTTGAATTTGATGGCAGCATCCTCTCTCCAAAAACTAAAGGCTTTACGATGTTTAGTGCTGGACCATGTTGGTTAATGTGTAAACTTCTGAAACGTTCAACAGTTTCCATTTTGATTAACCTGACCAACATCTAACATAGAACACCTTTGAAGTGGACCTCGCACCCTGTGGATAACTTCAAACACGTCGAGGTCTTCAGAGGCTGAACTTTGACCCAGCATCACAAGGAGCGCCATAAACACTTGTTACGGTTATTAGAAGGAAGCCAGCCTTTAGACATCCCCACAACGACATCGTGACCAAGGGTCTGTTGCATGATTTTTAACATGGCTACAATGTGTCGTCTGCTGCGTCATCGTTTAATACAACAACGTACTGAAAGGGAGCATTCAGCATCTGACTGAGCTGGACTAACCTTCCCTTTCAAAAGTGAAAACTGCAACATAAAACTGGAATACAACCAACTTCTAATGAAATGTAACATTTTATAACATGAACACAGATTCCAGGTGAGCTGTGTCTTCCAGGACTGGATTTACCAGAACAGGTATGAGGATGGTGCCTGACGGGCATGTACGAGCTGGAGTGGATCCCAGCTAACACAGGGTGAGGAGACAGACGACCGTTCACGCTCACACTTATTCACCAGTTAACCTAACCCCACTACCTGAATGTCTGTGAACTGTGGGAGGAAGCCAGAGTCCCCTGAGAGGACCCACACAAACACGGGGAGAACATCCAACCTCCACAGAGACTCTCTCTGCACTAAAAGCACAAAATAAAAATCACACCGTCATTTAATTCAAGAAACTGGTCTTAAAAAACAGTTAATCTAATATGTCCACATGGAGCCCGTGTTAAGGTCCGTACTGGGCTTCAGAACATCAAGTGAACAACGTCAGATGGGACCTGGGTGCGTTGTCTGGATCAGTCATTTCTTCGGTGGGTTGCATGTGTGGAAGACGTGAAAGTCCATCTGCATTTCCATGTAGCTTTGTCCCTTTGAACTCAATGGTGTAGGTGTGTGCACCCAGGAACAAAGCCCAAGCAAGCGTGCCGCAGCCATGGTTGGAATACCTTTCTGAGGGTTAAAGATGGACACCAGCGGTCGGTGGTCTGTGATCAGGGTGAAGTGTCGTCCATATAAATACTGATTAAACTTCTTCACTCCCCACACTAGACTGAGTGTTTCTCTGTCTATCTGCGTATAGTTGCGCTCGGCTGCATTTAGGGACCTTGAGGCAAAGGCAAGTAGTCGTTTGGATCTATCAGGCATTTTGTGAGATAGCACGGCACCAATGCCATATGGTGAGGCATCACAGGCGAGGCGAAGTGGTAGATTGGGGTCAAAGTGTGTCAGAACCTCCTCTGATGTAATGAGCTGCTTAACTTAACTAAATTAAATGCCTCTTCATAGTTTGTCCATTTCCATTTGACATTTTGTTGCAGCAGAGAGTTCAGCGGGTGCAGGACTGTTGAAAGGTTTGGTAGAAACTTGTGGTAATAATTAATTAAGCCCAAGAATGAACGTAGCTGACTCACATTTTTAGTGTCTGGTGCCTTCAGGACTGCTTCAACTTTGTCCTCGGTTTTGTGGAGCCCATGTCTGTCGATCTTGTGTCCACAATACTCAATGGCATCCTTGAAGAACTCACATTTGTTTTTGTTTGCTCTCAATCCATATTTTTCTAGCCTGGCCAGGACTGCTGTTAGGTTAGCCAGATGAGTCTGACCGGCTGGAGCAGCATCTAATAACCAACTCACAAAATAAAGAAAAATAAAAACAAACCAACAAACACAAAAACACCAGGCATCATGATACAGACTTATAATTTGCACCAATGTTTTTTCGAAATTCTATACACAAAAGTGAGCGCGAGAGCCCTCGGTGCGCCTGCTCGCTGCCAAAGTCAAAGTAAACTTTATTGTCATCTCCGCTACAGACAGTCCAGTATACAGAGATATGAGATGACGAGGCTCCAGTTACAGCAGTGCAAGTAAACAAACAATAAGAAGAGTAAGAAAATAAGTATACACTTTAGGACCAGGGGTAAAGGATCAATAACAATTTAAATTTACAGTTTGAGGGGAGGGGGCCCCTGCTGCTTCCAAAAAGAGCACATTTCATTTATAATGTTGTAAATCCAAGTCCATTATGTATTCATGATTTGAATCCTGGGTTGTGTGAAATCTCAGAAATGCACCCTAGATGAAGTGAATCTGTGAACTAAGGTGTCGGTCTATTAGATCATGTTGTGGTGATCCTTGTGTTGGGGGATTTGTGTTCATACTGGAGTGCAAAATTAAAACCAATGGAAGATGGACAAGAAAAGTTCAAAGCCATCATGGTGCTCAACTTGGAAAAAATAGAAAAGAAGAGGAGGAGAAACGAGCAAAAGATGCAGGTAAGCAGATGTGTGATTGGATAATGGCAGGTCATCCTGAAACTATCAGAGTCAGAGTGAGTCAGAAATTATGTGGGTTACAGTTGATCCAAGAAGAAATGGTAAAAAAACAAACAGTAACAGACTAAACTCCAAACTCCTGATAGAAAGTGCTGAGGATCAGAAGGACTCAGGGACAACACGATATCTGTCCAGCAGAGGGCGGCATTATTCCAAACGGCTCCATCCTAGAAACATGATGTGGAACAGCTGACCTGTAGATCTGCTCAAGAACAATCGTCACAGTCTGATCACAGTCAGTCCCACGTCTGCCATGTTCTCAGCTTCCTTTAGTACAGGTAGCTTTAATGATCATTTCAAGTGTGGTTGTTTCATGGAAACAGAGAGCAGACTGCAACATCTGTGACAGCCACCTCTAACACTCTGATGGACGTGTGGACAGCAATGCTGCCTGGAACAGTACCGATGTTTCAGGGCTGATGACGTTTTTGGGTAGGACATCTACATCCTGACATATCAAGGTTACTTTACTTTTACGTAAATTTGCTTTACAGAAAAATAATAGCATTTGTCATCCCTTCACAATCACACACATCGATTTAAACCTGACAGACACATATTTGGAAATTAGACGCGATTAATCAAATCAGGAAAACAGTTATTAGTTATTAAGTTTAGTGACGGCAGCAGGGACAAAGCTGCTTTTATAAGACTTTGTCCTGCATCATTCTCATGATAAAACAGACTCAATGGCCCCAAGATATTTATATGACTGCACTTGCTCAGGTTTGTCCGGATTTCAAACTGTTCTAAAAGTCTTTTGATTCAAATCTGGGGCTGTGTTATTGAAAGCAGCAGAGAAATCGATGAACTGAAGTCCTTTACTCTCTACATGTTTGACAATCAGGTGAAGTAGAATCAAAAGCGCGTCCTCCACTCCTCTGTTGGGCTTATGTGCAATCTGCATTGAATCAAGCTGAAGTTCAGTGTCTTCCATAATCACATTTCTGATGATTTGTTCAAAGACTGAGGTGAGGGCAGCAGGCCTGAAGTCGTTTAGAACTTTTGGACGACTAGATTTAGGACCAGGAACCACGACAGCTTCTTTCCCAAGAGAGGGCATGAACGATTTATTCAGAATAACCTAAAATATAGGACTGAGTTCTTGAGCACAAGTGTAGGAGCCATATGAGTTGTTCCTTTTTGTTTTGGATTAAGAGGGTTGGTTTAAATGCACACCTTGTATTGGTGCACGGGTGTGAGGCGTGACTCTTGGGCGTGTTAGGTGATAAATGTGGTTGCACTCATCTGTTCACTGCACCTGATGAGCAGAAAGGTTGGGTGAGCATGAGGGGAAACCTGTTGACCCCAGCTTGAGTCATTTTGATGCATTTTTGGCTGTAACTTGATGTATGTTTTATGCACTAATTGATGCCACAGGCCGATGTTGTAGTTTGGTGTAGTAATTGGTGTAATTCGTTGTGAGTTGCAGTCATTGTGTTTGTGCAGTCTGTGCATTTGTTTAATAGTTCGATGAGCCGTTTGGAATAATGCCGCCCTCTGCTGGACAGATATCGTGTTGTCCCTGAGTCCTTCTGATCCTCAGCACTTTCTATCAGGAGACAACGCACCCAGGTCCCATCTGACGTTGTTCACTTGATGTTCTGAAGCCCAGTACGGACCTTAACACGGGCTCCATGTGGACATATTAGATTAACTGTTTTTAAGACCAGTTTCTTGAATTACATGACGGTGTGGTTTTTATTTTGTGCTTTTAGTGCAGAGAGAGTCTCTGTGGAGGTTGGATGTTCTCCCCGTGTTTGTGTGGGTCCTCTCAGGGGACTCTGGCTTCCTCCCACAGTTCACAGACATTCAGGTAGTGGGGTTAGGTTAACTGGTGAATAAGTGTGAGCGTGAACGGTCGTCTGTCTCCTCACCCTGTGTTAGCTGGGATCCACTCCAGCTCGTACATGCCCGTCAGGCACCGTCCTCATACCTGTTCTGGTAAATCCAGTCCTGGAAGACACAGCTCACCTGGAATCTGTGTTCATGTTATAAAATGTTACATTTCATTAGAAGTTGGTTGTATTCCAGTTTTATGTTGCAGTTTTCACTTTTGAAAGGGAAGGTTAGTCCAGCTCAGTCAGATGCTGAATGCTCTCTTTCAGTACGTTGTTGTATTAAACGATGACTCAGCAGACGACACATTGTAGCCATGTTAAAAATCATGCAACAGACCCTTGGTCACGATGTCGTTGTGGGGATGTCTAAAGGCTGGCTTCCTTCTAATAACCGTAACAAGTGTTTATGGCGCTCCTTGTGATGCTGGGTCAAAGTTCAGCCTCTGAAGACCTCGACGTGTTTGAAGTTATCCACAGGCTGCGAGGTCCACTTCAAAGGTGTTCTATGTTAGATGTTGGTCAGGTTAATCAAAATGGAAACTGTTGAGTTTACACATTAACCAACATGGTCCAGCACTAAACATCGTAAAGCCTTTAGTTTTTGGAGAGAGGATGCTGCCATCAAATTCAAAATGGGCTAATATTTTTCTTTAAATGTTTCATTTTCTCACTTTGTTTAAAATACTGGTTTATAGGATTTGCAAATGATTGAATTCTGTTCTTAATCATATTTAACACAGCGGATCAAACGTGGGGAAGTGGGTGTTATATTCAGATTGTGGGATACATTTAGGAAATGTAAAACTTTTGATGTTAATGTTGTTTATTTGCAGGGTTTAAAAATAAATGTGTTTATTGTTTGAAACTCATACTTGGCCTTCTACTCTTCATGGCTGCTTAACGAAGCTAACAGGGTGGACAGTCTGAGGAGCTGGGAAAGAAAAGCGTCTGAACTGCTTTAAATTTCTTGAAGACGTTTTATCCAAGAAGTTTCTTCAGTTCTGAGAGAACGGCGCGGCGGTGGGTGTGGATAATGTTGCCGAAAGAAAACGGCGGAAGAGGGGCGGCTGAAGAGTAAACTTTCAGAAGTAAGTACTGAATATTATGTCACTTATTTATGTGCAGATGTTTAATAATGAAAAACATTAAAACATTCCTGTTGGCCACATGTTGGCAAAGTTATGTGACATTAGTGATGTTTGTACTTTCAGCGTTTACTTGGTTTTAAAGCCTTTACTTTAAAATATACGCTGTTCAATAGTCGACCTTAATCCTACAGAGAATGTGATGATTTTGTGGATAATTAAAGTCAGTCATTTATCCACAAACACAACAAGCTGAAAGTCAGTGATGCTGCTCGGTTTGCCGTCCTGAATATCACGGCACAAGCAGGATTCACTGCACTGTTAATGTTAGCTATGTTATATTGCTGCCTCTGTTCGGTGGTGTCGAGCCAAACGGACTTTAACGTGTGTTTGAACGAGCTGACGGTTCACTCGTTAAGCTGAAAGAAAGATGCTTTAATCACAGCAGTCACACATGTGTCCACTGCACCATCTGGGAACTCTTCTTGTTTAGCACTCGTAATAACACAAACACTAAATCCTCCTTCTCTGGTGCTGTTGTGTAGCAGTGTGTACACCTGAGACTGTCACCTGTCTGTCTGTCCTGCACAGGGCTGAACTGGGACAAAAAATCGGCCTGGGCATTTTGACTAGAGACCAGCCCACCAAAAATGTGACGTCATTCAGGGGTAAAAACCGCAAAGGATTCTGGGAACTTGTGGCAAGAGGTACTAGCGCATGCAGGCTTTCAATTGAACTCAGTTACAGAGCGATAAAAAGAAACACAAAAAATAGCCGGTGTTGTGCCAAAAAGTGATTGTCTGCCAAAAAGTGATTGCTCGTATTCAAATTGCTATAAGTAACTTGTTGGGCTATAATATGTGAAACATATGTCAAATGCATCCCTCATGGATGACATAAAGTCATCTCTCCATCTCCATCTCCTGCTCTTTTATTTCTCTCTCTTGCTCCATCTCTCTCTGCTGCTCTTCTGTCTCCTCTGTCACAGACTTCTCCACTTTTGATGATAAATCAGCCTGGTGCAACATGTAAGGATTGGCACAATTTGTTAAGATTTTGAGGAGTTTGAGAAACTAACCTTAAGCATAAAATAAAATTTACTATCAGTAACTTCATAGCACCCGCCCAGCAGTATATAAACTCCGTCATGCTAGCTAGTACCAGTTATTCTAAGTGACTGTAAAAAGTCAGCACAACGAAAACAAACTACAACTAAACTTGGTTTATATCTGACACAGATAGACAGCAGGTCATAACTTCTTACCTGAAGTTCAGTTCCTCTGCCACTATGACCGGTGGCGGCCTCGGGTCTCTCCTCCTCTTGCCTCCCCTTTCCCTTATCCACCTGCTGGCCTCCACCACTTGCTGATGTTGCTAAATCTGTGGAAGCTATGCCACAGCTACCGCCAAACAATTCAGTTATTTTTGCACATTTGGCAGCGTCTGCCTGAAGGGCTTGTTTCTTTTTGGCCCTAATTTTTTCTGCACCTTCTTTCCTTTTTTTGTTCTCCATTTTCTTTAGTTCATCTATAAGATTGCTAAACAAGGGGGAGGGTGCATCCGACCTCCTCGGCTGTAATTGGTCCAGCCCAGAGTCGATCATGACCAATTGACCAATCCAACACCTTTCATTATTTATACCCTTCCAAAAAAAATCAATCGGCCCATAAAAGCAAAAAATCGCCAGCGGCCCACCGGGCAAATGCCCGGTATGCCCGATGGCGAGTCCAGCTATGGTCCTGCACTCTCTCTCTGTTTCTTTCTCTCTGATTGTGGAATAAAAGTATGAACATGTGTTTATAAGTTACACTTGTGTTTGAATCCTGCAGCTTATCACACATTTGATTTCCATGTGTGACGACTGCAAGTGTCCAGAGTGAGGACAGACTGAGGGAGCCACTGCTGCACATCATCTGTGAGGCTTTGCAGCCCTGATGATCCACCAGGACAAACTCAGCAGTGTGTGAGGAAGAGGAGGAGGAAGAGCCAGCAGCAGCTGACAGATGGAGAGAATAGACAGACTGTTCCCTGTTTGTGAAGGACTGCTAGGAAAGTTTAACATAACTGTCTGTGCTGAATCAGTCTTATTAGGTAATGTTCAAATAATGTTGTCATTCCAGTGTTTTCAGTGTGGGAGAAAGTACTCAGGGCCTTCAAGTTACACACTATGAAAGGCAGCAACAAGTTTAATGTTCAGAAACCTAAAGTCTGTATCAGCAGCAGAATGGAGCTAAAAATAAATGTTTGTTTCAGTTCTATGAAGCTTTGAGTATTTTGGATCAGTAGCACTGCTGTGTTTGTTGCATCATATTGCTGTGATTGTTTATTTGCTTTATATATTCTGAGCTAAGTTGATCTATAGTGTTACATCATTTTCTATAAGGATGTTATGTGTATAGACTTTCTGCCCAGTTTGACCCATTTAGCAGAAGTCAGCCTGTTTAAGGCTCTGATGTCTATTCTGTATGACTTAAAGCAGTTATGACATGGTCTGATTTTCTCACCCAATAAAGGAATATTTCATTTATCAGTCTACTCTTCATTCTATCAGACACAGTTATCACAGCTCGTACATTTGCTTTTTACACATATATGTAAGCATTGAGCCAAATTTAGTAATACCAACATATTAAAAGAACAATATTTCTCTCTTATATATGATACATCTATATATACACTGTCACAGATACTTGAGTGTCTTTGAGTGAAGATTTAAGGTGATAGGAAATATAAATAACTGCAACTTGAATCTTTGACACAGAGTTCATGCTTCAGAGTTCAGATGTTCAGAGTTCATGGACCGTTGAGGCTGCGAACTTTAAGGCTGCAGACCCTGAATTGGGATACAGCCATCGACTGTGGAAACCTTGCAAGTGGATCGTAAAGGTTGTTACAGAGTCTTTCATGTCTAAATTTGCCGTTAATAATTATATAATTGTAGGAATCATCTAGTTTGCTTACACTGATTACGTTGGCACTTTGTTAGCGCTACAACAACGGTCAGACCCCCGAGGCATCTAAACTTTAGTAAGAATGTGCACTTTTGACACCTCTGGTTAGCATTTAGTGGTCAGTTTCAAACGTATTTGATTTTTGCTTGTTATGAACAAATTCACTTCACTACTTTTCACGATCTGTAACATCAATGCACATTGTTCCATTTACTGCATATTGCACTTTATTCATGTCTCTCATTCCACCTGCAAAAACATTGTAAAGGTCGTCACAGAGAGTTTTATGTATGTATAAATACTAATATTCTCTATTTATTCTGCTTTATTGCCAAGATGTTAGTTAGCCTTTGTTCAGTTGTCTTTTATATGTCAATAGATACGTATGTCACAAATAAAAGTTTCTTGTAAATTATGTTTTTGTAAAGAATTTTCTCCCAAATCTCTTACATGCTAACTGTAACGTGTTATTTCTGCTAAAACCTGAACTTAAATGTGTATATGGTGTTTATCTGTTTTTCTCTCTGTTTTAGATGCAAATATCAAATTGGAGTTCTGCCTCCAGGCCAGAATTGCAGGAATGCACCACGTGTTGGCTGTTTCACTGCCCTCTGTGCCCCACTCTCAGCCCTGCTGTCAGGGCAAAGATTGAGCAGCATATAAATGGACACATTCAAAGTGCTTTGCCTTTCAAAGGTATGTTGGTATTAAATATACCTCATAGTTAAAGTCATAAATATGCACTTCTTTTCAGCACCTCTGCAGGTCTTTGTTGACTTAAAAGTTATTTTTCACATTGTACAGTTCAGTTCATTCATCAGCGAGAGAAAAAAGTGTTTTCATTAAATATTTTTCCTGTTCACCACATTTCCTGACAGCTCTTGTGATCCACACCATTTTGCTTTCATTATTGAGGACGGCTTGGATATTTTTGTTAATATGTACAATCTGATTGTTAGATAAACTGACTGCATTCTATACAACTACATTTAAATTACATGTTTTTTCTTTTTTTCTCTCTTACAGACAAAATGATGTGCCGGTGCACTTTCACTGCCCTTCTGTAACATGACAGTCATACAGCGTGGGGATATGGCAAGGCAATTATTGTCATGTCAGCATTCAGGACTGCTCCCCACTGAACTCTCCGTGGAGCCTCGTCTCCCTCTCCATGTCTCGTCTCCAGCATCTAAACCATTTCCTGAATCTTGGGTAGAACATTCATGTGCTCCACCCTCTGTGCTAAATGAAACTGGGGCTTGTGGAAAGTCCATGAAAATGAAACGTCCTCACTGTGGTCTTAGTCTTCTTACAAAAAAACTTCAAGGCTCACATGATGAGGAGGCATTCAAACAGGTCAATAGATGTTTGCCTGGCCTGTCATCCACAGTGTTTTTGTGTAGAGGGACTTCTTCCTCTTTGTTTTTCAGTTTGCAGAGGACATGGAGCTCTTTTTAAAAGCATGTGCTGACGAGCAGAGACTACAGGTCAAAGCGATGTTTGACATTATTGGAGATGAAGGCACTGGCTGTTTGTTTGTGTTTTTTATCTGTTGTTTGTTTTTCAGTGTACAGAATTCCAGTTAAACTTATTATAAAATGCTGTTCACTTGTTTCCATACTTATAGTAAAAAATGTAAGTGTAAATGTAACAGCATTGTTTATACTTGTAACTTCAGAGTAAAAAGCTTATTGTTGATATTAACATTAATGTATTATCCTGTAATCAATAATATTTTTATGCATTTTACGCATTAACCCTCTGATCTCTATCCTGGCCATTTGGGGCCACTTCACTTCTCCTTGTTTGACTGCTACACTGCAGTGGACCAAAAGAATGACGCAGGTTTGATCTTAAGGCTCTAATAGTTGTGTGTGTTGTGCATGACATTGCAACGCAAACATGTATTTGCAAGATAGACTGGAATAAATTATGATGCATCAAATATTACACAGGCTGCAGTGAATTGTTGTTGATACAGGTTATTGAGCTTTGAGTTTCCCAGTCAAACGTAGCTTTGACACACATGCTAACACTCTTACTCTTGTACATTTCATAACAAGACACCAAAGCCAAAATATTAGCTCTCAAAAAAAATTCAAAGCTGCAGCTGCAGCACACACAGCAACAAACACTGTTAGTAAATGTGTCCTGGAGTTTCTGCAGGTGCAGAAAGTGCTGCTGCTGTAAGTCAGCCTAACAGCTTCCAGATCACTGATATTTCTGGAAAGATGGCAAGAAGGGCATCACAGCTCATTTCTACAATCTCCCAGATCTTGGAATACAAGCCCCTGTCCCATGAAAACCACTTCACAGTAGTAGGAGTCCACTAAAACCTACAAATGAAGAGTGATCCTGGAAGAAATAGGGCGCACACTAGTGACCTCAACAGTTGCAAGACAGCCTTGTCCCCGATGCTTATATGAAAAAAAATATGAAGATTTATGAAACCATTAGGACTTTATTACTGTTTTATCTGAAAAGCTACTGGTAATATTTAACCTAACTGGGATTTAAAGTGTAAAAAACAGAATGTAGATAAAATTTTGGTTTTGATGAAAAGGAGTGGAGCTTGTGAGCCACAATGTAAGCAGTGTTGCTTTGCTGACATGCACTCGATGCTGGCAGTACAAGCATTGTAGTGGTTCTTATATTTTTGTAAACTAACTGTATAATATATTGAGCCATTCAACAGTACACAAATGTTTGTAGGCTCCTTTTTGTATGCAACCTGCATGTCTTTCTGAATTAATTGTTTGTTTATATCATGTTTTTCAGGAAAAAGAAGAAGTTAAAGTCAAGTGGAAGCCTTGCTCAACATGGTATGTAGTAACAACTTTGTTGGACGGGAACAGACATTCATACTGTTGATAAATAGTTATCACCTCAATTTGAATTCATGTATTTGGACTAAACTAAATTGGGAGCTGTTAGCTGTCAAGCTGCTCCTCTGTGAGGAGCTTGATAGCTGTCCACCTCCAAAGTTCATTATGAGTTTTGGAGGTGGACATGGTCAAGACTTTTAAAGAGTTGGCATAAGACTTTACTTCTTTATAGAGCTTATAGTTGGGGCTGGTTCAGGTCAGCCCTTAGTTATGCTGTCATAGCACCAGACTGCTGGGGGTTAGTGTCTACTCGTGTCATTGTATATATCCAGGAATATGTGCCTGAGGATAGTTGTCATGAAATCAATATTAAATCAAAGTTTTCCTTAATGACCACAGCTGGCATGAGTTCTCCAAAGCTGCCTGCTGTCTCAGGATCTGTCTCCAAAAAGAACCAGGGAGCGCTAACATGTTATGTTCTAGACTGATGAAGAAAATGCACATTAAACATAGTATAAACTCACTATGTTAAGTAATGTGAAGAGGATGCCTTTAGCTCCTATTGGGTTGGTTCCTTGATCAGTGCAATACAGAATCATTCATCTGGTTTGATGTAATGTCCTTCAAACACGTCAAAATGAGGCTCTGTAGTCTGTGTGGCCTCCACATGCCTGTATGACCTCACTACAACACCTGGGCATGCTCCTGATGAAGTGGCAGATGGTCTCCTGATGGATCTCCTCCCAGACTCCAGGACTAAAGCATCTGCCAACTCCTGGACAGTCTGTGGTGCAGTTGGTGGATGGAGTGAGACGTGATGTCCCAGATGTCCTCAAATGGATTCAGGTCTGGGGAATGGGCGGGCCAGTCCACAGCATCAATGCCTTCGTCTTGCAGGAACTGCTGACACACTCCAGCCACATGAGGTCTAGCGCTGTCTTGCATTAGGAGGAACCCGGGGCCACCCGCACCAGCATTTAGTCTCACAAGGGGTCTGAGGATCTAATTTCAGCACCTAATGGCAGTCAGGCTACCTCTGCCGAGCACATGGAGGGCTGTGCGGTCCCCCAAAGAAATGCCACCCACACCATTAGTCACCCACTGCCCAACCATCATGCTGGTGGATGTTTCAGGCAGCAGAAGGTTCTCCAATATGTCTCCAGACTCTGTCACACGTGCTCAGTGTGAACCTGCTTTCATCTGTGAAGAGCACAGGGCGCCAGTGGCAAAGTTGCCAAGCTTGGTGTTCTCTGGCAAATGCCAAACATCCTGCACGGTGTTGGGCTGTAAGCACAACCCCCACCTGTGGACGTCGAGCCCTCATACCACCCTCATGGAGTCAGTATCTGACCGTTTGAGCAGACGTGCATATTTGTGGCCTGCTGGAGGTCATTTTGCACAGCTCTGGCCTTTCTTTCCTACCCCACAGTACCTTTCCTTATCTTTTGTTTCCTACTCTTTTACTTAGTCTTTGATCACGGTTGTCTTTCTAGATAATTAATGTCATTTGTTCTGGGGCGAGTCACTGGCTCGGGTGCATTCTGGGACTGTCAGTTCACCAGTGTGCTGGCATGCTTCTTAACAAACACACCACTACAGCAAACATCTCAGTTGTACTTGTTGATTTCTTCAACAAAACACTGAACAAAACATGTCCTTGTGAGTGTGCTGCCTGGTGCTTTTACATTTTGTGGTAATTTGAGCAGCCCAGAAAGCATCCCATGAATTCAATTATGTTATTGTATCTGAACATGTACACGAGTCATTAAATTAGATGGGAAAGAATGATTCAGGGTAAACAACTGCACCAAGGGAATTACATTTTTCTTCTCAACATGTAAAATGTCTGTTGATAAGCAATTTCTAAAACAGAAATTATAAAAATCACATTAAACAGATGTGATTAACTTTTTATTCTAGCAAACATAACATCAATGATGACACAATCAGTCTTCATCAGAAGTGCTCAAATCACTCTCATCGTCTGAAACGTCCTCCTCCTCCTCCGAGTCCATTTCCAGGAGTGGTTGGTGGCTGAGGATTCTCTTGTACACGTCCTTTACTTTGAGCGTTTCAGCTTTCAGTTCACTTTGTTTTTAAACCAGGCTATGGAGTCCTTTCTGTGCATCCTCCGACATGCCAACAAGGGAGGCTGTAAAAACAACAAAACTATTAAATATAAGTAAAACAAACAAACAAACAAACCTCACCTCATAAACACAAGGAGTTAGGATCATGTAATTAAACTTTTTTTAAGGGAGAAGGCAGTGTTAGCTAGCAACCCAAATATAGGTAAAAGATCCAGTAAGACTTTAGCATCTGCTATTATTTTCAATCAATTCATCACCAAATGTATAAATAAATAAAAGATGTGCTTACAGTCTGAGGAGATTGTCCCCAACACCACAGATCGCATTTGCAACACTGTCCAGTGATGCTGCATCTCCCTGCAAAGGATCATCTCCTCCTCTCTCAGGCGCCTCACAGCCATCACCTTCTCAAAGACCTTTCTCTTTGTCCGGAGGTCAGCAGCAGCTGCAGTTTAACAACATCAGATGGGAAAACATAGCAGCATATTATGATTCAAGAACAAAACATTCAACTGCTGCTCAGATACTGGGAGTTTGTTTAAAAAGGATATTTAGAAATCAAGAGCTTACGTTCACTTGTGCTCTGCCAGGGCCAAACGTCGCTCTGCATGAGGGCATCACTGGATACGATTTGCTTTGTTGCTTGTTTCCTTGTTGTACTCGTCAACAGCAGCCGCCAAGCGTTTCTTCTCATCTAAGATGACCTTGCGAATTCTGTGTCGCCTCTTGTTGCTATCTGTAAATAATCATAAAAAGGAACACCTTCACATAATGCATATATTTACATTTTAATCTACACTCATCAATTCGTTTGCTAGAACAAATCACATCCAGCTTAAACAAACCTGGATCTGATTTTATTCTGTTTACAAAGTAGCTGTACAAGCTGTACAAACTGAGCATCAAACGGTCCGTTTCAAAGAAACTGTGACACCATTTTGTCTGTAAAGACTTTGTGTTCGCACTCTGATGATGACGACAAGCTCCTCTACTCGTGCCTGCAACGCTCCAAGGCTGCCATCAGTTTGATCCGTTTCTAAGTGAGAGGAATATTAATCAGAACACAGGATGAGTAACAGTCACCAAACTACAGTGGACTCTGTAATCACTGACTTGATGATATTCATTATAAGACATCTGGAGCCTTCGTGTGCTGCATTATCATGAGATAACAAGTATGTTGGTGTTCAGCTTTATAAAACCAACTAGTACGACATCACTTCAACCCAGGTCCAATCCAATTTGATCAAACGCAACAACTCTGCCATCAATTCTGCTTTTACAAGCTTATTTTTCATTGTTTGTTGACACTGTCAGAAAGATCTTAACTCTAAGTTCTTTAATGAGGCCATGGTGGGTCCTGTTGTTATACACGAGTGCATTATATTGAGACTCACCTTCAGCCCACTGCTGCAGTGTGTCGTCATCCACACCCAGCTCATTTCTGCTCGCATTCAGGCTCTCCACTTGTTCTCTAAGGATCCTTATGATCTAAGAATACATTAATAAATGTCATTCATATGGACATTTTTAGAGTACTGGTGTTTTTGCCCCATTACCACACACATTAAAATGGGTGTTGAAAAAATGACCTTTAGATATCTCTGGCTCAAAGTGCGGCCCAGTTGTTCCACTTTCCTTTTGTTCCAGCCCAAAGCCAGGAGGCTCAGCATGTCTGTTCGCCCTGCATTTCAGTTAGTATACAAATAAGAATGAATGAGCAGGAGACTGAGTGGAATCTCACACACGGACACACACCTGCTTTAGACATGTACTTCGTTGTGATGGCCGCCCTAGACAGGAAACTGTTTACTTGTTCCACCTCTTCTCCAACTGTAGAACCGGCCCCATCCTGAAACGCACCTCCCCATTTGATCTATAGAAAGGAGGTCACAATACATGACTGCTGAATTCATTCAACCTTATAACAAAATGTCTTAAACGTATCCAAGACTACAAGCTGCAGTATACCTCGCACATCCAAGTGTGAGCTTTTGCATGCATGACGGAGAGAAAGGCTACGTTCACACTGCAGGTCTTAATGCTCAATTCCGATTTTTTGATCAAATCCAATTTTTTTATCTGCTCGTTCACACTACAAATAAAATGCGACAGCAAACGCGCTCTAGTGTGAACGCTCAAAGCGGCCCGCGTGCCCAAAAGAAGATGTCACACACAACGCGCTCTGTTTAGACCCAGAGCAACAATATTGTTTGACTGATGGCCCTTAATATAAAGACTTCGGACTTTACGTTTCCCAATTTTTGCTTTAAGTTATTTTGTTATTTACATAATAATGTAGATAACCTAATAATTATCCTTATTGCTGTTTTAGAGGAGCGGTGCTTCAAAGGATAGCTGCAGATTTCTGTCAGAATCTGCAGATTATACAGTACAAATAAAAAGTTCACGTTTCTCCAACGCTGTCTTCCCAGCAGTTTCACCGGATGGCCAGGAAGCGTTTGCGATGTCTTAACGGGCGCTTCTCCGGCGCTGATAATTGGTGTCTGTCTTGTGTCAGTGACGTAAAAGACGGATTTAATGCGACTTGACCGTTCACACAGCAGTCGCTTTCTGAAACATCGGATATGTATCGGATTCAGTACCACATACGAAAGTGACCCAGATTGGGTTTGAAAATATCGGATTTGTGCCGTTCACACTGTCACACCATGATCGGATATGGGTCGCATAGGGTCAAAAAAGTCGGATTTGGTGCGCTTTCGCCTGCAGTGTGAACGTAGCCAAAAGGACGCATTGACAAGAGGTTCCTCAGCTCAGGGCGCTGCTGAGCCACGTTGGTTAAATATGGGAAATATTTACAGGCCACATCGGAGCAAAGGAACATAATATGTCCTGGGACGCTAGCTGCCAACTTCCTCTGGAGAAAAAGGGGGTAAGCAAAGATCTCCCCTCGAAACATGTTCAATGCAGCTAGGAGGACTAACAGCAAACAAACAGCTATTTCCATGCCCTCTTCATCCAACTTCCCAGTGGACTTTTTGGTCGACTCCTTTGCTGCAGTCCAAGATGAAGATCCACACAACCCTTTCCCTGGGACCTACACACTCAAAGACACGACGTGATTACGCCCTATCAGGGACAAACTTTTTTAACACAAATGCAAAAGAATTAGCTGAATTAGCCTTAAGTCACGTTCACACAACACCTCATAAAAACCATGTTTTTATTTTTTTAAATACACATGGTGACAAAATGAAGTGTGCATTAAGATAAAGTCAAGTAAATACGACAACACCAAGAGAAAAACAAAGTAAATATCCACCCATCCAAATATGTATCCACACACACACGTATGAGTATATGGTTATGGCGTTAACGTCATTTTAACAAGATTAACGCTGACAGCACTGATATATATGTGTATCTTACATCATTTGTGTGTCTCTGGATGTATTTCACAAACTCAGCAACTTCCTCATCTTTCTCAATGAAGACACCTTCAAAGTTCCCCTGCTCTGAAGTGCTGAACGAACACGGTGACAGTTGTTTGAAAAGAAACATCAAAATACAATTTTTGTACAAATCCATATTTGATTTATGTACACAATGCATAACGTACCTTGCATTTGATTGAAAGCGATAAAGCTTGCAGTTTCCATCAACTGAGACGGCGAGCATGTCTGGAGTGCAGGCAGGGCAGCTAAAGCATGGCTCCTTGCACATCCTGTCCACCTCACACTTTACAGCACTCCACTCCAAGAAACTTTTGCTGAAGGCATCAGCTGATATTCGGCCAGTCTTTTAAGTAGAGGACAAACAACAGAATATTCACGGACAGTCATCGTAAACATTGATTTGCACAATTTCCTTAAACTTGACAAATTTAGAAACTCACCCTTCCAAAATGGGCTGTTCGTTCATCCAGCACTTTGACAAAGGCCTTAAGTGACATCCCTGCTGCAGCTTCTTAATGTCATAGAAAGACTGAAAGACATCCATTGAAAACAGGGTGCAGAAATTTAAGGTGCCAGGCCAATATCCACCACCCTGGAAGTCCTTAACTGAGGGGGACCACATTAGGCCACAGCTGGTGCAGCTCACCACTGGCAGTGCAAGGTTATAACGGCCTTTAGGAAGGTCTGCTCCGTCTTTTTCACCAACGTTTACGTATTTGTGCATGAGCAGTGTGAGCGGCTGTGGTGACACGCTCACGAGCGAGCAATGTTTGTTCCCCTCAGAGAAATAAAAAAAGTACAGGGAGGAATGGGAAAAGGAAAACGCCTGGCTGGGAAAGTGCACGATAACACCTTTAAAGCGCACTGCACTGTGTGCCGGCGCACTTTTTCCATAGGCATGCTTCTAGTGGTGGGCACATGAAGAACATGAGGGGCGTGAAAGCTCGGGGAACCCTTAACCAAGTTTTTGTCCACCAGGCCACGGCAGAAGCAGATATGGTATGTAAACACTGGTTTGTTTTTTTAAACCCTCTGGTTAAGGTTAATATGGGCATGTGCAGTGAATATCAGCGCTATGTGGCCAGAAGTGTGATAATATAATTTATTTTGTGTAATAAACAACTGCAAGGATAGATGATTACAACAAATAGATGACTAATACATAAAAGTAATACATAGATGAATAATGATGATGAGTTATGATGCGTAATCATGGGAACAAGCGGGTTTACAAACAGGAGCAGCTGATTAGCATTAGAAAAGCTGAAATAATACCTCAGCTGAAGCCAATTGCACTAAATGCACTAAATGTGCACTGTTACAAGAATATTTTTCTTTCTATTGTTTTCTATTAATTTATATAATTTTAAATTAAGCAGGACAGAGTTCTTTTAAAGAAAGATTTACTTTTATTCTCAAGAGTTAAGCAGGACAGGCTTCTGTTTAAGAAAGAGACCAGTTTTACTGTGTTAATGTTGTCATTTTGAGCTAAAAATAAATGGCTAAATGATTTTCATGTGTTCATATCACAAAGAATACGCATCTACTTAAATCAAATTCAAGTCAAATGGTTAAAAAAATAATTTCACAAAAAAAGAGCTAAAAAATTCACCACACTGGGAAGGGTGAAGACAACTGGGTCGCCCGGCCCTGGCCACGAGGTGTCCCTTATTTATTTCTCATGGAGTTGGCAACCCTATGTTTACATGATCGAAATATCTTGAACACAAACACAAACAAACAAAGAGGAAGACCGCACAGCAAGGAAACAACTACAAGTCCCAGCATCCTCTGTGTTTAGGGAGCAGCAGTGAAAGTGAAAGTATTGAGCCTCCGTTCAGAGCAGCAGGAGGAGGAAGGTGGAGCTGAGGCAGGTGAGTGTTAACATGAATATGTTTCTTCTTATGACATAAAATAATTCCACGCTGTTCGTGTCTGTGGGTGAAATGTGAGGCCGGTCGGCTCCTCTGAGCGCTGGTTTCCTGTAAGTAGAGAGGAAGTGAGTTTAGCTGAGCCTCCGTTTAGTGTGAGAGAGCAGGAGGAGAGTGAGAGCTGTGCTGAGGCAGGGTGAGTGTTAACACCGCTCTGACATTACTGTGTCTCTGTGGCGGGAACAACAGGCTCCGTCAGTGGAGGCAAAAATAATCAGACTTTGGTTTTTCAAAGGAAACAACTTTATGTCGGAAGTTCCCGCACGCTCATTGGATAACGATGTGTCAATCTCGAGCTATTAGCCAATGAGCGTGCGGATTCACAGAAAGACCCGCCTTTATCACGGGACTTTAAAAACTACAATGGCGACAGAAACTCCGTGAGTGGAGTTCAGGGTGACGTTATGAAACTGTGACGTTTGAGCCACTTCCTGTTCTCAGTCCCAGCGTCCTGATCACCGAGGTTTCTGTTGCTCTGATATCTGATATTGATTATTGAAGGAAATTGCCTTCCCGGGTTTCCTCCGTGGCGTGAGCGATAAGCAGAGTTCTGTCCTTTCCTTCTAAGATTCCTAATTATTTAAAGTAACACTCAGGTATGCCATTCAGCGTGTTAGTACGAGCTCGGGAGCAGCTTGGGAGAACAAGAAAACAGAGACTGCTTTAGGTTGCCTTCCCAATCGACTCAAAGGTTTATTTGATACACAGCAGTTTATATAGATGAAAAAAGGTTCGTGTGTCAGCTTTCCCAGTTCAAACCGGTACAGACCAAATAAGGAAACGTCTTCCTGCCTTGTGAGCCAAGAAGTATCCTGTGTGTAGTTTATCAGTTCAGCTACAATTTATGATCATCCCAGCAAAATACACTCCTAGACATAGAATACAGAGTTCTTTCATCAGTGAATTCTGAAACAAACCACCTAGCCTTTAACGAGCCTTTTCCAGGAGATAAAGAAAAAAAGGGAGGATGGGAGTAAGGAAGTGGTCTCATCTCTGTGGTGTTTTCGACCTTGAGGTACCAGCCTGTAAGTCTTACACATTAATTCTTGGGTCACAGAGAAAGAGAAAAACAACTAGTATATGGGCCTTATTGAGTAACAGTTTTCCTGTATGAAACAATATCCTGTAAATGCTTACCGTGGTATCAAAATATCATAACAATTATATTGGTAAACAGGCTGTAGCACAAACATCAGGTCTGTTCTGAAAACTGGCTTTATTTTTTCAAAGTAAGGGAATATCTGTGGTCTGATACCGCGGGCTCATGGGCTAAGGACTTGGATTGACAAGTCAAGCGCAGATGATTGTGTTGTTTCTTATAAAGGCTTGTGTGTGTGTGCCTTCCTGTGTGTGTCCTTGTGTCAGTGGAACTGAATCAGTGTGTTAGAGAAAGTGCTCCTCTGCTGTGCCGTCATCGTGTGGATGCTTCTTTTAAAGTTGGAACTCATGTTTTTATGATCTGCTTCATTTCATTGAACCTTTATTTCTAACCATGAAGTCCCTTTGAGGTTACAGCCTCCTGGTTAGGTTTAGGCTGTTATTGTGCTTCAGGCTGAAATATGAGGAGTAAGGAGTGGGGCTGGTTAGCCCTCATGACCCTCACCATAACACATACGTCACAGGACAGTGTTTACCACAGAAACTCCATGAAATGATCAATGAGAACTTTAGAAACCCGTCAGTGTGATGCTTCCAGTACAACAGCACCTCTGAGTGTGTGTGTTTGCCTCTCAGACTAACTCCACCCTGACATCAAGAAGATGGAGGAAGAGGATGGAGCAGGATCTGCAGCATCCAGCTGTGTGTCTGTGAGGAGTGACCGGTCCAATGATAACCCTCCAGACTTCAGTAATGAACCTGCAGCAACAATGTAAGAGAGCTGCTGACTCATTTATTCAGTGTAAATAATGATTTTGATGCAATGGGAGAAGAAAAATGACAAAAACAGTTTTAAAAATAAGGATTAAAATATTACAAACTATGTTTTTGAGTTTCCTGATGTAGCACAAAAATATATGAACATAACTGTATATAGGACAGATATTTTACGGTTCTTTTCGGCAGCACCAAAAAACAAAAAGACTATTTTTAAGCTGTCTGAGGTAGTGAGTCAACATGTCACACTGGGTCAAAGGTCAGGGAGTAAAAGTGTGTTTTAAAGGAGGTTTAAAAGCAGCGAGTGAAGGAGCCTGTCGAGGTAAATCGTTCCATAACTGATCAAATTCAGTTGGTGGACCTCTGTGTGAAATCAAGCATCTGGTTCACAGAGAGGATAACCCTCACATGGGCTGTACAACATTATATAGGGAGACAAAAACAGAGATTATCGTAGCCATCGCTCTCTCGCATGGACGTGGCAGTCTTGCTGTCTGCTGCGAATCCTCCCCGTACCTCCGTGGCCTCGTCTGGTATCTGCTCCCTCCTCTGTGAGAGACAGTAAAGGAAAACACGTCTCTGCCTAGTCTTGGAAATCTAATCTTATCATCCATTGTTCTTCTAGGGCCTCTTCTTCTTGTGGCCTCAGCTAACTGCTAATATTTAAATGGATAACATTAACATGTGTGCCAGCCAGGTTAACATTTATGATGAACTATGATTAATTAACTGATGTTGAACCTGGAGCTTTACTGACCTCTGAAATTCCTCCTAAAGTGTTATTCAGTGTTGTGACAGTCAGCTGCTTCAGCTGCTGCTGGGATGGGCTGTGGCAAAGAGAACAGAGAAAATCCAAATCAGAGTTTTTCTCTGAATTAAAAGCAAGGAAACAACAATATATTCTACATGGTGAAACTGATGGTTTCTGGTGTTTGGGTCTGTTTTTCTGTATTTGTGCAGATAAAGTGTAAACTCAGATGAATTATACCATCAAATGTTAAAGGAAAATATCAGGATGAGTGTCTGTGAGCTGAGAAGGACGTGAAGCGAGCAGTTTATCCCAGAGCTGAAGCTGCTCTGTGTGCAGAGATGAGCTCAGATTCCTGCTGTGATTGATCAACAGTCACAGAAATGTAGACTTGTAGTTATTACTGCAGTATGGTCACAGCAGATACTGATAAACATGTATTATGAGGATGGATGATCAAGTTTCTCACTCTCTCCTTTAAATCTCAGTTTTTTCTTCTTCACAGTTTATCTGTTAATTTATTAATGAATAACACTGAAAGAGTTTCTGTTATATTTCCCCTTGAACATCAGCTTATTAGGGCGGCATTAGGAAATAGCCCCCCTCCAAAGAATGAATAAATGAATGATGATAATAATAAAATGATTCAAAAGCAGAGCTCAGAGTGGTAGAATGGTCAAACATGGATCCACGGGTGGTTCAACTGCATTTGGTGACGTGACTAAAGCAAATCTTTCAAATAATCCCACCATCAACGGGATGTTGTCTCCTTTACTACGGTTACTTTACTTGGTCACCGTGTGAATTTCTTTGAAATGAACCAAATTCTTTTAATTGTTGGTTGTTGCATATTTAACCTCTACAGTCAGGAAAGGAGGAGATGAGGCCTCAACAATGTTGGGTTGTAGCTGTGCTTCAGGTTAGAGTGAGTGTCCATGGAATAAATGTAAGTCAGTGAACTGGAAACATGACTGTGTTCAAACTTTGTTTTCCTTTTTATAATGAGTCTAATCAAAGGTGGACAGAAGTATCTCCACTGTGACTTTTCTGTGTCACCATCAGAGCTTCTGCACAGTGTGGAGAAAGATCCAGAAGCAGAGCTGGACTGCAGACAGCCAGTCAGAGCAGCTGTGTACAAAGTAAGACTGAACATCTGTCTGCTGATGGACTCATTTCTGAAAACTGGACTTCTTGTGTTGTTCAGACATTGAAGAGTTTTCTTTCTCTTTAGTCTCATTGTTTTTCTTTCTTTCAGCAGATGTTGGTCTGCAGGAGGTTTTAGATGAACATAAGATCAGTCTGAGGAGGAGATGTGAACGTGTGACTGAAGGAAGTGATGAAACAGGAAGTAGAACCCTCCTGAACAGGATCTACACTGAGCTCTACATCACAGAGGGACAGAGTGAAGAGGTTCATACCCAACATGAGGTGAGGCAGCTGGAGACAGCTTCCAAGATGGACGCCCTCCATGACGCTCCAATCAGGTGCCAGGACATCTTTAAAGCCTTACCTGACCAACAGAGACCCGTCAGAGTGGTTCTGACCAACGGCGTGGCTGGTGTTGGAAAAACCTTCTCAGTGCAGAAGTTCACTCTGGACTGGGCAGAGGGCTCGGAGAACCAACATGTCAGTGTGGTGGTTCTGCTTTCATTCAGGGAGCTGAACCTGATCAGAGATGAGCAGTACAGTCTTCTGGAGCTGCTCCATGTTTTCCATCCAACATTACAGAAGGTCACAGCAGAGAAGCTGGCTGTCTCTCAGCTTTTGTTCATCTTTGACGGCCTGGATGAAAGCAGACTTTCATTGGATTTCACCAACAGGAAGCTGCTGTCTGATGTCACACAGAAGTCATCAGTCAGCCAGCTGCTGACAAACCTCATCCAGGGGAATCTGCTTCCCTCGGCTCTCATCTGGATAACTTCCCGACCCGCAGCAGCCAATCAGATCCCTCCTACATGTGTTGACAGGCTAACAGAAGTACGAGGCTTCACTGACGCCCAGAAGGAGGAGTACTTCAGGAGGAGATTCAGTGATGAAGAGCTGTCCAGCAGAATCATCTCCCACATGAAGACATCCAGGAGCCTCCACATCATGTGTAGTATCCCAGTCTTCTGCTGGATCACTGCTACAGTTCTGGAGCACATGTTGACTACAGAGCAGAGAGGAGAGCTGCCCAAGACCCTGACTGACATGTACTCACACTTCCTGCTGGTTCAGACAAAGAGGAAGAAGAACAAGTACCATGAGGGACATGAGACGAGTCCACAGGAGCTGACGGAGGCTGACAGGGAAGTTCTTCTGAAGCTGGGGAGGCTGGCGTTTGAACATCTGGAGAAAGGAAACATCATGTTCTACCAAGAAGACCTGGAGCAGTGTGGTCTGGATGTGACAGAGGCCTCGGTGTACTCAGGAGTTTGTACAGAGATCTTCAAAAGAGAGTGTGTGATCTTCCAGAAACCAGTCTACTGCTTTGTTCATCTGAGCATTCAGGAGTTTCTGGCTGCTGTCTACATGTTCCACTGTCACACCAACAGGAAGACAAAGGTGCTGAAGAACTTTTTGGGAAAAGACTACAACGACTACTCTCTGGATGATTTCCTTAAACGAGCCATGTATAAATCCCTCCAGAGTAAAAATGGCCACCTGGACCTGTTTGTTCGCTTCCTTCATGGCCTCTGTCTGGAGTCCAACCAGAGACTCTTAGTAGGTCTGCTGGGTCAGACAGAGATCAGTCCAGGAACCATCCAGAGAGTCATCAACAACCTGAAGGAGATGAACAGTGATGAAATCTCTCCTGACAGAAGCATCAACATCTTCCACTGTCTGATGGAGATGAACCACCTCTCATTATTTCAGGAGATCCAAGAGTTCCTGAAGTCAGAGAACAGATCAGAGAAGAAACTCTCTGAGATCCAGTGCTCAGCTCTGGCCTTCATGCTGCAGATGTCAGAGGAGGTTCTGGATGAGTTGGACCTGCAGAAGTACAAAGCATCAAAGCAGGGACGACAGAGACTGATTCCAGCTGTGAGGAACTGCAGAAAGGCTGGGTGAGTCCAGATGTGATCATTAACATCATTGATCAGTGTAGGTTAGTAGTTTAATGTTGAAAATAAAATCAGATTGTAACCACAAAGTGTTTGTGTCCGTACGCTGCAACCTTCCACACCATTCCTTTATTGTACAGACTCAGCAGCAGCTCCATGGATCCCAAATCCAAGAGTGGAGAACAGATTTGAAGTGTGTCACATCCATGCAGTCACAGCTGTTTCCACCATGTTTCCACTGATATTAATCCTGTTCAATGACACGTTTCATATCAGTGAATATGTTCTTTAGGACGTCCACTGACATGTTTAAGTGTCCTGCTGGAAATCACTCAAATCATCCATGAAATCCATGAAAAATCCTTTTAGTGTTTCTAACTTCAGCCTCTGTCCTCTCTCTCTCTCCATCCTCCTCACTGCTTCTTTCACTGATAATCACACAAACATCGTATTCAGCTACAAAATAACACAATAATATCATCTGATGATCATTATTATAAGAGCAGGATCCATATTTGATATCAGAGTAACACACTGCTTGGTTATGTGCAGTCATCATCAGTGACTGTGGGTCAAACAGAAGCTCTCTGATTGGTTGCTGACCTTGGTCACCTGTCCACTCTCACCTGTTTGTGTTTGCTCTCTCTTTGCTGTCTCCATCCTCTCTCTCCTTTCTCTCCCTCTCTGTCTTTGTACGTCACTCAGGTCCAGGTCAGGTTATAACAATATTCAAAGTGAATACAGGCTGCTGCTGGACACAGACAGGTAACATCATTTTGACTTGCTGTCACCTGGATCTGGACTCATAAACACTGAAGCCCTGAACAGGAATACAAATCATTTTCTGCCAACTAGCGACACACCAGCAGATAATGGCTCAGAAAGCTAAAATGAGCCAATCATTCTGTGTTTAGTTCCCCTGAAATCAGATCTGATATCAGCAGCTCTGAGTTCATTCATCATTATTGTCCAGTGATGAGATTTCTGCTCCGTTTGGTAACAGTCAGCAGGTTTTTCCTGCGTGTGGATGTGAACAGTCGTACCTGACAGCAGGTAGCAAACAGAGATCATCTTTCCAGCTGGAACTCTTCACTGAGCTGAACTCATTCAAAATGTTCTGGAGTCAAAACAGGAAACAGTCCAAATGTGTGTCTTCACTCTGACTCTGGATCAGATCTCAGTGACAGACTGTGGACATTATGGAAGCCTAAATGTGACACCATCTTCCTCCTTCATCTGCAGATTAAAGCCAAACAAAGATTCTCATTAAAAGTCTGCAGGTCTGAGAGAGACTCAATCGTTGTGTCATGTCAAACACAGTAAGAGGAGCTGAAGCACAGATGTGAAGAGCAGATTCATCAGATTATGACCTCACTCTGTTTTGTCTTCATATACATTCAGTCTGTGTTTATAATGCAGATTTTCTGCTTTTATAATAACACATTTTATATTTTCTATCATCACAGACTGACTCACTGTCTACTCTCAGAGTCTCACTGTGAAGTTGTGGCCTCAGCTCTGAAGTCCAACCCCTCCCATCTGACAGAGCTGGACCTGAGTAACAACACCAACCTGCAGGATTCAGCAGTGAAGCTTCTGTGTGCTGGACTGGAGAGTCCAAACTGTCGACTGCAGACTCTGAGGTGAGTTCACTGACTGCAGCTGTTGTTGTTTTTCTATATTTCAGGTCTTTGATTGATGTTTGAAACTTTCTTTAGTTCCTAAATGTTCAGGATGTGTCTGAAGACAAATGTGAAGAAGTTTGAGTGCTTTCAGAAATGTTGTCTTTCCAAACGACTGAACAACAGTTTTTCCTTTTGGCTCCAAACAGAAGTGACAGACTTGAGCAGGGTTCATTTAAAGGCTGACAGAAGTGGAGTGGTGACGGGGAGATGTTTGACAGGACAGTGTTTCAGCCTCCACAGGTTCATGTTGTGCTCCATCAGTCAGTGAAGATGAAGTCAGTGCTGATGAGGCTGTAGAGTGTGTTTGGGATGTGAATGAGGATGATGAAGATCTGATGATAGCAGATAAAAACAGGCTGCAGAGACTTTGAGCCATACAGGGCACACAGTGTGTGTACAGAACGGCTGAAATCATTATGGAGGCCTCACTGGGATATGGAAGCATCACAGTACAGCTTCAGTGAAGCATTAAAGTCTCTGATATGAGATGAGAAATGAAGCAGCCAGAGCTTTTTCATGAGTGGAAATCCACTGTGACTGTGAGCTGCTGCTACAGCCTCCAGATTAGCCAGCAGCTCATCCTGCTCAACATTTCCTCACCAACTTTAATGGAAGTGTGATGTTTTCAGCTGGAGTGATGGTCAGGGTGGCCTCCCTCTCCTCTTCTTCTCCTCTTCCTCTTTCATTTGTAAAGCCACTTCTGCTGCTTTCATTCATTTGGAAGTCCTGTAGCTGAGTTTGGGAGAGACTAACAGCCTCGGCAGCAGAGGGGAGAAAGGCTGTAACACCACCACTTTACTCTGTTCTACCTGTCACATCATTTTATCAGGAAACAAATATGCTCATGTTTTTACTATGTTTGTCTTGAAGATGTAAGAAGATCACATGGTGCTTTTTATTATTGTGTTGGTTTGTTTCCTGTCTCTTGGATGGAGCCCAGCTGTGCGTGGCCCCTGGGCCTGTGGTCAGAGTGTGTGCTGGATAATCCGGCCCAGGATCAGGCCAAACTGACATGGGATGAAATGTCTGTCACATAATTGAGCTTAGTGTAGTTTCATTTCTGCACAATTTAAAAAAACCAAAACTTTGTTCTGTCTTTTCTATGTTATACTGTAGACTTTCTTTGATACTGTGTCCAAAAGGAGCAGCTTTTACTTTGAAAGGGAGGCGTCTCTGTTTCCTCTTCAGGTTGGATGATGGAAGCAAATGAGTGTGTGATGTTCTTTCAGTGTTGCACTTTGTAGACGCTCCCTGAGCACTGGTCTCACAGCCAGCTGCACATAGAGACCAGTGTTGTTAGTCCAGGTCAGAAGATGACTTGTTGGAATGAAAATGAGCTTGTAGTTTGTCTGCTTTAATAATGTGACTGGAAAAAGGTGTTAGACTTCAAATATGTCCATTTCTTTCACACTTCACCTTTAAAAGTGAAGCCTTGTGGTTCCTGGAAGGAAAAACACGACTTTTTCAAGTCTTTGTCCTGTTTTTATGATAAATGTACGACTTTAATGTGAAACATTCAGAGTTTTTTCTCTTGTTGTGTTTGTTTGAAGCTGCTTCCTGTTGGCTTCAGCTGTTTGGAGTTTCCATTTTCTAAACTTCTACATTCTGAACCTTCTTCAGCTCTGAACAGATGATGAAACACTGAATGATTTCAAGCTCACACTTTGTCTAATAAACTTACATCTTTCATTCTTTATACAGATTGAGTCGCTGTGGTTTGTCAGAGATCAGCTGTGATTATCTGGCAGCAGCACTGAAGTCCAACCCCTCCCATCTGAGACAGCTGGACCTGAGCTGGAACAACAAGCTGCAGGATTCAGGAGTGAAGCATCTGTGTGGTTTCCTGGAGAGTCCAGGATGTGGACTTGAAACTCTGAGGTCAGTCAGCATGTTTTAGTTGTGCTGAGATGAATATGATGTGAAAGTTGTGCTGACACTAAACTGCAGACATCAGGCTGATATTATACTGATCCACACTGAGGATCTTCATGGTAAAGTCTGTTTTCTTCTTCTCTGGTTTAGTCCATTGACTGCAGCAGAACAATGTTCACATTTCAAACAGTGAGACTCAACTTATGGCCCGCGGCCCACACGCGGCCTGCCCACCTTCCCTGATTCAGAGAGAGGGGACCCTGATTAACTGTGTAGTGTTCTTCCTCACAGTTCTAAGTATCAGACACAACAATGAATAATCCACAGCTGACTGTCTTTAGCAGGTCAAAGGTCACGGCACACAGCAGACAGTGGGAAATATTATAACTCTGATCATTTATCAGCACATATCCATATGTATAAAAACAAAGCTGACACTGTGAGACTTGATCAGAGGTGTGATCATCACAGCAGAGGCCTTTGTGTCAAAGTCACTGAGGATCAAACAGAAACACATGAAGCAGATTTTCCTGTTCTGGCTTTTTATAGCAGATAACCTTCAAAATATTCTGCAGTCCATCAAAAACTGAAGCAAACCATGAATCAACATGTGAACATGAGCTGATGCTGCTGAAGTGAAGCAAAGTTACAGAGGTTTGATTACAGACACAGCTGAGAGTTTGTAATCTGTCATCATTTTAAAAGGTTTACATTTCTTCAGTATATCCACATTTGCAGCTGGTACCTCAACCTCCACTTGTCCAACACAACTGCTGTCCACTGCCTCCATGACATTGTGATTTTGCTGTTGGTCTTCTGTCAGATCTTCATCAATCACTTCTGCACGGGGCACACCTTCAGACTCTGCAGCTGCATAACGAAAGCCTGTAAGATAAAATTAGACATAAGGTAAATGTACACCAATATTCCAATGACAGGTGTGTGATTCATCTGGAAGTTATGTGCGGATTAGTGTACAGTGATAGCAATTTAGTATGTTTTTAGAGGGGGGGGGGGGTTGTTTACCTCCGATGGGTGCTCTTTTTCGCTTCCGTTGCGTACGCCTTGAGTGCCGGTCCGAGTCTGATACAGGTATGTCGTCATGCCCCATGTGCAGTGTTGGTGCCCAGTCTGGATTTGTTACATCCATTTCATATGCTGGTTTGCCTGCAATAATGCCAAATCATAAGCTACTCAGTCGACATGATGTGGTTCTGCAGCATCACACATTAGCATGTTTTATCTCATTATCTATGACCTCAGCACGTTGAAAATAACACTAAAAGCCTTTCAAGAGTGATATGAATTAATTTAGAACTCACCGGAAAGAAAATGCCGTGAGCAAACCAACAAAAAGCTGGGGATTGCAGAGAACTCGATATCCCCTCGTCTCACCGCTGCAATCCAAGCCTGACGTCTTTGTTTAGTAATATCGGATACATGGGATCCCTCACGTTGCCTCCAGGATGGAAAACGATGAAAAGAGAGCCCGTTATCCAGCTTCTTGCCTTCACGATCGTGTGATCTAACGTTGCAACCGACAACACAACACGTACGATCCATAGCTGAAATGGTATCCTTTGGCTGGCCTACTGTCATGGCGGAAGGGGGCATGGCCCATCTCCCGTGACATCACGCTCCAAAGCCCTATAGGTGGGAAAATGTACCATGTCGACCAATCAAAAATGATATGGAAACATGACATTTGGTTGTTTAGCAAAAGGGGGAAGTTTTAGGAGTGACCGGCAAGAGAGAGCGAGTGAGCGAAAGAGAGAGAGAGTTTTGATACGTGAGAGATTTGTGACGTTTACCGTGTTTGGTCTCAAGTTAGTTTGTTGTCTTGTGTATTTAGTGTGTAGCTGTTGTTTTGTTTTGTGTGTCAGTTCTACTAGTGATCGTCACAGTTGCTGCCTTAAAGCCAACAAAGGCAGATTGCAGTGTAAACGCTGAGTGACACACCTGCTGTCAGACCTGCAGGTTTATCCCTGTGCTGTTCTCATATGTGTTAGAGTGACACAAACTATTGTTTGACACCTGATTGTTCTGTAAATAGTTTGAAATGATTATATGAAAAACGTCTGAGCCTTGGCTGCATTTTTTGGTAAATAGTACCATATAACTTTGTTGTTTGCAAAACGTGTGCGTATTTTTAAAAGTGTACAATCTCTATTTGCATTTCAAGTTATGAAGATGATTCGTTAAACATGTGTGTGGTTTTTACAGTCAAAATATCACTTTCTACTTGTAATTTAAATTTTGTCTGAATTTAGATAAATTGTGCTGATACAGTTGGTCAAAATGAGAAAATAACAGATAAACTGTTTTTAAAGGTAAAATATAGAGGCCACATCAAAAGTAGTCAAGAAGGGTTAAAGGCTAAAAGCAAAGTTGTCACCAAGTACTGTTTATATTTGTGTGTATTGCTGCAGCTTTTTTGAGTATTAATTTGGTGCCTTTGTGTGAAATAATGGTATTGTGAGTGATCCATATAGTCACAAAGAATAGCCACTTGTTTCTGTGCTACCAAAGTTCCCCGGCTTTCATTCAAAATGTGTTTATCGTCAGCACCTGCACATTAAACTACTTAAACATTATAAATGTCTTCAAGCTCACACTGAGGCCTGTGGGGTACTATCAGCCACTGAGACAGTACACACATTTATATGTGTTTGTATATGAATATTTCATACTTTAAGACTGCCTGTTTATTTAAGGGAGATGAACAAAATACATTGGAATTGTACAAAATAATATCATGGATGATAAATTAAATAGATTTTAAGTAGATGCTTGTGCATTCTTAAAGTCTTATATGTTGAACTGAACTATGTGATCTGTTCAAAGCCTTAATCTTAATTTGAAGTGAAATGTGCATTTTGAGTTTATACACTATGTATATAAGGCGACCGTTTCCTTTTGCAGTATTTTTGTGTGGTGTACTTTTCTATGTCTTAACAAAAGGGGAACAAAGGTGTTTAAGTTCACCTAGGATGATGTGTTTTAATTTTCACATGGTCTTGCTTGAATTTGACCCTGACAAAGGCGTATGAACTCTGTCAGCTGTTTGGAGTTTCCATTTTCTAAACTTCTACATTCTGAACCTTCTTCAGCTCTGAACAGATGATGAAACACTGAATGATTTCAAGCTCACACTTTGTCTAATAAACTTACATCTTTCATTCTTTATACAGATTGAGGGACTGTGGTTTGTCAGAGATCAGCTGTGATTATCTGGCAGCAGCACTGAAGTCCAACCCCTCCCATCTGAGACAGCTGGACCTGAGCTACAACAACAAGCTGCAGGATTCAGGAGTGAAGCATCTGTGTGGTTTCCTGGAGAGTCCAGGATGTGGACTTGAAACTCTGGGGTCAGTCAGCATGTTTTAGTTGTGCTGAGATGAATATGATGTGAAAGTTGTGCTGACACTAAACTGCAGACATCAGGCTGATATTATACTGATCCACACTGAGGATCTTCATGGTAAAGTCTGTTTTCTTCTTCTCTGGTTTAGTCCATTGACTGCAGCAGAACAATGTTCACATTTCAAACCTTCAAAGAAGAAGAAAAATCCTCCACTGGATAATTCACTGTGAAACTCTCCAACTCTTCATTCCACCTTAAAGTCTGTCTGACACTGAAATCCAAAGCAAAATGTGCGTTTGCTTTACAGACAGCAGTCCAACACAAACATACACACATCATCCAAAACACAGTCCAACATCCAAATCTCCTCCACTGCCAGCATGAATGATGGGAAAGAGAAGGAGGAACACTCTGACATTCAGGGTTAGAATGAGTTTCATGAAGCAGACTGTGAAGATCAAAGCTGCATTAGAAAGCTTACATGAATGAATGAGTGGACAGAAGTGGACAGAGATCATCTGAAGCACTTCAAAGGCTTTAAATCAGCACATTTCTCTTTATTCTTTATCAACTCTGTTAGTTTCTCTCAGTTTTCTGTGGAATGAAGCTAACAGCAGGCTAATAAGATGCTGACCAATAGGTTTCTATTAAAGGTTGTAATTTGTATATGAAAAAGTGCTTTGGCTCAGCAGGGATCAGCTTACAGGTAGAATACAGCTGCTGGATGGGATTAGCATGTCATAGCTATCTACCAAACTGCTAACTGGGGGATTTCAGGCCATCTATGGATCATTTTTGCTAACTGTTTATTCAGCTTAGGCTCACAGGGCTGCAGCCTGTGCCCTAGCTGTCATAGGGCAAGAGGCGTGGTCCACCTGCACAGGTGAGCAGTCCATCACAGTGCCAACAGAGAGAGACAGAGAAGCACTCTCTCACATCCACACCTACAGCCAATTTAGAAGCACCAATGAACCTAAGCAGCATTTCATTGGACTGTGGGAGAACATCCAACCTCCACAGAAAGGCCAACAAGCTTCAACCTACAACCTTCTTGCTTTAAGGCACTAGTGCGAACCACTTTTCCCCATTTCAGCCCAAATCCTGCATCTTCCTGTTTCTGACTCCAGGCCAGCTCCACTAACACTTTCTCATCAGACACTGCCACCTAGTGGAGGAAGTCTTAGTTCCATTCGAAGCTTCAGATTACAGTTAGTTCCTTTACAAAGAGGTGGAGGTGGTGGGGCCACAGCACCATCATCACTGAGTGCCATAGGACACTTAACCTTTGTTTCCATATGCTGGGAACTTCCTGTTGTTCCAAGGAGGACTGGAAAATGTGTGAAAATCTCCCAGTCAGTTCCTCACAGCACACTTCAATCATTTCCCTCCCACAGCATCAGGACCAGGGCTTTTTCTCTCTTTGGTCCCACTAAGAGATTTCCACACAAACACCTCATCAGTGGGACTCTCAGAGCTACCAGCCCTTTGCTACAATCACAAAGCTCTTCATTGAAATCAATGATATCAAAGCTGGAATCCAATGAGTCCAAGTCTTCTGCTGATTCAGCATCACATTCATCTTTGCTCCTTGTTCTGCATCCCCACCATGGACTTCATTCCTTTCCAAGCCAGCCTTGAGTGTCCTTTATTCAGCTAATCCTCTGCTTTACTTTTACACCTGATTTTAGCTGCTTTATCTCTCTTTCAACAAGTTTCTGTGCCTCAATCTTTTTCTTCTCTCCCTCATAACAAGACAGCTTCTTCTGCCTGAGAACATGTTGGAGTGATTTACTAATCCAGGGCTGCTTATTGGGGAAAATACTTCCTGTTTCCAAAGTAATCCCCATTTTTCCCAGAAAGAAATGTAAGTAGAAATCGATGATCTAAGTGAGAACATGAGCCTTTAAAAAGTCCCAGTGGGTGCAGTCAAAGCAGTCCCTCAGTCCCAGTATAGAGTCTTTGGTCCAGACTGGAACAACTGTGTGCCCAGTTTGAGCTCTCTTCAGTGCTGTGACCTGACAGACCCAGAGGGGCCATCACATCACATTTAGAAGCTCCCATAATGGAGCCACAACACATGTCCAACACTTAGTCTGTCTTGTTGGACCAACTGGAAGAAATGATTCAAGGACTTAGTCACAGAACAGAGATTCAAATCTCCAAAATCCAACTGGCTGCATCAGGACATATAGTCTGAAACTCTGCACAGTTTCCTGTTTGAAGCTGCTTCCTGTTGGCTTCAGCTGTTTGGAGTTTCCATTTTCTAAACTTCTACATTCTGAACCTTCTTCAGCTCTGAACAGATGATGAAACACTGAATGATTTCAAGCTCACACTTTGTCTAATAAACTTACATCTTTCATTCTTTATACAGATTGAGTTACTGTGGTTTGTCAGAGATCAACTGTGATTATCTGGCAGCAGCACTGAAGTCCAACCCCTCCCATCTGAGAGAGCTGGAGCTGTGGGGAAACAACCTGAAGGATCCAGATGTGAAGCAGCTGTCTGATCTTCAGCAGAGTCCAGACTACAGACTGGAGACTCTGGAGTAAGTAGAGTGATGGAGTGAGTGGGTGGTGTCAGCAGTATTGTACTAAACACAGTCAGTATGAAACAAAGATCCAGTGTTTCCTGTAAAGCTGCAGCTTCTCAGTGAAGCTGTGAGAGGAGAATGGTGACAGGCTTCAGGATTGGACACAAACACTTCCTGTTTCTGACCTTTATGGTCACCATAGTAACGGCTGACACGCTCAGATCAAACACTGTCAACAGCCAATCAGCTCTCTGAACAAAGCAGCACGCAGACCAATGACTGCATTCATTTCCAAGTTTAAAGCAGTGAAGAACACAGTCTGTAGGTGAGGAAGAATTTAGTGAGAGCAGATGTTTGGATGGAATTCCTCCAGTTAACAGCTGGAACCGTCCATCTGGATTGTTGGGCTTGTTGTTGGGGTTCCTACAGAGCTCAGAGTGGACACACCAAGGTTCTTCTAATGAATGAAAGTCCAAACTCAAACTAGGAGGGAAAAACATTTTCATCAACTTCAATAAAAATCCAAAGATTAGAAAAAGTGAAGCAACAATGAGTCCTAGTACAGTCCCAGCACTGAAGTCCCTGCTGCTCTTTATACTGGATGTGCTGCATCACTGACTGACAGCTGATGAAGAGCCTCTGGAAACACTCGTTTATCTCCTCTGCTCTTCCTTCTTCTCTCTGCAGGTGGAGGATATGATGGTAAACAGGACGGTGTGTGTGCTGAGAGAGGAGGAGCTGTGTCCTGATGATCCAGAGAGGTTGAAGCAGCAGCAGCTTGTGTGTAGAGACGCTCTGACTGGGCCATGTTACTGGGAGGTGGAGAGGAGAGCTTCATCCAGCAGTGACTGACAGAGGAATGAGAAGAAGTGCAGATGACTGTCAGTGCTGCAGAGTGAACTGCTCTGAGAACAGCTCCACTGTCAGACACAATGTAGAGTCCAGCATCATCCCTGTGTGTCCCTCTGGATCTGACAGAGGATCATCAGTGTATCTGGACTGCTCTGCTGCTGCTCTGTCCTTCTACAGTCTCTGCACAGTCTCTGTCTGACTCTGGCTTCAGACCCTCCTGGATCAAACTCAGCTGGAAAGACTTTCAAACATCACTCAATAGATTTGAATACAGAATATATTTGATATATACTGTAGATGTACTGTAGAGTTGCAGTTTGTCACTTGTAAATACAGTCTGTGAGCAGCTATGAGCTGAAAGATCTTTCTAGAAACACGAAATGTTTTCACTCTTCTGTTGCTTTTTCATATATTTCCACAACATTAATATTGATCCCACCTGTCTCACCTGTTTCATGCTTTTATACATAATAACAGGACACGTGTGATCTGAGCGCTGCTGTGGTTGCTGTGCTGCACGTCTTCATTTAGATAACAGAGACATCTAGTGGTTCAGAGGGAGAACTGCAGGAGGTGGAGCTGTGTTTTAGCGTGGAAAACTTTTTATCTTTTAGGCGCAGATACAAATATGACAAGTATCAGTGTGAGATACAAAAGGTCACATCAGTCAGCAGAGGGAACAGTGATCACACAGCAATGTAAGAATAGAAACATAACAGTGAATCTGGACATGTATACAGATGGAAGCAAACAAACAGGATGTAACACTACATTAAAGCCACAAATGTGAAGAAAACAAAGCCAAAGGAAAATATTTGATCTCAGGAATCCAAATCAGATGCTTTAGAGCAGGGGTCGGCAACCCTGGGCACGCGTGTCACAGCTGGCACGTGAAGGGTTAACTGATGGCACGACCATAGCTGGACTGGCCATCGGGCATACTGATGGTGATTTTTCATTTTTATGGGCCGATGATGTTTTTTTATTTTTTTGTAACGGTATAAACAATGAAAGATGGTGGATTGGCCGGATGCTGGTCGATGTGTAGAAATAAGTCAGTTGTTTGGTGGTGGCTATGGCGGAGCTTCCACAGAGGCAGCAGGTGGATGAGGGAAAGGGGAGGCGGGAGGAGCAGAGACCCGAGGCGGCCGCCGACCCGAGTGTCAGGTGAACTGAACTTCAGGTAAGAAGTTATGACCTGCAGTCTGTCTGGGTCAGATATAAACCAAGTTTAGGTGCAGTTTATTTTCCTTGTGCTGACTTTTTACAGTCAGTTACAATAACTCGTACTGCTACTAGCTAGCATGACGGAGTTGCTATACAGCTAGGTGGTGCTATGATGTTACTGATAGTGAACTTTACAGTGGCTTTCAAAAGTATTCGGCCCCCTTGAACTTTCCCACATTTTGTCAGCTTCACTCATCAAAGTCAGGGGGCGGGGTTAATGCTGATCAAGTCAAAACCATTGCTTTGGTCTGGTGGGCGTTCTTTTAGTGGGCTTTTCTGTCACGGCCTGCGTGGCAGACTATGATGAGGGGAAGGAGGACCCAAATGCTGGACTCTTTGATGAGGTCAGTGCGTTTATTTACAGTGATGCAAAATAATCCAAACAACAATAAATCCCCAGTGCGTTCCCGACTCTGACATGTCCTCTTGCCAGTGTTAGTGTTCTTTGTCTCCGCTCCTCAGTGTCTGAGCACCCCGTGCTCGCTGCCCTCTCGTCTCCACACTCCTCCTGGGGAATAACAAAGAGGCAGCCGTCAGCAACGCCACAATGCAGCAGACTAACCTTAACTAACTCGCCAAGAGACTAACGTGATGTTACGCAATGATCCAGCATCGGAGACAGCTCCACCACACTCCTAAGTAGCTCCTCTGACGAGGCTTGATCAGCTGCAGGTGTGAGTAATTCTCCTCCGCAGGTGTGGCCAGGCTCCTGGCTGACACACCCACACACACACCTAGATACACAAACATGGAAACAGGAGACAGCAGCACCAAAAACACACATGTCCATAACTTCTTACAGGCCCTGGGTCACCCAGACCCCGGTCCCATGACAATTCCTCAAAACTAAGTAGGCCTACACACCAGGGTTTGGACATGTGTGGACCCAAACTATACTTAAACTTTACCCTTTTGTGTGTCACCAAATACACTTTAATATCTTCTAGACAAGAATGTAGTGGCACAATCTTTAACCTCCTAAGACCCAAACTCCTCCGTGGCATTCATTTTTAGTTTCTCTTTGATATTTGGGCTGATTGGGACCTGATGAATGTAAAAACAAAGAACTACCACATTTTTTGTTTCTGAGAAAAATGAGAGCCACATATGAGGATATTTGTCTAAAATTTCGATAGCACAGTGGCAGTGTAACATCCTTGTGAGTGGATATCAGGCCCTTGTAGAGCAAAATGTAGTATTTTGGTCTAAACAACCCAAAATGTGATGTCCACATATGTGGACGCCAGGGCCCTGTTTCAGGAAGCCGGTTTAGTGGAAAAACTGAGTAAGTATACCCTGAGTTAACGAAAACTCTGGGTTTTCGGTTTCACAAAGCGAGTTCAGCTGCAGCCTGAGTGAGTCACTATGACGACACACTCCGTGAAGCTAACCTGCCCCCTAGCAGGTTTACTACAACTAACCCTGACTGTCTCCGCCCCTTTGTCGGAAACCTGACAGTAGGAAGTGTCGGACATGGCGTGCCACTTCCTTGAAGAGCCAGTAGATCGTGAAGCCCAAATTCTCCGCAGAGCTCTCCGCCGGGAGAGAGTGATCAGAGCGCGTTTGGACATTTTATCATTTCCTGATGATTTTCTGTGCGAACGTTACCGTTTCTCAGCACAATCTATAATTTATTTGGATAACATCCTCAGGCCATATATTACGCATGTGACACATCGCGGACATGCTCTCAGTTCATTGCATATTATTTGTATTGCACTTCGGTTTCTTGCAAACGGGAGCTTTCTGTATAATATTGGTGACGCTGAGCACGTTTCCAAGGCTACCGTCTGTCGGGCAGTCAGGAATGTTACAGTTGCACTGAAACGTCTCCTGTACTCGTCTGTGGTGTTCCCCGGTCACAGACCCACAAGATTTATCAAAGAGAGATGCCACAAAATTGCAGGTATCAGGATGACCAAAACTTAATGTATGATGTGGTGATACTTGGACTACTACTTAAATTGCACATTTATTTTCAGGGTTCCCAGGCGTGATTGGCTGTACAGATGGCACTCACATTCCAATCATTGCTCCTTCAGTAAATGAAGGAGACTATGTGAACAGGAAGTCTTTCCACAGCATTAATGTACAGGTACATAGTTCCCTGTAGCATGTCAAACTAACAAATTATTTCATTATAGTAATGGATGCTAATTTGTGTTCTCTGCACTGTGAAGATCATATGTGATGCTGCCAACATTATCACAAATGTGGAAGCCAAGCGGCCAGGCTCTGTCCATGACTCACAAATATTCCGTGAATGTACACTGAGCACAAAATTTGGACATGGTGAGTTGAGAATACTTTAAAATATATAAAGACCAATTGCTTCAGGGACATTTGAACTGAAGTGTACCCTTCTGTCTTAGGAGAGTTCACTGGCTACTTGCTTGGTGATAGGGGGTATCCATGTTTACCCTATTTGCTTACCCCTTACCCTGACCCTGAACCGGGCCCACAGCAGCGATATAATCTGGCTAATTGCAGGACAAGAGCCAGAATTGAAATGACTATCGGAATGCTTAAGGCCCGGTTCCAGTGCCTGCAAAGACTCAGGGTCACCCCTGAAAGGGCATGTGACATTATTGTGGCATGTGTGATTCTTCACAACATTGCCACAATTAGAGGAGAACACTGTCCTTCTGAACCAAACATCAGCAGTGATCCAAACCATGAACATCCTGACCCTCCCACGGACATACAAGATGGAAGAGCAGTCAGAGACACCATATGTCACAATCATTTCTTTTGACCCATCACCTCAACATGTTGAAAGAAGAATAAACAGATTTTTTGTTCAACTGGCTTTATTGGTCGCCTGTATGTCCTGTACACAAAGTATTAAAAGATGTAAACCTCATAAAGTGTCTCTGTTGCTTCCTCCTCTGTAACAGCTGTCAATGTTTCTTCATTATTTTCCTGTAGTAAAGAAATAAACAACATTGCTGTTCTACTGTAAACTCATATAATCTGTGGAGTATTACTCACAACTGCATGTTGGTCTGGCTCAACAGGAGGCTGCACCAGATGCAGTACACCATCACCATCAACTGATAGAATATGAGGTTTATACAGGTCACTTATAACTTACAAGGGACCAAATGGCAATTAACAAACATACCAAGCACCTTACACTTCATTGTCATTATGCTCTCAAAGACAACCAAGACTGAGGGAAGGCAAAATCAGTCGGAAAATAACTTCACTACAAAATAATCCATTATGGTAAAGAGTTTATCAAATGAATGAGTAGCACTGCAAAGGTGACTGTGAAGAAAGGATGTATGCACATCATGTATTATTTTGAATTTACCCCTTATGTAGGCACTTGTGTCTTGCGGGGTTATTGCCTCAGAGGATGTCCCCGCAGAGATGCCTTCGGCCACAGGGCGCCCACTGTTTTGGCTGAGGGCCAACTGCTCAGCCTCTGTGAGTGGTGGTGGTGGAGGACCCCCACCTGTTTTTCGGGCCTCCGCTTTTTTTCTGTTGGCTATAACGGGCCACATTTGAGCATACAGAGTAAGCAAATATGTACTTGTAATGTGCTCAGATAATTTCAATAAGTGCTTACAGAAAGAAAATTAATGTAGCCTCTAACTGTAATTGATTTACATCGGACAAACAGACCAAGCACTATGGCTCATAATACAATTACACCTTACCTGTTTGGACTATATTTTTATATTTCATTTTTACTTGCTGCCAGGCACGTTTGGGGCCTGTTGGGTTGCACCTGCGCTCACATCACGTCACAAAATAAAATGTATAAAATAACAAATAAAATAACATATGATAAAATAACGTGTTAAATGGGTGGAAATCCCTAGATCAATGTTTATATTAACACTCACGCATTGACTCTGTCGGCTATGTTTTGCCATGCATGCTTTTGCAGCTGTGGCTGTGTTACTTTTTTCCGCGGAATTTGCATGTTATCGGCATATGCTGCCATCAGAATTTCGGCCTCAAGCGCTGTGAAATACATTGACCGCGCCTTCTTTCCCTCCGTCTCCATGGTGACTCGCTTAATCTGTGCTCCGCTTATCAGGGCTTTATGTATCCTCGTCCGCGCGCTTCACTTGGGGTTAAAGCAACTCCGCGTTGACTGAACTAATTGTTATCAGCCTTTCTGAAACCGAATATTCCGAGTTGGACAGTTCGGGGTTACTCAACCGTGAGTGTCGTTTTTCACTCTGAGTTTTCCAAACCGGCTTCCTGAAACAGGGCCCAGGTCCTAGGAGGTTAAATATCTGCTCACTTTGTCAAAATGAACCTAATCATCTCTGATGAATTCAGTGATGTCTGCCAGCTCACCTTGCAAGTGGTCGAGCTTATACCGCCGACAACGCGGCCACAACTTGTAAACCCCCTGCTGACTATCAGCTCTGGAGTTATTTGTTTATGTTAGTTTCAACTGTTCCTGCAGAAAGTGAGCACGTGTTACTGATAAAAAGTCCAATAGAAGCAAAGTCTAAACTTTGAAAACAGAAACCTGTCTGATTAAGATCTGATCTTTGGGGAGTTTCAATAAGCAGTGTGACCCGTGTATATGCATCAGGGGTGGTTTTGATTATCGATTTATCGATTAAAATCGATTCTGGCTTGGATAACGTGATATCGATTCATTAAAACCCTGAATCGATTTTTTAATATAAATTTATTTTGGCCAAAACGCCAGAATCTCAGGTTAAACCTCCCAAAGTTTCAACAACCACCAAACAGCTAAAACAGTAAATGAGAGCAGGAACACGGATTCTGCACAAAGACGTAAACACAAAGCGCGGAGCCGCCGACGCATCAGAATCAGTGAGATGTGACTTTCTCACCTGACTGTACGGACACGAGCTGAAAGCCGACAGCTCGCTGATTCTGATGTTTCGGCGGCTCCGCGCTTTGTGTTTACGCCCTTTTTGCGCTGATTCTGAACCTGCAGGTTTGATGTCTCTCCAAACAATATTGAGTAAACCAGCATCAAAAGAAGCTCCAAACTACGCTTCACATAAACATCGTCATGAATTCCCTCTGATTGTTTTGCTGCCACCAGGATAAAATCACACTTCATGCACAGCTCTCTCTCTCTCTCTCTCTCTCTCTGTACTTCAAGAACAGTTTCCTGTTTTCTGCATTATTCGCTTGCTTGTTACGCACAAGTCTACCGTTCTTACAGCCTGTCGGCCGCTGTTTTTTTCCTTTTACTTACTTCTGAAAACAAAGCCTCGTTTCTGCCGTTCAACACTGAACAAATTTAAACTTTTTAAAATGATGCAAAATTGCAAAATGCTCAGCTGTGTCTGTAATCAAACCTCTGTAACTTTGCTCTGCTTCACGTCAGCAGCATCAGGTCATGTTCATATGTTCATTAATGGTTTTCTTTGCTTTTTGATGTACTGCAGAATATTTGTATAAGATCCCAGGCCAGGAAAACCTTCATGTTTTTCTGTTTGATCCTCAGCTACTTTGACACAAAGGCCTCTGCTGTGACGCTCACACCTTTGATAAAGTCTCGCAAGTGTCAGATTTATTTTATAGATATAAAAATATAGAAATGTACTGATGCATGTAGTAACTGTTAGCTTTAACTGTACAAGGCTTGTTAGACATAATGAAACACATCGTGCAGATTTCTGGATGTTAGACTATCATTTTTATTATGATTATTAATCTTGGGTCTAAAAAGTCAGTCAAGTATATCCAGGATATCTTTCTGTTAACTGGATTCACTGACACTAACACTGGGACCAGGATAAGTGGTCGCATGAAGCTGGTTATCAGCTGACAATCTTATGATTTAATTAATTTAATTAAGTTATTTAATTTTTCTAATTTTTCCTCTACATTTCCCCTGAAATGAAGGGATTGTGTCAAACATGCTTTAGTTCCTCACATTTTTCTGCATCTCTTTGTTCAACCCCCTGAATTAAAGCTGAAAGTCTGCACTTCAAACACATCTGAGTTGTTGCATTTAAAATTGATTTTAGTGTATGTACAGAACCAAAATCAGAAACTATGTTCTCTCTGTCCAGATATTTATGGACCTAACTGTATAATCTATACAGCACGTAAAAAATGCTGTAAATAAAGAAGTCTGTGAAAATGTGGCGCTTAAGGTCAATTTAAACTGAAGTGATATAATCTTCTCCCCACAGTTTGAGTTTGTATTGTCTCAGCTGCAGACAGACTATGATATTAATATTATTAGTTATTAATATTATTAGTTATAAAGGACACCTTCCTGCCTTTAGTCTTATTCATGATGATTATTAGTCGTCTTCTAATGTCCACAAGTCTGTATGATGTGTTTCATAGGTTCTAACAAGCCTTTTAAACTTAAGTTACTGCATTGCTGAAACACCAACATCTGCTTATTGAACAAAACAAAAACAACCAAAAGACCACACATCTGATTTTATTTTTATTTTAATAGACTTCCAAAGATTATACCAGATAACTGGCCTCAGAATATAATTGAATAAACATGTTTAAAAACAATAACCTAATCCTGTCTTGACAGGCTGAGCTCTTCAGTATCCACCAACAGCATCGTCATGCTGAGTCAGACGTTTCTGCTCCTGCTGGAAATACTCTTCCTCTTTCCACTTTGTACCAAATGCTTTTAAATGTTAGTTTCAATTTAAAATTAAAGATGAAAAAAGTGTAACACATGATGCAAATGTAAACAAAAGCCCCTCTGCAGTATCAAGTCTGCATGGCACAGTGACACACTTTAGGTGATCTCCATCCTTGGGAAAAGTGCTGTCAGCTATTTCCCAGTCCCCTGGCGTCTGTGCTGTTCACAGAATCACAATTCCATCGCTGAACTTCCTCTCTGCACCGTCGATTAGAGCTTGGCACGCTCCCTTCATCCTTCTGCTTCTGTTCCAACGCCGCTGAAGAATTAGGGCAGAGCACATCGTACACCCTAGTTGTCTTCCTCAACGTCAACGTTGAATCTCTTTCACTCCTTCTGGTTGTTTGCTGTTCAAAGTCTCCTCTCGACGATCTTCTGGAAGCTCAGTAGCACAGCTCACTGTGGGATGTCTGCTGTGCTGAAGGTGATCTCTGCTCCTCTATGATCCTCCTGAAGCCTCTCTCCAGGCCTCAGCTTCCATCTTGTGGATGATCTCCTTCAGTCACTCCTTCTCAGGGCACGTCACAACATCTGCAGGTTAAAATATTGACACTCCTCTTTTGCCACACGGCTCTCGCCATGTGTCAACTCCACACAATGAGACATGCACAAGAATGTTGCACATTGTCTCTGAAAAATTCTCCAGGGTTTCTCTTGGAGCAGCTCCACTCCAAACCTGTAACCCTGTGTCAAAGAAACATTAGTCAGTGGTTAAATGTTAAGATTGTTCAACTCCCAGCTCCACCCGGAGCCTGTATCCTTGCCTGTAGACAAAACCCTGTAAGTTAAAACAAACTTCACATTTGCAAACAACTGTAGCTCATAAGAGTAATAAAGTATTCAGCATCACAGAGACAAGTATCATTGCAGGTTTATTCTAAATCATTAAACTCCTGCTTTTGTGCCATAATTTGCTCCAAATCATCAATCATCTCAACTTCATCCCACATTGTAATCAGTGACTTTCCTTAAGTTCGTCACTCACTTATTTCATCACTATGAGCTCAATAGTGGTCAGATAATGAGCCCCATTTTAACTATTCTATAACCCTGCACATCTGCTCAGTTGTCGCTTGTCTGTCTGTGCTGAATCCTTTACAAGCACATTAGAGAAACATTAGCAGTAGCATCCTAGGTCAGGCCTGGGTCACCAGACTCCAGAGGTGCTGTAAAAGGTCATAAAGTTAACACTCTGCTGTAAAACAAGTAACACTGGCTTCAACACAGTATGTCTCTCACACTGTATTCACATCTCCACTGTAATATTCACATTCCTCAACAACACAGTGTAATTTCATCCCCAACATACAGCCTGTCAACACAGTTTCCTTCACACAAAAACTCAGTAATCCTGTGGTAGAAAAACATTATTAAGTTGTGTCCTGCTGTAAATCACATGATCAAATCACATGATTAACCCTCTGCTGTAGAAAAGTAATGTAAATGTTAGCGCTGCACAGGTGTGTACACACTTTCTCACAGTGACGTCTGCATTGTGAGTAATACAGGATCATGAATAACACACTGCTGGTAAATTCACAGACACACAGAAAAATTACAGCTAAAAGCTTAAATTTGCAGAGTTCACACAGTCATGTGACCCAAAGTTTCCTCCTCTGGTCTCCTCCTGCTCCTGCAACAAAAGACACACACAGAGATACATCTGCCCTTTGTCACATCTGGGTGGGGGTTAACCTTTGCATAGTGGTGTTAAGTCAGTCAACTCTTGTCAGCTTTCAGCAGTCCAGTCAGTTCCCCATTTTTTTCACTCATTTTTTATTCATTTATTCATTCAGTGCTGATAGTGGAATCTATCGTCGCATTTCGTTTCCACCCTCAGCAATATGACGCCATTTCAAAAAAAGAAAAAGAATTTCGACTGGATCACCGCTGAATCCTTTCAGACAGGGACTCGCTTCCTAATTGCCCCAATAAGTGGCTTTCTCCTGAGCCCATTTTAATTTTGGAGAAACTCACTTTGCAACCGTTCCCAACAACATGTTGTGTAGTTCTTCCTGTTCAAATGTTCAGATGTGCTGTGAAAGTAACAGAATAAAAAGGAAAAAAGAAAGAAAGGCCTTGTTAAGTCATGACACGTGTTCTTCATCCCAGGAGGGGAAATCATACCAAACCTAACTGGCAGGTTCAACTTTGCAACAAAAGACAAATCATCAGCCAGATTAATCTCAAACATTCATCCACTCAGCCACACACCTCACACCACACAACATAACCCTGTTGTCTCATCACATAACGACTTTCTTCTCATGTAACCAAATGTGTGCCATGTTAAAACTTCTTCACACATCAGAAACTCAACAATCAGCTCACTCATTCAAGACCCCTCATCAGCGTCCTGTTTTCTCCTCTATGATGCAACCATCTGTCCTCCAAAATAATATTCGTCCACTAGTCTATGTATCACTTTCATCTTACTAGTGACTTGGACAAGATGACAAACAGAATCTCATGCTTCATGAGTCAAATTGTTGTCGTGTTGAACAGATTCATGTACTGATCGTCTCCAGAATGTTAGAAGAGCTTCAATGAATCATTAGAAACAACTTACAGCTGCACAGTTGTGTCAAACCAATCTTTGTGTCATTGTGGGATTTTTGTGTTTCTACATGTGACACACATCTAAAACATGCACACAATTTGAACACAAAACAGGGACATTTGTTACCACAGCCAGATGCTGAGAGCCATTTACTTGTAGTCCTGTGTCTATATATATGTACCATTAGATGTTATTGGAATGATTGTCAGCTTTGATAGTTTCATGTATGTATGACGGTGAAAAAGCCGTCGGCCTCTGGAAGGAAACAGAAGACATTTCAGAGGCTGCAGGCAGATTTCTTTGATTTGGGGCCTTTTTCAGCTTTATTGGACAGAGCAGTGAAGATAAGTGACAGCAAAGCAGAGGGAGAGAGAAAGGGGGCGTGGCCCGGGTCAGAATCAAACCACGCCAGCTGCTCTCCACCTCGTGGCACATGGTCACCTGCTCATCCTAGTGAGCTCCACCAGCAGCCCTTTCACACACTTTACACTGTCAAACACTGTGTGTGGACCTCAGCTAACAACAGGCTACATTTAAGTCTGGACTACATGCTTTTATATTGAGGAGATTTTTCACTGTTTTTATTCCATCAGCAGCTCAACATCATGAGCAGCTTTGACATAAAGACATCAAACTCAAGCTGACTTTAAACTACTTTTAATACAGGGGCTCAAAAACAACAACATCTTTATTATATATCAGGACAGAAAGTCATTTCATCTCAAAGGGAAACAGCTTTATTTGGAATAATCAGCACTATCAACTGGTTTGGGATCTCCACCAGTTTCATGTCTTTACAGCTTCTCCAACAAAGTTCCTGTAAAATCAGCATGTTTGTCTTTATTGGTTTGATTGGGACTGAATAATCAATCACTATCTGCTGTCATCTAAAGAACAAAATGATGTTTCTATGAGTCAAAAAGCTCCAGATGTTGTCGGCTTCACAAAGAAAACAAAGAACTTAAACACAAAGTGTTTGGAGCCAAAATGTTCCCAAGCTGCTCTTTTTGAAATGGCAGAGGTACAGTGGTGTCTAACAGCACACTGTGGAAGGCAAACATGTTATTGTTGGATGAAACTTCATGAATCCTTTGTAGATTTGAGCTGTTGGAGCCTTTCTTTTCTCTTCAGGTGTACAGATGCTGAGGAGGCAGGTGAAGCAGGTGGAGCTGTTGTGATGCTGGCAGAGGGTGTGTCTTAGTAACTCTGTGAGGCAGAACTGGATCCAACATTGTGGATGTGTTGATGTTGGAGCCATTAAGAGTCTCTGGCCACACTGTAGGATTTCCCTTTGATCCACTGTGGGGGCATTTTGGAGTCTGTCAGTGAAACTCTTCATATTTGTGTTTGACTCCAGTTTATAGAAACAGAGAAATGTGTCATGCTTTTGTTCGGCCTCCACAAATACACACATTTGTTCATTGGTTGGACTTTTTGTAAGGAGACACATTGAAAACCATGTTAATAAGATCTTGTTGTTTCCTGTGGATCCGACACAGAGAGTGGACTTCAGACAGAAACCGTGGAAGAGATTTTAGAGGCCGTGTGTGGCAACAGGAAGTTTCTGTATGTTTGCTGATCTTACATGTGGAAAACAACACGTGATGTTTGTGGAGTTCTACAATGATTGCAGCTGCCGTCATAGGCAACTCTCGCATTTAAGTTCATTTTATTAGATAGTTAAGTTTGAAACAATAAGTAGTTGAAACAGGGGCGATTCTAGGATCAGAGCTTTGGGGGTGCTGAGCACCAGGAGAGCTGCCCAGCCAGGCAAGATAAACTTTACTTGTCACAATGAGACTTCTTCGCCATCTCTGTCAGTCCCTGCATCCCTAAATGCCTCCAGTTGTCCCGAGTTCTCTCTGACTGTCTCCTTGGTGCATTTAAACCCCTGTTCCTCCCTGTCCTCATCGTCTGTTGTCTTCGTCTCCGTTATCAGTCATCATAATTTTACCATCTCTGTGCAAGTCTGCAAATTTCTTTATTAAATCATAAGATTCTTAAATTCATCAAGTCTCTCTGTGCCTGGGTCCTCGTCACAAAACATGATATCACTGTTTTGTACATTTTAACACAATTTAATCCCAACATTTGTGAAAGAAAAGCAAAACACTATTTTTGAAAAGTCTGTAACAAAACCATCAAATCTGATGAAGGTTATTTAAATGCTGCAAAAGAAGAATGGAATAGAATAAAAGAAATACATATCCTAACCTTAATTACTGGGGGAGAATAATGAATGATGCTCACAGTGAGTAAAAAGTAAACTGAGTGCATTTTTTGGACAGAGATCCACTTTTAATGTGTTTGTATAATATAATACAGATGCATAAACAAACACTCCCGAAACAGAATAAATTATTACAAATAAATTATTACAAAATACATTCTACCACAGGCAACTTTGCCTGTGGTAGAATGTATACCATGTATGAAAAAATCTTTACTGCAGATGCTAATTTTACTAATTTAATAATACTAATTTTGTGTTGTAAGATTTATGAGTTTCATGCTTTCATAGTGGTCCTTAGGAGAGCTTGACATTTTTATCAGGTGGTCCACACTGTAAAAAGTGTGAGAAACACTGATAAGTGTCTGTGTGCTTTTGGAAAACATTTAAAGCTGCAGTACAGAATCTTTGAAACAAGCTTAAAACATTTTTAGAAACAGAGCTTCTGCTTCTCTTTACAGCTCCTCACTCCACCAGGGCTGTTTGGTGCTTTCTGATAGTGTGCAAATGTGGTGCACGTACTGCGGCAGTCATACAGACAACTGGACGGTCCAAAAGTTAGCCGACCTATTACTGGCTGAGGTTTTAGTAGAGTTGTGGCTGAACCACATAAAAATATATAATTAATTTTAATCTCCCCAATCAATGATCATGTTATGTTGGAATGTTGTTAAAGAGGGTCAAAAATGTTTCAACCCAGTTTGTTTTGCAGATTCTGTACAGCAGCTTTAATATAGGGAGAACACAACTTCCTGATTGTGAGTAAAATCAGGTTTTTTTTTTCTTTGTCAGTTTAACAGTTTCTGTTGTGCCTGTCACTGCTCCCTGTCTGTTTGCTTACCTGGTTCTTCCTGACCTTGTGCTTCTCCTCACGTTCCTCTCTTTCCTCTCTCCCTCTTTGGACTGACAATCATACACAAATAGATTGTATTCAATTAGATGAAAAATTACATTGATATGAAAAAAATACTATAGGGCGTTGGAGCGTGATGTCACGGGGGTGGGCGTGGAAAGGATTTTGGCCCGATCTGCCATTTTGGGGGTCTAGCACAAGTGAAAAGGGAGCGAAGGCACACACAACAGCCATGGTTTGTATTTGCTGTGTGGTCGGCTGCAATGTTCGATCACACGACCGGCAAGAGAATAAGCTTGAAAAGGGTTTATCTTTTCATTCTTTCCCAACCTGGAAGCGACATGAGGCAGCTCGTGTATCGATGTTACCAAACGAAGGCGTCCAGCCTGGATAGCAGCTGTGAGACGAGCTGACGTGCAGTTCTCTTCCATCTCCAAATATCTGTTGGTGCTCCAGACATTTTCATTCCGGTAAGTTCTCAATATGTTCATATCTCTCTTTATAGCCTATTAGTTTTATTTTCTATGCGCTCTGAGCTCATAGCAAATTAGAACAAACATCCTACTGAGTGATTTTGCAGAACTACCGTCTATTTATAGAGTTGCTAATTATTTGGCATTATTGCAGCAAACCAGCCGATGAAATGGATGAAACACATCATGACTGGGTTCCAGCGCTACACAAGGGACCTGCTTCAAACATACCACCATGCCAATCAGATTACTACTTCCATGTGAGGGTGAAGAGGTGACCCTTCTGGATAAGATGGTGAAGGTTTGCTGCGTTTTGGTGAACAGTGTGATAATAAAACCAGGGAAAAATGAAACCTGCTCCTGTTAAATGTTCTTAAGTCTTGTGCTGTTAAAATTGCTGTATTTTTTCAAAAGATACAGTAAATAAAGTAATGTTAGTAGTGGGTGATATCATGTAAACACTCATGATTTTGTGTAAACATTTTGTCATTTGTAAACTATAAATGACATGGATTCTACATTGGAACTGATGTGATGTTCTATAAGGTGGTTTTAATTAAAAAAAAGAGGCAAAAATTAGTTTGTTTCTTTATTCAACTTTTGAACAGTGGGACTCAGTCAGTACATATTCAGTAAATGCAAATTATTTACACGGCAGTGCACTACAGGCATAAATCTAGACCCGTAGATAAAACATTATGGGTCATTCCCACAACCCACAGCTTTACTGTGTTCCAGCACAGTATCCAATAGTAGTGACAACTCCTCCACAGTAGCAGGTGGGATTTTTCTGTTTTGAGGACGGCTCCTTTTACCCGTCACTACAGATGGTCTGTGTATGTTTTGATCAAGAGCCTTTTTTTGGGCAGCTGAAGAGGAGAAGTCCATCTTATGGCCAACCTCTGGCTGTATCTTGGTCATATTACCCAGCAAAACCCAGTATGCAGGTTCATCTGTAACAGTCCTTGTGCCACAGATCAACACTGTTGCTACTATATTAAACAGAAGAGCAGCGACATGGCTGCAGGTCTCTGCGACTCTGTGATGCTCACAGTGACCCATGGCTGCAATGCTGGTTCATTCAGTCTTAGAGTGCAGGACCTGAAACACACACAGACAAAGTTCATTTAAAGACAAGAACTAATGAGCCAAGGCCGACACAAATGTGTTTAATCTACTTTATCATAAATGTAACAGTGTTTAGAAAGTTAGCACATACATGTCATTTTTCATTTCTTTATGTATCCATCTATAGAGCGCTGCATGTTATAGTGTAAATCTGCCTGTTCTGTCAGAAACCTGCCTGCAGAAAATGAACCTAAAGCATGTAATGCAAGGATGTCATCACTTTCAAGATGGAGAAAGCATAAAGTGACAATTATGAATCACTTAATATGATAAGGAGATTATGCAGGTCATTAATCAATGTATAAAACTAAAATAAAATGTATTTTTAGTGACACAGGATACAAACATGGAAGCAAGATGTATAATTAGAATTATTTATAATAAATGTGAATTAATTAGTGCAATTTCTTTAACCATAAAGAATAACTAAATCCTTCAGGACAGTGTCACATCAATGCACTGAACTCACTATGTTATCCCTCTAACAGCCTCCACATGTTCTCACTGTAATTTCCCCTCATGAATGAATTTATGCTGCACTAATGTGAATGTTTGCAGGGAAATCAAACGCATTTCACACGCAGTACTCGAGCTGACTTACCTTTGTTTGAATGACGACTTGTACGCGCTGACTCCACAGACAAGGTACGAAAATATATCAGGCTACGTCAGTAGCGCTAGGTGTTCAGGGTTTCTACTCCACGGCTGTATTTCATACGGGTCCACATTTCCAATGCACGCTATTTTCTGCAAGTACCGCTGCTTCGCCTCTGGACGCAATCGGTCTCTATACAGTTCATTCTCTTTTGAGAGGCTCTTAAGCATCTTTCTTGTAGTCGTCGTTCCAACACAGTGTGTTTGTTTTGATTCGTAGACCCCGAAAATGGCGCTGCGCTCCCACAATGCATTGCGGCGTGACGTCAACTCCAAAGCCCTATTAAGATCACTAACAAAAAGTCCTCTCTCAGTGTACTTTCAACCAAAAGGCAAATAACCCAACCACATAAAAGATATAAATACTGAAACACTGATCCAACATTATTCTTGATTGACGGATCATTTGATTTTACACTTGTACCTGAATGTGGCTCCTTTTTTTGGAAAAACCTTCCTTATATCCATTATGAACCTGGCTTTCTCTCTCTACACAAACACACACACACACACAGACACACACCAGGAGTTATAAGGTTAATGGGCATCCAAATCCAAGATGGCGCCGCGTATGGATGCCCTGGTGCTTCAGTGCGTTACTTCTGTTTTGTTTTTGTGCATAACTTCTGTGTCTGGGCACTCCTCTGGATATTCTTACACCAGAGAAGAGCTCCTTAACTACAGGACTACAACACCTGTGGATTTACTTCCAATATTTGTCGCATCTGTGGCAGATTTACTGCAGACTCTGATCAGGAAAGTGAGACGCCGAAAGAGAGGAAAGCGAGCCGGCGCACTCGTGCGTCTGAGGAGACGCGGACTGAGAACGGCCCTTCCTGGGATCTTCCTTTCCAATGGACGCTCACTCAGGAATAAGATAGACGAGCTGGCCCTGATGAGAAGCATGAACAGAGACTTTGCCTCCTCCTGTGTCTTATGTTTTACGGAGTCGTGGCTCTGTGAGGACATCCCGGACTGCGCGCTCAAGCTGGAGGGCTTCCATCTGCTGCGCGCGGACCGGCAGGCCTCTCTCTCTGGTAAGACCAAAGGTGGAGGTCTCTGCTTCTACATTAATAGTGGCTGGTGCACAGATGTAACAGTGATTGCTCAGCACTGCTCTTCCTCTCTGGAATACCTTTTTATTCACTGCAAACTGTTTTATTCTCCGCGGGAGTTTGCTTCATTCATCCTGGCCGCTGTTTACATCCCGCCAGACGCAGATGCGCAGGCAGCTCAGTGCGCACTCGCGGAGCAGATACTGCACATGGAGCGGACATTCCCGGACTCTCTCATCATTGCTCTTGGGGACTTTAACAAAGCCAATCTGAGCCATGAGCTTCCGAAATACAAGCAGTATATTAAATGCCCGACCAGAGAGGAGAGGACATTAGACCACTGTTACAGCACGATCAGCGGGGCCTATCGCGCGGTGCCCCGCGCTTCACTCGGACTTTCTGACCACGTCATGATCCACCTAATCCCCGCGTACAGACAGAGGCTGAAGCTCTCCAAACCTGTCGTGAGGACCAAAAAACTGTGGAGCAACGAGGCTGTGGAGGAGCTTCGCACGTGTTTGGAGACCACAGACTGGGTCACAATGAAGGCTGCTTCTAACAGCTTGGACGAGTTTACGGACACTGTCACCTCCTATATCCACTTCTGTGAGGACAGCATTGTGCCATCACGCACCAGGGTGAGTTATAACAATGACAAACCCTGGTTTACTCCTAAACTCAAAAAGCTGTGGCTGGAAAAGAGAAAGGCGTTCAGAAGCGGAGACAGGGACTGCTACAGAGAGGCCAAGTACAGGTTCACTAAAGAAGTGGACATTGCCAAACATCAGCACTCTGAGAAGATGCAGCAGCAGATCTCAGAGAATGACTCGGCCTCTGTGTGGAAAGGTTTTAGGAATATCACAAACTACAAGCCTAAAACCCCCCACTCCACTGATGACTTGCTCTTAGCCAACACCCTTAACGACTTCTACTGCCGTTTTGACAAGCCATCAGGCAGCCTTCACACCTCCAACGGCCCCAACAATAGAGACACTTTGGACACTAATTCCCCCACCTCTCCCCCCTCCATAGAGCCATCACCACCTTCAAACCGTTCACCTACAACACCCCCCTCCTCACCCCACACAAAAGAGGATTTCACACCACCTCCTCCCACCACAACTCTTCATATTCATGAAGCAGATGTGAGGAAGCAGTTTAAGAGTCTGAATGCTCGAAAAGCTCCCGGCCCAGACGGTGTGTCTCCTGCCACCCTCAGACACTGTGCAAATGAGCTGGCCCCAGTGTTTTCTGGCATCTTCAACTCCTCACTGCAGGCATGTCATGTGCCTGCCTGCTTCAAGTCCTCTACCATAATCCCTGTCCCCAAGAAACCTAGGATCACTGGACTAAATGACTACAGACCTCTGACATCTGTGGTCATGAAGTCATTTGAGCGCCTGGTTCTCTCCTATCTCAAGACCCTCACGGCCCCCCTCCTGGACCCCTGCAGTTTGCATATAGAGCCAACAGGTCTGTAGATGACGCCATCAACATGGCCCTACACTTCATCCTGCAGCATCTGGACTCCCCAGGATCCTACGCCAGGATCCTGTTTGTGGACTTCAGCTCTGCCTTCAACACCATCCTTCCAGACCATCTCCGAGACAAGCTTTCCCAGATGAATGTGCCTGATCCCATCTGCCGGTGGATCACTGACTTCCTGACGGACAGGAAGCAGCATGTGAGGCTGGGAAAGAATGTCTCGGACTCCTGGACCATCAGCACCGGCTCCCCTCAGGGCTGTGTTCTTTCTCCTCTGCTCTTCTCCCTGTACACCAACTGCTGCACCTCCACCCACCAGTCTGTCAAGCTAATCAAGTTTGCAGATGACACCACCGTCATTGGGCTCATCTCGGACGGGGATGAGTCTGCCTACAGGAGGGAGGTTGAACGTCTGGTGTCTTGGTGCAGCCACAACAACCTGGTGCTGAATGCCCAGAAGACAGTGGAGATTATTGTGGACTTCAGGAAGCACACAGCCCCACTCCCCCCCATCATCCTGACTGACACCCCCATCACCTCTGTGGACTCATTCCGCTTCCTGAGTACCACCATCACCCAGGACCTGAAGTGGGAGCCCACCATCACCTCCGTCATTAAGAAAGCCCAGCAGAGGATGTACTTCCTGAGGCAGCTGAAGAAATTCAACCTGCCAACACGGACAATGATGCAATTCTACACTGCAATCATCGAGTCCATCCTCACCTCCTCCATCACCGTGTGGTACGCTGGAGCCACTATCAGGGACAAACAGAGACTGCAGCGTGTTGTGCGCTCTGCTGAGAAGGTGATTGGCTGCAGACTCCCATCTCTGCAGGACCTGTACACCTCCAGGACACTGGGGCGTGCAGCTCGGATCTCAGCTGACCCTTCTCACCCTGGACACAGTCTGTTTGACCTGCTCCCCTCAGGCAGGAGGCTCCGGTCCATTCGCACCAGAACCTCTCGCCATAAGAACAGTTTCTTCCCCTCTGCTGTTGGACACATGAACAATAACCATATGACTGTTCCCACCACTAACACATGACCCTACGCTGTGTTCACTGCATCATTCCATGTTTGCACTGATCACCACCTGCACTCATGTATATATCTATCTACTTAGCACTTTTAATTCTTATTCTTATTTTTATTTTTTCATGTCTATTTAAGCGCAATAAAACCCTTTCTGATTCTGATTCTGATCCAGTCAGTTAGCTAGTAAGTATCCATTTCAAACAGGACAGTGGTAACAACAGCAGGCTACGGACAATTTTAAGTTTTAGATTTTAAATAGGCTGTATGCATTTCAATGGGAGCAACAGGACGGTCAAATCTCGCTGATTTTACTACAGAGCAGGACGGATTGTAGGGTAGTAAACATCGTCGGAAAACACATTTTCAACACTGCAGGTTATCTGGTGTAATGTTTTTCAGCTAAAAAGAAACATGGCCTGACTCCTACCTAACTATATAAAGAGTAACTGAAGGTTAAATGTAGCTAATATGTCCTGTTTTAAGCCAGGCACTTACACCTCCGCTCCGCTGCGTCTCAGCCACCATCGCTCTGGCAGAAAGGGCGCTAGAGCCAGAGTAGAGGAGAGGCGAGCTGGAACAAACCATTATGGGAGGGGGGGTATCTATACTTTTGTTGTTAAAATTTTACGTCTCAACCAAATACTGTATGCTTTTTATATTTTTAGTAGTGTGTCACACAAACAGCAAATATTGTCAAAAAAGTAAGAAATCTTTGGGGGTGCTTTGATTCATTTCAGCACCCCCAAAAATGGGCTAAAATCGCCCCTGAGTTGAAATATTAAGAAATAAATAGTAATTCATGTTTGTTGATTAGATTTATATGTTTAAATGTGTTATTTGTGCTAATTGTGCAATTAGATAGGAACCTTTTCTAAAGTTGTGTTGTGGCTAAGAGGGCATTTTTTGGCTGTCACACTCAGCAAGCTAATTAAGAGACGAGCCACGAGGTTTGCACGTCTGCAGAAAGATAAATAAAGAGTGCCTTTTCTGGACATCCCCACCACGTAAAAATGAAAGTTTGTTCCCTTTGAGTGAGGCCAATGAGGTAAATGTTTAGTTTATTATCGTTGTATGTAAATGCGCGACTGTTGCGTGGTATTCAAGTGCAATAGTCGCAGTGTGAGGTGTAACGTGTACTTTATTGATCATTTTGTTGGAATGTTTCGTTGTATATAATGCTTAAGGACTTTAGTAAGAATATTCATTTAAGTTTGTATTTCCTTTTAGTTCTGACGGCATTGTATCGGCTGTGGTTGGACATCATTACATGTTAAGATGTGGAAGAATCCTCCTGTCCGAAATAAATGTCAGTTTAAACACAAAGAACAAGTTGAGCTTTATTAAGACTCGAGGGGAGTAACAATGATCATTGTTCTGACAGCATTTTGAGTGGGAACAGTTCAAAGTTATTTACTGATTGAAACAAGCTGAATGTTTCTGTGCACAATGAAGAAGATCAGCAGCAGCAGCTCAGCTGATCAATGAATTGACATCTATCAGTCGTTTCATGAGATCAAGTCATCAGCAGACATTTGTTTTAACTGTGTGATACATGTCAGAACGTCAGGGCTCTGCTTTAGTCACTACTTGATGATCATTGGCTCATTGTTGAATCCAGTGGCCCAGTCTGACCTCTGACCCTTTGCTGCATGTCTTCTGTGTTATTTCCACTTTCATGTCTGATCTTCTGCTGTATCGTCCAAAATAAACATCTGAATCATTTCCAACACTTCAGCAGATCTTTAGTTTGGGCAGTGCAGCACAAAATAACACATATTGTACTATACTGCCCACTTCCTGATCTTATTGGATCTGTTTGTGAGGTTGGTGAAGGAAACACATGTTTACTGAGTGAATCGCTGCCATTAGGAACTAGTTTTTATATCACAGCCTAGAAATCACACAGGACCATTTCTGCAAGTGAAAATTGGAGGAAAATAATTGTATAGTTTGTGCGTGTGAAGTAGTCAGACTCGAACGTCAAGGAAGGTGGTAGGGAAGCAGACATTTCAGATTTCCAAGGTGAGCAACTTATTTACAGTGAAGTTAATTTAATGTAACTTAACAAAACTTCCTCCCCAAATAAACTCTATTAACAAAACTCAACATAACATGGATCTGGTGACACAGCTCACCTCTCCTCTCTCCTGCAGCTGATAGAGACTGGCTTTAAATAGGGCCACCAATTTCCCTCCAATTGCCCAGCCAGTACCACTCACTCAACTGAGGGATCTAAAACGCTACACAGATTATCCAAAAAACACAAAACCTCTACACACTTCTAACATGCACATTTACACAACTAAATGGCAGTATTAACAAAAGGAAAAACATTCAACAAATCCCTTTAAACCTTAACACAAACAAAAGGAAGCATCTCTATGGAAAAAGAAACCCCTCCACTTTGTTTGACCTGCTGATGTCATATGTGACATCATCAGGACTTTAAAATGAGGAAATCCCAGGCGGGCGTTTCCCCACACCTGACCCTTAGGACGACTGAAAAGACAAACAAAGTAAGTATGAATAACTTAATCTGTAACATAATAAAATATAAAGAAACATAACTTAGTATTTGTCTTAATTTGCAGAATGTTTGATTTGCCGGCAACAGAACGCTTACACAAACAAACCCGGGATAGTGAGTGAAGCAATGTTACTTGACAAATAGCAAATCATAGCAAATACATAGAAACAGAATAATGTGTACAATGTGCAAGAAAAGGTAAACACATATGGGACAAATGGAGAGCATTGCAACTGCTCCTCCACTTTGTCACAGTGCGACTGTTGTTTGTAAATGAAAACTTATCCCAACTACATGTGCTGCTGACCTTTGACCTTTTCTTTAGGTGCACAGAGGCCAGAGGAGTCTGTGGAAACATCCAGAACTGAGGCAGTGCTACAGATGTCTTCAGATAAACTGGTGTATTATCCATGGATGCGTTCCATTCCTGTTTAGACCTGCTGGCTGTCAATGGGCTTCATTCCATTTCAGACTGCCGGTGGTCGGCTGGAATCTAAACTCAACATGGCTCCTGTGTTAGAAGAGCCTCTGATTTTAAAATATGCACATTGAATAGTTTCTTTCCAGCACTATGGAGCTACCAGCCCAGTATATGTAGCCCACAGTAGATGGAGTTTTCAAGCTGCACTGACAAACATCATGACTCATGTAATCTCTACATGTGGACCTTTCACAGATGGATCCAAGTGCAGATTCAACTCTGCATTACATTTGACTTCAGCTGTTACACACTTTCATTTTCTAGCTGTGTCACTTCCTGCTTTTTGGATCAGATAGTTTATCCATGTCCACAAATGTTTGGCTGCATATTTTTATCATCTATATTTTCCGGTCTTCATGCAGCCGATATTTCATGTGAACTCCAATCTGCCACCTGCCATCACGTTTTCAGGGTTAGTTCAGTGTTGGAAATGTAGGACAAACAGCAGCACATGTTCTCTAAATGTTTGCAGTCATTTTTAAATGACGCTGATACTACATGAGACATTTTCCACATTTATTGTCTTTGAACAGAGAATAATAAAGCCATCAAACATATACAGGTTTGTGCAAATACAAACTTCTGTGGTGCATTTGATGACCTGCAGAGGAGAACAAGTCGGGCTTTTCAGCCCTAACACAACCTCTTTGTTCTCAATACTACAAAACCTTAAAAGGCTGATATGCAAGTTTGCATGAATCACCAACACAGTTGTGTTTGTTTCTAGTGTAGTTATAAATAAGGTGATCAAATACCTGCTGACTGATTAGATCCAGTATCTATTACAGATGAACTGGATATCACAGCGCATGTTGTTAATCTGTCATATCAAACTAAACAGTGTTGCTGGTGTAAATATCCTCCAATAAAGTCAGATGGGCTGAGGGCTGCTGTTGCCAGGTAACGATGATGTCACACTGGATCTTCTGATCTTTAGCATCGTAGCGCTCGGAGTCTGATGTTGGCTCATGTGTTGTCACCAACATGACGTTCTACTAGTCAAGGCCTCACCTTCACCCACTGATGCTGATCACACAGACCCACTAATAGAACTGTTTTATCAGGTTTATGCAGCATCACCATTAATGTCACATTTAATCAGACCACATTTACATTACAAGCCCACTACAACCATTATCAACATGTTAAATTACATTATACATCTGCAGTGGTTTAAAGGACCACTATTTTAACCTGATTCATTTTTTCCACCTTAACAGTTCATTCCTCAAATCAAACAAGATATTTGACTCTCAGAAAATGTACCAACAAATATTTTTGGAATAAAATATTTATTTTTCAGCTTTTACAAGTGAAATCAAACAAGTGTATTTAACACTGAAACCAGAGTGGAAGCTGCTCATATAGAGTCCAACCCAGGCTAAAAGTAAGTTGAGTAGACCAGCACCATCAAAGTGTCGGCTCTCTGAACACGGTGCAAGATCGCCATCTGCAGGACAAAACTAGTTTTTCTCATCCTCCTCGTCAACGTCAAGATGACGTCATCGTACAGCAAAACGTGCAGATCAGGTGACATGACTGTCTGAGAGGCGGAGTTCAACTGTGGCAGGTAAGCATGTGGAGGAGAAGCAATAACATGACGCTGGAACATCATCATTGCATTATACAGTTTCCTCTCTAACTGGACGCAGCTGTGAACAAGAACAGCTGTGGAACCAGGGTCCTGAGTGGCATCTATGGATGAATGCAGGTCAGTGTGTTGCTGGTGGAGGTGATGAATCACAGGGTCCATCTCACGTTGGTGTCACAGCTTCTCTTCAGCTGCTCTGCTCTTCAAATGTAAGGAATCGACGGCTCTCCTTTTCAGCTCTGTTGGAATATCACCTTCTTCTGTCTGAGAAATGTTAATGAAACAAACCTGACAAAACACAAACAGCAGCAGTAACAGTAAATTGCACTTATACATTCACTGAAAACCCACATTTGAACTCTACCTACTTGTTCATCGAGGCATGAGCCCAAGGGCAAGGAGACTTCACAGACATGTTGAAATTGTGATGTGAAGACAGTGGACTGTGGTGGCCACTGCAGACTGTTGGACTCTGTTACAATCTTCTTCAGTCTCTGTTACAGACGTGGATTTGATTGGACAGCTTTATAGCGACTCCCTGTCTGTCTCAAACAAAGCATTTACATTCAAAAAGACATTTATAGAAAACACCAACAACACATGATATTATTTATTATATATTATAATCATTTATTCATATTTATTTTTCAATGAAGATGACAACCAACTGGAGCTTGAATCATTGAATTTACACCAAGCACTTCAGATATATTTGAAGATTTCTACATTTTATAACTAGTGACAAAAATTCTTTGTGTTGTCAATAGAGACACATTAAAGCAAACTTTGCTTGATGACAATAAGCTCAGTTAAATCAGTACAATAAGTGTGGAGCCCTTCCCTGAGAACGTGTCTGCATAGGTTCTCAGTCATCCAGGTCATGGTAGTCAAAAGAAGCAACCACAACCTCCCTGCAGAACATTTTGCAAAGTGAAATTTGTTTATTGTTCCATCAACAGTTTACCTGCAGAATGGGTACAAATATCTTTTCTGTGAGGAAGTGACGCAGAAAATACAATGTTTCCCTCTGTGACAATGAAAAAGTGCTTGAGATTGAGTAGAGCGATCCTTCTTCCTTGCTTCATTTCTTGCTCGCAGTCTCTCAGCGTTGACTGGAAAATCAAATGAGACTCACACCATCTGCTTGTAATGTGGGCGTGTCTGTCAGTAGTTTGAAGAGCACTCTCTGGCCTAAACACAATAGGAAGATCAACACCGCCCCAAAACAAACATTTCCAGATTAGATGAATGGCACCGTAATTGGAAATGGTAACATTAACACGTTAACTTCCTGTGTTTGGTCTGCAGTGGGTAACTCGTGATTCAGGGATCTACATTTAAAAACGCACATGTAAAACTGACAGCAAGGTTTTCCCATCATATAGTCGACATAACTAAGCACAACTGTTAACCTTTATGTTTGCTAACATTTGAACTCTTACGATTGGGATATCAACAAAACGCTAAATATAGTTTAATTCAATCCTACCTGAGCTGGTTGAATTGAACCAGTTTCAAATTCAAGTTCAAATTGTATTTATCACACACACAAAACCATACACAGTATGACATGAGGTGAAATGCTTGTAGCTGTGCAATGCCCGACCAGTTTCATGACATACTTCCTCTTCCATCTGGGAACAGAATCTAAAGACAGGAAGTAGCCACTGTCAGCTTCCTGAGTACCCAATAAGAAACAAATCAGGCAAAATCAACAAACCTTTGGGTCTCGTTTTCAAAAGTGCATGTTTGTCAGCTTCTGTCTCTCTTTCCATCCACTGCTGGATGTCTTGTTCTGAAATAGTCACTTGGACAAACATGGAAGAGAAAAGATTCACTTGCGACTACAAGAATACGTTCCATTAAAGTCGGGTTTCTCGGGGACTCTTTCAGGATGGCAGAAATCTCCTCCTCAGCAGACTTGTGACCTTCTCCTCTTTGTCCCATCTCTGAAGGAGCTGCACTTCTATCAGTAGGAACTGTCAGCTCTCTCAGTTTGAATGTAAATGAGTCATTTTAACTACTAATACAGAAACATGTGTACCTAGATCCGATGACTTCCTCCTCCCATAATGCAATAATGCATCAGTCAGAAGGTCCAGTCGATCTGATGGAGTCATCTCTTTGTGACTCCTGCAGATCTTCTGAGGAAGGAGCAGAACCTCTCCATGCCTTCTCCATCGTTCAGCCCAAACCCAGGAAGCCGTCGTGTGCTCTAAAAGATTTCTGATTAACACATATTTACTGTTTACTGTACAAGAGTTTATCAAAGTATGGACTGAATAGTGTGTGCATGTGCTTAGGATGACATGTGTGTCAGTTTGTGTACATTGACCAATAAATCATAGCTGGCACTGCAGTTTATGTCCATAAACATGGACAGCCAGGGAAATACCTCGAGGTGTTCCTCCTCCATTTGTCTGATAAACACCAAACAGTGTTTTATAAACAGGAAATGTTGTTCTTGTGTCATATAGTAAAAGAAAATACTCACATGTATATGTGAGGACGGCACACACACGGTGTTGTATATGAAATTCAGCTTGATGTTCTTGTCCTGGTATCTTTTCACCAGCTCACTGATGACATACGTTGGATCTGCTCACCTGTTTAAAAAAAAGATCATCTCAATGGTTTCGAGTCGATAAGAGAAATAATATTTTTGGGAAACATTTGGTGACATTGTTGACTGTAGGTTAATGACGTAAGCATTGATTAACAACTCAGCATTCTCCATGAATCATGTTCAAAAACATGAGGGGAATTTCATGACGACAGGAGGCTCCAAATACACCAGTTACACCAGTTACACCAGTTACATCCTGTCTTTTTTGGCTGGTTTTGTGACTGAAGTAAATTTCCGGCTTTAAAGTTGCTACAATCCTAATTACAAAAGGAAATAGTAGTCCTCAATCAGCCATAATAACTTTAACATGACAGAAATTATCTTTAAAATAAAATAAAAAATAGGGGTGTGTGTGTGGGGGGGCACTCAACATCTGCACATTCAAAAACATCTGTTTCCATCACAAATACTTCAAATGTTGTCTCTTACATAACCAATCCATTTAAAACTATGACTTATTTAGGAGAACACCTCACTAGTGATGGAGCAGTGACATGAAATTTCCTTCAACATTTCCTCAGCTCAGCTGGTTTGGAGCTATCAGGATGAGACAGCAGATATTCCTCTACATCTTTGTCTCTTACAAACATGATGTTTCCATGAAAGCGCTCAATAATACTTCTTCTTTTTCTTCCAAGGCCAAAGTCGGCATCCATGGTCACAATCATTGTGCCATCAGTCTGAAACCAAACATCAACACTGGTTCATCCATTTCTGTCATTGATGGAACCAAATCTTATGACAGGATTATTAACTTGGTTGGTAGATCATTAGATAGCACCTCACAGACTGATCACCAACCCACTCCAGTGCACATAAGAGTAGAAAATATGATCTAGTGTCAACATTTATGGACTTTTTAGCCTGAAACATTTTTATATAGAGAAATGTGTCAAATGCTGTTAAACTGTAGGAACTGCATTGTGTTGCACTGAGGAATGACACTCTAGTGTCCTCAGTTGTTGGTGAAATACTGAGATATGAACCTGCTCGTTTGAAGCTTTAGGAGTAAAGAATTATTGTCAATGTATGAAGACAACAATGATTTTTTTGGATTAGCTACAGAAACATGAATTTCTATCAATCGATGATACAGCAGCATAACAGAATGACTCATTTCTGATGTCGTTACGATATCAGGTTGGAAAATGTTGAACCTAAAGTATTAAATGACCTCCAGAAAAGTAAGACAGTGAGTCATCCCACAATTGTTTTTATGAACCTCCTGAGACCCACTGCCCTCATATGGCGACATGGTGATGATGGTAGCTCCACCTTCATCCTCCTCTTGCCAATATATCCACTAACCCTCTGTGCACAATCTGTCTCAGCCTCTCAGACTTTCAAACCTGAGCTGTGCCTGCCATGTACTCATTGCTAAACCTTTTCATTTTGGCCAGTCCAAGCATTTAGAAATAAATAAACACAAAAACACCATTCAAAGATAATTTTTAATTTTTCTACTTATCAGGTACGACCAATCTGAAATATCTTTTGGAGAAATGAACAATATATCCTAAACTTGACCTCAGGCCCATCAGGTTAATGCAGTCATTACATGGACATGTTTCATTTTAAAATGAGACCAGAATAGTTTGGCATTAAGTCATAAATCTGTAAGAACAAACCTGTGTTCACAAACATGTTTATCTCTCTTGTGTTTACTTGTGTTTACTACTGTGATCCTCTGGTAAATGTAGCTGTAAATGTTGTTTTCCAATATACATGAATACTGCTGCGTTCATACACCGATGTTCTCCATGTTCTTTGCAAATAATGCAAATGCTTGTGGATGGTGCTGAGGATTTATATGACATCTTTCAGTGAACCCCACAGGCTGAGTTCTTCTCTCTTTGCCTAACTGCTTGCTGTCTCTGAACCAAAAGAGCTCCAAGTCACATTATCCATGTTCTCAAGTGCAAGTGCTGCTCCATGTTCTCAGCCAGTGGTGTGACTATAACAGCCCCTCTCGCTCAGTTTTTTCATTCGCTCTTGCTCAGATCTCTGCGAACCTGCTCGCAGTGTGTCGCTCAGTGTGGTTTATCATCTTCATCTTAACTTCCTGCTTCTATCATGGTTAAAGCTGATGAATCCTCTGGACATCAAACACTGATGGTGTTATTGGAGCTGAGTGAAGTTTGATGGCTTTATTATCCACGCTGTGACACATGGCAGCTGTCAGAGCAGAACACATGAAGTCAGCAGGTGTGTTTAAATTCAGCCTCTGCTTCCTCTGGAGGTCCATGACATCACAGCGTGGCCGCAAAGGGCGTCCAGAATCCTAGCCTCCCACAAACGTGTCCACCTTCTCCCTGGATTTGAAGCACAGGTGGGCCCACCCTATCCCAAGATGCATTGCAGCATGGTGGTGGAACATATATTTTGGGTCCAGAGATGGAGCAGCTCTCTCTCTCTAAGTCTTTGAGGATGTTTTCTGTTTGAGTCTGGCTTCAGTTCAGTCTAATTTAGCAGCTGTGACATCAGAGATTGTAGGGGAGGAACAGCCACACCCACAGGTGAGTTTCCCACCCAGAAACAGAGCGTGAACATCACCTCTGTCTGTGCTGTGTTGGTCACAAGCTTTGTTCTGGTCTTTTAAGTGGAGGGTGGAGCTTGTGAGTGATGGAAGCTGAGAGTGGTGTTTGCAGATGCTCAGTGTAACAGGATGTTGGCTGCTGTGTTTGCACATGCTCAGTGTGACAGGATGTTGGCTGCTGTGTTTGCACATGCTCAGTGTGACAGGATGTTGGCTGCTGTGTTTGCACATGCTCAGTGTGACAGGATGTTGGCTGATGAGTTTGCACATGCTCAGTGTGACAGGATGTTGGCTGATGAGTTTGCACATGCTCAGTGTGACAGGATGTTGGCTGATGAGTTTGCACATGCTCAGTGTGACAGGATGTTGGCTGCTGTGTTTGCACATGCTCAGTGTAACAGGATGTTGGCTGCTGTGTTTGCACATGCTCAGTGTGACAGGATGTTGGCTGATGAGTTTGCACATGCTCAGTGTGACAGGATGTTGGCTGATGAGTTTGCACATGCTCAGTGTGACAGGATGTTGGCTGCTGTGTTTGCACATGCTCAGTGTAACAGGATGTTGGCTGCTGTGTTTGCACATGCTCAGTGTGACAGGATGTTGGCTGATGAGTTTGCACATGCTCAGTGTGACAGGATGTCGGCTGCTGTGTTTGCACATGCTCAGTGTGACAGGATGTTGGCTGCTGTGAAAGCTGAATGCTCTCTGGTTAGAAGTGATGTCACACATTAGGATAACTGTGCTCGCTCTCTGTCAGAGTACCAGGGCCTCACTTTGACCACATGACTCTCAGTACACAGCATGATGTGTGCGCTGTAAACAGGAAGCAGAGGAGCAGGACTGAGGTAAACCTCTGAGGGATCAAACTGAGACTGAGCTCCAGATGTTTCCACATGTTTCTGCTCTGTGTGTGTTTGATGATTATTTCAGGTATAGATGATGGAATATGACCAGTCTGATGTCAGCCTGCTTCTCTGACAGCGCCTCACCTCTCTGTGCTGCCCCCTGCTGGCTCTGATCATTACTGACTGAGTCCTTGCTGCCACTTTATTAGGTACAGCTTGCTAACACAGGCTCAGACCTGCTTTGCCTTTACAGATACCTTAAACCTTCATGGCTCAGATTCAGCGAGGTGCTGGAAACATCCCTCAGAGTCATGTGATCAGTGACGCCTGCTTCAGCACTGACAGATAGAAAAGTACATCCACATAAACAGGAAATATAATAATAATAATAATCAAATGCTGATTCTCAGCTTTTCAGCCCTTTGTCTGGATGTTAATCCAGCAGAGTGTGTTTGTGATGATAGTAAATAAATGTTAGACTTACAGCTCCTGTTTTACTGCATTAAAGTGATCAGATGACTTCAGCGCTTTTACATGGATGGTAGTGAAAGCAGGACATGACAAATGTAGCACAGCAGCAGTGTTTAACACGTCTGAGCTGGAAACAGAAACTCTGGTATGAACATCATTCATAGAACAGCTTCCAGCTTCTTTTGCTCGGCTACATTTTGGATGGATTTGCATTTAAAGATGAGACTAAAATGGTTAGGGTCAGGAGGTCAAAGGTCAGAGCTTCAGTGGGTCTGAGGACGGCCTCACGCTGGAGAAGGATGAAGGAGTCTGACCTGAGCCAGTGTTTGACATGAACACATCAGCACTGCTGTCAGTGAGCCTAACGACAGCCGTTAGCATCATTTCAGTGTTTCAGTCATAAAAACACTTCCTGTCACTGTGGTGGTTACAGTGACATCATGCAGTTTGTGCTTTGACCTCCAGAGGGCGACAAATCAGCACAGACAGAGAGCTCCATTCAAACTTTGCTGCCAAAAGTAATAATTCTTCAAATATAATCATCAGTGTTTGAGCAGTTATGATATCAGGGACAATCTAGACACGTGTGACAATACTGAACATGTCACATGACACACCTTAAACATCATGTGATCCACTCTCAGTCTGCACTTTGATTCATTACTTCAACAGGTTGAAATTAGATTTGAAGAAACTTTCAGTGAAATAAAGCTTTCATCACAGGATTCATGTGAGCAGCAGATGAACTTTGTACCAACAACATCTTCAATAACAGAGTCTGAATGAAGCGCAGGTGTTGATGCTGCTCACTGATTGGATGGTTGGTTTCAGCTCTGCTCTCAGTCTTTACTGCACAGGTGAAGGTAGAAAGTGTGACTGGATCTATAGACTGGAAACAGAGAAACATGCTGAACATTTGAAGCTTTGCAGCAGAAATGTTCATGTTACAAATACAGCAGAGCTGATCTGGGATCAGTGTGTTCACACCTGCAGCTACAACAAGGTTTCATGTCTTCACACGTCAGCATGTGAACTTTACTCTGACTCAGTCTGAGCAGTCAGACGGCATATTTTTAAAGTTAACACATCAGCACACACAGAGCTGAGCCCCTCCCACCTGTGGTGAGTTTCAGGTGGAGCCCCGCCTCCTTCCAGGAAGCAGCTCACTTGTGTGTCCGTGTTTAGTGTCCAGGTGTGGAGCGGAGCTTGTTGGTGTGTGAAGAAACTGTAAGTTTGCTTTGTTTCCTCCTTTAACAGTTTGTCTTTAGGAACTTTACTGTTTGTTCAGCTCACATTTGATTTCTTCACACAACAAACTGTGTGTTTGTATTTCCGGTCTCTCCATTAAAGTCAGTGTGTAATGTTTCCTGGCTAACATCAGCTGTGTGCAGCTTAGTTCCAGCACAAACAGCACAAATCTGCCGCTCCATAGTTCACGGTAACGGACTCACAGCTGGACCAACGAGGCCGAGTGTGTCCGCCACTCTGAGCTACGTTCCTGTTTTGTGTACTTGTAGTTTGTACTGTGTCCCAATTAAGAGAGTGCACGCTTGAAGTACGCGCACTACGCGTACTACGTACGGTGCGTACTATAATTACGAGAAGTGCGGAAGTGAGAGGTTTGTGAAATGGGACGGTCTAGCCTTCGTCGCGCTGCTCAGGTTGCCTAGCAACCATGATACTAACAGCGAGAAACGTTTCATACAGCTTTGTTTGACAGAAATGGAGAAAAAATGTTTTGTTGCTCAGCCATTTTTTTCATGATATCACTTTGATTAGTTGAGTATCTGAGGCTGAGACCACAGGACTCTAAAACATGATTGTTGGGCTTCATTTCTGTACTGAACAGTCATTTAAGATTAGCTAGTAAATAACAATTAGCTAATGTTGTTCATGAGACTAAAGTCATCTCACTGTGGTAATGTAAATATAATATGGCCAATATTATATTTATTGTCAGATTATTATGATATATATATATTACAGCAGTGAGCTTGAACTCTGTGTCAAAGATTCAAGTAGCAGTTATTTATATTTCCTATCACCTTAAATCTTCAATCAAAGACAAGTATCTTTGACTGTGTATATATAGATGTATTATATATAAGAAACAAATGTTGTTCTTTCAGTATGTTGGCATTACTAAATTTGGCTCAGTGCTTACATATATGTGTAAAAAGAAAATGTGCGAGCTGTGGTAACTGTGTCTGATAGAATGAAGAGTAGACTGATAAATGAAATATTCCTTTATTGGGTGAGAAAATCAGACCATGTCATAACTGCTTTAAGTCATACAGAATAGACATCAGAGCCTTAAACAGGCTGACTTCTGCTAAATGGGTCAAACTGGGCAGAAAGTATACAAACACATAACATCCTTATAGAAAATGATGTAACACTATAGATCAACTTAGCTCAGAATATATAAAGCATATAAACAGTTACAGCAATATGATGCAACAAACACAGCAGTGCTACTGATCCAAAATACTCAAAGCTTCATAGAAGTGAAACAAACATTTATTTTTAGCTCCATTCTGCTGCTGATACAGACTTTAGGTTTCTGAACATTAAACTTGTTGCTGCCTTTCATAGTGTGTAACTTGAAGGCCCTGAGTACTTTCTCCCACACTGAAAACACTGGGATGATCACATTATTTGAACATTACCTAATAAGACTGATTCAGCACAGACAGTTAGTTATTCTAAACTTTCCTAGCAGTCCTTCACAAACAGGGAACAGTCTGTCTACTCTCTCCATCTGTCAGCTGCTGCTGGCTCTTCCTCCTCCTCTTCCTCACACACTGCTGAGTTTGTCCTGGTGGATCATCAGGGCTGCAAAGCCTCACAGATGATGTGCAGCAGTGGCTCCCTCAGTCTGTCCTCACTCTGGACACTTGCAGTTGTCACACATGGAAATCAATTTGTGATAAGCTGCAGGATTCAAACACAAGTGTAACTTATAAACACATGTTCATACTTTTATTCCACAATCAGAGAGAAAGAAACAGACAGAGAGTGCAGGACAGACAGACAGGTGACAGTCTCAGGTGTACACACTGCTACACAACAGCACCAGAGAAGGAGGATTTAGTGTTTGTGTTATTACGAGTGCTAAACAAGAAGAGTTCCCAGATGGTGCAGTGGACACATGTGTGACTGCTGTGATTAAAGCGTCTTTCTTTCAGCTTAACGAGTGAACCGTCAGCTCGTTCAAACACACGTTAAAGTCCGTTTGGCTCGACACCACCGAACAGAGGCAGCAATATAACATAGCTAACATTAACAGTGCAGTGAATCCTGCTTGTGCCGTGATATTCAGGACTGCAAACCGAGCAGCATCACTGACTTTCAGCCTGTTGTGTTTGTGGATATATGACTGACTTTAATTATTCATAAAATCATCACATTCTCTGTAAGATTAAGGTCGACTATACATATATATATTTTGAAGTAGAGGCTTTAAAACCAAGTAAACGCTGAAAGTACAAACATCACTAATGTCACATAACTTTGCCGACATGTGGCCAACAGGAATGTTTTAATGTTTTTCATTATTAAACATCTGCACATAAATAAGTGACATAATATTCAGTACTTACTTTTGAAGGTTTACTCTTTGGCCACTCCGCTTCTGCCGTCTGCCGTATAGGGCTTTGGAGTTGATGTCACACCGCAGTGCATTGTGGGATTGCTGCACCATGTCAGAAGGCCACAAATCAAAACAAACACACTGTGTTGGAAGCAGGACTGTCAGAACCATGCTTAAAATCAGCGCAAAGGACAAAGGGCTGTATCGCAACCGATTGCGCCAAGACGCCAAAAGACGGTACTTGGACAAAATAGCGTGCATCGGTAATGTGGACCCGTATGAAATAAGGCAGCGGAGCGGAAACCCAGACAGCCTACTGCCGTTGTCCTATCCCAATATTTTCGCGTACCTTGTCTGTGGAGTCAGCGCATACACGGCGAATCATTTTCGGAATTATAAATTCCTGGAGGCGCACATCTAATTCACAAACGGTTGGGTACAAGATTTGGCCGTTTTTAAGCCTCCACATTGTGAGTATGTTAACTATATGACCAAGATACAGCTTGAGGTTGCACATAACATTGACTTCTCCTCAGCAGCTGCCCCAAAAATTGCTCTAGATGAACGATTCACGATTGATGCCAGCTGTGCGTTGCCATGTAAATAGTTTGCATTTCATGTGTATGTACTTGCTAAGTACATGTGAACAGATCTTGAATAAAAAAAAATTAACATACTTTTCTTTTCTGTTTTATTGAAACCGCTTTACAGAAAGTACAATTATTTACAATGAACTGTACATGCAACACAGCAGTTTTATGAATATTCAACAAGAGCAAGTTTCATTTGGCCCTGGTTTGACAACCACACTGGGGCACATATTCACCAAAACACAGCACACCTTAACAATCTTATCAAGCAGTGTTGTGCGCCGGTCCGAGTTTGACACAGGTATGTCGTCGTGCCCCATGTGCAGCGTTGGAGCCAAGTCTGGATTTGTTACATCCATTTCATATGCTGGTTTGAGTGCAATAATGCCAAATAATAAGCCTCTCCGTCAACATGACGTGGTTCTGCAGCATCACACATTAGGATGCTTTATCTAATTATCTATGACCTCAGCGCATTCAAAATAACACTAAAAGCCTATTAAGAGAGATATGAATTTATTTAGAACTCACCAGAAAGAAAATGCTGCGAGCAAACCAACAAAAAATTGGGGATGGCAGAAAACTCGATATCCACTCGTCTGACCTCTGCAAACCAAGCTTGACGTATTTGTTTAGAATGTTGTTCACACCTGTTGAACTGACTGAAACTTCTAGTCACAGTAAATCAGTATGTGTCAGTGAATGCATCGTGTGTGCTTCGTGGCTCCATCGATTGGACTGATAGTAGAGCAGCTGATGGCAGCTTCGTCTGCCTCACACTGCTGTCTGACTGCATTCAGCTGACACTGAGATGAAGCAGGAAAGAAGCAGCTGATATTTGGACAGCACACATGATGGAAAGGAGGATTTCAGTTGATGTGCACATGAATGATTTGTGTTTCCTCTGCAGGTGAAGGTAGAAAGTGTGTGTGAGCTGATGTGAATTGAGCAGCATGGATCAGTGTGAGGACAGAGAGGAGGGAGTCCCTCCCTCTAAAAGCACTCTGTGTGGGGAACATGAGAGCCAGACCAAAGCTCAGAGGTGAGATGACCATCTCTAACTGTCCATGACTCTTCTCCATGTCACAGCTCAGCACTCACATCACTGCTCCATCATTATTCACAGGAACCAGCCTGGACCTCCACCCAGCTCTGTGTCCCTACAGAGTGACGTGTCTAGAGGTTTCCTCATTGATTTAAAAGTCTCTGCTGCAGAGAGGTGAGCTGTTAGTAACAAGAACTCTCTGATTTAAAGGATTTTGATGTTTCCTGGTTTCTAAAATGCATCTCTGTAGCAGAGCAGTGTCTCCAAGGACACACAGGCTCAGCTGTAACTGTCAGTTTATCTGGTTTTAAGACACATTTGGACTCAATTGGCTGTTTTTAACTATGTATTTTAATCAGAGGTGTAAATTTAGAGCTCACACATCTGGATCCTAAACTATGATAGAAACAGCTGCTAGCAGTGGGTTGTTTGACTTTGATACGCTGCTCTAGAAAGCAAACAAAAGTTTGTGCAGCTCCTCTGTTCAGCTGCAATCTTTTCTAAATGGACACAATGTTCTTGAGAGGTTTCAGTCTGGTTTTAAAACTCTTCATAGCACAGAAACTGCACTTTTAAAAGTTCTTAATGATCTTTTATTAGCCACTGACTCAGGTGACTCAGCTGTGCTTCTGCTTTTAGATCTGACCGCTGCCTTCGATACTGTTGACCACAGCATTTTAATCTCACGGTTGGAGCATTGTGGCGTAAAGGGCACCCCATTAGAGTGGTTCAGGTCATACCTGTCTGACAGGACCTTCTCTGTGAGCTTTGGCGATTTTATCTCTTCCTCAGCTCCCCTTACTTGTGGTGTTGCCCAGGGATCTATACTGGGGCCAATATTGTTCTCCATTTATATGCTGCCTTTAGGTCTAATTTTTAGAAAATACAACATTTGTTTTCATTCATATGCCGATGATACTCAGATCTATCTTCAATTGAAGGGAAACAGTCCTGCCTCACTAGAACCCTTACTTCAGTTAAATGAAGTGAAGTTAAATCCTGGATGGCCTCTAATTTCCTTAACTTCAATAAGAACAAAACCGAAGTGATAATTTTTGGACCAAGCGGCAATCCCAACACTTCTAATTTTAACCTGCACAGTCTTGAGCCTTTTGTCAAATCACATGCCAAAAATTTGGGGGTTATACTTGACAGCAATTTCACCTTTGAAAAACAAATTAGCTCAGTTGTACAGCGGTCTTTCTTCAAACTCAGGCTTTTATCTAAGGTGAGATCATTTTTATCTTTTAAAAACTTTGAACGAGCGATTCATGCTTTTATTATATCCCAGCTGGACTATTGTAACTCCTTATATGCTGGAGTCAGCCAGACCTGCCTGGCAAGGCTGCAGTTGGTCCAGAATGCTGCAGCTCGTCTTCTGACACGTACTAAAAGATGTGAACACATTTCCCCGGTACTTGCCTCCCTTCATTGGCTCCCTGTCCGCTTCAGAATTAATTTTAAAATTTATTGTTGACTTACAAAGCCCTGAATGGACAGGCTCCCGGGTATTTGTCTGACCTCTTGCAGACGTATACCCCCCTTAGATCTCTTAGATCAAGTGATCTTTTGCTTTTAGCCGTACCAAGGTCGAGGCTGGTTCATAGAGGTGATCGAGCATTTGCAGTCGTAGCGCCTAAGCTGTGGAATAATTTACCCCTACACATCAGACAGGCTCCAGCTGTCAATCTTTTTAAATCTTATCTTAAAACACATTTTTATTTACTGGCTTTTAATACAGCATGAGAGTTATTTGTTATTTGTTAATTTATATTTGGTGTTTGCTTTTAATACTCTAAGTTGTTTTATTGTGTATGTTGTGTTCTTGTACAGCACTTTGGTCAACGCTCCTGTTGTAATTAAATGTGCTATATAAATAATTAAACTATTAAACTCTTCAGAAAAGTGTTCAGAGAGCAGCTGCTGTATTAGACAAAGGCTCGTCGTGTGAGCCCAGATGTGTGTAACAGCTGGATGAAGGAGAACCATCACAGTCGCGTCTCCATCCCGCCTTTATTAATGAACTTCCTGTTGCTTGCAGATGACAGGAACACAAAGTGTTTGTGCCACGTGATGCTGCAGGATTTGTTAACGTGTCCATGATGGTAACATCTCCTCGTCTAACTGCAAACACATGAGCGCTCCTAACGGCAGCTATCACAGCCACACAGGCAGACTGTGTCTCACTGTTGCATTCAGGGACATTTGTTTTCCTGTAAAAAGCTGAACTCTAATCTAAGAGGACTGTTACTGACAGGAAACAGCTGCATTATCTGCAGTCTGTGTGACCACAGCTGCTTCAATCACTTTATCAGAGAATTGATCATTGAATAAAACATGTTTGTGTCTGCAGAGGTCAGAGGTCACAGTCTGCAGGATCCAGCTGTCCGTCGGTGAGGAGTGACTGGTCCAAACATCACCCTCCAGAGTTCAGTGCTGAACCTGGACCAACGAGGTCAGAGACCTGTGATGACTCCTTTACATGTTTGTGTTTTCCTGGATAAATATGACCAAAGATTCATTAAAAAGGTAAAAAATATTAGACTTTGTCCTGTAGCGCTGTGTGGCAGGCAGGATTGGACCCAAACACAACAGGATGAAGTCAAAGAGGCAGCTTTATTTCAGCTGTGAACATGCAAACAGCAGAAATAAGGAAACATAACTGTAGGTTTGCAGTGAATGAAGCCTCAGCTCAACGCTCCACTTTGTCCCTCTTTTCCTTCTCCAAACAGCCACATCAGGAGTCTTTGATGGAGTTTTAAAATATTTAATTACAAATGTCCAAAGATGGGTTCAGGATACCTGAATCCACAATTATTAAAGCTAAAATAGTTCACAGGGTTTGGACTTTGTTAGGTGACGAGAGAACATCAAAGTGTTTTTTATCTTCAAACAGTATTTTTATCACTTCAGTTGCTCTCACAGCCCTGTTTGTTATTTTACCAGAGCTCTTATGTTTCACTCAGTGCTCCCACCAAACACCTTGGAGGACACATTAGTGTGATTTAGATTTCATTGGTGTAAACACCAGTCACACAAGCTAACCCATGGAGGCAGCAGCAGGCTTTGTGTTTGGTAAAGTCTGCTGGCTTAAACTAAGAGAGTTTAGTTTGTTAGCACAAAGAGCTGTCAGCTAAAGCCCCGAATGCACTTTGAATACAGATGAACTGAGAAAAACACTTTAAATACAGCAAACAGTCAAACTGACCACATGTTTTTCTGCTGATCATCCACAGCAGTACATTTAGCATTCATGCTAGCAGCAGGCTATGACTGTCCACTGAGCACCAACACAGGTAGGAGTGAGCAGTGATGAAGCAGGACTGTGGGCAAGTTTGAGCTACAATCCTATTGGCTTCTCAGTTTCTCCAAAGAAAAGGGGAAAAATTCTTGGTGTTGTGAAGACGTGAGTTGGTCTTGTTGTCGTGGGGCTGGAAGGATGCTGGCAGTGAGAGGCTTTTCATACAGTGTTCAGTAACAGAATGAGAAGAAAGCCACTGCACATGAAACAAGGTGCTCGTAGTGTTTGTTTACTGTGTTTGTGCCACAATGTCAGATCAGTTGTAGATTCACATGCAGACTTGTCCAGTGAAACCAGTGCAAGTACTGCAGTACAGAGCAAAGACTAAGCAAGGGTGTTATTGTAAACTTTAACAAAAGACTGTTATGTGACAAAGAGTAAGTACATTATTTTTATGAGATTGTTCATCATGTCTTTAATTTAATATTTCCAGTTTTTCCTTCTTGTCTCATGAAGCTGTGACATTTATTGTTTTTCTTTTAGGATCAATAAGAGGCCAGAATCTCCTGGACCTGAACCCAGCTGTGTTTCCTTAAAGAGCAACGAGTCGAAGGATTTTGATATAAACTTTAAAGGCTGTTCTTCTGCTGCTGAGAGGTAATGTGTGTCTAGATGTTGTTCCTATATTTCTGAATAAATCCTCATGTTTAATATCAACTCAGCTCTTTTTCACACATTTCTATGTTGGTATGTGAAGCGGTGTGTGTTGGAGTGTTTCCACAAACACAGCAGTCAGAGTGGAAAGAGTGGATGTTGTAGGAGGTGTTTGTGTAGTGAAGAGGCTGAGTGTCTGTAGGACTCCAGCTGCTCCAGCAGGTGTCTCCTTTGTGCTTTGCTTCAAACACAGTGTAGGGAGGAGCTTCCACTCAGGTGTTTCAGGTGTTGCTGGATGGAGGAGGACAAATAGTTTTTCCCTTCAGTGACACTTCAGCAGCTCAATGTTCTGGGAGATGTTTGTCTTTATGAAGGTTTATGGATTCTTGTTCTTACTTTGGTTAAACTGAGCAACACATTTTCCATCTAACATTTAAAGTAAATTTCCAGGTGAATAAAAGATCTGCAGCTGCAGCCTCTGTGATGTTTCACAGTCTGAAAGTAACAAATTCAACCAGAGTTCAAACAAAGGCTTAATATACGTGTGTGTTTGATATAATGCCAACAAGTACAAACAGGTGTTCTTACAGGTCTTAATCACAGAGCTCTGATAAGTCTGGTGACTTTCACACTCAGCAGTTTTGCTGCCTTTTATTTTATATTGGCCTTTTTAAAGCCCTTCAAAGTCTCCCACATTCATACAGAGCTTTTAACACCAAACTCCTTTACAGTCCTTCTCCTCTCACACACGATCACATGACTGATTTGTCTGCAGCAGCTGTGTTACTGCTAGTATTTTATTATGTGTGTAATCTCCTCATATTGTTCCTGTGGTTTAGTTTGACTTCCTTCTGCAAACTCAGCTGCTCTGTTGCTGATACACGTCTCCATGAATATGATTGATCAGATGCTGCCAACACCATGTGTTTCATGTGAGCGCTCAGCTGAAACCCTGGGTTGACTTATCGAGTTAATAACAAGCTTCACGTGACTGTGAATGCTAAAGTGAATCCAGATAAAGGAAAGAGACCCTGCTAATGTTGGACTCACTTCTTAGTGTAGATCCCAGGAGGAAGTTCAACATAGCCATTCTTTGTGCTAGCTCGACCAAACCTGAGACCACAGTGCAGGATAATGATCATCATCTGTCTCTGTCAAGGACATTTAAAATCCACAAATAACAAACATAATTATATTTGATCATTAAAAATGATGATTAAACAAAGTGTCAAACATACTTAAGTAGAAGGACTGATGTTTGTGGTAAAATACCCTCTTAAAGCTGAAATACTGATTCAACTTCTTTACTCAAGTAAAGGTAAAAGAGTACAGGCTCTGAAATGTACTCACAGTATTAAAGTAAAAACGCCATCTTTGAAGGAAATTTTTGCCAGTTTTTGAGCAAAGTTACCTGAATTTCTACCTCCAACATTAATATGAGAAAATTATCTGAACTTTTATTCTAATAAATTTAATCAGCTTGAACATTTTGTAGCACAAAAGTAGAAAAAACCCAAAGGGAATCAAAAATAGCTCCGTTTGCTGTTGCCTGCATTGTAGATGGACGGCTTTGCCTCAACACCTAAACAGGAAAATGAGTTTAGTCAAGTATTAAAGTGGGATTGAAGAGGTGAGGAAACCAGAGATCAGGTGTTGTGGTGCAGCATGGTCACAAGAATCATTTAGAAATGGGTCAAAATATTTTCTCTTCTAGATTTTTTGCACAGTCTGATGTGCTGCTGCTCTGAGGTTTACTGCTCTCTGTGTGCTTAGAAAACTGTGAGGTACAAGTAGATTTGACACAAGTTATAATGGCTGATTTCCATATAACGGTGGAATACAGGGACTTAATCGTTAAGTTAGAAGAAAGTTTGAAGCCTAATCTTGAAAGTAGAGATAGTGTCTGTCTCCTGAATCCAAACTGGAAGCTGGTTCCACAGAAGAGGGACCTGAAAACTGAAGGCTCTGCCTCCCATTCTACTTTTAAATACTCTAGGAACAACAAGTAGGCCTGCAGAGCGAGAGCGAAGTGCTCTAATAGGGTGATATGGTACTACAAGGTCATTAAGATAAGATGGGGCCTGATTATTTAAGACCTTGTATGTGAGGAGCAGGATTTTGAATTCTGGATTTAACAGGACGCCAATGAAGGGAAGCCAAAACAGGAGAAATATGCTCTCTCTTTCTAGTCCCTGTCAGGACTCTTGCTGCAGCATTTTGGATTAGCTGAAGGCTTTTCAGTGAGTTTTTTGGACATCCTGATAATAATGAATTACAGTCGTCCAGCCTGGAAGTAATAAATGCATGAACTAGTTTTTCAGCGTCACTCTGAGACAGGATATTTCTAACTTTAGAGTTGTTGCACAAATGGAAGAAAGCAGTCTTACATATTTGTTTAATATGTGCATTGAAGGACATGTCCTGGTCAAAAATGACTCCAAGGTTCCTCACAGTGTTACTGGAGGCCAAGGTAATGCCATCCAGAGTAAGAATCTGCTTAGAGACCATATTTCTAAGATTTTCAGGGCCGAGTATAATAACCTCAGTTTGATCTGAATGAAGAAGCAGAAAGTTAGCGGCAATCCAGGTCTTTATGTCTTTAAGACATTCCTGCAGTTTAACTCATTGGTGTGTGTTATCTGGCTTCATGGACAGATAGAGCTGGGTGTGCTATGTCTTCTGATGAGGCTGCCTTGGTGATTTCAACATCCATGTCTGCTGTGACTTTAAACTTCTGGTCAAGGACTTTTTAAATATTATTGACTCTTTTAACTTGACCCAGTGGGTTACTGGTCCCACGCATGAAAAAGGTCACACACTAGACTTGGAGCTTTCCCACGGGCGGGATGTGTGCGTCACTGAAATATCTGAGTTGGGCATCTCTGATCATTTTCCTGTGTTGTTCACTCTGACACTGCGCTGCTCAGTAGATAAGCCGTACGGCTGGGTCTAGGGATGCTTTTTAAGTAAAGGTTTAACTACAGCCAGCTAGGGATGGGTACCGTTTACATTTGAAAACCTGCTAAATCAGAATCAGTTGCTGATGATGGCTTTTTTCTTTTACATCAATCACGTATAATCTTAACTCAAAGTGAACATAGACTTGATTGAAGTAACTCAGATCAGCCAATTCAAAATGCTAATTCAATCAACTCTGAGTTTATTTCTAGACTCAGTTTGTTGGCCCTGCACCTTAAAACTATTCCCTCTTTGTCCCTCATGTTTTTTGGATATTGTTTTCACATCTTATGTCACGGCTAGCGGGACGAGCCATGTTGAATTTAATAAAGGACCCAAGATGCCGACACTGCTGTGAAGTGAGTGAGCTTTATTGAAACGGTGAAGTGCAGTGGAGATGGCCTGTGCAGAAGCTAAGACAACCTCTACTGAAAAAAACAAAAAACTAACCTGAAACCTTAAACGGAGGCACGGGGAGACAACACAGACGAACCAGCAACAAGCAGGAGAAAACAAAGGGCTCATATACACAAAAGAGCCATCAGGGAATGAGAAAAGGGAGACACAGCAGGATTCATTGGACATAACCAGACAAGGGGAAGCAAAAGTAGACACACTGGCTGTGTCCCAATTCAGGGTCTGCACGCTTGAAGTATGCGCACTACGCGTACTACGTACAGTGCGTACTATAAGTACGAGAAGTGCGGAAGTGAGAGGCTTGTGAAATGGGACGGTCTAGCCTTCGCCGTGCTGCTCAGGTTGCCTAGCAACCATGATACTAACCGCGAGAAACGTTACATACAGCGTTGTTTGACTGAAATGAAGGAGAAAAAATGTTTTGTTGGTCATTCATTTTTGTCATGACATCACTTTATTAGTTGAGTATCTGAGCCTGAGACCACGGGAATGTAAAACATGATTGTTGGGCTTCATTTCTGTGCTGAACAGTCATTTCAAGATTAGTTAGTAAATAACAATTAGCTAATGTTGTTCATGAGACTAAAATCATCTCACTGTGGTAATGTAAGCATAATATGCTATATATATATATATATATATATATATATAGATATATTTATTAGGGGTGGGGGAAAAAATCGATACTGTGTAGTATCGATTTTTTCCCCCACCCCTAATATATATATCGTGATATTTTGTTTGCTAATAATGTATCGATACAGGGACAGCAGAAATCGATATTTTGTTACAAAAACGGTTTTTGTGCTCAGAGCATGTTGATCCTTTTTCTGAGCAAGGATCCTGACATTCCTTCACTGTCCAAATGTGTTTAACTTTTTTTTGGCAGCAATAAACATGACAGTTTACTTATTTTAATTTAAGACATTTTTTATTTTAATTAAGTTTAAAACTTTTTTTATTTAATGTAAATATATATTTTGTTTTAATTTACTTTAAAATTCTTCAGTTTCTGAATGGGCTGCATAGTTTTCATAAATTGCTTAGTTCAGAATAGCTATAATTGTACCAGATGGTTGCATTCAGTTAAGTTGGACTAGACTGTAATACAAACCGTTCAGTTTGTCAACAATAAAACTGACTGAAATGAGAGAAAGACTGAGTGCGAGACTTTGATATTAGATAAAATGAATATTGATAAAGTTTAACTTTATGTACAGAATCTGAATATTGCAAAATATTTTTTTTAAAAATCTCAATAATATCGTATCGTGCGATAAGTATTGTGATAATATCGTATCGTGGGATATATATATATATATATATATATATATATATATATATATATATATATATATATATATATATATATATATATATATATATATAAGTAGAGGCTTTAAAACTAAGTTAACGCTGAAAGTACAAACATCACTAATGTCACACAACTTTGCCGACATGTGGCCAACAGTGATGTTTTAATGTTCTTCGTTATTAAACATTCGCACATAAATAAGTGACGTCATATTCAGTACTTACTTTTGACAGTTCACTCTTGGCCGCTCCCTTCTGCTGTATTTTGCGGCAAAATTATCCACACCCACCGCTGCGCTATGAATTGTGGGATATATGGGACCACGAAGCGTGCACCGGACCACGCTTGATATTTGGGAAAATCAATGGCGCATTTGGAGTATGAATTTGAAGTACACTTCGAATTGGGACAGCCGTTGTCATGTGGCAGTGACGTAATTGCACTTAAAATGCGTACTTCAAGCATGCAGACCCTGAATTGGGACACAGCCACTAACATAGGACATGGCACTGTCAAAATAAAACAGGAAGTGAACACAGAGACACAATACTAACACAGTACAGAGGGAACACAGAAACCAAAACCTCAGAACTAGAAAATCTTAATCAGAATGAAATTGTAACAAAAGACAATAACAATCAAAACAAAACCACTGAGTCCACAGACTCGGGACATACATCGGCTCAAACTGTGGTCATAAATATTTTGTACTTGTAAATCAGACTGTGTAGTTGTGAACTGAGTTTTGTAACATTGTAAAACAAAATGTCTGAAAAGTTTATGTTTTTGCGTTCATTGATTTGTGTGTGTAATAAATGTAAGAAACATTAGAACTACTTTTGCTGACACAAAGGTTGGCGAGCACTGCAAGTTGTCCCTTTAAACCAGTCACTGATATAAAGAGAGCACCTTGTTCCAGGGCATCTGAGCATGGAGGGAAAGCTTTATGCAGGAGATGGTAAGAGCTGTTGGGACTAAAGAAACTGAGCAGAAAACTACAGACATCTGGAAACTGAGTTGTTAATTCTCAGTGGGATCAGCAGGACTAGCAAAGCTCCACCATGACAGTCATCTGATTGACTGAACCCATCCAAACATCACTTCATGGACCTTTAGCTTGTGTCTGTGTGTGGACAGACATAACATGAGCTAATTATACATTACTCCTCCACAGAGTGGACCAGCAGAGAGCAGAGGTTTCCACTGGTCAGTCTGCACAGCAGCATCAAACACACCTGGACTCTGTGGTTATGGTTTGTAGTACTACGTTTACATTTGTTCTTTTCAGTCACCTCTATGCTGCACTTTGTGGACCAGAGGATTGTCAGTGTGTCCAACATACATCAGAGTTTGGGCTCCATGATTTCAGTCAGATTGGGGTGACTGTAGCTCAGGAGGGGAGCAGGTCAGCTACTAGTTAGGTTTGTGAATCAAACCCTGGCTGGCAAATGTACTGGGTAACGTACTAAACCCAAGCTGCCCTCTGATGCATCCATCAGAGTGTGAAAGAAAGTATTTAAGCATAGAACAATGTGCTTGGTTAAATGAGGCATGTTGTATAAATGCTTTGTGTGCACAGAGTATCAAAGAGAGCTATATAAGAACCAGTCCATTTACCACTGGGTAATTCATATAGTTTTCTTTTCCAGCGGCTGGAGAAACACATCACAACATTTGTGAAGAATGAGCTGGAGAAAATCAAGAAGGTTCTGTGTCCAGATCACCCAGAAACCATAAAAAGCCAGAAGGAGGATGAGGAGATATTTGAAGGTGAGGATGAAGATGAAAGAAAGAGCTGCAGAGAAGCATTTCTGAAGATCACACTCCACTTCTTGAGGAGACTTAAGCAGCATGAGATGGCTGACCATCTGCAGAGCAGTAAGAGAATTTCTCTAAAGACTGAATATTGATCTGTCCTAATAGCTCAAGAAATGGACCAATAGACATTCATCCTTTCAGGGTACTGAAAGGCTATGATATTTATTATATAGTCAAAGGAGCTTGCAAAGAAAAGCGTCTGGACTTCTTTAGAGGTCTACTTGAAGACGTTTCACCTCTCATCCGAGAAGCTTCTTCAGTTCTAAGGTCAAATGGTGGAGAGTCCCAGATATAAACCTAGTGGGAGTATCCCCCCCACAGAGGGATAAAAGGACCCCCTGATGATCCTCTAATCGCCTGAGCCAAGGTGTGAAACTGGGTGTGGGTCCCAATCAGCCAGAGTTTCGGGTGAGTTCATTGTGAAACCTGGCCCCACCTTATCATGTCCAAAATATTTGGGACAGAGAGGACAGATGGTTTGAAAGAGGAGTGAAAGAAGCCATCTATGTCCACTGTGAGCGACCATCTTTGAACAGAGGCGGGGGTTTACAACACCAACTCTCTGCCATCTATAATCCAGTTTTGAGATCCCTTCCCAGACGCCTTAACGCCCACTCACATCCTGGGCCATCTGACCTCAGGAATTCGCATGATAAGGTGGGGCCAGGTTTCATAATGAACTCACCCGAAACTCTGACTGATTGGGACCCACACCCAGTTTCACACCTTGGCTCAGGCGATTAGAGGATCATCAGGGGGTCCTTTTGTCCCTCTGTGGGGGGAAACTCCCACTAGGTTTAAATCTGGGACTCTCCACCATTTGACCTTAGAACTGAAGAAGCTTCTCGGATGAGAGGTGAAACGTCTTCAAGCAACTTAAAGAAGTCCAGACGCTTTTCTTTGCAAGCTCCTTTGACTACGATGACCTGGATAACTGAGAACCTTCACAGACATATTTATTACATAATATTATTTTCTGAATTTCTTACTTTCAGAATTTGCTCCACTCTGTAAACGTGAACTTAAAGCCCAACTGAAGAAGAAGTTCCAGTGTGTGTTTGAGGGCATCGCTAAAGCAGGAAGCCCAACCCGCCTGAATCAGATCTACACAGAGCTCTACATCACAGAGGGACGGACTGCAGAGGTCAATGATGAACATGAGGTCAGACAGATCGAAACAGCATCCAGGAAACCAGACAGACCAGAAACAACAATCAGACAAGAAGACATCTTTAAAGCCTCACCTGGAAGAGACGAACCAATCAGAACAGTGCTGACAAAGGGAGTGGCTGGCATTGGGAAAACAGTCTTAACACAGAAATACAGCCTGGACTGGGCTGAAGACAAAGCCAACCAGGACATCCAGTTCATATTTCCATTCACTTTCAGAGAGCTGAATGTGCTGAAAGAGGAAAAGTTCAGCTTGGTGGAACTTGTTCATCACTTCTTTAATCAAACTAACGAATCAGGAATCTGCAGGCTTGAAGACTTCCAGGTTGTGTTCATACTTGATGGTCTGGATGAGTGTCGACTTAATTTGGACTTCAACAAAACTAAAATCCTGACTGAAACAAGAAAGTCCACCTCATTGGATGAGCTGCTGACAAACCTCATCAGAGGGAACCTGCTCCCTTCTGCTCGCCTTTGGATAACAACACGACCTGCAGCAGCCAATCAGATCCCTCCTCAGTGTGTCGACATGGTGACAGAGGTCAGAGGGTTCACTGACCCGCAGAAGGAGGAGTACTTCAGGAAGAGATTCAGAGATAAGAAGCAGGCCAGCAGGATCATCTCCCACATCAAGAAAGCTCGAAGCCTCCACATCATGTGTCACATCCCAGTCTTCTGCTGGATCACTGCTACAGTTCTGGAGGATGTGCTGGAAACCAGAGAGGGAGGAGAGCTGCCCAACACCCTGACTGAGATGTACATCCACTTCCTGGTGGTTCAGGCCAAAGTCAAGAGGATCAAATATGATGGAGGATCTGAGACAGATCCACACTGGAGTCCAGAGAGCAGGAAGATGATTGAGTCTCTGGGAAAACTGGCTTTTGATCAGCTGCAGAAAGGAAACCTGATCTTCTATGAACCAGACCTGACAGAGTGTGGCATCGATATCAGAGCAGCCTCAGTGTACTCAGGAGTGTTCACACAGATCTTTAAAGAGGAGAAACAACTGTACCAGAACAAGGTGTTCTGCTTTGTTCATCTCAGTGTTCAGGAGTTTCTGGCTGCTCTTCATGTCCACCTGACCTTCATCAACTCTGGACTCAATCTGCTGGAAGAGCAACAAACAAGCTCTCAGACAGAGAAATACTTCTACCAGTGTGCTGTGGACAAGGCCTTACAGAGCCCCAATGGACACCTGGACTTGTTCCTTCGTTTTCTCTTGGGTCTGAAGACTAATCAAACTCGTTTGCAAGGCCTGATGACACAGACAGGAAGTAGCTCACAGACCAATCAAGAAGCAGTTCAGTACATCAAGGAGAAGCTCAGTGAGAATCTGTCTGCAGAGAAAAGCATCAATCTGTTTCACTGTCTGAATGAACTGAATGATCGTTCTCTACTGGAGTCCCTGAGTTCAGGACGTCTCTCCACAGATAAACTGTCTCCTGCTCAGTGGTCAGCTCTGGTCTTCATCTTACTGTCATCAGAAAAAGATCTGGATGTGTTTAACCTGAATAAATACTCTGCTTCAGAGGAGGCTCTTCTGAGGCTGCTGCCAGTGGTCAAAGTCTCTAAAAAAGCTCTGTAAGTTATAAAGTTTTTATTATTTAATTTGGTTGGTATGTTATGAAAAACACACTGCCATGAACCTCTGTTTTGTTTTTGTCAAAATCACTGTAATATAATCACTGTACCTTTATATACACGTGACTTGTATTAATGCTGCTGCCCTCTTGTGGCTAAAGTGTAATTATGTTCTTGTTATTAGGGAGGATTTGAGAGTAACATGCCAAGTGAGTCAGCACCTTCGCTTTAGCTTAAAAATCCAAATTCTTATGTCATCAGTTATAGTTGCATGTATTCATTATCATAACTTAACCTTTAATATTGATGTCTTAAAATTATTTTGAGTAAACTAATGTTAAGGTTCAAATATTGGGGAAGGAGAGTACAAACAACCATGGTCCAGAACTTGGTCAAACGATTTTAATGAAATACACGCGTGGGAAGACCAGCTCCGTTCGCAGACCGGGCTGATCTCCGACTTAATCAAAGCATAAACAGATATTTTATACCATCAGGGCTTGAATTTAATGACGCCCCCTCATACGTCACAAACAGAATATATGCATACGTCAAATCAAAACCACAATGACTTTTAACACAGTTTAAAAGAACATTATCTCCTATCTTCATGGCAGGTACTTCCTGTCACTGCCGGATGCTCGCTTATCATCTTGACACATCAGCAGCAGTTCTGCGACAAACTGCTCTTTTGCAACCCCGAGCAAAACATGATTAAACTTCCACCTATAAATGATTCTCTTTAACTAAGTGTGTGTCTCGTCCTTAAAGGCTCCTCAAAATAACCTGCACTTAGACTCTGCTTTCGGTTTCAGTTCTGCAAAAGGCACACTCTGCAAACCTGCAACTTCCTGTCAGCCTGCAACTTAGTCTTTCTGAAAGACACACACTGTTTAAACATCTGAATGCAATATCAATTTTGTAGATTATATTATTAATGCAATGGTAATGATGATGATTATTAACAATAGCAGCAAAATATCTCTCCAATGTCAATACTCCCTCTCTCGACCTCTGGAACACCAGAGGTCACAATACATTGTGTTGGGTCACTCCTCGGCCCACTCAGCTGCTTCCATGTCCATCCATGGCATCATGGACATCGGGGTCACCACTCCCGCTCTGACCCTCTCTAGCCGTCCTCTGGCTCAGCAAATCAGACAACCTCATGTCATCTAAGTGGTCCAGTAATAAACACCAGCTCCCCCTCGAGAACACTCCATGCGTAAGATTAGTTTTTTTCTGCGTCCCTCTCTTGTGGTCCATCATGCCTCGGGCCTCCAGGATCCTCACCCCCCTGTGGTCGCCGAGATCTTGTGTAAAGCAAACCAAACACCTTTTCCTGCACCTCCCTAACTTATCATCTTTGGGACTCTTTAATCAAAAGCCTGATCCTAATTATCTTCTTGACTTATTGACTTGTATTTATATATATTCTTCAACATTACTCATCATTTTAAAACTCTTAAAACGCTGCTTTCACGTCCCTGCATGCGTTTCCTGTCGCTTGCCTTATCTAATCATCAACATCCTGTACACAGAAGTCTCGCTGCTGCAAGGCCTCCACTCTGACCTAGAATCTCCTTTCACAAGAAAATCATTATAAGCGCCTATTCTACTAAAAGATCCAAAAAAAACAACCACTTTAATCAATTAAGTTTAAACATATAAGCAATTACTCCTGCATACATTTTATCACAGCTAAACGCTGCCTTGAAACAACTCCTGTGTGTTAACACTAACTTCATTTTAAAACTCACATTTCCTATGTTATAGCCTGTTTTTGGTATAGCCTTTTTATTTCATCTTGCTCCTTTGATGTAACAATACCTTCTCATTCTAGTTTATCAGACTTAACCAAAATATATGCTTTCCTTCCTTTGGTCCTTCTCTAAAGCAAGAAACTCCTATTCAGTTCCTCTTTTCTGTCACTTGTTACAGGGCCAGCTCAAGTTCAGTTAAACGCTAAATTAATTTGAGGCCTTTTGCCTGGAATCAATACTGTCATGTGTGTTTATGGACTCTGTGTCTGTAAGCGTGTGCAATCCTTCAATAACTCATATCATCCTCACAGTAGATTGGCTAATCATAGCGCTAGCCAAAGGCTCGTGACCCACAAGAGACGAATTGAGCCGCAACTCCCTTAAAGGCACAAAATGCAATATGTATAAAAAGTCATTTCTACGTATAAGCTCTCCCCTTTATCCTAAAAATAAATCTATGTAATATCTGTATGTGTGTCTTCTATTCATTAATGTAATTGTCAGTTATTTTCTCTCTTTATTTTACCTTCTTTTTGTTTACCTCTTTGTTTGTGACGTGGACATCCCTAAACCATCCTGAGTTCCGGCTTCAATTTCAACCCAATTGTACCCTCTATTCTCGCAGTCGAACTCGTCTGGGCTTCACCTTCCCACTGGCCCCTGTGCCCTTCTCTTAGTGTCCTTTGTTGTCTTGTGATCCCCAGCAAACACAGTCTGTTTCTTCTCTGTTTCTTCTCCGTTGCTCTTTTCAGTATTTTCCTTTTAGATTAAATCCCAGCCTGGCAAAATATCCCATTCAGTGTCTTTAAACAGTTATGTCACACTGTTCTTACCAGCCTGCAGTTCACCGTGCATTTTCCATCACGTGCTTTTCTTCCATGCTGCTGCTGGTATCGTCAGTGTAGTTTCAGTTGCACTGTCTTTTGCCTGCTGTTAATTCTTGAAGTCCACGATGTTCTGTCGGTCTTCATCAGGAGATTAACTGTCCTATGAGCTTCTTCTCAGGATCGGGACAAGTGGGAGGTCAAGCTGTAAAATTTTAAGCCAAAATCTGGCCTGTTTTCCTCCCAATTCTGTTAATCAATGGTTTTGTACTCAAGATTCTAGGTTGAAAGAAGTCCACCTGTATTGACACACTAAAGCATACAATTAATATCCTTTTCATTTCTTTTCTTAAAACCTCCATTTGCTTCATCTGCCTGGAGTTTACCTCGTATGTTTCTCTCTCTGTGTGCTCACTTGTCACAGTCAGTTCCTTTTATGGGCATGCAAAGTTCCTGTCACACACACCATTTCCTGTCAACCTTGCAGCTGCTCAGAACCATATTTTCTGTTTCTATCTCTCCTGTTTTGTTTTTTTTACAGGCTAATAAAACTCTTGTTTTACTAAGTCTTGATCTAAAACAATTCACCCTTATTTCACGCACACACTTCTAAATATACTAAATTCTTTGCGTTTGTCAGATCGTCTCACACACACACCGCCTTTTCTCTCACACTTCCACTTCTGCACTCACTCTACTATCAACTTTCATAGTGTTATTATTATTTATTATTTTGTACAAATCACACCCAATCACTCAAAGCCTGCTACTCACAGCATTCACACACTTAAACTGTGACAAGAGTTGAGGAATATACTCACAACACGCTTTCCTAAGAGTATTTCAGACATGCCTTTCATAATCAGAAAGAGCAAGTCAAAGAAAACAATTGAAACCTCTATTAATTCTCACAGCACACACATAGAATAGAAAAAATAAAACACACCAGCATTTATTGCTGATGAGAGGTTACTCCTAAAAGTAATATGTTAGTCTTAAATATATACAGTGCACTCACTATATTTATATATCAAAACTCAGTCAATTACTATACATCCACTACGGCAACTCAAAACTTTATTTATAGCCCTCTAATGAACATAAATGGCGTCTTAAACACACACTCAACAATGTTTGCAGCAGTATTTGTAAAACCAACTGTGGTTTAAACAGTTCACTGCTGACTAATTTGCATTTTCACACTCACACACACACAGTCTAAAAATAGCTCCAGCACTGCCTCAGACTCCTTTCACACAGAGATCTCTTATTTTATATTACAAAGACGTCTTATATTTACAACCACTGTCACATCTGTCAGCTTTAGCGCCTAAACAATTTCGACAAATTTAAGTTAACGGTCCAACCGATAAAGTCCAACTTTTTTGTGATCAATTAACCAGTATCTGTCCAACAGTTTCTGGCCTCATCTCTAAAATCCCTAACTCAATTTAAAAGCGTCAACCAACCCAAACTTTGCCTGAAGCTCTATTTTTGGCATTTCACAGCCAAGGCTTACCCCGAAGTTTTAAGTTAAAGTTACACGCCCGAAGTCCAACTTCTGCTGGCCAAAAAAGCGCAGACTACCGTTCCAAACGGTAAGGAGACTCTAACTCCTAGTTATTCTGGAGTGCCCCAAGCTCCACAGTGACCAACTGACTATCCCTCTTCGAGGACAATGCCTAAGCGTCCTTGGCATTGGCAAGCGTTACCTCTGAGCACTGTGCTTCCTATCAGTCCAACTGACGTTCTTGAATAATTTATAATACTTTGGAACAACAGTAAAACAGCCAAAAAAGTGTAAGACTGAAGCAGGTCCAACCTTATAACCAATACGGGCTCCACCCCAAACAATAACCAAATTCCCTAATATACTAAAATCACTCAGCAGTCCAACTGCTTTCCACGGTCCAACCGTATTAAATCCTTTAGCGGTCCAACCGCATTCAATCATTTTTAGCAGTCCAACTGCATTAAATCCTCAGTACTGTCATGAGATTCTCATCAAAATCAAAGCAGACATTCCCCAGTAATTTCAGTGAGTAGACTTTAATTTGTAATGTCCAATTTGGCACACTTTGGAAATAATTCAACAGGTAGTGCCTTACCTTTGGATAAGCGGCTTAGAACAACAATGAGAAAAAGAGAGCTGATTATTAGCTCATCAAAACACAAAACAAAATCACAATGAATTATCGGTTAATTTCATTTAAAATAATTCATTAAGTATTTATGTACAATTCAAATTAGTTAATTACATATTTTGTTGGTTTGTTTTCTATTTTAATTATTTTACTGACACATTTAATGAATTATTTAATGATGTATTTATTTAATTCACGTTGCTACTCCTGGCCCTGCATCGCTGTTCATAAATACATTTTATTTGTCAGCTTCACCCATCAAAGTCAGGGGGCGGGGTTAATGCTGATCAAGTCAACACCATTGCTTTGGTCTGGTGGGCGTTCTTTTAGTGGGCTTTTCTCAATACTAAGTAGGCCTACACACCAGGGTTTGGACATGTGTGGACCCAAACTATACTTTTACCCTTTTTTGTGTGTCACCAAATACACTTTAATATTTTCTAGACAAGAATGTAGTGGCATAATCTTTAACCTCTTTTGGCTCCAAACAGAAGTGACAGACTTGAGCAGGGTTCATTTAAAGGCTGACAGAAGTGGAGTGGTGACGGGGAGATGTTTGACAGGACAGTGTTTCAGCCTCCACAGGTTCATGTTGTGCTCCATCAGTCAGTGAAGATGAAGTCAGTGCTGATGAGGCTGTAGAGTGTGTGAGGGATGTGAATGAGGATGATGAAGATCTGATGATAGCAGATAAAAACAGGCTGCAGAGACTTTGAGCCATACAGGGCACACAGTGTGTGTACAGAACAGCTGAAATCATTATGGAGGCCTCACTGGAATATGGAAGCATCACAGTACAGCTTCAGTGAAGCATTAAAGTCTCTGATATGAGATGAGAAATGAAGCAGCCAGAGCTTTTTCATGAGTGGAAACCCACTGTGACTGTGAGCTGCTGCTACAGCCTCCAGATTAGCCAGCAGCTCATCCTGCTCAACATGGACCTGTGGTCAGAGTGTGTGCTGGATAATCCGGCCCAGGATGAGGCCAAACTGACATGGGATGAAATGTCTGTCACATAATTGAGCTTAGTGTAGTTTCATTTCTGCACAATTTAAAAACAACCAAAACTTTGTTCTGTCTTTTCTATGTTATACTGTAGACTTTCTTTGATACTGTGTCCAAAAGGAGCAGCTTTTACTTTGAAGGGGAGGCGTCTCTGCTGCATCCTCCAGAGGCTGCATTTGAAGGCCGATTACGTCACAGCCAGGCGATGAAGGCTGTCCGTATTTGTCAACTCCTTCAAATGTGCCCGACAAATGCGTCCTTCATTTCCCCGAATTTGAAGGATTCGTCGGGTGTGTCCTTCGTGGCCCACCATATCCCAGAATTCATATCCCAGCCAAATTTCAGCTGCCAACAATGGCGGCAGCTACTAAGTTTTCAAATTACTCTTATTAATCTTTCTGGGTCACAAAATAAACTTTTAACATATTTTCAGGCGAGAAAGTAGCTGTGTAAACTTCAAATATCTGCTTGGTTTATCAAGACATCACATATTTGCAAAAGTGTGCCGACGTTTTCGGAGACGTCTGTTACCCACCCGCTCGCTAGCAAGCCGGGGGGTTCAATGGTCACTCCAGCCGGCGAGAGCAGCGGACGCCCGGCTTCATCGTTTTCAGACCCCGCTCTTTCACTACTCAGGTGAAACATGATATATAAGTCACTCGGAGAACTTAAAAATGTAATTGTTTGCCTTTTTTCTGTGTTTTATTTGTTCCGGAGTAAATCGGTTTGGCTGAGATCAAAGTTCCTCCGGGATTTTCACACAGCTGAATAAACGTTAAACAGGAAACTGATTAAACAGAAGTGTGAGACGGTCGAGAGTTTACGCCAGTGTCCTGTTATATTTTAGATAGCAAGGAGCAGACGGCCGAGTTTATTAAACTCCACCAACACAGCGGTGACACAAATCTGAAGGCTAGACCGTCCCATTTCACAGCCTCGCACTTCCAGCCTTTTCGGTCTTTGAAGGACCCGGCCCACGTAGACCGCGAATACCGGGTCCTCCGAAGGATGCAGCCGACGTTTTGGGACACAGCTAGTGTGCGATGTTCTTTCAGTGTTGCACTTTGTAGACGCTCCCTGAGCACTGGTCTCACAGCCAGCTGCACATAGAGACCAGTGTTGTTAGTCCAGGTCAGAAGATGACTTGTTGGAATGAAAATGAGCTTGTAGTTTGTCTGCTTTAATAATGTGACTGGAAAAAGGTGTTAGACTTCAAATATGTCCATTTCTTTCACACTTCACCTTTAAAAGTGAAGCCTTGTGGTTCCTGGAAGGAAAAACACGACTTTTTCAAGTCTTTGTCCTGTTTTTATGAGAAATGTACGACTTTAATGTGAAACATTCAGAGTTTTTTCTCTTGTTGTGTTTGTTTGAAGCTGCTTCCTGTTGGCTTCAGCTGTTTGGAGTTTCCATTTTCTAAACTTCTACATTCTGAACCTTCTTCAGCTCTGAACAGATGATGAAACACTGAATGATTTCAAGCTCACACTTTGTCTAATAAACTTACATCTTTCATTCTTTATACAGATTGAGGGACTGTGGTTTGTCAGAGATCAGCTGTGATTATCTGGCAGCAGCACTGAAGTCCAACCCCTCCCATCTGAGAGAGCTGGACCTGAGCTCCAACAACAAGCTGCAGGATTCAGGAGTGAAGCATCTGTGTGGTTTCCTGGAGAGTCCAGGATGTGGACTTGAAACTCTGAGGTCAGTCAGCATGTTTTAGTTGTGCTGAGATGAATATGATGTGAAAGTTGTGCTGACACTAAACTGCAGACATCAGGCTGATATTATACTGATCCACACTGAGGATCTTCATGGTAAAGTCTGTTTTCTTCTTCTCTGGTTTAGTCCATTGACTGCAGCAGAACAATGTTCACATTTCAAACAGTGAGACTCAACGTATGGCCCGCGGCCCACACGCGGCCTGCCCACCTTTCCTGATTCAGAGAGAGGGGACCCTGATTAACTGTGTAGTGTTCTTCCTCACAGTTCTAAGTATCAGACACAACAATGAATAATCCACAGCTGACTGTCTTTAGCAGGTCAAAGGTCACGGCACACAGCAGACAGTGGGAAATATTATAATTCTGATCATTTATCAGCACATATCCATATGTATAAAAACAAAGCTGACACTGTGAGACTTGATCAGAGGTGTGATCATCACAGCAGAGGCCTTTGTGTCAAAGTCACTGAGGATCAAACAGAAACACATGAAGCAGATTTTCCTGTTCTGGCTTTTTATAGCAGATAACCTTCAAAATATTCTGCAGTCCATCAAAAACTGAAGCAAACCATGAATCAACATGTGAACATGAGCTGATGCTGCTGAAGTGAAGCAAAGTTACAGAGGTTTGATTACAGACACAGCTGAGAGTTTGTAATCTGTCATCATTTTAAAAGGTTTACATTTCTTCAGTATATCCACATTTGCAGCTGCTACCTCAACCTCCACTTGTCCAACACAACTGCTGTCCACTGCCTCCATGACATTGTGATTTTGCTGTTGGTCTTCTGTCAGATCTTCATCAATCACTTCTGCACGGGGCACACCTTCAGACTCTGCAGCTGCATAACGAAAGCCTGTAAGATAAAATTAGACATAAGGTAAATGTACACCAATATTCCAATGACAGGTGTGTGATTCATCTGGAAGTTATGTGCGGATTAGTGTACAGTGATAGCAATTTAGTATGCTTTTAGGGGGGGGGGGTTGTTTACCTCCGATGGGTGCTCTTTTTCGCTTCCGTTGCGTACGCCTTGAGTGCCGGTCCGAGTCTGATACAGGTATGTCGTCATGCCCCATGTGCAGTGTTGGTGCCCAGTCTGGATTTGTTACATCCATTTCATATGCTGGTTTGCCTGCAATAATGCCAAATCATAAGCTACTCAGTCGACATGATGTGGTTCTGCAGCATCACACATTAGCATGTTTTATCTCATTATCTATGACCTCAGCACGTTGAAAATAACACTAAAAGCCTTTCAAGAGTGATATGAATTAATTTAGAACTCACCGGAAAGAAAATGCCGTGAGCAAACCAACAAAAAGCTGGGGATTGCAGAGAACTCGATATCCGCTCGTCTCACCGCTGCAATCCAAGCCTGACGTCTTTGTTTAGTAATATCGGATACATGGGATCCCTCACGTTGCCTCCAGGATGGAAAACGATGAAAAGAGAGCCCGTTATCCAGCTTCTTGCCTTCACGATCGTGTGATCTAACGATGCAACCGACAACACAACACGTACGATCCATAGCTGAAATGGTATCCTTTGGCTGGCCTACTGTCATGGCGGAAGGGGGCATGGCCCATCTCCCGTGACATCACGCTCCAAAGCCCTATAGGTGGGAAAATGTACCATGTCGACCAATCAAAAATGATATGGAAACATGACATTTGGTTGTTTAGCAAAAGGGGGAAGTTTTAGGAGTGACCGGCAAGAGAGAGCGAGTGAGCGAAAGAGAGAGAGAGTTTTGATACGTGAGAGATTTGTGACGTTTACCGTGTTTGGTCTCAAGTTAGTTTGTTGTCTTGTGTATTTAGTGTGTAGCTGTTGTTTTGTTTTGTGTGTCAGTTCTACTAGTGATCGTCACAGTTGCTGCCTTAAAGCCAACAAAGGCAGATTGCAGTGTAAACGCTGAGTGACACACCTGCTGTCAGACCTGCAGGTTTATCCCTGTGCTGTTCTCATATGTGTTAGAGTGACACAAACTATTGTTTGACACCTGATTGTTCTGTAAATAGTTTGAAATGATTATATGAAAAACGTCTGAGCCTTGGCTGCATTTTTTGGTAAATAGTACCATATAACTTTGTTGTTTGCAAAACGTGTGCGTATTTTTAAAAGTGTACAATCTCTATTTGCATTTCAAGTTATGAAGATGATTCGTTAAACATGTGTGTGGTTTTTACAGTCAAAATATCACTTTCTACGTGTATTTTAAATTTTGTCTGAATTTAGATAAATTGTGCTGATACAGTTGGTCAAAATGAGAAAATAACAGATTGGCAAGATAAACTGTTTTTAAAGGTAAAATATAGAGGCCACATCAAAAGTAGTCAAGAAGGGTTAAAGGCTAAAAGCAAAGTTGTCACCAAGTACTGTTTATATTTGTGTGTATTGCTGCAGCTTTTTTGAGTATTAATTTGGTGCCTTTGTGTGAAATAATGGTATTGTGAGTGATCCATATAGTCACAAAGAATAGCCACTTGTTTCTGTGCTACCAAAGTTCCCCAGCTTTCATTCAAAATGTGTTTATCGTCAGCACCTGCACATTAAACTACTTAAACATTATAAATGTCTTCAAGCTCACACTGAGGCCTGTGGGGTACTATCAGCCACTGAGACAGTACACACATTTATATGTGTTTGTATATGAATATTTCATACTTTAAGACTGCCTGTTTATTTAAGGGAGATGAACAAAATACATTGGAATTGTACAAAATAATATCATGGATGATAAATTAAATAGATTTTAAGTAGATGCTTGTGCATTCTTAAAGTCTTATATGTTGAACTGAACTATGTGATCTGTTCAAAGCCTTAATCTTAATTTGAAGTGAAATGTGCATTTTGAGTTTATACACTATGTATATAAGGCGACCGTTTCCTTTTGCAGTATTTTTGTGTGGTGTACTTTTCTATGTCTTAACAAAAGGGGAACAAAGGTGTTTAAGTTCACCTAGGATGATGTGTTTTAATTTTCACATGGTCTTGCTTGAATTTGACCCTGACAAAGGCGTATGAACTCTGTCAGCTGTTTGGAGTTTCCATTTTCTAAACTTCTACATTCTGAACCTTCTTCAGCTCTGAACAGATGATGAAACACTGAATGATTTCAAGCTCACACTTTGTCTAATAAACTTACATCTTTCATTCTTTATACAGATTGGAGAGCTGTGGTTTGTCAGAGATCAGCTGTGATTATCTGGCAGCAGCACTGAAGTCCAACCCCTCCCATCTGAGAGAGCTGGAGCTGAGCCTGAACAACAAGCTGCAGGATTCAGGAGTGAAGCATCTGTGTGGTTTCCTGGAGAGTCCAGGATGTGGACTTGAAACTCTGAGGTCAGTCAGCATGTTTTAGTTGTGCTGAGATGAATATGATGTGAAAGTTGTGCTGACACTAAACTGCAGACATCAGGCTGATATTATACTGATCCACACTGAGGATCTTCATGGTAAAGTCTGTTTTCTTCTTCTCTGGTTTAGTCCATTGACTGCAGCAGAACAATGTTCACATTTCAAACAGTGAGACTCAACGTATGGCCCGCGGCCCACACGCGGCCTGCCCACCTTTCCTGATTCAGAGAGAGGGGACCCTGATTAACTGTGTAGTGTTCTTCCTCACAGTTCTAAGTATCAGACACAACAATGAATAATCCACAGCTGACTGTCTTTAGCAGGTCAAAGGTCACGGCACACAGCAGACAGTGGGAAATATTATAACTCTGATCATTTATCAGCACATATCCATATGTATAAAAACAAAGCTGACACTGTGAGACTTGATCAGAGGTGTGATCATCACAGCAGAGGCCTTTGTGTCAAAGTCACTGAGGATCAAACAGAAACACATGAAGCAGATTTTCCTGTTCTGGCTTTTTATAGCAGATAACCTTCAAAATATTCTGCAGTCCATCAAAAACTGAAGCAAACCATGAATCAACATGTGAACATGAGCTGATGCTGCTGAAGTGAAGCAAAGTTACAGAGGTTTGATTACAGACACAGCTGAGAGTTTGTAATCTGTCATCATTTTAAAAGGTTTACATTTCTTCAGTATATCCACATTTGCAGCTGCTACCTCAACCTCCACTTGTCCAACACAACTGCTGTCCACTGCCTCCATGACATTGTGATTTTGCTGTTGGTCTTCTGTCAGATCTTCATCAATCACTTCTGCACGGGGCACACCTTCAGACTCTGCAGCTGCATAACGAAAGCCTGTAAGATAAAATTAGACATAAGGTAAATGTACACCAATATTCCAATGACAGGTGTGTGATTCATCTGGATGTTATGTGCGGATTAGTGTACAGTGATAGCAATTTAGTATGTTTTTAGGGGGGGGGGGGGGGGGGTTGTTTACCTCCGATGGGTGCTCTTTTTCGCTTCCGTTGCGTACGCCTTGAGTGCTGGTCCGAGTCTGATACAGGTATGTCGTCATGCCCCATGTGCAGTGTTGGTGCCCAGTCTGGATTTGTTACATCCATTTCATATGCTGGTTTGCCTGCAATAATGCCAAATCATAAGCTACTCAGTCGACATGATGTGGTTCTGCAGCATCACACATTAGCATGTTTTATCTCATTATCTATGACCTCAGCACGTTGAAAATAACACTAAAAGCCTTTCAAGAGTGATATGAATTAATTTAGAACTCACCGGAAAGAAAATGCCGTGAGCAAACCAACAAAAAGCTGGGGATTGCAGAGAACTCGATATCCGCTCGTCTCACCGCTGCAATCCAAGCCTGACGTCTTTGTTTAGTAATATCGGATACATGGGATCCCTCACGTTGCCTCCAGGATGGAAAACGATGAAAAGAGAGCCCGTTATCCAGCTTCTTGCCTTCACGATCGTGTGATCTAACGTTGCAACCGACAACACAACACGTACGATCCATAGCTGAAATGGTATCCTTTGGCTGGCCTACTGTCATGGCGGAAGGGGGCATGGCCCATCTCCCGTGACATCACGCTCCAAAGCCCTATAGGTGGGAAAATGTACCATGTCGACCAATCAAAAATGATATGGAAACATGACATTTGGTTGTTTAGCAAAAGGGGGAAGTTTTAGGAGTGACCGGCAAGAGAGAGCGAGTGAGCGAAAGAGAGAGAGAGTTTTGATACGTGAGAGATTTGTGACGTTTACCGTGTTTGGTCTCAAGTTAGTTTGTTGTCTTGTGTATTTAGTGTGTAGCTGTTGTTTTGTTTTGTGTGTCAGTTCTACTAGTGATCGTCACAGTTGCTGCCTTAAAGCCAACAAAGGCAGATTGCAGTGTAAACGCTGAGTGACACACCTGCTGTCAGACCTGCAGGTTTATCCCTGTGCTGTTCTCATATGTGTTAGAGTGACACAAACTATTGTTTGACACCTGATTGTTCTGTAAATAGTTTGAAATGATTATATGAAAAACGTCTGAGCCTTGGCTGCATTTTTTGGTAAATAGTACCATATAACTTTGTTGTTTGCAAAACGTGTGCGTATTTTTAAAAATGTACAATCTCTATTTGCATTTCAAGTTATGAAGATGATTCGTTAAACGTGTGTGGTTTTTACAGCCAAAATATCACTTTCTACTTGTATTTTAAATTTTGTCTGAATTTAGATAAATTGTGCTGATACAGTTGGTCAAAATGAGAAAATAACAGATTGGCAAGATAAACTGTTTTTAAAGGTAAAATATAGAGGCCACATCAAAAGTAGTCAAGAAGGGTTAAAGGCTAAAAGCAAAGTTGTCACCAAGTACTGTTTATATTTGTGTGTATTGCTGCAGCTTTTTTGAGTATTAATTTGGTGCCTTTGTGTGAAATAATGGTATTGTGAGTGATCCATATAGTCACAAAGAATAGCCACTTGTTTCTGTGCTACCAAAGTTCCCCGGCTTTCATTCAAAATGTGTTTATCGTCAGCACCTGCACATTAAACTACTTAAACATTATAAATGTCTTCAAGCTCACACTGAGGCCTGTGGGGTACTATCAGCCACTGAGACAGTACACACATTTATATGTGTTTGTATATGAATATTTCATACTTTAAGACTGCCTGTTTATTTAAGGGAGATGAACAAAATACATTGGAATTGTACAAAATAATATCATGGATGATAAATTAAATAGATTTTAAGTAGATGCTTGTGCATTCTTAAAGTCTTATATGTTGAACTGAACTATGTGATCTGTTCAAAGCCTTAATCTTAATTTGAAGTGAAATGTGCATTTTGAGTTTATACACTATGTATATAAGGCGACCGTTTCCTTTTGCAGTATTTTTGTGTGGTGTACTTTTCTATGTCTTAACAAAAGGGGAACAAAGGTGTTTAAGTTCACCTAGGATGATGTGTTTTAATTTTCACATGGTCTTGCTTGAATTTGACCCTGACAAAGGCGTATGAACTCTGTCAGCTGTTTGGAGTTTCCATTTTCTAAACTTCTACATTCTGAACCTTCTTCAGCTCTGAACAGATGATGAAACACTGAATGATTTCAAGCTCACACTTTGTCTAATAAACTTACATCTTTCATTCTTTATACAGATTGAGGGACTGTGGTTTGTCAGAGATCAGCTGTGATTATCTGGCAGCAGCACTGAAGTCCAACCCCTCCCATCTGAGACAGCTGGACCTGAGCTCCAACAACAAGCTGCAGGATTCAGGAGTGAAGCATCTGTGTGGTTTCCTGGAGAGTCCAGGATGTGGACTTGAAACTCTGAGGTCAGTCAGCATGTTTTAGTTGTGCTGAGATGAATATGATGTGAAAGTTGTGCTGACACTAAACTGCAGACATCAGGCTGATATTATACTGATCTTCATGGTAAAGTCTGTTTTCTTCTTCTCTGGTTTAGTCCATTGACTGCAGCAGAACAATGTTCACATTTCAAACCTTCAAAGAAGAAGAAAAATCCTCCACTGGATAATTCACTGTGAAACTCTCCAACTCTTCATTCCACCTTAAAGTCTGTCTGACACTGAAATCCAAAGCAAAATGTGCGTTTGCTTTACAGACAGCAGTCCAACACAAACATACACACATCATCCAAAACACAGTCCAACATCCAAATCTCCTCCACTGCCAGCATGAATGATGGGAAAGAGAAGGAGGAACACTCTGACATTCAGGGTTAGAATGAGTTTCATGAAGCAGACTGTGAAGATCAAAGCTGCATTAGAAAGCTTACATGAATGAATGAGTGGACAGAAGTGGACAGAGATCATCTGAAGCACTTCAAAGGCTGTAAATCAGCACATTTCTCTTTATTCTTTATCAACTCTGTTAGTTTCTCTCAGTTTTCTGTGGAATGAAGCTAACAGCAGGCTAATAAGATGCTGACCAATAGGTTTCTATTAAAGGTTGTAATTTGTATATGAAAAAGTGCTTTGGCTCAGCAGGGATCAGCTTACAGGTAGAATACAGCTGCTGGATGGGATTAGCATGTCATAGCTATCTACCAAACTGCTAACTGGGGGATTTCAGGCCATCTATGGATCATTTTTGCTAACTGTTTATTCAGCTTAGGCTCACAGGGCTGCAGCCTGTGCCCTAGCTGTCATAGGGCAAGAGGCGTGGTCCACCTGCACAGGTGAGCAGTCCATCACAGGGCCAACAGAGAGAGACAGAGAAGCACTCTCTCACATCCACACCTACAGCCAATTTAGAAGCACCAATGAACCTAAGCAGCATTTCATTGGACTGTGGGAGAACATCCAACCTCCACAGAAAGGCCAACAAGCTTCAACCTACAACCTTCTTGCTTTAAGGCACTAGTGCGAACCACTTTTCCTCATTTCAGCCCAAATCCTGCATCTTCCTGTTTCTGACTCCAGGCCAGCTCCACTAAAACTTTCTCATCAGACACTGCCACCTAGTGGAGGAAGTCTTAGTTCCATTTGAAGCTTCAGATGACAGTTAGTTCCTTTACAAAGAGGTGGAGGTGGTGGGGCCACAGCACCATCATCACTGAGTGCCATAGGACACTTAACCTTTGTTTCCATATGCTGGGAACTTCCTGTTGTTCCAAGGAGGACTGGAAAATGTGTGAAAATCTCCCAGTCAGTTCCTCACAGCACACTTCAATCATTTCCCTCCCACAGCATCAGGACCAGGGCTTTTTCTCTCTTTGGTCCCACTAAGAGATTTCCACACAAACACCTCATCAGTGGGACTCTCAGAGCTACCAGCCCTTTGCTACAATCACAAAGCTCTTCATTGAAATCAATGATATCAAAGCTGGAATCAAATGAGTCCAAGTCTTCTGCTGATTCAGCATCACATTCATCTTTGCTCCTTGTCCTGCATCCCCACCATGGACTTCATTCCTTTCCAAGCCAGCCTTGAGTGTCTTTTATTCAGCTCATCCTCTGCTTTACTTTTACACCTGATTTTAGCTGCTTTATCTCTCTTTCAACAAGTTTCTGTGCCTCAATCTTTTTCTTCTCTCCCTCATAACAAGACAGCTTCTTCTGCATGAGAACATGTTGGAGTGATTTACTAATCCAGGGCTGCTTATTGGGGAAAATACTTCCTGTTTCCAAAGTAATCCCCATTTTTCCCAGAAAGAAATGTAAGTAGAAATCGATGATCTAAGTGAGAACATGAGCCTTTAAAACGTCCCAGTGGATGCAGTCAAAGCAGTCCCTCAGTCCCAGTATAGAGTCTTTGGTCCAGACTGGAACAACTGTGTGCCCAGTTTGAGCTCTCTTCAGTGCTGTGACCTGACAGACCCAGAGGGGCCATCACATCACATTTAGAAGCTCCCCTAATGGAGCCACAACACATGTCCAACACTTAGTCTGTCTTGTTGGACCAACTGGAAGAAATGATTCAAGGACTTAGTCACAGAACAGAGATTCAAATCTCCAAAATCCAACTGGCTGCATCAGGACATATAGTCTGAAACTCTGCACAGTTTCCTGTTTGAAGCTGCTTCCTGTTGGCTTCAGCTGTTTGGAGTTTCCATTTTCTAAACTTCTACATTCTGAACCTTCTTCAGCTCTGAACAGATGATGAAACACTGAATGATTTCAAGCTCACACTTTGTCTAATAAACTTACATCTTTCATTCTTTATACAGATTGAGGAGCTGTGGTTTGTCAAAGATCAGCTGTGATTATCTGGCAGCAGCACTGAAGTCCAACCCCTCCCATCTGAGAGAGCTGATCCTGTGGGGAAACAACCTGAAGGATCCAGATGTGAAGCAGCTGTCTGATCTTCAGCAGAGTCCAGACTACAGACTGGAGACTCTGGTGTAAGTAGAGTGATGGAGTGAGTGGGTGGTGCTGTCAGCAGTATTGTACTAAACACAGTCAGTATGAAACAAAGATCCAGTGTTTCCTGTAAAGCTGCAGCTTCTCAGTGAAGCTGTGAGAGGAGAATGGTGACAGGCTTCAGGATTGGACACAAACACTTCCTGTTTCTGACCTTTATGGTCACCATGGTAACGGCTGACACGCTCTGATCAAACACTGTCAACAGCCAATCAGCTCTCTGAACAAAGCAGCACGCAGACCAATGACTGCATTCATTTCCAAGTTTAAAGCAGTGAAGAACACAGTCTGTAGGTGAGGAAGAATTTAGTGAGAGCAGATGTTTGGATGGAATTCCTCCAGTTAACAGCTGGAACCGTCCATCTGGATTGTTGGGCTTGTTGTTGGGGTTCCTACAGAGCTCAGAGTGGACACACCAAGGTTCTTCTAATGAATGAAAGTCCAAACTCAAACTAGGAGGGAAAAACATTTTCATCAACTTCAATAAAAATCCAAAGATTAGAAAAAGTGAAGCAACAATGAGTCCTAGTACAGTCCCAGCACTGAAGTCCCTGCTGCTCTTTATACTGGATGTGCTGCATCACTGACTGACAGCTGATGAAGAGTCTCTGGAAACACTCGTTTATCTCCTCTGCTCTTCCTTCTTCTCTCTGCAGGTGGAGGCCATGATGGTAAACAGGACGGTGTGTGTGCTGAGAGAGGAGGAGCTATGTCCTGATGATCCAGAGAGGTTGAAGCAGCAGCAGCTTGTGTGTAGAGACGCTCTGACTGGGCCATGTTACTGGGAGGTGGAGAGGAGAGCTTCATCCAGCAGTGACTGACAGAGGAATGAGAAGAAGTGCAGATGACTGTCAGTGCTGCAGAGTGAACTGCTCTGAGAACAGCTCCACTGTCAGACACAATGTAGAGTCCAGCATCATCCCTGTGTGTCCCTCTGGATCTGACAGAGGATCATCAGTGTATCTGGACTGCTCTGCTGCTGCTCTGTCCTTCTACAGTCTCTGCACAGTCTCTGTCTGACTCTGGCTTCAGACCCTCCTGGATCAAACTCACCTGGAAAGACTTTCAAACATCACTCAATAGATTTGAATACAGAATATATTTGATATATACTGTAGATGTACTGTAGAGTTGCAGTTTGTCACTTATAAATACAGTCTGTGAGCAGCTGTGAGCTGAAAGATCTTTCTAGAAACAGGAAATGTTTTCACTCTTCTGTTGCTTTTTCATATATTTCCACAACATTAATATTGATCCCACCTGTCTCACCTGTTTCATGCTTTTATACATAATAACAGGACACGTGTGATCTGAGCGCTGCTGTGGTTGCTGTGCTGCACGTCTTCATTTAGATAACAGAGACATCTAGTGGTTCAGAGGGAGAACTGCAGGAGGTGGAGCTGTGTTTTAGCATGGAAAACTTTTTATCTTTTAGGCGCAGATACAAATATGACAAGTATCAGTGTGAGATACAAAAGGTCACATCAGTCAGCAGAGGGAACAGTGATCACACAGCAATGTAAGAATAGAAACATAACAGTGAATCTGGACATGTATACAGAGGGAAGCAAACAAACAGGATGTAACACTACATTAAAGCCACAAATGGGAAGAAAACAAACACAAAGGAAAATATATTTGATCTCAGGAATCCAAATCAGATGCTTTAGAGCAGGGGTCGGCAACCCTGGGCACGCGTGTCACAGCTGCCACGTGAAGGGTTAACTGATGGCACGACCATAGCTGGACTGGCCATCGGGCATACTGATGGTGATTTTTCGTTTGTAATGGGCCGATGATGTTTTTTTATTTTTTTGTAACGGTATAAACAATGAAAGATGGCGGATTGGCCGGATGCTGGTCGATGTGTAAAAATAAGTCAGTTGTTTGGTGGTGGCTATGGCGGAGCTTCCACAGAGGCAGCAGGTGGATGAGGGAAAGGGGAGGCAGGAGGAGCAGAGACCCGAGGCGGCTGCCGGTCCGAGTGTCAGGTGAACTGAACTTCAGGTAAGAAGTTATGACCTGCAGTCTATCTGGGTCAGATATAAACCAAGTTTAGGTGCAGTTTATTTTCCTTGTGCTGACTTTTTACAGTCAGTTATAATAACTCCCACTCAGAGGAAACCAGAGATCACATTAACATGTGTGTCTCTGTATTAAGAAACATGACATATTGGCCCAGTTTATTTTTCTTATCATTGTTGTGAGGAGACCATAAATAGCATTTGTATTTTCTGTTGTACAGTTCATTTGCTGTTATGGATAAAAAGTCTTTCTTTGTTTCAAAATAGCTGATAAATATTCGCTGATAGCTGCAAACATCTGCGCACAAATATAATCCTATGAAGTGGTTCTATATAGTGTGTAATTTATTGCTAATGCAATCATATGGCACATTGACTTCTGAGGAAATGTTAGATGCACTCATCATCAGAAAGGTTGCCGACCTAAACCAGGGGGTTTAGAGCATCTTGGAGTTTTTGTGGTTTGTTTTCTTTAAGTCATTTCACAGATTTTCTCTATAATTTCAATTCCTTGAATAAAACAACAAACTTAGGGGATGATTTTGTAATCCAACTTTATGTATGAAAGATTTGACTAAACGTAAAACAATCTTCCAACTCAGTCGTCATTCTTATCTTGTGAAATCAAACCAAACGTTCTGTTGTCTCTAAATCAGGGATTGATGAAATCTTTGATTGCATCCATTTATGAACATGTTCTCATTCATATTAAATCGTAGTCTAAGTCCTTCTTTAGAGGGATAAATGTCATTCATTGTCTTCAAATGTGTTTCTGTTGTTTTGGGGGGAAGTTTGAAGTCCATTGTTCAAAGTCTGTTAATGAAACTTTATGAAGTTTATGTAGGATGTTTTTCCTATTTTGTATTTGTTTGAATTATGATGTATTTCTGACTCTTGCTGCCATGATGCCAGGTCTCTCTTGAAAACCACATTTTTAATCTCAATTAAATTTTCACCTGGAGAAATAAAGATGATAATAATAATTTTGTCTTCAGGGAATCATTTCTCTGTAAAACAGCTTCTTCTGAAACTCTTGTTACATTTCTTGTTTATTGTTTGCTGGTTTTAGAAAAATGTCATCGTCTCTGTGTGAACTTAAACTCTACATGTGGTGTCAGCTATAAACGAGCTCTAGAGTCTAATAACGATGCTTTTATTATTGTCTGGTATCCAACCTAACCCTGGGCCTCTGGCTGAATGTGAAACACCAGCAGATGTTAAAAACTGTCTGGGTTACACGTGCATCACGTCGTGTGCTTCCTAACATGGATATGATTGGAATCTGGGCCTGTTCAAGTGGTGCTGGTATCATTGTTGTTTCTGAGACTTTCCAAATCTTTACTGGATAAAAACGTAGCAACTGATGGATTTAACATTTAGCTCTCAGACTGTCCCAGAAAAGGCGGAGGTCTGGAAGTTTATGTGAAGCTCTGTCTTGCTGCTCAAGTCTTGTTCTCTCCATCTGCACCTCAGCCATTTGAAATCTTGGCCTTAACTATTGATCTGTTTGGAAATCAGACTGTTGTTGGCTGCTATCAGCCTCCACCTGCTTCCCCCAGCACATCACCGTCTCTGGTTCAACTTTTATCTGAGCTGCATTTTAATGACGTCTTTCAGATGGATGATTTTCATTGGGACTGGCTTTCTTCTGTGTCTGATGATTTTAAGGCACGCTGCTTGTTTTTAAAACTGACTCAAATTATTTAAAGCCTCACACGCCTTGATCCTAAACACCCAGATAAATCTGCTCTTATTGACCTTTTTTAACTAATATGCTGCATAAGTTTTCCACATCTGCAGTTTTTGCCAACGACCTGAGTGATCACTGCATAGTTGGTGCTGTGAGAAACACTAAAATCTCACGCTCCGAGCCCGCATCAGTTTGAACTGGGGTCGTATTAAACAGGCTGACAATGTCAGTTTGGGAACATTTACAGGAGAGTTGTGTCTACTTTGTGGACAGACACGCCCCTTTTTGCCAGGTCAGGGTGAAAGGTCGGGACAGGCCTGGTTTGGTTCAGTACCGGCCGATCTCCTACATGAGAGAAACCAGGCCTGGGCAGGAAGTCTGGCTCTGATGCTGATTGGCTACGTTTTCATTAGCTGTGTAATCGGATTACTGCCTCCATCATCAAGATGTAACTATTTTTTACTTTAACGACTGACAGTCCAAACGACCGTAGGAGGTTTTGGCAAACTATAAAGTGTCTCTGCCAGCTGTGACTCCTCAGAGCTTCCTCCTCACTTAAATATCGACTCCACTCCTGTGTCAGACAAAACTGAAATGTTGCTTTAACAAACACTTTGTTGCTTCTTGCTCTTTGTTCAGCACAGTATCTGATGGTAAACCTCTTGCACACAACTCTGCTCGTAGTTCCTGCTTACTGATACCTTTTCCTTCACACCTGTCACAGTAGAAGAGGTTTGTAAGGCTTTGAATAGCCCCAACACCAGAAACTCGTCCTCACAATCGTTCTCCTTCCTTCTTGCACTTGGCTGCAAATATCATAGCTGAGCCAGTGTCTTATATTTTTAATCTTTCTCTACAACAGAAGAACACCACTATACTCTGTGTTCTCTGGTTAACTGGTCCTCATTGGTCTTACACAGGATGGTCCATTAGTATCATTTTATCTATAAATCTGTTTCTGGGTTACTGCCTCCTATTCATCAGAGTACATGTTAGGCAAACAGTTTAGTCACAGCCTGCAGTCTCAGGACATCATTACATCCACTGTTCCATCAGTTCATGCAGAGCTTGGGAAGAAGGCGTTCTCCTTTTCTGCTCCGTCTTCATGGAAAACATAACCGAAGGATTTAAGGCTCTCCGTTGATTTCACTTGCAGACTTCAAAAGACGTACACATGTTTTTGTGAAACCATCTCTGGGAACTTGTTCTCGTTTTTAATGTGACTGAGTACATTACACAAACTTTTCTCTTATTGTTGTAATTTTAATATGTGTGTCTGGAACAGGTCTCTCTTGTAAATGAGACATTGAGTCTCAATGAGCCGACCTGTATAAATAAAGCTTCAATTACAAAGTCCTTTGTATAAAAGCTCCTTCAGCTGCCAGTGGGACGTGCTGTGGCACTATCGGTTGCAGAGCCTTTATATTGTTAGTTAGAAACTACAAATATAATGGCTCACTGTATTTCAGAATCAGAGAAACTTTATTAATCCAGGAGGGAAACTGAGTTGTCATAGCAGCAAATATACAAGAAACAACAAGCACTCATATAAAGTGAGTGTAGAAACAGAGTTATGATAAATAAATATTCAGATAAATAATATCAATATATAATATAAATAATCTATAATCCAGTTTTGAGTTCCCTCCCCAGACACCTTAACGCCCACTCACATCCTGGGCCATCTGACCTCAGGAAATCACATGATAGGGTGGGGCCAGGTTTCACAATGAGCTCACCCGAAACCCTGGCTGATTAGGACCCCCACCCGCTTTCACACCTTGGCTCATGTGATTACTTAGAGGATCATCAGGGGGTCCTTTGTCCCTCTTTGGGGGGAAACTCCCACTGGGTTTAAATCTGGGACTCCCCACCAACTGACCCTTAGAACTGAAGAAGCTTCTCAGATGAGAGGTGAAACGTCTTCAAGCAACTCAAAGAAGTCCAGACGCTTTTCTTTGCAAGCTCCTTAGTCTACAATGACCTGGATGACTGAGAACCGTCACAGACAACTCAGTCCCATATTTCAGGTTATTCTGAATAAATCGTTCATGCCCTCTCTTTGGAAAGAAGCTGTTGTGGTTCCTGGTCCTAAATCTAGTCGTCCAAAAGTTCTAAACGACTTCAGGCCTGCTGCCCTCACCTCAGTCTTTGAAAAAATCATCAGAAATGTGATTATGGAAGACACTGAACTTCAGCTTGATTCAATGCAGATTGCACATAAGCCCAATAGAGGAGTGGAGGACGTGCTTTTGATTCTACTTCACCTGATTGTCAAACATGTAGAGAGTAAAGGACTTCAGTTCATCGATTTCTCTGCTTCTTTCAATAACACAGCCCCAGATTTGAATCAAAAGACTTTTAGAACAGTTTGAAATCCGGACAAACCTGAGCAAGTGCAGTCATATAAATATCTTGATGACAAATGCTATTATTTTTCTGTAAAGCAAATTGACCTAAAAGTAAAGTAACCTTGATATGTCAGGATGTAGATGTCCCACCCAACAACGTCACCCAGCCCTGAAACATCGGTACTGTTCAAGGCAGCATTGCTGTCCACACGTCCATCAGAGTGTTTCTTTGGACTTCATGGTGTTGCTGCTCCCAGTATTCTCTGAGACAACCTCTGAGGCCGTCACAGAGCAGCTGTATTTGTACTGACATTACATTACACACAGGTGCACTCTATTTAGTCATTAGCACTCATCAGGCAATGTCTATGGGCAACTGACTGCACTCAGACCAAAGGGGGCTGAATAATAATGCACATAACAATTCTCTTCACTCTGCTGACAAGAGATTCAACCCCCACTATGAGCACCTTCTAAAGAGCACCATTGAAAGTATCCTCACCAACTGCATCACTGTGTGGTATGACTCCTGCACTGGGTCCTGCAGGAAAAATATGACAACGGGTAGTGAGAGCAGTGGAGAGGATTGCAGGGTCCTCTCTTGCCTCCCTCCCCAGGAGATCTACTGTGCCTGCCTCATTCGAAAGGTCCTCTTCATTACAGGTGACTCCACTCATCTCTTCAACAGCGTCTTCAGTTTGCTGCCATCAGGAAGGATACTGAAGAGACCTTTTGACCTTTACATTTTCGTTAATATCTTTAAAACAGAAGCAGCAGAAACGAGAATTTTAGCAGCACAAACCAGCACAAGCGTAGCACAGTTGATTGACACCAGTTTTGTTTGATTTAATTAATGTGGGGGGGCTGGTTGACCTCTGGGGACCTCTAGAAATTTTCTTGAATATCTTTAAAATGATAGCAGCACAAACAAAAATTTTTACAGCACAAACGTAGCATAAACGTTTGATACCACTTTTGTTGGATTTGAAGAAGGTGGGGGGTCGCGGGAAAAACCAGCAAAAGAACTCGAGCAGCCGGGCTATGTAAAAGGTGTAGGGGGGCATGTTTGCGGTCACGTCCAGCGGGTGTGTGGGCTGTTTGAGTCATCTGTTACTAGGCAAACTCCAATGCAGCAGGCTGCTGAACACACACAGGCCTCCTGCATCCTCCTCTTCAGCTCTGCTTGCCCGATATCATGACCTAAGCAGGGTCGGGCCTGGTCAGTACTTGGATGGGAGACCGCCTGGGAAAACCAGGTGCTGTTAGCTTTTGCACTTCCACACACAAACTGCAGAGGGCACTTCTGCTCCTGCTTGTGCTTAGAGGCATGAGAAGTTAACATTTATGGGTGATAAAATCCATTTTCTATATTTTTAACATGAGAATATCAGTTTTCCATCTTGTGTTCCAGAGTAATCGGACAAAAGACAAACGTAGAACAAGGAAAAAAGAGGCCAAGTGTCTCACCTATAAAACAAAATGACTGTTTTCTGAATAGTCTCACACAGATAAACATTTGCAGGGAATACCTTTTCCTTCAAAACAAACGTCACAGACTGTGTTTTTCTTTACTGATTGTATTTGAGTAGAAACTCAGATTAAAATGGCATCAGTGCTCATAAAATGATTTAACTGTAAAAGTAGGTGTAGTGGATCACTTTGCATAGATCTAGATAAAAGTGCTGTAAGCAAAGACTACAGTGGTCATTGAGCAGCTGTTCCTATAATGTGAATCTGGGATAAAGGCACAGATTATTTGTTTGCCTTTGTTTCCTGGTTCTTTCTTTCTTATCCAAATGGAAAAAGAGAGCATAAAAGTACTGTTTACAAGCAGCTTATCTATCTCATTGTGCCCACTATCATAAAATCTTGGTTGACTGAGCACTGAGCCATCTACCACTCGAAACTGAACCTGTGTGGGACAACAACAAAGTCCAGTATACTAAGTTTCAGTAATGTGCAGTTTTTTCTGTGGAAGATGTAAATCTAAATAGATGTCCTATTGTATGCATAATATACCACTGAACTTTATAAAACAACTTCTAAAAGCAAATTTCGATTTATTTTAGATTTTCTCAAATCCAAACAGTGCTAAAAGCATGCACACAGTCAAATATTTTTCATACGAGGTGCTGAAGGTTCTGCAATGTTCTGTCAGTGCGCCCCAGGGCAGCTGTGGCTACAATGTAGCTGCCATCACCAGTGTGTGAATGTGTGAATGATGTATCTGTGGCTTTTTGTCACACTTGGAAACCACGGTGTTGTGCAGCTATTTGCCTTGTTGCAGGGTTTTTAAAAAACTGCAGTTTTGATTTTAGTGAAAGACACCGTCTCATGACTCATTGAATGCCGCGACTGACGAGCCAATCCGTGGCCTGCAGTCTGACGATGTCACATTTCCTGACTGCTTGGAACCCCGACTAAGTCGTCCTGTAGCCCACATCATAATGTTTCCATCTCTCTGCTTGACTGCGGGGATGCTACTTTTTGCATCACACTCCTATTTCAAAAGGTCAGTTAAAGCCACATAATTGGAATTTCGTTTCATCTCCCCACAGCACTTTCTCCAAAGTCTTCCCCGAATCATTTAGATGTTCACTGGCACTTGAGATGGGCCTATACATGTTTCTCCTTGAACAGGTAGCTACCCTATGTTAGCCTAGCTTTCTATCACTGATGCTCTGTGTGTATTGTTATGGTTCAAAATATGGGGATGGAGACAAGAGACAAGAGAAAAAAACCACAATAACAACACTGGTCCGGCCGGGTTAAGTCAAACGATGATTTTAATGATCACACGCGTGGGAGATGGACACTGATGCAGACAGCCTCAGATCTCAAAATGGTGGAGCATTGCTCAAACTCTTATAGCCTCTGGTTCTCCCACCTTATCATAAAAGCCTAAACATTCACATGCTTTTCTCTCACACGGCGCCTAAGCTACGACCTTGGCTCCCTGTTTATCTGCTCCTGCTGAGTTGGGGCAGAAAACTCCAGCATGCTCTGTTCTCTTCTAATCAGACAAATAAGGCGATGACTTTCTGCAGCAGTATAATGCATCATAAAACAATATCATTCATCCACAATAAATCAGCAGTCTACTTTAATGCAAATCAGTTTAACTAATGCAATAGTTATCAGCTTCTTCTAATTCAGGAGAATAATGCAAACTAAAACTACATAATAATTCACAATCTTTAGTTAGGGGTATAACATGGCATAAAATAATATTATAATCTAACAGTATGCTGCTGCCTCTCTCTCATGTTACTTAAAAAATTAACCCCACAGCTTCAATAACCGTATCTAAAAATCTCTCAGTGAAAGTTACGGTTGTAGGTTTGGAAACATTTTGGGGTAGCCAGTGTTAAATAGAGACAGGGCCACATTCTTTATCTAGTCATTGTAATGAAAGAAGCACATTAAAAACTATATGAGAGTTTGCTTTTAACAAGCATGTAATGACTCTACTTAGTTTAGGTAGTCTTAGGGAGTCAAACTGAAAGTAGCATTTTGTGGATGTTTTCCCTGCTGCCCGATCCCATCAGTCTCTTAAAGCATCATTTCTTATGCGCCCTGGTGTGACAGTGGTTTCATGGCGCTACAGGTTACCTGAGCACATCAGGTATATTACGGTTGAAAACCAGTGCCCGGCCTTCCAGTGGGTGTTCGACCCCTCGTGCACAGCTCAGGAGTCTAAACGACCCAGCAGTTATGGACATGTGTGTTTTTGGTGTGCTGTCCCTCGTTCTCCCTGCTTGCAGGTATATCTGTGTGTGTGTGTGGATGCCGGAGTTTCTGAGAGCACCTGTTTACAGGCACCTTCAGGCCTGGTGGGTGTGGCCCTGCCAGGTGGTTGGCCACACTTGAAGACCATCACACAGCTGATCAAGCCTTGTCGGAGGAGCTACTTGAGAATGCGGTGGCGCTCTCTCTGACGCTGGATCATTGCGTGACTTCACGTTAGTCTCTCGGCCAGTCAGTACGGATAGTCTGCCGCATTGTATGTGTCTTACGGCTGCCTGTTTGTTATCTCCCCAGGAGAAGCGTGGAGACGAGAGGGCAGCGAGCACGGGGTGCTCAGACACTGAGGAGCGGAGACAAGGAACACTAGCACTGGGAAGAGGACATTTCACGGGAGTCGGGAACGCACTGCGGATTTATTGTTATTTTCCATTCACTGTAAATAAACGCACTGCTTGCATTCAGAGCTCCGTGCCTGGCTCCTCCTTCCTCACATCCCCACGGTTGACGCTGGCCAACCGTGACAAATAGCTTTTCTTAGATTCATTATTAGTTCAACATTGACAAATAGTAGTTGACTAATATCAGGAGCCAAAAAGAAAACAAAAAACAAACTAAATAAATATTTCAGACACTGAAAATAAATTATTACGGTTGTTTAAATTTGCTGTCAGCAAGTTAGGTCTAATGCATGTAGTCAATCTAATGAATCAATATTACATGTAAAAAGTACAGAACTGAAAATGAAACTAAAATATAACGGTAAATGAACTGGTTCTTGTATAAAACCTTTCTACTCTCTACAACTTGCCTCATTCATGCACTCACTTTTTTCTATGCTTTTTCTCTGTAAGTGCTTTCTATCTAACATTAATACGCATTCATCCTCCCGATGGATGCATCGGAGAGCAACTTGGGGTTAGCGTCTTGCCCAAGGATATTTGGCATGCAGGCTGGAGCAGGCGGGGATTGAACCAGCAACTTTCTGATTAGTAGGTTTCCTGCTCTACCTGAGCTACAGACACCCCAATTTGTGGTGCTCTGGAAACAACACGTTCTCATCCCAACAGGTAACGATGCTATGTGACAAATCATCGGTATGTGTAAATGTGTTTTTTGTTCTAATCATGAATCGCTTTGTAAAACAAGACCTGATAGGGTTAAGGTTAAAGTTATGGTTAGAGTTAATGTTAGGGATAGGGCTGGAATGGACGGCTGGAGCCTCTCCTCCAAGTGTGTGTTACTGCCGCCATCAGCATTCTGTTGTATTCTGTTGTCTGCTTTTCTCTGTAAGCGCTTCGAGCCTGTACTTTTTTGCTTTAGCTGAGTAATGAAGTTGAATCAGTACTTTAACTTTCACTGGAACAATAGTATTTTTACTTCTACTTAAGTGGAGAATGTCTGATCTTTTGCCAACTCTGGCCGTCTCTCAGTCTTGGAATACCCACTTGTTGTCCAGCGGTGTCCTGGGAATATGGGAACTAGACAGACTGGGGAAACAATGGGAGGAGACACAAAGATGGAATCACTTTTACCATCTTTTATGTATTTGCTGGTCGTCTTATTTCTTCTATTTTGCAAGCACAGTGTTGCAATCATTGTCTTTGTGGTACAATGACACAGGTAGAATGCAGGTGTTTTCATGTAACACGATGCCAGAAAGATGAGTAATGTGTTTTGAAGAGAAGATAAAACATCATGTTTGAACAAAGATAAGCAGCAGACACGTCTGTGTGTGAGTTGTTCAGGTTCAGTAAGAAGGTAATATGTCTGCAGAATTTGTAATTCTTATGAAGATATTGCTTGTACAATAAATAAAATCCCTTTAACTTCTTCTGGAGAGTGTCTTTATATATTTAGTCATTTTGGGGCGATCCTTTATTTAGTAGTAACTCTAGTCGGGGATATATATCAGAGTTTACTTTCAGATATGAGCATTGTGTTTCCTGTGGATGAATGAATGAATTATTTATTTATGTAATTTTTGAAAGACTGGCTCATGTAAAATCTCTGAAAGTATGACAAAGCTCTCCTGTTACACTTTATGGACACCTGAGCGTCACCATGAGGGCCTGTCTTTATTCACTTTATTCACTGAAATCCACTTTTATAATGAATTCACAGTAATCACTGACACCTTCAGAGCATTACATTCATTAAAGACGTCTTCTACACCTACTCTTCCAGACGACCGACACATGCTTCAACCACTGCAGGTTAACCAGCCACTCATCAGTAAAGCAAAAACTAAATGTAAATGTCCTCATGTGGAAAAGACTGAAACACAACTCCCATATATCACTAATGTAACAGATCCATTTAGGGAGAGTGAGAACACTAGGCTGGATGTGTTTTAATGCAGGAACATTCATCATGTCTTCAGTTCAACAAATCATTTACATTGAATATGTGAGCTGGATGGCTACACGACACAATGTGATTGTCAACAATAACTGCAATGAACGCTGGTTTGAGGGCGGAGTCAAGGAGGCCATTTACGTGAAAAGGGAAAGACCCTCTCTGAATCAAGGAGGGGGCCTAAGGGTACATCTGTCACCATCTTACAATGCTGTGATTGCAGCCGTTCTCCAACTCTCTGTGAATGGTACTCAGGACCATTGATCAGTGGTTGTTGATCAATGGTCATGAGAATTTGCATAATCATGATTAAGGAACTGACCTCCCAGCCCATTGTTCCTTCAGTCGGCTGGTTTCTCTGACTGAAAACGCTACGTCCAGAAGAACAGAATCAACTTTTGGAGATGATTGAGCACGCATCAAGACCTTTTAATCAGGCCAACAAATATCTTGTACTCAATTTTAGCAGCAGCCATTGTGACACTGATGATAAAACTTGTGTAAAAGTGCGAAGCTGTAAAAAAGTAATTATAAAAAAGCGTTTTTGTAGCTGAATGTTACTGGATAGCTGTTTCATCTGTAACACATCAAAATAACCTGCTAAGGTTTAATAGGCTATAAGGAACACACTCACTTCCTGAGCCCTGGGCAATAAGAGACGTTTTGTGTTTTATGATTTATTGATATGTTTGATCCTTTCTGACCTGCGTTAATGAAGCAGTCATTAGAGCACCATGTCCGCTAGAATAGTTCTGTAGTTTGATGCTTGAGTCGTTGCAGACTTGTTGAAACTCCCTCACCCGTCAAAGCAGCGTCTTTGTTATTCGAGTCCAGCAGATGGCAGTGTTTCACTGTCTGACGGCTGTCTGAAGCTTCAGCTGGATTATCCGTTTTCATGTTTGATTAGAGGTTTGTGTGTGTGTGTGTGTGTGTGTGGGTTTTTAGCCACGAGTTGTCCACGATAAAGCATATTGAATGGCCTGTCTAATATTGTTAGAATTCTCCTTTGGGTTAGTTTCATTACTCAATCGGGACATTTATTTGGAAAAAGAAAAAAAGAGGGAAAAAAAAGAAAAAAAAAAAAAAGAATTAAAAATAAATAAATCCTCATAGTTTACATTTACAAATATCAATACTGAATGTTACGTCCCTCTGCAGCTTCTAATCGTCTCAGTGTTTTCAGCTGGTGCTAATTGGCCACACCTAGTCAGGTGTGGATAAAAGCATACCTGAGGCAAGCTTCCCGGCAGTGCACTAGTCTTTGCCTTGGTGGCACCAGCCATTTTAGCCAACCTGGTTTTCCATTTTAGGATGAAACCTCTTCTCACCCACACTCTGCTATTCATCTCTGTTTTTATGTTGCGGCTTTTGAGCCGGGTCGTAACACTGAAGATTACAAAGATCAACATTAAGACCAGTCTGTGCATTCAAAGCAGTGACAGAAAAGAGTGTGGGGCATTAACCCCCACTCACTTCACAGTTCACGTTCACAGCGAGCTTCGTCGAAATTTACAATGAGACCCTGAGGGACCTTGTGTTCAACGGCAAGTCCAGCAAGAGACCTGAGCATGAGATCCGCAAGACAGCCAGCAACGAATTGACAATCACTAATCTCACCTATGAGCGGGTCTCCAATGAGGATCAGGTACAGCAGACAGACATCTGTAGCTCAGAACAAATTAATTTCAAATCTGCTGACAAATTGTTACCAAACTTTGAAAATACATCAAACTTTATCGATGCTCTATGTTTTAAAACGTTCCCTCGTCCTCTCAGGTTCTCCGTCTGATTGCTTTGGCCAATCAGAATCGCTCCACTGCCCAGACAGCCCAGAATGACCGCTCGTCTCGCTCCCACTCAGTCTTCCAGCTTGATATTGAGGGAGTTAATGCCGGCAGGGATGTCAAGTGCAAATGTATCACACTGGAAGTACCAGCATCAGGAATGTGGTTTCTTCTTTTTGGATCTATAATATTTAGTCTGGTTAGTTATTGTTACTGTAACCAGTGCAAAATCTGCTCTGATGACTCAACGTTAATGTTTGAGCCCCTGAGCGCTAAAAGAAGTGTTTTGTAAAGTATTAAAACTACCTTTAATGGAAGGAAAAACGGATCACTGCTTCCTATAAGAGTTGGTTTTCTCTGTGTGTGTAGCCACTCTGTGCCTGGTGGACTTGGCTGGCAGTGAGCGAATGGTGAAGAGCCAGTCTCAGGGTGACCGTTTCAAAGAGATGACCGCCATCAACAGCTCACTGTCCAACCTGGGCGTCGTTATCGCCGCTCTGGCCAAAAAGGTCTGCAGCTGACTGGTTTTTTAAGGAAGCAAAAGAAGATCAGATCAGATGAGCATGATGTGTCTATTGGAAACAAGTTCAAAGAATTGTCTAATAATGAGTTGCTGTGCATCCACACTGCCTGACATATTTTACCTTTACAAATAAAGCAGGTACAACAGATTCATATACCAAAACAAATGTCAGGAACTTCACCAGATCACAGGGCATTGATCCTTTCTCTCTCTCGCTTTTTTTTTTTTTTACTCATCTCTGGAATTTTTCTTTTGTGTTGATCTTTACTCATACCAAGGCTGCTGGCTTGGGGCTGGCTATGAGCTCTGGATAGCTTTAACTTTAACAACATCTTCTTCTTCCTTACCTTCTTTAAAATATTCAATGTTCAGCTGGGTGAGGGTGATTTAAGGGTCTGTGGAGTTTGATGTTGGAAACACAGTGAGGCGGTTTGCCTCTAACAACAGGTTAGTGTGTGTCTGTGAGTGTGTGTGCCTATATGTCTGTGGCACTGTCCCTGGGACATTCTGAATGTTTTAGACCAATTCTGAATCACTAGAAGGTCAGTAGATGACAACATTAGATTATTAGGGTTAGGAAGAGAGGTGTTTTGGTTTTCTGTCTCTTACAGAGCAAGGAACAGACACCAGACGAGGTCACAGAGATGCGAGGATCCTCCGTAGCAGAGTCAGACACAGTGACTGCCGAGACATCAACTGGGTCCAAGGGTCATGGCGTTTGGGCTCCAGCTAGTCACCACAAAAGGATGGATCCCATAAACACAGCAATAACCATGAAGGGGTTGGCGGAAATCCGGGAACACCAGACCAACGAAGTTCGAGAGGCTTTTGGGCAAAAAGGGGGACGCGTTCCTGATCTTTTTCTGGAGAATACACAGATCGTTGTTTGAAATCGGAGCAGAATAATCCCCTGATCTGTGATACGACTGAAGGGTTGTCTAACCCCTAAGGTTGGAGAATTAAGAGCAGAGGATCACCCAACTGGACGACACTGGTAGCTGCAGCAATAAAATAAAGGTTAAGAGCTCTTCGGACAGAGGTTCTAGTCTACGTCTGAATGGTATAAGGGAACACCAAATAAAGCTGTGGGAGAACAGGGGAGTGTCATCTGGACCTGCTATCCTTGTAGTAATAGTTTGTCTTGCACCTGACTTGCGTAAACAGAGAGGTCATCTTACATATGGTTTGCCCCTCAGGGGGACAAAGGACCTCAGGAGTGAGAAGAGATGAACCCGGCCACACTGGGCTACAGGGTGTTTGTGAGGTCATTATTCTAATGACCTCATCAGGGGGAATTGTAAAATTATGATATTATTTTATGCCATGTTATACCCCTAATTAAAGATGGTGAATTATTATGTAGTTTTAGTTTGCATTATTCTCCTGAATTAGAAGAAGCTGATAACTATTGCATTAGTTAAACTGATTTGCATTACATTAAATTGCTGACTTGTTGTGAATGAATGATATTGTTTTATGATGCATTATATTGCTGAGTTATAAGAAATACTGTTCGCAGAAGGTTATTGTCTAATTTGTCTGAGTAGAAGAGGACAGAGTGTGCTGGAGTTTTCTGCCCCATTTCAGCAGGAGCAGATAAACAGGGAGCCAAGGTCGTAGCTTAGGCGCTGTGTGAGAGAGAGCATGTGAATGTTTAGGCTTTTTATGATAAGGTGGAGGCACCAGAGGTTATAAAAGTTTGAGCAATGCTCCACCATTTTGAGATTTTGAGGCTGTCTGCATCAGTGTCCATCTCCCACGTGTGTGATCATTAAATCATCGTTTGACTCAACCCGGCCGGACCAGTGTTGTTATTGTGGTTTTTTCTCTTGTCTCCATCCCCAATATTTTGAACCTTAACAGCACATATATGAAACTAGCTGGCTTGTAATCAGACATACTGGAAGCTGATCAGCCAGTCACTACTCCATGTCGAGAAGTTGAATATCGTCTGATTCCGATCCCTGGCCAGTTGATTGGTCCATTTGTACTTTGTACTAAGGATCTGACAGATTAAACAACATTTAATGTCGACTTTGAAGGATATTTGAATACTCTTTACGGGGTAATGTGTACAGAAGTTCAGGGTTGCGCTGTATGCATTTAAAAATGTCTTACTTTGTTCATAATCTAGCAGCTATACACAGGTCAGAGGTGGAAGTAGGTGGCACTTAAATTTCATTTAAATGAATGGTCTTTGATTAAACTGTTACTTTTCACATCATCTCTTTTAATCCAAATTACATAAATCTAAAAAAGAAATTTTCAGTGAAAATAATTTCTTTTGTGCATAGCTCAGAAATATGGCCTCACCATTGCCTCCTCATTTAGTTTGCATGGACCTGTGCAAATTAGTCCCCACCTCACCCTTTCAACCATGTGTCCTGCATGACTGAGCAGCTTGGTGCGAGATGCACTAGTAGCACAGCTCATAGCAATGACAAAAATGTAACACCAGCCTCCAATTTATCACTTGTAGCTTACCAGTGCCTGCACTGGTTTCTGGGTTTGATGAGAACATTAATAATACCAACAGCTCTGCTGATTCCTTAGTAGTCTATTAGTTTGCACTTTAGCATGGACACCCAGTCCCCTTTGCAGCATTGCTTATAATCACTAATCGCTTCCTGTGAAGCTCTTCTAATTTTAATTTGCAATCTGACTTGCTTCATCTGCACTATGAGTTAGAACAAAGAAAACACACCTGTGCAGTGTCAGTCACTACTCGTTGTGTGAAACCTTTTGGGATCGAATACCATCTGTGTCACATTATATTCATCCTTCCCCATGTACGTCATTGGGTTTAGACAGAGCTGTATCGGCATGAGACGGCGTTAAGGTGACAGTTGCCACAGTGTGACGTTGTGCTGTATCTGTAGTAATAGCCCTAAAAGACGTCAGGGGATTTACTCAAGCTGACAGGAAGATGGCATAGTCTATTGATGCATTAATTCAACTGCCGTTTCTACTCACAAAGCCTCCAGTGCCTATAAAAATGCTGGGATTCCATTCTGAGTGAGGAATGAATAGCAAATTGTAACTCTATGATGCTGTATTTATCCACTGTTGAACCCCCCCCTTTTTTTTTTTTTTTCCCTGACTGCACTCCTAGACTAGAGGACAGGGTGCCAGATTTTAAACTTTTCCCTTGCCCTTATATTTGTCTGATATTCTTGAACTAATAAGAATATCGGACTTGCTGATGAAAATTATAGTTATGCAGGAGAAAGTAATGCATGCCAAAGCAAGATCCAACACAACAATTTGGATTTCCAATACTCCAGAGTTGACATAAATGATTACCATGATTCAGTCATTCTGCCCCCCAAAGCAATATCATTGCTAACGTGCTGAATAATTTATGTAAGCTGCGATATAGTATCTTCCAGCTTGCAGCTTTGACACCACCCAGGATAAGATGTGCACTGGTGCCAAATGTGTTGCTGTCAGTTGCACGCAATTACGTTACTTTAGTTAACTCAAAATGAGTTTTGTGAGAGAATGCCATCTCTGCAAGTGTGGTTGTTAACTTCAGTAAGCAGGTTTCAGGAAAGTTAGCGAAACGAGCTGGTATGAAGTAAAGTCATGCTGCATAAAACCCAGTTCTTAATGGAAATCGGTGCCTCCGTCTCTCTCAGCTCTTTGCTGTGGTCACAGACAGATTGCTGGGAGGGTGCATTAGCTGCTCAAACCCACAGACCCACACAGACATGCAGAAAGTAACACTAGTTGTGCATCAAAATCTGTCAGTAATGAAGACGTTATGAGCAACTATCAAACACCTGAACTTTGAAACGGACAGAACACAGTTTTGCAGAAATGCAGCATGTGCTATAACTATGGTCAGCTTGTTTTCCTTTCTTGATCCCTAATTCTACGACCCCTTTATTGTACACCCATTACAAACTATGAAATGCCATGTGCATGTAATTTTCGAGTCTAATTAGCTGTGTTTAGCTATCCTTTGAAGCTGTGACTGACTGGCTGCTTCACTGCTAACAGCAGATTCTTGAGCTGTATCTGCAGCAGAGGGCTTTTAAATCTGCAGCAGAGTGATGTTAAATTAAATTGTTACATCGGTGACTATGGCATGCTAGTCTGCTATGTACTTGAGTGGGCGGGTGGAGTGTTTTTGGGAAGGGGGTGTAAAGTACCACTGGTCTACAACATCCCACCCACACTCCTTAATAAAATTGTGCAGGAAGGAAAAGAAAGAACAAAGTCACAGTGCGTCCACAAGTCAGACTGATGCCTGTGATTAATGTTCTCTGTTCTTTGAAGTTTCACTTTGACTCTGATTTCAGAAGCACATTAATTTGGCTTTGTTTTGCATTAAAAGCTCCTTGATGGAATTAGTGAGACTTTGCAATGTCTTAACATTTACAAAACAGCTCCCTCAGAAGGTCCTTCACGAGGGAACTGGACTTGACTGCATGTAGTTGTTTATAAAATAAAAATTCAAATTTTCACTAAGCTTGAATAAATAATTACATATTCTTCTTAGCAAGGTCCTGTAGTTTAGCCAGTCAGATCACGATGACTTTTAATGCCGTGGTCCGAGCAGGGTTTATCGTGACTGCTGCCATGAGAGGACTTCATGTTTGCCCAGGAAACCAGCGCAGGAATCACAGGGTCCAAGATGTGTTTGTTGTATTAATATTAGTGGTGATGCAACGTGCTGCGCCATTATGAAATCCAGATTAGTAGTGTGTGATGCAAACATGGCCAGCTGGCTGGCCGGCTCCAGTCCACTAACAGTGCTGATGTTCCTGTATCCAGCTGCCTGTCATCATGGAGAGTTAGTCCTTTCCTTTGCTTTTAAGATTGTGGTAGGTCGCTGTGTTGGCTCGAGGGGAGATTAAAGGAGTTCTTCTTCTAGAAGAGACACCTGTCTAAACTGAAGGGGTAAAAAAAAAATGTCCATGTTTGGTTTTATATTGTTATTCCTGCTCTTTTGCATTTTCCCCTCCGACTAGTTGTTGCAGTTGCAGTTGCTGTTTGCACTGGATGATTCCAAATCATTCAAACGCTGATTCTTAACAATAACAATACATTACGTTCTATAAATCTGTGCAATATTACTTTCCGAGTTTCACGAGTATAGGAAGACGATCGCTGTAAATATAAAATGAGCTTCTGAGAACTGTTGATAGGGCAATCAGCAAAACCACCAAGCCACTCAAAGCTGAAAGTTCCATTACAGCTCGGTGTCTCACTAGAGATTAAGACGGATAAATGTTCATCGCACATAAAGACCATTACTCAGATATATCTTGTGCCTCTTCCCCTCATTTCACCTCCCTCACTTGCTGAAAATCCCTTCTCTCTCTCTCTCTCTCTCTCTTTTTTTTTTTTTTTTTTTTTTTTTTTTTTAAATTTAAATCTGCTCTCAGCCACCATCACTAGTTCTTCAGAGAATGATGACCGCAGCGGCTCCAGCCTGGAGTGGAGTAAAGATGGCAGCCTAAGAGGCAGCGGTCGCCATGGCCTGGCACAGAGCGTGCGGGCGGACACCTGCTCTCCTGTGGCCGAAGAAGACTCCAGCAGTGCCACAGCAACACCTGCAGACACCCCATCCAGGACAGACCAGCAGCACCCTAACATATCTGCGGGTGCTCCAGGGCCACCACACCCTCCAAGTCACTCACCTGAGGGACCCATTGCGTACCCGCCACAGACATCAGCTTCCCTCATGATGCCGAGGCCAAACTCTGTAGCAGGTAAGACTCCTTGGTTTTTGAGGTCTTGACATCTGGAGCTCAAGAAGTATACAGGAAATGCTCTGTATACTTTTTATCTGTGACTGCATTGTGTTGCCTGTCAAGATCGTAACCGTGAGATACGACCTGTGCCAGAGGCTGACATGTGGCGTGCCAGAGGCTGACATGTGGCATGTCAGTTTAATCCAAGCGAGTGATAGACACCGAAGAGTGAGAGCATCTGTAGTAGGTTTAGAAGAAATAAGAAGTCAATAGTTCAAAGAACGGACTGTGCTTTTCAGAACAGGAGTATCAAGGCAGAAGTTTGGGATTAGACAGCTGCTGTGTGGTGTGGCTCGCCACTGCCTCGCCATGTCAAACCTAAGCACACGCTCCGGTCTGGCTGATCTGTTCTGCATTCCTGCCCTGGAGCCTCCCTGTTGTGGTTCAGCTTACCATATCCACACAGCTGTCACAGTTGTTGATATTTCCCCCTTCACCCCCTTTTCCCTTATGTCTTTTCACCCATACTATTCCCAGGTCTCCTCATACCTTATTGCTTTTGACCTCGGCCTATTTTTGGTGAATCAAACAGCAGTACGTTTAGCATTTTCCTATATATAATTTTGCCTAAATGCAGTTTGTAGCTAAGCTGACAGTATGAGTCATGTACAGCTTTTATCATCCACTCACTCACCCACCTCCCTTCTTTACTCCTTATCCCATTCAGGGTTGGAGGCGTTGCCTGCAGTTTATCCTAGTGGGGTACGCCCTGGACAGGTTTGACTAGAGATGCGCAGGACCCCCCCCAAAAAATTACCTTTCAAATGCAAAATATTATTTTTTATTACAAAAGACATGATCAAACTTTCCCTCAAGCTGCAGTAAGTTGCAAGATCTTCTCACACTTAGTTGAAAATAAAGTGCTCTGCTATTGCAAAGAGGCACAAAGAATTATACCCAGCTTTCCCTGACATACTTCACACTAGCAACATATTAGCATGTAGCTATAAGTTTGATTGCGACTATTTGCCTGCACCGCCGTGTACATGTTCCGCATGGACATAGACTCGGTGCATCTGTATTTTGACATGTAAGTGAATCTTGAACTAATCAGGAGTATATTTTATGGCTCAAATGTTAATGCAAGCTTATGCTAATGATTTTACTCCATAATTAGCAGGGCTGCCCATGCTTGTTGATAGAATGAATGTACACTTGAATAAACGTTGACGGACCAGAGTGGTATGTTAACTGTAAGGCTGTAGAAACAAAAGAGTGAGACTACATTAGAGTCCAACTCAAAGGAGCAAACAGAAAGAGAAGAAAAGACAAACAGTTTAGAGCACAGATGAAATGTTTGTTACATTGAATTTTGAAAGCAGACAATTCTGCCAGTGAGGGAAAATCACAGCAGGGGCAACCTGGGCTGAGCTGTGAAAAGAAGCATAAAAACATGAGTGACTCAGGTCAAACACCTGGCCTAGACAGAGACGACTCAAAGTTTAAAAGACCTCATGAGACTTTTTCCTCTAGAATCTTCCTTGAATATGTTGTTTTGCTTTACCTCTTTAGTCTGTATGTAGCAGCTGCCAATGTTTTGAAGTTCAGATACTTGACTCCTGCCTCCCTTGGGTTTATTCTTGATGAAATATAGTAACAGTTCCCGTGTGTCTACTTCTAGACTGTTTTCTCTCTTTGATAAAATCTAGTCCCAGTTCCTATTCAACATACCAGAGAAATGCAACTGTGTAATGTCCACTCTAGGCCCTTACAATTAGAAGCAGGTAAGCAATTTAACTTGTGAAGGCAGTAATGGAGTAAGATGGGATGAGGACAAGCTATAGAAGAAGTAAGGAGTAGTACATGGTAGGCTCACGGTACTGATATTTCCTTGCATACCATAGCTCATAGCTTGCGCATGTATTTTACACAGTGGCCACTGCTTTGATATTTTCTGCAGCCCACAGTTGGATGTGTTGTTCCCTGATGATTCTATTGTTCCAAGAGTCCGTACCATTTTTACATCTCATCATTATTGTGTGTGACATAAACCTGGACGGTCCAGGCGCACAGTGGCTCATAAAGCTTAACAGACCAGAAAATGTTTGGCTGTTTATGTGTGTTGGTTTGCGTGTGAGCACCGGTGTGCTTGTGTCTGTCTGTCCTCCCAGAGTTTATGGGCTGATGTCATAGTTATGCAGTGTTGCCCTCTGAGACCGGCAGAACACGCACCTTAGATTGGTTCAGGCCATAAATGAAGTTGTCTCATCGCGTCCTTGATGCTCTCTCCCAGGGTTTCGTCACACAGTGTAAAATCTTTCTTGGGGTCACAGCATAGCAGAGACGGCACTTCTGTTCAAGGAAATTGTATTCGGTAAAAACCCCCAAAAAGTAACAAGTCTAAAGAAGCAATGAGAGAAAAGAAGCTACCACGGCGAAACATAATATGTATTCATCATTAGTGCATTCATTCTGTGCCAGAACCTTGGTGACTATTGTTTGTCCTGTGTTTGTGAAACAGCATCTGAGATAATGAGCTGTCTGGTTAATCTATAAATTTCTCTTTATTTTATTGATAGATATTAAATAGGAGCACAGAGATTAAAGGCAGAAGCAAACAAATAATCATGAGTTCATTTAGGGCATAATTGCTTCATGCTACAGTATTGCTATTAGTTTTTAATTTTATCTTATGATTATCTCCACCAAAAAGACAAGGTGCTGGAAACATTCCTCAGAGTGATTGAAATTATGGCATGATATAGTTGCTGCTCATCCATGATGTGAATCTCCTGTTTCACTACATCCCAAAGGTGCTCTATTGGATTGAGATCTGGTGACTGTGGAGGTAGAGTGAGTACTGTAAACTCGTTTTTATAGACAGAAGATGAGTACACTTTGGACACAAGGGATCGACATGGTTAGCAACAATACCCAGGTGGCCTGTGGCATTTAAAACCATGTTCAGTTGGTACTAACAGGCTAAAAAGTGCAGAGAACCACCACCAAGAATGGATCAATGCTTTCATGTTGTTTAAGCTAAATTCTCACCTTAAGCATTCAAGTGTCACAGCAGAAATCAAGACTCACCAGACAGTTGTTTGTAAAATGGCTCGTTGTTGGACAAAGGTCACACTTTCTTAGTGTCAGAGTGTATTTTGGCCATCTGTCTGATGCCGATCAACAGATGCATTGCTGGGCCTCTTGAAGTCTCCGTAATTATGTAGAAGGAATGTCTGCATATTGCTGAGAACTGTCGTTTGCACTGCCTTGATGTTGCATGTAGCGTGGGTGTCCCTAGGTTTTGGTGGGAGCGCCACTTTTTGGTGCCAACATGTCCTGTGACAAATTGCACAAATGTTACAAGAACAACATGAATTCATTTAGATTTGTCTTTAGCAGAGCTTTATATTAGGGATTGTATATTACTGTCCACCTCTTAAAGGAAACTGCTGCTGAGGCAGATTTAAAAGGTTGTTAAAATTGTTACTGATTTTCATCTGGCATCGAAATATTGCATTTAAAGATCTAATACGTGAAATAATCTACGTGTAATCATGTTTACAACAGCTGTTCATTAAATCTAACAAACGTGGCAGGTGCATTGGGTGTAAGATGCACTAAGAGCCTGAAATAAATGGGAACAGCTTTTTCCCGGGCTTCCAGGTGCTTTGTGAACTTCTCTATATCAGTTTCTGTGAAAGTGAAGCCAGTCTGCCCTGTTTCCCCCAAATAGTTCCATCAAACCAAAAAGCAGTGCTGTGGTAAATTAAACTTGATGTCAAATTTCAGCATCAGGATTAGTAATAAGCACTTGTAAATTAACTCTATGCTCTGGTGTTTTCTTTGTTTTATTATTTGCAATCCACTATTTACATCTATCTGTCGCCTCTATTGTAAGATCTTCTGTATAAACTAGAGTTGTTGATGGAATTTCACCTCCTCTCTGAGGTGATATACTCAGTTTATAAGAATCCTAATTTTGAGTAATTGGAGTTGAGCTTTTTTCTTTTTTCCTCTATAAAGGCTTACAGAGTCAAAGGGCCATATTAGTGTTGGCCACTGGAATTCCATGGTTTTGAAATCTTAGCCTGAGCTGCTTGTGGTTGGGTTTCTCAGACAGGGAGATTTGAGTGAGGGTCACCGTGGCGGAGGAATGGTGCTACAATGCTTGTGTGGTGTTTAGCTATTCAGCAGAGCTTTGTGGTTTGAGACAAAGTCAGGTATGGCGCACTCATTGCTCGCTTGTACTCCAAAGTCATACATTCCTCTGGCAAAGCTCGTGCGCCGGGCTCTCTTCACGAATGATAACGGAGCCAAGACTGTGGACTGCTGACAGGCAAATTCGAGGATATGTTGTTTGTCTACTAAAACACTGATGAGGTAACATCTGAATGCTTTTGTGTTTTATTAGAACGACTAAAATCATCTTAACCTTTTCCACATAAATACAACCTATGATTTAAAGATGTTTGCAAAGGTCACACAGTAATTACAAACTCATAAAGTGGCGTAGCCCTTAAATTTAATAATCTCACACTGATTTATCTCATTTGCTCTCATTTGCTGTCTTTCCCGGTAGTTTCTGAGACCATGTGGTCTATTGTATTGTTTTAGGCTGTGTGATCATGTTTAAAGACATGCCAACAGTGTGTGCGATGTCTCCAGGTAGACACGGGAGTCACTTCTGCTTCTGGCTTCATGTATATATTGATCTGTTTAGTGCAGAGTTTAAAATGAAAACAAAAAGAGGAAAGAAAGCCCATTCATTTTCTCGAGCATGAAAAGGTCACAGAGACATCGTCTAACGTGCCCTTTTTTCAGAGAATTGTTTGGTCCAGCTGTCACAGCAGGAGAAAAATAAAATCTGTTACAGATCAATCCGTTTGAAAGCCCCTTTTAAAATTGTGCTCGGCACTCCATTGACAGATTAGGGCTTATCAAATGCCCAATCTTAAAAGGAACAGAGCGTTAGCTAACCACAGAGGCATTTATATATATGAAATAGCTTATGGAGCAGTTACAGTGGTGGTTTGTTTTTTTTAAAGTAAATGTTGTTGATCTTAGCATAAGGCTATGCAATTATTACAATAATAATTATCCCTTAATATTTACCACATCACATTTTGGGTTATTTAGACCAAAATACTCAATTCTGCTCTACAAGGGCCTGATATCCACTTATGAGGACATTATACTGCTACTGTTCTCTCAAAATTTTAAACTAATATCCTCATATGTGGCTCTTATTTTTCAAAAAAAACAAAAATAAGGTTAAAAAGAAAATCTGGTAATTCTTTGTTTTTACATTCATCGGGCCCCAATGTGACCAAATATCAAAGAGAAATTAAAAATGCATGCCGTGGAAGAGTTCGGGTCTTAGGAGTAATAGGCAGACAAATGGACCAAACATCAGTGCGTGCTGATATCAGCCTCTTTGCAAATAAAACAACGTTTATCGATATGAGGGATCAGATTTTCTCATTTGTGTCTGAATGTTCAAACGTTCGTCATGAAAAGCTATTAAGGCGTGTTTATACCAGCAAAATCAAACCAAATAAAAGGAAAATGGGTATTTGCATTGGCTATAAGCCGAGAACAGCCAAGAACTGATTTATTCATACAAAATCACAAAATGGGTAAAGTGTAACTGGCTACTATAAAAACAGGAAGATATGTGAAGGGAGTATTTGACTCCCTTCTCCTCTTTAGTAGATTCACCTTGTAAGGAGGCGAGAGGGAGTCAAGTTGGGGAGGGAGGGTGGGGGTGGTTAGAGCAAAGGAGCTCAGTCCTCTTCTCTGTTCTGTCATGGGAAACACAGAACAGGGGGTTTTCAAAGGGCAGATCTGCCCGAGGAAAAAAGAATCCCATTTTCATCAGAATACAGTCTTGACACATTTGTGCAGCTTCAAAGTGACTGCAAGTGCAGACTTCAAGGTATCATATGTATGTTTTATCAATGAGTAGAGGTGAGGAAGAATAGGAGGGAACTCGGGAGTAAAAAGAGGAGAAGAAATGAAGGGGAGGATTTGAGGGATGAGGAGGAATCGTGTGGGAAATCTTGGCCTTGGGAAAAAATGTTGATAACGACTCAACAAAAGAGAAATGTAGTTATGGTGCTGGGTGCGCTGTCTGCCACGGACGTGAATCAAGGAGTCTATGCAGCTATGCAGCTCCTTTAGCAAGTCAAATTCGGTATTACGTGTCTGTTGAATAAAGCTCTACTGTGCTATTTCTTTTATTCCATGCAAAACAAAGAAGGAAGGGGGGAAATAGACTGACATCTTGCGGCCCTCCTGTGTCAGCATGAGGATTTAGTGGCGATTTGTTGCATAAAGCTGATTTTTCTCTTTATTCTCTTTTGAGTCTTGTCCATACCTCCCACAAAATCCACGTGATACTCTTTGTTGCACTCATTTATGAGTCTGCTGCTTTTTCGCCTTCATTTTTTTCCACATTCCCCTCTTTTAACCCCATCTCTGTGCAGTCTGGATTGTTGATTAATACTGCAGCCGTTGGATAACAAACTTTAATCAACCACTGCGAAGTGAATCTCTTGGTTTTCCGTTTATATTTCCTCTAATATTCTCAATTTCCCCCTCTGCTGCTTGCATACCGAGTTATTTATGTGTGTATGTGTACGTGCAGCATGTGGACAGAGATGATGTACGCATACGTGTTAAAATTGTAGAGAGGGTGATGCTCTGTTGGAAGGCAGCGCGTTCATTTAGCAAGTGCCTAATGCTGTGGGTGCTGTGACTGACTGAACACTAGAGAGGAAGCAGCCAAGCACTCGGCTCGGCTGCCAGAGTGCCGGCATGGGAGCACCGGGGTGGAGGAATCGCTTTTGTGCCCTCGTCCACTGGGAACACTCTCCAGAGATTTAGCTGTGAGTTTACACCCTGCCTACTTGACTGTATGCCTGCCCAAGTATCTCGTCACTGGGGAGATAGAGAGGGCTTTGAGAATTCCCACCATCCTTCCTTGCTTTGGTCTTAGATGTAAGTAGTTGTAGCTGATGAAAAGTGGCATTTGCTTTACAGCAAAAGGTCTTCCAGGTCATGCGCGTTTGCTTTTATTGTTTTCTTTTCTCTTTGTTTGCAATTCCTTAAGCTTTATCCAGTGTAGGTGTTTGTGTATGCACAATGCACTGCAGTAAAAGTAACATCAGGCCCTTCTCCTGTTCCAGTCAAAGTTGCGTTGATGGCAGCTTCCTCAGTTCCCGTTGCCAGCAGACCGTTTTTAATTAGCGGGACATTCCGGAGAGTAAGTTAGCGACCGAGTGAGGGAGTGAAGTGAGCGTTAGTGACAGTCTTTCCCAGCTGATATTGATAAAGAAGAAGAAGAGAGGCTTTGATTCTGCTCTTCACTAAGCCCAGGAGAGCGTGGATCGCAACGGCGATAGCATAGTTGAAAAACGAGCAGCAGTTGGAGGAGAGGCCTCGCCGCACTAATGCACATTTTTACTATGTTAACAGACCGTGTCTTAGACTTCAAATTAAAAGCTGAGTTGTAATCACTGGCTCATCAAGTGGTTTTAATCTGTAGACTAGTAGTTTCAGGAGATATCCTGTGTTTGGGGATAGAAATCATTGCCTGCTTTGAGACTTGTTCTCGCTCTGCTTCAAAATGAAGCTAAATCCTAATGAAATCTCAGTAGATTTGAACTCCATAACAACTCAAGTTGTGATCTGGTTTTAATTAATTTTATTATTTCATTTCACGTCAAATGACTTACAGATATTGTAGTTTGTAGTACACAAAAGTCCTGAGATTACACCTGTGCGTCCTGTAGATTGACAGTGATGAGTGCCAAACCCGCGGTGAAGCATTTCTATAACTCGTTGTAGTTTTATGAAAGGTAAAGGTAATCTGCCCTCTCCGTACAGCCTAGCAGGCGTGCTTGTGGGGATGGACCTCTCATTGCTATATCGTGTCCAGCTGTCAGCTCAAATCAAAGAGAATCGGTGCATATTGCTCTTGACTTTAGAATACTGCTATTCTTCCTGCCACAGTATATGCTGGTAGCTGCTCACACTGCCCCTGCAAATGTCAGAGCGCACTGGCTTTGTTCTTTCCTCACTCATCCACCCTCAGACATGGCATAAGTGCCACAAGGTTTTACTCTAGTGTGTGTTTCTGTCTTTCTCTTTATAGTTGTGATGACAAATGTACTCGGGAGGTACTAGACTGTCAGCTTCACTCTTTGTGTGTGTGTGTGTATGTCTTCTCTCTTGTCTACAGCCACCAGTTCCACAAAGCTTGAAGACCTGAGCTTTCTTGATGAACAGCGCAATACCCCCCTCCGGACATCCATTCGCCTACCCTGGCATAATACAGGAGGAAGGCCCCCTCAGGACGCTAAAGGTGACTGGGCTATTCATACTACTGCTGTAGGCACTCAGGGGAGATATTTGTAAAATAAACGTGTAAAATATCGCAGTACATGTTATGTGGTATGACTCTGAAAAACCCTGAAGTTAATAGGCAGCCAACGGTAGTTCTGAAGTTTCCAAAGTACCACGTCTGAGTGCAGAGCCAACAACAAAACTGTGCAAATACTTGAACACTGCAATGTAAACAATGCAGCACTTATGGGTATTAACATTATCCTCAAAAGCCTTTTTTTGGCTTTTAAATCATGCCTTTTTTCCCAGCTAACTTTTATCTTGGTTATGTGTTTTGAATCCTCTGAGAGATCCTGCAGATTAAATATTTCATGGGAACATGAATTACTGAATAAGTCATCACTGGATATATACTCAGACTATTTAGTCTTCCTTTTGAAAATGTCCTCTTTCATTTTCACTCAGTCTCAAACATGAAGCTGATACATAAGCATATGGTCAGTGGTTCTGAGCAGGTTTTTTCTACATGAATTCGTACATACGCAACAATCTTAAACAATTGGATTCTTTTCTATAAATTTTATGGGAGATTCAGTTCAACTCAATTCAGTATTATTTATGCAGCGCCAAATCACAACAACAGTCGCATCAAGGCACTTTATACTGTAAGGTAGACCCTACAATAACGCATACAGATGAAAACCCAACAATCATATGACCCTCTATGAGCAAGCACTTTGGAAATAGTGGGAAGGAAAAACTCCCTTTTATCAGGAACAAACCTCTGGCAGAACCAGGCTCAGGGAGGGGCGGCCATCTGTAGCAACCGGTTGGAGAGAGAGAAGGAAGACAGGATAACATACATGCTGTTGAAGAGAGCCAGAGATTAATAACAAGTATGATTCAGTGCAGAGAGGTCTATTAACACATCTTGAGGGAGAAAGGTGACTGAAGAAGAAATATTCAATGCATCATGGGAATCCCCCAGCAGCCTACACCTATTGCAGCATACCTAAGGGAGGATTCAGGGTCAGCTGATCCAGCCCTATCTATATGATTTATGGTATTTGTTTTTCAGATTTGGGTGTGATGGCACCACCTTTACCTAAATTTTGCAACAGTAGGTCAACATTTCAGTGCAGTTCATTGCAGTTGTATTCATATATTGCAAAAATCCCAACATGTGCCATCTTAGGAAACTCAACCTAGTACGCTGAGGACCTTACAGTTCTGATTTGAGCAACATTTAGTGACTTCCTTTTTGACTGGGCGAACCCTCCGACAGAACTAGACTCGGGATGAGCAGCACTCGTTTGATTGCCATGAGAGGAGAGTGAAAAGAAAGGGGGAAAAAAAGATGAGAAGGAGAAAAGCTTCAACTGTGGGAGAGAGAATACACAAACTGACATGCATGAACAATGAAATGGAGAAGAGGTGAGGATGTCGGTGCACCATGTGAGGCCTCCTGAAAGCAAAGGCCTGTCGCAGCATAATAAGTAAGGGGTGATTCAGACGTTAGCTGAGCGAGCTTTAACTATAAATCTATGAAAGGTTTTGAGGCTAATCTTAAAATTAGAGATTGGGTTTGGCTCCCAACCCTAAACAGCCAGCTGGTTCCACAGGAGCGAAGCAGCTTTAGCCTCTGCTTGTCATTCCGGCTTAGGATACTGAAAAAGCAAGTCATGGTCATTAGGGGCTTTATATTCAAGAAGATGGATTTGAAATCTAAGGGGATCCAATAAAGAGAGGTTAATAAAAGATAACTCTTTTTCTAGTTCCCGTCGATACTCCTTTTGCTCAAGTTAGAGTTTTTCAAACACTGTACTTATTTTGCTGGTATAGTAGAAGGTGGTGATCATTTCAAGTGTCTCAGAACCAGCTCGTTCGCTTTTTGGTTTCATTGTAGGGCACTAGAAACATAAACAGACCTACACCTGCCAATATAAACACTCTCAACTGCCCCTCCAATTACAATAGGCTTTTGTGAACACAGGCAAACTCGCAAGGTGAAAACACTAGCAGCTAACAGCAGTGATAGTTGTAATGTTGAAAGGTGCATTAGCACTAAAGGTAGCAGTCATTTAGTGATGTTAGTTAACAAGTGTTATGAGATCTAATTAGTGCTGAAGTAGACCAGATAAGAGTCCTCTTTCAGGTCTTCACTCTGATTCCACTTAATTGAAAATGTATCCTCTACAGTGTTCAGGGTTTTTCATGTATGTGGCTCCTTCTGGGAAGAAGAATGCGGGAGATGCTCAAAGCATGTTTGTAGGTTAACTGCAACGGAAAACGATTTATTACAGTAAAGTTTCCAGCATTTAAAAGAAGTAATCATTTGTTAACTTCCCGGAGACATGGGGAAAAAAAATAGAAGTAGTGTAAACAATTTTAATCTGTTTCATTTCTTTTCCCGTTTCCTTCAGCGCGTTTTGCTCCCTACAAACCCGTGGACATCATGCTCAAACCTTTGCTGTTCGAGGTTCCCAGCATCACCACAGATTCTGTGTTTGTGGGCCGAGATTGGCTCTTTCAGCATCTGGAAGATGTCCTGAAGGCCGGCGAGTCCACAGAGAACCACGGTGCTGTGGTGGTGGGCAGCGTGGGGTATGGGAAGACGGCCATCATCTCCCGACTTGTGGCGCTGAGCTGCCATGGAGGACGCATGCGTCAGATCGCCTCCAACAGTCCCAGCGCCTCCCCGAAAAGTAATTAGTTTTAGTATTTGCCTTTGGATGTGAGCACTACATTAACTGCTCGTGTTTAGCTAATGTTATTATAATTTCATTTCAACATTAGCTTGCAAAGTGTGGGAGGGAAGTAATTATATATTCGTTGGCAATATAAAATCAAGTTGACTAATATTACATTTACCTTACAAAAGAATGCCCTCACACACAACTAATGTTATTAATGCTAGCATATACATATATAGAGAGATGTTAGTTTATATTAATGTAATAACTTTATATATTGGTGACCATGTGCATGTCTTCCAGCTGGCCCAGGACAAAGCACAGAACTTCCTCTCAGCCAGCCTCCACAGCCCACTCCACCATCCAGTGCTGCCAACACACTGAGGACCAGCAGTTGCCCAGGAACTCCCGAGATGCAGCGGCACAGGGAGGAGGCTGTCAAACGCCTGGCTGCAAAGGTGCGCCTTTCAACATCTAAGAGAGCTCACAGTAACAAAGAAGCAGGAATCAAAGAAGCTGAAAAAAGATTGCACTAGTTATGGTGGTGTTTACTCAGGGAAAAAATGTTTGGTGTGTGCACTGGATCAAAAAAAGTAATTTTAACAATTTTCAACAGTGAGTAGATTATTTTTTGTTTTTGATGGATGGATTTGTTGTTTCTTCCTTTCTTTTTAAAAAAAAAAAAAAAAAAAAAAAGGAAAAAGAAGGAAAATCGACCAAAAAGCATCTCAGGTTTTACCAAGTACTTCTACAACAGCTTCAGTCTGACTTCTGAAAACTCCTCTTTAATAGTGACCACAGATAATTGTGATATATTCTGTTGAATGATGCATAAAATTATACATAACAATAAGGGTAGGTTGCAGTTTACTAGTCAGTGATTAGAACCTCCTCAGGGAGCAACAACCCACAGCGAGCCCTGTCAGCCATGACCTGAGAGCACAGAATGTAAACACACACCAACGTCAAACAGAGCCAGCTTCATCAATATTAGACGTCATTTAGGAATTTACAAACATCAACACACATTTCAAATAGCAACACCATTTATCTAGGCGGCTATCAGTTATACCGACATGTATGGCACTACTACTGCTTAATTACTGGTTGGTATCCGTTCCTGTGTCAACTTCAAATAGGTGCTTAAATATATTGTAAGGCCGCCTGTTCAAGTGTTGAACTGGGATGTTTGAACATGATAAGGATCCTCAAAATTCCATGAAGCGGAGCAACACTGACTACTGAGGACAGTGCTTACTTTTTTGACAGATGAATATTCCATCTGTTGATTTTTCTGGCGTTACAAGGATCGCAAAATAAAGTCTAAATACTGCCTCTCTGGGAAGTTTACGTGTCAGCGCTGTTGAGCAGAAGATTAAGTTTTCTTGTATAAGCTTGTCAACATTTTTCACAAGATATAAAGTACTGCACGGTAACAGCTTTACATGTGTTCTGTTACTCCCCCACACCGTCAGTAACATTGTTAACCACTTGTCTGTGACCGAACCCCCCCCCCCCCCCCCCCCCAAACATGCATACCAGACACTGAGCATATTTCTGCACATCTTTCTCTTTCAGACTTGTGAAGTGGACAGACAAGTCCTCGATGTTTCACTTTAAAATGTTCCTCTCTCGATGCACGCCGACTAAGCAGTGTGCGGTTTTTGCCTACGACTCTTTTATTTTAGTTTTGGAATTGTTCGCTCTGTTTCCACTGAAATTTCTCTGTCGATTTTTCACTCCCACATCTTTACTCGCACCACCTCTTCTTGTGTTGCTGAGGGTTCAGTCACATAGCAGGTGCACGTTCACTACATTTTGGAAATACTGCTTGCTAAAAGCACCATTTGATGACTTTGGCACTGCTATTGCCTTGTAGCAGGTCTAATAAAGATGATTGGGGGCCACCGGGATTCAGAGAAGATTTGTGATCCACTGTTGTAGTCAGTTGAGTTTGAATAGTGCTGTGATGGTAGGTTGTAAGGTAATTTAATAGGTGGCAGCTTTGTGAAGGACTTTCTCAGTGGATGTGACGTCTCCTACTGATTCTGCTGCGTTTAATGGTACTGATTACAACCTGTTGTCCTTCTAACACCTTTAGAATTTAATACTCTTATCCTGTCAGGGAGGCCTCCTAATTAGTGACCCTGTCAAAGGGGACAGTTCATGCACCAGACAGCTAGGGTAATGCAGTGAGCTTCATGTAAATGTCTGTGAAACTCAAGCAGTATCTCTTGAGCCAATTATGGTGAAAAGTGTTTCCAATAGGCGCCTTCACAGGGGCTCTGTTCCTGTGATGTGTGATGCAACGCTGAGCAGCTTCTGTCAGATTCTGCCAGTGCTTTTTTAATCATTGATTTAAAAGTGGTCTCATAACAGGAGCACTGAGGCTACTACCCTTTCTGCTTTATTCTTATTATCGAGACGTGCCTTTAGGTAACATTTCTGAAAATGCATTTATTGTTTTGCCAGCAGATGAGCTACCGAGGTTTGACTGCAGAGCCTTGCATCATCGTGTGTCGAGATTCGTATTGCTCATTGATGAGGCGGTAGTCTGCGTGACTTGTATGCTAAATTAAATCATCACTGCAGTAGGGGGCTTATTAAGAGTTGTGTTCATGCACACAGCAGGTTACTTGACTTTGTACAATAATAGGCATTCAATATATCAGTTTCCCTCTTTGTTATGTCACATTTGTGATGAAGCTCAAAAAACGCGTGACGCAAAAATGACAGAAAGGAGTGTTCGGACTTCTCTCAGACGTTTGCTGCTTTTAGGGTAAAGCATAACATCAGAGAAAAATTCTGGTGGTCGTGATTTTTGACAGTTTCTGGAGAAGATGTGAATCAGTGGTTGTGTTATTGTTTCAGTTGGTCCATCTTCTGACTGGATGTCACATGTTTTCCTTACTAAAGATGGGTTATATACATCCAGGGAGTTCAGCTATAATTTTTAAAATCTTACCTCCCTCTTTTCTAATTTGCGCTAGCTTTAATTGTGCCTTTATTGGCATGTGAGTTATATGTTATTATTTGAAAAAGAAAGAACCATAAATATGCATTTAGATCTGTGCTGTGGGGAGAAGTTTGGGTCCAAAACATTTATTGATGCTAAATGTTAAAAAAAAAAGTCTCATATCTTGAGGCTTTAGTCATTTTTCTAGAAGCTGGTCATCGGTTTTCTGTGGAGAACTAAACAGCAACAGCTGAGGTTGAGCCATCAGAGGAACCGATCACCTGCTCCTCCTCCTGTGGGCCTGGAAGTGTGTCAGCTCCTCCAGGTTGGACTGTAATTAGTACAGTCATCTTCCTTCTTCTCCACCTCTGTCCCTACATTTTCCTTTTAAATCAGACCTCCTTTGAATGCTGCGGAAACCTGCTCAGGTACAGAAGATTCTACCTTTAGATATCCACCTGGGATCTACTCACTTCTTTTTATAGCTTTTCATCCGTTGCCCAATCTCTTCATCATCCCTTCTGTGTGAAATAATGAAAGGATAAAATCATGTCTTTGACATTGTAGAGATAATATGTAGTTTTATGGAGGCTTGTTGGTATCAAAAGCCTCACTTACTTACTTTGTCATGGTAGTTTTTCAGTCACCAGAGATGTTGGTGTTTGTAAACGCTTTAAAGTTATCAAATGTACCCATCAGTCAGTGAATCATATTTTTAATTCTTCCTGATTCTCAAAAAGCAATGGCTTCACTCGCGTTTGTTCTCGTTCCTTTTGTCTTCCAGGTGGTGGCTTATCATTATTGCCAGGCAGATAACACGTACACTTGCTTGGTCCCAGAATTTGTGCACAGCATCGCAGCCCTTCTGTGCAGAGCTCATCAACTGAGTGCGTACCGGGAGCTGTTGCTGAAAGAGCCCCACCTCCAGAGCATGCTCAGTCTGCGCTCCTGTGTCCAAGACCCCATGGCTGCTTTCCGGAGAGGAGTCCTGGAACCGTTGGCCAACCTTCGGAAAGGTAAAACACTGTAGTTGTATATTGCACTATTTCATTTTCATCGTGTATGAGACCACTAATCTCATTTCATAGTATTTTAATATTAATTTATTTGTAAATGTCTTTGCAGAGCGAAGGATTCCAGAGGAAGATTACATAATCTTAATAGACGGGCTGAATGAAGCGGAGTTCCACAAACCAGACTATGGAGACACCATTGCATCCTTCATCACAAAAATCATTGCCAAGTTCCCCTCCTGGCTAAAACTGGTTGTCACTGTTCGAATCAACTTGGTGGTAAGAAAGCTGTAAAAAAGTAATTATAAAAAAGCGTTTTTGTAGCTGAATGTTACTGGATAGCTGTTTCATCTGTAACACATCAAAATAACCTGCTAAGGTTTAATAGGCTATAAGGAACACACTCACTTCCTGAGCCCTGGGCAATAAGAGACGTTTTGTGTTTTATGATTTATTGATATGTTTGATCCTTTCTGACCTGCGTTAATGAAGCAGTCATTAGAGTACCATGTCCGCTAGAATAGTTCTGTAGTTTGATGCTTGAGTCGTTGCAGACTTGTTGAAACTCCCTCACCCGTCAAAGCAGCGTCTTTGTTATTCGCGTCCAGCAGATGGCAGTGTTTCACTGTCTGACGGCTGTCTGAAGCTTCAGCTGGATTATCCGTTTTCATGTTTGATTAGAGGTTTGTGTGTGTGTGTGTGTGTGTGTGTGGGTTTTTAGCCACGAGTTGTCCACGATAAAGCATATTGAATGGCCTGTCTAATATTGTTAGAATTCTCCTTTGGGTTAGTTTCATTACTCAATCGGGACATTTATTTGGAAAAAGAAAAAAAGAGGGAAAAAAAAGAAAAAAAGAAAAGAATTAAAAATAAATAAATCCTCATAGTTTACATTTACAAATATCAATACTGAATGTTACGTCCCTCTGCAGCTTCTAATCGTCTCAGTGTTTTCAGCTGGTGCTAACTGGCCACACCTAGTCAGGTGTGGATAAAAGCATACCTGAGGCAAGCTTCCCGGCAGTGCACTAGTCTTTGCCTTGGTGGCACCAGCCATTTTAGCCAACCTGGTTTTCCATTTTAGGATGAAACCTCTTCTCACCCACACTCTGCTATTCATCTCTGTTTTTATGTTGTGGCTTTTGAGCCGGGTCGTAACATGAGTATAATCACACTGGAAGTACCAGCATCAGGAATGTGGTTTCTTCTTTTTGGATCTATAATATTTAGTCTGGTTAGTTATTGTTACTGTAACCAGTGCAAAATCTGCTCTGATGACTCAACGTTAATGTTTGAGCCCCTGAGCGCTAAAAGAAGTGTTTTGTAAAGTATTAAAACTACCTTTAATGGAAGGAAAAACGGATCACTGCTTCCTATAAGAGTTGGTTTTCTCTGTGTGTGTAGCCACTCTGTGCCTGGTGGACTTGGCTGGCAGTGAGCGAATGGTGAAGAGCCAGTCTCAGGGTGACCGTTTCAAAGAGATGACCGCCATCAACAGCTCACTGTCCAACCTGGGCGTCGTTATCGCCGCTCTGGCCAAAAAGGTCTGCAGCTGCAGTTTCTGTAGTCTTAGATGTCACACCTGCTTTCTTTACATTTACAGTATTAATGATTTTTTTGGCCTTTGTGTTCCAGGAGACTTACGTAGCTTACAGGAACTCGAAGCTCACGTACCTCCTTCAGGGATGTTTGGGGGGGAAACGGCAAAACGTGAGTTTGTTGACATCACAAATCTTTATAATGACGACACATAAAACTGAAGGAATTTATCCCCAAAAAATATTTAACAGCGTTTGATCTCATCACTTCAGATTGTGACTGTTTATTCTTTGGCACTAATTTTGGATGTCTTTATTTGCAGCTTGATGTTTGTTAACATTGCTCCGGAGCCCGACAGCTTTGGGGAAACTCTGAACTCATTGAGGTTTGCCAGCAAGGTCAGTGCAGTCTTGTTTCCAGTGTTCATTGGACAGAGTACATTAATGATGTCCTTACATCAGCTGTTTATGGTAAACCAAAGCCATACTCCATATCCATTTTAATACCTTGGTGTGTAATTCATACTCACATTTTGTCTGAAGAGTAGGGATGTTCCTGGCGTCTTATTTACTAGTCGACTAATCGAGGGGGAAATAATTAGACTAACCAACTAATGTAAAACTAAGGAACATTCAGATATTGAGTTGATTTTCAGAACTGATTAATAGAAACTGTCAAACTAGACGCAGAGGTATCTTAAACCATTTATCACATTCTGTTAAATACAAATGAAAATGCATTACTACAAAAGATGTTCTATTAAAATATGACAATCATTTGAGAATCTAAAAGTACGTCTAAGTGTGGCGAGAATGATTCAGGTAATACATTATACAGCTGTTTTCTAGTCAGGTTGTGGGGGCAGCAGGAAGGACTACTCCTGACCACAGCTGATAGATGTAAACTGGCTAGCATGACCAAGGATGCTGGGGCCTCCTACTGGTAGGACGTGCCCAGCTGGAACAGCCTCCTGGCCAAGGTGGCTGTCACCTTTTGATGTGAAGGAGTAGTGACTCTACTCTGAGCCCCTCCCCCATTGACTTAACTGCTCTCCTAAAGGAGAGGTTTTCCACCTCTCAGGAAACTAATTTCCTCTGCGTGTATCTGCGATCTCAGTGTTAACAAGAAGATCAGGGTAGATTAATAGATTTATGGCGTTTCTCAACAACAGTGCACCATCTGGTGGTAGATCGCTGCCTAACATTTAGAACACAATGTACCAGCATTGGGCATCAATTAAAATGTTAACAATTAGATTGAACGACTGGTAAGTCTGATACAGACTAGTGACAATTAGTCGACTAGTCACATAAATCCCTGATAGAGCCCACAGAAGTAGCCTGCACCATGTGCGTGGCTTGCTTTGCAGTTTAACCCTCAGTAGGACCTACAGCCATTTTTCATCCCCAGCGTTTTTTAATATTAGGCCATTTTCACTGTGTTGAATAGAATATAGCCAAACCTTCCGACCCTTTTTTTTTTTTTCTTTAGAATTGCAGTCTCCGTTTATTAGATTAGCTTAAAGTGGCTAAGCTACAAACCGCCATCCACATGAGGTCCTAGAGCCATAAATCGCCCCATTGAAACCCATTATAAACGCTATTTTTCACTGCAGAATTATTACCATTAACGTATGGGTGATGGCTTCTGTTTCGGTTCCGTGTTGGACAAGGGGCCTTAGAATTGTAATTTTTTTTATTTGGCCACCGGGTGGCGCCCTTGTTCCACATGTGACGCCTGCTGGAACATAGACCTTTTCCAGCGGGCTGCTCGAGACATACACCCGGGAAAGGCAGACTCATTCCCCGAGTGCAGCAGCAGCTTGGCCCGCTGCTCGTTCGGGACCATTTTCTGCCCTTAGGGCTGTTAGAGGGTGCATTTTGACCTTTATATTTAAAAATAAATAAAATAAAGGTCTCTCTGCCTAAAAGAAAAAAAATTTGTCTGTCTCATTCTAAGTTTAGATAAAAGCCTTCCCTCTTTGAAGTACACCCTGCAATGCAAACAAATCTAACATGAAAACAAGAATAAAAAACAAATTAGACTTTATTTTGTCGCCAACCTCAGCTTGTTTATGCAGGTGCAGGCAGGAGAGGTTATAAGAATAAGCCGTAGCGCGGGAGTAGGCATTTTCACGATGGCACGGTACCGAGGAAGTAGTGGACATCCTGATGCGCTCTGACAGCGAGGATCTCTCCTCTTCATCTGCCGAGAGTGACTCTGATTCCGGGGGTGACACGGATGATTCGTCTCTCGACACTGATCACCAGGAGTCGTCCTCTGATTTTTCTTCTGAAGATGAGAACGAGGGGAGGACGCCGGAGGAAGCAGCGGCGTGGACCTCCAAAGATGGGAAGAAATGGTCCGCAACAAACGCCGAGACGCTGCGCTACGTCGCAGCACCCACGGGGCTTATTCCGGGACCGACCCACTACGCCGTAGCCCGAATTACGGACCCACTCTCCAGCTTCAGGTTGTACATAACTGATGGGATTATACAGCATATAGTTGCAATGACAAACCTTCAGGGCAGACGCTACATCTCATTCTGGAGAGATTTAGATAGCAACGAAATGCTCGCTTATGTGGGGCTGCTAATTTTGTCCGGTGTATACCGGTCAAAGCACGAGGCCATCGCCAGCCTTTGGAGTGAGAAAACGGGAAGGAAGATTTTCCGTGCCTCAGTGGCTGAGAAAAGATTTTGTCACATAACCAGAGCGCTCCGATTTGATGACAAACTCACCCGACCTGCACGACGTGCGGACAAATTGGCTCCCATTCGGCAGATATGGGACATGTGGGCACACCGCCTGGGGATGTTGTTTAGTCCAGACCGGGACCTTACGGTGGATGAGCAGCTGGTACCGTTCAAGGGAAGGTGCAGTTTCCGCCAGTATATCCCCAAAAAGCTTGCGAAATGCGGCATAAAGGTCTGGGCAGCATGCGATGTCAAGACATCATACGCCTGGCGGCTGCAGGTTTACACCGGGAGAGCAGCGGGCAAACCGGCCGAGGTAAACCAGGGGATGAGGGTCGTCCAGCAGATGACTGACGGGCTCCATGGGCATGTCGTCACAGTCGACAATTTTTTTTCACCTCATCTGAACTGGCAGAGGAACTCCTCAAAAATAAAATGGCTCTGGTCGGCACAATCCGCCAGAACAAAAAAGAAATCCCACCCGTTTTGCGCCAGATGAGAGGGAGAGCCGTCTACTCCTCGATCTTTGCCTTTTCAGCGAAACAGACCCTAGTGTCGTACATTCCCCGACGGGGCAGGAATGTGCTTTTATTGAGCACGAAACATCGCAGGCCGGAGGTCAGCGATGACGAGAGAAAAAAGCCAGCGATCATCACAGACTACAATCGATGCAAAGGAGGTGTCGACAACCTTGATAAGGTGGGTGTCATTACGCATCAGTTACGCACACCTTTATTCATTTTTCTTCATATATTCTTGTGTAAAATATACAGAGGTTTTATGTTGTTTATTTTTTGTTAGGTTGTCGGCACCTACTCCTGCAGGAGACGGACCAATCGATGGCCAATGGCCCTTTTTCATCACATCATAGACGTCTCCCTCTACAACGCCTTCATGCTGTGGACCTCCGTGGATCAGGCCTGGCATCAGCAGAAGCCACACAGGAGGAGGATGTTCATTGAAGAGGTGGGAGAAGGCCTGATCACGCCCCATTTGTCACAAAGACAGCGTCTTCCCCGCTCATCAGCCGCTGCTGAGTTAGTAAGAGATGCGCAGGATGGTGCTGCTGCAGGCCCCTCTGGAGTGACAAATCCCAAGGGCAGGAAGCTCTGTGAGCTCTGTGTTGGGAAAAGGAGGCGAGTGGGAAACACATGCAGCAAATGTGGAAAATTCAGCTGCCGAGCCCACAGCAAATTTGTCTGCAGCCACTGCTCTACCTGAGCAAGACATTTACCCCCCAGCCACACACACGCCCCCCACCCTCTCACTGCTTTCTCACTTTCTCACACTCTCTTTCTCTCTCATACATTTCCCCATTCCCAACAACAATATACATAATTACATTTACCATATACATGTTCTTGTTCATTGTTGAAAAATAAATGTTTATTTGGTTCAAACTGATCTTGTATTTTTATTTACATAATGCTTTTTATTTGATTTTAGATGGCAACAAGGTAATATGCATTTATTGGGGCAAGAGTGAAAAACGTTCTCCTGCAAAAAAAACTAACGGCCGATCAAAATGAAGGTCAGTAGTAATTTTTAGACCATCCAAAGGCCTAATTAAAAGTACAATAAAATATAACTTTCAAATGTATTTTATGGAAAATATTTAATTTTTTCATTTTTTTTGCCAAAAAAGGCAGTGTGCTCATGTGACAAAACCGGGATATAAAAGGTTAAAATCGCGAAATATAATTAAAACTTTATATGAATATTTCAAGGAGAAGTAGGTCTAAAATATTGGCTAATTTAAAGTGGAAAAATATTAATGTATAATCTTTTTATAGCACTTTTTATGGCGTGGTCGATTTTTGGCTCTAGGTCTTCATAAGGGGTACTTTTTTTTTTTTTTTTTTTTTTTTTTTTTTTTTAGGACTTACCAAGGGTTAACCACCAAAACACTCGTCTGCAGTGGAATTTCTTTGAGCTAATCGATTCATTTCATCTTCTAATTAATGTGGAAAATGGTGGCAAAGGTGGATGAAATGAGTGATTCCTAGAGTTACATTTTATTGCCTTTTTTCTTTCCTTTTCTTAAAGTTATGAAGGCATCTTGGATGCCATTTCAGTGAGTGGGGGTTAATGCCCCACACTCTTTTCTGTCACTGCTTTGAATGCACAGACTGGTCTTAATGTTGATCTTTGTGATCTTCAGTGTTACGACCCGGCTCAAAAGCCGCAACATAAAAACAGAGATGAATAGCAGAGTGTGGGTGAGAAGAGGTTTCATCCTAAAATGGAAAACCAGGTCGGCTCAAATGTTCTGTGAGTCATAGGAGTCTACTAACATTTCCATGATAGAACAAGGCTGCAACCTTTGTACACTATATAAGGCAAAGAACTAATTGGCCTCATTTTGTTTTCATTCTGAGGCTTGTTTTTTTAGCACATACAAACAACTCTTCTTATGAGAATATTAGGACGCGTCTTGTATATATGATCGGCTCGCACATGGCCCGAAGATTGGTTTACCTTCTGCCATGTTGAGGCCAAAAACCCTGAGGACAGAAAAAAACAAAAAAAACCAAATGGTAGGTTGTCTCTGTGTGAGAGACGTTGGCATTATACCCGATATTTTTTTTAAAAATGCAATGTGTGGATTTCTTTTACAGACAACATCTGCCATGTTGTGGACCGCTCAGAGTCTCCCCCTCCAGCACTGCTAATCCAGATGTTGGATCTGTGTTTCCACAAGCCCCGCGAATTCTAGAGACTTATTCAACATGAAGAAAACAAGACAGTCGATCGATCGATTATTTGCGCAAGGGAGGCCACCATGAAAATGACCTCTAGATCCTCCTCCTGCTGCCTTTATTGAGAGACCGTTCACACAAAACACGTCAGAACAAAGCCACGCCCAGACAAGGGTGGGTGTGTGTGTGTGTGTGTGTGTGTGTGTGTGTGTGTGTGTGTCAGACCTCCTGCTGACCAAAGGGTCATAAACGCAGGAAGGTTACATCAAAAGAAGCACAAGGATGTGTCTGTGATAAAAGACTACAGCCCACCACCTTGATCCTCGAGAATCTGGGGGGAAGGACAGTGGAATTTCTTTCATCAGAGTTAAAACAATGTACAAATGGTAAACATAAAAATGACAAACATTTAACAATTCACTCTAACACCAGACCCCACCGACTCCGCCCCCCTCTCCAGGATGCTCACAGGACTCTGCAGGATCACACCCGTCTGAGGAAACGGAACTCAACATTAAACTCGCAACCTTCCACCTGCTGTCGATGGCACTGAATGAGTATGTGCAGGAGATATGTTATGGATGCCAATCCGGTCACCCCAGCCAGTTACAACACAGTTGCCTGTTTGAGCTGCCTGTGTTTTTCTTCGAGACCTGCTATGATGAGGTGATGGAAAAGCTCCGGACGCCCCGATTCATCCCGGCCATCCGTCTGTTTGTTTGCTCATACAGTGTCAGTGAGGCTGAAGCACAAATCATCAGCACTGCAGAGCGTCTTCTGTGTGAACTGAGATCAGTGCCGCACATTGTTTGCACCACTGATGAGAATGTCGGATACCTGCTAAATACCAATCATCACACCCGCGGAGTTAAATCAGCGCTGCTCCACATGATTGGAAACTACTGGTCTGGGAGACACAAGATTTAATGCACATCTGTTATAAAAACCTTACTGTGCACTACACAGAAAATGAAATAAAAACGTATGCTAACACTTTTTTCTGGTCATTTGTATTTGTGTTTGGTCAAAGTGATTATGGAAAACACGCTGAGAAAAATATATCACAACCCTGCACACCCAGGGGGTTTAGGAAGTGTAAAGAAGCTCCGTATCGCTGTCAGTGAGGCAACAGGCTTAAAGCCGTCATTACCTGACGTGGAGCGTTTTTAAAAGGAGATGACACATATACTCTTCATAAACCTGCAAGGATAGAGGACACAGAAATGCAAGGATACAGAAATGCAAGGATACAGAAATAGTTTTGGTTAACGGGACTGACAAACAGTTTCAAGCTGATTTGGTTGACATGCGTGAATATTCTGCGGATGATGATAATGTTAGGTACTTATTGACATGCATAGATGTGTTTTCTAAGTATGCATGGGTTAGGTGCCTTGAAACCAAGACAGGACAGGCTGTTGCTGAGGCTTTTGGTGATATTCTGAGAGAGGGCCGTGTGCCTGAAAAACTCCAAACAGATTTAGGGAAGGAATTTTATAATAAACATTTAAAAAACTAATGGAGCAGCATAACATCACACATTTTTCAACCTTTAGTGAAATGAAATCATGTGTGGTAGAGCGTTTTAACCGCACCTTAAAGGGGAAAATGTGGAAATACTTAACATCAGTTAACTCGCCAAGATATGTTAATGTGATCCAAGATCTTGTACAGTCCTATAACCTGTCTTATCACAGCTCTATCAAAATGACCCCACCGAGGTGTGCAAAGATAATGAGAAAGCAGTCTTTAACACCCTGTACAAAATGAAACCCCAAAAACCGGTGACTTTTAAATTTAATGTGGGCGATACAGAGAGAATATCTAAACTACGAGGCATATTCTGAAAGGGTTACCATCAGACCTACACAGACGAGTACTTTACCATAAAGGAGCGTTTAGGAAGAGACCCTCCCGTATACAAACTGGAGGATCTCACAGGAGCTGCAGTGAAAGGTGTAATTTACGAACCTGAGATACAGCAGGTGACTATTGACAAAAACAAAAGGTTTCAAATAGAGAAAATACTTGGCAGAAAAAAGAGGACCGAAAAAAGTTAGCGCTGGTCAAATGGCTCGGTTGGCCTTCTCATTTGAAAATCATGGATCCCTGAAAAAGACATCGTTGAAGTGTGATTAACAGAGACGCCGCAGCTCTGCATACTTTCATTCTGCACTAGACAAAGACTGATAAAGGAAGGAAGGAATGGATAAAACGAACAACAACAACGCAGGCTTTTATGTGAGCCTCTTCTCGAATGCTTCAGCACATGTTTATCCAGGCAATAAGAAATCTAATTTTAGAACAAAGCTAGCAAAACCTGTTGTTTTAAATGAACCGTATGAGGTCGGTGTTATAGAATTTCAATACCCAAGACTATGGTTGTCTTTTCCACAATCAGATTCGCGAGTGGAAATTTATGATCCAGTCAAAGATGGAGCATTGTCCATAACCGTGATTGAGCTGTCTGTGGGGCATTATGCATCTGTGGCGCAGATAATAAAACATTAAAACATAACACCGACATTAAAACACAATACAGTGAAGTTAGTAACTATGTTAGTGTTATGGGCCCTAGGGGCACAGTTCTCACATTTAGAGGGAGACTGGCAGGAATCTTAGGATTCAAATCAGAAGACCCGTTTGTACTTCATTATAAAAACACATACGCACCACATCCTGCAGACGTATACGGCGGAAAATAGAACATTTTTATTTATGCAGATATCGTTGATTACCAGCTTGTAGGTGACGCCCATGCGCGGCTATTAAGAGCAATAAATATAACAGACGATGACCGTCGGGGAGCCATTCTTCAATTTGACAGCCCACACTGCACACAGGTCTCGAAATCCTTAATCCATGACATAGAAATTGATTTGATAGACGACCAAAATCAACACATACCCTTTTTCAGGCTGGTGGCGAATTGAATGGTTATATTGGGACCAGCACGCAATGTGGCGCAGGTCTGGGAGGTTTGTTCAGCAGCCTGTTTAGAATTGCTGTACCATTGTTTAAAAAAGGAGTCAGCACAGTCAAACCCCACCTAAAAACAGCAGCATCAGGCATAGTGTCTGATGTGATATCCAACATAACCAAGCCAACATCTACTAAGCAGGATGGCAACGGCTTGTATGTGTATACACCCAAACCTTCTAAGACCCCTCCCACTGCACTTCTTTTTTAGCTGTCTGTACTGTTGATCAGTCATTTTGATCAGTCAGTCTTTACTGAAGAAGTGTTTTAGAATATTTTCCCTAACAGTACTGTTGATCAGTCAGCGGGATAACACCTTTCAAAACATTGAGCGATATCTCACACAGAGCATTAATAAAATCCATGCTTGCATTACAAATAATATTCCTCCGTACGCTGGGTGGGGATTTATACAACAACTCCAACAGTGCAATGTTTCTCTGCATCCGTGAATACGACATCCTTTTTACCGCTTTAGCCGTTTTTTGGGGATATAAACAACTTGACGATCTGACAACAAATTGGTTCTGAGTCTTAAATAGTCAGGCGTCTTAGATTTATAATCGATTAGAAGATACCCGTATGGGGTGGATGTGGCATCATTAAAAGCTTCTAAGAAGTATTTTGTATTACCTGGAAACATCTGTCTACCTAAAACTGAAATTTGATATTTATCTCTGGGGTTGTTAAACAGAGTTAAATAATTAGTGTTCAACGAAATTGTTGCATAAACAAATTCTGAACTAAATACATGCAGCTCAAGTTCCTATGATGAACGTATTGTGTGAACACATTTTGAACTTCTATGCTGTCAGACGCAGTATTCATCACATCGTTCTTATCCGGAGGTAAAAGGACATCGTCACTCAGAGACTCCGGTATACCATTCACAAAGGTGATTTTTCTTATATATATATATATATATATATACGTGCGCAGGACCCTCAAGCTCCCAGGCCTCTGGTAGAGGACCCGAGCTTGAAGGATAAACCGCCCGCAGGGGCGTGCTGGTTTTTTTTTATAAATATATATATATATATCTATATAGATATATAGATATATATATAACTGATTGTATCTGCAGTTTACAGTGAGCACTGAGGGAAGTCAGAAGTGGGTTTAAATTGGGATTCTGGGTAAAAAAGGGGGTGTAGGAAGTAGATTTAGGACATTTCACATTTCACAGGTGCTGTCTTAGAGCTTTATTTATTTGTTGTGGATAGAAGTAATTATGACAAAATAATAATGAAACATTGAAAACATAAAACCCGTTGAGGGGACAGATAGGGTTGGGCAATTGAAAGGTTTCATTTTGTTTAGCATAATCTCTTTTGTTATATTTTAGCCTTTTAACATGCAGGTAAACTTAATGGGATAAATTAGGAATTATGTCGTGTTTCTTAGGAAACACGAAAAGGGAAGAACTGTCATGTAATTAATATATTCTTAGTGCTTATTTTCTAATTATATTGTTTTATGTACTTTAATAATGAAGGTTTGTAAAGCAAGGCCACTTTTGACTCACAAACTAAGTGCTCAGCCAGACTGAAAAACAGGAAGTTAGTGTAGAAATATACAAGCATATTAATAAATACAGGAAGCCAGATAGAAAAAACAAACTTGTACCATATAAGGAGTTGTTGAAACTGTGTGACGTGTAAAGTACCAAAATAACACCTATATGAGACACATTTTTAGCTTCTAATGTTAGAGATCCTACAACTGCCATTGGGCCCATCTGATCTCTTCCGGAAGATGATTGAATAAAGAATTATAAATGTTTTGACCACTATGAGTCGGGTTTTCTCTGTTCTATCATGGGGATCAAAGAATCGGGTTTTAATACCAGTCCACTGCTGCCACCTGTGGCCAAGTGCCATAGCCTACTACTAGATGAACTTGTGACACACATCTGCAGTAGAGGCTGAGTGGCTGCTCTCACACCTGGAGCATCCAAATTGACCCACAAACACGCTGAAAGATGCAATGCCATCAATGTGGATTGTCCAGACTGAGAGACCTCTTCCCTCTGACCCCTCCCCAAACCCTCAAACCCTCCTACCCACCTCGACATACAAACTCTGTGTGGCTTCACGTGTTTTGTTGATGTTTACATGATCGAAATAACTTGAACACAAACACAAACAAACAAAGAGGAAGACCACACCGGAAGGAAACAACTACAAGTCCCAGCATCCTCTGTGTTTAGGGAGGTGCAGTGAAAGTGAAAGTATTGAGCCTCCGTTCAGAGCAGCAGGAGGAGGAAGGTGGAGCTGAGGCAGGTGAGTGTTAACATGAATATGTTTCTTCTTATGACATAAAATAATTCCACGCTGTACACTGACTTCATTTACTGAGGTTATATTTATCGAGTTTTTATTTCCTGATGTTCGTATGTGTCATACGTATTCCAGTCGCCAATTCTGAATTATAACTAACACTAAAAACACATTTAAGGAGGAGAGAGAGCAAAAAATTTTGATTAACATCTGATGTTTGGGTTGTAATTATTACAAATATGGTCGCAGCTGTGGTTCAGGTTAGAGTGAGTGTCCATGGAATAAATGTAAGTCAGTGAACTGGAAACATGACTGTGTTCAAACGTTTTTTCCTTTTTATAATGAGTCTAATCAAAGGTGGACAGAAGTATCTCCACTGTGACTTTTCTGTGTCACCATCAGAGCTTCTGCACAGTGTTTCTGGGGCAGATAACATTGCAGCATTATGGAGACATTATGGAGACAAAAAGAAAAGCGTCTGGACTTCTTTAAGTTAAACTTAAAGAAATCCAGACGCTTTTCTTGGACTGTTCAGTGTTGAGTCTCATTCACACACTCCCTCAGACTCTTCACACACACTGATTTGCTGACATAAACACACTCCTGTGTGCTTCACACACACACTGAGGACCATCTACAGACTGTGAGCTCCGTCTTCTTTGTCTTTGGAGCCGAACTCTGACAAAGTTAGGAACAAAACTTGCTCCAGCGTGTGAACTTTCCTCCTAGACTCAGTCTGAGCAGTCAGACCACATATTTCTAAAGCAGCACATGAAGGTGTGGCTCACACACACACAGGTGAAGGAAACAGCTGCAGTATTAAAAACTGCTTCACTGTCTACAAATATATGAACTGAATGTTTCTTTCAGGCTGTAAAAACCTTATTTATCCTCCATTACAGTCCTGCATTCAGAGCATTACTTCTGTTATATTAGTACATGTATTTTATTCTGATGAACACATGAAACTCTGAGCTGGATTGAATCCATTGAATCAGAGTCCAGGACTCAGACTAAACACACTGAATGTGTCCTGAGCTCGGCCGCTGTTCCACAGTAACTGCTGTCAGAGTCACTGTTACTGAGTTAGCTTAGCTAGCAGAGCAGCTAGCAGTTAGAGTATGAACTCTGTAAGCAGTCAGCTCGGTCCTGGACATGGTTACTGACATAAAGCTGCTCTCTGCAGCCATGTTTGACCTTTGTAGGACTACAGTAATGGAGGATTTGGAGGCTGAACTCGGCTCTTTGACACTTTTTGTAGTGAACTGATGAAAGCTGCGTCTCAGATGGATGTTAGTCCAACACATCAGACACGACCTCTGCAGCTCTCAGTTGATGTGCACATGAATGATTTGTGTTTCCTCTGCAGGTGAAGGTAGAAAGTGTGTGTAAGCTGATGTGAATTGAGCAGCATGGATCAGTGTGAGGACAGAGAGGAGGGAGTCCCTCCCTCTAAAAGCACTCTGTGTGGGGAACATGAGAGCCAGACCAAAGCTCAGAGGTGAGATGACCATCTCTAACTGTCCATGACTCTTCTCCATGTCACAGCTCAGCACTCACATCACTGCTGCATCATTATTCACAGGAACCAGCCTGGACCTCCACCCAGCTCTGTGTCCTCTAAGAGCAAACGGGTGAAGCATTTCTTTCGTAATTTAGGGCAAAAAAAGTCATCTGACAAAAAGTAAGTTCATGTCAGTATTAAAATGTTTTAAATTTTAATCAGCTTTTTACTATTTAACGATTTAAATAATATACTATTTACATAGTTTATACTTTTTATGTAATGTATTGGTCACATTGGATGTGACACATGTTTCATGTTCACTTACTTTTAGCGTCAATCAGAAACCATCCAGCTCTGTGTCCTTAAAGAGTGACTGGTCCAATCATCGATTCATTGATTTTAAATCCCAGCCTGTGTCTGCTGCAGAGAGGTGAGCTGTTAGTAACAAGAACTCTCTGATTTAAATGATTTTGATGTTTCCTGGTTTCTAAAATGCATCTCTGTAGCAGAGCAGTGTCTCCAAGGACACACAGGCTCAGCTGTAACTGTCAGTTTATCTGGTTTAAGACACATTTGGACTCAATTGGCTGTTTTTAACTATGTATTTTAATCAGAGGTGTAAATTTAGACCTCACACATCTGGATCCTAAACTATGATAGAAACAGCTGCTAGCAGTGGGTAGTTTGACTTTGATACGCTGCTCTAGAAAGCAAACAAAGGTTTGTGCAGCTCCTCTTCAGAAAAGTGTTCAGAGAGCAGCTGCTGTATTAGACAAAGGCTCGTCGTGTGAGCCCAGATGTGTGTAACAGCTGGATGAAGGAGAACCATCACAGTCGCGTCTCCATCCCGCCTTTATTAATGAACTTCCTGTTGCTTGCAGATGACAGGAACACAAAGTGTTTGTGCCACGTGATGCTGCAGGATTTGTTAACGTGTCCATGATGGTAACATCTCCTCGTCTAACTGCAAACACATGAGCACTCCTAACGGCAGCTATCACAGCCACACAGGCAGACTGTGTCTCACTGTTGCATTCAGGGACATTTGTTTTCCTGTAAAAAGCTGAACTCTAATCTAAGAGGACTGTTACTGACAGGAAACAGCTGCATTATCTGCAGTCTGTGTGATCACAGCTGCTTCAATCACTTTATCAGAGAATTGATCATTGAATAAAACATGTTTGTGTCTGCAGAGGTCAGAGGTCACAGTCTGCAGGATCCAGCTGTCCGTCTGTGAGGAGTGATGGGTCCAAAGGTTACCCTCCAAACTTCAGTGCTGAACCTGAACCAACGAGGTCAGAGACCTGTGATGACTCCTTTACATGTTTGTGTTTTCCCAAAGAGGCAGCTTTATTTCAGCTGTGAACATGCAAACAGCAGAAATAAGAAAACATAACTGTAGGTTTGCAGTGAATGAAGCCTCAGCTCGACGCTCCACTTTGTCCCTCTTTTCCTTCTCCAAACAGCCACATCAGGAGTCTCTGATGGAGTTTTAAAATATTTAATTACAAATGTCCAAAGATGGGTTCAGGATACCTGAATCCACAATTATTAAAGCTAAAATAGTTCACAGGGTTTGGACTTTGTTAGGTGACGAGAGAACATCAAAGTGTTTTTTATCTTTAAACAGTATTTTTATCACTTCAGTTGCTCTCACAGCCCTGTTTGTTATTTTAGTAAGTAAGTAAGTAAAGTTTATTTATTAAGCGCTTTTCATAGACAGGTAGTCACAAAGTGCTGCACACAGAGATTAAAATAAACAGTATGATAAATAGCAAAATGCACAATATACACAATATAGAGTTTAAATGTGAATTAAAAATATAACAATGTAAACAGCATTGGTCAACAGAAAGCTTGTTTAAACAGTAAAGTTTTTAACTGTTTTTTAAAGGATCCCACAGAGTCAACCAAACGTAGTTGTAGAGGTAGACTGTTCCACAGTCTTGGTGCCACAGACTGAAAGGCTCCGCCCCCTTTCGTCTTCAGACGTGTTCTGGGAGCAACCAACAAACTCTGAGTCTGTGAGCAGAGACAGCGAGCAGCAGTGTGTTTAGTGAGAAGCTTGGATAAATAATCTGGGGCCATTTAGTGCTCTGTACGTTAAAACAATCATTTAAAAAGAATTCTAAAATCTATTGGGAGCCAATGTAAAGAACATAAAATAGGAGTGATGTGAGCTCGCTGGGTAGAGCGAGTTAGTAGTCTGGTTGCTGCGTTTTGTACAGCTTGGAGGCGAGAAAGAGATGATTTATCCAAGCTGGTAAACAGGGAATTACAATAATCTAAACGCAATGACACAAATCCATGGACAATTTTTTCCAGTTCAGCTAAGGAGACCATATGTCGCAGTTTAGAAATATTCCTTAAATGAAAGAAACAGGAACGAGACAGAGACTTTACATGTGAGTCAAGGCCCAAAGAAGAGTCAAATATTATTCCAAGATTTCGAATATTTGGCTCAGCAGAAGAACAGAAAGGGGCAACAACTTGACTGATTTTAGAATATAGATCAGGAGGAGCTATGATCATGGTCTCTGTCTTGTTCTAACAAGGTAGCTGTTAGAAAGCCAGTCAGAGATTTGAGTTAAAGCCTGGACTAGGGTGGACAGCCTATCCAGCTGATGAGGCTTAACCAGAGCTCTTATGTTTCACTCAGTGCTCCCACCAAACACCTTGGAGGACACATTAGTGTGATTTAGATTTCATTGGTGTAAACACCAGTCACACAAGCTAACCCATGGAGGCAGCAGCAGGCTTTGTGTTTGGTAAAGTCTGTTGGCTTAAACTAAGAGAGTTTAGTTTGTTAGTACAAAGAGCTGTCAGCTAAAGCCCCGAATGCACTTTGAATACAGACGAACTGAGAAAAACACTTTAAATACAGCAAACAGTCAAACTGACAACATGTTTTTCTGCTGATCATCCACAGCAGTACGTTTAGCATTCATGCTAGCAGCAGGCTATGACCGTTAGGGTTGCCAACCGTCCCTTAAAAAACGGAATCGTTTTTTTGTAGAAACAAAAGCACACGTCCCGTATTGAGCTAATAAGGGACGCACTTTGTCCCGTAATACAGTGAGAATCAAAAGTGGTCTATAAATGTTTATGGAATTAACGCTTTGTTTGAAAACATAATTCCAGCCCCTCTCCTGATTTGTGACCAATGAGCTGACAGCACACTTATGACAATTCAGATTACCGCTCATCTCATTGGTCGAGGAAAGGTCGCTTGCGGAGAAAATACCGGAAGACAACAGATGACCACAACAAGAAGCATGGCCAACAGGGAAACATACGCCGACACTGCGGTGCAAGTCTCGGACGACAGTACACCTAAAGCTGGGCAGACACTGTGCGATTTTTTCAGTCACGTTATTCAGCTCCTGCTCAAACTGCACGATTGACTCGCAGTTGGTAGGTCACGATGCAGGTCTCACACTATACCGCCCGATGCTCTGATGCGACCTGAGTGCTCACACTGTGCCTCCATAAAATGAAGGTTATAACAGAAAATCTGTCGCTCTCTCTGTCTTTCACTCACACAGACACACAAACCACCACCATCAACTTTGCTAAATTGCTAATGAAAAACATTGATCAGGCAGCTGTGATTGAGCAGCATGTAAATCCAACTATTTTCACGGTTGTTGTGGTCGTGATAATTTTGTGGGGCCACATCGAAAAGGCTCTGATGAGCTTTCCAAAGTTCTACAGTTGTGCCTCCATCGCTTGTGTCCAGATCACACGCTGCACAGCCGTGCTGCTCCGTCTTTTTCACCAACGTTTACGTGTTTGCGCGTGAGCAGTGTGAGCGGCTGTGGTGACACGCTCACGAGCGATTGATGATCGGGAGCTGGTCGTGAGGTGTTAATCGCTTCTCGTTACCCCACGTATACTACACGATGCACGATGAAGGCCAAAATTGGGCCGATCGCCAAATCGGTCGCATGACTCAAAAATCATCTCAAAATGGGCCAAAAATCGCACAGTGTGAGCCCAGCATCAGAGCAGCAATGTTTGTTCGCTCAGAGAAAGAAAAAAAGGCTGCAAAAGTACAGGGAGGAATGGGAAAAGGAAAACACCTGGCTGGGAAAGTGCACGATAACACCTATAAAGCGCACTGCACTGTGTGCCGGCGCACTTTTTCCATAGGCATGCTTCTAATGGTGGGCACATGAAGAACATGAGGGGCGTGAAAGCTCGGGGAACCCTAAACCAATTTGTTGTCCACCAGGCCACGGCAGAAGCAGATATGGTATGTAAACACTGTCTCTTTTTTTAAACCCTCTGGTTAAGGTTAATATGGGCATGTGCAGTGAATATCAGCGCTATGTGGCCAGAAGTGTGATAATATAATTTATTTTGTGTAATAAACAACTGCAAGGATAGATGATTACAACAAATAGATGACTAATACATAAAAGTAATACATAGATGAATAATGATGATGAGTTATGATGCGTAATCATGGGAACAAGTGGGTTTACAAACAGGAGCAGCTGATTAGCATTAGAAAAGCTGAAATAATACCTCAGCTGAAGCCAATTGCACTAAATGCACTATATGTGCACAGTTACAAGAATATTTTTCGTTCTATTGCTTTCTATTAATTTATATAATTTTAAGTTAAGCAGGACAGAGTTCTTTTAAAGAAAGATTTACTTATATTCTCAAAAGTTAAGCATGACAGGCTTCTGTTTAAGAAAGAGACCTGTTTTACTGTGTTAATGTTGTCATTTTGAGCTAAAAATAAATGGCTAAAGGATCATTTGTTTCCCATATGGTCATATCACAAAGAATAGAATATGCATCTGCTTAAATCAAATTCAAGTCAAATGGTTAAAAAAAAATTTCACACACACAAAAAAGAGCTACCACACTGGGAAGGGTGAAGACAACTAGGTTGCCCGGCCCTGGCCACGAGGTGTCCCTTATTTATTTTTCAGGGAGTTGGCAACCCTAATGACTGTCCACTGAGCACCAACACAGGTAGGAGTGAGCAGTGATGAAGCAGGACTGTGGGCAAGTTTGAGCTACAATCCTATTGGCTTCTCAGTTTCTCCAAAGAAAAGGGGAAAAATTCTTGGTGTTGTGAAGATGTGAGTTGGTCTTGTTGTCGTGGGGCTGGAAGGATGCTGGCAGTGAGAGGCTTTTCATACAGTGTTCAGTAACAGAATGAGAAGAAAGCCACTGCACATGAAACAAGGTGCTCGTAGAGTTTGTTTACTGTGTTTGTGCCACAATGTCAGATCAGTTGTAGGTTCACACGCAGACTTGTCCAGTGAAACCAGTGCAAGTACTGCAGTACAGAGCAAAGACTAAGCAAGCCAGGAGAGCTCTCCAACTTTCTGAAAGTATCAGGATATTTGAGTGATAAGAACAAGTGGATCGTGCAACAATGTCCCTCAGCACACAAAACAATCAAAGCAGAATAAATATAGTGTTTTAGATCAAACACTTACAGGGACCTGAAGAGAGAGAACCAACAAAATGTCATGGCTAACAGAGGAACTCAAGCACAGACTGAGTTCTGACAAACAAAAAGGTGACAGTTTATTTACCAAAGGGGTGAACCACAGTGCTCTATATATGCACAGTGAGTTGGGGAGGGGGTCCAGGGCTCCAGGGAAAAGAGGGAAGGGAGTCTGAAGGAAATTGCCGTCCCGGGTTTCCTCCGTGGCGTGAGCGATAAGCAGAGTTTTGTCCTTTCCTTATAAGATTCCTAATTATTTAAAGTAACACTCAGGTATGCCGTTCAGCTGGGTTAGTTACGATATCGGGAGCAGTTAGGAGAACAAAGTGATACAGAAACTGTTCAGATTGCTTTCCCAGAATCAACTCAAAGGTTTATTTGATACACAGCAGTTTATATAGAGAAAAAAAGGTTCGTGTGTCAGCTTTCCCAGTTCAAACCGGTACAGACTAAATAAGGAAACGTCTTCCTGCCTTCTGAGCAAAGTATCCCTTGTGTAGTTTATCAGTTCAGCTATAATTTATGATCATCCCAGCAAAATACACTCCTAGACATAAAATACAGAGTTCTTTCATTAGTGAATTCTGAAACAAACCACCTAGCCTTTAACGAGCCTTTTCCAGGAGATAAAGAAAAAGGGAGGATGGGAGTAAGGAAGTGGTCTCATCTCTGTGGTGTTTTCGACCTTGGGGTACCAGCTTGTGAGTCCTACACATTAATTCTTGGGTCACAGAGAAAGAGAAAAACAACTAGTATATGGGCCTTATTGAGTAACAGTTTTCCTGTATAAAACAATATCCTGTAAATGCTTACCGTGGTATCAAAATATCATAACAGTTCTCCCCTTTTATCATGAAATGATAACATAGTATAAAGACAGAATGTAATAACATAATATAAAGATAAATCATAAATGTGAAACAAATCATAAATGTGAAACAAATCATAAATGTGAAACAAATCATAAATGTAACTAGTCCTTCGAGTGAGCTTAATATCAAAATCTTAAAAAGAAGAAAAGAAAAAGAAGAAAACGTCATTCTCTTCTTGGACAATCGAGTAATGCACAATCTAATGCTCAATACATACATCAGGATCATCATTGATGACATCTGACACATAATCTGGGTCAATTTGTGCCAATTGCAAATACATTGAAGTAGCTGTACTAGTAGCTATACGGGTTATCATTGAACGTACACAGGGTACCACACAACAGACAATAATCATCAAAAACAAAATAATACATGCTACAATGGTTACAAAAGCTACAATTAGTTCCTTCCATTTTCCAAACGTGTCCTGCAGCCACTTGTCTATCCACTGACCGTGACCTGCATTGGCTCTTAGTTCTATCTGCAATTCTTCAAGTTTATTCATAGCTTGTGTGAATGAACCGTTAGGGGCGGTATTATTGGGAATGAAAGTACAACAAACATCTCCGAACATCGCGCAAACACCTCCTTTCTCAGCTAACAGCATGTCTAAGGCCATCCTATTTTGCATGGTCATTAAAGAGGTAGCAGACATCTGTTCTCCTAGGGCCTTAAGGGCCGTATTGGTCAAATTAGTAAGTCTTTGCTGATTGTAATAAACATAATTGATCCAGGCTACATTTTTGTTTACCTGTATATGCGGTATTAGTGAGACAAACCCTGCGGATATGTCCCCTTGTGCCTTCAATTCCCTTGGTATCCCGCGTGGAACCCCTATAGCATCTATGTAAACGTTATGTGAGTAAGTGGAGCGTCTTGTACGTTTGGTAGATACAGGCAGATCTGAGGTTTGTTGTATTAGTAGTTCTTGAGCTAAAGTTACTAGACCGCAGGTACCGGTCCAATTAACAGGTAAAGCCACTCTAAGGGTATTATTGCACATCCAATAAGCATGTGGGATCGGTCTGGTCAGGCGCGAAGCTGTAAAGCCTTTTAATATGCCTCCCCAGTACGAGTCGTTTAGTGTGTTGGGCGAATGCAGGATTGTGGAGTTATCTGAATGCGTACTTATATATGCATATAGATAAAAAAACATATGTTTATGTTGTGTCCTGTCAACACTCGCTGCTAGCCATGTTTCATTACAGCGTGCTCCTGGAGAGTCAGAAAAAAATGTATAGTTTTGCGCGTCATAATTTATGTTTTCAAGTTTTGGTCGGTGTATGCATGTCATCAAGATATTTGGGTGATGGCGCACCTGTTTTGGGGGCGAAAGAGGTTCAGTGCGGTCTTCGGGGCGCTTCATTGGGTTACAGGGGTGGGTAGAGTCGTTAATCATGCTGACATCCTTACTAGAGACTTGTCCTGTGTATATGAGTAAACAATCTAAAGGACTTAGTTCTACTCGCACCGCTTCAATCAGGGTTACTGTTAAGGGCCCCTTTTCATCATTTTTGAATAGCATCTTTGTCAGGGGAAAACCTGAGATTGGGTATCCCACTATAACCTGTTCTGGATTACCCTTTGAACAGACATAACAATTGCTGTTTCCTAAATAAAATGGTTTATTAGTGGCGTCTATGTTGTCATTTACTGATTTTAGGGAACGTGAAGAGTGCATTAAGTAGGTGTCTCGCAAAATAGAGCATGAAGTATCGTCAGCAAAATATGACCTGCAGAAATGTGAACATGGTTGCAGTTTACAATACAAAATAGCAAAGAAAAATCCTAAGGTTAATGCGATAAGTATGATAAATAACCTAAATATATAAGAAAAACAGTTCTTCAGTCGTCTTCTGGCCTGGTCCCAGGTTTGAGAGACATTGAATAAGCGCCGTATGATGACAATGGGCATTTCATTTTCTCCATTATCAGGATGGAGTGAGTCTGGCTTTATCAGGTTAGACATCATGTGGTACTTTTGGCTTTCTATTCCTGCTGGATGTTCGAGTACCTTGCTGTGGCTCTTTCAGACGTTGTGTGTTAATCAGTGATTGCGTGTGTACACTGGATCCGGGCGCTGGCTCGCCTGAGATGTCATCTACCCGTGTGTGTTTATTTGCTCTAGTTCCGGGCGCTGGCTCGCCGGAGATGTCGTCTGCTTGATCCGACGCCTGAGATGGTCCGATTGGGCTGGTCTTAACCCTGCTGGCATGAATCCACTGAGGTTGTCCGTCCGTAAGGATGCTGGTTCTCGTCACTGCCAGTACTGGAAAACGCGGCCTCCCCGAGTGTCCTTGGTTTTAGTGACTTCACTAGTACCGCGTCCCCTGGTCTCCACTTGTGGGTTGGATCTGTGGAGGGGAGAGGCTGGGAGAGACAAACTTTCTGATAGTTATTATTCAGTGTTTCTACCAGATTGTGGACATAGTCGGACAATGCAGTGTCTATGTCCCCTTCCAATAGCGGTGCCCCTCTGGAAGCTGACCATGGTGTTGGAAATGGTCTTCCCATGATTATTTCAAATGGAGATAATTTGGTTGCTGCGGATGGAGTCATTCTAATCTCGCAGAGGATTTGAGGAAGTAGTTTGATCCAGGTCATTCCTGTTTCTATCATTGCTTTAGTCAGGCGATTTTTTATGGTCCTATTCATTCTTTCTACAACTCCTGAACTCTGAGGATGGTATGGCACATGATATTTCCAGTCTATTCCTAGAGTTTTAGTACACTTTTGAATTACTTCTGATGTAAATGAAGGTCCTCTATCACTGTTAATTTGGTGAGGTATTCCGAATCTGGGTATTATTTCATTGCACAACTTTTGACAGACTACTTCTGCAGTTTCTTTTGAGGTTGGATAAGCTTCTACCCATTTACTAAATTGATCCACTATTACCAGTAAGTACTTGATGCTTCCTTGTGCTGGCATGTGTGTGAAATCAATTTGTAATGTATGAAATGGAAAATCTGGTTGTGGTAAATGCTGATGTTTTGCTTTTGATTTTCCTACATTAGTTCGTGCACATGTTAGACAGGTTGCTAATATGCTTTTTACTGCATGTGATGTTTTCTCAATTACAAATCTTGATTTTATTGCCCCTATTACCCCTCTTTGTCCGACATGACTCACACCGTGAAAATGTCGGACAAGGACTGGCAGCAGGGAAGATGGGAGGGCAATCAAACCCTCAAGGTTTTTATATAGGCCATCTCTGTCATCTAAGGTACAGCCATTATTCTCCCAATAAGTGTAATCACATGCAGATGCTTGCTCTTGTATGAATTTTAAATCAACATTTGTTTCTAAATAGTCTGGGAGTGTAACAAGTGGCAACTGTAGGGGCACAGATAATACTTCCTGTGGAGGTGGGAGCTGTGATGCAGCTGCAGCTTTGGCTGTCACGTCTGCTAGAGCATTACCTGTTGCTTCGTCTGTGTCAGCTGTACTGTGTCCTTTCGTTTTTACAACTGCAACGGCCGATGGCAGCTGTATAGCCTGCAAAAGTCTCTGCACAAGATCAGAATTAGCAATCGGTTTTCCATCAGCAGATCTAAATCCTCTTTGTCTCCACAATGTGCCAAAGTCATGTACGACGCCAAACGCATAGCGGCTGTCTGTGTAAATTGTCACACGCTTATCCAAGTGGAGCTCACAGGCGCGTATTAAAGCCATGAGCTCTGCTTTTTGTGCTGAGTGAAATGGTAATGAGTGAGCCTCTAGTATGATGTCAGGCAATGTCACCACCGAATAGCCACAAAGAAATGAGTTGTCATTCGGCCTTGAACAGGACCCGTCCACATAAACCGTGGCTGAGTCTGGGATAGGTGTTTGCTCTAAATCTGGACGTGGTGCCGTGGATTCCTGTATACGTGTCATGCAGTCATGAACATCAAGCCTGTCTGAGCCATCCTGTCGGTCAGAAGAACACAGCATATGGATCAATAAATGTGCTGGCGAATTGGGTGTGCTGCTCGCTTTTATGGTGAGGTTTGCTGTGGAGGTCAGTGTAGCTTCATAACCTGAGCGACGTTGTGCGGTCATGTGTTGTGTAGTTATGTTTGCTAGAATGGTCGTGACCTGGTGATTGGTGTGTAGAATAGTGTCATGTGAGAGTGTAAGCTTCTCGCAGTCCCTTATCATGATAGAGCAAGCTGCTACTGCTCTCAGGCAGGCCGGCATCCCCTGAACTACTGCTGGCAATACCTTTGAATAGAAGGCTACTGGACGGTAGCCACTGCCATGCTCTTGGGCCAGTACACCTGTGCAGGTCGTGCCGTTCTCTGTAACGTACAGATGGAAAGGTAAGTGGTAGTCAGGCAGACCCAAACAAGGGGCGGAGGTCAGCGCTCCCTTCAATGCATTGAAAGAGGCAGTCATTTCTGTGGACCACAGTATTCGAGGAAGCTTGTCTTTTTTGCAGCATTCACGCAGAATGTGGTCATGAAAAGAACAGTCTGGTATCCACTGTCTGCAATAGTTCACCATGCCTAAGAAGGACAGCATTTCCTTCTGTGTAGTAGGCCGAGGGACGGAGGTCACAGCTTTGACCCTGTCTGCAGTCATGGAACGTTTTCCGTGAGACAGTGTAAATCCCAAATATTGAACAGAAGTCTGACAGTACTGCATTTTCTTTGCAGATGCTTTGTGGCCAGTCTTTTGGAGGTGCTGGAGAAGCATGTGTGTAGCAGTTTGACACAATTCCTCACTCGGAGCACAGAGGAGGAGATCGTCCACATACTGGATCAGAGTACAGCCCTCAGGAGGAGTAAAGCTGTCCAGGGTAGCACGGATCACCATTGAGAAAGCAGCAGGGCTGTCTATCATGCCTTGAGGCAGACGAGTCCAAGTGTACTGCTTATTTCTATGTGTAAATGCAAATAACGTCTGTGTATCTTCATGCACAGGCACTGAGAAAAAGGCAGAGCATAAATCCACCACGGTAAAATGTGTGGCTGTGGATGGAATACATGTCAATATGCTGGGGACGTCTGGAACCAGAGGTGGCAAAGGGATAATGACTGCATTAATTTGTCTTAAGTCTTGTGTAAAACGCCATACGCCAGGTTTGTTAGGCTTTGGCACAGGATTGACAGGAGTATTATATGGAGATACTGTAGGCTTTATCACTCCTGTAGTCAATAAATCTCCTATGATGACATCTAGGGCTGAGGCTTTTTCGACAGAAATGGGATACTGCTTGACATATACTGGCGTGTTGTTTTTTAGCTGTGCGTGATAAGGTATACAGTCAATAAATCCTACATCATTCTCACCTTTAGACCACAATGTCATATTCTGGTATTCAGCTGGCAACGTAAGTGCAGAAATAGTACAGTGGATAGGATAGGTTAGATCTATGTGACGACATGGTGTAGTTATGTCATAACCTATGTCTGAGTTATGTGACAAAACCACTGTTTGGCCTTCACTTGTGTGAGCAGTTATCATGTTGTTGAACAGTGTGAGAGAAACAAAAGTGTGGCTCCCAGATATGGGATTACCTGGCAGTGGTTTTTGAACACGTCTTTGGCACAGTGTGTGTCGTGGAATACCAGACAAAAAGGTGTTGAGTTCATTCTCTGCTGAGCCGTCCAGCTGACACAGAGGCTGTTCCTTCTCCATGGTACATAAGGCAGAGAAAACATAGCTGTTATCAGTATCAGCAAACATTTCACCTTTTGTGTTAAATGAAATACACAAATTCATTTTTGCCATTAGATCTCTGCCTAATAAATTCACAGGCGAGTTTGGAATAATTACAAATGGATGATATGTGATTTCATCTGGTTTAGAGCCCCAACGTGTCTTTAGAGAATGAGTTTTAGGGCATTGCACTACAGTTCCATTAATTCCCATAGTGTTGATGCACACAGAGGACACAGGCCCATTATAGAATTTCCCAGACAGTGAACTTTTAGTGGCTCCACTATCCACTAAAAATGGGTATTTCTTACCATCTATTTCTACTTGTAGCATGGGCAAATGTTCTGTGTTAGGGGACAGCTGCAGATGCAGCATCGTGTGTAGTGCTTCACACTGCTGTCCCTCATCCTCACCTGGGCCTCCCTAGTAGCGACCCAGCCGGGGATTATCAGGTGATGGGAAAAGATCATGGTGAGAATTGTAACGCACCCTTTCCCATTCTGATTCATGCTCTGGGTGTCTGCGGTTACTGGAAAACTGAGCTAAATTTGCACCTCTAGCTTGTCTGCCTTGTGGGTTATAATGTGGGTTGTAAGGCTGCGGCCTAGATGTGGGGCCATTATTGCATGTTTCTTGTGGTTGCCAGTTACCTTGACTGGAAGAGCTCTGCTGACGCCTAGTGGCGGGAACTTGTACTGCGTTCTGTGGTCAAGGCGTGTGTGCCCTGTTGGTGGCTGCAAAGCGACATTCTCTGGACCAGTGTCCTACCCTTCCACAGTAAAAACAAACATCTCTATTCTTACCATTCCGTCCTCTGAAACTTCCTTGCTGTGCTGGAGCGGGTGATCCTGCATACATTAATTTCTCACTTTCCTCTGAGCCTTGAACATCAAAATTCAACATCATCTTAACACTGTTAGCTTTTGTGATAGTAGGAAAAAGGTCTGCACTGGCCTTCAGTTGTACAAGCTTTAAGAAAGCATCTTTACTCAATTCGTAGAGATTATCAGTAGCTGTCACTTTTAGCAACTGAGAGCATTCAGGGTGGATATTGTTCAAAAAGGTGGTGATGAAAATCTGATCATTACCATCCTCTGGCATGCATGCCTCATCAGTCCAACAGTGCATAAAGCGTTTTATGAATACTAGGATAGATTCATCAGGCTTCTGTTTACACATAGTTACTGCATTTAAGTCAATTTTGTCTCTGGACATTGTGAGCAGGAATTTCTTTAGATTCTTAAAGAAATCGGCGACTTTGTCATTATTTACCCACAAAAACTCTACAGTTGTGGATGCTTTATCATGCCTTGGGTCTAATTCACCTATCTCTCTTATGAGTTGTGACTCGGTTACTCCAGGAATGCATTGACACAATATGTACCTGTAATCCGGACCACCCAAATGGTGATATCTGGTACTTCTCTGTAGTGCAGAGACAAAGGCTGTAGGATTTTTAAGAGGATTGGGAAGCTCTTTAATAGTTGTCACTAATTCTGAGATTTTAGGGGGCTGAATACAACACTGATCTCCTATTATCATAAAGGGGTAAGCGTCATTGACGTCACTAGATTTTGGGTCTGTTTGTTTACTACCGCGAGTGTTGGCGTGAGGACCTTTGTCATTCCGGCTTTGTTTTTCCTTTTTTTCTTTTAGATAAGTCTTTATTAAAGTTCGGGTAACAGGTATTTCTTTAGCTACCTCTAAACCTCTAGCTACGATATCGTGCCGTTTCATGTGGGTGTCTATTGTGGACACTGCCTGATGCAAAAGTTTTTCTTCATAGACGTCTAAATTGTTTTTCATAAGTTCCTCACATTCTTCTTTCAAAAGTTTTTCTCTCTTTCTATGTTCTGCTAATTCTGCCTCGCGGCGTATATATTGTTTTTCCTGATCTTGTTCAATTAGGTGGCTGAGACCCGTTGCATGTGATTCAGGTTTTGTGTCACTGTCTTTTAAGCTGGTTGGATCAAAGCGCTGACGTTGTTTGCATGCGGCTGCTGCAGCAACTATTAATTCGGTCTCATCTTCGTAAGGCGGCGGGGCTGTAGGCTGAATGGCTGAGCATGCAAGACTAGCTTTTCCCGCGGTAGATTTATTTTCTATGCTGGAGCCTGCACTAGTTTTATTTGATGTAAAAGTATCTACACCTGGTTCCGGTCCCTTTTTCCATAGCGGTAACATTTGATGCATCACGTCGCGGCATTCTATCATATATTTTCTACAGGACTTTTTAAGCAGACTACTTTTCTTATCACAAATGATATTCAACATTTCTACTGACCTGTTTTCTGGCGATAATCGTTCGGGATAAGGCTCCGGAAATAAATTAGAATGCATTGAACTTATAGTCCGTAAGTTGTAAACAAAGTCAGTCACATAAGCACTCCCGCATGTTCTGGATACGTAATCATGGAAGTCTTCGCCGATTCGTGGACGTGGGTTACACGTAACCGGAAATGGGAGTCGTACTGAGCTGTTGTTTGAGACTTTAAATTTAATTTTTTTTGGTTTTACAGGTAATTTTGATTTTTTATCGGACTTGTCTGTGGTTTTTGAATTATTCTGACCCATGTTCAGTGATTTCCAGAGGGGTTTACACGCTTGAAGGATTTATGTTAGTATTTTCGCTGCGGCACAGCTGAGGTCACTTTAAATTTATTGCTAGCAATTTTTTGTTTGTGTGAGCAACTCTCACTTAGCGAGCAACTTCTCGCTTAACGAGCAACTTCTCGTAAAACAACAGGCAACTTCCTGTGTCTTTCTGCTTTTAATTTACTGCTTTTAACCCTTGTATGGTAATCGGGTCTGTGAGACCCGTTTTCAGTTTTCTTTCGTTTTTTTTTTTTTTTTTTTTTTTTTAACAAAATTAAATTTAATTATTTACTAGCTTTCTCTGAGTGAGCAACTTCTCACTTTTTAACGTGCGTTTCAAGACAACAGGCAACTTCCTGTGTCACTTTTTGGTGAGCAACTTCTCACTTAACGAGAAATATTCAAGACAACAGGCAACTTCCTGTGTCACTTTTTCTGAGTGAGCAACTTCTCACTTAACTCTGAGTGAGCAACTTCTCACTTTTTAACGTACGTTTAATTAAACAATTAATTATTATTATTATTATTATTTTTTTTTTTTAAAACAAAATTAAAATATTCAAGACAACAGGCAACTTCCTGTGTCCACCAACACCACACAAGGGTTAATTTACTTTATTCGGGGACTGAGGAAGTCGTCAGTGTATCTCTCTGGATCACTAAGTGAAACTTCGTCAGCATATCCCGTTTTTTTTATGGATCGATCACTGAGAGAGGCATAATACGGTCTTTATATAAATATGAAAGACGTGTATTTACCTTCTGTCAGCCATCCCACTTCTGACACCAAAATTGAAGGAAATTGCCGTCCCGGGTTTCCTCCGTGGCGTGAGCGATAAGCAGAGTTTTGTCCTTTCCTTATAAGATTCCTAATTATTTAAAGTAACACTCAGGTATGCCGTTCAGCTGGGTTAGTTACGATATCGGGAGCAGTTAGGAGAACAAAGTGATACAGAAACTGTTCAGATTGCTTTCCCAGAATCAACTCAAAGGTTTATTTGATACACAGCAGTTTATATAGAGAAAAAAAGGTTCGTGTGTCAGCTTTCCCAGTTCAAACCGGTACAGACTAAATAAGGAAACGTCTTCCTGCCTTCTGAGCAAAGTATCCCTTGTGTAGTTTATCAGTTCAGCTATAATTTATGATCATCCCAGCAAAATACACTCCTAGACATAAAATACAGAGTTCTTTCATTAGTGAATTCTGAAACAAACCACCTAGCCTTTAACGAGCCTTTTCCAGGAGATAAAGAAAAAGGGAGGATGGGAGTAAGGAAGTGGTCTCATCTCTGTGGTGTTTTCGACCTTGGGGTACCAGCTTGTGAGTCCTACACATTAATTCTTGGGTCACAGAGAAAGAGAAAAACAACTAGTATATGGGCCTTATTGAGTAACAGTTTTCCTGTATAAAACAATATCCTGTAAATGCTTACCGTGGTATCAAAATATCATAACAGAGTCCACACTCACTCCTCTTCTGTCACTCTTGTCCTGCTCTCCACTCACACAGCCACACACAGGAATCACAGGTAAGCGTCTGTAACCAGGTCCGGGGAAATATTTACTCAAAGTATACACAAAGTTAACCCAACTGGTGAATTAAAAGAGAGATTTCTTAGCAAGGAGCTGAGATCATGAACACAGGAGGGTCAATGTCCCAGCGACAAACTGCTCCATGCCGCAGCGTTAAATGGTTACCTGTAAGCCCAGGTGAATCAGCAACAGGTGGTGTAATCATCATAACTGTGTGGACCAAGAGCGAGAGGCCATTACAAGCTCCACCCAGGCAGGCAAAACGCTAGCAGGAGAGAGCAAAACATAAAACCTAAAAAGCCATCATGAGCCAGCCAGAGAGACACAGAGTTTATACTAGAAGAGAAACCTGCTCATCTTCATCATGTTTGTTTAAATAGAGAAAATCAGAAGTCTCTGTGTGTCAGACCACGGCTCTACACGGACACTTCTAAGCTGCTTCAGAGTGAACTGACCCAGATAATCTGCACACAGCGGCTGTAAAACAGTGAAAGTCATAACTGTCTCTCTCTGATGGAAAGCTTTTATTGTGAAGTCAGGAAGTCTGCAGGAAGTGTTGAGTTTGTATTCATCGCTCAGTGTTTAATGAGACAGGCAGACAGGAAGAGCAGCTCATTAGTGTTGATGAAATCAAAGGAACTGTGAGGAACTGCAGTTTGGTCACATCTGGATGTTTTTCACTGACAGTAAATGTTTCAGTGATAAAGAAATGTGTTCACAGAGCGAGGAAGAGGAGTGGTGTTTGTGATGAGGAGCAGCTGTCCTGCTGTGCTTTGTGTCAGGACGTCCTGAAGGATCCAGTCTCTACCAGCTGTGGACACTGGTTCTGCAGACAGTGCATCTCCTCATACTGGGACCAGTCTGCTTCATCGGGAGACTCCTCCTGTCCCCAGTGTGGAGAAAGATCCAGAAGCAGAGCTGGACTGCAGACAGCCAGTCAGAGCAGCTGTGTACAAAGTAAGACTGAACATCTGTCTGCTGATGGACTCATTTCTGAAAACTGGACTTCTTGTGTTGTTCAGACATTGAAGAGTTTTCTTTCTCTTTAGTCTCATTGTTTTTCTTTCTTTCAGCAGATGTTGGTCTGCAGGAGGTTTTAGATGAACATAAGATCAGTCTGAGGAGGAGATGTGAACGTGTGACTGAAGGAAGTGATGAAACAGGAAGTAGAACCCTCCTCAACAGGATCTACACTGAGCTCTACATCACAGAGGGACAGAGTGAAGAGGTTCATACCCAACATGAGGTGAGGCAGCTGGAGACAGCTTCCAAGATGGACGCCCTCCATGACGCTCCAATCAGGTGCCAGGACATCTTTAAAGCCTTACCTGACCAACAGAGACCCATCAGAGTGGTTCTGACCAACGGCGTGGCTGGTGTTGGAAAAACCTTCTCAGTGCAGAAGTTCACTCTGGACTGGGCAGAGGGCTTGGAGAACCAACATGTCAGTGTGGTGGTTCTGCTTTCATTCAGGGAGCTGAACCTGATCAGAGATGAGCAGTACAGTCTTCTGGAGCTGCTCCATGTTTTCCATCCAACATTACAGAAGGTCACAGCAGAGAAGCTGGCTGTCTCTCAGCTTTTGTTCATCTTTGACGGCCTGGATGAAAGCAGACTTTCATTGGATTTCACCAACAGGAAGCTGCTGTCTGATGTCACACAGAAGTCATCAGTCAGCCAGCTGCTGACAAACCTCATCCAGGGGAATCTGCTTCCCTCGGCTCTCGTCTGGATAACTTCCCGACCCGCAGCAGCCAATCAGATCCCTCCTACATGTGTTGACAGGCTAACAGAAGTACGAGGCTTCACTGACGCCCAGAAGGAGGAGTACTTCAGGAGGAGATTCAGTGATGAAGAGCTGTCCAGCAGAATCATCTCCCACATGAAGACATCCAGGAGCCTCCACATCATGTGTAGTATCCCAGTCTTCTGCTGGATCACTGCTACAGTTCTGGAGCACATGTTGACTACAGAGCAGAGAGGAGAGCTGCCCAAGACCCTGACTGACATGTATTCACACTTCCTGCTGGTTCAGACAAAGAGGAAGAAGAACAAGTACCGTGAGGGACGTGAGACGAGTCCACAGGAGCTGACGAAGGCTGATAGGAAAGTTCTTCTGAAGCTGGGGAGGCTGGCGTTTGAACATCTGGAGAAAGGAAACATCATGTTCTACCAAGAAGACCTGGAGCAGTGTGGTCTGGATGTGACAGAGGCCTCGGTGTACTCAGGAGTTTGTACAGAGATCTTCAAAAGAGAGTGTGTGATCTTCCAGAAACCAGTCTACTGCTTTGTTCATCTGAGCATTCAGGAGTTTCTGGCTGCAGTCTACATGTTCCACTGTCACACCAACAGGAAGACAAAGGTGCTGAAGAACTTTTTGGGAAAAAAATACAACAAGTCCTCTCTGGATGATTTCCTGAGCAGAGCCATGTATAAATCCCTCCAGAGTGAAAATGGCCACCTGGACCTGTTTGTTCGCTTCCTTCATGGCCTCTGTCTGGAGTCCAACCAGAGACTCTTAGTAGGTCTGCTGGGTCAGACAGAGATCAGTCCAGGAACCATCCAGAGAGTCATCAACAACCTGAAGGAGATGAACAGTGATGAAATCTCTCCTGACAGAAGCATCAACATCTTCCACTGTCTGATGGAGATGAACGACCTCTCAGTACATCAGGAGATCCAAGAGTTCCTGAAGTCAGAGAACAGATCAAAGAAGGAACTCTCTGAGATCCAGTGCTCAGCTCTGGCCTTCATGCTGCAGATGTCAGAGGAGGTTCTGGATGAGTTGGACCTGCAGAAGTACAACACATCAGAGCGGGGACGACAGAGACTGATTCCAGCTGTGAGGAACTGCAGAAAGGCTGGGTGAGTCCAGATGTGATCATTAACATCATTGATCAGTGTAGGTTAGTAGTTTCATTTTGAAAATAAAATCAGATTGTAACCACAAAGTGTTTGTGTCCGTACGCTGCAACCTTCCACACCATTCCTTTATTGTACAGACTCAGCAGCAGCTCCATGGATCCCAAATCCAAGAGTGGAGAACAGATTTGAAGTGTGTCACATCCATGCAGTCACAGCTGTGTCCACCATGTTTCCACTGATATTAATCCTGTTCAATGACACGTTTCATATCAGTGAATATGTTCTTTAGGACGTCCACTGACATGTTTAAGTGTCCTGCTGGAAATCACTCAAATCATCCATGAAATCCATGAAAAATCCTTTTAGTGTTTCTAACTTCACCCTCTGTCCTCTCTCTCTCTCCATCCTCCTCACTGCTTCTTTCACTGATAATCACACAAACATCGTATTCAGCTACAAAATAACACAATAACATCATCTGATGATCATTATTATAAGAGCAGGATCCATATTTGATATCAGAGTAACACACTGCTTGGTTATGTGCAGTCATCATCAGTGACTGTGGGTCAAACAGAAGCTCTCTGATTGGTTGCTGACCTTGGTCACCTGTCCACTCTCACCTGTTTGTGTTTGCTCTCTCTTTGCTGTCTCCATCCTCTCTCTCCTTTCTCTCCCTCTCTGTCTTTGTACGTCACTCAGGTCCAATGGAAACAGTGACATTTACAAACCAATCAAAGACAAACTGATCCATGTCAGGTTATAACAATATTCAAAGTGAATACAGGCTGCTGCTGGACACAGACAGGTAACATCATTTTGACTTGCTGTCACCTGGATCTGGACTCATAAACACTGAAGCCCTGAACAGGAATACAAATCATTTTCTGCCAACTAGCGACACACCGGCAGATAATGGCTCAGAAAGCTCAAATGAGCCAATCATTTCTGTGTTTAGTTCCCCTGAAATCAGATCTGATATCAGCAGCTCTGAGTTCATTCATCATTATTGTCCAGTGATGAGATTTCTGCTCCGTTTGGTAACAGTCAGCAGGTTTTTCCTGCGTGTGGACGTGAACAGTCGTACCTGACAGCAGGTAGCAAACAGAGATCATCTTTCCAGCTGGAACTCTTCACTGAGCTGAACTCATTCAAAATGTTCTGGAGTCAAAACAGGAAACAGTCCAAATGTGTGTCTTCACTCTGACTCTGGATCAGATCTCAGTGACAGACTGTGGACATTATGGAAGCCTAAATGTGACACCATCTTCCTCCTTCATCTGCAGATTAAAGCCAAACAAAGATTCTCATTAAAAGTCTGCAGGTCTGAGAGAGACTCAATCGTTGTGTCATGTCAAACACAGTAAGAGGAGCTGAAGCACAGATGTGAAGAGCAGATTCATCAGATTATGACCTCACTCTGTTTTGTCTTCATATACATTCAGTCTGTGTTTATAATGCAGATTTTCTGCTTTTATAATAACACATTTTATATTTTCTATCATCACAGACTGACTGAGTGTCGACTCTCAGAGTCTCACTGTGAAGTTGTGGCCTCAGCTCTGAAGTCCAGCCCCTCCCATCTGACAGAGCTGGACATGAGTAGAAACTACAAGCTGCAGGATTCAGCAGTGAAGCTTCTGTGTGCTGGACTGGAGAGTCCAAACTGTCGACTGGAGACTCTGAGGTGAGTTCACTGACTGCGGCTGTTGTTGTTTTTCTATATTTCATGTCTTTGATGTTTGAAACTTTCTTTAGTTCCTAAATGTTCAGGATGTGTCTGAAGACAAATGTGAAGAAGTTTGAGTGCTTTCAGAAATGTTGTCTTTCCAAACGACTGAACAACAGTTTTTCCTTTTGGCTCCAAACAGAAGTGACAGACTTGAGCAGGGTTCATTTAAAGGCTGACAGAAGTGGAGTGGTGACGGGGAGATGTTTGACAGGACAGTGTTTCAGCCTCCACAGGTTCATGTTGTGCTCCATCAGTCAGTGAAGATGAAGTCAGTGCTGATGAGGCTGTAGAGTGTGTGAGGGATGTGAATGAGGATGATGAAGATCTGATGATAGCAGATAAAAACAGGCTGCAGAGACTTTGAGCCATACAGGGCACACAGTGTGTGTACAGAACAGCTGAAGTCATTATGGAGGCCTCACTGGGATATGGAAGCATCACAGTACAGCTTCAGTGAAGCATTAAAGTCTCTGATATGAGATGAGAAATGAAGCAGCCAGAGCTTTTTCATGAGTGGAAATCCACTGTGACTGTGAGCTGCTGCTACAGCCTCCAGATTAGCCAGCAGCTCATCCTGCTCAACATTTCCTCACCAACTTTAATGGAAGTGTGATGTTTTCAGCTGGAGTGATGGTCAGGGTGGCCTCCCTCTCCTCTTCTTCTCCTCTTCCTCTTTCATTTGTAAAGCCACTTCTGCTGCTTTCATTCATTTGGAAGTCCTGTAGCTGAGTTTGGGAGAGACTAACAGCCTCGGCAGCAGAGGGGAGAAAGGCTGTAACACCACCACTTTACTCTGTTCTACCTGTCACATCATTTTATCAGGAAACAAATATGCTCATGTTTTTACTATGTTTGTCTTGAAGATGTAAGAAGATCACATGGTGCTTTTATTATTGTGTTGGTTTGTTTGCTGTCTCTTGGATGGAGCCCAGCTGTGCGTGGCCCCTGGGCCTGTGGTCAGAGTGTGTGCTGGATAATCCGGCCCAGGATGAGGCCAAACTGACATGGGATGAAATGTCAGTCACATAATTGAGCTTAGTGTAGTTTCATTTCTGCACAATTTAAAAACAACCAAAACTTTGTTCTGTCTTTTCTATGTTATACTGTAGACTTTCTTTGATACTGTGTCCAAAAGGAGCAGCTTTTACTTTGAAGGGGAGGCGTCTCTGTTTCCTCTTCAGGTTGGATGATGGAAGCAAATTAGTAGCTGTGTCCCAAAACGTCGGCTGCATCCTCCAGAGGCTGCATTTGAAGGCCGATTACATCACAGCCAGGCGATGAAGGCTGTCCGTATTTGTCGACTCCTTCAAATGTGCCCGACAAATGCGTCCTTCATTTCCCCGAATTTGAAGGATTCGTCGGGTGTGTCCTTCGTGGCCCACCATATCCCAGAATTCATATCCCAGCCAAATTTCAGCTGCCAACAATGGCGGCAGCTACTAAGTTTTCAAATTACTCTTATTAATCTTTCTGGGTCACAAAATAAACTTTTAACATATTTTCAGGCGAGAAAGTAGCTGTGTAAACTTCAAATATCTGCTTGGTTTATCAAGACATCACATATTTGCAAAAGTGTGCCGACGTTTTCGGAGACGTCTGTTACCCACCCGCTCGCTAGCAAGCCGGGGGGTTCAATGGTCACTCCAGCCGGCGAGAGCAGCGGACGCCCGGCTTCATCGTTTTCAGACCCCGCTCTTTCGCTACTCAGGTGAAACACGATATATAAGTCACTCGGATAACTTAAAAATGTAATTGTTTGCCTTTTTTCTGTGTTTTATTTGTTCCGGAGTAAATCGGTTTGGCTGAGATCAAAGTTCCTCCGGGATTTTCACACAGCTGAATAAACGTTAAACAGGAAACTGATTAAACAGAAGTGTGAGACGGTCGAGAATTTACGCCAGTGTCCTGTTATATTTTAGATAGCAAGGAGCAGACGGCCGAGTTTATTAAACTCCACCGAGACAGCGGTGACGCAAATCTGAAGGCTAGACCGTCCCATTTCACAGCCTCGCACTTCCAGCCTTTTCAGTCTTTGAAGGACCCGGCCCACGTAGACCGCGAATACCGGGTCCTCCGAAGGATGCAGCCGACGTTTTGGGACAAAGCTAGTGTGTGATGTTCTTTCAGTGTTGCACTTTGTAGACGCTCCCTGAGCACTGGTCTCACAGCCAGCTGCACATAGAGACCAGTGTTGTTAGTCCAGGTCAGAAGATGACTTGTTGGAATGAAAATGAGCTTGTAGTTTGTCTGCTTTAATAATGTGACTGGAAAAAGGTGTTGGACTTCAAATATGTCCATTTCTTTCACACTTCACCTTTAAAAGTGAAGCCTTGTGGTTCCTGGAAGGAAAAACACGACTTTTTCAAGTCTTTGTCCTGTTTTTATGATAAATGTACGACTTTAATGTGAAACATTCAGAGTTTTTTCTCTTGTTGTGTTTGTTTGAAGCTGCTTCCTGTTGGCTTCAGCTGTTTGGAGTTTCCATTTTCTAAACTTCTACATTCTGAACCTTCTTCAGCTCTGAACAGATGATGAAACACTGAATGATTTCAAGCTCACACTTTGTCTAATAAACTTACATCTTTCATTCTTTATACAGATTGTGGGGCTGTGGTTTGTCAGAGATCAGCTGTGATTATCTGGCAGCAGCACTGAAGTCCAACCCCTCCCATCTGAGAGAGCTGGACCTGAGTGACAACAACAAGCTGCAGGATTCAGCAGTGAAGCATCTGTGTGGTTTCCTGGAGAGTCCAGGATGTGGACTTGAAACTCTGAGGTCAGTCAGCATGTTTTAGTTGTGCTGAGATGAATATGATGTGAAAGTTGTGCTGACACTAAACTGCAGACATCAGGCTGATATTATACTGATCCACACTGAGGATCTTCATGGTAAAGTCTGTTTTCTTCTTCTCTGGTTTAGTCCATTGACTGCAGCAGAACAATGTTCACATTTCAAACAGTGAGACTCAACGTATGGCCCGCGGCCCACACGCGGCCTGCCCACCTTTCCTGATTCAGAGAGAGGGGACCCTGATTAACTGTGTAGTGTTCTTCCTCACAGTTCTAAGTATCAGACACAACAATGAATAATCCACAGCTGACTGTCTTTAGCAGGTCAAAGGTCACGGCACACAGCAGACAGTGGGAAATATTATAATTCTGATCATTTATCAGCACATATCCATATGTATAAAAACAAAGCTGACACTGTGAGACTTGATCAGAGGTGTGATCATCACAGCAGAGGCCTTTGTGTCAAAGTCACTGAGGATCAAACAGAAACACATGAAGCAGATTTTCCTGTTCTGGCTTTTTATAGCAGATAACCTTCAAAATATTCTGCAGTCCATCAAAAACTGAAGCAAACCATGAATCAACATGTGAACATGAGCTGATGCTGCTGAAGTGAAGCAAAGTTACAGAGGTTTGATTACAGACACAGCTGAGAGTTTGTAATCTGTCATCATTTTAAAAGGTTTACATTTCTTCAGTATATCCACATTTGCAGCTGGTACCTCAACCTCCACTTGTCCAACACAACTGCTGTCCACTGCCTCCATGACATTGTGATTTTGCTGTTGGTCTTCTGTCAGATCTTCATCAATCACTTCTGCACGGGGCACACCTTCAGACTCTGCAGCTGCATAACGAAAGCCTGTAAGATAAAATTAGACATAAGGTAAATGTACACCAATATTCCAATGACAGGTGTGTGATTCATCTGGAAGTTATGTGCGGATTAGTGTACAGTGATAGCAATTTAGTATGTTTTTAGAGGGGGGGGGGGGGGTTGTTTACCTCCGATGGGTGCTCCTTTTCGCTTCCGTTGCGTACGCCTTGAGTGCCGGTCCGAGTCTGATACAGGTATGTCGTCATGCCCCATGTGCAGTGTTGGTTCCCAGTCTGGATTTGTTACATCCATTTCATATGCTGGTTTGCCTGCAATAATGCCAAATCATAAGCTACTCAGTCGACATGATGTGGTTCTGCAGCATCACACATTAGCATGTTTTATCTCATTATCTATGACCGCAGCACGTTGAAAATCACACTAAAAGCCTTTCAAGAGTGATATGAATTAATTTAGAACTCACCGGAAAGAAAATGCCGTGAGCAAACCAACAAAAAGCTGGGGATTGCAGAGAACTCGATATCCGCTCGTCTCACCGCTGCAATCCAAGCCTGACGTCTTTGTTTAGTAATATCGGATACATGGGATCCCTCACGTTGCCTCCAGGACGGAAAACGATGAAAAGAGAGCCCGTTATCCAGCTTCTTGCCTTCACGATCGTGTGATCTAACGTTGCAACCGACAACACAACACGTACGATCCATAGCTGAAATGGTATCCTTTGGCTGGCCTACTGTCATGGCGGAAGGGGGCATGGCCCATCTCCCGTGACATCACGCTCCAAAGCCCTATAGGTGGGAAAATGTACCATGTCGACCAATCAAAAATGATATGGAAACATGACATTTGGTTGTTTAGCAAAAGGGGGAAGTTTTAGGAGTGACCGGCAAGAGAGAGCGAGTGAGCGAAAGAGAGAGAGAGTTTTGATACGTGAGAGATTTGTGACGTTTACCGTGTTTGGTCTCAAGTTAGTTTGTTGTCTTGTGTATTTAGTGTGTAGCTGTTGTTTTGTTTTGTGTGTCAGTTCTACTAGTGATCGTCACAGTTGCTGCCTTAAAGCCAACAAAGGCAGATTGCAGTGTAAACGCTGAGTGACACACCTGCTGTCAGACCTGCAGGTTTATCCCTGTGCTGTTCTCATATGTGTTAGAGTGACACAAACTATTGTTTGACACCTGATTGTTCTGTAAATAGTTTGAAATGATTATATGAAAAACGTCTGAGCCTTGGCTGCATTTTTTGGTAAATAGTACCATATAACTTTGTTGTTTGCAAAACGTGTGCGTATTTTTAAAAGTGTACAATCTCTATTTGCATTTCAAGTTATGAAGATGATTCGTTAAACATGTGTGTGGTTTTTACAGTCAAAATATCACTTTCTACTTGTATTTTAAATTTTGTCTGAATTTAGATAAATTGTGCTGATACAGTTGGTCAAAATGAGAAAATAACAGATTGGCAAGATAAACTGTTTTTAAAGGTAAAATATAGAGGCCACATCAAAAGTAGTCAAGAAGGGTTAAAGGCTAAAAGCAAAGTTGTCACCAAGTACTGTTTATATTTGTGTGTATTGCTGCAGCTTTTTTGAGTATTAATTTGGTGCCTTTGTGTGAAATAATGGTATTGTGAGTGATCCATATAGTCACAAAGAATAGCCACTTGTTTCTGTGCTACCAAAGTTCCCCGGCTTTCATTCAAAATGTGTTTATCGTCAGCACCTGCACATTAAACTACTTAAACATTATAAATGTCTTCAAGCTCACACTGAGGCCTGTGGGGTACTATCAGCCACTGAGACAGTACACACATTTATATGTGTTTGTATATGAATATTTCATACTTTAAGACTGCCTGTTTATTTAAGGGAGATGAACAAAATACATTGGAATTGTACAAAATAATATCATGGATGATAAATTAAATAGATTTTAAGTAGATGCTTGTGCATTCTTAAAGTCTTATATGTTGAACTGAACTATGTGATCTGTTCAAAGCCTTAATCTTAATTTGAAGTGAAATGTGCATTTTGAGTTTATACACTATGTATATAAGGCGACCGTTTCCTTTTGCAGTATTTTTGTGTGGTGTACTTTTCTATGTCTTAACAAAAGGGGAACAAAGGTGTTTAAGTTCACCTAGGATGATGTGTTTTAATTTTCACATGGTCTTGCTTGAATTTGACCCTGACAAAGGCGTATGAACTCTGTCAGCTGTTTGGAGTTTCCATTTTCTAAACTTCTACATTCTGAACCTTCTTCAGCTCTGAACAGATGATGAAACACTGAATGATTTCAAGCTCACACTTTGTCTAATAAACTTACATCTTTCATTCTTTATACAGATTGGAGAGCTGTGGTTTGTCAGAGATCAGCTGTGATTATCTGGCAGCAGCACTGAAGTCCAACCCCTCCCATCTGAGACAGCTGCACCTGAGCTCCAACAACAAGCTGCAGGATTCAGGAGTGAAGCATCTGTGTGGTTTCCTGGAGAGTCCAGGATGTGGACTTGAAACTCTGAGGTCAGTCAGCATGTTTTAGTTGTGCTGAGATGAATATGATGTGAAAGTTGTGCTGACACTAAACTGCAGACATCAGGCTGATATTATACTGATCCACACTGAGGATCTTCATGGTAAAGTCTGTTTTCTTCTTCTCTGGTTTAGTCCATTGACTGCAGCAGAACAATGTTCACATTTCAAACAGTGAGACTCAACGTATGGCCCGCGGCCCACACGCGGCCTGCCCACCTTCCCTGATTCAGAGAGAGGGGACCCTGATTAACTGTGTAGTGTTCTTCCTCACAGTTCTAAGTATCAGACACAACAATGAATAATCCACAGCTGACTGTCTTTAGCAGGTCAAAGGTCACGGCACACAGCAGGCAGTGGGAAATATTATAATTCTGATCATTTATCAGCACATATCCATATGTATAAAAACAAAGCTGACACTGTGAGACTTGATCAGAGGTGTGATCATCACAGCAGAGGCCTTTGTGTCAAAGTCACTGAGGATCAAACAGAAACACATGAAGCAGATTTTCCTGTTCTGGCTTTTTATAGCAGATAACCTTCAAAATATTCTGCAGTCCATCAAAAACTGAAGCAAACCATGAATCAACATGTGAACATGAGCTGATGCTGCTGAAGTGAAGCAAAGTTACAGAGGTTTGATTACAGACACAGCTGAGAGTTTGTAATCTGTCATCATTTTAAAAGGTTTACATTTCTTCAGTATATCCACATTTGCAGCTGGTACCTCAACCTCCACTTGTCCAGCACAACTGCTGTCCACTGCCTCCATGACATTGTGATTTTGCTGTTGGTCTTCTGTCAGATCTTCATCAATCACTTCTGCACGGGGCACACCTTCAGACTCTGCAGCTGCATAACGAAAGCCTGTAAGATAAAATTAGACATAAGGTAAATGTACACCAATATTCCAATGACAGGTGTGTGATTCATCTGGAAGTTATGTGCGGATTAGTGTACAGTGATAGCAATTTAGTATGTTTTTAGAGGGGGGGGGGTTGTTTACCTCCGATGGGTGCTCTTTTTCGCTTCCGTTGCGTACGCCTTGAGTGCCGGTCCGAGTCTGATACAGGTATGTCGTCATGCCCCATGTGCAGTGTTGGTTCCTAGTCTGGATTTGTTACATCCATTTCATATGCTGGTTTGCCTGCAATAATGCCAAATCATAAGCTACTCAGTCGACATGATGTGGTTCTGCAGCATCACACATTAGCATGTTTTATCTCATTATCTATGACCTCAGCACATTGAAAATAACACTAAAAGCCTTTCAAGAGTGATATGAATTAATTTAGAACTCACCGGAAAGAAAATGCCGTGAGCAAACCAACAAAAAGCTGGGGATTGCAGAGAACTCGATATCCGCTCGTCTCACCGCTGCAATCCAAGCCTGACGTCTTTGTTTAGTAATATCGGATACATGGGATCCCTCACGTTGCCTCCAGGACGGAAAACGATGAAAAGAGAGCCCGTTATCCAGCTTCTTGCCTTCACGATCGTGTGATCTAACGTTGCAACCGACAACACAACACGTACGATCCATAGCTGAAATGGTATCCTTTGGCTGGCCTACTGTCATGGCGGAAGGGGGCATGGCCCATCTCCCGTGACATCACGCTCCAAAGCCCTATAGGTGGGAAAATGTACCATGTCGACCAATCAAAAATGATATGGAAACATGACATTTGGTTGTTTAGCAAAAGGGGGAAGTTTTAGGAGTGACCGGCAAGAGAGAGCGAGTGAGCGAAAGAGAGAGAGAGTTTTGATACGTGAGAGATTTGTGACGTTTACCGTGTTTGGTCTCAAGTTAGTTTGTTGTCTTGTGTATTTAGTGTGTAGCTGTTGTTTTGTTTTGTGTGTCAGTTCTACTAGTGATCGTCACAGTTGCTGCCTTAAAGCCAACAAAGGCAGATTGCAGTGTAAACGCTGAGTGACACACCTGCTGTCAGACCTGCAGGTTTATCCCTGTGCTGTTCTCATATGTGTTAGAGTGACACAAACTATTGTTTGACACCTGATTGTTCTGTAAATAGTTTGAAATGATTATATGAAAAACGTCTGAGCCTTGGCTGCATTTTTTGGTAAATAGTACCATATAACTTTGTTGTTTGCAAAACGTGTGCGTATTTTTAAAAGTGTACAATCTCTATTTGCATTTCAAGTTATGAAGATGATTCGTTAAACATGTGTGTGGTTTTTACAGTCAAAATATCACTTTCTACTTGTATTTTAAATTTTGTCTGAATTTAGATAAATTGTGCTGATACAGTTGGTCAAAATGAGAAAATAACAGATTGGCAAGATAAACTGTTTTTAAAGGTAAAATATAGAGGCCACATCAAAAGTAGTCAAGAAGGGTTAAAGGCTAAAAGCAAAGTTGTCACCAAGTACTGTTTATATTTGTGTGTATTGCTGCAGCTTTTTTGAGTATTAATTTGGTGCCTTTGTGTGAAATAATGGTATTGTGAGTGATCCATATAGTCACAAAGAATAGCCACTTGTTTCTGTGCTACCAAAGTTCCCCGGCTTTCATTCAAAATGTGTTTATCGTCAGCACCTGCACATTAAACTACTTAAACATTATAAATGTCTTCAAGCTCACACTGAGGCCTGTGGGGTACTATCAGCCACTGAGACAGTACACACATTTATATGTGTTTGTATATGAATATTTCATACTTTAAGACTGCCTGTTTATTTAAGGGAGATGAACAAAATACATTGGAATTGTACAAAATAATATCATGGATGATAAATTAAATAGATTTTAAGTAGATGCTTGTGCATTCTTAAAGTCTTATATGTTGAACTGAACTATGTGATCTGTTCAAAGCCTTAATCTTAATTTGAAGTGAAATGTGCATTTTGAGTTTATACACTATGTATATAAGGCGACCGTTTCCTTTTGCAGTATTTTTGTGTGGTGTACTTTTCTATGTCTTAACAAAAGGGGAACAAAGGTGTTTAAGTTCACCTAGGATGATGTGTTTTAATTTTCACATGGTCTTGCTTGAATTTGACCCTGACAAAGGCGTATGAACTCTGTCAGCTGTTTGGAGTTTCCATTTTCTAAACTTCTACATTCTGAACCTTCTTCAGCTCTGAACAGATGATGAAACACTGAATGATTTCAAGCTCACACTTTGTCTAATAAACTTACATCTTTCATTCTTTATACAGATTGTGGGACTGTGGTTTGTCAGAGATCAGCTGTGATTATCTGGCAGCAGCACTGAAGTCCAACCCCTCCCATCTGAGACAGCTGGACCTGACCAGGAACAACAACCTGCAGGATTCAGGAGTGAAGCATCTGTGTGGTTTCCTGGAGAGTCCAGGATGTGGACTTGAAACTCTGAGGTCAGTCAGCATGTTTTAGTTGTGCTGAGATGAATATGATGTGAAAGTTGTGCTGACACTAAACTGCAGACATCAGGCTGATATTATACTGATCCACACTGAGGATCTTCATGGTAAAGTCTGTTTTCTTCTTCTCTGGTTTAGTCCATTGACTGCAGCAGAACAATGTTCACATTTCAAACCTTCAAAGAAGAAGAAAAATCCTCCACTGGATAATTCACTGTGAAACTCTTCAACTCTTCATTCCACCTTAAAGTCTGTCTGACACTGAAATCCAAAGCAAAATGTGCGTTTGCTTTACAGACAGCAGTCCAACACAAACATACACACATCATCCAAAACACAGTCCAACATCCAAATCTCCTCCACTGCCAGCATGAATGATGGGAAAGAGAAGGAGGAACACTCTGACATTCAGGGTTAGAATGAGTTTCATGAAGCAGACTGTGAAGATCAAAGCTGCATTAGAAAGCTTACATGAATGAATGAGTGGACAGAAGTGGACAGAGATCATCTGAAGCACTTCAAAGGCTTTAAATCAGCACATTTCTCTTTATTCTTTATCAACTCTGTTAGTTTCTCTCAGTTTTCTGTGGAATGAAGCTAACAGCAGGCTAATAAGATGCTGACCAATAGGTTTCTATTAAAGGTTGTAATTTGTATATGAAAAAGTGCTTTGGCTCAGCAGGGATCAGCTTACAGGTAGAATACAGCTGCTGGATGGGATTAGCATGTCATAGCTATCTACCAAACTGCTAACTGGGGGATTTCAGGCCATCTATGGATCATTTTTGCTAACTGTTTATTCAGCTTAGGCTCACAGGGCTGCAGCCTGTGCCCTAGCTGTCATAGGGCAAGAGGCGTGGTCCACCTGCACAGGTGAGCAGTCCATCACAGGGCCAACAGAGAGAGACAGAGAAGCACTCTCTCACATCCACACCTACAGCCAATTTAGAAGCACCAATGAACCTAAGCAGCATTTCATTGGACTGTGGGAGAACATCCAACCTCCACAGAAAGGCCAACAAGCTTCAACCTACAACCTTCTTGCTTTAAGGCACTAGTGCGAACCACTTTTCCCCATTTCAGCCCAAATCCTGCATCTTCCTGTTTCTGACTCCAGGCCAGCTCCACTAACACTTTCTCATCAGACACTGCCACCTAGTGGAGGAAGTCTTAGTTCCATTTGAAGCTTCAGATTACAGTTAGTTCCTTTACAAAGAGGTGGAGGTGGTGGGGCCACAGCACCATCATCACTGAGTGCCATAGGACACTTAACCTTTGTTTCCATATGCTGGGAACTTCCTGTTGTTCCAAGGAGGACTGGAAAATGTGTGAAAATCTCCCAGTCAGTTCCTCACAGCACACTTCAATCATTCCCCTCCCACAGCATCAGGACCAGGGCTTTTTCTCTCTTTGGTCCCACTAAGAGATTTCCACACAAACACCTCATCAGTGGGACTCTCAGAGCTACCAGCCCTTTGCTACAATCACAAAGCTCTTCATTGAAATCAATGATATCAAAGCTGGAATCAAATGAGTCCAAGTCTTCTGCTGATTCAGCATCACATTCATCTTTGCTCCTTGTTCTGCATCCCCACCATGGACTTCATTCCTTTCCAAGCCAGCCTTGAGTGTCCTTTATTCAGCTCATCCTCTGCTTTACTTTTACACCTGATTTTAGCTGCTTTATCTCTCTTTCAACAAGTTTCTGTGCCTCAATCTTTTTCTTCTCTCCCTCATAACAAGACAGCTTCTTCTGCCTGAGAACATGTTGGAGTGATTTACTAATCCAGGGCTGCTTATTGGGGAAAATACTTCCTGTTTTAAAAGTAATCCCCATTTTTCCCAGAAAGAGATGTAAGTAGAAATCGATGATCTAAGTGAGAACATCAGCCTTTAAAAAGTCCCAGTGGGTGCAGTCAAAGCAGTCCCTCAGTCCCAGTATATAGTCTTTGGTCCAGACTGGAACAACTGTGTGCCCAGTTTGAGCTCTCTTCAGTCCTGTGACCTGACAGACCCAGAGGGGCCATCACATCACATTTAGAAGCTCCCCTAATGGAGCCACAACACATGTCCAATACTTAGTCTGTCTTGTTGGACCAACTGGAAGAAATGATTCAAGGACTTAGTCACAGAACAGAGATTCAAATCTCCAAAATCCAACTGGCTGCATCAGGACATATAGTCTGAAACTCTGCACAGTTTCCTGTTTGAAGCTGCTTCCTGTTGGCTTCAGCTGTTTGGAGTTTCCATTTTCTAAACTTCTACATTCTGAACCTTCTTCAGCTCTGAACAGATGATGAAACACTGAATGATTTCAAGCTCACACTTTGTCTAATAAACTTACATCTTTCATTCTTTATACAGATTGTGGAGCTGTGGTTTGTCAGAGATCAGCTGTGATTATCTGGCAGCAGCACTGAAGTCCAACCCCTCCCATCTGAGACAGCTGGACCTGAGTGACAACTACAAGCTGCAGGATTCAGGAGTGAAGCATCTGTGTGGTTTCCTGGAGAGTCCAGGATGTGGACTTGAAACTCTGAGGTCAGTCAGCATGTTTTAGTTGTGCTGAGATGAATATGATGTGAAAGTTGTGCTGACACTAAACTGCAGACATCAGGCTGATATTATACTGATCCACACTGAGGATCTTCATGGTAAAGTCTGTTTTCTTCTTCTCTGGTTTAGTCCATTGACTGCAGCAGAACAATGTTCACATTTCAAACAGTGAGACTCAACGTATGGCCCGCGGCCCACACGCGGCCTGCCCACCTTTCCTGATTCAGAGAGAGGGGACCCTGATTAACTGTGTAGTGTTCTTCCTCACAGTTCTAAGTATCAGACACAACAATGAATAATCCACAGCTGACTGTCTTTAGCAGGTCAAAGGTCACGGCACACAGCAGACAGTGGGAAATATTATAACTCTGATCATTTATCAGCACATATCCATATGTATAAAAACAAAGCTGACACTGTGAGACTTGATCAGAGGTGTGATCATCACAGCAGAGGCCTTTGTGTCAAAGTCACTGAGGATCAAACAGAAACACATGAAGCAGATTTTCCTGTTCTGGCTTTTTATAGCAGATAACCTTCAAAATATTCTGCAGTCCATCAAAAACTGAAGCAAACCATGAATCAACATGTGAACATGAGCTGATGCTGCTGAAGGGAAGCAAAGTTACAGAGGTTTGATTACAGACACAGCTGAGAGTTTGTAATCTGTCATCATTTTAAAAGGTTTACATTTCTTCAGTATTGAACAGCAGAAATGAGGCTTTGTTTTCGGACGCCGACAGCAGTGAACACAACAGCAGACTGGTGCGTAATAAGCAGTGAATAATGCAGGAAACAGATTTTTGAAGGTAAACTGTTCTTGAAGTACACTGAGAGAGAGAGAGCTGTGCAGGAAGTAAACGTCAAAGTCAGAGAGAATTCATGACGATGTTCATCAAACGTAAAGCGTAGTTTAGATCTTCTTTTGCTGCTGGTTCAGTCAGTTTTGGTTGGAGACAGATTGTTATGGCCCGTCTAGGCGAGGCCAAACCACAACATAAAGGGTGATCCATCCCCGTCCAACCCCAAGCAGCACGTCACACACTTAATACTTTGTAACAGTGATTCATTTACAATGAGTGCAGTTAAACAAAGGAAGGGAGCACATTGTAACTTCAGGGTGAACCTAAGGCCAAAACAAGAGACATAAGGTAGCCTATCTCAGGAATAAATACAACTTACCTACGCAAAAGAACTAACTCAAACGACAATCACTTTCCTCCCTGCCTAAAAAAAACAGGAGAAAACTGATCAAACAAAAAGGCGGTCCACCCCTACATGCTCTTACATTAACCAACATAGTGACACAGTTAACGGTCTGCCGGTTGGGTTGGGCCAAGGATGAATGACATGGCAGTCCCTGGCGGTATCTGCTTATCTGCTGCCAGCCATCCACCCTGGATGCACCAATCATGGAGGAGCACCTGCACACTCAAATTTACATATAATTACGACAACAGTCGTAACACTGATGAAACCTGAAGCTTCAGGATCTGTGAACTGTCCACTTTCAGCCCCGACGGCGTGTCCGTGTCCGTGCCGTCGAGTGAACGATCCACGCTCTGTGTTTCCATCTTTGTGTGTTTAGCTGCTCTCATTTACTGTTTTATCCTCTAATGCTGGGTAATGTCAGCTGGTCCATGTGCAGCTGGCTGTGAGGCTCAGGGAGCGTCTACAAAGTGCAACACTGAAAGAACATCATCCATAAATATTGAGTAATAACTGGACTCTCATACAGCGAGACTCAAATGCCTTTAAACATCAGCTTATCCTGCTGATCCAAGTCCAACACTGAGTTTGTAAAAACATCTTTGTCAATCATTTTGTTTGGTTTCTGAGGAAAATGATTCAATAACTTGCTGCTAATACACAACATTTCATCATATTTCCTCATAACCCTCTTTTGTCTGACCATTTGATCCCATTTGAATTTGCAATAAAGGATCCACAGAGTTTGGTGACAATAATGACAGTAGATGTTTGTGTGAAAGTGCTGGAAGCAAATGAGTGTGTGATGTTCTTTCAGTGTTGCACTTTGTAGACGCTCCCTGAGCACTGGTCTCACAGCCAGCTGCACATAGAGACCAGTGTTGTTAGTCCAGGTCAGAAGATGACTTGTTGGAATGAAAATGAGCTTGTAGTTTGTCTGCTTTAATAATGTGACTGGAAAAAGGTGTTGGACTTCAAATATGTCCATTTCTTTCACACTTCACCTTTAAAAGTGAAGCCTTGTGGTTCCTGGAAGGAAAAACACGACTTTTTCAAGTCTTTGTCCTGTTTTTATGATAAATGTACGACTTTAATGTGAAACATTCAGAGTTTTTTCTCTTGTTGTGTTTGTTTGAAGCTGCTTCCTGTTGGCTTCAGCTGTTTGGAGTTTCCATTTTCTAAACTTCTACATTCTGAACCTTCTTCAGCTCTGAACAGATGATGAAACACTGAATGATTTCAAGCTCACACTTTGTCTAATAAACTTACATCTTTCATTCTTTATACAGATTGATGGACTGTGGTTTGTCAGAGATCAGCTGTGATTATCTGGCAGCAGCACTGAAGTCCAACCCCTCCCATCTGAGAGAGCTGGACCTGAGTAACAACTACAAGCTGCAGGATTCAGGAGTGAAGCATCTGTGTGGTTTCCTGGAGAGTCCAGGATGTGGACTTGAAACTCTGAGGTCAGTCAGCATGTTTTAGTTGTGCTGAGATGAATATGATGTGAAAGTTGTGCTGACACTAAACTGCAGACATCAGGCTGATATTATACTGATCCACACTGAGGATCTTCATGGTAAAGTCTGTTTTCTTCTTCTCTGGTTTAGTCCATTGACTGCAGCAGAACAATGTTCACATTTCAAACCTTCAAAGAAGAAGAAAAATCCTCCACTGGATAATTCACTGTGAAACTCTTCAACTCTTCATTCCACCTTAAAGTCTGTCTGACACTGAAATCCAAAGCAAAATGTGCGTTTGCTTTACAGACAGCAGTCCAACACAAACATACACACATCATCCAAAACACAGTCCAACATCCAAATCTCCTCCACTGCCAGCATGAATGATGGGAAAGAGAAGGAGGAACACTCTGACATTCAGGGTTAGAATGAGTTTCATGAAGCAGACTGTGAAGATCAAAGCTGCATTAGAAAGCTTACATGAATGAATGAGTGGACAGAAGTGGACAGAGATCATCTGAAGCACTTCAAAGGCTGTAAATCAGCACATTTCTCTTTATTCTTTATCAACTCTGTTAGTTTCTCTCAGTTTTCTGTGGAATGAAGCTAACAGCAGGCTAATAAGATGCTGACCAATAGGTTTCTATTAAAGGTTGTAATTTGTATATGAAAAAGTGCTTTGGCTCAGCAGGGATCAGCTTACAGGTAGAATACAGCTGCTGGATGGGATTAGCATGTCATAGCTATCTACCAAACTGCTAACTGGGGGATTTCAGGCCATCTATGGATCATTTTTGCTAACTGTTTATTCAGCTTAGGCTCACAGGGCTGCAGCCTGTGCCCTAGCTGTCATAGGGCAAGAGGCGTGGTCCACCTGCACAGGTGAGCAGTCCATCACAGGGCCAACAGAGAGAGACAGAGAAGCACTCTCTCACATCCACACCTACAGCCAATTTAGAAGCACCAATGAACCTAAGCAGCATTTCATTGGACTGTGGGAGAACATCCAACCTCCACAGAAAGGCCAACAAGCTTCAACCTACAACCTTCTTGCTTTAAGGCACTAGTGCGAACCACTTTTCCCCATTTCAGCCCAAATCCTGCATCTTCCTGTTTTTGACTCCAGGCCAGCTCCACTAACACTTTCTCATCAGACACTGCCACCTAGTGGAGGAAGTCTTAGTCCCATTTGAAGCTTCAGATTACAGTTAGTTCCTTTACAAAGAGGTGGAGGTGGTGGGGCCACAGCACCATCATCACTGAGTGCCATAGGACACTTAACCTTTGTTTCCATATGCTGGGAACTTCCTGTTGTTCCAAGGAGGACTGGAAAATGTGTGAAGATCTCCCAGTCAGTTCCTCACAGCACACTTCAATCATTTCCCTCCCACAGCATCAGGACCAGGGCTTTTTCTCTCTTTGGTCCCACTAAGAGATTTCCACACAAACACCTCATCAGTGGGACTCTCAGAGCTACCAGCCCTTTGCTACAATCACAAAGCTCTTCATTGAAATCAATGATATCAAAGCTGGAATCAAATGAGTCCAAGTCTTCTGCTGATTCAGCATCACATTCATCTTTGCTCCTTGTTCTGCATCCCCACCATGGACTTCATTCCTTTCCAAGCCAGCCTTGAGTGTCCTTTATTCAGCTCATCCTCTGCTTTACTTTTACACCTGATTTTAGCTGCTTTATCTGTCTTTCAACAAGTTTCTGTGCCTCAATCTTTTTCTTCTCTCCCTCATAACAAGACAGCTTCTTCTGCCTGAGAACATGTTGGAGTGATTTACTAATCCAGGGCTGCTTATTGGGGAAAATACTTCCTGTTTTCAAAGTAATCCCCATTTTTCCCAGAAAGAAATGTAAGTAGAAATCGATGATCTAAGTGAGAACATGAGCCTTTAAAAAGTCCCAGTGGGTGCAGTCAAAGCAGTCCCTCAGTCCCAGTATAGAGTCTTTGGTCCAGACTGGAACAACTGTGTGCCCAGTTTGAGCTCTCTTCAGTCCTGTGACCTGACAGACCCAGAGGGGCCATCACATCACATTTAGAAGCTCCCCTAATGGAGCCACAACACATGTCCAACACTTAGTCTGTCTTGTTGGACCAACTGGAAGAAATGATTCAAGGACTTAGTCACAGAACAGAGATTCAAATCTCCAAAATCCAACTGGCTGCATCAGGACATATAGTCTGAAACTCTGCAGTTTCCTGTTTGAAGCTGCTTCCTGTTGGCTTCAGCTGTTTGGAGTTTCCATTTTCTAAACTTCTACATTCTGAACCTTCTTCAGCTCTGAACAGATGATGAAACACTGAATGATTTCAAGCTCACACTTTGTCTAATAAACTTACATCTTTCATTCTTTATACAGATTGATCGACTGTGGTTTGTCAGAGATCAGCTGTGATTATCTGGCAGCAGCACTGAAGTCCAACCCCTCCCATCTGAGACAGCTGGACCTGTGGGGAAACAACCTGAAGTATCCAGATGTGAAGCAGCTGTCTGATCTTCAGCAGAGTCCAGACTACAGACTGGAGACTCTGGAGTAAGTAGAGTGATGGAGTGAGTGGGTGGTGCTGTCAGCAGTATTGTACTAAACACAGTCAGTATGAAGCAAAGATCCAGTGTTTCCTGTAAAGCTGCAGCTTCTCAGTGAAGCTGTGAGAGGAGAACGGTGACAGGCTTCAGGATTGGACACAAACACTTCCTGTTTCTGACCTTTATGGTCACCATGGTAACGGCTGACACGCTCTGATCAAACACTGTCAACAGCCAATCAGCTCTCTGAACAAAGCAGCACGCAGACCAATGACTGCATTCGTTTCCAAGTTTAAAGCAGTGAAGAACACAGTCTGTAGGTGAGGAAGAATTTAGTGAGAGCAGATGTTTGGATGGAATTCCTCCAGTTAACAGCTGGAACCGTCCATCTGGATTGTTGGGCTTGTTGTTGGGGTTCCTACAGAGCTCAGAGTGGACACACCAAGGTTCTTCTAATGAATGAAAGTCCAAACTCAAACTAGGAGGGAAAAACATTTTCATCAACTTCAATAAAAATCCAAAGATTAGAAAAAGTGAAGCAACAATGAGTCCTAGTACAGTCCCAGCACTGAAGTCCCTGCTGCTCTTTATACTGGATGTGCTGCATCACTGACTGACAGCTGATGAAGAGTCTCTGGAAACACTCGTTTATCTCCTCTGCTCTTCCTTCTTCTCTCTGCAGGTGGAGGCGATGGTAAACAGGACGGTGTGTGTGCTGAGAGAGGAGGAGCTGTGTCCTGATGATCCAGAGAGGTTGAAGCAGCAGCAGCTTGTGTGTAGAGATGCTCTGACTGGGCCATGTTACTGGGAGGTGGAGAGGAGAGCTTCATCCAGCAGTGACTGACAGAGGAATGAGAAGAAGTGCAGATGACTGTCAGTGCTGCAGAGTGAACTGCTCTGAGAACAGCTCCACTGTCAGACACAATGTAGAGTCCAGCATCATCCCTGTGTGTCCCTCTGGATCTGACAGAGGATCATCAGTGTATCTGGACTGCTCTGCTGCTGCTCTGTCCTTCTACAGTCTCTGCACAGTCTCTGTCTGACTCTGGCTTCAGACCCTCCTGGATCAAACTCACCTGGAAAGACTTTCAAACATCACTCAATAGATTTGAATACAGAATATATTTGATATATACTGTAGATGTACTGTAGAGTTGCAGTTTGTCACTTGTAAATACAGTCTGTGAGCAGCTGTGAGCTGAAAGATCTTTCTAGAAACAGGAAATGTTTTCACTCTTCTGTTGCTTTTTCATATATTTCCACAACATTAATATTGATCCCACCTGTCTCACCTGTTTCATGCTTTTATACATAATAACAGGACACGTGTGATCTGAGCGCTGCTGTGGTTGCTGTGCTGCACGTCTTCATTTAGATAACAGAGACATCTAGTGGTTCAGAGGGAGAACTGCAGGAGGTGGAGCTGTGTTTTACCATGGAAAACTTTTTATCTTTTAGACGCAGATACAAATATGACAAGTATCAGTGTGAGATACAAAAGGTCACATCAGTCAGCAGAGGGAACAGTGATCACACAGCAATGTAAGAATAGAAACATAACAGTGAATCTGGACATGTATACAGATGGAAGCAAACAAACAGGATGTAACACTACATTAAAGCCACAAATGTGAAGAAAACAAACACAAAGGAAAATATATTTGATCTCAGGAATCCAAATCAGATGCTTTAGAGCAGGGGTCGGCAACCCTGGGCACGCGTGTCACAGCTGCCACGTGAAGGGTTAACTGATGGCACGACCATAGCTGGACTGGCCATCGGGCATACCGATGGTGATTTTTCATTTTTATGGGCTGATGATGTTTTTTTATTTTTTTGTAACGGTATAAACGATGAAAGGTGGTGGATTGTCCGGATGCTGGTCGATGTGTAAAAATAAGTCAGTTGTTTGGTGGTGGCTATGGCGGAGCTTCCACAGAGGCAGCAGGTGGATGAGGGAAAGGGGAGGCGGGAGGAGCAGAGACCCGAGGCGGCCGCCGGTCCGAGTGTCAGGTGAACTGAACTTCAGGTAAGAAGTTATGACCTGCAGTCTGTCTGGGTCAGATATAAACCAAGTTTAGGTGGAGTTTATTTTCATGTTGCTGACTTTTTACAGTCAGTTACAATAACTCATACTGTGTACTAGCTAGCATGACGGAGTTTCTATACAGCTGGGTGGTGCTATGATGTTACTGATAGTGAACTTTACAGTGGCTTGCAAAAGTATTCGGCCCCCTTGAACTTTCCCACATTTTGTCACATTACAGCACAAACATGAATCAGTTTTATTGGAATTCCACGTGAAAGACCAACACAAAGTGGAACAAAAATCATACATGATTCCAAACATTTTTTACAATAAATAACTGCAAAGTGGGGTGTGTGTAATTATTCTGTCATGGAAAAACACACTGCCATCAACTGTTTTGTTTTTGTCAAAATCACTGTAATATAATCACTGTACCTTTATATACATGTGACTTATATTAATGCTGCTGCCCTCTTGTGGCTAAAGTGTAATTATGTTCTTGTTATTAGGGAAAACATTTGAGAGTAACATGAAGAGAAGTAACATGAAGCTTAAGAAATCCTCATTTTTATGTCATCAGTTATAGTTGCATGTATTCATTATCATAATTTAACCTTTAATATTGATGTTTTAAATAGATTTTGAGTAAATTAGCAATTTTATGGTATTTTATGGTTGTATTAAATTAATACATCACTAATGAATTAATTATTTCAGTAATTAATTTAAAAATGTACATAGTCAATTAAAGAAATATATTAATAATGAATTATCCATTAATTTCATTTAAAATGTTTCATTATTTGTTTATATACAATTCAAATTAGTTAATTACATATTTAATCAATTATTGGTTTGTTTTCTATTTTAATTATTTTACTGACACATTTAATTATTTAATGATGTATTTATTTAATTCACGTTGCTACTCCTGGCCCTGCATCACTGTTCATAAATACATTTTATTTGTCAGCTTCACCCATCAAAGTCAGGGGGCGGGGTTAATGCTGATCAAGTCAAAACCATTGCTTTGGTCTGGTGGGCGTTCTTTTAGTGGGCTTTTCTGTCACGGCCTGCGTGGCAGACTATGATGAGGGGAAGGACGACCCAAATGCTGGACTCTTTGATGAGGTCAGTGCGTTTATTTACAGTGATGCAAAATAATCCAAACAACAATAAATCCCCAGTGCGTTCCCGACTCTGACATGTCCTCTTGCCAGTGTTAGTGTTCTTTGTCTCCACTCCTCAGTGTCTGAGCACCCCGTGCTCGCTGCCCTCTCGTCTCCACACTCCTCCTGGGGAACAACAAAGAGGCAGCCGTCAGCAACGCCACAATGCAGCAGACTAACCTTAACTAACTCGCCAAGAGACTAACGTGAAGTTACGCAATGATCCAGCATCGGAGAGAGCTCCACCACACTCCTAAGTAGCTCCTCTGACGAGGCTTGATCAGCTGCAGGTGTGAGTAATTCTCCTCCGCAGGTGTGGCCAGGCTCCTGGCTGACACACCCACACACACACCTAGATACACAAACATGGAAACAGGAGACAGCAGCACCAAAAACACACATGTCCATAACTTCTTACAGGCCCTGGGTCACCCAGACCCCGGTCCCATGACAATTCCTCAAAACTAAGTAGGCCTACACACCAGGGTTTGGACATGTGTGGACCCAAACTATACTTAAACTTTACCCTTTTTTGTGTGTCACCAAATACACTTTAATATCTTCTAGACAAGAATGTAGTGGCACAATCTTTAACCTCCTAAGACCCAAACTCCTCCGTGGCATTCATTTTTAATTTCTCTTTGATATTTGGGCTGATTGGGACCTGATGAATGTAAAAACAAAGAATTACCACATTTTTTGTTTCTGAGAAAAATGAGAGCCACATATGAGGATATTTGTCTAAAATTTTGATAGCACAGTGGCAGTGTAACATCCTTGTAAGTGGATATCAGGCCCTTGTAGAGCAAAATGTAGTATTTTGGTCTAAACAACCCAAAATGTGATGTCCACATATGTGGACGCCAGGTCCTAGGAGGTTAAATATCTGCTCACTTTGTCAAAATGAACCTAATCATCTCTGATGAGTTCAGTGATGTCTGCCAGCTCACCTTGCAAGTGGTCGAGCTCATACCGCCGACAACGCGGCACACAACTTGTAAACCCCCTGCTGACTATCAGCTCTGGAGTTATTTGTTTATGTTAGTTTCAACTGTTCCTGCAAAAAGTAAGCACGTGTTACTGATAAAAAGTCCAATAGAAGCAAAGTCTAAACTTTGAAAACAAAAACCTGTCTGATTAAGATCTGATCTTTGGGGGGTTTCAATAAGCAGTGTGACCCGTGTATATGCATCAGGGGTGGTTTTGATTATCGATTTATCGATTAAAATCGATTCTCGCTTGGATAACGTGATATCGATTCATTAAAATCCTGAATCAATTTTTAATATAAATTTATTTTGGCCAAAACGCCAGAATCTCAGGTTAAACCTCCCAAAGTTTCAACAACCACCAAACAGCTAAAACAGTAAATGAGAGCAGGAACACGGATTCTGCACAAAGACGTAAACACAAAGCGCGGAGCCGCCGACGCATCAGAATCAGTGAGATGTGACTTTCTCACCTGACTGCAGGGACACGAGCTGAAAGCCGACAGCTCGCTGATTCTGATGTTTCGGCGGCTCCGCGCTTTGTGTTTACGCCCTTTTTGAGCTGATTCTGAAGCTGCAGGTTTGATGTCTCTCCAAACAATATTGAGTAAACCAGCAGCAAAAGAAGATCCAAACTACGCTTCACATAAACATCGTCATGAATTCCCTCTGATTGTTTTGCTGCCACCAGGATAAAATCACACTTCATGCACAGCTCTCTCTCTCTCTCTCTCTCTCTGTACTTCAAGAACAGTTTCCTGTTTTCTGCATTATTCGCTTGCTTGTTACGCACAAGTCTACCGTTCTTACAGCCTGTCGGCCGCTGTTTTTTTTTCTTTTGCTTACTTCTGAAAACAAAGCCTCGTTTCTGCCGTTCAATACTGAACAAATTTAAACTTTTTAAAATGATGCAAAATTGCAAAACGCTCAGCTGTGTCTGTAATCAAACCTCTGTAACTTTGCTCTGCTTCACATCAGCAGCATCAGGTAATGTTCATATGTTCATTAATGGTTTTCTTTTGTTTTTGATGTACTGCAGAATATTTGTATAACATCCCAGGCCAGGAAAACCTTCATGTTTTTCTGTTTGATCCTCAGCTACTTTGACACAAAGGCATCTGCTGTGACGCTCACAGCTTTGATAAAGTCTCGCAAGTGTCAGATTTCTTTTTATAGATATAAAAATATAGAAATGTACTGATGCATGTAGTAACTGTTAGCTTTAACTGTACAAGGCTTGTTAGACATAATGAAACACATCGTGCAGATTTCTGGATGTTAGACTATAATTTTTATAATGATTATTAATCTTGAGTCTAAAAAGTCAGTCAAGTATATCCAGGATATCTTTCTGTTAACTGGATTCACTGACCCTAACACTGGGACCAGGATAAGCGGTCGCATGAAGCTGGTTATCAGCTGACAATCTTATGATTTAATTAATTTAATTAAGTTATTTAATTTTTCTAATTTTTCCTCTACATTTCCCCTGAAATGAAGGGATTGTGTTAAACATGCTTTAGTTCCTCACATTCTTCTGCATCTCTTTGTTCAACCCCCTGAATTAAAGCTGAAAGTCTGCACTTCAAACACATCTGAGTTGTTGCATTTAAAATAGATTTTAGTGTATGTACAGAACCAAAATCAGAAACTAAGTTCTCTCTGTCCAGATATTTATGGACCTAACTGTATAATCTATACAGCACGTAAAAAAATGCTGTAAATAAAGAAGTCTGTGAAAATGTGGCGCTTAAGGTCAATTTAAACTGAAGTGATATAATCTTCTCCCCACAGTTTGAGTTTGTATTGTCTCAGCTGCAGACAGACTATGATATTAATATTATTAGTTATTAATATTATTAGTTATAAAGGACACCTTCCTGCCTTTAGTCTTATTCATGATGATTATTAGTCGTCTTCTAATGTCCACAAGTCTGTATGATGTGTTTCATAGGTTCTAACAAGCCTTTTAAACTTAAGTTACTGCATTGCTGAAACACCAACATCTGCTTATTGAACAAAACAAAAACAACCAAAAGACCACACATCTGATTTCATTTTTATTTTAATAGACTTCCAAAGATTATACCAGATAACTGGCCTCAGAATATAATTGAATAAACATGTTTAAAAACGATAACCTAATCCTGTCTTGACAGGCTGAGCTCTTCAGTATCCACCAACAGCATCGTCATGCTGAGTCAGACGTTTCTGCTCCTGCTGGAAATACTCTTCCTCTTTCCACTTTGTACCAAATGTTTTTAAATGTTAGTTTCAATTTAAAATTAAAGATTAAAAAAGTGTAACACATATAAACATCAGATAATTAAGACAAGCGAATGGTTCAGTTCCACATGTGCTCCGCTGACACATTAAACTTCAGTAAAATGATGCAGTTATGAAACAACTTTAATCTAAAACAAACTGATTTGCTCAGGAGCAAAAACAGTGAAGTCAGTGACTGTAAGTGAGTGAGCTGTGCTGGTGACTGGATATCAGATTTCCAGTCATTAGAGCAGATAAGTGGCAGAACTATATTACTGATTTAATTTAAATGCAAATAGCCCAAATCCTGATTAAAGCATCAGGTTCACTTATAAAGTATTCTGTAGTTATCTTAGTGTCCATCGCCCTTCCCAACATGGGAATAAAGCAGCTGTGAGAGAATTAAACATGAATGAATCAATGGTACGGAAGTGGAGGAAGCAAGAAGAATGAGCTGAGTAAAGTTTGACTCATGCGACATTTTTGTTTCGCTTAATGCGCCTTATAATCCAGTGAGCCTCATGGTCTGTAAAATATGGTGCATTTGCAAATTATGTGCACAATATTGGAACTAAACTATTTTATATTGACAAACAGCGGCCCGCATTAAACTGTGACTGTCACCAGGTAATGTGGGCGTGTTTGCTGAATAAGCAGCAGGTGTTAAACAGCTGACAGGTGAACAGGATGCATGCAGGTAAACTCGAGGGCCCTTCGAGCTGATCGGTGATGTCGTGAGGAGAATTTCAGCTCATTATTCATGTTACAGAAACACAGAGGTACGAGACCAGGCAGAAGACTTTCTGATTATTTGTTTTTAGTTAAAATAATTCCATTGTTGTCTAGTGATGGTGTGGTAAAGCTCTGTGAATGTGTCCAATTTTTCCGGCTTTGTTGCTTCACCCAAAGGCAGATCACACAAAGTTTAACTGCTTATTATGAAGAACTGACATCTGCTGGTCATTTAATGTTCAGCAGCACTGCTGTGAGAATACCTGTAGGACACATACCAGTGGATATGTGAGCACATGCACAGCTGCAGGGCTAGAAGGGCCCAAATGAATTAAATAAATAGATTCTTAAATAATTAATTAAATGTGTTATTAATTGATTAATTACATTTATTTAAAAATCATTAAATTTTTAATTAATTTATTGTAAATGTTGGAAATGAAATTATTTGGCATTAAATCAATGATGTATATATTTAATAAGTATTTTGAACTTAGATTCCTGTCAACTCACAATCGACACAAACACAGTGAACACAAAGCTCCAACTGTCTGACAACAACAGGAAGGTGACACATGTGGAGGAGCTTCAGTCACATCCTGATCATCCAGACAGATTTGATGTTTGTGAACAGCTGCTGTGTAGAGATGGTCTGACTGGTCGCTGTTACTGGGAGGTCGAGTGGACGAGGAGGGCTTGGATATCAGTGAGTTACAGAGGAATCAAAAGGAAAGGAAGGAGTGATGAGTGTGTGTTTGGTGGAAATGATCAGTCCTGGAGTCTTTGCTGCTCTGATCATTATTCCTCTGTGTGGCACAATAACAGAGAAACACCCATCTCCTCCTCCTCCTCCTCCTCTGTCTCTAACAGAGTAGCAGTGTGTGTGGACTGTCCTGCTGGCACTCTGTCCTTCTACAGAGTCTCCTCTGACTCTCTGATCCACCTCCACACCTTCCACACCACATTCACTGAACCTCTTTATCCTGGATTTGGGTTCTGGGATCCATCGACTGGTTTCATGAAGGGTATTTCAGACTTTTTTGGCACACTTAGGTATGAATTGACTCTGTGTAGTTAGTCTTACCTGTTAGAGAAACAGTTCAGTCTGTACATGTCTGTGTCTTTCACTCAGAAACACATGATGAGATTCATGGATTCAGTCAGTTGATGTTTTAAACTAAATGATTCACAAATTATTATTCAACACAAGTTTGGTGAGCAGCAGGGCTCATCCTGCTTTTTGTTTTTGTGCATTATAATGATGAAATAACTTTGTCATGTCTGTGGTGGCCTTTGGAGAATTAAACCATCCTGTAGAAACTAGATATAAATGTCATATTTTCCAACATTGATATTTTTCTGTGTTTCAGACGACAATGAAAAGATAAAGAACAGTCTGTAAATCACAAGTTATCAATTCAAATGATTATTAAAGCCACAAGAGAAGCTTCCTGTTATTTGTACCACTCACCTGGTCATGTGATCCAGCTGTGCAGCCAATCATAACTGCCATCACTTTCTACTTTGATATTTCCATGGTGAATGGACTGATTCTTGTTTAACACGTTCATACTCTGATGGATGCATCGGAGAGGGTTAGTGTCTTGCTCAAGGATACTTTGTGTGCCAGCTGGAGCAGTCAGGGATTGAACCACCAACCTTCTGATCATTAGATGCCTTGCTCTGTCTCCTGAGCTACAGCCATCATCAAAGCTCTTTCTTAAATCCTCTCTGAGAGGAGCTCAAACACGAGGAAGAGACGAAAGTGAGGGAAGAGAGTGGACTCATTAGTAAAATGAAAAACAGCCAGCGTTGATGTTTAAGACAAGTGAGGTAACAGAAACACTATATATAGCAGCGGTCACCATGGCAACATCAATGTCGGTTGCTACGTATTGTACTGATCCTGATCTGTGAGCCTCATATCAGGATATGCTGTTGTTTGTATTTGTTTGCATTGTTACCATTTTTGTGTCTTTTTTAACAAACTACTTTTATCTTGCCATCGTTTGTCAGAGAGTCAAACTACATTTGGTTCATCTTTCTACAATAAAAACATTTCTTCATCTTAATTATTGTATGTGCAGAGTTGTAGTTACTCACAGTGACCACTGGAGGCGTGTGATCCTGATAGTTTCCCTGGAACCGTCCAGTTCATCCACATGAATGAAGCTGTTGGTGATTAACGCTCATCTGTACAACTTTAACAACAATATCAAACATTTAATCGCTCTGCAAACAGCTTGTCTGATGTATAAACTGTGTCTTAAAGGATCAAAGTAAATGTCACATTGAAAGCAGATTTCACTGTAATGTCCTCTGTTTGAAATATTCCAAATATAATCTGGCTTGGTAATGATTTACTCATATATTGTCCACGCAGACTAAAGCAGTAGGAGATGAGATGAAAACAATTAGAAGAATCTTTACTCTTTAATGTCACAAATTCCTCTTTGTATGTAACATAACAACATACATGATACAGCTGCAGCAACTGAGGCGAGGAGAGAGGCAGCAACAAGAAAACTGGAAGAAGGAGACCAACAACACCACCTGTGGAAATCTTTCCCCAATCAAGCGTCATCATATCAGCATTTCATCAAAAGCACACATGCTCCGACCTGACAATGCAGAGCTGTGGCAAAATCATTGAAATCATTTATGAAACAAATGAGTGCATCAAAAATAAGAGTGGAGCTGCAATGAAAGAGAAGTGAACTTTCTTCAGTCAACACAAAGTTTTCCCTGACAGGTGACATTTAATCAAAGTGACTTTATCACCACACACACATTCAGAGGCAGTCTACAGGAGCAGAGCTGCAGCTATTCAGCAAATGTCTCCCTGCAATCCTCACTGCAACACCTACATGTGAAAATGAAACCACCTCTACTGTTCACACATGAAACGTCGTGTGAAGAACCAGTTTTCCTCAGATCTCTGTTTTAGTAACTCTGAAGTCTGAACTTTTGATATTTGCATCCTGTTTGTACTGATAACTGTCAGTGGATGATTTTGATCCCAAAGAAATCTTTAACACACATGTAGTGATGGGACGTGTGCACTGAAACAATGGTTAGGAAACAGAAATCGCCTGAGAATCTGCTCATGTTTAAGATTTCTTCTTTACAAACATTTTCTATGGCTGTTCCCAGTATGACCAGTGATACAAAGCATGGGAAATGGGGATTAGTTCATTCAGACAAATACACTTTTTAAAATGTAAAAATAAAGAAATGAATCAATAAAATAAAAAGTCAAAGAAATAAAAAATAAGGGTCTGAGGCGTCTGTCTCACTGTATCCATGGCAACAATTTACTTCCTGTTCCTTCATATCAGAACCACATCTTTGAAATCAAAACATTTAAGATTCAAATTCAATCACAGATGTGTTCAATTAGATATTAAATGAAGCAGTGCAATGTTTTTATCACTATCCAAGTTTGAACTCTAAGTAGAAGATTTAAAAAAGCAACACACACACACACAGTGAGCCTTATGGTCTGTAAAATATGGTGCATTTGCAATACCAATGTGCACAATATTGGAACTAAACTATTTTATATTGACAAACAGCGGCCCGCATTAAACTGTGACTGTCACCAGGTAATGTGGGCATGTTTCCTGAATAAGCAGCAGGTGTTAAACAGCTGACAGGTGAACAGGATGCATGCAGGTAAACTCGAGGGCCCTTCGAGCTGATCGGTGGTGTCGTGAGGAGAATTTCAGCTCATTATTCATGTTACAGAAACACAGAGGTACGAGACCAGGCAGAAGACTTTCTGATTATTTGTTTTTAGTTAAAATAATTCCATTGTTGTCTAGTGATGGTGTGGTAAAGCTCTGTGAATGTGTCCAATTTTTCCGGCTTTGTTGCTTCACCCAAAGGCAGATCACACAAAGTTTAACTGCTTATTATGAAGAACTGACATCTGCTGGTCATTTAATGTTCAGCAGCACTGCTGTGAGAATACCTGTAGGACACATACCAGTGGATATGTGAGCACATGCACAGCTGCAGGGCTAGAAGGGCCCAAATGAATTAAATAAATAGATTCTTAAATAATTAATTAAATGTGTTATTAATTGATTAATTACATTTATTTAAGAATCATTAAATTTTTAATTAATTTATTGTAAATGTTGGAAATGAAATTATTTGGCATTAAATCAATGATGTATATATTTAATAAGTATTTTGAACTTAGATTCCTGTCAACTCACAATCGACACAAACACAGTGAACACAAAGCTCCAACTGTCTGACAACAACAGGAAGGTGACACATGTGGAGGAGCTTCAGTCACATCCTGATCATCCAGACAGATTTGATGTTTGTGAACAGCTGCTGTGTAGAGATGGTCTGACTGGTCGCTGTTACTGGGAGGTCGAGTGGACGAGGAGGGCTCGGATATCAGTGAGTTACAGAGGAATCAAAAGGAAAGGAAGGAGTGATGAGTGTGTGTTTGGTGGAAATGATCAGTCCTGGAGTCTTTGCTGCTCTGATCATGATTCCTCTGTGTGGCACAATAACAGACAAACACCCATCTCCTCCTCCTCCCCCTCTGTCTCTAACAGAGCAGCAGTGTATGTGGACTGTCCTGCTGGCACTCTGTCCTTCTACAGAGTCTCCTCTGACTCTCTGATCCACCTCCACACCTTCCACACCACATTCACTGAACCTCTTTATCCTGGATTTGGGTTCTGGGATCCATCGACTGGTTTCATGAAGGGTATTTCAGACTTTTTTGGCACACTTAGGTATGAATTGACTCTTTGTAGTTAGTCTTACCTGTTAGAGAAACAGTTCAGTCTGTTCATGTCTGTGTCTTTCACTCAGAAACACATGATGAGATTCATGGATTCAGTCAGTTGATGTTTTAAACTAAATGATTCACAAATTATTATTCAACACAAGTTTGGTGAGCAGCAGGGCTCATCCTGCTTTTTGTTTTTGTGCATTATAATGATGAAATAACTTTGTCATGTCTGTGGTGGCCTTTGGAGAATTAAACCATCCTGTAGAAACTAGATATAAATGTCATATTTTCCAACATTGATATTTTTCTGTGTTTCAGACGACAATGAAAAGATAAAGAACAGTCTGTAAATCACAAGTTATCAATTCAAATGATTATTAAAGCCACAAGAGAAGCTTCCTGTTATTTGTACCACTCACCTGGTCATGTGATCCAGCTGTGCAGCCAATCATAACTGCCATCACTTTCTACTTTGATATTTCCATGGTGAATGGACTGATTCTTGTTTAACACGTTCATACTCTGATGGATGCATCGGAGAGGGTTAGTGTCTTGCTCAAGGATACTTTGCGTGCCAGCTGGAGCAGTCAGGGATTGAACCACCAACCTTCTGATCATTAGATGCCTTGCTCTGTCTCCTGAGCTACAGCCATCATCAAAGCTCTTTCTTAAATCCTCTCTGAGAGGAGCTCAAACACGAGGAAGAGACGAAAGTGAGGGAAGAGAGTGGACTCATTAGTAAAATGAAAAACAGCCAGCGTTGATGTTTAAGACAAGTGAGGTAACAGAAACACTATATATAGCAGCGGTCACCATGGCAACATCAATGTCGGTTGCTACGTATTGTACTGATCCTGATCTGTGAGCCTCATATCAGGATATGCTGTTGTTTGTATTTGTTTGCATTGTTACCATTTTTGTGTCTTTTTTAACAAACTACTTTTATCTTGCCATCGTTTGTCAGAGAGTCAAACTACATTTGGTTCATCTTTCTACAATAAAAACATTTCTTCATCTTAATTATTGTATGTGCAGAGTTGTAGTTACTCACAGTGACCACTGGAGGCGTGTGATCCTGATAGTTTCCCTGGAACCGTCCAGTTCATCCACATGAATGAAGCTGTTGGTGATTAACGCTCATCTGTACAACTTTAACAACAATATCAAACATTTAATCGCTCTGCAAACAGCTTGTCTGATGTATAAACTGTGTCTTAAAGGATCAAAGTAAATGTCACATTGAAAGCAGATTTCACTGTAATGTCCTCTGTTTGAAATATTCCAAATATAATCTGGCTTGGTAATGATTTACTCATATATTGTCCACGCAGACTAAAGCAGTAGGAGATGAGATGGAAAACAATTAGAAGAATCTTTACTCTTTAATGTCACAAATTCCTCTTTGTATGTAACATAACAACATACATGATACAGCTGCAGCAACTGAGGCGAGGAGAGAGGCAGCAACAAGAAAACTGGAAGAAGGAGACCAACAACACCACCTGTGGAAATCTTTCCCCAATCAAGCGTCATCATATCAGCATTTCATCAAAAGCACACATGCTCCGACCTGACAATGCAGAGCTGTGGCAAAATCATTGAAATCATTTATGAAACAAATGAGTGCATCAAAAATAAGAGTGGAGCTGCAATGAAAGAGAAGTGAACTTTCTTCAGTCAACACAAAGTTTTCCCTGACAGGTGACATTTAATTAAAGTGACTTTATCACCACACACACATTCAGAGGCAGTCTACAGGAGCAGAGCTGCAGCTATTCAGCAAATGTCTCCCTGCAATCCTCACTGCAACACCTACATGTGAAAATGAAACCACCTCTACTGTTCACACATGAAACGTCGTGTGAAGAACCAGTTTTCCTCACATCTCTGTTTTAGTAACTCTGAAGTCTGAACTTTGGATTTTTGCATCCTGTTTGTACTGATAACTGTCAGTGGATGATTTTGATCCCAAAGAAATCTTTAACACACATGTAGTGATGGGACGTGTGCACTGAAACAATGGTTAGGAAACAGAAATCGCCTGAGAATCTGCTCATGTTTAAGATTTCTTCTTTACAAACATTTTCTATGGCTGTTCCCAGTATGACCAGTGATACAAAGCATGGGAAATGGGGATTAGTTCATTCAGACAAATACACTTTTTAAAATGTAAAAATAAAGAAATGAATCAATAAAATAAAAAGTCAAAGAAATAAAAAATAAGGGTCTGAGGCGTCTGTCTCACTGTATCCATGGCAACAATTTACTTTCTTTCCTTCATATCAGAACCACATCTTTGAAATCAAAACATTTAAGATTCAAATTCAATCACAGATGTGTTCAATTAGATATTAAATGAAGCAGTGCAATGTTTTTATCACTATCCAAGTTTGAACTCTAAGTAGAAGATTTAAAAAAGCAACACACACACACACACACACACACACATACGTGTTTTCGTGATATATCAGTACGTATGACAAAAATGTGACAAATGGGAACGTGCCTTTCCGAAGGTCCTAGAGGCATGGGGATCTCAAAAAATTTGACCCATGCTTCCAGGAACACACCCATCTGTTGAGATTTTGGCTAGGGCTAAATTTTGGTCAAACCTGAATTTAATGCTACTTGTGAGGACACTGTCAGGTTTATGTGACTTATGAGTACCATAAGGTCACACACAGATATTTCATGTTTAGGTGAATTGTGAAGCCCATGGAAACACATAATTTTCAAGTATACATGACTTATAAGGACCAGGTAACGGTAGGTTCTGCATTTTTAGCTTGGCTCCTTTTGAGATTACAATATAATAGACATGGATGCACAATAGTAATGCTCATCAGTTGGGTAACTTCTGACAGAAATATCAGACATTTATGTGTTAATAAAACAGTAAATCTGAGCTGTGTAAAGACTTTTAAAAAAAAAAAAAGACATGGGTCAAATGTGGTCAGTCTACTTTTTAAGTCTTGATATTGTAATGCATTAATTCATTTTGTAGTGAATGTTCATGTGAATAAAAACGTGGAACATTATCTGCCTTTTTTATCATTTAATTGCAAAAAGCACCCAGCATAAACCACAGATTTATGAGTAAGAACAATGCAATACAGAAAACTGCAATACTGACATAACTGTGGAAGTAACAAAGTATCTCTCTTGCTTGTTTCTTTTTTTCTTGCATCTTTCTTTTAATGCTATGATCCTGTTGTGGCTGTAGTACCTTATGACAACCCAGTCTCTGCCTTTCAGAGCTGCCGGCTCTGCTTGGAGGCAGCAGTCACATTCCTTTTTACCTGGTACTTTGCAGCTTTTTATGAAGTGAAACATGCCGCTCAGCAACCTTCACTTCATCATTTGTCCACTTGCTTCTCACCGTCCCAGCTGTCATAAATGGAAACAAAAGAAAATATCTTAATGTGAATGCAAGAAAAGATAGAAAATATTCTAGTTTATAATGTGAATACAAAATGTTCTTAAACCTTGCTTTCTACTGGAGCACTTTAAAGGAGCAATAAGCACAATTCATCATACTTAGGTTGAAGGAATTAAAAATGACTATGTGAAGAACTAGAGGTGTAATTACATCTGGAGTACAGCATGAAGTCACAATCCCTCTCTCTGTGTTGATCTCCAGCCATAGACTTTGGTTTGGTTCACAGGCAGTGCAAAACAGCACACCTAGCAGTGAAAAGATATTGCTTATTGCTCCTTTAAGGATGCTTGGAATGAACCATTTGAAGTGCTGTGTTCTGCTGGGAATCAAATAAGATGAAATGATTTATGATAAAAGCTCTGAATAGTGTCATGTCTGAAAACAAACTTGTTCTTTGATCACAAGTATATTAACCTAAAACATTTTGTATTTGGGTGCCTTTACCCCTTCTTGGTGAAGTGTTGCTAATGTTTTTGTTGTCCAGGGTGATTGAGGCAGAGGTGCCCTTCATGTTGTCCAGGGCAGCTGAGTAAAGCGTGTGGCTTGGAACCCCCGGAATACTTGGTCCTTGAGCCTTTGAAAAGTAACAGTGAAATATGAGAATCAATGCATGCAATAGGTCTGTTTGCTTTTTTCTCTGCATTGTAGGCAAAGTCAGCGTTGGGCAGTGTGTAATTCTACATTAAGGGGCTAAGGGGCGATCGTGGCTCAAGAGTTGTAATCAGAAGGTTGCCGGTTCGAGCCCCAGCTCCGACAGTCTCGGTCGTTGTGTCCTTGGGAAAGACACTTCACCTGTTGCCTACTGGTGGTGGTCAGAGGGCCCGGTGGCGCCAGTGTCCGGCAGCCTCGCCTCTGTCAGTGCGCCCCAGGGTGGCTGTGGCTACAATGTAGCTGCCATCACCAGTGTGTGAATGTCTGTGTGAATGGGTGGATGACTGGATGTGTAAAGCGCTTTGGGGTCCTTAGGGACTAGTAAAGCGCTATATAAATATAGGATATTTACCATTTGATATGAATATTTTACATGTGAACATAATCTACTAATAATACTCATCACAGTGTGATTGTTTGAAATCGGATAGAGTGTTATTATCTTCATGACAAACATCCCTGCTGTTCAGTTTCAATGTAACACAAACTAGAGTTGTTGGTTCTACCAATTGAGAAAGGCTAAAAACAAAAAAACAAATTCATGTCCTTCACAGCTTAAAACAATCTGAGGACAATGTAACACAGAAATATCAAATTTAGTAGGAATAAAGATCAAGCTGATGCTTTAAAGGGAAAGTTAGGACTAACAAATGATATGCCAATTTCTTTCTCCTAAGATGTTCACAAACAAGTAATGCTAATGTTGAATATGGGAAACTTTCAATCAAACTGATTATTTTAATATAATCAAAGGGCACTTAATTTATGCACTAGGCCCAACTGACACATATACTTGATGCCAAATACAAAAAAATAATGTGTAACCTGTTGGAAGAATGAAGTGGGTGTGTCACTCACCAATTGGTCTGAAGGAGGTTGAGACAGGACCTCGGCACTTGGTGTCTGCAACAAAAGACAACAATATAACGTCAGAAACATTCTCTAGTATAAATCCCGACTATTTAATTAACTACAGATCATATTTGTATCAGTGAATATTATTACAGAAGGATCTGACTTCCTTATACCAGATTCTATAGAAACTTAACACTGTACGGTTCTGCTACCCAACGATATGAGGACATTGTAACACACACTAGAGTTGTTGGTCCTACCACATGAGGAAGGCAACTGAAACACACTCCTGTCCTTCACAGCTTAAAACAATATGAGGACAGTGTAATACACACACTACAATCACTGGTCCTACCATATGAGGACTTCTACTTAAACACACTCCTGTCCTTCAATGCTTAAAACAATATGAGGACATGACGACTGAACACATGTAGAGTTCACATTCCTGACCTCTAACTTCTCCTGCTGTTGTCAATAAAAGCTCTAAACCCAACACTGATGTACAGCCATCTATTTCCCCAGAAATTAAATCATGTAAACTGATCAGCGGGAGCTTATTTTGACAAAAACATGTGTAAAACGACAAAAATATCAAATTTTGTCAGAATAAAGATCAAGCTGATGCTTTAAGGGAAAGTTTGGACTAACAAATGGTATAGACAATTACTTTATCCTAATGCTAATGTTGGTTTTGGTTAACTTCGACTAAAACTGATTGTTTTAGTACAATTAAAGTGCATTTCATTTATGCACTAGGCCCAACTGACACATATACTTGATGCCAAATACAAAAAAATAATGTGTAACCTGTTGGAAGAATGAAGTGGGTGTGTCACTCACCAATTGGTCTGAAGGAGGTTGAGGCAGGACCTCGGCACTTGGTGTCTGCAACAAAAGACAACAATATAACGTCAGAAACATTCTCTAGTATAAATCCCGACTATTTAATTAACTACAGATCATATTTGTATCAGTGAATATTATTACAGAAGGATCTGACTTCCTTATACCAGATTCTATAGAAACTTAACACTGTACGGTTCTGCTACCCAACGATATGAGGACAGTGTAACACACACACTACAATCACTGGTCCTACCATATGAGGACTTCTACTTAAACACACTCCTGTCCTTCACAGCTTAAAACAATATGAGGACATGACGACTGAACACATGTAGAGTTCACATTCCTGACCTCTAACTTCTCCTGCTGTTGTCAATAAAAGCTCTAAACCCAACACTGATGTACAGCCATCTATTTCCCCAGAAATTAAATCATGTAAACTGATCAGCGGGAGCTTATTTTGACAAAAACATGTGTAAAACGACAAAAATATCAAATTTTGTCAGAATAAAGATCAAGCTGATGCTTTAAGGGAAAGTTTGGACTAACAAATGGTATAGACAATTACTTTATCCTAATGCTAATGTTGGTTTTGGTTAACTTCGACTAAAACTGATTGTTTTAGTACAATTAAAGTGCATTTCATTTATGCACTAGGCCCAACTGACACATATACTTGATGCCAAATACAAAAAAATAATGTGTAACCTGTTGGAAGAATGAAGTGGGTGTGTCACTCACCAATTGGTCTGAAGGAGGTTGAGGCAGGACCTCGGCACCTGGTGTCTGCAACAAAAGACAACAATATAACGTCAGAAACATTCTCTAGTATAAATCCCGACTATTTAATTAACTACAGATCATATTTGTATCAGTGAATATTATTACAGAAGGATCTGACTTCCTTATACCAGATTCTATAGAAACTTAACACTGTACGGTTCTGCTACCCAACGATATGAGGACAGTGTAACACACACTAGAGTTGTTGGTCCTACCACATGAGGAAGGCAACTGAAACACACTCCTGTCCTTCACAGCTTAAAACAATATGAGGACAGTGTAACACACACACTACAATCACTGGTCCTACCATATGAGGACTTCTACTTAAACACACTCCTGTCCTTCACAGCTTAAAACAATATGAGGACATGACGACTGAACACATGTAGAGTTCACATTCCTGACTTCTAACTTCTCCTGCTGTTGTCAATAAAAGCTCTAAACCCAACACTGATGTACAGCCATCTATTTCCCCAGAAATTAAATCATGTAAACTGATCAGCGGGAGCTTATTTTGACAAAAACATGTGTAAAACGACAAAAATATCAAATTTTGTCAGAATAAAGATCAAGCTGATGCTTTAAGGGAAAGTTTGGACTAACAAATGGTATAGACAATTACTTTATCCTAATGCTAATGTTGGTTTTGGTTAACTTCGACTAAAACTGATTGTTTTAGTACAATTAAAGTGCATTTCATTTATGCACTAGGCCCAACTGACACATATACTTGATGCCAAATACAAAAAAATAATGTGTAACCTGTTGGAAGAATGAAGTGGGTGTGTCACTCACCAATTGGTCTGAAGGAGGTTGAGGCAGGACCTCGGCACCTGGTGTCTGCAACAAAAGACAACAATATAACGTCAGAAACATTCTCTAGTATAAATCCCGACTATTTAATTAACTACAGATCATATTTGTATCAGTGAATATTATTACAGAAGGATCTGACTTCCTTATACCAGATTCTATAGAACCTTAACACTGTACGGTTCTGCTACCCAACGATATGAGGACAGTGTAACACACACTAGAGTTGTTGGTCCTACCACATGAGGAAGGCAACTGAAACACACTCCTGTCCTTCACAGCTTAAAACAATATGAGGACAGTGTAATACACACACTACAATCACTGGTCCTACCATATGAGGACTTCTACTTAAACACACTCCTGTCCTTCAATGCTTAAAACAATATGAGGACATGACGACTGAACACATGTAGAGTTCACATTCCTGACCTCTAACTTCTCCTGCTGTTGTCAATAAAAGCTCTAAACCCAACACTGATGTACAGCCATCTATTTCCCCAGAAATTAAATCATGTAAACTGATCAGCGGGAGCTTATTTTGACAAAAACATGTGTAAAACGACAAAAATATCAAATTTTGTCAGAATAAAGATCAAGCTGATGCTTTAAGGGAAAGTTTGGACTAACAAATGGTATAGACAATTACTTTATCCTAATGCTAATGTTGGTTTTGGTTAACTTCGACTAAAACTGATTGTTTTAGTACAATTAAAGTGCATTTCATTTATGCACTAGGCCCAACTGACACATATACTTGATGCCAAATACAAAAAAATAATGTGTAACCTGTTGGAAGAATGAAGTGGGTGTGTCACTCACCAATTGGTCTGAAGGAGGTTGAGGCAGGACCTCGGCACCTGGTGTCTGCAACAAAAGACAACAATATAACGTCAGAAACATTCTCTAGTATAAATCCCGACTATTTAATTAACTACAGATCATATTTGTATCAGTGAATATTATTACAGAAGGATCTGACTTCCTTATACCAGATTCTATAGAAACTTAACACTGTACGGTTCTGCTACCCAACGATATGAGGACAGTGTAACACACACTAGAGTTGTTGGTCCTACCACATGAGGAAGGCAACTGAAACACACTCCTGTCCTTCACAGCTTAAAACAATATGAGGACAGTGTAACACACACACTACAATCACTGGTCCTACCATATGAGGACTTCTACTTAAACACACTCCTGTCCTTCACAGCTTAAAACAATATGAGGACAGTGTAACACACACACTACAATCACTGGTCCTACCATATGAGGACTTCTACTTAAACACACTCCTGTCCTTCACAGCTTAAAACAATATGAGGACATGACGACTGAACACATGTAGAGTTCACATTCCTGACTTCTAACTTCTCCTGCTGTTGTCAATAAAAGCTCTAAACCCAACACTGATGTACAGCCATCTATTTCCCCAGAAATTAAATCATGTAAACTGATCAGCGGGAGCTTATTTTGACAAAAACATGTGTAAAACGACAAAAATATCAAATTTTGTCAGAATAAAGATCAAGCTGATGCTTTAAGGGAAAGTTTGGACTAACAAATGGTATAGACAATTACTTTATCCTAATGCTAATGTTGGTTTTGGTTAACTTCGACTAAAACTGATTGTTTTAGTACAATTAAAGTGCATTTCATTTATGCACTAGGCCCAACTGACACATATACTTGATGCCAAATACAAAAAAATAATGTGTAACCTGTTGGAAGAATGAAGTGGGTGTGTCACTCACCAACTGGTCTGAAGGAGGTTGAGGCAGGACCTCGGCACCTGGTGTCTGCAACAAAAGACAACAATATAACGTCAGAAACATTCTCTAGTATAAATCCCGACTATTTAACCCTCGTTTTACCCTAGCGAAAAAAGGGACCCGCTTGGGTAACTTTGGATTTTTGATTCTCAATATATCAGTCATTTTAAAGACTAGTTGCATGAAACTTGGCCAGGATGTGTGTTTTAGGATTATTTTTGAAATTCAATGATCCCCTCTATGGTGTGGTGTATAGTAAAGAAGATTCACATATGTACTACCTCCTTTTACCCTTGTATCCGTTTGGGCCCCATTGACTCCCATTATAATCACATATTTTCGATATACTGTAATCCTGACATGCGATAATGCCTTTCTCGTGAATACCTAATGGATCTAAGCCTCAGCCTTCAAAATAAAGGAAAAATAGGTTTTGGATCAAATGAGCACAATATTAGGTACAGCACCACCATAGACATTTTCAGTGCTTTTGAATGGAGGACATGGTTATCTTACTATGCAAAATACATGACAATAAAACAGCTGACCACCATAAAATAGTCTTGATGTAGTGGAACTGATATAAGAGAGTGGTGTGAATGTGATTGAGAATATATATATATATATATATATACTGTGTGTGTCGGTCACAAACAAAACGGCCCGTAGAGCCGCCTCCTTGAAGTGAACAACGGGAGCCTGCTCCGTTTTTTTCCTCCTTTCTCTGAACCTCTGTCAATGTTATTTTGCTTCACTTTGCACATGAGCCTTGTTTTTGCCCTCAGCAGAGAGGGGAGGGGTGCAAAAGCAGCCACGTGTTTGTTGAGCAGAGGGGGGAGGGGTGCAAAAACAGCCACCTGTTTGCTGAGCAGAGGGGGGGAGGGGCAGTCGTTACTCTCCCAGTGGCATCTCAACAGAGCCGGAGGGAGAGAGAGAGATCGTTTTGGATTCAAGTGCACACTTGAAGTCTGTGAGAATAGTTTGCAGCCTTGTCTTACTAGTCATTTCTGCACAGACGCCACTAAATGCACAGACTCGCGCGCACACAACACGAAGCGCACGGTCAATTTAGGGGAGCTTGGAAGCTGTGCTCATCGTGCAAACAGCGCGTTATTATCGTAACGGCTGCAAAAGTTAGGATATGTCCTGTCTGCAACATCCATCTTCACCTGTTGGAAGAATGAAGTGGGTGTGTCACTCACCAATTGGTCTGAAGGAGGTTGAGACAGGACCTCGGCACTTGGTGTCTGCAACAAAAGACAACAATATAACGTCAGAAACATTCTCTAGTATAAATCCCGACTATTTAATTAACTACAGATCATATTTGTATCAGTGAATATTATTACAGAAGGATCTGACTTCCTTATACCAGATTCTATAGAAACTTAACACTGTACGGTTCTGCTACCCAACGATATGAGGACAGTGTAACACACACTAGAGTTGTTGGTCCTACCACATGAGGAAGGCAACTGAAACACACTCCTGTCCTTCACAGCTTAAAACAATATGAGGACAGTGTAACACACACACTACAATCACTGGTCCTACCATATGAGGACTTCTACTTAAACACACTCCTGTCCTTCACAGCTTAAAACAATATGAGGACATGACGACTGAACACATGTAGAGTTCACATTCCTGACCTCTAACTTCTCCTGCTGTTGTCAATAAAAGCTCTAAACCCAACACTGATGTACAGCCATCTATTTCCCCAGAAATTAAATCATGTAAACTGATCAGCGGGAGCTTATTTTGACAAAAACATGTGTAAAACGACAAAAATATCAAATTTTGTCAGAATAAAGATCAAGCTGATGCTTTAAGGGAAAGTTTGGACTAACAAATGGTATAGACAATTACTTTATCCTAATGCTAATGTTGGTTTTGGTTAACTTCGACTAAAACTGATTGTTTTAGTACAATTAAAGTGCATTTCATTTATGCACTAGGCCCAACTGACACATATACTTGATGCCAAATACAAAAAAATAATGTGTAACCTGTTGGAAGAATGAAGTGGGTGTGTCACTCACCAACTGGTCTGAAGGAGGTTGAGGCAGGACCTCGGCACCTGGTGTCTGCAACAAAAGACAACAATATAACGTCAGAAACATTCTCTAGTATAAATCCCGACTATTTAACCCTCGTTTTACCCTAGCGAAAAAAGGGACCCGCTTGGGTAACTTTGGATTTTTGATTCTCAATATATCAGTCATTTTAAAGACTAGTTGCATGAAACTTGGCCAGGATGTGTGTTTTAGGATTATTTTTGAAATTCAATGATCCCCTCTATGGTGTGGTGTATAGTAAAGAAGATTCACATATGTACTACCTCCTTTTACCCTTGTATCCGTTTGGGCCCCATTGACTCCCATTATAATCACATATTTTCGATATACTGTAATCCTGACATGCGATAATGCCTTTCTCGTGAATACCTAATGGATCTAAGCCTCAGCCTTCAAAATAAAGGAAAAATAGGTTTTGGATCAAATGAGCACAATATTAGGTACAGCACCACCATAGACATTTTCAGTGCTTTTGAATGGAGGACATGGTTATCTTACTATGCAAAATACATGACAATAAAACAGCTGACCACCATAAAATAGTCTTGATGTAGTGGAACTGATATAAGAGAGTGGTGTGAATGTGATTGAGAATATATATATATATACTGTGTGTGTCGGTCACAAACAAAACGGCCCGTAGAGCCGCCTCCTTGAAGTGAACAACGGGAGCCTGCTCCGTTTTTTCCTCCTTTCTCTGAACCTCTGTCAATGTTATTTTGCTTCACTTTGCACATGAGCCTTGTTTTTGCCCTCAGCAGAGAGGGGAGGGGTGCAAAAGCAGCCACGTGTTTGTTGAGCAGAGGGGGGAGGGGTGCAAAAGCAGCCACGTGTTTGCAGAGCAGAGGGGGAGGGGTGCAAAAACAGCCACGTGTTTGCAGAGCAGAGGGGGAGGGGTGCAAAAGCAGCCACGTGTTTGTTGAGCAGAGGGGGGAGGGGTGCAAAAGCAGCCACGTGTTTGCAGAGCAGAGGGGGAGGGGTGCAAAAACAGCCACCTGTTTGCTGAGCAGAGGGGGGGAGGGGCAGTCGTTACTCTCCCAGTGGCATCTCAACAGAGCCGGAGGGAGAGAGAGAGATCGTTTTGGATTCAAGTGCACACTTGAAGTCTGTGAGAATAGTTTGCAGCCTTGTCTTACTAGTCATTTCTGCACAGACGCCACTAAATGCACAGACTCACGCACACACAACACGAAGCGCACGGTCAATTTAGGGGAGCTTGGAAGCTGTGCTCATCGTGCAAACAGCGCGTTATTATCGTAACGGCTGCAAAAGTTAGGATATGTCCTGTCTGCAACATCCATCTTCACCTGTTGGAAGAATGAAGTGGGTGTGTCACTCACCAATTGGTCTGAAGGAGGTTGAGGCAGGACCTCGGCACTTGGTGTCTGCAACAAAAGACAACAATATAACGTCAGAAACATTCTCTAGTATAAATCCCGACTATTTAATTAACTACAGATCATATTTGTATCAGTGAATATTATTACAGAAGGATCTGACTTCCTTATACCAGATTCTATAGAAACTTAACACTGTACGGTTCTGCTACCCAACGATATGAGGACATTGTAACACACACTAGAGTTGTTGGTCCTACCACATGAGGAAGGCAACTGAAACACACTCCTGTCCTTCACAGCTTAAAACAATATGAGGACATGACGACTGAACACATGTAGAGTTCACATTCCTGACCTCTAACTTCTCCTGCTGTTGTCAATAAAAGCTCTAAACCCAACACTGATGTACAGCCATCTATTTCCCCAGAAATTAAATCATGTAAACTGATCAGCGGGAGCTTATTTTGACAAAAACATGTGTAAAACGACAAAAATATCAAATTTTGTCAGAATAAAGATCAAGCTGATGCTTTAAGGGAAAGTTTGGACTAACAAATGGTATAGACAATTACTTTATCCTAATGCTAATGTTGGTTTTGGTTAACTTCGACTAAAACTGATTGTTTTAGTACAATTAAAGTGCATTTCATTTATGCACTAGGCCCAACTGACACATATACTTGATGCCAAATACAAAAAAATAATGTGTAACCTGTTGGAAGAATGAAGTGGGTGTGTCACTCACCAACTGGTCTGAAGGAGGTTGAGGCAGGACCTCGGCACCTGGTGTCTGCAACAAAAGACAACAATATAACGTCAGAAACATTCTCTAGTATAAATCCCGACTATTTAACCCTCGTTTTACCCTAGCGAAAAAAGGGACCCGCTTGGGTAACTTTGGATTTTTGATTCTCAATATATCAGTCATTTTAAAGACTAGTTGCATGAAACTTGGCCAGGATGTGTGTTTTAGGATTATTTTTGAAATTCAATGATCCCCTCTATGGTGTGGTGTATAGTAAAGAAGATTCACATATGTACTACCTCCTTTTACCCTTGTATCCGTTTGGGCCCCATTGACTCCCATTATAATCACATATTTTCGATATACTGTAATCCTGACATGCGATAATGCCTTTCTCGTGAATACCTAATGGATCTAAGCCTCAGCCTTCAAAATAAAGGAAAAATAGGTTTTGGATCAAATGAGCACAATATTAGGTACAGCACCACCATAGACATTTTCAGTGCTTTTGAATGGAGGACATGGTTATCTTACTATGCAAAATACATGACAATAAAACAGCTGACCACCATAAAATAGTCTTGATGTAGTGGAACTGATATAAGAGAGTGGTGTGAATGTGATTGAGAATATATATATATATATACTGTGTGTGTCGGTCACAAACAAAACGGCCCGTAGAGCCGCCTCCTTGAAGTGAACAACGGGAGCCTGCTCCGTTTTTTTCCTCCTTTCTCTGAACCTCTGTCAATGTTATTTTGCTTCACTTTGCACATGAGCCTTGTTTTTGCCCTCAGCAGAGAGGGGAGGGGTGCAAAAGCAGCCACGTGTTTGTTGAGCAGAGGGGGGAGGGGTGCAAAAGCAGCCACGTGTTTGCAGAGCAGAGGGGGAGGGGTGCAAAAACAGCCACCTGTTTGCTGAGCAGAGGGGGGGAGGGGCAGTCGTTACTCTCCCAGTGGCATCTCAACAGAGCCGGAGGGAGAGAGAGAGATCGTTTTGGATTCAAGTGCACACTTGAAGTCTGTGAGAATAGTTTGCAGCCTTGTCTTACTAGTCATTTCTGCACAGACGCCACTAAATGCACAGACTCACGCACACACAACACGAAGCGCACGGTCAATTTAGGGGAGCTTGGAAGCTGTGCTCATCGTGCAAACAGCGCGTTATTATCGTAACGGCTGCAAAAGTTAGGATATGTCCTGTCTGCAACATCCATCTTCACCTGTTGGAAGAATGAAGTGGGTGTGTCACTCACCAATTGGTCTGAAGGAGGTTGAGGCAGGACCTCGGCACTTGGTGTCTGCAACAAAAGACAACAATATAACGTCAGAAACATTCTCTAGTATAAATCCCGACTATTTAATTAACTACAGATCATATTTGTATCAGTGAATATTATTACAGAAGGATCTGACTTCCTTATACCAGATTCTATAGAAACTTAACACTGTACGGTTCTGCTACCCAACGATATGAGGACATTGTAACACACACTAGAGTTGTTGGTCCTACCACATGAGGAAGGCAACTGAAACACACTCCTGTCCTTCACAGCTTAAAACAATATGAGGACATGACGACTGAACACATGTAGAGTTCACATTCCTGACCTCTAACTTCTCCTGCTGTTGTCAATAAAAGCTCTAAACCCAACACTGATGTACAGCCATCTATTTCCCCAGAAATTAAATCATGTAAACTGATCAGCGGGAGCTTATTTTGACAAAAACATGTGTAAAACGACAAAAATATCAAATTTTGTCAGAATAAAGATCAAGCTGATGCTTTAAGGGAAAGTTTGGACTAACAAATGGTATAGACAATTACTTTATCCTAATGCTAATGTTGGTTTTGGTTAACTTCGACTAAAACTGATTGTTTTAGTACAATTAAAGTGCATTTCATTTATGCACTAGGCCCAACTGACACATATACTTGATGCCAAATACAAAAAAATAATGTGTAACCTGTTGGAAGAATGAAGTGGGTGTGTCACTCACCAATTGGTCTGAAGGAGGTTGAGACAGGACCTCGGCACCTGGTGTCTGCAACAAAAGACAACAATATAACGTCAGAAACATTCTCTAGTATAAATCCCGACTATTTAATTAACTACAGATCATATTTGTATCAGTGAATATTATTACAGAAGGATCTGACTTCCTTATACCAGATTCTATAGAAACTTAACACTGTACGGTTCTGCTACCCAACGATATGAGGACAGTGTAACACACACTAGAGTTGTTGGTCCTACCACATGAGGAAGGCAACTGAAACACACTCCTGTCCTTCACAGCTTAAAACAATATGAGGACAGTGTAACACACACTACAATCACTGGTCCTACCATATGAGGACTTCTACTTTCCTGTTGGAGGTTGAGACACGACAGAGGGACAGCAGGGTAGTAGCTTGCACAAATGATTCTATTGACACAACAGGGAAGTGAGATTAATGAACTGAACGCAACAGACTCTTTCAAAATAAAACAGGAAACATGGCATGAAAATACAAACGTGGTAATATACAGCCCTAACATAAACTCCTTAAAACGATATTAATAACGTTAAGCCAAACTCAACTAACCCGCCATTAAACATAAGAAACTCAAAAACCTTAGAATAACATCAGAAACGCTGGGCCAGAGACCCAGACCGTGAGCAAATAACTATAATATTATTGATTTGTGCTGAATAAGAAAACATTAATATTATCATTTAAATCCCCCCAAGCATATCTTGTGTTGAAAAAAAAAGTGTGTTGCAGTTAGCTACACTGAGCTTAGACTGACTGTCTCTGCAGTTGAAGATGCAGAGCACATGCAAGGCCGCAGGTCCCTTTAACTCCGGTGGGAATTTAAAAACAGTTAAATTTAACTTCTAATATCTATTGTTAAAGATAAATCTTAAGTAATTTTTTAGCATTTATCATCATTCACCACTTTCAATTTGTTCAAATCGGTTGTGTATTGTTTTAATTCCGTTTAACTAACCTTAATTAGCTTGTTAAACATACAACTTTACCTCGCGGAGCTTTCGTCGACGCATGGATATCAAAGGTAAATACATACCTCAAGATAAATCTCTCCTGAGTGCTGAAGGTCCCGGATGTGCCGTTCACGCAGAGCTCCGGCGAGTTTGTATCTTGCCGTGACCAGCAGCTCTTTGGTTGACGCTTTCGAACAATCAGATGCATCTTTACTCACTTTTTGACCAATCAGAGACGTCGTTCTATGCTCCACTGACGAAATGCTGCATCCTCTCACCAGCCACGGTCTCTCCTCGTCCATTTAACAACAAAAACACAGCAACACGTGCTGGATTTGAGGTAGGAACACTTGAGAACTGTCACAATGTTTTGCAAACTGCTGTTACAGTTAATTTCGTTCCGTTAATTTGTTTGGTTCCTATTCTGAAGTAACACTTAATACACATGGGGTTAGCTTGCTGGTCTAGTTTAAGTTAGCATGGGCATGCTGTTCACTGATAGAGTAAGGCTAAAATTGTCCTGATATTGTCAGTGTGTTATCATAAACATGCAGCACCCCTAGACCCCCAAGTTAAAATACAGATAATAGATAAGCAATTTAAGAAAATAAGTATAATGTGTATAATAAATGATTTTACTGTCACTTTCCTGGGTCTGTTGACCCAGCGTTTTAAGTTTTAGTTTGTTTAGATGTCGATGTTTATTTATAAGTTCTTTAGGTTTGCTAAGTTCATTTGTTTATTAGATTACCCTTGTGATGTCTGTTTTATTGGGAAAGTCTTTGTCCTAAATGCAGTGAGTCTAGTTTTGTTTCCCCTTGTCCCAGCTGTTCCTCATCCCCTCATTATCTCTCTGTGTACTTGCAGTGGCTTGCAAAAGTATTCGTCCCTCTTTTCCACATTTTGTCACATTACTGCCACAAACACAAATTGTCATGGTCCTGGGTCGGTGACCCAGCGCTTTTAGTTTATTATTATGATGATGATGATGATGATTATTATTGTTTGAGTTCTATGTGTTATATTTGGTCTGCCTCTGAGTCTGTGTCTCTGTCTATGCTGTCACCCCGTCTGTTTGTGAATCTGTCTGTTTAGTTCTGTGTCTTGTTTGGTTCCCCGTGTCTGAGTTTCCTGTTTTATTGTGAAGGTCTCTGTCTGATGTGAGTGTGTTCAGTTTACGTTTCCCCTGTCCCGTCAGCTCTGATTCCTCCCAGCCGTGTTGCCCTCCTGTCTCTCATCCCCTGATTACTGGTGTGTGTATTTAAGCCCTGTGTGTTCTCCTGCCTGTTACTCGGTGTCCTGCTCGGCGGCTGCCGCGCATCCCTTTGTCGTATGCACCCAGGTCTGTTATTTTAGTTCTTCCCAGTTTAGGTGTCTTCAGTTATTTGTCATGCCCCACTGCTTGTTTGCCACTACACCTTGTAAATAAACTTCACTACCATTTTCATCCACTGCTTGCATCTTGGGTCCTCCTTCCTCCACACCACACGGCTCGCCTTCCCAGCCGTGACACAAATCAATTTTAATGGAATCCAATTGCAGCAAAAGGTGGTTCTACAAAGTATTGACTCAGGGGGCTGAATAATTGCGCACACCCCACTTTTCAGTTATTTATTTGTAAAAAATGTTTGGAATCATGTATGATTTTTGTTCCACTTCTCACGTGTACACCACTTTGTATTGGTCTTTCACGTGGAATTCCAATAAAATTGATTCATGTTTGTGGCTGTAATGTGCCAAAATGTGGGAAAGTTAAAGGGGGCCGAATACTTTTGCAAGCCACTGTAAGTCCTGTCCTCATTTGTTCAGTGTCAGGTCATCTGTTGTCTTTGGTGCCACGTTTCCATGTTCCAGGTATCTTTGTATCCATGTCAGGTTTCATGGTTTGTTTGTTTTTTTTTTTTAATAAAAAATATTTTCCCCAGGTTAGGTTATTGTTTAGCTTCACCTCTGCCTTTTGTTTTGTAATCTTTTAATTTCAATTCAATTTTATTTATATAGCGCCAAATCACAACAACAATCGCCTGAAGGCGCTTTATATTGTACAGTAGATCGCACAATAATAGATACAGAGAAAAACCCAACAATCATAGGACCACCTATGAGCAAGCGCTTTGGCGACAGTGGGAAGGAAAAACTCCCTTTTAACAGGAAGAAACCTCCAGCAGAACCAGGCTCAGGGAGCGGCGGGCATCTGCTGTGACCAGTTGGGGTGAGAAAAGGAAGACAGGACAAAGACATGCTGTGGATTAATAACAAGTATGATTCAGTGCAGAGAGGTCTATTAACACACAGTGAGTGAGAAAGGTGACTGGAAAGGAAAAAACTCAGTGCTTCATGGGAATCCCCCGGCTGCCTACGTCTATTGCAGCACAACTAAGGGAGGATCCAGGGTCACCTGATCCAGCCCTAACTATATGCTTTAGCAAAAAGGAAAGTTTGAAGCCTAATCTTAAAAGTAGAGATTAATAAACGGCTTGCTTTCTGTTAATATTCAAATTTTCTTTCACGTTCCTTTGTGTCAGCATTTTGGGTCCACTCCTCAAATTCATACATATGTCTAACCGTTTTTCCCCACTCGGCGACACACCCGTCGGGGGTCAAACTCTGGTAATTGGCAATTCTGTTCTCAGACATGTGAAGCTAGAGACACCGGAAACCATAGTCAATTGTCTTCCAGGGGCCAGAGCAGGCGACATTGAAGGAAATTTAAAACTGCTGGCTAAGGGTAAACGTAAATTCAGTAAAATCATAATTCACGTCGGCAGTAATGACACCCGGTTACGCCAATCGGAGGTCACTAAAATCAATATTGAATCGGTGTGTAACTTTGCCAAAACAATGTGGGACTCTGTAGTTTTCTCTGGTCCCCTCCCCAATCAGACCAAGAGTGACATGTTTAGCCGCATGTTCTCCTTAAATTGCTGGCTGTCTGAGTGGTGTCCCAGAAACGATGTGGGCTTCATAGATAATTGGCAAACCTTCTGGAGGAAACCTGGTCTTATAAGGAGAGACGGCAGCTCTCATTTCTAGAAATATGGACAAATTAATTAAACCCCCCATAATATGACTATCCAGAGTTGGGACCAGGAAGCAGAGTTGCAGTCTTACACGCCTCTCTGCAGCTTCTCTCCTCCTGCTACCCCCCCAAAAACCCATCTCCATAGAGACTGTGTCAGCTTCCAAAAAGACAAAAAACAAACTAAAAACCAGCAACAAACAACTTAAACATAAACAATTACAAAGAAAGAACAATACAGTATCCACATCCTAACTAAAGAGTAAAACAGTGAAATGTGGATTATTAAATATTAGGTCTCTCTCCTCCAAGTCTCTGTTAGTACATGACTTAATAATTGATCAACAAATCGATTTATTCTGCCTTACAGAAACCTGGTTTTAGCAGGATGATTATGTTAGTTTAAATGAATCAACACCCCCGAGTCATTCTAACTACCAGAAACCTCGAAGCACAGGCCGAGGGGGCGGTGTGGCAGCAATTTTTCACACCAGCCTATTAATTAATGAAAGACCAAGACAGACTTTTAATTCATTTGAAAGCCTGATGCTTAGCATTGTCCACTCCAGCTGAAAAATTTTAGAAACCAGTCTTATTTGTTATCATCTAATTGTCCACCTGGGCCTTACACAGAGTTTCTCTCTGATTTCTCAGACTTTTTATCTGATTTAGTGCTCAGCTCAGATAAAATAATTATTGTGGGTGATTTTAACATCCATGTAGATGCTAAGAATGACAGCCTCAACATGGCATTTAATCTGTTATTAGACTCAATTGGTTTCTCTCAAAATGTAAAAGAACCCACCCACCACTTTAATCACACTCTAGATCTTGTTTTTAACATATGGCATAGAAACTGAACATTTAACAGTGTTTCCTGAAAACCCTCTCCTGTCTGATCATTTCCTGATAACATTTACATTTACAATAATTGATTACACAGCAGTGGAGAGTAGACTTTATCACAGATGTCTTTCTGAAAGCGCTGTAACTATGTTTAAGAATGTAATCCACCCACTGTTATCATCTTCAATGACCTGTACCAACACAGAGCAGAGCAGCTATCTGAACGCTGCTCCAACAGAGGTCGATCATCTTGTTAATAATTTCACCTCCTCACTACATATGACTCTGGATACTGTAGCTCCTGTGAAAACTAAGGTCTCAGATCAGAAGTACCTGACTCTGTGGTATAATTCTCAAACACGTAGCCTAAAGCAGATGACTCGTAATCTGGAGAGGAAATGGCGTGTCACAAATTTAGAGGATCATCATAATTGGAGAAATATTTTGCTGATTTATAAGAAAGCCCCCCGCAAAGCCAGAACATCTTACTATTTGTCACTGATTGAAGACAATAAGAACAACCCCAGGTTTCTCTTCAGCACTGTAGCCAGGCTGACAAACAGTCAGAGCTCTTTTGAGCCAACCATCGTTAACTAGTAATGACTTCATGAACTTCTTCACAAATAAAATTCTTATCATTAGAGAAAAAAATTACCAATAATCATCCCACAGATGTAACATTATCTACAGCTACTTTTAGTACCGTTGATGTTAAGTTAGACTCTTTTTCTCCAATTGATCTTTCTGAGTTAACTTCTATAATTACTTCCTCCAATCCTCCGTGTCTTTTAGACCCCATTCCTACAAAACTGCTCAAAGAAGTCCTGCCATTAATTAATGCTTCAATCTTAAATATGATCAACCTATCTCTAATAATCGGCTATGTACCACAGGCCTTCAAGCTGGCTGTAGTTAAACCTTTACTCAAAAAGCCATCTCTAGACCCAGCAGTCTTAGCTAATTATAGGCCAATCTCCAACCTTCCTTTCATATCAAAAATCCTTGAAAGAGTAGTTGTCAAACAGCTAACAGATCATCTGCAGAGGAATGGCTTATTTGAAGAGTTTCAGTCAGGTTTCAGAGCTCATCACAGCACAGAAACAGCTTTAGCGAAGGTTACAAATGATCTTCTTATGGCCTCTGACAGTGGACTCATCTCTGTGCTTGTCCTGCTAGGCCTTAGTGCAGCGTTCGATACTGTTGACCATAATATCCTATTAGAGCGATTAGAGCATGCTGTAGATATTACAGGTACTGCACTCCAGTGGTTTGTATCATATCTGTCTAATAGACTACAATTTGTTCATGTAAATGGAGAGTCCTCTTCACCCACTAAGGTCAATTATGGAGTTCCACAGGGTTCAGTGCTAGGACCAATTCTGTTTACATTATACATGCTTCCCCTAGGCAGTATCATTAGAAGACATAGCATACATTTTCACTGCTATGCAGATGACACCCAGCTCTATCTGTCCATGAAGCCAGATAACACACACCAATTAGTTAAAGTGCAGGAATGTCTTAAAGACATAAAGACCTGGATGGCCGCTAACTTTCTGCTTCTTAATTCAGATCAAACTGAGGTTATTGTACTCGGCCCTGAAAATCTTAGAAATATGGTATCTAACCAGATTCTTACTCTGGATGGCATTACCTTGGCCTCCAGTTATACTGTGAGGAACCTTGGAGTCATTTTTGACCAAGACATGTCCTTCAATGCACATATTAAACAAATATGTAAGACTGCTTTCTTTCATTTGTGCAACATCTCTAAAGTTAGAAATATCCTGTCTCTTAGTGACGCTGAAAAACTAGTTCATGCATTTGTTACTTCCAGGCTGGACTACTGTAATTCATTATTATCAGAATGTCCTAAAAACTCCCTGAAAAGCCTTCAGCTAATCCAAAATGCTGCAGCAAGAGTACTGACAGGGACTAGAAAGAGAGCAGATTTCTCCTGTTTTGGCTTCCCTTCATTGGCTTCCTGTTAAATCCAGAATTAAATTCAAAATTCTACTCCTCACATACAAGGTCTTAAATAATCAGGCCCCATCTTATCTTAATGACCTTGTAGTACCATATCACCCTATTAGAGCACGTCGCTCTCACACTGCAGGCTTACTTGTTGTTCCTAGAGTATTTAAAAGTAGAATGGGAGGCAGAGCCTTCAGTTTTCAGGCCCCTTTTCTGTGGAACCAGCTTCCAGTTTGGATTCGGGAGACAGACACTATCTCTACTTTCAAGATTAGGCTTAAAACGTTCCTTTTAGCTGAAGCATATAGTTAGGGCTGGACCAGGTGACCCTGAATCCTCCCTTAGTTATGCTGCAATAGACGTAGGCAGCCGGGGATTCCCATGATGCATTGAGTTTTTCCTTTCCAGTCACCTTTCTCACTCAGTATGTGTTAATAGACCTCTCTGCATTGAATCATATCTGTTATTAACCTCTGTCTCTCTTCCACAGCATGTCTTTCATCCTGTTTTCCTTCTCTCACCCCAACCAGTCGCAACAGATGGCCGCCCCTCCCTGAGCCTGGTTCTGCCAGAGGTTTCTTCCTGTTAAAAGGGAGTTTTTCCTTCCCACTGTCGCCAAAGCGCTTGCTCATAGGTGGTCATATGATTGTTGGGTTTTTCTCTGTATCTATGAAGCGCCTTGAGGTGACTTTTGTTGTGATTTGGTGCTATATAAATAAAATTGAATTGAAATTGAATTGTACTTCTGTGACATTTACAGTTGCTTAGTTAATTAAGTGACTTAATTACTCACTTTTATTTACTAATTGAATTACTAAATGAAGCTGGAATTGTGCATTCTGCAGTTTTTAATAGTGTGTTATTAGTTTTTAAAGAAACAATATGCATTTTATACTATATTGTAAAAAGTATAAGGTAAGTTGAATTTAAAATATAATTAATAAAGTGTTGACTTTTTTCATCAATTCTTGTAGATACACAGAGTCGAGACTGAGCCTGATGATCATACTGAATCAGATGACAGCGGCAGGAATCTCCAAGTTCAACTGCAGATTGCAGATGCAATTATATTAATGTAGATTAATATAAACTCTTCAAGGGTCAAAATCTGCACACACATCATTCTGCATAGTGAAGGTCAGACAATTTGTGCATTGATCTTGAGAAGTAAGACTCATTAATTAATAGTAATATAATTAGACAAATGTTGAAACTTTATATTTCGATACATTTTGTCAACAACAAAAGAAACCAAGCTGTGCAGGTACTGATAACTGAATCTAAAGACCTTCATTTTTGTCAAGATTTGCCTGATTTAACTGTTGTTACCCTTGCTTATAGCTCACCTTAATATGTATAAAAATGTGAAAAGTTTTTGATGTGTGTTAGAATGATTGTTTAATTGGCAAGGTTTGAACGAACAATTTTCAGAAGCCTCAAAATTCATCTGTTACTATTCCACGAATGATTGAAATAAAGTTCACCTCCATTTCAACATTGAATACGACTTTGGACATAAGAACTAAAAGGTGCTGTCCACGCATGTGTCCGCTAAGCCCCAGAAGGGTATAACCTGGGTCAAATGTGTTATTGTGTCTGACACACCTACAATATGAGGACTCGCAGAGTGACGTCACTGAAAGTGTGTTTAAAGTGTGTTAAGTTCCAAAACTGGCCAGTAGGCGGCGAAACTGAAAGTGAGCAAAAACGCTAAACACACTTAAACACACTTTTTCATAAAATTGTGATGTTTCAGGACTTTCGAGATTTTTGGTTTGGGAGCATGTTGGGAGCCTCTAGAACACTTTAGAAAGCTCAGAAAAATGAGGACCTCAAAAATGTCCTCATTTTTCTGAGCGTCCTCATTTTGTGAGTGTGTTATCATAAAATTGTCCTAAGATGTCATGAAAACAAGTACACACACACACACACACACACACACACACACACACACACACACACACAGTATGCAGACATGATTTAGCTGATGATAATATAACGACTGCACAGACCCGTGGGATGATTCATGTCCTTTTTCTTACTCTATGCAATGATGAACTTCTTGCTTCAGGACCTTCTTGATGAATTTGTTTTCTAATCCACAGTTTTCTACCTGATCTGTGTGTTTGAAGTAAAATGTGTTGCTTCAAATGTAAAAGTTAAACAGACAGAAAGCATCAACGTGGACTTCAATCAGTGTTTTGTGTTCATACAGGTCAGCTGTTGCACACAGAGGTCCTGGATTTACACTGTGCCCTGGTTCCTGTGTTTCTGTATGTAGTTTAGTCTAAAGTGGATCCTCCTCATGTACAGACTGAATTATCTGTTCAACAATCAGCATTTCTGATTCATGGATTTCATTTGTTTTTGCTAGTTTTGACTGAGATTTCAACATATCTGTGGTGGCATCTGTTCAGTGTTATGGAAGTTTTACAGCACTAATCTCACTTCACTCTGTAACATAACAGTGAACAATATTACTATTAGAAAGATTATTAGAGAAGCCACAATCAGATGATCCCCTATGAGGTGTCCTTGGTTATAGTGTGAAGTCATCTGAGGGGAGAGAGAAGAAAGAAACACTTCAGTGTTAATGAAAAAGTCATCAGTCTTCTTATGGGAAGAGACCTCCACCAGACCAAGACAGATAACCATCCAACACGTTCTCATCCCAAAACCTAACAGACCGATGCCATGTGACAAACCGATGCCATGTGACAAATCGATGCCATGTGACAAACCGATGCCATGTGACAAATCGATGCCATGTGACAAACCGATGCCATATGACAAACCGATGCCATGTGACAAATCGATACCTTTCGGTCTCCCTCTCTCTCTCTTGTGCTCCTGCTCCTGCCAAAAGCAAAGCAAAGCATCCACCCTTTTCTTACCGGCGTCGTGAATTGTTTGTCAGCATCTACTCATCCTAACGTTGGTCCAGTCTTTGTCTCAGTGTCAAGTCAGTCAACACTTTAGTCCACATGGTCAGTCCAGTCACAGTCCAGTCACACATCATGCACACACATTCACACTAGATCTTGCTGATAGTGGAGCCTCACGCACAAAGCATCAGAGTCTCCACCCTCATCAATATGAGCTCATTTATTTGTTCTTTCTTTTGTTTTTAGAAAAATAGTTCTTTATGATCTTGGACTGGATTGACTCGCTGCAATCCTTTTAGACAGGAACTGGCAGGTTCCCACAGGTGACCTTTTCCTCAGCCCATTGTAATCTGGAAAAGCTCACCTTATATTTGCTCTCACAACAATGTTTTACAGCGCTGTTAATTCAATCTTGCAGGCCTGCTTAGAACAAAGAAGGAGGAAAAGAGAGCTGATTATTAGCTCATCAGAGCACAAAACATCATCACCAAAGGGGGCGACACCTGACAGTTTTCTCTAAGTGCACTGTTACAGAAATAATGAGCCGCTCCTCGACATGTCCATGTTTAGTAAAACTCCCTCTATTGAAATAAGAAAACAAGCCAAAGCTAACTGACAGAATGAACCCATCACTAAAACAACAACCCCAAAAATCTTCATCACAGAAAAGTTTTGCTTATTAATCCAACAATATGTTGTGGGAATTAGAACTTTCCGGGTCATAAAGCTTTTGCCCGACTCTTGGCTTAACTAATACTGACATAGTCTGAAATCAGACTTAAAGTCACTCCCTCTGTTCATTTAGGATAAATGTATCTATATCTGATTTAGGCTAAGTGCCTTTTGTTTAGATGAACTGCTGGACTTCCAGACCAGCAGGTTTAGGGAAGTCTTTATGGGGTCACACTCTGACCCCCCCCCCCCCCCCCCCCCCCCCCACACACACACACACACACACACGCACGCACAGGCAGGCAAGGTACTCTTTGTTTGTATGTAGACGTCATATGTTAATGAACGTCATATGTATATTCATGTAACCTCAATAAAAGAGCAGTGTTACGGGGGAGCGGACGAGAGCAACTGGGGTGAAGCGAAGGAACGGCGTTTGTCCGGTTCTCTCCCGTGCACGGGAAACATGAAGAACTTTGCCTACTCGTGTCTTGCTTTGCTATGTAATTAAATTGTCCTTAACGTTCCAACGAATAGGTTTATGCTACAAACCTATCACTGAGGTTAACTACACAACCCCTCGCCACCTCCTTATACACAGGAGTGAGTACAAAAGGGTTCGTACGGACGCATCAGCCGGCCGTCCTTCTGCTCGACACTGTTAGCTGAAAGATGATCGGATCATCCTCTGTCCTGTATTTAAGGCTGAGAGTCTTTGTCCAGTCTCTTTTCCACAGCTACTGTCCACAGCACTGATCCACCTGCAGCACAGCCCCACTCAGTTGTTTTATGATTTACATTGTGCACGTTTCCCTTCCACTGAGCTTACAAAACCTCTGACAGGAGAAGTCAGGCATGTATTTCCCCCACCTCCCCTTTTAGGCAGTAATAAAATAGAAAACAAACAATCAAACAGGCTAAAGCTAGAGCACAAGCAAAGACAGCACCGGTGACTAAGTTCTCCCATACTGGACGTACGCTACCACGTGGGCTCAAACAGCAGCACATCAGCTCAGTTTACATACTGTTGACATCTTCATCAGAGGGTCAGCAGGGAGCGCTGCTGAGCTGCAGTGGTCTCCACCAGAGTGACGGAGCAGGAATCACAAACAGCACAAACCCACCGTGTTGTTTCTACCCTGTTCAGGAGATCTGAGCCCCCATCCCTTTTTTTCATGTTGCAGCTCTGCACTGCAGGCCCTGAACGCCTCCCGGTTACCCTCAGTGTGCTTAGAGTTTAATTTACAACCGACGAGCTCACAGATCATCTGCAGGCAGGTGAACGAACCCTTAATGTGAGGATAATAGCAGAGCTGAGCTGAGGTCAGAAATAGTCAGGAACGGTGTCGACACAGTGAAGTCAGGTGTTTGGGAATTTGTCTGATTATCAGTTTGGGGGGGGTCGGTGTTAAATAACAAAGGCGGTGTAGGATGGAGAGAGGAGGAGGGAGGGAGCAGTGATGATATGAAGTCAGAATACACATGTGGCAGACATAAGGGGGTCAGACAGGAGCAGCATCAGTCTCTGCTCTGTTTTGTTAATAACGTAGAAAAATAATTTTGTACAATCAAGCTACATCGACGGACGCTTTACCTCACGTACCCTAAAATGAAAAAGTAGTGACAGTAAGACGGAGGCTGCACATGACACCATGACTGAGTTCACAGCTGTTGCTTTGATTCTAACGTTTAAGACTTTTGGCATCGACTCCGTTTTAATAAATGAGTGCTGGGAGGCGTCATTTGACTTCAGGAGCTCCTGCGATGCTCCTGCGATGCTCTTACTCTGCGGGAGAAAACCAAAAACCAAAAGTAGCAAACATGGAGCGATATGACTCGTTTAGATTTTGGGAAACGTGCATCGACAGGTACAGTGTCCTTTTCCCCGCGTCTTTAAAAATAATTCATGCATAGATCCCCCACTGAGAAAACCCTTTTATATACTTTCTCCTTTGTACACATTTTATATAGAACTATATATAATATCATTTCTCTATATCTATATTTTCAGAAAAATTCTTTCCACACAATAAAAAACAACAATTTAACAAATGCTTCAAACAAAACAACAAAAAAAGAGAGAAGATGGAAGAAAGAAAATCACGACTGAGGCCAGTTTGGCACTTTGTCATGAGAACATGACAGAACTCTGTTAGTTGACGGTAAATAGCGAAACTCTATTTTTCTTTGGTTTTTCTTCTCCCTCGATGAGAAATGAAACACAGCAGTACTTACTTGGCACCTAAAAATGCTGGTCGAATGAAAGATATCAGTGTTTTCATAGTTATATGTTTAGTGTACGCCTCCCGCCTCCAAACTGCTCAGCAGATCGGGAATTTTTAGAGAAGAGCAGGAGGGAGGCGTGTCAAATGAGAGGAAGAGAGCAGTAATAAAACACGGATGTAGAAAAGAGAAGCATAATGTGCACATAACACACAGGAGATGGAAAAAGAGATGACGCCAACGTAAAAAAGAGAAAACAGCGAGGAGCGAGAGAGCATTCGTCCCTTTGACAAATGTTGGAGGTCTTGAGCCTGGAAACAGCAGACCGTCTTTGAAAACAGTATCTTTGAAAGATCTGAGTCACCCACCCCAAACTGCTCATCTGCTGCTGGACACTTCAGTTGCACCTCCACATGCCACCAGTGGAGGGAGCTGCCAAGTTTCACAGCACATGACGCAGCAGGTGTAGTTGCTTTTGGAGAAAGAAGAGAATAAGAGGACAGAACGAAGGCCCACGTCTAGAGGCCTCCCTTCCAGAGCGGTAGCAGAGCCAGTGTTCCTGGTCCCTAGGTGGCGCTGTGTCGGGCCTGTCCCTACTATACCCTGGTGGTGGAGTGGGGGTGGGGCAGGGTGTTGTTATGGCCGGTGGAGGGGAATGTGTTGAAGGCGTGAAGAGGCTGCATGCTGGTGATGGTGCTGGGGATCACGGTGATGGTGTATGGCGTCATCAGCGGCACGTTGTCGGGGGCGCGGCGCAGCGCCAGGGTGTAGTCGGGAGGGCAGGCGGGCCGCAGGATGTCGTGGGGTCGCAGGGGCTCCATGTCGTGGTGAGCGTCGTGCTCCCAGTCCTTCATCTGCAGGGACATGATCTCCTCCTCCTGGCTGTGAGCCAGGTCGTTGGCGGGGCCGCCCCGCTGAGGGGACAGCCGGTGCCGGCGCATCTCGTGCCGCTTGTCACGCTTGTAGTAAAGGGCGGCGAAGGCCAGGATGTTGAGGAAGAAGAGCGACGCTCCAACTGCAACTGTCACGCTCAGTTCGGTGGAGTAGTCGCGGGTGTGTCTGGGAAAGAGGTCCTGGGGCGGGCGCTCTGAGCCCTCGGGCTCAGGATCTGATGGGAAGGTAGGGTAAGGATGACGAGTGGTTCGAGGAACGTTGTTTCTGGGCCTCATGGTGCCGGGGTCACGGCCTGCGGGGGAGCGCGTAGTGGTGGGAAAGAGCACGTCGTGCAGGCTGTGAAGATGAGGGACTAATTCCAGCCAAAAGGCCACTTTGTTAGCTCTGTAGTTGTCTCTGACACGAGGTTTCAAACCGATGTGAAGGTACTGCTTGTCCTTCCAGTTGAACTTGGTCCAGATGACCTCCTCGAAGCGGTTGGGCTTGGTATGAATGAACTTGGTGTCCTGAGGGACGGGCAGGTTGGGGTCCCTGGTGGAGCATAAAGGTTAAACGTTTCAGTTCAAAGTTATATTCAGTCTCCATTATAAGTAACATGTGGCATCAATACACTGAATACAGACAGGAGGCCCATTCTCTGTGCAACCTTTAAACTATCTAAGACCAACCGGCTGCTCTGGGATCTGGATGCTTTTGGTGAACCAGTATGTTCAATTCTTCAAAGCCACACGGGAATTAAACTAGCAACCCAGATTCAAGTATTCAAGATGACTAGAAGGCTATCAGAGAACATACAGTAACGTGTACAGTTTACACTACTGTGACATGAGGCCTACCCAGTCTTTGCGAAGTTAGTCCAGTAAGTCATGACCACAGCGCTCAGCATCACATCGTTCTTGGAGAAGTTGCACGGGAGCAGGTCCGTGGCACCGATCATCGGTACGCCGAACACGTAAGGTATCTCGTCTCCGTGCGCGGCGTCGGCCCACTCGGGCCGCGTCTCGGTGTGGCAGTGGTGGTAGAACGTGTAAAAGTAAACTGGGGACTGAAACTCAGCATGGAGTTTGGCAGTGGCCACAGCTGGTGCCACCCACTGGTGGTCCGTAAACAGGAAGTGAGTGAGAAATCTAGAGAGGAAAAAAAACTCTTTCTGATAACAGAAGGAGTGACAGGCAGCAGAGAGGAAGCATGACTGCATTATCCAAACATGTCTGTACTGTGACTGTGGTCCGGCTGTGAGGGGTTCGCAGGCCGATCTGTCAGAAACACCGACACTGAGATTGGGAGCCCACTACCTGGGGGATGATAGCATTACTGCCCACAGAGCCTCAAAGGTTAAGGCGCAGACACGCCGTGATGTGGATGAGTGGCTCTCTTTAGCACGCTTGTCTTGTTTGATGCACTTCACTGGGCTCACATGTTACTGATTCCATTCTTTACTCGCATGTTTTAAACGCTTAAAGCACTTTCACAGCTTTTTATATTCTTTTGAAAATTCATGTGAACTCAAGCTGTCAGAATTGTAATGTAAGCTTTGATAATTGTCCACATTTGTCATTTTGACGATTATCCGTTTATTTTAATGAATACAGCAAACAGAAAAAAACTAACAGATCAACAAACGCGGCTCCTAATGAGACAAAACCTGATGATGCTGCAAAATGCAGTTAAGTGAGAGGAGGCTGTAAAATGGAATAACTGAAAAAGTGGCAGTGTACAGAGGTGGCGTCCTCACCCTCTGGGTAGCCGTAGAGGTTGTCAACAAAGCTGGAGATGGTGTAGTCGAACGCCGCAGCTGAGATGCCGTCGTTGTCCTCACTGTCGTCCACAAACTTCAGCCCCTCTCCCTGGTTCACTCCTATCAGGATGTCATAGTTTAGGAGCTCCCCCTGGTGGAGCAAATAAGGAAGAACATGCTGAGTGCTGGAACAGAGCCTGTGTGCATCACAAGTCTACAACAGGAAGTGCAGCTGAAGCACAGCTTTGTGAATTGGCAGCATTTCATTTCCCAGTAAACAAAATAAAGATTAGCTGTTGCCATGAAATTCCTACTATAAAATGTAAATACTGCAATATATGCAGGGTTCATACACATTTTTAGGGTCAAATTCAAGCACTTTTTAAGCACATTCAAGGTCAATTTTCAAGCTTTTCCAGCACATTACCAAAAAAGAAGCATGTTTCACTTTGCATCACCTCAGTAAGACCTTGTAAAAATTTAAACAAATCATCTGAGGTCGATTTAAATGTCTTTTGTTCCCCTTTTGTTAAAAGAGCAGCACACAAAAATACAGAAAAAGGAAACGGTTGCCTTACATGCATATAGTGTACAAACTCAAAAAACACATTCCTCTTAAAAATGCGCAAATGTGAACAAATCAACTTGTTAGAGATCTTCATCTCCACTGTAAATAAACAACAAGCCAGAAAACAAGAAAACTGCACCAAACACCACAAACACCAACAAATTAATGTCTTCTCATCAGACATTGAAGCTTCTTTCCTGTGTGACATAAAAAATAAGAGACAGATGTTTGTTTGTTTTTTTAACTAGTTAAGCACCCACGTTCAGTCATCCACCCATTCACGCACACATTCACACACTGGTGATGTAGCTACAGCCACCCTGGGGCGCCACCAGGCCCTCTGACCACCACCAGTAGGCAACGGGTGAAGTGTCTTGCCGGGTGAAGTGTCTTGCCCAAGGACACAACGACCGAGACTGTCCAAGCCGGGGCTCGATTACAAGGCGAACTCCTAACTCTTGAGCCACGATCGCCCAGTGGGGACATGGGGACATTTCAATTTCCAGCAGGAAGCTCCCCCTTTTTGTTAAACCCTTTAGATCAGGGGTCGGCAACCTGCGGCTCTTTAGTCCTTATAGTGCGGCTCCGCGTGGTTTGTGAAAATAAATTAGCTGAAGTGTATTTTATTTATGTTAGTTCTTTTTTTAACTTGTAGTTCTAAATTGGAAGATTATTGTGATTTTGCAATATACAAATAAAATTATATTTTGTTATTTTTTCATCGCTCAAAATAAGCGTCACACTCGCGTAAGCCGGTGTACCCGGCGAAACGCCGTGCATTTATCGAGCCTTTCAACCCCAGATAGGCCAATTATGGCTCTTTGGGTCTTAAAGGTTGCTGACCCCTGCTTTAGATGAACAGAGTTTTTTAATTAAATACATAATCTTTAATAAATGTTCTCTTTTATAAAAAGTAGGATAATTAAAAAAACTTTTATTATACCTCTATTGCGTAGAAAAAAAACTCGTGTTTTCTGTCGTCTGTTATATAATATTAGTGATGTTTGTGACAATTAATTTCTTAATCGGCTGGACTAACCAATAGTCCACAACCAGGAAACACTGAAATTTTAAGTTAAGTTTGAAAACAGTTTAAAAAAATACCCCATTCCAAAATGTCTTGTGACAATCTCATTGGCTTAGGGAGTGATGATGTCATAGATCTTAAGAATCTTAAGTCCTTTGATGTTTTTCCTTAAGTAGGGGTGAGAAACAGCAAGTTTTAGTTCGTTTCAGCAGCATCTGTGTTTGCAGCCTACAAAACGTTCACCACAAGCTCTTCAAAGTCATCGTATAGAAACTCCAACATGTTTCCAAGAAAAAAACAACCAATTCAAAAAGATTACGCCGCCTCTCCTTCCTGGCGTGGCCGGCCAATTTCCCCAAATGGCTCCTCATCCTTCCAAAGGGCGTTAGAGGAGAGTAGGAAGGAAAACTACCTTCTCCAGAAAAAAATGCAACAAATTGAAGAAGAGAAACTTCAACTGGAGGACAAATGTAGACGAATGGAAGCCCAAAATAAAGAGCTGGAAGAAAGACAACAGCGCCAGCCGGACATAAAAATTATTAATGAGGGCTGGGGAATCAAGTTTGCTCAGAGCCGAGAGCAGATTGTGCACCTCATTAAAGAAAACAGGCAAAAGAGTGCAGAACTAAAAGAAATGACCAACCAGCTCCAAGACAAGAAAACGATGACTGATAAGATACAACGGGATCTCCAATACATGGACCGAAAAAATCGGCTCCTCCAAAGACAGCTCCATGAAGCTGTGGAAGAAAAGAAAGAATTCCTCCAACAGAAGGAAGAGCAGGACAAAAAGCAACGAGACATGCAGCACGAACTGAAGAGCATGCAGGAAAAATACCGCATGCTGAGAGAAAGCCTGGATGAAACACTGCGCCAAAATAAAGACCTTCTTCAACAGAAAGAGCAACAGCAGGAAAGACTGAAAGAAGGAAAACGTGTCGTCCAGGACTTTGAGTCTAAAAATCTAAAACTGCAAGAGTTTTGTAATCAGCTGGAGGACAAAGCAACTAAAGTGGAAGAAGAAAAGGACAAACTGGAGAAACGCTGCTCACAGATGCAGAGAAGGATCGATCAGATAGCGAGAAACAACTCCGAGCTCGTTAAGGGGATTTTGGTGGAATTCAATAACTTGAAGCGTGAAAACACTCAAATGCAGGCGCAAAAACAACAAGAAGACAAAATACATGAAGACCTGCAGCTCACGCTCCATAAATCCAGAAAAGAAACGAGCAGTTAGAAGACAAGCACAAAGAGGTCCAACAGAGAAATGCAGACATGCACAAGGACAAGCTGATACAGGAGGCAACATCCAAACAACTCAAAGACAAGCTTGAAGAACAACAAGCAACATTGGAAGAGGTGGAACAAAGATGTGAGAAACTTGAAGAACAAAACGCAGAAACCATCGATGAGCTGAGAAATCTCATCCTGGAGAAAAAAGCGCTCGTGGAAAAGTGCATGAAAAAAAAGAAAAAATGGTTCCACTTGTTCCGGAGGAGAGACGCTACTGCTTCCTCACCTGATGTAGCCTCGTCTTGCTCCACCTCTGTTAACCCCCCCAACCAGCCATTGACTGTCCCCTCCTGAGCCTGGTTCTGCCGGAGGTTCCTGCCCATTTAAAGGCAGTTTTTCCTCCCCACTGTCGCCAACTGCTTGCTCAGATGGGATTGTTGGGCTTTTCTCTCCTCTGCCTTGTTTCTTCATTTACTTGTTTAACTTTTTTCATTATTACTTCATTTTACCTTGTTTCTTCATTTACTTGCTTGTTTAACTTTTTTCAACTTATCTAAATAATAAACCAATTAAATTTATCCTTTGAGTATTTTTCATCTCATCTTTACAGAATCTTTCCAAAACATTTTCAAACATTCACATCTGTCTTTTATTTTCTTCTTGAAGCCTCATAAATGGTGAACTAAAAACCCGGAACATGGTTTGAAACATAGTTTCAGCTGAAACTGGCATAACATGCTGTGTGTGTGTGTGTGTGTGTGTGTGTGTGTGTGCGTGTGTGTGTGTGTGTGTGTGTGTGTGTGTGTGTGTGTGTGTGTGTGTGTGTGTGTCAGGATATCACTAGTTAGGTCATCATGTTTAGACTCATTCACTCCAAAATTATTTAGGCCAAATCTTTAAAACAGTGTCATTTCATACACATTTTCAATTCACTTCAATCGCACAAATGCAGAAATAATTATTTGCAGTATCTTATTTATTATGAGAATGTCATGCCTGATCATTTGTACCTACACCACCAAAAATGGGGGCAAAAGGGAGGAGATCATGTTTAATCGGTTATAAGAAAAGGTCAGAAATATAAGTGCCGACATGAGCAGTGTCCACAGAAACCTCTGACTCTCAGCTCAAAGCTCATATAAACCATTTCTACAACCAGCAAACAAACAAAGACACCGAACAGTTAAAAGAGCAGTGACGTCACCACGAATCTGTGGTCAGGTAATATCCATGTTTTGATTGATGATTTTCTGGAGTTAAATGTGAACCGAAGCATATTTTGGGTGTTATATGCTATTAAATACTTTTTAATTTATTTAAAAGTATTTAATAGCATATAACACCCAAAACATGCTGGGTGTGGAAAGAAAAAAATCAGAATTTCCTCTGTTTGAGTCACAGTAACTTTGACATAGTAACATTTGCAGTAAGTCCTAAATGTTCACCTTTAAAATCCCTCCCTCTGTTCATTTTGCCCACATCATGTTTCAGTGGTTGGCCTCAGGTTCTTCAGCTTCCTGACAGTCTGAAGTCAGCTGACAGAGTTTCACCTGCTAAATACACAGAAAATCTTGTTAAAGCCGCACAGTTTGCCCAACAGTAATATTCCTATTAAGCCCTTTCTAAACACTTTATAACAATGTGTCATCACTAAATTATAAACTTCTTCTCCAGATCTGCACGACTGCACTTAGTCACAGACTTTATTTAATTGTCCTGCGGCTGCTATCATATATTTTACCAAACAGTTCTTCTCACACAGTCACAGATATATTTCTCTCAATGCAAACTTCACTCATGTCTCAGACAGGAAACTTGAGTTTTTCTTTTTTTTCTGTCCCCACTCATTCAACTAATTTGCATATTGAGTCACATCTCGAGAAGTTGCCCTGACAACAGAAATGCATATTCAAAAGATTGCTGCATAATTCAATTATTATTATTTTATTTTTATTTCTACAGTCGTCACTTCTTTTGCTCAATCAGCTGGAAACCACTTCTAATTCACTATTTTAAACCTGCTTTAAGCTTCTAATCCCTGGTTGGTCCTCCCAGTCTCTTTTTCCTTGTCACAAAAGTCGCTCTATTGTCCTGCAACTTCCTGAGTTATTCCTCAGCTTCAGCCTTTAAGTGTGTTAAATCTACACCATTCAGCATTTATGTCATGTATTCACATTCATGAGTGTAAGCATGTCTTCATTGCGTGTATGTTGTGTGTTCATATTAATATTGAGTGTAAGCTGGTCTTCGTTGCCTCGATGTGTTTTTATAATCAGATTTAATTCCTGCATCTTTGCGCTGAACTGTGGATTCAAACTGTCTCACTTCTGATTCTCTCCAAAAACAATTTCACATGTGACAATTTCTACATGTGTGTTTTATATTTTTCTATTCATTTATGTATTATTAGTTTATTTATTTCTTTATCTCTCTTTTCCTTTTTTTCTTTACCTTTCTGTTGTGATGCTCTGGATGTTTCTAAACCCACAAATTCAGCCTCAATGTTCAACCCAACTTTCTTATGCTGTCACTTTAACACGTCCAACCTTCACCTCTCACCGGTCCTCGTCCCCTCTTCTCTCAACTTCCTGTGTGGCCTCCCAAATCAAACACAGGCCCAAATCAGCTGTTTCTTCTTCTCTCTTCATTCTCTCTTCCTCTTTTCAGTCTTTTCTTGGCGCTTAACTCCCAGCATGGCAAATATGAACTCAGACAGTCCCATCCAGTGGTTTCACACAGTCATGTCACTGGTACACTTTCCAGCTTGTAATTCAGAGCGCATGTTTCCATCAACATACATGCTGCTGGACCCTTCAGTGTTTTAGGTCAGGTGCACTGTCTTTTTGCCTGCTGTTAATTCTTCAAGTCCACGGTGTTGTTCTGTCTGTCTTCTGTCTTCATCAGGAGATTAACTGTCCTTTAAGCTTCTTCTCAGGATAAGGACAGGATGAGAGGTGAAGCTGTGACATTTTAAATCAAAGCCTGTTTTCCTCCCAATTCTGTTAATCTATCATTTTTCTGCTGTATTCTTCCAGGAGGTTGAGCAAGTCCATGGGCACCTGTATTAACACACTAAGACATTTATTTAATATCATTTTCATTACTATTACTTTGCACTTTCATTCTCTAATTCCTCTGTTTTCATTTTGAAACGTCTCTCACAAGCTCACAAGCTATATTCAGACTTCCTGCTTCACTTCCTGCCAGACACACACTGCGATTGGTTTATAAAGGCCTCTCTTATTAAAATACATAAAACAATCTAATCAGAAAATAAGCACTAAGAATATATATTTATCTTGTAACATTGTTTAAGTTAATGAACAATAGAATAGAATAGAATAGAATAGAATAGAATCCAACTTTATTGTCTTTGCACATGCACAGGTACAGGGCAACGAAATGCAGTTTGCATCCATCCAGAAGTGCTTTAGTGATATAGATATATTACAATATATATTAGCAATAATATAGATATGTGAGTATATTACAGAAATGGGTCTATTATGTTATAATGTACACAGTATGAAGTATGTTGTGAATATTGTATAACTATAAGTATGTACAGGCTGTAGTGAGCACAAGCTATGTACAGGCTATGAACAGGATATAAATATGAAAAACTATGCAGAATATGAAATAAATAACTTTACAGGAATCTGAGATATACAGCTATACAGAAATGGGAACTATGCAAGTTGTAAACAGTTGTAGGGTTAAAAATTATCGAATGTACAGAATGATTATTTACACAGAGCTATACAGTAGTGCAGTTAAGATAAGTGAGGGTGTAGATAGTTTCTACAGAGGCTATATAAAGTGCTGGTGGTTGTGAGTGGTGGTTCAGTCCATGTTATTATTGTGTTTGAGGGTACAGTTGTCCGTTGTGGGTGTGTGTATGTGGTTGTGGGTGTGTGTATGTTCAGTCCATGTGTTAACGTGGGTCAGATGTCAGGAGGCAGAGTTCAGGAGTCTGACAGCTGTGGGGAAGAAGCTGTTCCGGTACCTGGTGGTCTTAGTCCGGAGGCTCCTGTGGCGCCTCCCAGAGGGCAGGAGGGTGAAGAGTCCATGTGATGGGTGACTGGGGTCTTTGATGATTTTCCCAGCCCTTTTCAGACACCGCTTCCTGTAGATGTCTTTTATGGCAGGAAGTGGTGATCCGGCGATGCGCTGGGCAGTTTTCACGACCCTCTGCAACGCCTTCCGGTCCGAGGCAGAGCAGTTCCCGTACCAGACTGTTATACAGTTGGTCAGGATGCTCTCGATGGTGCAGCGATAGAAGTTCACCAGGATGTCTGAGGACAGGTGGTTCTTCCTCAGAGTCCTCAAGAAGAAGAGGCGCTGGTGAGCCTTCTTGACCAGCTTGGAGCAGTTGGTCGTCCAGGTGAGATCCTCGGAGTGTTGAATTGTGTTGAAAACTGAGATTACAATATCAATCAAGATAATTATAATGATGGTTTTTGCTGTAATTAAACAGTCATGTGGAAATGTGGCAACCACAGAACTTTAGAGGCCTTTTGTTCAATTATGTGTGGACTGTTTCTTTAGTCTCATACACAAATTGTTCTCAGTGTCTATGAGACTGATGAAATATCCATGTGTGCTGAAAGAGACTGTGCTGGTCTGACGCCCTCAACCGAGGTATTGTGGGTAATGAAAGAGCAGATAGGTTGGCTAAAGCAGCTGTTAAAAAAGTAGACATAGATGTGCAGATACCATTGTTGAAATCTGAGGGAAAAGAATAGTTTGGACACAAAGTAAGAACTTCTGGAGAATGGCATGGGATAATGGAACAAAAGGGAGACATGGGGTACAAAACACAATAGAAGTTAAGAGGAGTAGTGGGTTAAATAGGCAGCAGGAGAATACAAACAGGTCACTGCTTTCTGAATGGTTCTCTTTTTATGATGGGGAAACATCCGACTGGGTTATGTGATGGTGTAATGCTATGGAGACGGTTGAACGTGTGGTTATTAGTTGCAGGAAGTATAGAAGTCAAAGGAGAGTGTTGAGGGTGGGAACTGGTGGTGAAATGAAACTTACGTTTGAAAAAGTGGTTAATCAGTTAAGTCCTGATGAGGTGAAAGGAGTGGTTTTTCATTTTTGAGAAATACTGATGTCATCAAGAGGATCTGAGGATCTGGAAGAGAAGTAAGAGTAAAAGCCAGGAGATGGCAGTAGTGCAACATCTTTGGATGCAAGCTGCTGTTAAAAATGACAGAAGAAGAAGTTTGCTTGATCGTTCCTCAGCTCGTCTGTGTGAAGCTGAGTGTAAAGAGGCTCCTGCTGTCAGAGAAACACTCTGACTGTTTCACAGAGTCAGACATGTTCAGACTCAATCTCAGTCAGAAACTCAGCATCACATTGATGAAGCTGCAGATTAATTGTGGTTAATTTCTGATTAATTTCTTTGCTGCCAGCTGAAATTTAAATGTAATTTAAAAGAAGGATTCAAGGTTATTGTGTTTTTGAACCCAAAGATATCACATGAACGTGTATGAATTGTATGATATGTCTCTTCTATTTTTCCATCCATCCGTTCGCTTCCACGTCTCCTTTTCAGGGTCGTGGGCGGTGCTGGAGCTGTCATCTTCTTCTTCTATTTTTCTATGATCATATTTTGATGTTGATTGTGATTGGTTTTATTTGTTTCTTCGGAGGTTGTAGTGTTTTAATATTTAGTCTTTTTTCCATTATTGTAATTGTGTATAAAGTTTGATTTGAATGAAATTTACACTCAAATGCTTTCAGTGTTGCTGTGTTAAGTGTTTGCATGTCTAACGTTTGTATGGAAGACTGGTGGGGGAGGCTGTTGCATCTTGCAGGAGGTCTCCTCTCTCCAGGAACTCACTCTGCAGGTGGGGGAGATACAGGAGAGGTGGAGGAAGAACTCAGCCTGGGTGTCTATGTCTTGTGTAGTCTGGAGGATGAGTGGATGACAGGGTGCGTGAAGTTTTCTCTGTGGTGGGATCGGGTGGGCCGTCCTGGGCTCTGTGGGGCCGGGCGATGCTGCTTGCCCCTCCTTTCCTTTCCTTCCCTCCCCATCTCCAGCTGCCTCCCTCTTCCCGCTCCACCACAATCACCCACACATGCAGGGCCTTGGGGTAAAGGTGTGTCACCAGGGTGCAGGGGAGGCATCCCCCCTCTGTCCCCTTTTGGCTGCCTGTGCCTCAATTTTATCCCACAACTTAGACATTCACATTACTCACACTCTCATAACACATACATATAGGACCTTGGGGGTGGGCACGATACACGGAGTCCAAGTTACCATCAGGGTGTACACCTCACCCCTGGCGCTGTTGCCCACCTCTCAATTTTAAATCCACGTAGACATTGAGGGCTATCAGGAGGGACTATGCGCTTACCTGCTGCTGAGTAATTGCATATGAGAGCATGAGGGTGGGAATGGATGTTTGTATCTGTGTGTGCCTGTTTGTCTGTGTCCATATGTCAGGTCGGGTATCAGACGCCACCTCTCTGGGGACATCTCAGGCCCTCCAAGGTATGGAGGCCTATCTCCCCCCACCACTCCCCCTGCCAGTGGCAGACGCCCTCAGACATCGGTGCATTGGTGGTTCTTTGTGTCTGGGGATGGGCGTCCAGGTACTGCTTGTCGGGGCCTGGAGCCTGGGGCTCGCTCGGGCTCCTTCGGGGGTGGGGTGCCTTTGGCCTCTCAGCCTGGGGCTCGGTCACTCTGTCGATCTTACGTGCTGCACAATAATATTCAATATTTACAGTTATATTCACATAGATCATCGCGGTGATGTTGTTTATTATATTGCTCTCTTTTGTTTGCTTGTTTTCTCTTTTTTCTTTCTCAACAGGTGATCCAGGTGATTGATAGATGGATTTTTTGTCTGTTTGTTTTGTTGGCTTGGACAACTTCCTACCAGACCCGTGGAAGTGGAAGCTTCAGTGAAGAAAGATTCCTGCTCCCAGCCGTTCATTGGCTCGGCATTTTAAACCCCTAAAGGGTCACCTGGCCTGTAACTAAACAGGGCCAATAAAAAAAAAATCTCAAGAATAATACAAAAATTTCAGCCAGTTTAACTTAATACATTAACTTATTCTTGTGTACACAGTAATTCATAAATAAATAATGTATATTATCAATAAAGATTGATCTAAACAGTTTAACTGCTATGTGCAGATAAAGGTTGCATAGCTTTAAAACATTTGCTATCCAGCAAATATCAGTCAAACTCAACACAAAAGGAAACACAACAATGGTTCAAATTGTTTGGACCGGTGATCCAAATCAACTGGCGTTGGTCAAACAGATGTGTGGTAGACTTACTTTGAAGGAGCTGCTACCGACAAACCAGCAAATAAACACCAAATATTTCATCTGTGACATTTGTGAGGTTTCCTCAAACACACTCCGTCAGTCTTGTTGCTGTTGAACGACAAACTATTTAAAAATGTCGCGGGTTTACCTGGTCATATTCTCATTCACGGGGCGATCGCCAAAACAAAAGCAAACCATTAACACCACGCCGATGCTGTTCACAGGACAGCAAGAGTAACGATCAGGAGCATCTGGTCTTCGTTATCGTTCCCCTCGTGCGTGTTATTACTGCGATTTCAGCGTTTTCGCTTCACAACTAAAGTGTGCAGTTTACTTTGTGTGGACTCAGATGTGTCAGTTGGTTTGTCTTTGTTTTTGAGTGTGGAGGAGAGTTAGCTTTAAAACCAACCCAATCTAAGTTAAGAATATTCTGAATTTCAATTCAATTTTATTTATATAGCACCAAATCACAACAACAGTCGCCTCAAGGCGCTTTATATTGTACAGTTTAATTTCCAAAACTTGCATATGATCTTCAGTTTGCAGCTGGACTATCACATAGCAGCTGGAGCAGTCTCACATGGAGGCCAGTCCACTGCTGCCACCTGTGGCCAAGTGCCATAGCCTACTACTAGATGAACTTTTTTTTTTTTTTTTTAATTTTAACTTTATTTACAAACAACAGTATAACATACACAGCACCGTCATTAAACCGATTATGTTACATCCTCGGCTGAGCATTATAGCAAGAAAAAAACAAACAAACAAACAAACAAACAAAAAAAAAAACAATAAGCACAAAGCTAAAAGAGTTAGCACAAAAAGAAAGAACAGTCATTGAAGGATTTGAACCAAAGGCAAAAAATAACATGAGCAAAAAAGGGCAGTCATGCTTATAAAATAGGGAGGTTTTTATTTTTTTATTTAACATAGATTAAACTCTTTAAATGGTAAATGGTAAATGGCCAGCTCCACATGTCAGTCCAGAAGGAGTGCACTGATTCACAGTAGAAAAACAAGTGATCCAGACTTTCAATATCATTTTCACAAAATGTGCAGGCGTTCACATCTAAGTTAAATTTCCGTCTTAAGAATTCATTGGTTGGATAAACCTCATTAATGATTTTAAAGTGAACCTCTTTTACTTTAGGGGAAAGAGGAAGTGAAATATACTTTTTTCTTATCGCCTTAACCTCTCAAATTCTTTCAGAATATAATTTCTTTTAACCGGATTTGGGCAAATTTCGTTTATCAAAATATTCCTGATCACTTTGTTTGTAAACCTGCTGTCACCAAATTCAACTCCAGCTATGCAGAGCTGCCTCAGTCCAGGAGAAATTTTAGAGTGCACAATATCTTCTTTTATCATTGATCTCAAAGGGACTGGGATGGCTTTCACTGGGGATTTATATCTCTTAGCAGTACATCTTACATCAAATTTCTCACAAAACGTCTCATGTTTTAGTAAGACCCCATTATCATCCATAAAATGAGCTACAGCCCAAATCCCTTTAGATCTCCATTCATCCACGTACACAGATTTCCTACACAAACGGATATACCTGTTGTTCCATATAGGGGTATTGTGAGGAGTAAAGCTATGTTTATAGATTAATTTCCAGTAGAGACGGACCTGCTGATGGAAAGCTGAGAGTTTAACAGGTAACGAACTGCAATCAAAGTCACAACGTAACAAAAAGTCTATTCCACCCATTTTGCCAAAAATCACATTGGGAATAATGTTCCAAAAGGAATTTTTGTTCCTAATGAAAGATCTTAACCATTTCAATTTTAGTACACCATTCATAACATCAAAGTCAGTGGCATTAGCCCCACCCTCTTCATAATTCTTAATCACATCATTTTTCTTTATATAATGACATTTGTTCCTCCATATGAACCTAAAATTAAGAGTATTTATAGATTTAATTAGTTTTGGAGGTATGGGCAGAGAAAAGGCTGGATAGATGAGTCTGGACAGACTGTCCATGTTGGTTAGCAAGATTCTCCCAAACAGAGTTATGTCCCTTTGCAGCCACATGTTTAAAATTGACTTACACTTTTCTATATTGGTACAGATATTCTTATTTTCTGTTGATGTCTTATCCTTGCAAATTACAATGCCCAGATACTTCACCTCTTTTTTGATCTGCATATTATTTATTGCTTGCAGGGGACACTCATGCAGAGCTAGAATTTTGCATTTATTAATATTCAGCTGTAGGCCAGAAGCTTTGGAGAAATGGTTGATCGCCTGCAAGGCTAAAGGAATCTGGTCCTCATTTTTTAGAAACAGGGTGGTATCATCTGCCAGCTGACTGATTATTATCTGTTCACCCATCACAGTTAACCCCTTAATGTGACTGTTTTTAATCAAAATAATTCCTCTGACACAGAAGACCTACATTCCTGGTTTAATTCTTGCTGTCAAAAAATCATGGACTCTGTGGCTCCTTTAAAAACCAGGCAGCTTAAGGCTAAACCTGAGCCTTGGTTTAATGAGAGCAGTCGTGCTGTTAAGAGGGAATGTCGTCGAGCAGAACGGAGGTGGAAAAAGGATAAACTGCATGTATCATTTCAAATTCTCAAAGACTGCTGGCATCGCTACCAGAACACTGTTAAAGAGGCAAAAAGGGAATATTTTGCAAATATTATTTCTTCCAACTGTCATAACCCACGTGTGTTATTTAGGACCATTGACACTGTTCTTAATACTCCTTTGAATGTCTGTTTGGAAGTTTCTCCTGAGATTTGCAATGATTTTCTGAACTTTTTTATTGAAAAGGTTGTCACCATCAGGGCTCTTATCACAGCTCCTGACTCTGACCCCTCTGTCTCTGTCCCTTGCGCTGCTGTTTTCACTCAGTTTGAGCTTGTGACGCTCTCCTCTTTAGAGGATGTGGTTCGCCATATTAAGCCCACAGGTTCCCCACGGGATCCTGTCCCTCCACAATTCTTTAAAGAAATTTTTCCTAGTATACAACAGTATGTCCTTGACATTATTAACAGCAGTCTGTCTTCTGGTGTGGTTCCTGCAAATTTCAAACATGCAGTAGTACAGCCACTGCTTAAGAAACCTGGCCTTGATCACACAGTTTTAGCGAACTATAGGCCTATTTCCAAGCTGCCTTTAGTCTCCAAGGTTTTAGAGAAAATTGTTTTTAGTCAACTGAAAGATTTTCTAGATGAAAATGGAATCTTTGAGGTTTTTCAGTCAGGTTTTAAAACCCTTCACAGCACAGAATCTGCATTACTAAGGGTTTTTAATGACATCCTTCTGGCATGTGATTCTGGTAACCATGTTGTTCTTGTCTTGCTTGACCTAACTGCTGCCTTTGACACAGTAGACCACAATATTTTAATTTCTCGATTACATGATGTAGTGGGTATTGGTGGCACTGCACTCAATTGGTTTAGGTCTTATTTGTCAGATAGAACTTTCTCTGTCAGCCTTCTCGGTTACGAATCGTCTTCTGCTCCTCTGTCATGTGGTGTCCCACAGGGCTCAATTTTAGGGCCACTGCTCTTTTCTCTGTATCTACTGCCTCTGGGTTCTATCCTTAGAAGGCATGGGATCTCATTTCACTGTTATGCCGATGACTGCCAAATTTATTTGACACTAAAACGCAAGGATGCCATCTCCATAAAACCTCTCTTGACATGTCTAGATGACATTAAAGCTTGGTTGGCTCGAAACTTTTTAAATTTTAATAAAAAGAAAACAGAAGTGTTGGTGTTTGGACCCAGTGGTCCCTGTGAGTCCTCCTCTGTTGTTTTAGGATCCCTGGAAGTCTATTTTAAATCTGTTGTTACTGACCTTGGTTTTAAGTTGGACAGTGATTTTAAATTGGACAACCAAATCAGAGCAGTGGTGAAGTCCAGTTTTTATCATTTAAGGCGACTGGCAAGACTAAAATCTTTTCTTTCGAGGCAGCACCTTGAAACAGTGATCCATGCTTTTATTTCTTCCCGCCTGGACTACTGTAACTCACTTTATGTGGGGGTCAGTCAGTCATTGCTCTCACGTCTGCAGCTGGTTCAAAATGCGGCTGCACGACTCCTAACAGGAACTCGAAAAAGAGAGCATATAACCCCCGTGCTGGCCTCTCTGCACTGGCTGCCTGTGTCTTTTAGAGTTAATTTTAAAATTCTTATGTTTGTTTTTAAATGTCTACACAGTCTTGCCCCGCCTTACCTCTCTGAGCTTCTTCATCCCCACATACCCTGTCGGTCTCTCAGGTCAGCTGACCAGCTGCTCCTGGAGGTACCGAGATCCAGGAGGAAGCTCAGAGGGGACAGGGCCTTCTCTATTGTGGCTCCAAAATTATGGAATAATTTGCCCATGCATGTTAGAGGGGCCCCTTCACTGTCCACTTTTAAATCACGTCTTAAAACCCACTTTTATTCCTTGGCTTTTAACCTCAGTGAGACTTAGTTTCTTTTTTAATGCAGTAGTTATTTAATTAATGATTTCACTCTTCTTTTATTTGTTTTTTATTTATATCTCATGTAATTTTATTTTACAGTTCCAATGTACAGCACTTTGTGTCAGCTGTGGTTGTTTTAAAGTGCTTTATAAATAAAGTTGATGATGATGATGATGAAAATAGACAACAGCTCAGCAACCATGATGAACAGAAGTGGTGAGCTGCTACATCCCTGCCTTATCCCTCTATTAACCTCAAACCTTGAACATGTACCATGTTCTAGCAAAACAGAGCTGTTAATGTCATTATATAGCATCTCTATAACATTGATAAATTCCTCTCCAAAACCAAAAGACTGCAGAGTTTTTAATATGAACGTATGTTCAACTGAGTCAAATGCTTTGTAAAAATCCAAGAACAGGATGTACCTTGTCTCTTGGATTAATTCACTGTATTCAAGGAGATCCAAAACCAGCCTAATATTGTTATGAATTAGTCTTCCTTTCAAAAAACCTGATTGTGTTTCACTGATAATGTTTGAGATGCCTTTCTTTAGCCTCTCAGCTACAGCTCCAGACAGGATCTTATAGTCAGTGTTTAGTAAGGTGATGGGTCTTAAATTGTCTAAAATTCTTTTATCCTTACCCGATTTAGGGATCAGGGTTATCAGCCCTTGTTTCGTGCTCGGCATCACTTCTTTTTTCTCTATCGATTCCTTTAATGCATCAAACAATAAAGTTCTTAGGTCCTTCCAGAAGAATTGATAAAAATTAGTAGTGAGTCCATCTGTCCCTGGGGACTTGTTTAATGCCATTTTCATGACCACCAAATCCAGTTCCTCAATTTTAAGCTCTGAATCACACAGATCTTTGAACGGCTTGTCAATACATGGGATGAGATTATGAATCTTATCAAAGAAACTATCAGAATCAGCTGCTGAATATTCTGAGGAGTACAATTTGGAATAAAAAGTGAAGACTTCTTTTCCAATCTTTCTGAAATCTTTACATTCAGTCCCATTTATCAACAAGCTTGAGATTAGATTTCTCTGCTGTCTGCACTTTTCCAGCTTACTAAAATATGATGAGTTCTTTTCACCTGCCTCAATCCACTTGGCTCTCGATCTTATAAAGGCACCCTGGGCTTTCTCTAGGTAAAGATCGTCTAATTTAGTTTGTAACTCCATCAATTTATTCTTTTCTTGCACGTTTAGTTTTTCTTTACTACAGCACTGAGTTATTTCACGAAGTAAATTACTTTCATATTCCCGTTTTTCCCTGTTCAGTTCTTTGCAGAATTTTATAGTGAATTCTCTGATTTTGAATTTAATAAGTTCCCATTTCTGTATATTACCCACTACTGAGTCATCATTTTTTATATCTGTAATTTTATGTCTAATTTTATCACAATACTTGTCCTTATTTAAAAGGCTGGCATTAAATTTCCAATATCCCCTGCTACTACGTTTCATCCTTGTTGGTTCTAAGACAAGATCAATGAAACAGTGATCAGATAGGGGTGCTTTGGAGATTTTAGATTGTGAAGTACACCTCAAAATGTCATCGCTCACTAACCAATAATCAATTCTTGACCTGCTTTCTCCATTAGGTTTAAACCATGAATAATTCTTAACTCCAGGATTCAAACTTCTCCAAATGTCTGTAAAATTATTATCACTAGAAAAGTTCTCAATAATGTTATTCTGTTGCCTCCTTCCTAAGCGAGGAGGCCATCTGTCCATCCATTCATCTGAGGTCATGTTCCAGTCTCCTCCTATTAGGATGTAATCTGTGGGGTACATAACTTTAAACTCTGAAATAACATTTGTTAGATTTTCCAATAGACGTTTATTTTGACCTTCGTTATTATGTCCATAAAGATTTGTAACAATTAGAAATATACCTTCGCTCTTCAAGCTGCAGTTGACCAATGACCCTCACTATCAGCTTTATATGTTATAATCTCCCCTGGGAACTTATTAAAACAAATCGCCACACCTCCAGATCTGTTAGATCCACGACTGAAAAGAATCTTGTCTCCCCACTGATTAGCCCAAAAGGTAACATCGGCATCCACAGAGTGAGTCTCTTGTAAAAACAGACAGTGACATTTTTGCCCCTTGCAAAATAAAAAAAGTGCCTTTCTCTTAACAATTTCCTTCAAACCCCGAACGTTTAATGAACCAAAAGAAATTTTTGAGTGAACCATAATAAGAGTATGCTAAGAAAATAACTTTTTTTTTTAAAAAAGAAAAGAAAAATATATAAACATGAGTTTAAATTGTAACACTTGTCACCAACTCAGTGACTAATAACCTTTAACTTTAAGTAGAACTCTTTTGTCCCATTAATAATATTCCACTGTATACAGTCTTACATCAAGTCTTTCATTCAACGTCGACGATCCTCCGTCCTTCGATGTATCCATGAGGACCCCGGAAAAAGGCCCGTTTCCCAGCCCGTCTGGCTTGTTCAATTTGCGGCCACAGCCGCCTCCTCTCTTCCCAGTCCTCCCGCGGCAGTACCTCAGCGAAGTGGAAACCGCCGTTCTTACAGACAGCCGAATCTTTGGTGCGACGCCAAATCTCCTCTTTCACGTGTCTCAGAGCAAACAGAATGATGATATGTCGGACCTTGTTCTCAATCTTCTTCCCAACTCTATGCACCACATCCACAGATTCTTCAAGCTTTGATATCATATCAGGTGCGATCTTGCCAAGAATTCCAATAACCAGCGATCTGACACCTTCATCTCTTTTCTCTTCTAATCCTTTAATCCGGAGGCACCACCTCATTTTGTACCTTTCTTGCTCTCACACTCTCTCCTTGAGATCGTAGTTATCTTTGGTCAACTGCTCGTTTCGTCTCTCCAACTCTTTAACCTTTTGTTTACATTCTTTCACCTCCTCCGAGTTGAACTGAACCGCTTTGGCTAGGCTGGCTAGCATCGTACTAGCTTGCTTGCATTGCACACTCAGGTCAGCTAGCTGCTCGTCCACTCTTTTTTCAAGGTTTTTTCTACGTAGTCATGATCCGTTCCTTCTCTGCTGTCTTCCTTTCCATCACATGGCGATGTTGTTTCTTGTTTTTTGAGGTCGAGTTTGAATTTAGCAGGCTTAACTATACTTGGGGCAGTCATTTTACTACTTTCGAGTGGAAACAATAACGAACACAAAGTAAATTCTGGGACAAGTTCAACGAGCTCCTAATTCGTGCGACTGCTCAACTCGCCATCTTGCGCCACCGTCTCACTACTAGATGAACTTGTGACACACATCTGCAGCAGAGGCTGAGTGGCTGCTCTCACACCTGGAGCATCCAAATCGACCCACAAACACGTTGAAAGATGCAATGCCATCAATGTGGATTGTCAAGGCTGAGAGACCTCTTCCCTCTGACCCCTCCCCAAACCCTCAAACCCTCCTACCCACCTCGACATACAAACTCTGTGTGGCTTCACGTGTTCTGTTGATGTTTACATGATCGAAATAACTTGAACACAAACACAAACAAACAAAGAGGAAGACCGCACCGGAAGGAAACAACTACAAGTCCCAGCATCCTCTGTGTTTAGGGAGCAGCAGTGAAAGTGAAAGCAGGAGGAGGAAGGTGGAGCTGAGGCAGGTGAGTGTTAACATGAATATGTTTCTTCTTATGACATAAAATAATTCCACGCTGTTCGTGTCTGTGGGTGAAATGTGAGGCCGGTCGGCTCCTCTGAGCGCTGGTTTCCTGTAAGTAGAGAGGAAGTGAGTTTAGCTGAGCCTCCGTTTAGTGTGAGAGAGCAGGAGGAGAGTGAGAGCTGTGCTGAGGCAGGGTGAGTGTTAACACCGCTCTGACATTACTGTGTCTCTGTGGCGGGAACAACAGGCTCCGTCAGTGGAGGCAAAAATAATCAGACTTTGGTTTTTCAAAGGAAACAACTTTATGTCGGAAGTTCCCGCACGCTCATTGGATAACGATGTGTCAATCTCGAGCTATTAGCCAATGAGCGTGCGGATTCACAGAAAGACCCGCCTTTATCACGGGACTTTAAAAACTACAATGGCGACAGAAACTCCGTGAGTGGAGTTCAGGGTGACGTTATGAAACTGTGACGTTTGAGCCACTTCCCGTTGAACGTGAAACTGATGGTTTCTGGTGTTTGGGTCTGTTTTTCTGTATTTATGCAGATAAAGTGTAAACTCAGATGAATTATACCATCAAATGTTAAAGGAAAATATCAGGATGAGTGTCTGTGAGCTGACAAGGACGTGAAGCGAGCAGTTTATCCCAGAGCTGAAGCTGCTCTGTGTGCAGAGATGAGCTCAGATTCCTGCTGTGATTGATCAACAGTCACAGAAATGTAGACTTGTAGTTATTACTGCAGTATGGTCACAGCAGATACTGATAAACATGTATTATGAGGATGGATGATCAACTTTCTCACTCTCTCCTTTAAATCTCAGTTTTTTCTTCTTCACAGTTTATCTGTTAATTTATTAATGAATAACACTGAAAGAGTTTCTGTTATATTTCCCCTTGAACATCAGCTTATTAGGGCGGCATTAGGAAATAGCCCCCCTCCAAAGAATGAATAAATGAATGATGATAATAATAAAATGATTCAAAAGCAGAGCTCAGAGTGGTAGAATGGTCAAACATGGATCCACGGGTGGTTCAACTGCATTTGGTGACGTGACTAAAGCAAATCTTTCAAATAATCCCACCATCAACGGGATGTTGTCTCCTTTACTACGGTTACTTTACTTGGTCACCGTGTGAATTTCTTTGAAATGAACCAAATTCTTTTATTTGTCGGTTGTTGCATATTTAACCTCTACAGTCAGGAAAGGAGGAGATGAGGCCTCAACAATGTTGGGTTGTAGCTGTGGTTCAGGTTAGAGTGAGTGTCCATGGAATAAATGTAAGTCAGTGAACTGGAAACATGACTGTGTTCAAACTTTGTTTCCTTTTTATAATGAGTCTAATCAAAGGTGGACAGAAGTATCTCCACTGTGACTTTTCTGTGTCACCATCAGAGCTTCTGCACAGTGTTTCTGGGGCAGATAACATTGCAGCATTATGGAGACATTATGGAGACAAAAAGAAAAGCGTCTGGATTTCTTTAAGTTAAACTTAAAGAAATACAGACGCTTTTCTTGGACTGTTGGTTTCAGTGTTTAGTCTCATTCACACACTCCCTCAGACTCTTCACACACTGATTTCCTGACATAAACACACTCCTGTGTGCTCTCTTGGCTTCACACACACACTGAGGACCATCTACAGACTGTGAGCTCCGTCTTCTTTGTCTTTGGAGCCGAACTCTGACAAAGTTAGGAACAAAACTTTCTCCAGCGTGTGAACTTTCCTCCTAGACTCAGTCTGAGCAGTCAGACCACATATTTCTAAAGCAGCACATGAAGGTGTGGCTCACACACACACAGGTGAAGGAAACAGCTGCAGTATTAAAAACTGCTTCACTGTCTACAAATATATGAACTGAATGTTTCTTTCAGGCTGTAAAAACCTTATTTATCCTCCATTACAGTCCTGCATTCAGAGCATTACTTCTGTTATATTAGTACATGTATTTTATTCTGATGAACACATGAAACTCTGAGCTGGATTGAATCCATTGAATCAGAGTCCAGGACTCAGACTAAACACACTGAATGTGTCCTGAGCTCGGCCGCTGTTCCACAGTAACTGCTGTCAGAGTCACTGTTACTGAGTTAGCTTAGCTAGCAGAGCAGCTAGCAGTTAGAGTATGAACTCTGTAAGCAGTCAGCTCGGTCCTGGACATGGTTACTGACATAAAGCTGCTCTCTGCAGCCATGTTTGACCTGCTGCTTTGTAGGACTACAGTAATGGAGGATTTGGAGGCTGAACTGGGCTCTGTGACACTTTTTGTAGTGAACTGATGAAAGCTGCGTCTCAGATGGATGTTAGTCCAACACATCAGACACGACCTCTGCAGCTCTCAGTTGATGTGCACATGAATGATTTGTGTTTCCTCTGCAGGTGAAGGTAGAAAGTGTGTGTGAGCTGATGTGAATTGAGCAGCATGGATCAGTGTGAGGACAGAGAGGAGGGAGTCCCTCCCTCTAAAAGCACTCTGTGTGGGGAACATGAGAGCCAGACCAAAGCTCAGAGGTGAGATGACCATCTCTAACTGTCCATGACTCTTCTCCATGTCACAGCTCAGCACTCACATCACTGCTCCATCATTATTCACACTCATACCTCTGTGTGTGTTGTTTTAAAGCCCAGAGCTGTGGGGCGTACCAGGCTCAGCTGGACATAACCCTGAAACTAATCCAGAGCCTGGACCTGAACCCAGCTGTGTTTCCTTAAAGAGCAACGTGTCGAAGGGTGTTGGTGTAAAATTTAACAAAAGACTGTTATGTGACAAAGAGTAAGTACATTATTTTTATGAGATTGTTCATCATGTCTTTAATTTAATATTTCCAGTTTTTCCTTCCTGTCTCATGAAGCTGTGACATTTATGGTTTTTCTTTTAGGATCAATAAGAGGCCAGAATCTCCTGGACCTGAACCCAGCTGTGTTTCCTTAAAGAGCAACAGGTCGAAGGATTTTGGTGCAAACTTTAAAGGCTGTTCTTCTGCTGCTGAGAGGTAATGTGTGTCTAGATGTTGTTCCTGACTCTGTATTTCTGAATAAATCCTCATGTTTAATATCAGCTCAGCTCTTTTTCACACATTTCTATGTTGGTGTGTGAAGCGGTGTGTGTTGGAGTGTTTCCACAAACACAGCAGTCAGAGTGGAAAGAGTGGATGTTGTAGGAGGTGTTTGTGTAGTGAAGAGGCTGAGTGTCTGTAGGACTCCAGCTGCTCCAGCAGGTGTCTCCTTTGTGCTTTGCTTCAAACACAGTGTAGGGAGGAGCTTCCACTCAGGTGTTTCAGGTGTTGCTGGATGGAGGAGGACAAATAGTTTTTCCCTTCAGTGACACTTCAGCAGCTCAATGTTCTGGGAGATGTTTGTCTTTATGAAGGTTTATGGATTCTTGTTCTTACTTTGGTTAAACTGAGCAACACATTTTCCATCTAACATTTAAAGTAAATTTCCAGGTGAATAAAAGATCTGCAGCTGCAGCCTCTGTGATGTTTCACAGTCTGAAAGTAACAAATTCAACCAGAGTTCAAACAAAGGCTTAATATACGTGTGTGTTTGATATAATGCCAACAAGTACAAACAGGTGTTCTTACAGGTCTTAATCACAGAGGTCTGATAAGTCTGGTGACTTTCACACTCAGCAATTTTGCTGCCTTTTATTTTATATTGGCCTTTTTAAAGCCCTTCAAAGTCTCCCACATTCATACAGAGCTTTTAACACCAAACTCCTTTACAGTCCTTCTCCTCTCACACACGATCACACGACTGATTTGTCTGCAGCAGCTGTGTTACTGCTAGTATTTTATTATGTGTGTAATCTCCTCATATTGTTCCTGTGGTTTAGTTTGACTTCCTTCTGCAAACTCAGCTGCTCTGTTGCTGATACACGTCTCCATGAATATGATTGATCAGATGCTGCCAACACCATGTGTTTCATGTGAGCGCTCAGCTGAAACCCTGGGTTGACTTATCGAGTTAATAACAAGCTTCACGTGACTGTGAATGCTAAAGTGAATCAGATAAAGGAAAGAGACCCTGCTAATGTTGGACTCACTTCTTAGTGTAGATCCCAGGAGGAAGTTCAACATAGCCATTCTTTGTGCTAGCTCGACCAAACCTGAGACCACAGTGCAGGATAATGATCATCATCTGTCTCTGTCAAGGACATTTAAAATCCACAAATAACAAACATAATTATATTTGATCATTAAAAATGATGATTAAACAAAGTGTCAAACATACTTAAGTAGAAGGACTGATGTTTGTGTTAAAATACCCTCTTAAAGCTGAAATACTGATTCAACTTCGTTACTCAAGTAAAGGTAAAAGAGTCCAGGCTCTGAAATGTACTCACAGTATTAAAGTAAAAACGCCATCTTTGAAGGAAATTTCTGCCAGTTTTTGTGCAAAGTTACCTGAATTTCTACCTCCAACATTAATATGAGAAAATTATCTGAACTTTTATTCTAATGAATTTAATCAGCTTGAACATTTTGTAGCACAAAAGTAGAAAAAACCCAAAGGGAATCAAAAATAGCTCCGTTTGCTGTTGCCTGCATTGTAGATGGGCGGCTTTGCCTCAACACCTAAACAGGAAAATGAGTTTAGTCAAGTATTAAAGTGGGATTGAAGAGGTGAGGAAACCAGAGATCAGGTGTTGTGGTGCAGCATTAAGATAAGATGGGGCCTGATTATTTAAGACCTTGTATGCAGTGTTGGGTAAGTTACTTTAAAATAGTAACTTAATTACATTACTAGTTACTTCTCTCAAAAGTAACTCAGTTACTTCAAGTTACTCGTTATTTTCAAAGTAACTAGTTACTAGGGAAAGTAACTTTGGTTTTACTCAGAATTCTCTTGTTAATGTGTTGCTTCCATAACTTTGCCAGTCTTCTAGCTTGCTTACTTGCCACAGTGCACTGTGCCACCTACCAATAGAAAGGAAAAGATAATGTGCATATTTCCACGAGAGAAATCCCACGCCTGGACCGTCATTGACTGCTGCCATGATTCTAGCCTACGTCACAGCGTCATGTGCGCCTTTTACATCCAACACAAAAACTGCAGTCGTGGTGCTTTGATTGTACTCAGAACTTGGAAATTCTGCCTTCTGAATAGGAAGATGTAGGTAACACCAGACTGCAGATGAGCTGCATACAGGGCTGGACTGGGACAGAAAATTGGTCCGGGCATTTTGACTAGAGACCGGCCCACCATTATAGGAAAAACATAAAGCCTTTGAATGAAAACAAACGCTGTTGTGACAGTGATGTACACTGTTTTGATGGTATATATGCATCAATCTATCAATCGTTTGTTGTAAGATTCAGATAATTATTTTTTAAAAGCTAGACATTTTAAATGAGAATAAGATAGAAAAGTATTTCTTTGTGCCCCCCTTTCCCTGTTAATGCCCTACCTGGCCCCCCTGGCAACACTTTGCTAGATCCGCACCTGCACAGTTACCAGCTGTCAGCTACCTAAAAAAGGATCCTGGGGTTATTTGTCTCTCAGAAACAGTTCATAACTTCCCTTCAACTCATTCATGTCACCTAAAAGGTAAACCTGTTTCTCCGTCACCTGTTCAGCTCTGATGATCCAGTAAGGACATCTCCTGGTTTCATCTTCATGTTTCCCTCTCACCAGATAACCAAACCGACATCATGACCAGCAGCTTTACAGCTGTGGCTCCAGCAAACATCAGCTGATACTAGAAATTAATATTAAATAAATTCTAACAACAGCTGATCAAGCTTAAACGTGCTGCTGTTGTTTAGCGCGACATCCGCTGGTTTCCTCTTTCGGCGCAAAGTGAGCGATAAACAAACAAGAGAGCTGATCAGCTGATCATTGATCAGTTTAATGATTGAAGTAGAAACGGGAGAGGGAGGGGGAGAGGATGAGAGAAGAAGAGGCAGCTGTGCAGCAAAGACACAGAATAACTCCAGCTTTGTGCCTTTTTCATTGTAGCTGAATTACGGGACAAACTGATCCTTTTCACCTCAATAAGAAACGCGTAATATTTTCTCTGAATACCAGACGGGACGGTTGGCAACTCTAATAACTTATGAACAAAATAAAGTTCAACATCATTAACTTCATAGCACCACCCAGCTGTATAGAAACTCCGTCATGCTAGCTAGCACGCAGTACGGAAAAAGTCAGAATAACGAAAATAAACTCCACCTAAACTTGATTTATATCTGACCCAGAGAGACTGCAGGTCATAACTTCTTACCTGAAGTTCAGTTCACACTTGGACCAGCGGCCGCCTCGGGTCTCTTTTCCTTCTGCGTCCCCTTTCTCCAGCCCGAGAACGTGTTGCTTTCCCTCATCCACCTGCTGGCCTCCACCACTTGCTAATGTTAATGAATCTGTGGAAGCTCCGCGATAGCCACCACACGGAGTAACGAGTAACGACCCTATCTAAATCCCAGTAACGACTAACGCGTTCCTGATTTTGGCATAATAACTAGTTACCGTGGTCGTTACCACAATAATAACGTAGTTACTGTAACGCGTTACTTAATAACGCGTTAGTCCCAACACTGCCTCTAATGCTGGGTAATGTCAGCTGGTCCATGTGCAGCTGGCTGTGAGGCTCAGGGAGCGTCTACAAAGTGCAACACTGAAAGGACATCATCCATAAATATTGAGTAATAACTGGACTCTCATACAGTGAGACTCAAATGCCTTTAAACATCAGCTTATCCTGCTGATCCAAGTCCAACACTGAGTTTGTAAAAACATGTTTGTCAATCATTTTGTTTGGTTTCTGAGGAAAATGATTCAATAACTTGCTGCTAATACACAACATTTCATCATATTTCCTCATAACCCTCTTTTGTCTGACCATTTGATCCCATTTGAATTTGCAATAAAGGATCCACAGAGTTTGGTGACAATAATGACAGTAGATGTTTGTGTGAAAGTGCTGGAAGCAAATGAGTGTGTGATGTTCTTTCAGTGTTGCACTTTGTAGATGCTCCCTGAGCACTGGTCTCACAGCCAGCTGCACATAGAGACCAGTGTTGTTAGTCCAGGTCAGAAGATGACTTGTTGGAATGAAAATGAGCTTGTAGTTTGTCTGCTTTAATAATGTGACTGGAAAAAGGTGTTGGACTTCAAATATGTCCATTTCTTTCACACTTCACCTTTAAAAGTGAAGCCTTGTGGTTCCTGGAAGGAAAAACACGACTTTTTCAAGTCTTTGTCCTGTTTTTATGATAAATGTACGACTTTAATGTGAAACATTCAGAGTTTTTTCTCTTGTTGTGTTTGTTTGAAGCTGCTTCCTGTTGGCTTCAGCTGTTTGGAGTTTCCATTTTCTAAACTTCTACATTCTGAACCTTCTTCAGCTCTGAACAGATGATGAAACACTGAATGATTTCAAGCTCACACTTTGTCTAATAAACTTACATCTTTCATTCTTTACACAGATTGATGGACTGTAATTTGTCAGAGATCAGCTGTGATTATCTGGCAGCAGCACTGAAGTCCAACCCCTCCCATCTGAGACAGCTGGAGCTGAGCTGCAACAACAAGCTGCAGGATTCAGGAGTGAAGCATCTGTGTGGTTTCCTGGAGAGTCCAGGATGTGGACTTGAAACTCTGAGGTCAGTCAGCATGTTTTAGTTGTGCTGAGATGAATATGATGTGAAAGTTGTGCTGACACTAAGCTGCAGACATCAGGCTGATATTATACTGATCCACACTGAGGATCTTCATGGTAAAGTCTGTTTTCTTCTTCTCTGGTTTAGTCCATTGACTGCAGCAGAACAATGTTCACATTTCAAACAGTGAGACTCAACGTATGGCCCGCGGCCCACACGCAGCCTGCCCACCTTTCCTGATTCAGAGAGAGGGGACCCTGATTAACTGTGTAGTGTTCTTCCTCACAGTTCTAAGTATCAGACACAACAATGAATAATCCACAGCTGACTGTTGTTACGAGTTCAAATATTGGGGATGGAGACAAGAGGAAAAACCACAATAACAACACTGGTCCGACCGGGTTGAGTCAAACGATGATTTTAATGATCACACGCGTGGGAGATGGACACCGTACACAGACAGCATCAGATCTCAAAATGGTGGAGCATTGATCAAACTCTTATAGCCTCTAGTGCCCCCACCTTATCATAAAAGCCTAAACATTCAGATTCTTTTCTCTCACACAGCGCCTAAGCTACGACCTTGGCTCCCTGTTTATCTGCTCCTGCTGAAATGGGGCAGAAAACTCCAGCATGTTCTGTTCTCTTCTAATCAGACAAATAAGGCGATGACTTTGGCAAACAGTATTTCTTATAACATCATAAAACAATATCATTCATTCACAATAAATCATCAGTCTAATGTAATGCAAATCAGTTTAACAAATGCAATAGTTATCAGCTTCTTCTAATTCAGGAGAATAATGCAAACTAAAACTACATAATAATTCACAATCTTTAATTAGGGGTCTAACATGGCATAAAATAATATTATAATCTAACACTGTCTTTAGCAGGTCAAAGGTCACGGCACACAGCAGACAGTGGGAAATATTATAATTCTGATCATTTATCAGCACATATCCATATGTATAAAAACAAAGCTGACACTGTGAGACTTGATCAGAGGTGTGATCATCACAGCAGAGGCCTTTGTGTCAAAGTCACTGAGGATCAAACAGAAACACATGAAGCAGATTTTCCTGTTCTGGCTTTTTATAGCAGATAACCTTCAAAATATTCTGCAGTCCATCAAAAACTGAAGCAAACCATGAATCAACATGTGAACATGAGCTGATGCTGCTGAAGGGAAGCAAAGTTACAGAGGTTTGATTACAGACACAGCTGAGAGTTTGTAATCTGTCATCATTTTAAAAGGTTTAAATTTCTTCAGTATTGAACAGCAGAAATGAGGCTTTGTTTTCGGAGGCCGACAGCAGTGAACACAACAGCAGACTGGTGCGTAATAAGCAGTGGATAATGCAGGAAACAGATTTTTGAAGGTAAACTGTTCTTGAAGTACACTGAGAGAGAGAGAGCTGTGCAGGAAGTAAAGGTCAAAGTCAGAGAGAATTCATGACGATGTTCATCAAACGTAAAGCGTAGTTTGGATCTTCTTCTGCTGCTGGTTCACTCAGTTTTGGTTGGAGACAGATGAAACCTGCAGCTTCAGGATCTGTGAGCTGTCCACTTTCAGCCCCGACGGCGTGTCCGTGTACGTGCCGTCGAGTGAACGATCCACGCTCTGTGTTTCCATCTTTGTGTGTTTAGCTGCTCTCATTTACTGTTTTATCTGTTTTTGTCATGAACTGGCTGTGTGGAGGCAGATGAGGACCCAAACGCAAAACTCACGGAGGCAGGAACTGAACTCAAAATCACTGCTTTATTGCAGGGTTCACAACGAAACAGAACTAAACTGGGAATACTAACAGAAGACCGTGGGAACACAGAAAGACACACAGGTTCGGGGAGAAGACATTGACGACACGACACTGACCTGATGGAGACATGCACATAAATACACAGATGGTTAACGAGGGAAGTGGGAGCACACGGGGAACACAGCTGACACAGATAATCATAACGAGACAGGGCAGGAGTGAACACAACATGACGCATACTGACGAGAGACTGTCAAAGTAAAACAGGAAGTACACAGAGGTTCAGACAGGAGGAGAGACAGCACGGGGAGAACACAGACATAACAGGCTGGGGAAAACATGGAATAAAACACAAGGAGAGACGAGGGCTCACAGATACACAGGGGCACACAGGAGGTAACCAAATAAGGAACATCTTAACTAAATAACCTAGGAACCAAGGCATAAATAGGGAACAAAATACAAAAACTAAGAATACTGGGCCAACATGGCCCAGGACCATGACAGTTTGCTTGTTGTTGAAATACTTTTGGGAGCTTTAACCTGAGATTCTGGCAAAATACATTTATATTAAAAATCGATTCAGGATTGAATGAATCAACATTGCTTTATTCAAATTAAAACCATTTAAATAGGAAAATCCATCTTTTTACACCCGCCTCTAATGCTGGGTAATGTCAGTTGGTCCATGTGCAGCTGGCTGCGAGACTCAAATGCCTTTAAACATCAGCTTATCCTGCTGATCCAAGTCCAACACTGAGTTTGTATAAACATGTTTGTCAATCATTTTGTTTGGTTTCTGAGGAAAATGATTCAATAACTTGCTGCTAATACACAACATTTCATCATATTTCCTCATAACCCTCTTTTGTCTGACCATTTGATCCCATTTGAATTTGCAATAAAGGATCCACAGAGTTTGGTGACAATAATGACAGTAGATGTTTGTGTGAAAGTGCTGGAAGCAAATGAGTGTGTGATGTTCTTTAAGTGTTGCACTTTGTAGACGCTCCCTGAGCACTGGTCTCACAGCCAGCTGCACATAGAGACCAGTGTTGTTAGTCCAGGTCAGAAGATGACTTGTTAGAATGAAAATGAGCTTGTAGTTTGTCTGCTTTAATAATGTGACTGGAAAAAGGTGTTGGACTTCAAATATGTCCATTTCTTTCACACTTCACCTTTAAAAGTGAAGCCTTGTGGTTCCTGGAAGGAAAAACACGACTTTTTCAAGTCTTTGTCCTGTTTTTATGATAAATGTACGACTTTAATGTGAAACATTCAGAGTTTTTTCTCTTGTTGTGTTTGTTTGAAGCTGCTTCCTGTTGGCTTCAGCTGTTTGGAGTTTCCATTTTCTAAACTTCTACATTCTGAACCTTCTTCAGCTCTGAACAGATGATGAAACACTGAATGATTTCAAGCTCACACTTTGTCTAATAAATGTACATCTTTCATTCTTTATACAGATTGAAGGACTGTGGTTTGTCAGAGATCAGCTGTGATTATCTGGCAGCAGCACTGAAGTCCAATCCCTCCCATCTGAAAGAGCTGGACCTGAGCTCCAACAACAAGCTGCAGGATTCAGGAGTGAAGCATCTGTGTGGTTTCCTGGAGAGTCCAGGATGTGGACTTGAAACTCTGGGGTCAGTCAGCATGTTTTAGTTGTGCTGAGATGAATATGATGTGAAAGTTGTGCTGACACTAAACTGCAGACATCAGGCTGATATTATACTGATCCACACTGAGGATCTTCATGGTAAAGTCTGTTTTCTTCTTCTCTGGTTTAGTCCATTGACTGCAGCAGAACAATGTTCACATTTCAAACCTTCAAAGAAGAAGAAAAATCCTCCACTGGATAATTCACTGTGAAACTCTCCAACTCTTCATTCCACCTTAAAGTCTGTCTGACACTGAAATCCAAAGCAAAATGTGCGTTTGCTTTACAGACAGCAGTCCAACACAAACATACACACATCATCCAAAACACAGTCCAACATCCAAATCTCCTCCACTGCCAGCATGAATGATGGGAAAGAGAAGGAGGAACACTGACATTCAGGGTTAGAATGAGTTTCATGAAGCAGACTGTGAAGATCAAAGCTGCATCAGAAAGCTTACATGAATGAATGAGTGGACAGAAGTGGACAGAGATCATCTGAAGCACTTCAAAGACTTTAAATCAGCACATTTCTCTTTATTCTTTATCAACTCTGTTAGTTTCTCTTAGTTTTCTGTGGAATGAAGCTAACAGCAGGCTAATAAGATGCTGACCAATAGGTTTCTCTATGGATCATTTTTGCTAACTGTTTATTCAGCTTAGGCTCACAGGGCTGGAGCCTGTGCCCTAGCTGTCATAGGGCAAGAGGCGTGGTCCACCTGCACAGGTGAGCAGTCCATCACAGGGCCAGCAGAGAGAGACAGAGAAGCACTCTCTCACATCCACACCTACAGCCAATTTAGAAGCACCATTGAACCTAAGCAGCATTTCATTGGACTGTGGGAGAACATCCAACCTCCACAGAAAGGCCAACAAGCTTCAACCTACAACCTTCTTGCTTTAAGGCACTAGTGCTAACCACTTTTCCCCATTTCAGCCCAAATCCTGCATCTTCCTGTTTCTGACTCCAGGCCAGCTCCACTAACACTTTCTCATCAGACACTGCCACCTAGTGGAGGAAGTCTTAGTTCCATTTGAAGCTTCAGATTACAGTTAGTTCCTTTACAAAGAGGTGGAGGTGGTGGGGCCGCAGCACCATCATCACTGAGTGCCATAGGACACTTAACCTTTGTTTCCATATGCTGGGAACTTCCTGTTGTTCCAAGGAGGACTGGAAAATGTGTGAAAACCTCCCAGTCAGTTCCTCACAGCACACTTCAATCATTTCCCTCCCACAGCATCAGGACCAGGGCTTTTTCTCTCTTTGGTCCCACTCAGAGATTTCCACACAAACACCTCATCAGTGGAACTCTCAGAGCTACCAGCCCTTTGCTACAATCACAAAGCTCTTCATTGAAATCAATGATATCAAAGCTGGAACATGAGCCTTTAAAACGTCCCAGTGGGTTCAGTCAAACCAGTCCCTCAGTCCCAGTATAGAGTCTTTGGTCCAGACTGGAACAGCTGTGTGCCCTGTTTGAGCTCTCTTCAGTCCTGTGACCTGACAGACCCAGAGGGGCCATCACATCACATTTAGAAGCTCCCCTAATGGAGCCACAACACATGTCCAATACTTAGTCTGTCTTGTTGGACCAACTGGAAGAAATGATTCAAGGACTTAGTCACAGAACAGAGATTCAAATCTCCAAAATCCAACTGGCTGCATCAGGACATATACCGTATTTTCACGACCATAAGACGCACTGTGCTAAAAGGCGCAGTCTCAGTTATGTGTGCCATTACTGTATTTAACACACACATAAGGCGCACTGGATCATTTTGGATTTTTTTCTTCTTGAGCTCTCAGCGAAGGCGGTCGCACTTTTCTCCTCTCCTCCTTACCCTTATCTTCCCTGCTTAGCCTCTATGTCCTCGTCTTGTCTTGCGTGCATTACTTTCCCTGGAACAGTCTCTCACTGTCGTTCTCTAAACCTAAAAGAGAATTATGGATTTGATCAACTGGTCTCTGAGTGCTATTGACACCCTTTTCTCAACGAGAAGTCGGGGCTCGGGAGAGCCTGAGTGCCCTGGAGGGACTTTCCCTGCCGGTTACACGATGGACAGGTGGCAGAACTGGAGGACCGTGTGCCTGGCGGGACTGTTGATCGAGGACGCTGAAGATATCTACCTATTCGGAACTATGATAACAGGGTTCATGCTGATCGGCGTTGGCTTAGCCCTGGTTTATCAGAGAATTACGAGAGCAGAACCGGCTGTTCAAACCCCCACAAGGCTGCCCGCTGGATTTGAAGCGACGGGACGAGGCGCGACCTCTCACAACGAACGTAATATGGTCAACACCTTGGAGACGCTTACAGCTGCTGTGAAGGCTCAAAACAACACCATTGAACGTATGAGGGGAAACATCAGAGAAAGGCCTGCTCAAAATGACACCCTTGAGCGACAGTTGGAAAACATCGCGGAACAGATCACTGCAGTTGTGAGGTCTCAAAATCAAAAGAATGACAACACCTTGGAACAGAAGTTTGATACCATCATGGGGAGGCTCGCAGCTCTCCAACGGGAGATCGAGGGACCAGTGTCGGAGTGCTAAATTCGAGCTGCTCATAAAGGAGAAATCAACAATATTCAACATTTGGACACCACGGCGCCAGCTGCAGGCCCAAGGCTGGAGCCCACCAAAACAACTCCCTGATAACGACTGTGTGATGACTATTCTTCCCGTCCCATGAAGGCCACCTGGGTAGGCTGGCAGACTGTTTACTTAGCCTGATAGAGCGAAGGACACTGTCTCCGCTGAACTCTGGACACGCACACACATACACTGATAAGCACACACTCATCCCCCCTCCCTTCCAAACGCCTTCGAAGCTTGTTTCCTGCGGGGGAACACGGCGGGTCTGTGTGCCACGCTGGAATGGTAGCGCTGTGCAGGGTGGCTGCTGTGTTCGCTTCGGATTACTCCTCAACCCCCACCCACCCCTGTGGCTTGTCATGTCTTTACAATGTTGTGCTGTGGACATTTATGTGCTTCTTGTGCAGAGGAGTTTTTTTTGTTTCCTGTTCTCATGATGTCCTACCATGGAAGCATAGCATGAGTAGGGGTCTCTTTTTTTCCTCTTGTACTTTCCCCAGTGTAGTGTACATTTCAATGTTTTTCTCTGATTCTACCAATCTCCGACCTGTATCCCCATGTAATGTTTGTGCTATATGTGTAAGGTCGGGGGGGGGTCCTATTTCACTGCAGGGCAACCTGCATGTGACGAATAAAGCTTTGATTGATTGATTGATCATAGGGCGCATACAAGTACCGTATGCGTATTTAAAAATAAAGCGGGAGCAAACCTGAGTTCGGTACCTTACTCACATTTTTATTACCAGTAATCGTCATCATCAACAACACACAAGCATAGAAGTGTGTGTATTTAAAAATAAAGCAGGAGCAAAACAAAGTTTGGTACTCACATTTTTATCATCAATCAAACCCATCGAAGTCCTCATCCTCTTTGTCTGAATTGAACAGCTGCGCTAAATCTCCATCAAACATGCCAGGTTCACTGTCTTCACTGTCAGTGTAACTACAGGGGTCCAACAAAGAATGGCCACGCATCATACTGATGTCTTCGGAAATTTATTTCTCTCTCTCTCACTCTTATTGTCTTCAGACACCGTGAAAACTGAAGAAACACAAAGTTTACAACATAAATGTTTTGAGCTTTTCAGTCTCTCATATCAGTGTCCATAAACAGTCTTGTGTAAGCAGAACAGAAAAATGCACAATAATGGATATCACAAAAATGTCCTCTCATTACCAGTGTAGAACACGTATGCAACATTATACAAACAATATACATGAAACCATACCGTGTGCGCCTCTTGGACCACATGCAGAATAACATTAACGCTGAGGCTGTAGATGCATCTGTAGCCACGTATCCATGCTAGCTCCACAATGCCGTGATTGTGCTCTCAACCAAACTCTGGTCATGTGACAATTACAAACTTTACCTCATACAAACTTTACAGCACTTTACATATTTAACAAACCCATATTTTGTAATCACATATTTTAGACATGTTTTTTAATTAATGTTACACTTTTATCATCTTATCTTGTAAATAAAAGAACTAAATTGAGCATGAATCTATCACAGAAACATGAAATAACCAACTTTATTTTAACTGTCTCAGGGACAGTTACAGTCAGAGTCACTTTCCGTGCCGTGCGGCTCCTCGGAAACGATGCCGGCTTTTGCGAAAGCTCGAACAACAGTGCCAGCAGACATGTTAGCCCAAGCATCTACAATCCATTGGCAAATTGTGGCGTAACTCGCCCGGCGCTGCCTTCCACTCTTGGTGAAACTGGTCTCCATCGGTCATCCATCGCTGGATGTGTTTGTCGCCGATGTGTTTGCTGCAGTAGGAGCGGAAGATGGCCAGCTTTTCCTTATAATCCGCTGGAAGTTGCTGCGCTACCGTAGTCCTGGTCCGGATGGAAAAATGGCACCGTTTTATAAAACGAAAGCACCAAGACGGACCTCCTCGGAAATGTTCAATGTTCATCTCTTCAGCTATTGAAACTGCTTTTAGCCGAATGGTGACCGTCGAAACGCTTCTCCCGCTCGTTCTTTGCTCGATGATCCACCGCTCGAGTCTTTCCTCCAACTCGGGCCACCTCGCCTTATGTCCACGGAAACTCAGCTGCGTTTTCTTGACCTGCCGGAGCTTGTTTTCTTGTTTTCTAGCTTCCTCCATTTGCGAACCATCGATTCATTAATTCGTTAATCTTAAATTCTCACGCCGCTGCTCGATTTCCATGTTCTTCCGCGTAGCTGATGGCCTTCAGTTTAAACTGTGCTTCGTAAGCGTGTCTCTTTGCCATTTTCAGGGTTGTTAAAACAACGATGTCCTGCATAACGCACATACCTGTTCTTTTATACAGGTATCTGCAATAAAGTCAACGCACACACTTCACCCTTTAGCGTTCTCATGGTGTTCTCTACTACGTCCTCATTACAACACACAGGGCGCACTGCGCTATAGGGCGCGCCGTACTTTTTGAAGAAAATCTAAGACTTTTAAGTGCGCCTTATGGTTGTGAAAATACGGTAGTCTGAAACTCTGCACAGTTTCCTGTTTGAAGCTGCTTCCTGTTGGCTTCAGCTGTTTGGAGTTTCCATTTTCTAAACTTCTACATTCTGAACCTTCTTCAGCTCTGAACAGATGATGAAACACTGAATGATTTCAAGCTCACACTTTGTCTAATAAACTTACATCTTTCATTCTTTATACAGATTGAGGCTCTGTGGTTTGTCAGAGATCAGCTGTGATTATCTGGCAGCAGCGCTGAAGTCCAACCCCTCCCATCTGAGAGAGCTGAACCTGTGGGGAAACAACCTGAAGGATCCAGATGTGAAGCAGCTGTTTGATCTTCAGCAGAGTCCAGACTACAGACTGGAGACTTTGGTGTAAGTAGAGTGATGGAGTGAGTGGGTGGTGCTGTCAGCAGTATTGTACTAAACACAGTCAGTATGAAACAAAGATCCAGTGTTTCCTGTAAAGCTGCAGCTTCTCAGTGAAGCTGTGAGAGGAGAATGGTGACAGGCTTCAGGATTGGACACAAACACTTCCTGTTTCTCACCTTTATGGTCACCATAGTAACGGCTGACACGCTCTGATCAAACGCTGTCAACAGCCAATCAGCTCTCTGAACAAAGCAGCACGCAGACCAATGACTGCATTCATTTCCAAGTTTAAAGCAGTGAAGAACACAGTCTGTAGGTGAGGAAGAAGTTAGTGAGAGCAGATGTTTGGATGGAATTCCTCCAGTTAACAGCTGGAACCGTCCATCTGGATTGTTGGGCTTGTTGTTGGGGTTCCTACTAGAGATGGACCGATCCGATATTACGTATTGGTATCGGTCTGATACTGACCCAAATTACTGGATCGGATATCGGTGAGAAATAAAAAATGTAATCCATTAAATATCAATAAAGCACCTCACAAAACTTGCTACACGGCGTAACTCGGCTCATAACCGTAGTACGTCGCAGCAGTATGCATCACGTGATAGAGCGGTTGTGTGTATTTGTAGCCTCACCAGCATTTCATCTCCGAGGAAGTCATCCCATAGAGAATTAAAGCAAGTGTGTAAGTTCATCTCTGAATGTTTGTAAAGCATTCCCACGTTAAGCTTAAAAACCAATTAATGGAGCGACTGCCTCTCGCTCTCCTGCTGCTACTTCAATCGTGAAACTGCTTAATGATCAGCTGATCGGCTTTTCTGTCGCGAGTCCGTCTCTCTTGTTTGTTTTTGTCTCACTTTGCACCAGAAAGAGGAAACCAGCGGCTGAACAACAGCAGAACGTTTAAGCTTGAAAAGCTGTTGTTAGAATTTATTTAATATTACTTTCTACACCAGGATCTTTTTCTACAGCTGACAGCTGGTAACTGTGCAGGGGCGGATCTAGCAAAGTTTAGCCAGGGGGGCCGATAGGGCATGAACAAGGAAAAGGGGGCGCAAAGACATACTTTTCTTTCTTATTCTCATTTAAAATGTCGAGCTTTTAATAAATAATTATCTGACACCCAAAGTTTTAATCTGATGTAAAATGTATAGAAGTCCATTACTGTATATAGTAACTGTTAAGTCTAATATACCCTAGTAAGCTAGAACTTTTTCCTTTGGGAAAGTACCATCTGTGAATTCTGTAATTCTGTTGAAGAAAGATGTTGAATCTATTTAATTATTCTTGAAAAATAATTTATTTCTGTACATTTTTTCCCCTGCATCACATTAAATTTGATTACATCGATTAAGCATCATGAGATGGAGGGTGGGGGGTGGTTCCCTATTTTTTATTTTTTTTACTGGGAGTTTGCAACCCTATTAGTTAGGTTGCTTAATATTTCTGCTAAGTACTCTTTAAAATACCAGAATAGGGAGGATGTTGCAGGTTTACGTTTATTAGATTGATCAGTGTTGCTGAACTATGAAATATTTTGGGCGCAGTGTATTTTTTTACATACAGGTATAACAGAATAGCTTTGGTGTTTATTTGTTTTTTAAACTTGCGTATGAACTTATACAAAATGCAGCAAGATATTAAAAAAACGTTTTATTGATTAAAAAACACACTATCGGATTCATATCGGTATTGGCAGATATCCAAATTTATGATATCGGTATCGTGCCATCTCTAGTTCCTACAGAGCTCAGAGTGGACACACCAAGGTTCCTCTAATGAATGAAAGTCCAAACTCAAACTAGGAGGGAAAAACATTTTCATCAACTTCAATAAAAATCCAAAGATTAGAAAAAGTGAAGCAACAATGAGTCCTAGTACAGTCCCAGCACTGAAGTCCCTGCTGCTCTTTATACTGGATGTGCTGCATCACTGACTGACAGCTGATGAAGAGTCTCTGGAAACACTCGTTTATCTCCTCTGCTCTTCCTTCTTCTCTCTGCAGGTGGAGCTGATGATGGTAAACAGGACGGTGTGTGTGCTGAGAGAGGAGGAGCTGTGTCCTGATGATCCAGAGAGGTTGAAGCAGCAGCAGCTTGTGTGTAGAGACGCTCTGACTGGGCCATGTTACTGGGAGGTGGAGAGGAGAGCTTCATCCAGCAGTGACTGACAGAGGAATGAGAAGAAGTGCAGATGACTGTCAGTGCTGCAGAGTGAACTGCTCTGAGAACAGCTCCACTGTCAGACACAATGTAGAGTCCAGCATCATCCCTGTGTGTCCCTCTGGATCTGACAGAGGATCATCAGTGTATCTGGACTGCTCTGCTGCTGCTCTGTCCTTCTACAGTCTCTGCACAGTCTCTGTCTGACTCTGGCTTCAGACCCTCCTGGATCAAACTCACCTGGAAAGACTTTCAAACATCACTCAATAGATTTGAATACAGAATATATTTGATATATACTGTAGATGTACTGTAGAGTTGCAGTTTGTCACTTGTAAATACAGTCTGTGAGCAGCTGTGAGCTGAAAGATCTTTCTAGAAACAGGAAATGTTTTCACTCTTCTGTTGCTTTTTCATATATTTCCACAACATTAATATTGATCCCACCTGTCTCACCTGTTTCATGCTTTTATACATAATAACAGGACACGTGTGATCTGAGCGCTGCTGTGGTTGCTGTGCTGCACGTCTTCATTTAGATAACAGAGACATCTAGTGGTTCAGAGGGAGAACTGCAGGAGGTGGAGCTGTGTTTTAGCATGGAAAACTTTTTATCTTTTAGACGCAGATACAAGTTAGGGGGGTTAATGCTGATCAAGTCAAAACCATTGCTTTGGTCTGGTGGGCGTTCTTTTAGTGGGCTTTTCTGTCACGGCCTGCGTGGCAGACTATGATGAGGGGAAGGACGACCCAAATGCTGGACTCTTTGATGAGGTCAGTGCGTTTATTTACAGTGATGCTAAATAATCCAAACAACAATAAATCCCCAGTGCGTTCCCGACTCTGACATGTCCTCTTGCCAGTGTTAGTGTTCTTTGTCTCCGCTCCTCAGTGTCTGAGCACCCCGTGCTCGCTGCCCTCTCGTCTCCACACTCCTCCTGGGGAATAACAAAGACGCAGCCGTCAGCAACGCCACAATGCAGCAGACTAACCTTAACTAACTCACCAAGAGACTAACGTGAAGTTACGCAATGATCCAGCATCGGAGACAGCTCCACCACACTCCTAAGTAGCTCCTCTGACGAGGCTTGATCAGCTGCAGGTGTGAGTAATTCTCCTCCGCAGGTGTGGCCAGGCTCCTGGCTGACACACACACACACACACACACCTAGATACACAAACATGGAAACAGGAGACAGCAGCACCAAAAACACACATGTCCATAACTTCTTACAGGCCCTGGGTCACCCAGACCCCGGTCCCATGACAATTCCTCAAAACTAAGTAGGCCTACACACCAGGGTTTGGACATGTGTGGACCCAAACTATACTTACACTTTACCCTTTTTTGTGTGTCACCAAATACACTTTAATATCTTCTAGACAAGAATGTAGTGGCACAATCTTTAACCTCCTAAGACCCAAACTCCTCCGTGGCATTCATTTTTAATTTCTCTTTGATATTTGGGCTGATTGGGACCTGATGAATGTAAAAACAAAGAATTACCACATTTTTTTTTTTTTACCAAATTTTTGTTTCTGAGAAAAATGAGAGCCACATATGAGGATATTGGTCTAAAATGTCGATAGCACAGTGGCAGTATAACATCCTCGTAAGTGGATATCAGGCCCTTGTAGAGCAAAATGTAGTATTTTGGTCGAAACAACCCAAAATGTGATGTCCACATATATGGACGCCAGGTCCTAGGAGGTTAAATATCTGCTCACTTTGTCAAAATGAACCTAATCATCTCTGATGAGTTCAGTGATGTCTGCCAGCTCACCTTGCAAGTGGTCGAGCTCATACCGCCGACAACGCGGCCACAACTTGTAAACCCCCTGCTGACTATCACCTCTGGAGTTATTTGTTTATGTTAGTTTCAACTGTTCCTGCAGAAAGTAAGCACGTGTTACTGATAAAAAGTCCAATAGAAGCAAAGTCTAAACTTTGAAAACAAAAACCTGTCTGATTAAGATCTGATCTTTGGGGAGTTTCAATAAGCAGTGTGACCCGTGTATATGCATCAGGGGTGGGTTTTGATTATCGATTTATCGAATAAAATTGATTCTCGCTTGGATAACGTGATATCGATTCATTAAAATCCTGAATCGATTTTTTAATATAAATTTATTTTGGCCAAAACGCCAGAATCTCAGGTTAAACCTCCCAAAGTTTCAACAACCACCAAACAGCTAAAACAGTAAATGAGAGCAGGAACACGGATTCTGCACAAAGACGTAAACACAAAGCGCGGAGCCGCCGACGCATCAGAATCAGTGAGATGTGACTTTCTCACCTGACTGCACGGACACGAGCTGAAAGCCGACAGCTCGCTGATTCTGATGTTTCGGCGGCTCCGCGCTTTGTGTTTACGCCCTTTTTGCGCTGATTCTGAAGCTGCAGGTTTGATCTCTCTCCAAACAATATTGAGTAAACCAGCAGCAAAAGAAGCTCCAAACTACGCTTCACATAAACATCGTCATGAATTCACTCTGATTGTTTTGCTGCCACCAGGATAAAATCACACTTCATGCACAGCTCTCTCTCTCTCTCTCTCTCTCTCTGTACTTCAAGAACAGTTTCCTGTTTTCTGCATTATTCGCTTGCTTGTTATGCACAAGTCTACCGTTCTTACAGCCTGTCGGCAGCTATTTTTTTCTTTTACTTACTTCTGAAAACAAAGCCTCGTTTCTGCCGTTCAATACTGAACAAATTTAAACTTTTTAAAATGATGCAAAATTGCAAAATGCTCAGCTGTGTCTGTAATCAAACCTCTGTAACTTTGCTCTGCTTCACGTCAGCAGCATCAGGTAATGTTCATATGTTCATTAATGGTTTTCTTTTGTTTTTGATGTACTGCAGAATATTTGTATAAAATCCCAGGCCAGGAAAACCTTCATGTTTTTCTGTTTGATCCTCAGCTACTTTGACACAAAGGCCTCTGCTGTGATGCTCACACCTTTGATAAAGTCTCGCAAGTGTAAGATTTCTTTTTATAGATATAAAAATATAGAAATGTACTGATGCATGACCTGAATTATAATATTTCTGACTGTCTGAGGCAAAATTTCCCAGATTCACATTGAATCAAATTGAATGGAATCGTGGATCGAATCGATTCTAGACATGAGTGACGATACTCAGCCCTAATATGCATGTTTTAATAAAAGAGATAATGTTGGCGTTTCAGTCATGTAGTAACTGTTAGCTTTAACTGTACAAGGCTTGTTAGACATAATGAAACACATCGTGCAGATTTCTGGATGTTAGACTATAATTTTTATTATGATTATTAATCTTGAGTCTAAAAAGTCAGTCAAGTATATCCAGGATATCTTTCTGTTAACTGGATTCACTGACCCTAACACTGGGACCAGGATAAGCGGTCGCATGAAGCTGGTTATCAGCTGACAATCTTATGATTTAATTAATTTAATTAAGTTATTTAATTTTTCTAATTTTTCCTCTACATTTCCCCTGAAATGAAGGGATTGTGTTAAACATGCTTTAGTTCCTCACATTTTTCTGCATCTCTTTGTTCAACCCCCTGAATTAAAGCTGAAAGTCTGCACTTCAAACACATCTGAGTTGTTGCATTTAAAATAGATTTTAGTGTATGTACAGAACCAAAATCAGAAACTAAGTTCTCTCTGTCCAGATATTTATGGACCTAACTGTATAATCTATACAGCACGTAAAAAATGCTGTAAATAAAGAAGTCTGTGAAAATGTGGCGCTTCCAGGTCAATTTAAACTGAAGTGATATAATCTTCTCCCCACAGTTTGAGTTTGTATTGTCTCAGCTGCAGACAGACTATGATAGAGATGGCACGATACCACTTTTTATGTTAGTTTCATTCAGTTTCATTTCATTTCAATTTCAGTAATGTTAGTTTCAATTTAAAATTAAAGATTAAAAAAGTGTAACACATGATGCAAATGTAAACAAAAGCCCCTCTGCAGTATCAAGTCTGCATGGCACAGTGACACACTTTAGGTGATCTCCATCCTTGGGAAAAGTGCTGTCAGCTATTTCCCAGTCCCCTGGCGTCTGTGCTGTTCACAGAATCACAATTCCATCGCTGAACTTCCTCTCTGCACCGTCGATTAGAGCTTGGCACGCTCCCTTCATCCTTCTGCTTCTGTTCCAACGCCGCTGAAGAATTAGGGCAGAGCACATCGTACACCCTAGTTGTCTTCCTCAACGTCAACGTTGAATCTCTTTCACTCCTTCTGGTTGTTTGCTGTTCAAAGTCTCCTCTCGACGATCTTCTGGAAGCTCAGTAGCACAGCTCACTGTGGGATGTCTGCTGTGCTGAAGGTGATCTCTACTCCTCTATGATCCTCCTGAAGCCTCTCTCCAGGCCTCAGCTTCCATCTTGTGGATGATCTCCTTCAGTCACTCCTTCTCAGGGCACGTCACAACATCTGCAAGTTAAAATATTGACACTCCTCTTTTGCCACATGGCTCTCGCCATGTGTCAACTCCACACAATGAGACATGCACAAGAATGTTGCACATTCTCTCTGAAAAATTCTCCAGGGTTTCTCTTGGAGCAGCTCCACTCCAAACCTGTAACCCTGTGTCAAAGAAACATTAGTCAGTGGTTAAATGTTAAGATTGTTCAACTCCCAGCTCCACCTGGAGCCTGTATCCTTGCCTGTAGACAAAACCCTGTAAGTTAAAACAAACTTCACATTTGCAAACAACTGTAGCTCATAAGAGTAATAAAGTATTCAGCATCACAGAGACAAGTATCATTGCAGGTTTATTCTAAATCATTAAACTCCTGCTTTTGTGCCATAATTTGCTCCAAATCATCAATCATCTCAACTTCATCCCACATTGTAATCAGTGACTTTCCTTAAGTTCATCACTCACTTGTTTCATCACTATGAGCTCAATAGTGGTCAGATAATGAGCCCATTTTAACTATTCTATAACCCTGCACATCTGCTCAGTTGTCACTTGTCTGTCTGTGCTGAATCCTTTACAAGCACATTAGAGAAACATTAGCAGTAGCATCCTAGGTCAGGCCTGGGTCACCAGACTCCAGAGGTGCTGTAAAAGGTCATAAAGTTAACACTCTGCTGTAAAAGAAGTAACACTGGCTTCAACACAGTATGTCTCTCACACTGTATTCACATCTCCACTGTAATATTCACATTCCTCAACAACAAGTGTAATTTCATCACCAACATACAGCCTGTCAACACAGTTTCCTTCACACAAAAACTCAGTAATCCTGTGGTAGAAAAACATTATTAAGTTGTGTCCTGCTGTAAATCACATGATCAAATCACATGATTAACCCTCTGCTGTAGAAAAGTAATGTAAATGTTAGCGCTGCGCAGGTGTGTACACACTTTCTCACAGTGACGTCTGCATTGTGAGTAATACAGGATCATGAATAACACACTGCTGGTAAATTCACAGACACACAGAAAAATTACAGCTAAAAGCTTAAATTTGCAGAGTTCACACAGTCATGTGACCCAAAGTTTCCTCCTCTGGTCTCCTCCTGCTCCTGCAACAAAAGACACACACAGAGATACATCCACCCCTTTGTCACATCTGGGTGGGGGTTAACCTTTGCATAGTGGTGTTAAGTCAGTCAACTCTTGTCAGCTTTCAGCAGTCCAGTCAGTTCCCCATTTTTACTCATTTTTTATTCATTTATTCATTCAGTGCTGATAGTGGAATCTATCGTCGCATTTCGTTTCCACCCTCAGCAATATGACGCCATTTCAAAAAAAGAAAAAGAATTTCGACTGGATCACCGCTGAATCCTTTCAGACAGGGACTCGCTTCCTAATTGTCCCAATAAGTGGCTTTCTCCTGAGCCCATTTTAATTTTGGAGAAACTCACTTTGCAACCGTTCCCAACAACATGTTGTGTAGTTCTTCCTGTTCAAATGTTCAGATGTGCTTTAAATGACAGAGATTTAGCAACAAACTTTCAGTGCACTGTGAAAGTAACAGAATAAAAAGGAAAAAAGAAAGAAAGGCCTTGTTAAGTCATGACACGTGTTCTTCATCCCAAGAGGGGAAATCATACCAAACCTAACTGGCAGGTTCAACTTTGCAACAAAAGACAAATCATCAGCCAGATTAATCTCAAACATTCATCCACTCAGCCACACACCTCACACCACACAACACAACCCTGTTGTCTCATCACATAACGAGTTTCTTCTCATGTAACCAAATGTGTGCCATGTTAAAACTTCTTCACACATCAGAAACTCAACAATCAGCTCACTCATTCAAGACCCCTCATCAGCATCCTGTTTTCTCCTCTATGATGCAACCATCTGTCCTCCAAAATAATGTTCGTCCACTAGTCTATGTATCACTTTCATCTTACTAGTGACTTGGACAAGATGACAAACAGAATCTCATGCTTCATGAGTCAAATTGTTGTCGTGTTGAACAGATTCATGTACTGATCGTCTCCAGAATGTTAGAAGAGCTTCAATGAATCATTAGAAACAACTTACAGCTGCACAGTTGTGTCAAACCAATCTTTGTGTCATTGTGGGATTTTTGTGTTTCTACATGTGACACACGTCTAAAACATGCACACAATTTGAACACAAAACAGGGACATTTGTTACCACAGCCAGATGCTGAGAGCCATTTACTTGTAGTCCTGTGTCTATATATATGTACCATTAGATGTTATTGGAATGAAATGATTGTCAGCTTTGATAGTTTCATGTATGTATGACGGTGAAAAAGCCGTCGGCCTCTGGAAGGAAACAGAAGACATTTCAGAGGCTGCAGCAGATTTCTTTGATTTGGGGCCTTTTTCAGCTTTATTGGACAGAGCAGTGAAGATAAGTGACAGCAAAGCAGAGGGAGAGAGAAAGGGGGCGTGGCCCGGGTCAGAATCAAACCAGGCCAGCTGCTCTCCACCTCGTGGCACATGGTCACCTGCTCATCCTAGTGAGCTCCACCAGCAACCCTTTCACACACTTTACACTGTCAAACACTGTGTGTGGACCTCAGCTAACAACAGGCTACATTTAAGTCTGAACTACATGCTTTTATATTGAGGAGATTTTTCACTGTTTTTATTCCATCAGCAGCTCAACATCATGAGCAGCTTTGACATAAAGACATCAAACTCAAGCTGACTTTAAACTACTTTTAATACAGGGGCTCAAAAACAACAACATCTTCATTATATATCAGGACAGAAAGTCGTTTCATCTCAAAGGGAAACAGCTTTATTTGGAATAATCAGCACTATCAACTGGTTTGGGATCTCCACCAGTTTCATGTCTTTACAGCTTCTCCAACAAAGTTCCTGTAAAATCAGCATGTTTGTCTTTATTGGTTTGATAGTGATTGATTATTCAGTCCCAATCTGCTGTCATCTAAAGAACAAAATGATGTTTCTATGAGTCAAAAAGCTCCAGATGTTGTCGGCTTCACAAAGAAAACAAAGAACTTAAACACAAAGTGTTTGGAGCCAAAATGTTCCCAAGCTGCTCTTTTTGAAATGGCAGAGGTACAGTGGTGTCTAACAGCACACTGTGGAAGGCAAACATGTTATTGTTGGATGAAACTTCATGAATCCTTTGTAGATTTGAGCTGTTGGAGCCTTTCTTTTCTCTTCAGGTGTACAGATGCTGAGGAGGCAGGTGAAGCAGGTGGAGCTGTTGTAATGCTGGCAGAGGGTGTTTCTTAGTAACTCTGTGAGGCAGAACTGGATCCAACATTGTGGATGTGTTGATGTTGGAGCCATTAAGAGTCTCTGGCCACACTGTAGGATTTCCCTTTGATTCACTGTGGGGGCATTTTGGAGTCTGTCAGTGAAACTCTTCATGTTTGTGTTTGACTCCAGTTTATAGAAACAGAGAAATTTTGTTCGGCCTCCACAAATACACACATTTGTTCATTGGTTGGACTTTTTGTAAGGAGACACATTGAAAACCATGTTAATAAGATCTTGTTGTTTCCTGTGGATCCGACACAGAGAGTGGACTTCAGACAGAAAGCGTGGAAGAGATTTTAGAGGCCGTGTGTGGCAACAGGAAGTTTCTGTATGTTTGCTGATCTTACATGTGGAAAACAACACGTGATGTTTGTGGAGTTCTACAATGATTGCAGCTGCCGTCATAGGCAACTCTCGCATTTAAGTTCATTTTATTAGATAAGTTTGAAACAATAAGTAGTTGAAATATTAAGAAATAATACATAAGAAATAAAAAGTAATTCATGTTTGTTGATTAGATTTATATGTTTAAATGTGTTATTTGTGCTAATTGTGCAATTAGATAGGAACCTTTTCTAAAGTTGTGTTGTGGCTAAGAGGGCATTTTTTGGCTGTCACACTCAGCAAGCTAATTAAGAGACGAGCCACGAGGTTTGCACGTGTGCAGAAAGATAAATAAAGAGTGGCTTTTTTTTGGACCTCCCCACCACGTAAAATTGAAAGTTTGTTCCCTTTGAGTGAGGCCAATGAGGTAAATGTTTTATTTATTATCGTTGTATGTAAATGCGCGACTGTTGCGTGGTATTCAAGCGCAATAGCCACAGTGTGAGGTGTAATGTGTACTCTATTGATCATTTTGTTGGAATGTTGCGTTGTATATAATGCTTAAGGACTTTAGTAAGACTATTCATTTAAGTTTGTATTTCCTTTTAGTTCTGACGGCATTGTATCGGCTGTGGTTGGACATCATTACATGTTAAGATGTGGAAGAATCCTCCTGTCCGAAATAAATGTCAGTTTAAACACAAAGAACAAGTTGAGCTTTATTAAGACTCGAGGGGAGTAACAATGATCATTGTTCTGACAGCATTTTGAGTGGGAACAGTTCAAAGTTATTTACTGATTGAAACAAGCTGAATGTTTCTGCACGATGAAGAAGATCAGCAGCAGCAGCTCAGCTGATCAATGAATTGACATCTATCAGTCGTTTCATGAGATGAAGTCATCAGCAGACATTTGTTTTAACTGTGTGATGAATGTCAGAATGTCAGGGCTCTGCTTTAGTCACTACTTGATGATCATTGGCTCATTGTTGAATCCAGTGGCCCAGTCTGACCTCTGACCCTTTGCTGCAGGTCTTCTGTGTTATCTCCACTTTCATGTCTGATCTTCTGCTGTATCGTCCAAAATAAACATATGAATCATTTCCAACACTTCAGCAGCTCTTTAGTTTGGGCAGTACAGCACAAAATAACACATATTGTACTATACTGCCCACTTCCTGATCTTATTGGATCTGTGTGTGAGGTTGGTGAAGGAAACACATGTTTACTGAGTGAATCGCTGCCATTAGGAACTAGTTTTTATATCACAGCCTAGAAATCACACAGGACCATTTCTGCAAGTGAAAATTGGAGGAAAATAATTGTATAGTTTGTGTGTGTGAAGTAGTCAGACTCGAACGTCAAGGAAGGTGGTAGGGAAGCAGACATTTCAGATTTCCAAGGTGAGCAACTTATTTACAGTGAAGTTAATTTAATGTAACTTAACAAAACTTCCTCCCCAAATAAACTCTATTAACAAAACTCAACATAACATGGATCTGGTGACACAGCTCACCTCTCCTCTCTCCTGCATCTGATAGAGACTGGCTTTAAATAGGGCCACCAATTTCCCTCCAATTGCCCAGCCAGTACCACTCACTCAACTGAGGGATCTAAAACGCTACACAGATTATCCAAAAAACACAAAACCTCTACACACTTCTAACATGCACATTTACACAACTAAATGGCAGTATTAACGAAAGGAAAAACATTCAACAAATCCCATTAAACCTTAACACAAACAAAAGGAAGCATCTCTATGGAAAAAGAAACCCCTCCACTTTGTTTGACCTGCTGATGTCATATGTGACATCATCAGGACTTTAAAATGAGGAAATCCCAGGCGGGCGTTTCCCCACACCTGACCCTTAGGACGACTGAAAAGACAAACAAAGTAAGTATGAACAAATCACTTAATCTGTAACATAATAAAATATAAAGAAACATAACTTAGTATTTGTCTTAATTTGCAGAATGTTTGATTTGCCGGCAACACAACGCTTACACAAACAAACCCGGGATAGTGAGTGAAGCAATGTTACTTGACAAATAGCAAATCATAGCAAATACATAGAAACAGAATAATGTGTACAATGTGCAAGAAAAGGTAAACACATATGGGACAAATGGAGAGCATTGCAACTGCTCCTCCACTTTGTCACAGTGCGACTGTTGTTTGTAAATGAAAACTTATCTCAACTACATGTGCTGCTGACCTTTGACCTTTTCTTTAGGTGCACAGAGGCCAGAGGAGTCTGTGGAAACATCCAGAACTGAGGCAGTGCTACAGATGTCTATTTTTACTCAATGATCATCTCTCATATGGACTATTGTTTGACGTCCTGGTCACTTGCTTGTCCAACAACACTTAAAACTATTGAAAACATTTATAAAAGAAGTTTAAAACTACTTGACAAAAAACCGACTTCCCACCACCACTGTCATGTGTTAAAAAAACATAAATTACTGAACTTCAATAACTTAGTGAAACTTAAAAGAGTGAGTTTAATATATAAAGTCTTACACTCCCTTGCTCCACCACCACTAAAGCAGTTCATTAGGCAAAAAGAAAGCTCAGACAGGACTACTCGAGCTACAATCCGAGGAGACTTGTTTATACCCCACAGACGGACAGCATTTGGGCAGAACGTCCTTTCTGTCCAGGGTGGCCATCTGTGGAACAGTCTTCCTCAACCCATTAGAGAATGCTCGACATTCAATTTGTTTAAGGCAAAGGTTAAAAACTGGTTATGGACAAATCAAGTGTGTGATCATGTGTAAGTTGTATAGTTTTAATGTTTTATTTGGGAACAGAATGGTGTGTATGTGTAAGTTTGGTGATGGAGTTTTTATTATGAATGAATGATGAATTTTTATGAATTATTATGTCTATTTTTATGCTTAAGGACAACAGATGGAAATTAGCCCTTGGCTATAATCTGGTATGTTTACATTCATGTAATTTTTTTTTTTTACATTTATGTTCATTAACATGCACTGTCCTAAATAAATAAATAAAAATAAAGTGGTGTATTATCCATGGATGCGTTCCATTCCTGTTTAGACCTGCTCGCTGTCAATGGGCTTCATTCCATTTCAGACTGCCGGTGGTCGGCTGGAATCTAAACTCAACATGGCTCCTGTGTTAGAAGAGCCTCTGATTTTAAAATATGCACATTGAATAGTTTCTTTCCAACACTATGGAGCTACCAGCCCAGTATATGTAGCCCACAGTAGATGGAGTTCTCAAGCTGGACTGACAAACATCATGACTCATGTGATCCCTACATGTGGACCTTTCACAGATGGATCCAAGTGCAGATTCAACTCTGCATTACATGTGACTTCAGCTGTTACACACTTTCATTTTCTAGCTGTGTCACTTCCTGCTTTTTGGATCAGATAGTTTATCCATGTCCACAAATGTTTGGCTGCATATTTGTATCATCTATATTTTCCAGTCTTCATGCAGCCGATATTTCATGTGAACTCCAATCTGCCAGCTGCCATCACGTTTTCAGGGTTAGTTCAGTGTTGGAAATGTAGGACAAACAGCAGCACATGTTCTCTAAATGTTTGCAGTCATTTTTAAATGACGCTGATACTACATGAGACATTTTCCACATTTATTGTCTTTGAACAGAGAATAATAAAGCCATCAAACATATACAGGCTTCTGCAAATACAAACTTCTGTGGTGCATTTGATGACCTGCAGAGGAGAACAAGTCGGGCTTTTCAGCCCTAACACAACCTCTTTGTTCTCAATACTACAAAACCTTAAAAGGCTGATATGCAAGTTTGCATGAATCACCAACACAGTTGTGTTTGTTTCTAGTGTAGTTATAAATAAGGTGATCAAATATCTGCTGACTGATTAGATCCAGTATCTATTACAGATGAACTGGATATCACAGCATGTTGTTAATCCGTCATATCAAACTAAACAGTGTTGCTGGTGTAAATATCCTCCAATAAAGTCAGATGGGCTGAGGGCTGCTGTTGCCAGGTAACGATGATGTCACACTGGATCTTCTGATCTTGAGCATCGTAGCGCTCGGAGTCTGATGTTGGCTCATGTGTTGTCATACACCAACATGACGTTCTACTAGTCAAGGCCTCACCTTCACCCACTGATGCTGATCACACAGACCCACTAATAGAACTGTTTTATCAGGTTTATGCAGCGTCACCATTAATGTCACATTTAATCAGAACACATTTACATTACAAGCCCACTACAACCATTATCAACATGTTAAATTACATTATACATCTGCAGTGGTTTAAAGCACCACTATTTTAACCTGATTCATTTCTTCACCTTAACAGTTCATTCTTCAAATGAAGCAAAATATTTGACCCTCAAAACAATGTACCAACAAATAATTTAATATTTATTTGCCAACTTTTACACGTGAAATCAAACAAGTGTATTTAACAGTGAAACCAGAGTGGAAGCTGCTCATATAGAGTCCAACCCAGGATAAAAGTAAGTTGAGTAGACCAGCATCATCAAAGTGTCGGCTCTCTGAACACGGTGCAAGATCGCCATCTGCAGGACAAAACTAGTTTTTCTCGCCCTCCTCGTCAACGTCAAGATGACGTCATCGTACAACAAAACATGCAGATCAGGTGACATGACTGTCTGAGAGGCGGAGTTAAACTGTGGCAGGTAAGCATGTGGAGGAGGAGCAACAACTGCAGCATGACGCTGGAACATCATCATTGCATTATACAGTTTCCTCTCTAACTGGATGATGCTGTGAACAAGAACAGCTGTGGAACCAGAATCAGAATCAGAATCAGAATCGTGTTTATTGGCCAAGTATATGTGCAGACACATACAGGGAATTTGGTTCCGGTAGATGGTGGCTCTCAAGCACAGCAATGTAAATCTCACACACACACACACGTGTCTATATATACACATTACACATACATACACAAAGCTATGTAAACCAACTATAAATAACGAATCTAAACTTATATACATAAAATACAGAAATGAATGAGGTGGAATGAATACTACAAAATGTACATAAGGTGCAGTTGCAGTCTGGCAGTGGGAGCAGTGTGACAGGTCAACTGTTAAGAAGGGAGATGGCGAGGGGAAAGAAACTGTTCCTGTGTCGGGTGGTCCTGGTCTGCAGGCTTCTGTACCGTCTGCCAGAGGGCAGCAGATCAAAAAGTCTGTGTGCAGGGTGTGAGGGGTCTGCGATGATTTTCCCTGCCCGTTTCCTGGTTCTTGAGAGAACATTGGCCATTTGCCATAGTGTAGCTGAGTCAAAACAGCCCAAGTGCTGAGAGGGAAAACATGATGATTTATGTAAAGTCATAACTGGCTGCAGCAGCTGAGCTTTGACCTGTGAGCTGCAGCTTAAGCTTCTTTTATGGTTCAGTGTTTAATGTTTAAACTGTTTATGGCTGCACACACACCCACAGTCAGGTTGTATACATATTGAAATATTATATACAGTGTGGCAGCTGACCTTTGACCTGCGAGCTTCAGACTCATTGCTGGTGTGAGGTGTTTACTATTGAAGCTTGCAGACACACCCACATCCTCTAATTTGTTCTCAGGGTTGTTCAGTGTGTTGGAGTTGGAGCAGAAACCTGCTGCAGGTTAATTATTGATCAAACAATATCACACAAGGTGCAGCAGCTGACCTTTGACCTGCGAGCTTCAGACTCATTGCTGGTGTGAGGTGTTTAATACTATTGAAGCTTGCAGACACACCCACATCCTCTGATTTGTTCTCAGGGTTGTTCAGTGTGTTGGAGTTGGAGCAGAAACCTGCTGCAGGTTAATTATTGATCAAACAATATCACACAAGGTGCAACAGCTGACCTTTGACCTGTGAGCTTCAGACTCTTTGCTGGTGTGAAGTGTTTAATGTGACTTCAGCCTGCAGACACAGAGGACTGATCAAGCAGAAGATTGTCTCTGTTTCTACACAGACCTGGTCCAGACAGCAGAGCTGCAGAGGGAAGACGTTCATGGGAAGAAGCTGAGTAAGTGCAACGTCCTCTTTGAATCCTGGATCAGGAAGTGAAGCCGGGGAATATTTGGTGTTTCAATAAGGTTTCTGTCTTTGACTCAGTCTGCTGTCACTTTGTTTCAGAGAGAAAAAGAGATTTCAGATTAACTGCATTATATGCTGAGTAACTAAATGCTGCTAGTCTGTGGTGTCACTCCCAGCAGCATCACGTCATTTCTTTACTCTGACCTTTAACATCAGTTAACTTAGCTAGCAGAGCAGCTAGCAGTTAGAGTATGAACTCTGTGTCAGCAGTCAGCTTGGTCCTGGTGGTCACCTGGTTTCATGTTTGCTGATGATCCAGATGTGTCCACATAATTATTTATTTCTGTAAATATAAAGACTTTACAGATAAACAACAGCAGCCCTCTGGCTGGACTCTAACCTGTGAGTTTCCTGTGACTGAAACCACAAGCTGACATTTTCCTTCTGAAGCAGCTGAATGGATGTTTGAGTTTACCTGCATACATGGTGCAAATAAACCCGCTTTGGATGGTTTGGAGGCGGAGCCCAAAGCAGGACAGGATTCTAATGTGATTGGTCACTTTGATGAGGTGGCTGTAACCTAGGTGGTCGAGCAGGTCACCTGCTAACCAGAAGGTTGGTGGTTTAATGCCAGACTGCATGATGTCCTTGGGTAAGATACTAACCCCATGTTGCTCTCCGATGCAGACGCAGCCTCTGCAGCCTCTGCAGCCTCTGCAGCCTCTGCACTGCTGTGCCATCAGTCTGTTGGACAGTATTTGATAGATTTCAGGGAAAAATGAAGGAACATGAACAACTGGTCAGAAACACTTATACTTTATACATCATGCTTTTCTTATGCAACATCCACACGTGAATCATGAAACTTTAACATTTAAAGGATCGTAGCTCTGTTGCTAAATTATCTGACTCTTGTTTTAATGGTAATAGTCAAAGTGTGATCGGTGAATTGTGAGCAGCAGAAAGGATGAAAGCACTAATGCTGGCACAAGGGGCCACAAGCCAGTGTACTCCAAGTGCCAGCCTGGGTAAATGGGGAGTGTTGCATTAGTAAGGGCCTTCTGAACTAAAGCTTTACCAAATAAAATGCGTGGATCATAATGAATAAGACTGTCATGCTATTGATGGCTGAAAGAAAAGGATGAGGAGGAAGGAGGCATGTTAGGAGTAGGGATGGGTATCGTTTAGGTTTCTCCGATACCGGTGCCCAACCGGTACTTTTGAAACGGTGCCTGTGCTTAATCGGTGCTCGAATCAGTGCTTAAAGAATGGAGAACACAAACTTTGTCCTGAAACCGCTCATGTTTTGTTGTTTTTTTTGTAAAAAGATAACAATGTTAGCCTTTTCTGCAGCTATAGGACATATATGGTTTCACTCTATCAAACAAGAAGACAGACACATGTAACTACGACAGTGTTTGCTAGTTCACCTTACGTGCATTAATGTAATAACATGGTTAGCCTACTCAGCGTAAATTACACACGAACAACATTAAGCTACTCACCCAGAGAAGAACGGCTGCTGCTGCCATCATCATCCGTCATCATTTCTGCTACACTGGCAGGGCTAGGGGCCAGGACTCTCCTCTTCGGGTTCTTGGGGGATGTTGCTAACTCCGGGTCTGATAACAGGCACCACACCAGCAGTAGATGTGCTCGGTGTGAGGTCTCGCAGCAAGCTATCAAATACGGTGCATTTCTCGGCTTTTAAAAAAACGCTATGCGTCGCCGGGTGTTTCATGGTAAATGGACTGATTCTTATATAGCGCTTTTCTACTGTCCCGGAGTACTCAAAGCGTTCTATAAAATATGTCACATTCACCCAATCTCACAAGGACTTTATCTGTACTCAGTGCTTTCTAAGTACATTCACACACATTAACATTAACAAATTTCCCACGTGTGGGACTAATAAATCTTATCTTATTCACACTCCGATGGATGCATCGGAGAACAAGTTGGGGTTGGTTTGCCCAAAGATATGTGACACACAGACTGGAGGAGCCTGTGATTGAACCATCAACCTTCTGATCAGTTGGTGACCAGCTCTACCCCCTGAGCTACAGCCTCCCTGTTTCATCAGTTACCTCCTTTGACAGTATCACCTTAAAGCACTTGTTGCAGGCTGCTGAGTTTGCATCTTTTGCTGTGAAGTACAGCCAGACTTTTGACCGCTTCGCCTTGGGCATTTTTAATCTGTAGCTCTGCTCTAAAAGAACATACGTACCTGGGCCCGCCTACTATCCTTGGAAAGGTAAAATGATTGGCTAGAATCCAAAGTGTATGACATCTCAGGGAAAAAAGCACCGAAAAAAGCACCGAAATGTGTGCTGCTTTTCAGTCTGGTTACTTACGTTTATGTCAGAACCGGTGCCATTATGGCTCCGGATACCGGTACCCATCCCCAGTTAGGAGGCAATGGTAGAGAAGGAAAGACAGGAGAGTGGAGGTGATGTATCTAAATGCATCTGAACAAAGCAGAAGTACACACCAAACTCAACGGATAGTCAAATGTTGAATCACAGAACAGAACTGCAGGCTGAGTTTGGATGTTTGTCTTTCACACCTCTCTGTGGCTCACACACACAGTGACGTCAGACACAGTCACACACACTGTTTCATCTGCTTTGTGCACAACTTCATTACTTTCTTCCTTCAATGATCTACATACTACGTGCTGCCCAGTAAATACTTTGCAATGCATTTCATCCCCTTTCAAGGTAGACTTACCCAGTTTATTCCCCATTACAAGACAACAATCAGTCACACTCGCACAGACCACGTCTGGCCTGCACTCACTCACACACGCTTTCACACACAAAATAGGCACCAATGAGAGCTCTATCCTCCTTACATATTGGTGAAGAAACCAAACACTCAATGCCCTCAGCAGAGGAGGAAGAACCTCCTTTCAGTGGAGAAACAATCCTTAACCCTCCTTGAAACTGGCGGGAAAACCAGACCTCCTTATGTATATGTGTGTGTATATGCATGTGCTTGAATGTGTGTGTGTGTGTGTGTGTGTGTGTGTGTGTGTGTGTGTGTGTGTGTGTGTGTGTGTGTGTGTTTGGGGGTGCGTTTGTGTGACCTCCTGCTCACCAAAAGGGTCATAAAAGTAGGAAGCTTATTAACCAAGAAAACAGAACCTTCAGATAGGATGTCCCTGTAATAAAACACTACAGCCTCCCCCACCAACAGACTGGTTGGAGAGGTGGTCAGGGACAAAGGAATGTCTTTGATCCTGCTGCTTGAACTAAGACTTACACATTTAAGTAACACAATGACAACATTTAACAATTTGACTCCAACAGCTGCCAGCTGGAATTGAAATGTAATATAAATGAAGGATTCAAGGTTATTGGGTTTTTGAACGTAGAGATCACATGAACGTATATGAATTGAATGATATGTCTCTTCTATGTTTCTATTATCATATTTTGATGTTGATTGTGATCGGTTTTATTTGTTTCTTCAGTGGTTGTAGTGTTTTAATATTTGGTAATTTTTCCATTTTGTAATTGTGTATAAAGTTTAATTACTCAATACTCAAATGCTTCAGGGTCTTCAGTCAGTGTGTGATCAGTTTTATACATGGCAATGGTCTTACGTATGCCGGTGTTGGATATGGCTGATAACGGTATGTTTAAATCTGAAACAGCCTTTAAAAACTCTGTCCAGCCAATAGGTCTGACGGTGTGTGTGTGGTTGTGACGGCTTTAATCAGGTCGTAAATGTGTGAACCCGGGATGGTGCGTTTATCAACAACAATTTCACCTTTGTCATTGTAAGAAACCAAGTCTGGCCAACGAGAGAATGAGTTCTGCATTCCTCCTTCTCCTTTTAGGTATGTGTGTCAAAACATTCTCTGCAATAAAATCCTTCACCCCAGCATCACCATAAACAGGTTGGGTGTCCGCAGGCTGGGTTTGCACATCCATGTTAAATTGTTCCGGTAGGGATGAAGACAATATATTCTTTTCACGGGCACCTTGTCTCACAAGTGTGAGGTATCTTTGGAGAATATCACCATATTTTTTAGCTTTCTCATACACATCTATGTCTGATTCTTGTAACACTTGAAGCATCTCCTTGTCCAAGTCTTTCTGAGCATGTTGTCTGATGTTGCCTGTGTACTGCTGCGGTTGTTTCAATAAGTCCAACTGATGTTGGGGCACCAAAAACATCTTTTGCACATGTTCCATTTTCACCTGTTTGCTATCAGACTGGTTATGAAAGGGATTGCAGCCCCTAATCAGGGTAGTAAAAACCCGCCAGATTGGTTGATTGTCTTTATCTTTTTCAAAGTTTTGATCTTTTCTTCAGCAATCAGTCTGATTAGAGATTTTTTCTTTTTTAGCTGTTTGTACTTCTGATTTGTCAGTGGAATGTTACCTTGCAATACGTTAAAGGCTATCTCACACAATGCATTGATGAATGAATGAATGAATGAATGAATGAATGCTTTATTGGCCATATGCAGGTTGCCCCACAGAGGAATAGGACCCCCCCCCCCCCCCCCCCCCGACTTACACACACAACAAAGACATCACATGGGAATACAGTCGGAGATCGGCAGCGTTGCAGAGAATAACATTGAAAAAAATTACACAACAATGGGAAAAGTACAAGAGGAAAAAAAGAGACCTCTTCACACGCTGGGCAACCTATGGGAGGACAGCAGGAAACAAAAAAACTCCTCTGCACAGAGAGCACATTAATGTCCACAGCACAACATTAGAGCACATGACAAGCCACAGGGGATGGAAAGGGGGGTGGGGGGTAATCGAAGGAACACAGCAGTCGTCCTACACCATGCTATCATTTCAGCGCGGTGCGCAGACCCGCTGTCTTCCCCCGCAGGAAACAAGCATCAAAGGCGTTTGGAAGGGAGGGGGATGAGTGCGTGCTTATCAGTGTGAGTGTGTGTGTATGCGTGTCCAGAGTTCAGCGGAGACAGTGTCCTTCGCTCTATCAGGCTAAGTAAACAGTCTGCCAGCCAACCCAGGTGGCCTTCATGGGACGGGAAGAATAGTCATCACACAGTCGTTATCAGGGAGTTGTTTTGGTGGGCTCCAGCTTTGGGCCTAGCAGCTGGCGCCGTGGTGTCCAAATGTTGAATATTGTTGATTTCTCCTTTGTGAGCAGCTCGAATTTAGCCCTCCGACACTGGTCCCTCGATCTCCCGTTGGAGAGCCGCGAGCCTCCCCATGATGGTATCAAACTTCAGTTCCATGGTGTTGTCAGTCTTTTGATTCTGAGACCTCACAACTGCAGTGATCCGTTCCGCGATGTTTTCCAACTGTCGCTCAAGGGTGTCATTTTGAGCAGGCCTTTCTCTGATGTTTCCCCTCATACGTTCAATGGTGTCGTTTTGAGCCTTCACAGCAGCTGTAAGCGTCTCCAAGGTGTTGACCATATTACGTTCGTTGTGAGAGGTCGCGCCTCGTCCCGTCGCTTCGAATCCAGCGGGCAGCCTTGTGGGGGTTTGAACAGCTGGTTCCGCTCTCTTATTTCTCTGATAAACCGGTGCTAAGCCAACGCCAATCAGCATGAACCCTGTTATCATGGTTCCGAATAGGTAGATATCTTCAGCGTCCTCGATCGACAGTCCCGCCAGGCACACGGTCCTCCAGTTCTGCCACCCGTCCATCGTGTGGGGAAAGTCCCTCCAGGGCACTCAGGCTCTCCCGAGCCCCGACTTCTCGTTGAGAAAAGGGTGTCAATAGCAGTCAGAGACCAGTTGATCAAATCCATAATTCTCTTTTAGGTTTTAGAGAACGACAGTGAGAGACTGTTCCAGGGAAAGTAAATGCACACAAGACAAGACAAGGACATAGAGGCTAAGCAGGGAAGATAAGGGTGAGGAGGAGAGGAGAAAAGTGCGACCGCCTTCGTTGAGAGCAAAAGAATAGGAATATATATATATATATTAAAAAAACAAAAAAGATTTTCAGTTTTTTGGTAGTTTATTGCACTTTTTTGCAATTTATGTAATTACTATGCACTTAATGCATACATATTAATAAAACTTGGGCTATAATGGTTGAATTGATGCATATCAACTTGAAATGCTCCCAAAAATGTCACTAAAACATGAAAAAATATAATATAAGCTCTGGCGGACTTGGTTCCCTGGTCGGTCTTAAAGGGTTAACAAATTGTTCTTGTCTGCAGGAAGAAGGGTGTCATCAGCAAGAGATTCGGGTATACCGTTAACAAAGTTTATGTCTCTCAAGCTGGTCATATAGTGGCTGCCAGCATGCGTATATATACACAATGTTATCAGTGCTGTGTGATATAATTCTGGAAGAATTTTCAATGACACTTTTAACAAAAAACGTCTTGCCACAGTTACTGGAACCGCTGGCCACCATGCTGAACGGGTGCTGTAACCTGGCGTCAAACCCCTGATCTAATTTAAAATCCATAAGGTAGGGTTGTATAGTCTGGAGCACACGGCGCTTATTGTAGACAACCTTAAGCTTCTTCACAATGGTTTCATTCTTCAAATGAAGCTTCTTTTTATCACGTCTGATATTATCAGAGATGGCGACTAGGTGTGCGTCTGATGTCTGATTGGCTGCAAACTTGTGGACTAAACCTTTCAAGGATTCGTGGGTGACAACTTTTGAGTTTAGTGCGTTCAGTGTTACGCCGTTACATTTGACCTGGGTCTTGCCCAGCGATGTGTGATATGTGTAGCATTTTGGCCCACCGGAAACAAATTCTACTATGTGATCCTCCACACCTCCCTCTCCAGAATCTAATTCGCTGGTGAGCTCCCCCAGAAATGGGCCTAGAGGAGGCATCCAGTCGCCAGGGCGTGCCGTGAAAATGATGCTGTCTGTATCACAATACAGCACGCACTGCTGCAAGTTGTCTAACAAATCATACAGCATGAGTCTGGCATGTGCAGCGGTCATGGCCCCCACAAAGACATTAACATCCTTCATGCGGGATGCTCTACCATCAGAGTGGCGCCATTGCACCATGGCGACGTCGTCAGAGATGAAACAAAACTGCCACACATCATCCTGGTCGCTAAACATTAGCTGGCTAAACCTGGAAGGGTCTGTGATGAACTCAGATGACGCCATATTCGACCTCATACTGAAACCACCCCATAACGAGTTTAGCAACAGCTTGTTACAGTTTCGAACAGCTTTATTTACGGACGGATCTAGCATTATTTCCTACTTCTCATAATACTCATCTATGTACTTCTGCTGCTCGTCAGGTGTTTTCACATGTTCTGGATACGCCGAGGCCTCCTGTTTAAGTTTTAGAAAGGCTTTCACATAGTCTTTAAAAAATGTGTCAGTCTTTTTGGGGAAGTGCCACACCTCATCAATAGAAACAATCCTGTATCCTTTCTCAACAGCTTTTTCAAGCTCAAATGAGACCCATGTGCCATTCAACACCCGCTCACTGTCACTGTGCCCACATGCTGTGTGCTGCTTCTGGTCTTCAGCGCACAAGCTGCAGAGCAGAAACATCAGTTTGCCGTGGCACCTGTAGGGAAGGACGGGATGAAAAAGACCTCTTGGCGGCAGTTCTGAGCATTTAACAAAGCCGAAATAATTTTCTAGGCTGTCAAAGTTTCTGTAAATGATTTGAGGGTGTCCTACAGGATAATCTTTTTTAGATTGCACTGTGGGATAGAGACTGGTGAAGTCATAGTAAAATATTTTTTCATCACACGCAACCTTCTTCTACAGTTTTAGAGCATTTGTGAAAAACCCAACAATCATATGACCCCCTATGAGCAAGCACTTTGGCGACAGTGGGAAGAAAAAACCAGGCTCAGGGAGGGGCGGGGCCATCTGCTGTGACCAGTTGGGGTGAGAAAAGGAAGACAGGATAAAGACATGCTGTGGAAGAGAGACAGAGATTAATAACAGATATGATTCAATGCAGAGAGGTCTATTAATACATAGTGAGTGAGAAAGGTGACTGAAAAGGAAAAACTCAATGCATCATGGGAATCCCCCGGCAGCCTACATCTATTGCAGCATAACTAAGGGAGGATTCAGGGTCACCTGGTCCAGCCCTAACTATATGCTTTAGCAAAAAGGAAAGTTTGAAGCCTAATCTTAAAAGTAGAGATAGTGTCTGTCTCCTGAATCCAAACTGGAAGCTGGTTCCACAGAAGAGGGGCCTGAAAACTGAAGGCTCTCCCTCCCATTCTACTTTTAAATACTCTAGGAACAACAAGTAGGCCTGCAGAGCGAGAGCGGAGCGCTCTAATAGGGTGATATGGTACTACAAGGTCATCAAGATAAGATGGGGCCTGATTATTTAAGACCTTGTATGTGAGGAGCAGGATTTTGAATTCTGGATTTAACAGGAAGCCAATGAAGGGAAGCCAAAACAGGAGAAATCTGCTCTCTCTTTCTAGTCCCTGTCAGGACTCTTGCTGCAGCATTTTGGATCAGCTGAAGGCTTTTCAGGGAGTTTTTTGGACATCCTGATAATAATGAATTACAGTAGTCCAGCCTGGAAGTAATAAATGCATGAACTAGTTTTTCAGCGTCACTCTGAGACAGGATATTTCTAATTTTAGAGAAGTTGCGCAAATGGAAGAAAGCAGTCTTACATATTTGTTTAATATGTGCATTGAAGGACATGTCCTGGTCAAAAATGACTCCAAGGTTCCTCACAGCGTTACTGGAGGCCAAGGTAATGCCATCCAGGGTAAGAATCTGCTTAGATACCATATTTCTAAGATTTTCAGGGCCGAGTACAATAACCTCAGTTTGATCTGAATTAAGAAGCAGAAAGTTAGCGGCCATCCAGGTCTTTATGTCTTTAAGACATTCCTGCAGTTTAACTAATTGGTGTGTGTTATCTGGCTTCATGGATTATTGCCACATTTAAATAATTATTTAATGGTGTATTTAATTAATTCATTTTGGCACTGTTGACTCCTTCAGGTCTCACCATAAATTTATTTTATCTGTCAACCTCACCCATCAAACCCAGGGGGTGGGGTTAACGCTGATCGAGTCAGAACCATTGCTTTGGCCTGGTGGCCATTGTTTTTAGAAGGCGCTACTGCACACCAACAACTGCCATGTGGAAGCTAACAGAACTGAACTTTGAAAAACCCTGTTTGTGTCTCACCAAATACCGTTTTAATATTTTTTTAGCCGAAAATGTAGCGGTTTAATCTTCAGATGTCTGGTCGGGTTGTCAAGATACAGCTTCTTTACAAAAGTACTTCGATGACTTTGGAGATGTCTACCCAGCCCAGTCTCACGGCAAAGCGTGGGACAGACCAGCTCGCCTTGCAAGCAATCGAGCTGTTATTACCGACAAAGCGCAGCCCCCGGTACACAGCTGTAACAACCCCCGCTGTACACTGACTTCATTTACTGAGGTTATATTTATCGAGTTTTTATTTCCTGATGTTCGTATGTGTCATACGTGTTCCAGTCGCCAATTCTGAATTATAAGTAACATTAAAAACACATTTAAGGAGGAGAGAGAGCAAAAAATTTCGATTAACATCTGATGTTTGGGTTGTAGACTTGTAGTTATTACTGCAGTATGGTCACAGCAGATACTGATAAACATGTATTATGAGGATGGATTATCAAGTTTCTCACTCTCTCCTTTAAATCTCAGTTTTTTCTTCTTCACAGTTTATCTGTTAATTTATTAATGAATAACACTGAAAGAGTTTCTGTTATATTTCCCCTTGAACATCAGCTTATTAGGGCGGCATTAGGAAATAGCCCCCCTCCAAAGAATGAATAAATGAATGATGATAATAATAAAATGATTCAAAAGCAGAGCTCAGAGTGGTAGAATGGTCAAACATGGATCCACGGGTGGTTCAACTGCATTTGGTGACGTGACTAAAGCAAATCTTTCAAATAATCCCACCATCAACGGGATGTTGTCTCCTTTACTACGGTTACTTTACTTGGTCACCGTGTGAGTTTCTTTGAAATGAACCAAATTCTTTTATTTGTTGGTTGTTGCATATTTAACCTCTACAGTCAGGAAAGGAGGAGATGAGGCCTCAACAATGTTGGGTTGTAGCTGTGGTTCAGGTTAGAGTGAGTGTCCATGGAATAAATGTAAGTCAGTGAACTGGAAACATGACTGTGTTCAAACTTTGTTTTCCTTTTTATAATGACTCTAATCAAAGGTGGACAGAAGTATCTCCACTGTGACTTTTCTGTGTCACCATCAGAGCTTCTGCACAGTGTGTTTCTGGGGCAGATAACATTGCAGACTGAACATCTGTCTGCTGATGGACTCATTTCTGAAAACTGGACTTCTTGTGTTGTTCAGACATTGAAGAGTTTTCTTTCTCTTTAGTCTCATTGTTTTTCTTTCTTTCAGCAGATGTTGGTCTGCAGGAGGTTTTAGATGAACATAAGATCAGTCTGAGGAGCAGATGTGAACGTGTGACTGAAGGAAGTGATGAAACAGGAAGTAGAACCCTCCTCAACAGGATCTACACTGAGCTCTACATCACAGAGGGACAGAGTGAAGAGGTTCATACCCAACATGAGGTGAGGCAGCTGGAGACAGCTTCCAAGATGGACGTCCTCCATGACGCTCCAATCAGGTGCCAGGACATCTTTAAAGCCTTACCTGACCAACAGAGACCCATCAGAGTGGTTCTGACCAACGGCGTGGCTGGTGTTGGAAAAACCTTCTCAGTGCAGAAGTTCACTCTGGACTGGGCAGAGGGCTTGGAGAACCAACATGTCAGTGTGGTGGTTCTGCTTTCATTCAGGGAGCTGAACCTGATCAGAGATGAGCAGTGCAGTCTTCTGGAGCTGCTCCATGTTTTCCATCCAACATTACAGAAGGTCACAGCAGAGAAGCTGGCTGTCTCTCAGCTTTTGTTCATCTTTGACGGCCTGGATGAAAGCAGACTTTCATTGGATTTCACCAACAGGAAGCTGCTGTCTGATGTCACACAGAAGTCATCAGTCAGGCAGCTGCTGACAAACCTCATCCAGGGGAATCTGCTTCCCTCGGCTCTCGTCTGGATAACTTCCCGACCCGCAGCAGCCAATCAGATCCCTCCTACATGTGTTGACAGGCTAACAGAAGTACGAGGCTTCACTGACGCCCAGAAGGAGGAGTACTTCAGGAGGAGATTCAGTGATGAAGAGCTGTCCAGCAGAATCATCTCCCACATTAAGACATTCAGGAGCCTCCACATCATGTGTAGTATCCCAGTCTTCTGCTGGATCACTTCTGGAGCACATGTTGACTACAGAGCAGAGAGGAGAGCTGCCCAAGACCCTGACTGACATGTACTCACACTTCCTGCTGGTTCAGACAAAGAGGAAGAAGAACAAGTACCATGAGGGACGTGAGACGAGTCCACAGGAGCTGACGGAGGCTGACAGGGAAGTTCTTCTGAAGCTGGGGAGGCTGGCGTTTGAACATCTGGAGAAAGGAAACATCATGTTCTACCAAGAAGACCTGGAGCAGTGTGGTCTGGATGTGACAGAGGCCTCGGTGTACTCAGGAGTTTGTACAGAGATCTTCAAAAGAGAGTGTGTGATCTTCCAGAAACCAGTCTACTGCTTTGTTCATCTGAGCATTCAGGAGTTTCTGGCTGCTGTCTACATGTTCCACTGTCACACCAACAGGAAGACAAAGGTGCTGAAGAACTTTTTGGGACAAAAATACAACGAGTCCTCTCTGGATGATTTCCTTAAACGAGTCATGTCTAAATCCCTCCAGAGTAAAAATGGCCACCTGGACCTGTTTGTTCGCTTCCGTCATGGCCTCTGTCTGGAGTCCAACCAGAGACTCTTAGTAGGTCTGATGGTCAGACAGAGATCAGTCCAGGAACCATCCAGAGAGTCATCAACAACCTGAAGAAGATGAACAGTTATGGAATCTCTCCTGACAGAAGCATCAACATCTTCCACTGTCTGATGGAGATGAATGACCTCTCAGTACATCAGGAGATCCAAGAGTTCCTGAAGTCAGAGAACAGATCAGAGAAGGAACTCTCTGACAGCCAGTGCTCAGCTCTGGCCTTCATGCTGCAGATGTCAGAGGAGGTTCTGGATGAGTTTGACCTGCTGAAGTACAACACATCATGGCAGGGACGACACAGACTGATTCCAGCTGTGAGGACCTTCAGAAAGGCTGGGTGAGTCCAGATGTGATCATTAACATCATTGATCAGTGTAGGTTAGTAGTTTAATGTTGAAAATAAAATCAGATTGTAAGCACAAAGTGTTTGTGTCCGTACGCTGCAACCTTCCACACCATTCCTTTATTGTACAGACTCAGCAGCAGCTCCATGGATCCCAAATCCAAGAGTGGAGAACAGATTTGAAGTGTGTCACATCCATGCAGTCACAGCTGTTTCCACCATGTTTCCACTGGTATTAATCCTGTTCAATGACACGTTTCATATCAGTGAATATGTTCTTTAGGACGTCCACTGACATGTTTAAGTGTCCTGCTGGAAATCACTCAAATCATCCATGAAATCCATGAAAAATCCTTTTAATGTTTCTAACTTCACCCTCTGTCCTCTCTCTCTCTCCATCCTCCTCACTGCTTCTTTCACTGATAATCACACAAACATCGTATTCAGCTACAAAATAACACAATAATATCATCTGATGATCATTATTATAAGAGCAGGATCCATATTTGATATCAGAGTAACACACTGCTTGGTTATGTGCAGTCATCATCAGTGACTGTGGGTCAAACAGAAGCTCTCTGATTGGTTGCTGACCTTGGTCACCTGTCCACTCTCACCTGTTTGTGTTTGCTCTCTCTTTGCTGTCTCCATCCTCTCTCTCCTTTCTCTCCCTCTCTGTCTTTGTACGTCACTCAGGTCCAATGGAAACAGTGACATTTACAAACCAATCAAAGACAAACTGATCCATGTCAGGTTATAACAATATTCAAAGTGAATACAGGCTGCTGCTGGACACAGACAGGTAACATCATTTTGACTTGCTGTCACCTGGATCTGGACTCATAAACACTGAAGCCCTGAACAGGAATACAAATCATTTTCTGCCAACTAGCGACACACCAGCAGATAATGGCTCAGAAAGCTCAAATGAGCCAATCATTTCTGTATTTAGTTCCCCTGAGATCAGATCTGATATCAGCAGCTCTGAGTTCATTCATCATTAATATTGTCCAGTGATGAGATTTCTGCTCCGTTTGGTGACAGTCAGCAGGTTTTTCCTGCGTGTGGACGTGAACAGTCGTACCTGACAGCAGGTAGCAAACAGAGATCATCTTTCCAGCTGGAACTCTTCACTGAGCTGAACTCATTCAAAATGTTCTGGAGTCAAAACAGGAAACAGTCCAAATGTGTGTCTTCACTCTGACTCTGGATCAGATCTCAGTGACAGACTGTGGACATTATGGAAGCCTAAATGTGACACCATCTTCCTCCTTCATCTGCAGATTAAAGCCAAACAAAGATTCTCATTAAAAGTCTGCAGGTCTGAGAGAGACTCAATCGTTGTGTCATGTCAAACACAGTAAGAGGAGCTGAAGCACAGATGTGAAGAGCAGATTCATCAGATTATGACCTCACTCTGTTTTGTCTTCATATACATTCAGTCTGTGTTTATAATGCAGATTTTCTGCTTTTATAATAACACATTTTATATTTTCTATCATCACAGACTAACTCAGTGTGGACTCAAAGAGTCTCACTGTGAAGTTGTGGCCTCAGCTCTGAAGTCCAACCCCTCCCATCTGACAGAGCTGGACATGAGTAGAAATAATGACCTCAAGGATTCAGGTGTGAAGCTTCTGTGTGCTGGACTGGAGAGTCCAAACTGTCGACTGGAGACTCTGAGGTGAGTTCACTGACTGCGGCTGTTGTTGTTTTTCTATATTTCAGGTCTTTGATTGATGTTTGAAACTTTCTTTAGTTCCTAAATGTTCAGGATGTGTCTGAAGACAAATGTGAAGAAGTTTGAGTGCTTTCAGAAATGTTGTCTTTCCAAACGACTGAACAGCAGTTTTTCCTTTTGGCTCCAAACAAAAGTGACAGACTTGAGCAGGGTTCATTTAAAGGCTGACAGAAGTGGAGTGGTGACGGGGAGATGTTTGACAGGACAGTGTTTCAGCCTCCACAGGTTCATGTTGTGCTCCATCAGTCAGTGAAGATGAAGTCAGTGCTGATGAGGCTGTAGAGTGTGTGAGGGATGTGAATGAGGATGATGAAGATCTGATGATAGCAGATAAAAACAGGCTGCAGAGACTTTGAGCCATACAGGGCACACAGTGTGTGTACAGAACAGCTGAAATCATTATGGAGGCCTCACTGGGATATGGAAGCATCACAGTACAGCTTCAGTGAAGCTTTAAAGTCTCTGATATGAGATGAGAAATGAAGCAGCCAGAGCTTTTTCATGAGTGGAAATCCACTGTGACTGTGAGCTGCTGCTACAGCTTCCAGATTAGCCAGCAGCTCATCCTGCTCAACATTTTCTCACCAACTTTAATGGAAGTGTGATGTTTTCAGCTGGAGTGATGGTCAGGGTGGCCTCCCTCTCCTCTTCTTCTCCTCTTCCTCTTTCATTTGTAAAGCCACTTCTGCTGCTTTCATTCATTTGGAAGTCCTGTAGCTGAGTTTGGGAGAGACTAACAGCCTCGGCAGCAGAGGGGAGAAAGGCTGTAATACCACCACTTTACTCTGTTCTACCTGTCACATCATTTTATCAGGAAACAAATATGCTCATGTTTTTACTATGTTTGTCTTGAAGATGTAAGAAGATCACATGGTGCTTTTTATTATTGTGTTGGTTTGTTTCCTGTCTCTTGGATGGAGCCCAGCTGTGCGTGGCCCCTGGGCCTGTGGTCAGAGTGTGTGCTGGATAATCCGGCCCAGGATGAGGCCAAACTGACATGGGATGAAATGTCTGTCACATAATTGAGCTTAGTGTAGTTTCATTTCTGCACAATTTAAAAACAACCAAAACTTTGTTCTGTCTTTTCTATGTTATACTGTAGACTTTCTTTGATACTGTGTCCAAAAGGAGCAGCTTTTACTTTGAAGGGGACGCGTCTCTGTTTCCTCTTCAGGTTGGATGATGGAAGCAAATGAGTGTGTGATGTTCTTTTAGTGTTGCACTTTGTAGACGCTCCCTGAGCACTGGTCTCACAGCCAGCTGCACATAGAGACCAGTGTTGTTAGTCCAGGTCAGAAGATGACTTGTTGGAATGAAAATGAGCTTGTAGTTTGTCTGCTTTAATAATGTGACTGGAAAAAGGTGTTGGACTTCAAATATGTCCATTTCTTTCACACTTCACCTTTAAAAGTGAAGCCTTGTGGTTCCTGGAAGGAAAAACACGACTTTTTCAAGTCTTTGTCATGTTTTGATGAGAAATGTACGACTTTAATGTGAAACATTCAGAGTTTTTTCTCTTGTTGTGTTTGTTTGAAGCTGCTTCCTGTTGGCTTCAGCTGTTTGGAGTTTCCATTTTCTAAACTTCTACATTCTGAACCTTCTTCAGCTCTGAACAAATGATGAAACACTGAATGATTTCAAGCTCACACTTTGTCTAATAAACTTACATCTTTCATTCTTTATACAGATTGATGGACTGTGGTTTGTCAGAGATCAGCTGTGATTATCTGGCAGCAGCACTGAAGTCCAACCCCTCCCATCTGAGAGAGCTGGACCTGAGCTCCAACAACAACCTGCAGGATTCAGGAGTGAATCATCTGTGTGGTTTCCTGGAGAGTCCAGGATGTGGACTTGAAACTCTGAGGTCAGTCAGCATGTTTTAGTTGTGCTGAGATGAATATGATGTGAAAGTTGTGCTGACACTAAACTGCAGACATCAGGCTGATATTATACTGATCCACACTGAGGATCTTCATGGTAAAGTCTGTTTTCTTCTTCTCTGGTTTAGTCCATTGACTGCAGCAGAACAATGTTCACATTTCAAACAGTGAGACTCAACGTATGGCCCGCGGCCCACACGCGGCCTGCCCACCTTTCCTGATTCAGAGAGAGGGGACCCTGATTAACTGTGTAGTGTTCTTCCTCACAGTTCTAAGTATCAGACACAACAATGAATAATCCACAGCTGACTGTCTTTAGCAGGTCAAAGGTCACGGCACACAGCAGACAGTGGGAAATATTCTAATTCTGATCATTTATCAGCACATATCCATATGTATAAAAACAAAGCTGACACTGTGAGACTTGATCAGAGGTGTGATCATCACAGCAGAGGCCTTTGTGTCAAAGTCACTGAGGATCAAACAGAAACACATGAAGCAGATTTTCCTGTTCTGGCTTTTTATAGCAGATAACCTTCAAAATATTCTGCAGTCCATCAAAAACTGAAGCAAACCATGAATCAACATGTGAACATGAGCTGATGCTGCTGAAGGGAAGCAAAGTTACAGAGGTTTGATTACAGACACAGCTGAGAGTTTGTAATCTGTCATCATTTTAAAAGGTTTAAATTTCTTCAGTATTGAACAGCAGAAATGAGGCTTTGTTTTCGGAGGCCGACAGCAGTGAACACAACAGCAGACTGGTGCGTAATAAGCAGTGAATAATGCAGGAAACAGATTTTTGAAGGTAAACTGTTCTTGAAGTACACTGAGAGAGAGAGAGCTGTGCAGGAAGTAAACGTCAAAGTCAGAGAGAATTCATGACGATGTTCATCAAACGTAAAGCGTAGTTTGGATCTTCTTCTGCTGCTGGTTCACTCAGTTTTGGTTGGAGACAGATGAAACCTGCAGCTTCAGGATCTGTGAGCTGTCCACTTTCAGCCCCGACGGCGTGTCCGTGTACGTGCCGTCGAGTGAACGATCCACGCTCTGTGTTTCCATCTTTGTGTGTTTAGCTGCTCTCATTTACTGTTTTATCTGTTTGCTTGTTGTTGAAATACTTTTGGGAGCTTTAACCTGAGATTCTGGCAAAATACATTTATATTAAAAATCGATTCAGGATTGAATGAATCAACATCGCTTTATTAACTTGTCGAGCTTCTTCACAGCACAAAAATCCACCCTCTAATGACAACTGGCAGCCTTAAATATGTTCAGCTGTCACCGACTTAACCATTATTCCACTCTCAGGTAAATTCTTAAATCCCAAACTTCCACCACAGTATACAATATATCAATAAGAATAAATAAATACATAAATACATTTTCACATTTACATATTAATAAATATTTCACACTTAATGTTACACCAAACCCAATATTATAAAAACCCAGAAACCCGAGCACAAAAAGATTCACCACACTCTCTTTACCAATGGTCTCTCCCGGAACCTTTAAATGGTGTCTGGACCCCCGGGGAAACATTTGCCCAAACACCTTGAAGAGGACACAGGCAAGAAAAGTGAGTAATCATTAACTTACAAACACTTATTTGCACCACTTTTATCCCTAGATTTCACACACATTTGCATTATTTTTCCTTATTGGTAATCCTCAATCACAATCTCAATCACCATTCTTCTCTCCTGACAGACAACCACCACATTCCTTGATGAGGAGCAGCTGTGCAGGATCTGAAATAAGGCTACCAACTGATTTTAAAATTCCCAATAAATAGACAATAAATATTTAAACTGCTTGTGTGCAAATCCATGCTTAAAGTGCAATTCTCATAAAGTGCTTGATAAGGTGCTTTTAATAAAGTGAAAGGTGTGCTCTAAAGTGCTATACAGACAATACAATATAAATAAATGCAGTAAGGGAGTCCTCTTCCTTACACTGCAGCAGAACAATGTTCACATTTCAAACCTTCAAAGAAGAAGAAAAATCCTCCACTGGATAATTCACTGTGAAACTCTCCAACTCTTCATTCCACCTTAAAGTCTGTCTGACACTGAAATCCAAAGCAAAATGTGCGTTTGCTTTACAGACAGCAGTCCAACACAAACATACACACATCATCCAAAACACAGTCCAACATCCAAATCTTCTCCACTGCCAGCATGAATGATGGGAAAGAGAAGGAGGAACACTCTGACATTCAGGGTTAGAATGAGTTTCATGAAGCAGACTGTGAAGATCAAAGCTGCATTAGAAAGCTTACATGAATGAATGAGTGGACAGAAGTGGACAGAGATCATCTGAAGCACTTCAAAGGCTTTAAATCAGCACATTTCTCTTTATTCTTTATCAACTCTGTTAGTTTCTCTCAGTTTTCTGTGGAATGAAGCTAACAGCAGGCTAATAAGATGCTGACCAATAGGTTTCTATTAAAGGTTGTAAATTGTATATGAAAAAGTGCTTTGGCTCAGCAGGGATCAGCTTACAGGTAGAATACAGCTGCTGGATGGGATTAGCATGTCATAGCTATCTACCAAACTGCTAACTGTGTTAGAGGGGTGGTGAGTAAGAGAACCCAGACGCGGACCGCTCGTTAAGGTTGAACAGTGTCTTTATTTACAGTGAAGCCAATCCAAAGTAATCCACAGTGCAAAATCCCTTCCGTGTGTGTCCACACGACTTTCGTGAACAGTGACGTCTCTCCTCTCGTATCTCCGTCTCACTCGTAGCCTGGAAAAAAGGCAAACAGACGCGGTTAGCCTCCCTCCGCTATCAAACGCTTGTCTAACACTCGCTGAATTCGAGTCACTACCAGGCTTGGTGGAATACTCCAGCGCTGTCTGTCACTCAGCCACACCATTAAATAGCTCTGTCACAACGGTGGATGATTGGCAGCAGCTGGCGAGGAATCAGTTGCAGGTGGGACCGCTCAGAGTGGCGGCACTTCCGGGTCGGAAATCTCCCATTGCTACGCAACCCCGTAACAACTACAACGGAGACGGAAACAAAAACAGAGCGGGAGAACAAACACACATACACACACACAGGTCGCCGGTCGGGGCACCGTCGGACCTGACAGTACCCCCCCTCTAATGGGAGCCTCCCGGTGACCCAGCAAACTTATCAGGGTGCCTGCGGCGGAAGTCTCTCACCATGGCAGCATCGAGAACCGCGGACCGCGGCACCCAAGAACGCTCTTCCGGACCGTACCCCTCCCAGTCCACCAAAAACTGAAAGCCCCTACCGCGGCGCCGGGCATCCAATATCCGCGATACGGAATACGCCGGCGAGCTGCCGATAATCCGGGCGGGTGGCGGGGGCCCGGAGGGCGGGCACAAAGGGCTGGTCCGGACAGGCCTCACCTGAGACACATGAAAGACATTGTGAATTCTCATGGAACGGGGAAGAGACAAACGTACAGTCACAGGGTTCAATACAGCCAGGATGGGGAAAGGCCCGATAAAGCGTGGAGCCAGTTTCTTAGATTCGACCCTCAGAGGAACATATTTCGCAGACAGCCATACCTGTTGCCCGACCTGGTAAGCAGGGGCCGGAGCGCGGCGGCGATCCGCAAGTCTCTTGTTCTGCTCAGCGGTCCTCAAGAGGGCGGTCCGGGTGGCGCGCCATGCCCGCCGGCAGCGCCACAGGTGGTGCTGGACTGAAGGAACCGACAAGTCCCCTTCCGACACAGAGAGAAGCGGGGGCTGGTACCCCAGGGAGGCCTCAAACGGGGAAACCCCAGTAGCCGCCGACGTGCTACCATTATGGGCATATTCGACCCACGCCAGTTGATCGCTCCATGATGACTGGTTCGAAGAGACCACACAACGCAGCATCGCTTCAAGCTCTTGATTAGCCCGTTCCGCTTGCCCGTTGGTTTGAGGGTGGAAGCCGGACGACAAGCTGGCCTGGGCCCCCAGTTCCTTACAAAACTCCTTCCACACTCAGGACGTGAACTGGGGACCCCGATCGGACACGATATCTTGGGGAACCCCATGGAGATGGAACACCTGCTGTGTCAGAATCTTGGCAGTATCCAGGGCCGAAGGGAGTTTCGGCAGAGCAACGAAATGAACAGCCTTTGAGAAGCGATCGATCACGGTCAAGATGACTGTGTGACCTGAGGAGGGGGGAAGACCGGTAACGAAGTCCAGTGCGATATGAGACCACGGGCGGCTGGGTACAGGCAACGGACGAAGGAGGCCAGCAGGGGGTGAACAGGAGACCTTGTTTCGGGCACAAACGGGGCAAGCAGCCACGTACTCCCGAGCGTCCTTCCCTAGAGTCGGCCACCAAAACAAATGTTGCAGAAAGGCGATAGTATGGTTTTTACCCGGGTGGCAGGCGAACTTGGCTGTATGGACCCAGTGAAGGACCTTACTTCGGACCGCCGCGGGAACAAACATCCTCCCATCGGGCCCAGTGCCCGGATCAGGTTCTGACCGCTGGGCGGCCTTAATAACCCGCTCTATGTCCCAGGTGAGAGCCCCCACGAAGCACGAGGATGGCAGAATGGGCCTCTCCCTCTCGTCTGGGTTGAGATCCGGGGAAAATTGGCGTGATAAAGCATCCGCTTTAAGATTGCGGGAGCCAGGTCTGTAAGAGATGGTTAAGTTAAACCGTGTGAAAAACAGAGCCCACCTGGCCTGCCGGGCATTCAGTCTTTTGGCCGCTTGGAGGTAGGTTAAGTTCTTGTGGTCCGTCCAGATAACCACCGGATGCTCGCTGCCTTCGAGCCAATGTCGCCACTCCTCAAGCGCCAACTTAATGGCGAGGAGCTCCCGGTCCCCAACGTCGTAATTGCACTCTGCAGGAGACAAGCGATGAGAGAAAAAGGCACATGGGTGTAACTTTGCATTTACGCGTTGGGATAGTATTGCCCCCACACCTGCGTCTGAAGCATCCACCTCCACAAAAAAAGGTTGACTGATGTCTGCCTGTACCAACACCGGAGCTGAGGAAAAGAGGTGCTTGAGTTTCTCAAAAGCCCGTTCAGCGCCGGGAGACCACTGGAATGGCTACTTAGGAGAGGTTAGGTTGGTGAGAGGCAGGGCGACCTGACTGAAATTGCGGATAAACCGTCGATAGAAATTGGCAAATCCCAGAAACTTCTGCAGCTGCTTACGGTTCTTGAGTTCAGGCCATTCCACCACTGCCTTCACTTTGGCCGGATCTGCCCGCAGCCGTCCCTCCTCGATGATGAACCCCAAAAAGGAGACTGTCTGCACGTGAAACTCACACTTCTCTGCCTTTACAAATAGCCGGTTCTCCAACAGGCGTTGCAACACCATTCTCACGTGCTTGACATGGTCAGCTGGGTTCCGAGAAAACACAAGGATGTCGTCTAGATAAACGAAAACACAGTGATTAATAAAGTCCCGTAAAACATCATTTATCATGGCTTGGAAAACCGCCGGAGCATTCGTGAGCCCGAATGGCATCACCAAATATTCAAAGTGCCCTAGATGCGTGTTGAACGCCGTCTTCCACTCATCCCCCTGGCGGATTCTCACCAGATGATAAGCACTGCGGAGGTCTAGTTTAGAAAAGATGGCAGCCCCCTGAAGGAGTTCAAAAGCAGAGGTGAGTAAAGGAAGCGGGTATTTGTTCTTAATGGTTATCTTGTTAAGACCTCGGAAGTCAATGCAGGGGCGGAGCGTTTTGTCTTTCTTCTCAACGAAGAAGAAACCTGCCGCGAGAGGAGAGGTGGACTGCCGGATTATCCCGGCCGCCAGCGAGTCGGTAATGTAGCCCTCCATTACCTCACGCTCTGATTTCGAGATACTGTATAGACGGGTTGTGGGCAAGGGAGCGCCGGGTAGCAAGTCTATCCCACAATCGTACGGACGATGGGGGGGAAGAGACTGGGCCTTTTCTTTACTTAACACCTGGGCTAGGTCGTGATATTCAGCTGGAACTGCAGTCAAATCGGGAGGAGCGTCTGGTGAAGACGGGCTGGTGGACGTCTGGCTAACTGTAGCAGAACGTAAACACTGTTCATGACACTTAGGACTCCACCCAGTTATCCTGCTGTTTTCCCAATCGATCTGCGGGTTATGGCGTTCGAGCCAGGGGTAGCCCAAAACTAGCGGAGTGTGAGGAGCCTTGAACAGAAACAGGCTGATCTGTTCAACATGGTTTCCGGAGAGAGAAAGAGTCAGATCAGTACTTGGATGGGAGACCGCCTGGGAATACCAGGTGCTGTAAGCTTTTGCACTTCCACACACAAACTGCAGAGGGCGCCGCTGCTCACTCAGTGGAGGCAGCTTGAGGAAAAGCTTCATGACAACGCTCCTGATTGCATTTCGCTTTTGTGCAAAACAAAACAAAAGAACAACAGGAACGAAATATTTAGGAAATACACAAACTTATTTATTCTGTAAATGTAGAGAATGTCTACGGCTAGTCCGTCTGGGCTCAGTAGTGAGGAACTTGTTAACCTTGTAGCGTGCAGCGGGCACAGTGTCAACCTGACACTCTTGTGCAACGAGTTTTAACTCTTATTGGCTGCCGACTGCGGCCCCGAAGAATACTGAATAAATGCGCATCAGTGTGCTGCCCTGAGCAGGGAACACGATATCATGGAGTTTCTAACATGGAGCAAGGTGAAGGTGACGCGACTATGCAGGACCGCCCCTGCTTAGCTTCAGAGATCAGATGAGAACAGGCTGGTATGGCCGTAAGTGAGAGGCTTCCTCGACAACGGGGTTCATGTAGATACTGTGACCCATTTATTGGGATTTAAAAAACAATTTAGAGTGAAGGATATTGATTAGTTTCTACTTTTATTTTTAATAGCTGCACATGACAGCACAGTTATAATGCATACTTAATGCTGCAATATTCACGTCATAAACAATTGTGAGTGTTTGCACAAAAACATCTACAGGTGCTCTGTGCATGTACAGTGATATTGATGTAACGCTTGAAGGATTTGACATTACTATGTCACACAGTGGAAAATTGTGTTTTTATATTTTGTTTTCGATTAGACTGTGTTGGTACAGGGTGTCAATTTTATTTGCATGATTTTATTGTAATAGTGATATTGCATGTTTGTTTATTGATATTCCTATTGCATGATTTTATCTCCATATTTATAGTGTGTGTTTAGTGTTGATTGAACAATATGCTTTTTATTATTCCACTGTGGATTAAGCGGACAATTGTAGGCACCTGTGAGGTGGGGGCGTTCCCCGAGGTGGCCTATCAGCCACCAAACTGACTTAAGGGAGATAGTGAGCGCAAAGACAAAAAAAAGAGAGACACACGAAAAGAGAAGAGCTGGAAACAAAATGTGTGCAAGCCAGCATATGAAAATAAGGACCTCCGGCCTGACTGTGGGGCGCCACGAGACATTCGGCCAGCATAACCCGGCGATCCAGTCCCGACGGACAGAATAGCGACCGTGGGAGGCGACGCGTGAAATCCACAGTAGGGCAGGGGTACGCCTCTGCCTGCATCTGTGAGTATCGCTTTCACACTGTTGGGCGCTAGGCGTAGCTTTGCCGGGGAAGGGTAACAGCGGCTGCGCCGACAACGTTTCTGGCCCGTGTCTGTTGTTTCAGGGCGGAGCTACGAGGGAGGCCGTGCGTGGGTGTGGAGAGTGGCTGGACTGTACGATCGCGCACCGTCAGGTGGAGATAGGAGCCTCCTCCCTGGTCTTCTGCTGGCGATATTCCCCATCCCGGAAGAGGAGTTCCTCTCCTGCCTCTTTCAGCTCAGGAGAATTTGCCCGCGTGTTGCTGGACTGTGAGAATTAGGACCCTGGGGGGGAGTTTTTAGCATAGGGGGAAAAAACATTCATTTAGCTTTGTTTTTAGTGGATAATCATTCCTGCCGGCAGGGTTTTTAGCGGGTTGTAAACACTATTTTTTGTATACGGGGATTTTAGCTTGTATTTGGGGTTCTGTGTTTTATACTGAAAATAAATGGTGTGTTTGAAGCCAGCTAAATTTCTGTGCTCTGAGCGCTGACCCACTCACTCCCCTTTCTGCTTGTATAGACGTGGTGGCGAAGATTTTGTTCCACCAGTTTATCGGCTACAACTACATGAGTGGAAGAGCTCTTTGCACGAGACTCGCTAACCATCCTATTCGAAAATGAGCTTAAAGAATGCCTCAGATCCATTTCAATATTTAAACTGTCATTTGTGTGTTGAAATGCAAAAGCTTACGGCACCTGGTATTCCCAGGCAGTCTCCCATCCAAGTACTGACCAGGCCCGACCCAGCTTGGCTTCCGAGATCAGACGAGATCGGGCGTGTTCAGGGTGTTGAGTATTGAGTTGTATTTTTGTTATTGACCAAATACTTATTTTCCACCCTGATTTACGAATAAATTCTTTACAAATCCTACCATGTGAATTCATGGATTTCTTTTTCACATTCTGTCTCTCACAGTTGAAGTGTACCTCTGGTGCAAATTACTGACCTCTGTCATCATTTAAGTGGGAGAACTTGCACAATCGGTGGCTGACTAAATACTTTTTTGCCCCACTGTATCTGGAATAACCCTGACATATTACAAAACAATAATATGATTAATTTCCCAGAATGGAGTTGTAAAGGAATTAAATACTTAGAACATATATTAGAGGGAACAGAATTTATCCCATTTGACAGACTAGTTGCACAATATGGGATCAACAAGAAAAGATTTTTAGAATATCAACAAATTAAATCCATAATAAAAAAGAAATTTAACCTCAGTCAAGTTGAATTACAAACACCACCAAGTGCGGCACATTTCCTTACTCTTAAATCCCCTAAATTATTATCTAAAATATACAGAACACTTTCTAAATTAGATGAAACAATATCCCTTCCTATTGCAAAGTGGGAAGCAGATTTATCAGTCAGTTTAGACCAAAACTTCTGGTCTCAGGTATGCTTAAAAACCTTTAAATTGATTAAAAATCCCAGTCTGCAATTAATACAATACAAAATACTACATAGAGTGCACTATATAGGTCATCGGATGTTCAAGATGGGCTTTACATCTTCCAACAACTGCTCACACTGTCAAGGCAATACACCAGACAGTTACATTCACGCTCTTTGGTTCTGTCCACCAGTGCAGAAGTTTTGGCGCGAGATATGTGAAGACTTATCAAAGTGTCTGAAATGTAACATTCCAACTTCCCCCTTAGTGTGTTTGTTGGGCAGCTTAGATAATGTCACTTCAGAAAAGAATATAGCCCATATGGTTTTCACTGCCCTATGCATAGCCAAGAAAACTGTCCTCATGAACTGGAAAAATTAAAAATAATCTTAATTCTAACCAATATAGAAATTATCTATTAGATTACATTAGTCTTGATACAGCCTCTGCCAGATCAAATCAATTGCTCTGGGCTCCTTTGATCAGCTTCATCACCTAGTGGGAGTGGGGGGTCATAGTTTGGTCCCGCCTTCAATGTTGTGATTGGTGTGGGGGTAGGGACAGGCTTAGGGCGTCGGGGGGTTCCCCGGAGGCATCTTCCTTGGGGGGCTCAACCCAGGGTAGCGGTCATGTCCGGTTGGGGGCTCTTTTCTGACTGTTTCCTCGTGGCTGCGTGCAGCGGAGCTAGGGGAGGGTCTGTGCTGACGGACGTGGGTTACTGACCTGGTAGCCTGTCTGCCCCTGGGTGGGTCCGGGATGGGCGTGAGGTTCTGGGGGCGCTCTGTCTCTGGGCTGGGGCCCTGGTCGGGCCTCGGGGCCTTGGGTCCTGGTTTGTGTGTTGCCGGGGTTGTGGGCGGGTGGGTGCATGGGGGCCGCATGATGCCGCTGGTGTGTCGAGCCACCTGGGGGGCTCTTCAACTGGTGGGGGAGATTGTCACAACTTGCAGGAGCTTTCCTCTCCTCAGGAACTCTCTGCAGGAGGGGGAGATACAGGAGAGGTGGAGGAAGATCTCAGCCTGGGCGTCTATCGTCTCATGTAGTCTGGAAGATGAGTGGATGGGGGGGTGGGTGCAGTTTTCTCTGTGGTGGGGTTGGGTGGACTGTCCCGGGCTCTGTGGGGCTGGGGGGTGCTGCTGCGCTGGGCCCCGGTCTGGATGGGCCTGGGCCCCCTTTCCCTGGCGGGTCGCGGAGTATGGGGGTGCCTACTGCGGTCAGCGGGGGAGCTGGCCCCAGGGAGGGGTCACCTGCCCCTCCCTTCCTTCCCTCCCCATCTCCAGCTGCCTCCCTCTTCCCGCTCCACCACAACCACCCACACATGCAGGGCCTTGGAGTAGGGGTATGTCACCAGGGTGCAGAGGAGGCTACCCCCCCCCCCCCCCCCCTCTGTCCCCTTCTGGCTGCCTCTGCCTCAATTTTATCCCACAACTTAGACATTCACATTACTCACACTCTCATTACACATACATATAGGATCTTGGGGGTGGGCACGCTACACGGAGTCCAAATTACCATCAGGGTGTACACCTCACCCCTGGCGTCGTTGCCCACCTCTCAATTTTAAATACACGTAGACATTGAGGGCTAGCAGGAGGGACTATGCGCTTACCTGCTGCTCTCTGGCAGGTAGCTCCATGCCCTCCTGGGTTTTAAATGCACCTTAGAACACACATACATCAACACTACAATGAGCGGGAGGAGGGAGGTTTGGAGTCTTCTCCCACCCCCGTTCTCTGCGGCCTGATGGAGCGGGGAGGCTAGGAGGAGTTGGCCGTCCGACTGTGGTCTGGAGTGTGGGGCCTCCCTGCTGCTGCGGAGTCGGGGCGGTCTGCCTCTCCCCACCGCAGGGAAAAGGGTAACACCACCTGGGTCTGGGTGCAGTTCCCCGCTCCAGGGGCAAGGGTACCTAGACCCGGTTCGTAGAGTACGCTTGGGGAGTGTGATCGTGTATACAGCGTCTCTTTATGTCTGTCTCCACGTTGGTTGAGTGTGGAGTAAGTGCATATGAGAGCATGAGGGTGGGAATGGATGTTTGTATCTGTGTGTGACTGTATGTCTGTGTCTATATGTCAGGTTGGGTATCAGACGCCACCTCTCTGGGGACATCTCAGGCCCTCCAAGGTTTGGAGGCCTATCTCCACACACCACCACTTCCCCTGCCAGTGGCGGACTCCCTCAGGTGTCGGTGCGTTGGTGGTTCTTTGTGTCTGGGGGTGGGCGTCCGGGTACACGCTGGCTCACTCCTTGGCGGCCGCTTATTGGGGCCTGGAGCCTGGGGCTCGCTCGGGCCACTTCGGAGGTGGGGTGCCCCCGGCATCTCGGCCTGGGGCTCGGTCACTCAGGCACAGCTGGCTGCCGGCGGAGCTCACGGGCGCGTCACTGCAACTCCCCCTGGCTTCTGCTCTGCGGCTGCTGAATGAGCCCTCATCTGGGACTCTCCTCAGCTCTTACTGGGACAGTGGCGCGGCTGCCCCTCTGTGGGTCTTCCTTGGTCTCTTGTGTTCTGGGGGCCTCTGGATGTCTGGAGTTTTGATCTCCTCCATACCTGCTTCATACCCTGGAGGACGGGGCTGTGGCCCCCCCACACCCTCTAGCAGATCATTACATGAAGGAACCTTTAAAAAAGAAAAAAAAACAAGCGCGTACATGCTCACAACAAATGACAACTTCTAAAATTTGACATTTTCCAGCAACCAGTTTACCCTCAAAATCACAGTTTTTATGAGAATATCAAATCAAATCAAATCACTTTTATTGTCACATCACATGTGCAGGTACATCGGTACAGCACATGTGAGTGAAATTCTTGTGTGCGAGCTTCACAAGCAACAGAGTTGTGCAAAATACAATAACGTAAACAAGCAAAATACAAGAATGGCTACATCTGAAACTAATAAATATATGTACAATATATAATAGTATATGCATTTCTGGATGTGTATACTAAATGTTTTTTTATGTGTGTGTGTGTGTGTGTACACATATTTTACAAATCAAATAGAGCAAACAATAAATAAATATATAAAAATATACAGAGTTGAGACATGTGCAAAACAGTGGCATTACTGTACAGTGTGTAGTGCATAATGTTAAAGTTCCAGTAGTGAAGGTGAGGTGTCTATGACGTGTTCAGCAGTCTGATGGCCTGGTGGAAGAAGCTGTCTCTCAGTCTGCTGGTGCGGGACCGGATGGTGCAGAACCTCCTTCCTGATGGAAGCAGTCTGAACAGTTTATGGCTGGGGTGACTGGAGTCCTTGATGATCCTCCCCGCTTTCCTCAGGCAGCGCTTCCTGTAGATGTCTTGGAGGGAGGGAAGCTCACCTCCAATTATCCGTTCAGAGCACCGCACTACTCACTGGAGAGCTTTGGAGTTGTAGGCGGTGCTGTTGCCGTACCAGGTGGTGATGCATCCAGTGAGGATGCTCTCAATGGCACAGTGATAGAAGGTCCTGAGGATGCGGGGGCTCATGCCGAATCTTTTCAGTCTCCTGAGAAAGAAGAGGCGCTGCTGCGCCTTCTTCACTGTTTTGTTTGTGTGTACTGACCACGTAAGATCCTCAGCCAGATGTACACCAAGGAACCGGAAGCTGCTCACTCTCTCCACAGCAGCGCCGTTGATGGTGATGGGGGTGTGTACTTCTCTGCACCTCCGGAAGTCCACTATCAACTCCTTTGTCTTTGCGACGTTGAGGGTGAGATGGTTGTCTTGACACCAGTGGGTCAGGGCGCTGACCTCCTCCCTGTAAGCTGTCTCATCACTGTTGGTGATAAGACCCACCACTGTAGTGTCGTCCGCAAACTTCACAATGATGTTGGAGTTGTTAGTGGCCGTGCAGTCGTAGGTGTAGAGTGAGTACAGGAGAGGGCTCAGTACACACCCCTGTGGAGCACCAGTGTTCAGTGTGATGGGGGATGAGGTGATGCTGCCCAGTCTGACCACTTGGCGTCTGTCAGACAGGAAGCTAAGGATCCAGCTGCAGAGGGAGCTGCTCAGTCCTAGATCCTGCAGTTTCGTGTCCAGCTTCGAGGGAACGATGGTATTGAATGCTGAGCTGTAATCTACAAACAGCATTCTCACATACGTGTCTCTCTTCTCCAGGCGTGACAGGGCAGTATGTAGTGTCAGGGCTATGGCATCATCAGTGGACCTGTTGTGGCGGTATGCGAACTGTAGAGGGTCCAGTGAGTCGGGTAGTGCAGAGCAGATGAAGTCCCTTACCAGCTTCTCGAAGCATTTGCTCACGATGGGGGTCAGGGCTACAGGTCGCCAGTCGTTCAATGAGGAGATGGTGGAGGATTTGGGTACAGGGACGATGGTGGCCATTTTGAAGCAGGCTGGGACTACAGACAGAGAGAGGGAAAGGTTGAAGATGTGTGTGAACACTCCAGCCAGCTGAGCTGCGCATGACTTGAGGACGCGGCCGGGAATCCCGTCCGGACCAGTAGCTTTGCGCGCGTTCACCTTCCTGAAGCACCTCCGCACATCCTCCTCAGACACAGTGTGCGCACTGACGTCATCCGCGGTGCGCACACTGTCCGGTCTCATGGTGTTCGCTGTGTCGAATCTAGCGTAGAATACGTTTAGATCCTCACACAGAGAGGCCGTGGTCTGCGGTGTGCTTGTTTTCCCTCTAAAGTCTGCGATCGTGTTTAGTCCCTACCACATACGCCGAGGGTTTTCAAACTGTTGCTACACCCTGTACCTGTACTCACGTTTGGCTGCTTTGATCGTCTTCCGGAGTTGGTAATGTGCGTGTTTGTAGTCCGATGTGTTCGCGGAGGCAAAGCTCCGTGCCGCCAGTGCCGCGCGAACATCTCCGTTAATCCAGGGTTTTTGATTTGGGAAGGATTTAACTGTTCTGGATGGGACGACATCTTCCACGCATTTCCTGATAAATCCGCAGACTGAGTCTGTGTACTCATCAATGTCCCTCGCAGCCACATGAAACATTTCCCAGTCCGCGTGATCAAAACAGTCCCGCAGCGCGGACTCTGATTGGTCCGTCCAACAGTGCACCGCCCTCCGGGTTGGAGCTTCCCGTTTCAGCTTCTGCCTGTAGGCGGGCAGGAGCAGGATGGAGCGGTGATCTGATTGGCCGAATGGGTCGCGGGGGAGGGCTTTGTACGCATCCCGGAAAGAGGTGTAGCAGTGGTCGAGTAGCCGATCTCCACGAGTGTTAAAATGGATGTGTTGGTGGAGTTTGGGTGAGACTTTCTTCAGGTTTCCCTTATTAAAGTCTCCGGCTGTGATAAACGCTGCCTCTGGGTGTGCGGTTTCCTCACTGCTGATTGCGCTGTACAGTTCCCTGAGTGCTCGGTCAGTGTCGGCTTGTGGGGGAATGTAAACAGCCGTAATAATCACTGCTGTAAATTCCCTCGGTAGCCAGAATGGCCGGCACTTAATCATCAGGTACTCCAGGTCCGGTGAGCAGAAGGATTTGACCGGGTGCACGTTCGCATAATCACACCAGCTGTTGTTGATCATGAAACACACACCACCGCCTCTGCTTTTCCCAGTAAGATCCTGTGACCTGTCCGCGCGGTGCACAGAGAACCCCGGTAGTTGTATTGCGGAGTCCGGTACCTTGTCCGATAGCCAGGTTTCTGTGAGGCAGATCACGCAGCAGTCCCGTATCTCTCGCTGGAATGAGATTCGTGCCCGAAGCTCGCATAGTTTGTTCTCCAGAGACTGCATATTAGCCAGTAATAAACTGGGTAATGGTGGTCTGTTAGTGCGCCGTCTCAGTCGAACCAGAACGCCAGATCTTCTCCTTCTGCGTCCACGTTTGCGGCCTCCAGGGCCAGAGAACAAAGGCGTCTCAGGTGAAATGAATGGGGGGTCTGCAAACGGAGGGTCCGTGTTGCAAAACTTGAACTCCGGAAAGTTATAAGAAAGTCCGTCTTTTATGTCCAGTAAGGTTTGTCGGTCGTACACAAGGAGACATGTGCTAGTCGTGAAAAAGTAAAGGAAAAGTAAAATTAAACACAGAAAACAGCTGTTGCTTGGGGGAGCTCGCGACGAGGCTGCCATACTCGGCGCCATCTTGTTTCCATCTTGTTTCGTCTCTTCTCCCCTTTAGTTTTCTTTCTCTCCCTCTCTTTCTTTCATTCTTTCCTCCTGTCCTATCCCACAGTCATGTCTGTCCCGTTTGTAGCAAATGAAAATAAAATAAATTCATAATTATAATAAAGGTCAGTCAAATGGACCAATATGGCAAGGCCATGATGATCCACTTGGTAAAATAAATCCGCTTGGCATCTCTCTTGGCCTTAAGACAACAATTCTGATGGCTATAGATCCAAACGGGACACAAAAAAAAAAAAAAAAAAAAACAATGATAAGAAAAATAAACTGGGCCAATATGTCATGTTTGTTAATACAGGGACACACATGTTAATGTGATCTCTGGTCTCCCACTCAGAGACACAGGTCTCCGAGTGTCCAGCATTCAGACCTG